>NC_143511.1:70591485-72015235 GCF_031878675.1 Megascapheus bottae | reverse complement strand
ATCTTTAGAACAAGGAATACTAGAAGCAACTATCCTAACAAATTCATAGAGAGATAAAAAATCAAATGTCAAGAAGAGAAAATATGAACAAACTTTTATGAAGATGTTAGTAATCAAAGGGGCATCCACAAAGAAAAACCCAGAACCCAGTGCTGATTCTAAAAGCCAGTTTATTCACCCACCCCCAGCCCCAAAGAAGAACAACTACTACTACTTTTCATTCTGTGAGACAAATGTTAACCTGATACCAAACATGGCCAAAGAAAGAAGATGGAAGCAAACTACAGAGCAATTTATGGATATAGACATAAAGATCATCAATCAAATGCTAGAAGCTGAAGAGAGTAATATATAAAAAGGATTATTCATCATAACTGGAAACCATGTCAATTATATAAAATAGATTTAACTAAAGGACAAACTTCACATGATAATTTCAGTAGATGACCTATAAAGCATTTGACAAAATCCAACAGCCCATATAAAATATTCCACCATTAGGAATAAGAGAACTTTTTATCAGTCTGGTAATGGGCATCACAACAAAACACCATAGACAGCTTTTCATAATACTATGCATTGGGGTTATTATGGTATGTATGGGGTTATATGCCTGCTTCCAGATCTGGGGAAAGATTAGGATGTTTACTCTTGCTGTATCAATCAACATTGCCCTGGGAGTGCCAGTTGGAGACATTAGTTATCCAGTTTGGAGAAGAAGATATAAAATATTTCCAGGCAATACTGGTTTGTCTATAGAAAATTCTAAGGAATCCCCCCCCCAAAAAAAAGTGGGATTAGTAAATCTGTTCAACAAGGTTCAGAGTACCAGATTAATTTACAAATGTCACTTTTATTCCTATAAAGCACCCACTGGAGAACCTGTAAATAAAGAAAAGTTTTATTTGAAATAGATAATTCTTGATCTGAAAATTAAAAATAGGGACAAGTGATGAAACAAGGGGGAAAAGCACAGTTTTGAAATCAACACTTTCTTAAAAGAAACTAAGGAAGACAACGGCAAAGACGTTCATGTTGAGGATCAAATACTTGGTGTTAAGATGGCATTTCTCCAAATGAATCTAGAGAGTCAGTGTAATTCCTGCCAAAATTCTACCTGGATTATTTGCAGAAACAGACTAATCCTAAAACTTAAACTAATCCTAAAATTTATCTGGAATGCAAGAATGGAATGGGTCATCTAATGACCCAGATTGGTCAAAACACTGAAAAGGAAGAGTTGGATTATTCATAGTTCTTGATTTCCAAACTTATTGTTGAACCTTGTTAATCAAGTCTTATGTAGTACCTGGCATAAGCATAGACATAAAAATCAAATGCAGCGCCGGGAGTTTGGCCTAGTGGTAGAGTGCTTGCTTAGCATGCAGGAAGACCCGGGTTTGATTCCTTGGTACCACATACTTAGAAAAGGCCAGAAGTGGTGCTGACGCTCAAGTGGTAGAGTTCAAGCCTTGAGAAAAATCCAAGGACAGTCCTGAGGCCCTGAGCTCAAGCCCAGGACTGGCAAAAAAAAAATCAAATGCAATAGAATTATGAGTCTGGAACCAAACCTTTGTGTTGACATTTTTTTTTTTAACAAGATGTCAAAATCATTCAAAGGACAGACTGTTCAACATACAGCCCTGGTCCAACTGGATATTTATCTGCAAATGAATGAAGTCTTTCATACTGCATAAATATCTTACATTGGATCTGATTTAAATATAAGAACTCATAATGTAAAAGTATTAGAAGAAAAGTGAAGTAATTGTTACAATTTAGCATTAAGAAAATACTTCTTAGACATGACACCAAAGCTCAATTTACAAAATGTATAAACAGAAAAAGTGTGTAAGGTGACCGTCCATATGATGTTTTGGGGTTTTCAAAGGATACTATCAAGAAAGTGAAGAGAGAATTCACGGGAAAATATTTGCAGACCAGATAATATGATAATGGATTTGTATGAGAATATATAAAGTGTTCTTACAACTAAATTATACAAGGCCAACCCACTTTTTAAAATGGACTAAGATATATTCAAAGAGGATATGCAAATAATAAGCATATGAAAAGGTGTTACAAGGCACTGCTCGTTATATAGTTGCAAACCTCAATGAGAGTTTACTTTGAATTTACTAGGGTATAACTGTTAATAGCAACATTATTTATAATAACTAAAAAGTTGAAGCAATAAAATTACTGTCAATTGCTGAATGGTAGAAATTAAAAGTGGTCTATCCAGGCAATTATTTGGCAATGAAAGAATGAAGTAAGTATATATGGAAAAACGTGAATGAGCCTTGATAATAGAAGTTAAATGAAAGAAGACAATTTATGGTTTAGTTATATGAAATGTACACAATAGGCAAACCTATAGAAATAAATGATTAACGTCTCCTAAGGTAAGGCAGTTGGGAGAAGGTAGAGAATGACCTATAGTGAGTGTGAGGTATTTTAGTAGGTGGTGAGATTCTAAAGTTTGTACTACACTTAAAAATTACTGAATTACTACATGGGTTTCATTACAGAAACTAATAAAGTATTCTCTAAATAATAATTTAAAAAAATTACTGAATTAGGGCCGGGAGTTTGGCCTAGTGGTAGAGTGCTTGCCTAGCATGCACGAAGACCTGGGTTCGATTCCTTGGTACCACATAACTAGAAAAAAGCCAAAATTGGTGCTGAGACTCAAGTGGTAGAGCTCTAGTCTCGAGAAAGCCCAAGGACAGTGCTCAGGCCCTGGACTCAAGCCCAGGACTGACAAAAAAAAAATTACTGAATTGGAGCCCAGCACCAGTGGCTCATGCCTATACTCCTAGCTACTCAGGAAGCTGAGGTCTGTGTTTTGAAGTGCAAATCCAGCCCCAGCAGGAAAGTCTGTGAGACTTACTTTCAGTTAACCACCAAAAAAGCTGGAAGTGGAGCTGTGGCTGTGGTGGTAGAGTGTTAGCCTTGAGTAGAAAAAGGTCAGAGATAGCACTGAAGCCCTGAATTCAAGCCGTAGGACAGGTGTGTGTTTGTGTGTACACATACACATACACACAAAAAATTTTACTAAATTATGTACTTTAAATGAGTTGATTGTATAATATGTAAATTATACCTCAAGCTGATTTTTTTTAAAGGTTACCCAGTGGGCAACAACTTGGGTCACTTAAAAGTTTTTAAATGTATAGGACAATGTCAAATCATATAGTATGTAAGTTAAGCATGTATTTTACTACAACTCAGATATTCCACAGCAGAAATGCTATATTTTAGAAAATGTATCCCAAAGGTCTATTGATAAACACTTGGTTTCCTGTGTGACACCAGTGGGAGAGGGACCTTTAGGAGGCGTGGCTTGCAGAAAGTACTTAGAGAAGTTAGTCTGCACATGTCCTGGATGGGGATTATGGGACCATTTTGATGTTGTTGGGTTTTGTTTTTTTGTTTTTGTGCCATATGCCTTTCATAATAGCCCAGAAACCAGCCCAAAAGGATTCAACTGACCCTGGCCTGGAAGCTTTGAAACTGTGAGTTGAAATGAAGCCTTTCTTTGCATAGGTTAATTATGTCAGTTATTTCCTAGTAATGGAAAACTTAATAATAAAAGGACAACCATTTTTTTCTAATATCTATGATTTGTATTTAAAAGTCCTACTAATTTTTACATTACAGGCATTGCCTTCTCTGTACTTTATATATTTGTACAACTACACAAATACATTGACATTGGAACATCTATTCATACTTTAGACTCTTATTTTTAGTATGGCGTTATGAGAATTACTTTGTGTCTTTTTTTTTTTTGCTAGTTGTGGGGCTTGAACTCAGGGCCTGAGCACTGTCCTTGGGCTTTTCTCAAGGCTAGCACTCTGCCACTTGAGCCACAACACCATTTCCAACTTTTTCTATGTATGTGGTACTGAGGAATTGAACCCGGGTCTTTGTGCATGCTAGGAAAGCACTCTTACTAGGCACAACTCCCAGCCCTTGCTTTGTGTCTTTATATAAGTTTTGAAACCATACTTTTCAATAGGAGATGAATACTGTAGTATTTGGTTTTAACCTTTTAAAATTAATTGTTCCTCTTTACTGACCAAAGTAGAAAGTATTATACAATACTTTCCATAATTAGATGGAATAATTAGAGACAGAAGACACAATTAGTAATACCACTTGCTGACTTAGCTCTTTAACTGTGCCTAGGCACTGTTTTAAGCACCTTCTATCTCTATATAACTCTCTTAGTTCTCTACAACCATATGCTATAAGTAATGTTTTTATATCTATTTAAAACATGAGTAAAGTAAGCTCGTAGTGAAAGTCCATGTACTTAGCCCTCGGGAGCTAAATCATTGCTATGATCAAATGGGTGTAAACAGTGTTCTTTGCACTTTACATATAATAATCTTTTTATGTTAGGTTTGTCCAATTTTTCTTCTAATTAGATTTATTTTTGGATCATAATGCCCTGTAAATGTGCTCAGTGCATCATCTAGAGGCACATGGAATCAATTTGCCTCCATAATAAGTTCGAGTGTCCTCACTATAAAGTTAGGATTTTATCTTTGAAATTATTACATCATTTGTGGTAAGATATTATGCCACTGAATACATCTCCTGTAGCTCACTTGACTTTTTTTTTTTCCACCAGTCCTGGGCTTAAGCTCAGGGCCTGAGCACTGTCCTTGGATTTTTCTCAAAGCTAGAGCTCTACCACTTGAGCCTCAGCACCACTTCCAGCTTTTTCTAAGTATGTGGTACCAAGGAATCGAACCCAGGTCTTCCTGCATGCTAGGCAAGCACTCTACCACGGCCAAACTCCAGGCCCCTCACATGACTTTTTAACAATTAGTACCTACTATAACATTTTGCCTATGGCTTAAAAAAATACATGTATGGGATTACAGATATGAGTCACAACACAACCATTCCCTCCCTATCTTTAATACTGGAGATTAAACTCTGGCCTTGGGGTTACCACTTTAGCCAGGCTTCAGCCTCCATTCTTACTGGTTCATTTATATCATAATGGACTCATGCTTTTAACTTCTATTAATTATAAGCCTTATAATATTTCAAATTCTCATGACCCATATGATCTGTGCCAGATTTGTTAAGGGAAGATTGGTCAGTTGTGTATTGATGGGTTTTTGATCCAGTCTTATTCGTCATATATTTCCTACATTCTACGATGCTATGTGAAGGTATTAGTATCATATGATAGGACTCCTCTAAGTTTATCCTGTTGTACTTCAGTTCTGGATTGGGCTAGTTTTCTTAGGAGCTGGAATTCCTGGTAGTTGAGAATGTTATTTAGAAGCTAAGATCTTTATTGTAGGTATAATCCAGTGCTAGTAAGATTTTATGTGCTAGGCATCGTGGCTCATGCCTGTAATCCTAGCTATTCAGGAGGCTGAGATCTGAGGATCGCAGTTCAGAGCCAGCCCGGGCACTAAAGTCCCATGAGACTCTTGTCTCCAATTAACCAGCCGAAAACCGGAAGTGGTACTGTGGCTGAAGGGGTAGGGAGGTAACCTTGAGCTGAAGAGCTCAGGAAGAGTGCCCAGGCCGAGTCCAAGCCCTGCTACCAACCAAAAACAAACAAAAGATTTTATGTGTATATTGAAAGTATATTGAATTAAATTTTGGATATTTTGAGTAAAAGCTATGTACATTTAATAAAGTTTCTGATATATTATTGAGTTATATTGATTTGTGATTTAAACTGATAAGAACAGATACTACACTTGATCTTAGCCAAAGGCCGAGAAGCGATTGATTTGTGATTTAAAAGAATAAACGTTCTTTGCTTAATTTTGGAACCTAAGAAGTAATTTCACACAATGCCAGCTGGGCATTACAAGCTCACACTTGTAATCCTAGTTACTCAGAAGGTGGAGGAACCGCTATCTGAGGATAGCGGTTCAAAGCCAGCCTGGTACTAAAGACCATGAGACTCTTATTTCCAGTTAACCACTAGAAAACTGGAAGTGGCACTGTGGCTCAAGGGGTAGGGTGGTATCCCTGAGCTGAAGAGCACAGGGACAATGCCCAGGTCCAGGGGTAGGGAGGAAGCCTTGAGCTGAAGAGCTCAGGGACAGCACCCAGGCCCAGAGTTTAAGCCCCACGACCAACCAAAAAAAAAAAAAATCATATGCCTTGTAATTCAAAGGGTATCTTTTCTCTGTATTTGATTAAATACTATATTACTAGTACTTACAAAAAAAAGCCTTCATATAGCTAGAGGAAATAGGATTTTTTTTCCTTTGGTAATCCTTACAGATATTTTGGAGGGACTTTGATTTACTTTCTGTGTGATTTAAAAGTTTGATATAATTGGATCTTTGGGACATTATCCCTGAAGGATGTGAAGTTTCAAGGCTCTGTATTTTTTTTTTTTAGTGGCTGAACTTTAAATTGTTTGGGGACAAGTATTTTTCCCAAGCAACAATGACCTAAATATATGTAATATTTCAGTTGCTATCTTTTGATATTTTTAATTATTGTGGCAACAGTCAGTAATTTGGAAAGAGATGAATTACACTATTGATTTTTACATAATCAATGTTTTTCACATAGCTAATATTATGAAGTATATCATATGACTATTTTGTTTGGAGTTCGGAGGGGAGAACCAACTTTTCTTGACTATTTTAAAAATATTTATAGGAAATTAAAATATTGTGCTCGCTTCGGCAGCACATATACTAAAACTGGAACGATACAGAGAAGATTAGCATGGCCCCTGCGCAAGGATGATACACAAATTCGTGAAGCATTCCATATTTTTTCCAGTTTGGCCCTCTAGCAAGTGAGGGAAGTAATACCAACAAGTATTTCCTGGAATACCAAGATGTCATTCAGTGTGACACATGGCATCCATACCTGCAGTAAGCTGCTTGGGACTCATGACTAAACCAGAAAGACAAAAGAGGAAAGGACTTACTAATAGAGTGAACATGATATCCAGAAGAGAAAGATCCTTGTATAAAATCATGGAAATAATTTAAACATCATTAGGCACCTTTCATAACGTAAGATATTGTCATAAGATTACTATTTTCACTTCCTACTATCTAACACCATCTAGTGAATAGTGAGGAAAAATTATTAGATTGACTGATCTTGGGAAGAAAGAAAAGACAGCAGAAATAAGAAAGGTGAACATGAACAATTACATTGCTAGCTACTGGTGAAGAGTCAAATGGCTACCTGAATGACTGTATTTAAGGCTATGTTTATTTGAAACTATCGAGGAGATGATCAGTGGTCAAAGGAAAGTCTGAAGGTACAAAACCTAGGTAAGTCTTTGGGAATAATTTCGCAATATAAAATAATATGCCTTAAGTGTTTTTAAATGTATGATCTTCCATGATAACTTGACATCTTCTGCAGGAGTTTAATTTCTGCACTGCCTTGATATGCATATGTTGTGATGTATATGAAGAGCATTACTTGTGTGTAATTTGTAGAACCCTTTACCTTTACTCTTTACTCATAAGGCTATGGGTATTAATCATGAATGAAATGATGTAGTGGGCACTGTTAGTGTTTCAATGAAGCAGACAATTTCATGTGATTTATAAACTGGCTCTTAAATGCAACCATGGAACTTTGAGAAAAGTTTTCCTACTTTGAAACAAGTAGACCGAGCCCCAGCTGTTAGCTGAAAAGGATGACACTCATTTAGACCCAGAACTTCATAACTGCTGGTTCAAAATTTGCTCAATTATCTGTTTCTTTTCTTCCAGAGAAGGTCATGATTCCTTTCTATCGTGTGTGATAAGCTTTCATTCCCCCGCTTACCTGGCTTACATTTCTTATTTGTGTACAATAATTTGTTCAATATGGATTTATATTTTTCCTCATTTAATAGCTTTCACATCTGTATTACAAGCCTACCATGGTGAGGATAGGGATATAAGCTGAGATTAATATATTCATTTCATTTTTGGATTCTCTATTTTCTTAATTTTGTCATGGAAGAATCAAGTCAATCTAATTGGCTTTCCTTTCATAAGGCAAATAAATACCCTCTCTTCGGATTTCAAGTGATGAAAATGTGTTTTGATAGTAGTGCTTTTCTAACTGTACAACCATTACACTTTATCCATTTCTTTATGCCCTCAGATGACTTGAAGGCACCAATACTAGAATACATACAAGTGAGAAAATGCAAAGGGAAAATTTCACTGCTTGGAGCCTCTTGATGCTGGAAGGGTTTTCCCAATACTGGAGACTTCAGCTTGTCCTCTTCGTCTTCAGCCTTGTCATGTACCTGACTACCCTCCTGGTCAACAGCACTCTCATTTTAATCACTGTCTTAAATCCACACCTGCAAACCCCCATGTACTTGTTTCTTAGGAATCTCTCTTCCATAGATATTTGTTACACATCTGCTTTCCTTCCTACTTTATTGGTCAACTTGCTGTCATCACAGAACACCACCCATTTTTCTGGGTGTGCTGCATAGATGTACATAGCCCTTGCCATGGGCTCCATGGAATGTGTGCTTCTGGCTGTGATGGCGTATGATCGCCATGTGGCCATTTGCAACTCACTGAGATACGCCATTATCATGGAGAGGCAAGTCTGTGTGCCGATGGTCACTGTCTCCTGGGTGGTGGGCTGTCTGACTGCCATGCTGGAAACCAGCTTCGTCCTGCAGACACCCTTCTGTGGGAATCTCATCCATCACTCTGCCTGTGAAATCGTGGCGGTGCTCAAGTTGGCTTGCACACGTTCACTGCTCAGACATGGTGATGCCAGTCGTGAACACTGTCGTCCTGCCCATTCCCATGCTCTTAATTTGCATCCCTTCCACCCTCATTCTTTCTACTATTCTGAAGATGAGCTCGGCAGAGGGAAGAAACAAAGCCTTTTCTACGTGTGGTGCACACTTGACGGTGGTGATCTTCTATCATGGGGCTTCCCTGTCCGTGTACCTGAAGCCTTCTTCAGCAAATTCACAAGAAATAATAGACAAAATCATCACATTATTCCTACACTGAACCCCATCATTTATAGCTTAAGAAACAAAGAGGTGAGAGATGCTGTGAAAAAGTGGATGGGCCAACTACCATTGCATCAAACGCATGGACATTTCTGACAAGGTCTTGGGGAGGGGGGAGAGCCTATGGTTTTAGCAAAGGTGTGCCCTTGACAGAACTCATGAGGGACTCGAGACCCCGTACAATTGCAGAGAACTCTGATGTGAGTTGTGAGGCATTACTGTGAAATGATTATGGATAGTAATTATCTGTGGATAATAGTTGATTTCAATATTCACTTATCAATATGTCCTGTCTTTACTGTTTTATGGTTGTGAGAATTGTTTTGTAGGTTTTCCAGATCTGGGGCTTGAACTCAGGGCCTGGGCACTGTTCCTTGGCTTTTTTGCTCAGCCGGGTGCTTTACCACTGAGGTATACCAACACATCTGGCTTTTGGTGGTTAATTGGAGATAAGAGTCCTATGAACTTTCTCCCCAGGCTGGCTTTGAATTGTGATCCTCAGATCTCAGCCTTCTGAGTAGTTAGGATTACAGATGAGAGCTACCGGTGCTCGGCTTGAGAATTTTTTGAACTTTAGAGTCACTGAACATTTTCTCAAGAAGAGAATTTATGTAAACATTGAGTCAGAAATTTGAGTGCTAGAAGAAACTTCTTTGTTTTCATTCTTGAACAGGGTAGAAACAGAAACAAATCACGTTAAAGATTGGTCTTCATTATGGAAGTGAGAAGCAAAAATCAAATACTTGGTCAACATTACAGAGTTGCAGAACTTTGGTGACAGCATCTTATTCTGCTACATAGTAGAGTTTTTCTAAGTATTCTTTCTAATATTAACTCTTGAATAAAACTCCGTGCCTTCCTGACTAAGGATTTACCATCTGTTTAATTTGTTTGCCTGCCAACATTGCTTTTCTAAGTGCTGAGATACTTGTACAAATTCTGTTTACTTCTATATCATCATCTCATCTGTATATTAAAATCATTTTCATGCATGTTTATAGTTTTTCTTCCTTGGATGTTTGACTTCACAAGAACAAATGTGTCTATTATTTTGGACCTTTGATGTGTATAAGCAGTCCTTTGGAAATTAATAAACTTACTGGATAAATTAATAATACAATTACTTTATTTGTGAAGAAAGTACCACCGTAAAAATTATGATGAAGGAATAACAAAGGCAAGGAGGTCGATTTGCTTGTAAACATCTACGCATTTACCGAGAGCAGACAAGGAACTATTTTCCCTGAGAGTAATTATTTTTCTTCTTAGGTACTTCAAGAGCAGCAATCCCCTTGGCTAATTCAGTTATGTTTGGAGTAGCATTTGGAGTATTCGATTGGAGTGGATAGAAGGTTGGAGTAGAACTGGCTTGTCTGCTCCCTGGAATTTGTTGTGTGTGGTGCCAAGTGCAAGTAGAAAGAACCAGGCCTATAGAAACAACCAGTGTTTTTACTTAAATGCATGTAGCATAACAACTCAGAGACACAGAGATGGAACCCGCAGGACTAACCTGCAGATTGACCTGGAATCAATTATCTCTGACCAGAACATGAACCATCAAAGGATAGTAAAATAGAACAGAAACATGAACTGGACTGGGATGGCAAAATAGAATAGAAATGCTTAGTATATCAGAAGAGGACCTAGGTAAAAACCTGGCAAATATATCCCTAGCTTCTCTTGGCTTAGATGCAGCCATATGCTCTACAAAGCTATTGTAAATAGCAAATGGATGTATATAGATATATTTTATGTTTTGAATTCCATACTGAAGCTAACCATTAACAGTGTACTCCTTTACATTTAGTAGTATCTCAACCAATGCCTACTGCAATTATTACTTACATAAAATCTCAGGTAAGAGATGAGTTTAGGGCATTCTTTCTCTTTTTATCAGCCCCGGGGTTTGAATTGAAAGCCTGGACTGTTGCTTTTACCATTTGGGTTATATGTTCAACCCTTTTTGCTTTAGTTTACTTTTCAGATAGGTTCTCAGGCTTTTGCTTGGAATCCAGCCTTTACATTGTGATAACTACCTCTACCTCCTATGTGCTTAAGATTACAGGTGTGCGCCACCATGCCAGAACTTCTTCTTGGTGACCTTTAGAGAGGAACTGAGTTGACAGAAAAGATGGAATTACCTCCCAAAGCAGGGCAAATCAGTACTTTTTGAATTACATGACTATATTTATGCTTTAGAAAAACCCAGTCATGCAATTTCCCTAAGTCCTTAATAATTTCCCATTGCCGTAATACTTCAGAAAAATCTGATCACAGCAATTCTCCATAGCAGTTCTCATTACCCTAACACTTGATGTCCTTATAATGACATGTGAAATTTTAATAATTTGATTTCCTACCATTCACTTCCTTTCCTTATACATGCCAGATTTATTAGTTTTATGAATTCATTGTCCTTTCTCTTGCTGCTTTTAGTAGTATTGTTCACAATTTATAGTGTAGTAAGAATTTGTGGGGGTCACTTGTTTGGGGGTATCTCTCTCACTGAATTGCAGTTCATATGAACTGTATGACTCTAGGATCTAGCACAAAGGCTAACACAGAGACACATAGGGAAGGACTAAGATCCCAGTGAATGTCTGTTGAATAAAAATATACATGCAACAGACAATTGGCCATTTGATTGAGTGCTTGATGATTCTTGTGTTGAATACCTTTCCTTGATGGCTAGGAGTAGTTAAGTGGTGGTGGTAGTGGTGACAAAGAGTAACATAATTATTGTTAGGACTTTACCTCCAAACAGGAATGGCACACTGGTAAGTACGAGAAATATGCTGGGCATCCTTGACGTGGGCCTTTGGCGCTGTGCTTGAGGTAAGTTATAATGATCCGGATAGAGGAGCATGCTGGACGTGAGAGCATTTGTCAAGTGACTCATGGTTGGTCAACTCTAATAAACTCACAAGGTTGTTCAAAAACAGAATTGATGTTGAGTCTGTTCAGAGAGGGGATTCAAGTATTCCATGAATGGTTTCAATTCTTATGTGAAAATGCTAATACCATCAGATTTTAGTATTCCTTCAGTCTCAGAAATATGAACCTTTTAGAGCTATTTAATAGATAACTAGAGGTACAGTAGGAAGTGGGGCTGTGGCTCAAGGGGTAGGGTTGTCGCCTTGAGCTGAAGAGCGCAGGGACAGTGCTCAGACCCAGAGTTCAAGTCCCATGATCCACCCCCCCCCAAAACGTGAGCTAAACTATAGGTGACTAGATTCATAAGAAAGAAGGAAGGTAAGTGTTTCTGGAGAGTGAGTGATTGCAACATGAACAGGACTCATGAGTGGTGGGCTTGCAGTGCCTCTCTTTCCTCTCTCTGCCTCTATCTCTGTCTCTCTTTCCCCTTCTAACCCTCTCTCAAGGCATCATTGAAGTAGAAAGTAATGTAAAAATGAATATGTAAAAAGGTAATGTAAAAAATGAATATGTAAAACAAAAGTAGATGATATGAGAAAGGGCAGTGTGTCCCTGACAGAAGTGAAGAGCCTTCTTTTGGCACGTGGAACCAAAAGAAGGCCTGAGGTAGCAGAAGCAGGGGAAAAGAGGGAGGAGGAGCAGGCATGAGCCCGCCGAGGTAGGCCAAAACCAGACCACATGCTAGCTTATCATAAGCACCCTGAGCGGTCATTGAATGACTCAACTGGAGGTTCAGAAAGCATTTCTTTTCTTTTCTTTTTTTTTTTTTTTTTTTTTTTGCCAGTCCTGGGCTTGAGCTCAGGGCCTGAGCACTGTCCTTGGACTTTCTCAAGGCTCTACCACTTGAGCCTCAGCACCACTTCCGGCTTTTTTCTATGTATGTGGTACTGAGGAATCGAACCTGGGTCTTCATGTATGCTAGGCAAGCACTTTAACCACTAGGCCAAACTCCCGGCCCCCAGAAAGCATTTCAATGGTAGAGTTCTCTGGTGACATTCTGAAGATTGATTATAGCAGATAGGAGTAACACTGCATGAGTACCTAGGAGAAAGCTGTGGTCCAAGGATGTGTTGTTTGAAGGATAGTTTCATCATTGTAGCCATGGAGAGAATGGATGGTATATAAATATACACATATATTTATATATTTGAAAGCTATTTAAAAAGTGACACCAGTCGTTTAGAAGTTAATGCCAGAGGATATGGGTATTTATACCTTAGAGTAGATAGATGATGCTGTTGGATTTCTGGCTTATAAAATGGAAGGCTGCTAGAGGACCTAGTTTGGTGAAAGGTAAATTATGATTTGTGCTTTAGAAATGTTATATTTTATATTATTTAGGATATACAATAGAGATACCAGTTGGGTTAGCTAGTCTAGAATACAGAGAGAGGTCCTGTCTGGAGACAGAAGCTCACTTATACATAATTCAAGTAATGATTACAGTGACCATCAACTAGAGAGAGACTGTACAGCAGGATAGAGGTGAAGATGAGCCGAGAGGGATGCTAATATTTAGAGCCCACGAAGTAAGAACAGTGAATAGAACGCTGAAGAGGAGCCATCTCTGAAATAGAGACTAGATGAAAGGCAGGAGTCAGCACCCACTTTTGGTCAAGATGGAATAAGGGCCTTCCATTCTGCATCTCCCACCGAGAGCCATAAAGAGACCCAGATAGAATGCTGAGCAAACTGGGGAGTCTGAAAAAGAAGACTGATGGTTAGAGGAAAGCAGAATTCAAGGCATGGACACACTGTGGTGACTTTTCTGTCTTATTGCCCCATCCCAATTTATGGTGGCCAGCAGACTTCAGTACAGCTTGCAAAGCAAAGCTACACACTGGTAATACAACAGAAGTGTCAAGAGAAGTTTGTAGAGAAGGTCCTCTCAGAAGGAGAAGAAAAGAGACCCCAATAAGTGTCCCCCTTTTAAAAAATTTGTGTAATCTCATAGGAAGTCCTGCCATGGTGGGAGCTAAAGTTGGGAGGATCATGGCTTGAGGCCAGCCTGGGTATTATGATCCAATAATTCTATTTCTAGGTCAATGTGAGTGTGTGTGTGTGTGTGTGTGTGTGTGTGTGTGTGTGTGTGTGATGAAACTAAAGGTAGATGTTCAAGCAAATACTTATATATTATTATTATTATTATTTTTTGCCAGTCCTGGGCTTGAGCTCAGGGCCTGAGCACTGTCCTTGGACTTTCTCAAGGCTAGAACTCTACCACTTGAGCCTCAGCACCACTTCCAGCTTTTTCTATATATGTGGTACCAAGGAATCGAACCCGGGTCTTCGTGCATGCTAGGCAAGCACTTTAACCACTAGGCCAAGTTCCTGGCCACTTATATATTATTCACATCACTAAATCACAGAAACAATTCACATGATTGATGGATAACCAAATGTAATATATTCATGCAATGAAATTTTAGCCATGACATAATGAACTACTTGAAGATGTTATGCTAACTGAAATAAGCCAGACAGAGAGGCCATATAGTATATGATCCCGTTTATACCAAATATGGGGGTTAGACAAACTCAGAGAGACTGAAAACAGACTAGTGATTGGATTGGTTGAATGGGAAACAGGAAGGGATTGCTCAATGGGATATGTTTCCTTTTGAAGTGATGAAAATGTTCAAGGATGAGACCCCATGCTGGTGATTATATAACACTGTGTATGAATTGTACACTTTTTTTTGGTTGTTGTTGCCTGTCTTGGGGATTGAATACATGGCCTTGGTGCTTGAGCTTTTGTGCTCATGGTAGTGTTCTACCACTTGAACCATAGCTCTACTTCCAGCATTTTGGTGGTTACTTGGAGATAAGAATCGTAGAATTTCTATTGGCCTGGCTGTGGAATGCACTCCTCAGATCTCAGCTTCCTGAATGGGCAGGTTTACAGGTATGAGACATTGGTGCCGAGCTTTGTTTTGTTTTTAATGTACCAGGACTTGAACTCAAGGCTTTGTGGTCTTGCTCAGCTTTTCCCAGTTGGTACTCTACCATTTGATCCATGCCTCGAAGTCCAGTGTTCTACTGGCTAATTAGAGATGGAATCTTATGAACTTTTTTCCCTGGGCTGGTTAGGATTCTCTGGCTGTCAGCCCTTAGAGCAGCTAGGATTAGAGGGAGGAGCCACTGGTGCTTGGTGAATTGTATACTTTTTAAGCTGTTTAAAATGATAAATTTTATTACAATAATAAATTATGATGGGCACCAATTACACCAAAATCTTTGAAAAATTAGATAAAATGGACAAAATGACTAGAAAAATATGAATTAACTCAGTCAGAAATAGAATCCCTTAGAGTCGTATTACTTCATAGTTAAAAATGTCTCCACCAAAAACCTTATATGTTTTACTAAATATTCAGGGAATAAGTAATTCTAACTTCGGAAAAACAGATTCCAGAGTGAAAACATGAGAAGACTTCAAACTCAAACTCACCAGTAAATGGTTGTATTTACTCTAGAGTTCAAGTGTCGTATTAGCCGTTCTTAAGAACTGCACTGGATTAAAGCAACCTGTGTTTCATAATCACCTAGGATGACTGTCCACACTGTAGGCTGTCCAGTTGAACAGTGCTTATGACACTAGCACGAACTTGGAGCCACCAAAGGAAAGATGTGGCAAGGTTAGGCACCAGCCTTCATGAGGCTGGAGAGCGAATCTGCAGTCACTTATTAACTCCGGTAGATCCCCATAACCTTTTCTTGTCGCTTCAAGAGTAGAGAGAGGAAGGATACAGGGCAGATTCTAGGGAGAAGGGAGAGTGAAAGCATTTCTGACAGTGAGGTAATAATCCTATCATACACTGAACATCTTAACTGGGCTACACAATGTGGAAATGCCAGTCCCTGAGTTCTCATCGGTGCTAACTGAATGCCACGGCCTGATGCTTGTGGCTGCTTTACTAGAATCGTATCATTCCTTTATGTTCAATGTTAAAAACAGCATTTCTTTCACCTACAGGTCCCACCCTAGGTATGGATTGTACGTGGAGCCCCCTAAATAGAAACTGGGCTAGCTCACATGAGGAGGTGAGCTATGCGACCCTGTATGGTAGAGGATAGCAATTCTTCTTTGCTAGTGGTACTTGCTATAGCAGAGGTGGGGGCTGCAGCAGAGAGTATGATGAGAACAAGTTCCTTCCAGAGGCACGCACATTCTGCTCTGGAAATGACAGGAAGGATAAGCTATCCACCAGATAGGTTTTTTTTGTTTTTTGTTTTTTTTTGATCAGTCGTGGGGCTTGAACTCTGGGCCTGGGCATTGTCCCTGAGCCATACTAAAAGCCACTAGCACAATGATGTTCCTTGCAGCACTATTTACCATAGCAAAGATATGGAACCAACCCAGATGCCCCTCAGTTGATGAGTGGATCAAGAAGATGTGGTATTTATACACAATGGAATTCTATGCTGCCATCAGAAAGAACGACATCACCCCATTTGTAAGGAAATGGAAAGACTTGAGGAAAAAAAAACCATATTAAGTGAAGTAAGCCTGTCCTAAAGGAACATAGGCTCAATGGTTTCCCTCATTTGTAATGATTAATACAAACCTTGGACTCTTCTAACAGAGGATTACAATAGCTCAAAACCTAGATACATAAGGCCATATAGGATGAGTCTAAATGAAAGGACCTCCAAGAGCTTTATAGTGTGTTGTTCTTAATGTACTATGTTATTTCTCATCTCTTTTGTTGTCCCTTGGTTATTCTCATATTGTTACAATATCTTACCTTGTTAGCTGGGTATATTGTATATACGTTTATTTGTTTATTTGAAATAGGAAAGGGAAGGGGGAAAACAAGGGGGAGGGATGGGAAGAGGGAAATGGGGACAAAAACATGAGAAGGGGTGTCAATGTGTATGAATTAATGCACTTTCTATCTAGTGAATATAACTATAACCCTTCTATTAATTACAATAAAAAGGTTAATCCTAAATTAAAAGGCAAATAAAAGTTCTGTTTCAGAGAGAGAGAGAGAGAGAGAGAGAGAGAGAGAGAGAGAGAGAGAGAGAGAGAGAGAGAGAGAGAGAGAGAGAGAGAGAGAGAGAGAGAGATGAGGGAGGCTCAAAATCCAGGAGGCCCTTAGTATTAGTGGATTCCAAGGACGCATCGTTGAGGAAAAAACCATGAGGTTCAAGACACAAAGTGTTCAAGACACAAAGTTCAGGGTTCTAAAATTACTCAGATGGAGCGTCCTAACTTGAAGCCACATGGCAGGGTTGAATACTGTTTCCCAGAAGCAGATCTTATTTCAAGCTCTTTCCAATATTACAGGTGCTTCGTTTATCTTTCCTATAACCGTAACCAACTTCTGTCATCTTTGGACACCAAAGACTTTAATACTTAAGCACCTTCACTTGGCCTTATTTGGGGCGGTGCCATCTGACCTGTCCTGGGTTTTAGTTTGAACTCACACTTGATGAGCATCCCATGAAACATAGTTCTATCCTTTTTTGCTCTGGTGATTGTTGAGATAGATTGTTAGACTATCTAACAATCTGGTCCATGATCCACCCATTTTATGCTTTTCCCCGCTGTAGCTGGGATGACAGACACATGCCATTACATTGGCTGGGATGATGTCTTAGGAACTATTTTCCCCATGATCTTCCCAATCTCAGCTTTCCAAGTAGTTAAAGTTACAGGTATGTGCCATCATGCTTAGCTACCATTTGCTTATGGGGAGGCATATTTTCACCATATGAAGTGTAGGAAAACACTCACTGAATCACACAATTTAAACATGGCTGACTGTGCTGCACTGACTGAGAGCTTCTCTGCATGTGGGCACAGTAGCTCACACCTGTAATCCTAGCTACTCAGGAGGCTGAGATCTGAGGATCAAGTTTCAAAGCCAGCCTAGGACAAAAGGACCTGAGATTGTTATCTCCCATTAACCTCTAGAAAACAGGATGGGAGGCTGTGGCTCCAGGGGTAAGATGGTAAGCCTTGAGGTGAAGAGCTCAGGGACAACACACAGGCACAGAGTTCAAGCCCAATGACCCCCCCCCAAAAAAAAGCTAAGTGTAGTGCTAGTTACAATTTTAAGTAATTTTTTATATTCCAAATACTACTTTGAGGTTTCCTAGGGAGTTAAGTGATTCAAATACTATTGAAAGATTGAAAACTCTGGGCTCTGTTCCTCTAAGTGTGACCCTGGCACTGCCTGCATGAGTCTCCCTGGGGGTGTTTGTAACTACACTTTTTAAGCCCCATCCCAGAGCTATCCAGAGCAGTGAGGATTAATCTGTGACTTTTACCCAGCCTAGCAGGCCATGTCCTAATGGAGAAATGGGTTTTGGTGGGAAAGCCAGCATGATGAGTGTTTTGGTTTGGTGTGAAATGTTCCATAGATGGAGGGCTCAGCCTCATGGCTGCATAGGAAAGTCTTTGCTGGACATCTGGACAGTGCAGATGAGCTAGGTGTGAGCACTCTGTATTCTCTGTTTCCTAGGTGAAGATGTCCTTCCCAGTCGGACACCAAACCCTTCCCTCATTTTCTTGTTTCCAAAAGGCTGGCTGATTTCCCCAGACATTGTCTTCTTCCTCTTGCCTCTTGCCCTGGTGGGGATGGAGGCTTCTCCCTTAGTGCAATAATGGTAGCACAGAGCCCAGAAAAGTCAACAGGTGTGCCATGACTCTGCAGGAGCTGGACTACATCCGCCATAGCTGCTTACTGTTAGATGGAATGAATGCACCGCTCCACGTGGAATTGTTTTGTGGAGTCACGAGTGCTTCCGGAATGCAAGTATTTCATCAAAACCCTTCCCTATTTTCCAGCTGGTATTTGTTCTCATTCAGCCACAGGCAAAAATGAGCATGGATGGAATTGCCAGCTGGGGAAGAGCATTGTGCTGTAAGCAAGACACACAGTCGCAGGGCTGTGACGGACACACCTGATGCAAGTATTTTCCAAGGGCATTATGAAAATGAGTTCGTGTTTGGTTTTCATTTGAGCTGCATTATCAATGAATAGATATATATCCCTGTGAAACCGTTCATGCAATATAGTGCAGTAAACTTTTTTGATGGCCTTCTGGTTTCATCCAGCCTCTTTTTGGAATTGATGCAAGCGGTATAAAATTGGCAGAAATCCATATACTCTAAGTCACAGTGAATATTTCAATCACATTTCTATATCATGTACCAATAATTGGGCTATCGAAAACATGGGTGATGGGGAAGCGGCAACAGAACCATCTGGAACTTTGCTGGTAAGAGATAATCTGTTTGATGTACATCTATCTAGACCTTTCTTAAACCATGTTGTTCCAGTTTCTCCATGTCATCAGGTTTGAGAATTACCTAGCGATATGGGCTGAATTTTCCTTTCTCTGAGTGTGACTTCGTGTGAGAACAGGGCTTTAAGGAGGTGACTCAGTTAAATGAAGACCCACGATTGGAGTGAGTCACAATCCATTTTGAATGATATCAGGGAAGAAACAATAATTGGACATTACAAACTAGATATGATACTTTATGGAGACCTTGAACCTGAAAAGCTGGAAGACAGAGAAAGCAAAGTATGGAGGCCAAGAATTACATGTGAAAGTTGTTGACTTACACCAAAACAAGTTAATGATGCCAAAGTTGGGAAAGAATGGGACCCTACTTTATCACTCCTGAAAGTGTTGAATCTCTCGAGTCCTCTAGGTTCTTGGAGCTTGCATAAAGATGCTCCTCTCTTTAGAAAGAGCTCACGTTGCCTCCTTGCTTGAAGCCGCTTCAGGGAACTCTTCTTTTTAAGATAATGTGTTCCTCTATCAAGATCTTTCCCTAGCTTCCATCCTGAGTACAAAGCCAATAACTATGATGAAGTTACAAATTGCCCCGGCTAGAGGTGTGCTGAGTCTGAGGGACCAGAAAGGGATAGGTACATCAAGGTGTCATGGGCTCCATGCAGTAGAAGCTGGGAGGAAACCCGGATTGGTTTCTGCAGGTGCTCAGGGGGCTGAGAATTCAGGATATTGCCTCAATCCTGAATTCTCAGGAAGAGGATATATATGAATAATATACAAGTGCTTCATATATAGTCCAAATGTTTTTGCCTTCTCACAAAACATGCCTTTCCTCCAGTTGGATGAGTATGTTGCTTTGAATTTTGGTGTGGTCTTCCATAGTGAGACTATTCGTGTTTTAATATTGCGGGGTATGTGTTTGAATACATGCCAGTTCCTTTCTTGATTAATTTGTTTGCTTCATAGTTTAGGACCAAGTGTGTTTCACTGTCTTCTTATTCAGTCATTCCACATTTGAAGTTTAGATGACATTAGTCTTCATCAGCTTAATTCTTTCTGTTTAGAATTGCCACATATCTGTTTACGCGAGTGAAACAAAAACAAAGTGTTAATTCTTAGTGATGTTGCTTTTATTAGAGACAGTCCCCAAAGCAGCAGCTTTAACAAGCCTCATTTACTCAAAACACAGGCTTTTAAAATGGAACACAGGCTTTGGAAAATGGAATATTGAATATAATAATCAAAATGTGGTTGACTTTATCTCAAAAGTCTTCCAAAACAGGGAATCTTCAAACTAACTTTCTTCCTTTCCTTTCTTTTCCTTTCTGTCTATCTCTTTCCTTCCTTCCTTCCTTCCTTCATTCCTTTCTTTCTTTTCTCATTTTCTTTCTCCTTCCTTCCTTCCTTCCTTCCTTCCTTCCTTCCTTCCTTCCTTCCTTCCTTCTTTCTACAAGATAACTAATGTGTCTCAAGAGATTTCCTTCCTCAGCCTCTTAAGATTACAGATATGTATTTCTGGCTTGAATTTTTAAAATTACATTTTATTGTCAGGGCAATGTATAGAGGGGTTACAGTTACATTTGTCAGGTAGTAGGTGCATTAATTGTCAAACATTAATACTCCATCTCATGTTTTTGTGCCCCTTTCTCTCCCCCCACCCCATCCCAATGATTTTTTAATATGTCAAAACAGGAAGAAAAGAATACACAATACATTTAAATAAAAAATTCTAAGCAACATCACATCTGATGGCCCACAAATCTAACATGGTTCATATGCAGCTATGAGGGTTTCTCTTATTCCAGGAGGCCTCATTTTCATTTTTCATATTGTTTAGGATAATGTGATAAAGTGTTAATAAGAATTCTTCAAAACTATAGAGTGACAGTTGATAAGAGGATTAAAACAAAGAAGGGAAAAGAAGAGAAATTCTTGGTGAAGAGAATGAACTATAAGAACAGAAATGCCAGATGGATACTGTGCATCAAGGTCCAGCAAGAGAAATCCCTTGGTTTCTCATGGCAGTCTCCAGGGTTGTTAGGCAAAGCCTTCAGCTGGCCTCAGTATCTCATCAGGATTCAGACTCATTTTTAAAATGCTATACATTCTCCTGGGATCAGAAACTTTTTCTATTGCCAGGATAATGTATAGAGGAGTTACAATTACATTTGTTAGGAAACTTTTTTTTTGTCCCTTGTGGGGCTTGAATTGTGGGTCTGGGCGCTGTCCCTGAGCAATTCAGCTCAAGGCTACCACCTTACTCCTTGAGCTTCAGCACCACTTCTGGTTTTCGGATGGTTAACTGGAGATAAGAGTCTCACAGACTCTAGTGCCTGGCCTGGCTTTGAACTGTGATCCTTAGATGTCAGCCTCCTGATTAGCTAGGATAACAGGTGTGAGCAGCCGGTGTCCAGCTTGCATTTTCTTTCTATACACCTCGACATTATTCTCTCTCACTTGAATCTGGCCTTTTAGAATGTTCTATTATTAGGGGAATACCTGTGTAGTAGTAATAATAATAATAATTTTAAATTATCTTATTATTACTACTATTACTATCATGTGTATGACTTAAACTCAAAGCAATATTTTTTTGCCAGTCCTGGGGCTTGAATGTATGGTCTGAACACTGTCATTCTTTCTCAAGGTTAGAGCCACAGCACCACTTCTGGCTTTTTCTGTGTATATGGTACTGAGTAATTGAACTCAGGGCTTCATGCATGCTAGGCCTCTAGGCCATCCATGCTCCCGGCCATTCAAAGCAATATTTGATAGTTAAAAGAATAAGTGCCCCCTTTTTACAATTGTTTAGAGATAACACAACAAGTTAAAAAGTAGGGGCAAAATGAATACATGAATATTGACTAGTTTACTTTTCCTTGGGTTCATGCTAATTTGCACTATAGCACCAGGGGGCACTGTTGAGTTACAAACACCCTCCATAGTGTTTGGCCTGTTTTACATTAATGCTGACCTCGCAGTTCTTTTTCATTTCTGTCAGTATTTCACCTTCTGTGCAAACAGTAGGATATGAAAAAGATGTGTGGCTTTGCTTCCACTGCAGAAAAAAAATTATGGCTTAGAACAGTGCATGTTTGTGAACGAGTCCTGATTTTTATTATTTTTATTTTTTTTTTTGACATTTCTGGGAGCTATAAATCCTCATTAGTGATATAGCCAATATACAAACCACAGTGGTTTCATGGAGAGGAAGAAACAGAATCTGACCCCTTTTGTAAGATGCTTATAATATCCCCAAAGAGGTAGGGGGAGAAGTCCATTCCTCTGCAGTGTAGTCACAATGTTCTTTTCTGTTGCTTGTTCTTTTGGAATGGTTTTTAAAACCGTATTAGAGGAACAACAGCTTCATAGCTAGAAATCATGTGTTTCTTCACAAAACAAGTTCACCCATGTGACCTGTTGCAGCAGTACCCAGCCCTCTGACCCCCATCCTGCTGGAGTAGCTGAGCTGTTGGGACTGAGAAGGAATTCCTCTTCCAAGACCTTCCTGATACTTCTCTCAAGTTTGGGGCCTAGCAAATTACATACTGAAAAATAGATGTTAAAAAAAAATCAAATCCAAGGGGCTAGAAATGTGGCTTAGTGATAGAGTGCTTGCCTAGCACTGCATAAGACCCTGAGTTCGATTCCTTGGTACCACATAAAACAAAGCAAAACCCCCAAATCCCCAAATATTCCATTGTACTGCCTAAAGCAAAATCCAAATCCACTCAACAGAGAATTTAGTGTCATGTTTGACATAAAAATAAGTCAGAGGTATTTCTCCCCCTTTCCTTCCCCCCCACCCCCTTCCTGATAAAAATCATGTTTCTGAGCTTCTTTTTTGCTCAAGGCTGGCATTCTACCACTTGAGTCACAGCACCACTTCTGGCTTTCTCTGTTTATATCGTACTGAGGAATCAAACCCAGGGCTTCATGCATACTAGGCAAGCATGCTACCACTAAGCCACATTCCCAATCTACAGAGATACTTTTAGTCAGGGTCAAATTGGGATGGCTGGCGTTTTCTCACTGATAAAGCTGACAGAATTTAAACTGCTTTCTAGCTTATTAGAGGCTAAACTTAGAATGATTAGTATCTTTTTCTATCTTGGGCATTAATAGTATGGAATCTAGGTCTGTTCATTCCCTTCATACTTCATACAATTTTTATCATTGAACAAATCTTCAGGAATGGATTATGCCCTGAAAGCTATTTCTTTGAGGCTGCGTG
This sequence comes from Megascapheus bottae, assembly GCF_031878675.1. Lineage (NCBI taxonomy): Eukaryota > Metazoa > Chordata > Mammalia > Rodentia > Geomyidae > Megascapheus > Megascapheus bottae. Next base: position 71,991,806 of record NC_143511.1, on the reverse strand, counting down.
GCGGCTGCTCGTGGAGTTTTTGCTCTTCTTGTTACCCTAGAAACTCCTGTTTCTCCACTGAGGACCAAATTGCATGGGGGTTTCCAGCCCGGCCCTGTGATGGTTGGCACTGGGGCTGTCTCAGGAGATGTCTCACAGGGATGAGAATAATGATACCTCCGCCATCCTGGCTTCCTGTGGATGAAATGATGTACCAAGACGGGAAGTGTGCTCCCTGCTCGCGCGGAGCCGAGTGTTCCCTGGGCTTCGGACCAGGGTGCTGCGCTGCTGTCCCAGAAGCAGCGAGAACATCATCCTGGAAAACTGTCACAGCACATTCGAATGTTGTCCAGAGCCTGGAATGCATTTGAGTTATTTATGATATACCCGTGTGTGTGTGTGTGTGTGTGTGTGTGTGTGTGTGTGTGTGTGTGTGTGTGTGTGCTAGGGCTTAAACTCAGGGCCTTGAACGCTCCCTTACTTTTCTTGGCTCAAGGCTGGTGCTCTATCACTTAACACTTAGCTCTTCTCTTAGCTTTTGGCTGGTCAACTGGAGATGAATCTTTTGGTTTTGACTGGGCTTGCCTCAAACCATGAGCCTCAGAACTCAGCCTCTTTTTGTTTGTTTGTTTGGTTTTGGTTGTGGGATTTGAACTCTGGGCCTGGGTGTTTTCCCTGAGCTCTTTAGCTCAAAGATACTGCCCTAACCCTGGAGCACAGATCCACTTCCAGTTTTCTGGTGGTGAATAGGAGATAAGAATCTGGTGGACTTTAGTACACTGCCTGGCTTTGGACCTTGATCCTCAGACCTCAGCCTCCTGAGTAGCTAGGATTACAGGCGTGAGCCACCATACCCTGCTCCTTTAGTTGGACTCAATCTTTTCATTTTTACTATATTATTTTTCTTGCTTAGGAAAGCATTGTTGTTTGAAATGTTGGCTGCGACTTTTTATCTAGTTTTTATTTACTCTTGGGCTTTAAAGGAATGTGTTCTAATACGTAGGCATTTAAAATTTTTTTTGTAACCAAATCTCTCTTAAGTTAAAAAGAAACAGAATTTGCAACTTACCGAGTTCATGTGTATTTTCACGCATTTAGTGTTTGCAGCATTGCATTTTATGATGATTTTTTCTGATGGAATTACTTGACTTCAAAGAAATGTAATAAAATATATTTCCAAAAGGGTCAGGGGAGATCAGTATGGATTTAGAAATGGAATTGTGTTAAAAAAAAAAAAGCAACCAACAAAAAAACCATGCTATCCAGCTCGTTTGTATCCTGGAGGTCTTGCTTGGGGAATGTCTCTAATTAGCTCTAATTAGTTATTTATCATATGCCTTGGAAATGGACACATCTAAAACAATGAATCCTCCTCTAAAAAAAGTTTAAAACTACTTTAGCAGGAACCTCCATTCTACTATTAGCTTTGGGACTATCCTGTTTGCATGGTTGATATACATATGATATATATGACACGTATATCTAGCCTTGGTAGAGAAATGTTTTGTTAATGACCTTGTTATAATACATCTATCATATCTATCAATCTATCAATCTATCTATCTATCTATCTATCTATCTATCTATCTATCTATCTATCTACCTGTCTTTCCTTTAACAAACAGTAATGAGCATCAATAACCAATTTCAAAAATATTTCTTAAAACCCAGTAGGTCTACTACCTGGTGAATATAACTGTAAACACCTCTGTACATTACCCTGACAATAAAAAAGAAAAAAGACAAAAAAGAAAAAGAGAAAGAAATGACAAACAAAACCAATAGGGTGACTTTCAGGTCATGATGGTCACTTGTACATGTTTAGACAGTCTCAGTGAAGAAACTTTTGATTTTTAAAAAGTTATTGAAGAAATGTGCTTCAGAGGCATTTACATAATTATGAGGAGGATTTTTCCATTTATTAAAAATGGCTATAGAAGTCCAAGGGCTGGTTCTCTTTAATGGTTTCTTCTTAGCCAACCCCTTCCCGGAAGTCTTTGACTTGCTTTACTAAATGGCTAACCCACAGCTTGATTTAACAGTTGTAACTTAAGACTGTCAGAGCTGGTTTCTTTGAGTGAAGCTAGGCTGCTCTTTTTCTAATAAATAGAGTCCTTTTTTTTTCATATTAAACACACAATGATTCCCTTTGAAAAATGTAGTCTGAACACCAAACACTGGGCCCATTGTTTCTGAAACAATAAATGCAACAATCAGCTCTTAGAAATGGTGACTAATTTGCTCATTTTCAGGAACCATAGAAGTTTTACATGTTTAGCAAAGTAACAGACAGCTGGGTTTTCAATATTGCTGCATGTACGTGGTGGCTTACCTCTGCAAGGTGTGAGAGTGCACCCCCCAACTGTCATATAACTCGCAGCGATCCACTTTGGACTGCTCACAACAAGTCACTATGTTTATCACTAATACAATCCAGTGGCTTCAAATGTAAATGGGAAATTCCTGTGTATTTATTTAGTGTTGCATATGAATGCTTAAAGCTCGAAATACATCTGTCTTATACATTCTGGGGAAATGTGACATTTAAAATTAGGGGATCTTTTGGAGTAGTTTTCCTGGAATCTAACACTGAATTGAGGATTCATGTGTAAATTGATATTAATTAATTGCTCCTGGGAGAGACAGATGAGAGAGGAAGAGAAGGAGATGGGTAAGAGGAAAATCATCCAGGTAAGGGTACAATTTCAGGCAAATTTGTAGCTTTAGCAGTGCCGTACAGAACTATAACATAGAATTACAGCTGGGATCTGGGCTTTCACAGATGAGTCGTGGGCTGAGATCTACTAGGGGGAGGGTGGTTTCAAACCCTTAGACATTCCCAGCTCCCTGCATAGGTGGGCAAAGTGGCATCTGTGGTGAGGACAAGCTTCTAAGTGTGCTCATACGTGTGGGTCCCATACAGGAGTACGGAAAGTCTTGTGAGACCAGTGCTGAGAGATGGCAGAGAGTTCCTATTCAGTATCAATGGTTGTTTGCTACAGAACTTTCTTTTTCTTTCCTTCCCTCCTGCCTTCCCTCCCTTCTTTTCTCCTTCCCCCATCTCCTTCTTTTCCTTTTCCTTTATCTCTTTCATTCTTTCTTTCTTACTCTTTTTTCTCTCCTCCCATCTCTTTCTCTCCCTTCCCCTTCCTTCTTTCCTTCCTTCCTCTCCTTCTATCATTCCTGCTATTTTCTTTTTCTTTCTTTTCTTTCTTTCTTTCTTTCTTTCTTTCTTTCTTTCTTTCTTTCTTTCTTTCTTTCTTTCTTTCTTTTTCTTCCTTCCTTCCTTCCTTCCTTCCCTCTCTCTCTCTCTCTTTCTTTCTTTCTTTCTTTCTTTCTTTCTTTCTTTCTTTCTTTCTTTCTTTCTTTCTTTCTTTCTTTCTTTTCTTTGTCCTGCTCTTTTGTTTTACTCTATATCACTGTCTCTCTGTCTCTGTCTCTTTGAGAGAAACATTTGATATGTAGCTCAAATTGGTCTGGAACTTCTCTATGTAATACAAGTTGACCTTGAACTTAATATCCTCCTGCTTCAGACTCCCTAGAGGTGCTATTAGGCTTGAGATCATCCCCACTGCCACACTGTGCGTACTGTTAGATTGGTCACTGTCTCTTACTATCGTGAATATATTACCATTGTTAAGACATTAGTTAACATTGTGACTTACTTGACATTATCTTTCTACTGTGACTTCAGTCTGAAAAGTCTTTTCCTAGTGGATAATATTCTAATATTTAATTAAGATGAATGTAAATATTAAAATTGTTATGTATATATTCTACTTGGGAATCACTGAAACTAAGTATTGGTTTCTTTCTTTTTTTTTTTTTTTTTTTTGCCAGTCCTGGGCTTGAGCTCAGGGCATGAGCACTGTCCTTGGATTTTCTCAAGGCTAGAGCTCTACCACTTGAGCCTCAGCACCACTTCCGGCTTTTTCTATACATGTGGTACCAAGGAATCGAACCCGGGTCTTCGTGCATGCTAGGCAAGCACTTTAACCACTAGGCTAAACTCCCGGCCTAGTATTTGTCATCACTAGTTCTTCAGATTCCACCTCTTTCTGTTCTGTTTCCTTTTCCTTCTGGAAATCCAATTCCACACATGTAAGACTTTCACTTGGCTTTCTAGGCTTCAGCTTTCATGCTGTCCACTTATTTGTTTCTCTAGGGAGCATGACAAGTTAGCTCTTCATGCCTATCTCCATTCTGCACATAATTTCATCTGTGTGTTATCTTCTGGCTCAACTTCATAGAATTTGGTTCATTTCTTTTATTTTTTTTGCCAGTCCTGGCTTGAACTCAGGGCCTGAGCACTGTCCTTGGGATTTCTCAAGGCTAGAGCTCTACCACTTGAGCCACCACTTTCAATATATGTGGTACCAAGGAATCAAACCAGGGTCTTTGTGCATGCTAGGCAAGCATGCCATCACTAGGACAAACTCCCAGCTGGAATTTGGTTCATTTTTATGATTTTATTTTGCTACTAAGAGCACAATTATCTGCCATCCGTATTTATTTTAATTGTATTTGCTTTCTAATCAAAATTGAAGCACTTTATTTCTGGTGATAATTTAAAATAACATGGTTCCTTTACATACTGTGTTTCTTATTATTGGAGCCTTGTTTTTTTTTTTTTTTTTTTGCCAGTCCTAGGCTTGGGCTCAGGGCCTGAGCACTGTCCTTGGACTTTCTCAAGGCTTAGCACTCTACCACTTGAACCTCAGCACCACTTCCAGCTGTTTTCAATGTATGTGGTACTGAGGAATCGAACCCAGGTCTTTGTGCATGCTAGGCAAGCATTCTACCACTAGGCCAAACTCCCGGCCCTGGAGCCTTGCTTTTATAATTGCTTTTTCTTATTGATTTTGATTGTGTGCTATTGATATTCCTTGAAATAAATTTTAGAAGAAATTATTTGTGGTCTGTGTTCAGGTTCGCTTCACTTAGAAAAGATTTACATTTACTTTTTTTTTCTTACTGAAATCCCAGAGAGACATTGTTAATTCTTATCTTCAGGTGTGTTGGGTTCATCCAATTAGTGAAAATTCCAGACTCCTGTGAATGTCTGCTTATGAAATAGGTTTGTTGCCCACTTGTCTCTGAGATTGCAAATAGGGAGTACCTTTGCTGTATGAGGTGAGGTCTGTCCTGCTTCTTTTATGCTTATGTCTGGGAATGCTTGGATTACATGTTTGTTACCGAAGCCATCTTCCTAAGATGGTCAAAGTGCGAGCCTATGAGAACAAGCCAAAGATACCCGGACTCTCAAAATTCCTCAAAACAAAACAAAATAACAGCTACTCAGATTTGGTCTCTATGTCTTTAGCTTTTCCCTCCTTCTTCTAGCTTTTGTTTTCTGTGGATTGTCTGTTTTCTTATTAACTTGTTGAATATTGAAAAATGAGTTTTGGCTGGGCGTGCTGGCTCACGCCTGTAATCCTAGCTAATCAGGAGGCTGAGATTTGAGGATCACAGTTCAAAGCCAGCCTGGTCACAAAAAGTCCAGGAGACTCTTAACTACAATTAACCACCAGAAAATCAGAAGTGGCACTGTGGCTTAAGTGGTAGAGCACTAGCCTTGGGCTGAAGAGCTCAGGGACAGCACCCAGGCCCAGAGTTCAAGCCCAAAGACCGACAAAAAAACACAAAAAAACCCTATTGTATCCAATATGCTTTAGTGAGTTTTGTAAAAAGAGGTTAATCATCCTTGTTTTTTGGTATTGTGGAAGTGGTACTGGGAAAATCAGGATTAAAAAAAATATCAAAATAGGGTCGGGAGTTTGGCCTAGTGGTAAAGTGCTTGCCTAGCATGAATGATGACCCAGGTTCAATTCCTCGGTACCACATATATAGAAAAAGCCAGAGGTGGTGCTGAAGCTCAAGTGGTTGAGCCCCCGCCTTGAGAAAGCCCAAGGACAGTGCTCAGGCCCTGAGTTCAAGGCCTAGGACTGGCAAAAAACAGAACAAAACAAAACAAAAAAACCAAAATACCATGGACAGCAGTTTCATGTTTGCTGTGAATGAAATTTTGAATTATGTTTGCAACAGGTGTATCATTTATGTTCCATATGGTGTTGTCTGTACTAACTACCCCCACCTTTGTATTTTGGGTGATGAGTTCCAGGGTCATCTTTCAACTCTTTTGTATTTGTTTAATTATTTCCTTATTTATTTATTTATTGTGACAGTACTGGGGCTTGATCTCAGGGGCCTTGCATTCTTGCTTAGCTTTTTCACTCAAGACGAGCACTCTATTGCTTGAATCTCACCTGCAGGTCGGGCATTTCTGTTTCAAATTATTTTTTTGGGAACATGGTGAATCTTTGCACATGTAATTTTTATTTTCCTTCTTTCTGATCTTTAAAAACCTTAATATTTCTGACTTGTTTATTTAAAAAAACTATCATTCTTGGGCTTACTTGGATTATTTATTTAATTTTAGATATTCTCTCACTGTTTAACTCAGGTTGATCTCAAACTTACAGTCGTCCTGTGTCAGTCTTCCAAGTATCGAGATAAGAGATGCAAGCCACCAGTATCCACTCTGTGTGTGTGTGTGTGTGTGTGCGCGCGCGCGCGCGCGCAAGCGCGCGCTTCTATGCTGGAACTGGGGCTTGAACATATAGCCTCACACTCTCATTTGGCTTTTTTCATTCAAGACTGCCATTCTACAACTTAATCTGCACTTCCATTTCTGCTTTTTGCTGGTTAATTGGAGCTAAGAATCTTACAGACTTTTCTGCCCAGGCTGACTTTGAGTCACAGTCCTCATAACTCAACTTCCTGAATAGCCAGGATCACAGGTATGAAATTCCAGTATCTGGTGTACATCATTATTTTTTCTGATGCCAGTCCTGGGCTGAACCTCAGGGCCTGTATGCTACCCCTGAGCTTCAGTTCAAGACTACCACTTGAACTACCATTCCACTTCTGACTTTTTGCTAGTTAACTGGAGATAACAGTCTCATGGACTTTCCTGCCCAGGCTGGCTACCAAACACAATCCTTGGAGCTTAACCTGTTGAGTAGCTGGGATTACTTTTCCACTTGAGCCATAGAGCTCTCTTTCTGGCTTTTTGGTGGTTAATCAGAGAAAAATGTCTCATGAATTTTTCTGCCCAGGCTGGCCTTAGACTGAGATCTGAGGATCTCAGCCTTCTTTATAACTAGGATAACAGAGGTGAGCCACCAGCCTCTAGCTTATTGAGTGCATTTTAAATGTTCATTGGAAGAACTTATTGGACTTCTTGAGATAGTACATTACTTTGACAATAAAAAATATATAAAAAATATTGTTGAGACTTGTTTTGTGGCCTAACATATTCTGGAGAATATTGCATGTGCTGACAAGAAGACTATATTTTGCAGCTATTGGAGAAAATGCTTTATAAATGTTTGTGAGAATAGTATAGACTCTGATGATTGATGATAATTTTTTTTTTTTGCCAGTCCTGGGCTTGAGCTCAGGGCCTGAACACTGTCCTTGGACTTTCTCAAGGCTAGAGCTCTACCACTTGAGCCTCAGCACCACTTCTGGCTTTTTTTTTCTATGTATGTGGTACCAAGGAATCGAACCCGGGTCTTCATGCATGCTAGGCAAGCCCTTTAACCACTTGGCCAAACTCCCAGCCCGATTGATGATAATTTTGTTGGATGATTTATACATTGATAGGAAGTGTTGAAGTTCTTGAGTGATTACTGTAGAGACTATATGGATTTTTAGATCTGATAATGTTTTCTTTATATACTAGGGTGCTCTAGTGTTGGAACTACATACACATACACACAATACATATGTGTATTTAGATGTAACAATCTATATTTAATAATTACTCTGTGCTCTTGTCAAATAAACTTTTTTTTTTTGCCAGTCATGGGGCATGAATTCAGGGCCTAAGCACTGTCCTCGGACTTTCTCAAGGCTAGATCTCTACCACTTGAGCCTCAGCACCACTTCTGGCTTTTTTTCTATGTATGTGGTACTGAGGAATTGAACCCTGGTCTTCGTGCATACTATCCAAGTACTCTATTACTAGGCCAAACTCCAAGCCACTCAAATAGATTTTTTTTGTTAGTATCTACTGACATTCTTCATCTCTCTCTCTCTCTCTCTCTCTCTCTCTCTCTCTCTCTCTCTCTCTCTCTCTCTCTCTCTCTCTCTCTCTCTCTTTTTTTTTCCATGGAGCTGGAACTCAGGGCCTGGGTGCTATCCCTGAGCTTTTTTTTTTTTTTTTTTGGTACTGGGGATCGAACCCAGGATGTTGCACTTGCTAGGCGCTTTGCCACTGAGCTACATCCCAGCCCTCCCTGAGATTTTTTTGCTCAAGGCTAGGGCTACCAGTTTGAGCCACAGTACCACTTCTGGTTTTCTGGTGGAGATAAGAGTCTCATGGATTTTTTTCTGGTCAGGCTGGCTTTGAATTGCGATTCTCAGATCTCAGCCTCCTAAGTAGCTAAGATCACAGGAGTAAACCACCAGTGTTTGGCTTTTTATCTCTTTAATAGGAAAATATTCATTTGCTAAACAAATTATAGGAATATTATTGCCTTTTATGTATGTTCAGATTCTGAATAGGTTTGGAAATAGATTAAGATTACAAAATGGAAAAAAAATCCTCTACATTGATCAGAAATAAGTTAAATTGAGCTGTGTTTCTTCTTATGCCAGCAATTTATAAACTTTGAAAGTTTGTAATGTCAATTTTTCCCATCTCAGCATGAAAGAAGAAATATATATGGTATATAAGGTATATACATCAGTATATAACATGCAGCCATTTTGCTTCAAGTCCCTCAGCATGGAAATTGTGTTGCCTGGGATACATTTTGGGGGTTGAGAAAAGGCTTACTTAGATCAGAAAATGCTAACTTTTCTCTTGGTTTTATATGGATTTATTTTTCAGACCGTGGAGCTTCCTCAGCCTGCAGATGAATTCTGAGCATCTGGATAATGGGCAGTAGCCTGCAAACTCATCATTTAACTGGGGTCAGATGAAAAGGCATTTTCACATCCTCCTGTTGTGTCTTCCTCTGTGCAAAATAACTTCTCCCAGGTGTATTATTCAGTCAGTGGGATTATCATGTGCGTGTTCCTTCAGTTAAAAAAAAGGTAAGTATAGCATTATGTGTTTTGGGTCAAAATAATGACTGACAAGTAATTTCTCTGCATACGTGCTGGCAGTGGTGGCAGAAGGAGCATACTTTTGGCTTTGTCTAGTTTGGATTTCATGGTAATGATGGTAGTGTAAGATTGCTCTTCTGTTTATTAAAACCTGAAGGTTGGAACCGATCTGAGAAATCCATGTATTTAAAGTATATCAAGGCAAAATACAAATCTAACTCAAAGATATGGAAAACCAGTACTCATTTGTATTGTTTTCTTCTGAGGATAATGAAAGGCTTTCAGTATGCACCTTAGAACAAAACTTCCTGGAAACTGTCTTTAGGCATCTTTTATCCCTAGTGTTTCACTCACATCACAGCCGCTGTTCCCCCTCTCCATTGTCTCTCTTCTTGCCTAAACTCTTTATCTTTCTTATATCCGGCAAAAATTCCATCAGCATATATCATGAAATGAAAATCTGGTCTTTATCCATATGTAGAATGCCCAGTGGGAACTTCCATTTATCTTGCCTGTCTATTATGGAAAAAGCACTGAATTAGGACTCAGAAGACTTCTGCTACCAGCAGCTAGATCAGCTTCAGCAAATATATGTCACAATGAGCCTAGCCTCCTTGTAAAAAAAGGGCTAGCAATGTCTACCTTACTTACTGAATAAGACTGTGTGAGAGCCAAATTCAGTGATGCATACAGTGCAAGTACTGTGTGAGCTATCAAAGGAGTTTGTATTGCTGAGTTTTAGAATCATAATGTGCTAGCTATGCTTCTTAGAATTATCTGGTCCCATCCTTCACTTTAACTAAAGGGAAAGCAAAACCTGAGAAGTGATGTAAGTCTCTCAAGGCCATAAAGACTGATAGAAATAGAATCAGATTAGAGCATTAGATTCAGTTTCTCCAGTATGTGAGCCTGGAGCTGGAATTAATTTTGACTCTTTGACAATGATCCAAACCCAAATTGATCAGATAGATTGATCAGTGTTGGGAATGATGCTATCAGATCAAGGTGGAAATGGAGGGACAGAGTCAGAGACATTATTGGCAGTATTCACAACGAAGACAATATGAGTAAGGTGCTCTTGGGGGAAAAAGAAGTGAGTTGTTGGATCAGTTCTCTCCCTCTCTGCTCCCCTCTCTCCCTCTCCTAGTACAAGGACTTAAGCTTTAAGGGTCTTATGTTCTTGCTTGGCTTTTTCACTGAGAGCTGGCACTCTACCAGTTGAGCCTAGTTCTACTTTTAGCTTTTTTGCTGACAAATTGGAAATAAGAGATTCATGAACTGTTCTGTCTGGACTGCTTCAAATTATGATCATCAGATCTCAGCTTTCTGAGTAGTTAGAATTACAGGCAAGAGCCACAAGGGCCTGGCTGGTTAAAGGACTCTAGAAAATCAGTAGCTTTTATTCCCTTCCCTATTCTCAAATGCTACACAAAGACTCATTTTGTTTAGAATATTTATTTAGTTTGAATCTTAGTGACAGGTTGTCCACTTAAATTGTGTTGCTTAAAATTTCAATATGACTTATGGCTATATAACAGCTGTGGATATTTGTCAGCAATTCATTTACTGGAAAGAGAACATTTTCCCTTACCCATGAGTCATAAGACTCTCCTTTTCACTGAGTTTTATTTTAACGAAGCCAGCAATTATGTACTTGGTAAGCTATTTGGTTTATGATGTTCTGATTCTTACACTCTTCCTGCATATATTGTTTATCTTTTAGTCTTGCAGTTCTGTTCTACTTGAGTGAATAAACCACAAATAAAACAGATGCCATAACATTCTCCTCTTGTAGCAAGCAATATCAGGAGAGATATTGGTGGCCAGATGGTGGCTTGGTAAGGAGCTGGTTGGTATTCTCCAGGTATCAGCTTAAAACACATTAGGAATGACAGCAGTTTACTCGTTTGCCTTTTGTTTTTCCTATTTGAAATTAATATGATGGGTGCTCTGAAAGCTTACTCTATGATCAAGTGTTGCCATTTTTCTTGAGCAATCTCTCCAAGTGAAGTTTCATTACCTCTTTTTTTGAAATGATACTCCCCATCTGTTTTTGTTGGCAACATAAGGAGCCATTTCTAGTACCCAATTAAAGTTATGTAGGCTGACTTTCATTACTATGTCACCAAACATTTCTAATTATTGTGCATGATGTACTCCAGGAGTTAAAAAAATCAATATCCATTTTCTTGAGATGTCATGTCTCCAAGTGCCCTATACACAAGAGTTTTTAATCTGAGGAGCAATTCACTGCAGAGTTCTATGTAAAAAGTGAAAGTAATAAACTCATTCAAGTTCCTACACTGGGTTAAAATATGTATGCATTGCTCTGATTAAAGCGTGTAACTTGAATACACATTCAGTTTAGATTATCTTCTGGTAAAAGTTTGAAATTCTCATGCGTTCTCTCATCATCTCTTGAACTATTGAACCTTTTTCCTCAAGCTGGTCTGAAGTATATTCTGAATTCATTTGCTCCTTGCTGAATTCCCAACTCACCACAATTAATTTCATTTGACACAAAACAGATTCTGGAAGGGACCTTTTCAATTATAACACAATTGAACTCTTTTCTTTTGAAAAACAAAAGCTATTTCCACAGAAATAAAAAGTGGGGGAGATCATGAGAATGTTTCCAAGGAGGAGAAAAATGACACAATCTCTGCTCAGGCTATGGAAAGGGGAGACAAAGGGTAAGGAAGGAGGTGAGAGAGTATACATCTTTTCACGTGCTGAGGTACGGAAGCCTCTTAGATCCAGTTATCCTGGTAGTAGGTCCTGATACTTGTGGGTGTGTGTATAAGATCCAAATAAGGAGCAGAATTGTGTTTGGGTTATGGGTTGAGAGGCTCAGGTGTCTGTGAACCCAAGTAATGTGGACCAGAACAGGACAGAATGTGGCTATTATTCCTTCTTTCATCTTTTTGCCTCTGGAGTTGTTGTTGTTTAAATGATATCAGTAATGAACCAATGAGAAGTCATTTTGTTTAGATTCTGACAATCTACTCATATATGTTCTTGCCTTTTTTTAAAAAGTGGCCCCAATATATTTATTTATTTATTTTGCCAGTCCTGGGCTTGAACTCAGGGCCTGAACACTGTCCTTGGACTTTCTCAAGGCTAGAGCTCTACCACTTGAGCCTCAGCACCACTTCCGGCTTTTTTTTATGTATGTGGTACTGAGGAATCAAACCTGGGTCTTCATGCATGCTAGGCAAGCACTCTACCACTAGGCCAAACTTCCGGCCCCTATTCTTGCCTTTTTTTTTTTTTTTTTGGTCTTGATTGCTCTCCTAGCTGATTAAAAAACTTCACATGAGGTCTATTCCTTTTCATAGAAAATCCTGAAGAGTCTCTGCTTGGCAATGGAGTACCTGCCTATCTAACACGAGGTCCTTGACTCCAAACCCCAGTACAGAGGGGCGGGGAGGGGGAGAGGGGGAGAGAGGAGAGAGAGGGGAGAGGAGAGAGAGAAACAGTTTTGTCTACCAAGTGGCACAATTCTGTACCAAAACCTTCTGACAATGAACTCAGAACCTTGTGCTTGTTAAACAGGCACTGTACCACTGAGCCATGCCTCTAGTTCCCCAAATTGTTCTTTAAAAGGCCCAGTGCTTGTGGCTCCTGCCTGTAGTTCTAGCATTTAGTAGGCCAAGACAGAGGGGCAGCAAGGTTAGGAATCATGTAAGATTTCCCTCAGCCCTAGAAAATAGAGAACTGATCTTCCAAACATAAAGAGTGCTGATTTTACTATGTTTGAGATAGACTGCAGACAAATTCCATAAAACGGGTAAAATATCAATCTTTAGGTAAGGAGGTTTATAGTATTCTAATAACTGGGCAGCTCCCATGGCAGCACTGAGGCAGCTCTCTCTCCCCTTTGGGAAGAAGATCTTATTTGAACAATCTCTTGTCAGTGTTCTGGATCTGAAAGCTGAATTTCCATAATTCCCCCCTCCCTTGTCTATGATACTGGGGCTTGAACACAAAGCCTGGACTCTGTCCCTTAGCCTTTTTGCTTACTGCTGGCTTTCTCCTGGCTTTCTCCTACTTAAGCCACGACTCTAGTTGTAAGAGTCTCACAGACTTTCCTGCCTAGGCTAGCTTTGAACTGCCATCTTCTCAAACTTCAGCCTCCTGAGTAGCTAGGATTACATCAATGCCCAACATTCTACTTGTTTTGAGTGAGACAAATATATGCATTCTAGATGAGTGTCTCTAGATATGACTTTCAGTCTCTGTGTCTTATTATGTCAGTAGTCAACTAATTAAAATATTGTTTTGCTGCATCTTTTCTCTAATGCATACATTTTTAAAAAGGTACTGAAGGTTATATATAAGAGAGTATAAATTCTGTGTATAAGCTTAAGGAGGCAAATATGGGTCATGACCTTCAAACTCACGTGATCTGCTTAGAGGTGAAGAAGAGCATCATGGGAAGTCCGTAATTTTGCAATCATACTAGCCAGGCTTGGAATCATCACTGCAGCTTTACCACCAGTATGAACTGGACCCTTAAAATCCACTCTGTTAAAGGAAAAGTAGTAAGTTTTCTTTCCTTTTTCTGTGTATGCCAATGCTGGATTTTGAACTCAGGACCTGGGTGTTGCCCCTGAGCTTTTGTGCTTAAGGTTAGTTATTCTACCACTTGAACCCGAGTCTCGTGGACTTTCCTGCCTGAGCTGGCTTTGAGTCATTATTCTCAGATCTCAGCATTCTGCATAGCTAAGATGATAGGTGAGAGCCACTGATGCCTTGGGCAGAAAAGTAGAAAATTAGAGTTCGTTTGTTTTAGTGGTACTTGGGTTTGAACTGAGGGTTGTGTGCTTGTACTTAATCACTTGAGTCACGCACACAGTCTTGTTTGCTTATCTATCAGAGATGTTCCTGTGTTTTTGTACAGGCCAAGCCTTGCTTGTATTCCTTCTATTTGTGCTTCCTGTGTAGCCAGGATGTTTGGCATGAGTTGCCACATCCAGCTTCTTGGTTGGAGTGGGATTTACTAGTACTCAAACCATGACCTTCCTGACGACCACTTCCTTACTAATTGGGATTACAGGTGTTAGCTGTCATACCTAGTCTTGAAATTGTTAAAATAACAAGATCTCAGATTTGAAGAGTGGGGTAATAAAATTGATCATTTTTGGGGGGTGAGACTATGCAAAAAATGTCATATTGAAAAAGCTAATTTGAGTACAGATATTTATGGAGAATCAATATTAATTATTCACTTTAACTACCTACCGCTAGTAATTTAGATTGCTTATATCAGGAAGCATCTTCCTTATGGATGATAAATTATTCCTCACAATATATTAAAAGAGTATATATCCATGTAATAGAATGTTATGAAGCTGGTGAAAAATGGACCATAAAGCACATGAAAAATTACTCATGATAAATTTTAAGAGAAAGTAAGAGGGGATAAATATTATAGGCATACCTTATATCTGTAGGAAAATAGTACAATGAAAGCCCATGAAAAACTTAATAGTTGGGGCTGGAGGCCTGGATCATCAGTTGGTATAGCACTGGCCAATAAGTGAAAGCAGTTTAAGGAGGGGGAGAACTTTAAGAAGAGAGTTACGAATGAATGAATGGTTAAGAAAGTAAATCATGGGCTGGGAGTTTGGCCTAGCAGTAGAGTGCTTGCCTAGCATGCACGAAGATCTGGGTTCGATTCCTTGGTACCATATACTTAGAAAAAGCCAGAAGTGGTGCTGAGGCTCACGTAGTAGAGTTCTAGCCTTGAGAAAAATCCAAGGACAGTCCTCCAGCCATGAGCTTAAGCCTGGGACTGGCAGAAAAAAAAAAGTAAATCATATACATGTTGTAAAAACCACAGTGAAACCCCTTTATTTAATAAATTAATGCAAATAAAAAGTTTAAAATAATTTTCAAAAAGAAAAGGAGAACATAAGTATAGAGGCAGAATTCCAGTGCCTTTAGTTGAGAAACTTCTTCATTGACATGTAGTTGCTGTTTTGGCATTCAGCAGCCTTCTGACCTGAGCAAGATTAATGAACTCTTAGGCTGCTGGGCCAGGAAAAGGGAACTGACATATAGAAGGCAGTGGATTGGTTCCAGCTTGATGGTTGCCTTATTTGAACATGGTTTGAACAGTTGATAGCCTATGATTGGTTGACTAAAGCTTGGCACTGTGATTGGTAGAAACTCAGCTGTTTGTTACAAACCAAATTACTAACATTTTTGTTTGTTGGTACTGGGGATTTGAACTCCAGATCTTGTACTTTCGCTCAGTTTTCTGGCTTATGGCTAGTGCTTTGTTATGTAAGCCACAGATCTTTTCCTGGCATGTTATTGATAAATTGAAAATGGAATCTCTCGGACTTTTCTACCCAGGCATCACAGTTTTCTCGGTCTCCGCCTTTTAAATAGTTAGGATGGCAGGTATAAGCCACAGGCAACTCGTCCAAGTTAGGTTTTCAATTGTTTACATACTAAGTTGGATGGCAAATTCATTATGTAAGGATGTGTGCATGAAGCCTCCTTTAGCCCATGTTTAGTTTGATTTAACATGTTTATGATCACAACTGCAGGGTTTCTTAAATACTTCTTTTCTGCTCATGGAAGAGACTGGTCTGGTTTATGTCTCAAATCACTGACACTTCCATCTCTAGCAAGTAATGTCTATCCACTCCATAGCCAACTCTTCTCTAGAGTCCTAATTCCTTATTTTTAAAATTAGCTTGCTGCTTGGAGAATGAAACTTTTATACTTCTACATCTCTTTGACTGAGATTTTTTTAAAAACATTTTTGATTGTTATTATAGAGGTGATGTACTGAGGAATTAGAGTTAAAAAAGTCAGGTAGGAGAGAAGGAAGATGGCGCCGAGACAATAGGGACGCTGCCTAGCTTTCTCTGACAAAAAGAGAGAACCAGGGAGTCCCACGAGCCAACTACCTTAAGAAATCCACAACAACAAACTCAAGAAGCAACGGAGAAGGACTCAAACCGGAAAAGAAATCCAGATAAAGCTCACATCCAACTTTCTCAAAGAATTCAGAACGCGAGGACCCCTCCCCCACCTCTCGCCGCTGGATCCAAGCCGGGAAAACCGCGGAAAGCGGTGGCAGTGGAGGGCGCCAGGCTGGGAGCCCAACGGCTGCAGAAACGAGCACAGAACCGGGCCAGCGAACGGCGGAAGCAGCGGAACCCAGACGCGGAACCAGAACAGCAAGCGGCGGAACCCAGACGCAGAACACAGGCGGCGGCGGAGACCCGAGGGGAGAGAAAGACTCCCCAGCACCAAGGAGCACCCGCAGATGGACGCAGAGGCGTGAGTAATACAGCGCATCCCCAAACACATCGGGAAAGCGGAGCGGGTGCCAAGCAACAGAACTTAACTCAGACCCCAACACCTCGCCCCGAGAAAGACTGGCGGGAGCAGGGGGGCAAGGAATTTAGAATCCTGTCCCTCCCTCCACAGCCCCCTCCCTCAGGCCATTGACTGGAGATTGACAGGCTGGCTACCTAAGACCCAGCACCCCACCAAGGGAGGCGGGGCTGTCCCAACTCCCACCCGCCCAAGGGGCTCAACCCCCAACCCTCTGACTGGAGACTGACAAGCAGGCGGACCCTAAGACTCAGCACCCCACCAGGGGAGGCGGAGCTGTCCCAGCTCCCACCCGCCCAGCAGGCTCCTTTCCCAGGCCACTGGATCTGGAGAGTGGAGGGCACTGGGACCCTGCCTTACAACAGCGGGTAGGGGGTGTGGGAAAATAGGAGCCAGCATCTGCCCCCCCTCAATAGAAGAGGCAATTCAAAATTTCATATGGAATAATAAAAGACCCCGTATAGCAAAAACACTTCTTAGCAGAAAGAACAGCGCCAGAGGAATTTCAATTCCAAACTTTAGACTCTATTACAGAGCTATAATTATCAAAACAGCTTGGTACTGGCACAAGAACAGGCCTGAAGACCAATGGAATAGAACTGAGGACCCAAATATTAAACCACAGACCTATGGCCACCTAATCTTTGACAAGGGAGCCAAAAAAATAGAATGGAAGAAAGACAGCCTCTTCAACAAGTTGTGCTGGCAGAACTGGTTAAGCACCTGCAGAAAACTAAAGTTGGATCCTTCTTTGTCACCTTGCACTAGAATTAACTCCAAATGGATCAAAGACCTGGAGGTAAAAGCTGACACACTGAAAACTTTACAGGAAGGAATAGGAGATACACTAGGCCTCCTTGGCACAGGTAGAAACTTTCTTAATAAGGACCAAGAATCACAACAAATCAGAGAAAGGCTGGATAAGTGGGACTGCATTAAACTGCAGAGCTTTTATATGGCAAAGGACATAGCTAGTAAATTAATTAGGAAGCCTACAGAGTGGGAGAAGATCTTCACCAACCAAACAACGGACAAAGGCCTCATATCTAAAATATATCAACAACTCAAAAAATTGAATCACTTCCAAACTAATCTCCAAAGTAACAACCATCCCATTAAAAAATTGGCCAAAGACTTAAAGAGAATCTTCTCTGAAGAAACAAAAATGGCCTATAGACACATGAAGAAATGCTCAACATCTCTGGTCATAAAAGAAATGCAAATCAAAACAACTCTAAGATTCCACATCACTCCAGTTAGAATGGCCAGGATCAGGAAAAAGAATAATAACAGATGCTGGAGGGGATGTGGCCAGGAGGGATCACTACTGCACTGTTGGTGGGAGTGCAAACTCGTTCAACCACTATAGAAAGCAGTGTGGCAGTGCCTCAAAAGGCTAAACATAGAACTCCCCTATGACCCAGCAATTCCACTACTTGGCATTTACCCAACCATCCAGAAACAAGGACATACTAAATCCACTAGCACAACAATGTTCATTGCAGCACTATTCACCATAGCAAAGATATGGAACCAACCTAGATGTCCCTCAGTTGATGAGTGGATCAACAAGTTGTGGTATTTGTACACAATGGAATTCTATGCTGCTGTCAGAAAGAATGACATCGCCCCATTTGTTAGGAAATGGAAAGACTTAGAAAAAATCATATTAAGTGAAGTAAGCCAGACTCAAAGGAACTTAGGCTCAATGGTTTCCCTCATTCGTCATAATCAGTAGAAACCTTGGGTTCTACTAGCAGAGATCTGCAATAGAGCAAAATCTTGATACATAAGGCCATATAGTATGAAGCTAATTGAAAGGACCTCCAGGATATCGAAACAAAAGCCATATAACGAATGGTTGTTGTCCTTAATGTACTATGTTGTCTCTCATCTCCTTTGCTGTCCCTTGGTTATCTCATATTGTTATAGTATCTCACTTTGTTATCTGATATATTGAATTTATTTGTATTTGGTTATTTGAAATTTGATAGGGAAGGGGGGAAAACCAAGACGGGTGTGTGGTGTGGGAGGGGGGGAGGGAAATGGGGACCAAGACATGTGAAAGGGTATCAATGTATGTGAATTAATGCACCTTCTAACTGGCAAATATCATGTAACCCTTTTACTAATTACAATAAAAAAATGCAAAAAAAAGAAAGTCAGGTAAAGAGCACATTTCTGTTTGGGCAATGTCACCCCTTCCCTTCTTCTCTTTCAGTTTTTCCTTCCCGGTTCCACCCACAAGCTGTCTAGTTCATTTCAACATAGTGTCTATCTCGTGAGTACCACTGTTGGATTTGTTCACTCTTTGTCCCCCCATTTCTGTGGGACCCCCTTAGACAATAAACAAGACAAAAATAGGAAAACAACAACAAAGAAAAAAAACCTGTCGTTTCCATTTCCTGGAATTCATTTTGATAAGTATTATTTTATATATTCAGAGGCATGTAGGCATTGCACCTTTGCAAACTCAGTTCTTTTTTTTTCTTTTTTTTATTGTGATTAATAGAAGGGTTACATTGTATTCACAAGATAGAAGGTGCATAACTTCACAAACATTGATACCCTTTCTCATGACATGGTCCCCATTTCCCTCCCCCCCCCACTTATCTTGATTTCCCCTCTTCCCTATCTAATTTCAAATAACCAATTAAGCACATATAAAATATATTAGATAACAAGGTGAAAAATTATAACAATATGAGATAACCAAGGGATGGCAAAAGAGATGAGAGATAACATAGTACATCAAGAACAACAGTCATTCATTACATGGCTTTTGGCAAACTCAATTCTTTTTTTTTTTTTTTTGCCAGTCCTGGGCTTGAGCTCAGGTCCTGAGCACTGTTCTTGGACTTTCTCAAGGCTAGAGCTCTACCACTTGAGCCTCAGCACCACTTCCGGCTTTTTGGTATGTATGTGGTACCGAGGAATCGAACCCGGGTCTTCGCGCATGCTAGACAAGCACTTTAACCACTAGGCCAAACTCCCAGCCCCAACAAACTCAATTCTTTAAAGAGTAACTCTGCCTGTGTCCAGCTAGCCTAAGAGATTCTTCGGCTCTGCCCCTGTATCATTTGTTGTCCTTGGGCCCCTAAACACAAGTCCTTAAAGACACACTGAGGAATATCTGAGTGGCACTAGCCATGCTATGCTGAAGATGACATCTTCCTGCCATCCCAAGCATGCACCCCCATCCTTCCTTTCCTTCGATGGACAATGAACACAGAAGCTCCTCATTTTGGGAGTAAATAGTCCTGGGTATGCATTCAGGCCCCTGACTCTCTGATTTTATTGTGTAAACTCTAAAATGTAATTACATGGTTATCCCTGCCCCTAACTCTCCACACACTTTTGAGGGGTATCTGTACAGCATGGTTTTGAGTTTTAAGCTGAGCATTATTCTGAAAATATCCTCATATTTCCCTGTTGTAGTTTGGTGGTTTCCAGAATGATTTTCACTTGGGTATATTTTTATACAACCTAGAGTTGGCTATGTAACGGAATCATTGTATAAACCTGGACAATGCTTTAACTTTGAATTCTGGATTTATGAAAGGAGCAGATAGGCGTCAGTGTTTTCAAGGCCTTCATCAGGGACCCTTGAAGTTGTATAATTAGGTTCACAACAAACTTATGATTTGGTCCCTTTTAGCTTCCTTCACATCCCTAGAAACTCAGCCTATATTCCACTATGTTCCTACTTAACTTTCTTTTTTAAAATTAAATTTCCTTCTGCATGGACTTTACTGTTTTACGATTTGTTTTTCATATGTGCTGAAAGGAAGCTAGTATGTCCTTCTGGCTTTGAATTTTACTGTTATCACGAGACAGACGATGATATTTCAGAATATCCAAACATTATTATAATTACGTTCTTCATGGTCATTGTCCAAATTCCCATTTAACAATGGTGCATCACGTTACTGCTGTTAGAGACCTCAACATACTGATTTTCTTTTCTTGCCCGTCATGAGGCTTGAACTCAGGGCCTAGCACTGTCCCTGAGCCTCTCTGTGCTCAAGGTTGGAGCTTTACCACTTGAGCCAAAGCACCACTCCTGACTTTTTCTGTTTTATGTAGTATGAATTTATTTTATGTTCTCTGCTTTATATGGTAGGAATTGAACCTAAGGCTTTATGCATTCTAGGCAAACACTCTACCACTAAGCCACATTCCCCACTCCAACATACTCATCTTTAAAAAAGAAACGAAATTGCCTTTTGACATTCTTGCCAGGATTGATGGCCTAAGCAGCTAACCAGACTTAAGAGCCTTCTTTCTTGTTCTCATAATTTTCATCTTGTGATTTCCATGTCAACATTCAAGATGATGGACCCTGTGAGCATATATCACACACATGTGCACGTGTGCGTGTGTGTGTGTGTGTGTGCGCGCACACACACACACACACACACACACACACAATAATGGGCCTTTAAGGGTAGACTCTTGAAGCCAAACTCATCATTCTGCTGTCTTCCACTCTGCTTATATCTGCTGACCAATGTTAAGCGCCAGGCAGCACTTAGATGTAAAGGAGGCTGAAAAATGGTCTGATTTGGTTAGTGTGATAGTCAGTTTTACTTCACTAAAACAAAATACCCAAGCTAAGAAACTTAACAAGAGAAAAAGATGTTGGTTCATGGAGTTGGAAATTCTAATCTGTGATTGATTGATTCTCTGCTGTTCATAGGTCCTGTGATGAGGCAGTGATAACCAGTTTACTATTAGGGAGAAAAAAAAAGATGGGACAAGGAAAAGACCATTGTCCTACAATCTTCATTAGGGAGTGTCTTCAATTACCTGCAGAAAGACATCCCTGATATAGACCCTACCACCATCTCATAGCACCAAGCAGGAGAGCAAGTCTGTATAACACTTGGGGCTCTGGAGGAGCTTGAGGATCACATTATATCTGTGGCAGTGAATATTCTGGTGTCCCTCTCTTAAAGGATTAAGGGGAAAATGGATATACTTGGAGAATGGACAATCAGCAGTGACTTCCCCATGCATGCTGGACTTAACAGTTTAGAAAGCAGGAGAGAGGTTTGAAGGAAAGAAATTGGTATTCATATTTAAAATATTAATATTTTCCCCAGAAGAATGTAGTTGATTCCAGGGCAGAAAGCACTAATTCTCCTCAAGAATCTTATTTTCTCCATTTTCCTGTTAGCATTAAGAATTGTAGAAGGGCAGGGATAGGAGTTTGGCCTAGTGGTAGAGTGCTTGCCTAGGATGCATGAAGACCTGTGTTTGATTCCTTGATACCACATACATAGAAAAAAATGGTGCTGAGGCTCAAGTGGTAGAGCTCTAGCTTTGAGAAAGCCCAAGGACAGTGCTCAGGCCCTGAGTTCAAGGGCTAGGACTGGCAAAAAAAAAAGAATTGTAGAAGGGCAAAGGACTGCTTAGCTACAGACTACTCGCTTGCTTCTCTTATAAGTAGTTGTTGCCTTGTGATGAAGGAATGAATGGACTTTTTAAATAAAAATCACTTAGAAAAATACCTGAAGTTTGAAATGGTAAATAAAAAAAACAGGGGGGATTGAATCAGGAGACTGGAACAGTAAGGGAGAAAAAGACTGTTGGCAGCTACAGGCCATGCCCAGTTTGGCACAATGCTTCCACTTTCAAATTTAAATTACTTTTCTTTAACTTCCTTTGTTCTTTTCCCAACCACCAAATTGAGAAGTTCTTAGAGGCACAGCATTACATAAATACCATTTAACTGAGAGTCAAACCCTTTTGTATGAAGATAGTTTGAGTGTCCTTTTAAGTAAAGAAAAAAAAATCAAACAACCCTACATTAGGGAAATAATTCTAGCCATTCACTTCCTTCTGCTTTGTCCTGTGGTTGTATATGTGACAGTGTTTGCCACAAAATTGTAAGTCCTGAGACTCATGTGGTATTTATTCATCTCTGTTCCTTTATATTTAATCCTGCTGTGAGTTCTGCATACATGGATCTGAAAGTGAATAAAACTGACATGAGCTCTGGCTCCATCAGCTGGTCAGAGTCAAAGCTCTCCTGTCTTACCTTTCTCTTTTTTTCTTTTCACCTCTCTTGCATCATGAGATCATTTATGAGAAAAGACAAAATGAAAGTAAGTGAAAAGACCAAGACAGAGCAGAAAGTTGCTGAAGAAATTGCCTGGAATCTTCAGGAAAGAAGCATAGGAGGAGGTGGATCCTGTAGTTTATATATTGCAGGTTGGGTATAATAAACTATAAGCCAGGAGTACAGCCAGGGCATGTAGTGTGAGTTAATTGGTGCTCTGCCTACACTTGAGAAACAATAAATTTTCAGCCACATCAAAGTTTTCTCTAGAAAGAAAGAAAGAAAGAAAGAAAGCAAGAAAGCAAGAAAGCAAGCAAGCAAGCAAGAAAGAAAGAACGAAAGAAAGAAAAAGAAAAAATCCTACCTCATTAAATATCATTTCCAGGAACACTTGCTGACAGATAATAGGAAGGCTAGAAATAATCACCTCTATTGGCTTTTTGCTCTCTCAAACACTGAATTATTTATCTTGAGAAGAACAAAGGAAGTATGTTAGAAATACATTTAAATTTTTCTGAGAAAGCGAAAAGACGTAGCTTCAATCAGCCTGAGATCTCAAAATGTCTTATCTAGGAATATGTGAAAATTCAGGTTAACTACACCTCTACCATGTTCTCATGAAGTATGGTGTGATATGCAGGAATATCTAAAATTGTACTACTTGTGTTTGGCGCCAGTGCTTCATGCTTGTTATCCTAACCATTCAAGAAGTTGAAATCTGAGGACCATGGTTCAATGCCAGCCTAAGCAGCAAAGTCTGTGAAACTTTTATTTCTAATTAACTACCAAAAAGCTTGAAGTAAAGGTGTGCTGGATCAAATAGTAGAGAGACAGTCCAATGAACAGCACCTAGGCCCTGAGTTCATGCTATAGTATCTGCAAAAACAAGCAAGAAAGATAATTGCTGAATAATGTCTGAGCAAGTGCAGAAGAGAACCAAATGGGAACCTATAAAAAGCCAATCTTTGGAAAAGTAGCGTAAGAGTTATTTCCAAATAACTAGAAAGAAAGGAGGAGTGTGTGGGTGAATGCCATTGATTTATTTGCTTCTCCTATTCCTCATGGAAGCTTCTATCTAAAAAAAACATTAAAAATCATTATTGTAAAGGTGATATACAGAAGGATTACAGTTTCATATATTTTTCTGAGAAAACCAGAAAGAGAATAAGAAATCAAGAGAAAAGTATAGCAGAGGATTATTGAGGATCTGGAGACAATAAGATTATTAGGTTTTAGCTCTGGTGCCACTCATAGGCTGTCCTGGGGACATGCAGCCTCTTAAAACTTTTCCATTTCTGTTCATACTTCCGTGATGTTGTTTGTTTTGTCTGAGAAATCAGTAACAGACTACATGGAACTCATAGTGACTTTTGATTTTTGTTGAGATCTCGTGTAATAACTTGGCTATGTTGAAAATGGAATTTTTTCACAGTGTCAATAGTGAATAATCCTAGCAATATTTATTCTAATAAAATAATGATCACATATATGTATGTATATGTGTATACACATTACATGTATATATGTATGCATACACATATATATGTATATGTGTGTGTGTATTTTGGTTTTGCAGTGCTGAGGACCAAACCAAGGGCCTCATGTATGACAGACAAGTACTTTTCCATGGAGCTATATCCCTGTCTATTTTCCTTTTTGCATCTGTATTTGTAACACTGATGGTTTCATAATTAGATAGCATTATTGGGAGGTGATAGAAACTCAAAGATATAACCTACTTGGAGGATGTAGGTCGCTCGGGGCTCAAATATCCTCAGGGCTATACTTTGTTTCATATGTTTGCTTCCTGGCTACCATGAGATGAATAGCTCCTTCTTCCGTATAATCTTGATGGCTTGCAGTTCTTTTTGCCTTGCCTCTGACATCATGAGCCAGAATCAGTCTTTCTTGCCTTTAATTTGTCTGTCTCACGAATTTTGTCTCAGCAACAAAGAGCTGCCTGGCACAGTGAACGTTTGGATTGCTTTTGTGTGTGTGTGGCATGCGTGTGTGTGTGTTTTGTGCTGTTACTGTTGACTAGTATACTGTTCTGGTCATTCAGAATATTTACAAGTTTCTATTGAGAATCTAACTAGCTATGGAATTATTGGGTCACGTGAAAACTATAATTGCAATTTATGATGATAAATCATTAAGCTATCTTCCAAACTGAATCAGTTTACATTCTCACTGCTCACATCTGAGGCTTCTGCTTTCCTTACATACCTTCTAGCATTGGAATATTGTGTCAAACACTCTGCCCTTTTGGTTATAGACATTCTTGATTTTTTTTTGTTTTGACAAATGTATAGCATTTATAACCATTTAAATTTTCATACTAGGACTGTAAATAACAATAAATAATAACTGTAAATAACATTGCCTATTTTGAAATTATGCTATTCTGAGAATTATGCCATTAAGTTTCGATTTTTATGGAAGAAATTATAGCATGAAAATCTTTGCACCAAAACAATTTAGACTGTATGAACTATCTCAACTCTGAATGAACTCTGTGAATGAAGTGAATTCAGACATGAAGAGAAGCCTCTGGCACAGCAGTTTCAGCATGGTGAGAACTGGACCTATTTGGTGATGCTCTAGCCAGACCCTAGTAGATGTTTGCTTTATCTCTATGGGAGCAAAAAGGGGATTAACATAGTTTTTCAAAAGGCTTTTTCTTGAAAGATGAAAAATATGATTAGCAGGAATAAGGAAGAAAAGGCCAAGATGGAAAGCAGGGCTGGCTTCTTGTTCTAAGATAGAATAATGACCTTTGGATTAGGACATGAGAATAAAAGAGTTTTGTTTGCCACTCTTGGCTCCCTTAAGCATGCTGTTTGGGCTAATAGTCTTTTCCTGCATGTAATATGGGAGACAAACCTGCGGGAACGATGAGGATGTTTATTGCCAGCCAGTCCTGAAATACACTTAGAATTCTAATCGCTTTCATCCTTGGAATCCTGCTCCCCCTTCAGAATGCATGTCTCTCTTGCCACCTAATTATACCATATTGCTTGAATTCTGATTTTGTTATGTAGTTCCTCCCCTGTTCCACCCAGATATATAGCCTCTTTTCCACACTTAATCAGCCATGTTTTTGCTCACATTGGCACATTATTTGAGCCATGCTTCTAGTTTCAGCTTTTTGCTGGTTAATTGGAGATAAAGAGTCTAGAAAATTTGTCTCCCCTGCCTGGTTTCAAACCATGACCTTCAGATCTCAGGCTCCTGAGTAGCTAGGATTATAGGCATGAGCCATAGGTACCCAGATTTAATCCTTTCTCTTGACCACACTACTTTCCCATTTCCACAGGTTTCCTGAATATTGAGTATCAATAACATACCACACAGACTCTGATTTCTAATCTCTCTTCTGAATGATCCTTCCATCTTCTAGCTTAATCGAATTGAGTCTTCTCAAGTGGAGGCTGCTCATCTCTGCGGCCCCCCCCCACCATCTGTCATCTGTATACATCAACATGTGCTTCCTACCACATCAGAGAACTTACAACCCTTTCCTTGTCCAGTGGCATTGGGAAAATCTTCCGTTGGTGAAGTTCATTCTTTCCAGTTGAATCATCCTCCGAAGTCCAGATCCTTGATGGTGGATCCTGGCCTTGATGCTGTCATGAATGCAGGTCTTGTACTTCTACTCACGGACTGTTCTGGTACTTGGCTTGGTCTTTGTCTTCATGTATTGCCTGAGTTAATACTATACCCAGGCGACAATATTCCAAGGCTGTATTCTGATCATTCTTGGACATTTGAAACTTTAATGCCTCCCAGCCATCTGTTGACAGGACTATAGCCTAGCTTCTTTAAGCATAGAAAGACTTATGCTGTAAATCTTATGGTCTAATGATGAATTGTGTGCTGTTTGTGCCTATCCATCCTGCTCTCTGGCTCTTACTTGTTCTATGCCTTGGTCTCATTCTTGACTTACTTTCTCTCAACTGAAAATGTGTAAAAGCAGGAAAACATGAAGCACGGTTGATATTTAAGTTTATTCTCTAGCAATCTTCTTTATTTTCATCATCTCCTAGTTGTTTAGAGTTTTCTTTTGAGTAATGTTTACCCCCCCTCAGGAAAGGCGAGTTTCTTGTCTTTGTATATTTGAAAATGCTTTTTAAATTACTTTACACATAGTATTACTTATATGCAGATTTCTTTTTTGTGTGTCATTTCCCACAAAACTCAGAAAAACATTGTTGTACAGCAGTTAGCATGAAGAAATATTTGGGGCCAGTTCTCTTGCTTAATACTCATAAATTGGATTAATGCTGCTGTAAAAGAGGTCCCAGTGAGTTTCTTAATCCTGTGCCCCATCTATGAACAAAGAAATGGGTCCTTATCAGAAATGGCATCTTCTGGCTCCTTACACATGGACTTCTTGCCTTTGTAATCTGAGAAATAAATTCATATTGTTTGTAAGCTGTCTAGTCTATAGTATTTTGTTATAACAGCCTAGACAGACTAGGGCATGCTAGTCAAAATCCTTGAGCCAAAAAGAAAATAAACTCAACTAAAGTATAGCTTCTCTTTCCTTTGAACTATTCTTGTCAACAAAATTATTTAAAGAGCTCTGTAGGGGAACAGAACCAATAGTAATCTATAATCATAAAAGTTATATCTTACCCACAAAACATAATTATGAATAATATATTAATGTAATATATAATTATAATTAATACAATATAATAATGTGATTTATGTCACATATAATCAATGTACATTATATAATACATTAATAAATTATAATAGAAGTTAGTGAGATTAATATAATATTTTAATATGATTAATATAGTATATAACATAAAACATTTGTACATACGTTACATATAAATATATGTGTGTTTATATGGTATGCTTTATATAAATATAAATACACACAATATATTATATAATCCATAATACAAGTATTATATATGAATATGTACAGTATATAATCGAATATATATTAAATATAATAGTGATTTACATGATATATAATTGAATGTACCATATACTATTTAATATTTAAATTAACTATTTTATCATGAAAAAGATTTATTGGATTGGTTTACATGATTAAAGGCAGAATAATCTCTCTCCATGCTGGAGAAACAGAGGAATCAGTCCAAGAAGGTGGAATTTTCAAAAGCACCAGGAATGTAGTCTCACCGTGAGGTTGAAAGTCTGGAAGCTTGGTGAAGGTCTGTGGGTATGAATCCATGTTGTGAAGAGGCTGAAGTCTGATGTCCACAGGTGATAGATTGCAGCAGCAAGAGATGTACTTGTTCCAGAAGAATGGAGCTTGTACATTGCATTCTCCTTTTTCCTCTGGGTCCCAGTCCATTGAATTGTATACTCCCTGACCCCCACTATGTTCCGGGAGCATCTTTCTTGCTCAGTTGCTTTCCCACATGTCAGTCTTCTCTGGAAATTCCCACAAACACATGCAGAAGTATACTTTACTGATTCCCTAGACATTTCTCAATCCAATCAAGTTGCAAGTCAGATTAACCACCATGCTACTCAGCTCACAATAACTGATCGTTAGTATTGCTCATTCTTTTTGGTGCTGTTTTCCTCGTGCTGGCACTTGGTTGGTAAGTGGCTTGGCTCTTAGAGATATTTTACTGTATTAGAATTACAGTCAATTTCAAGTTATTGACCATGTGTGGTCAGTCCTGGACCGAGAGGATGACTCAATGATATCACCAAGCTCAAAGAACTTCTTCCGTCCTCCGCTGTTATTTTAGTGATGTCTGCTCCACCTTTATGCTGTGTTCCTATTCCAGGTGGGAAGATGGGGAAAGAGGCAGTGATCAGAGACTTTTGCTTCTTTTCCTGTGGATAGAAATGTGTGTGTGTCATGGCTGCTCCTAGCTGATGAGAGGTTAGGGACTATGATTCTTACAGAGGCAGAAAGTGAAGTAAAAATGGACTAGAAAAAGTGAGATTGCCATGTTCTTCATTTCCAATGTCAGTTGGTCAAAGGAAAAAAAAGAAAAACAATGAGAGGACATGGTTATTTCACACTCAGAGTCTAGGAAAAAAAAGTTAATGTTTCTATACGAGTGTATAGTGTGTAATTGTTCACAGGAAGAAAAATATTTCTGTCTCCTAATACTTTATTTTTCTTTCATGGTGAAAACTTTCAAAATCATTTCTTTTTTTCTTTTCTTTTTTTTTGTGAGCAAATCCTGGAGCATGAGCTCAGGGCCTGAGCACTGTCCTTGGACTTTCCAAGGCAAGAGCTCTACCACTTGAGTCACAGCACAACTCCTGGCTTTTTTCTATGTATGTGGTACCAAGGAATTGAACTCAGGGCTTTGTGCATGCTAGGCAAGCACTCTACCACTAGGCCAAACTCCTGGCCTTTGCCTTCTTTTTCTTATAGTGTTATGTTGTGTATATGTAACATATTTTTGTTTTTACACTTTAATCTGCTGGTAGACATGTAGGTTGTTTCCAGTTCTCATCTATTGTGAACAATGCTTTGATAAACATGGAGGGTAGATGTCTTTTTGACATACTGATCTCAATTCCTTTGACTCTGTACCCAGAGGAGTGATTGCTGAATCCTGTGGTAGTTCTGTACAAATTTCTGTCAAAAATGTTGAGGAAATTCGATAGTTTTTCACAATGGCTTCACTGATTTACAGTCCTACTACCATCAACATACAAGAGTTTCCTTCCTTGCTTATCCCTACCGACACTTATTGTCTTCCGTCATTTTGTTAATAGCTATGTTGTGTATTGCTATCTGATTGTGGTTTAGATGAGCATGTCCTTGGTAATTAGTGATGCTGAGCATGGTTTTGAATAGTGTGGCCATTCTTATATTTTCCTCTAAGAACTGATTGTTCTGATCATCATTATCATCATCATCATCATCATCATCATCACTGTTGAGTTTTGGGGTTCCTTATATATTTGGATATGTAATGTTATTTTTATACAAAGGTAAAGAAATGAGGAGGACAGTGTTTCCAAGTGGCTCTCTGTCCAGGGTGTGTGGTGGTTCATCTCTGTCTACATATCTACCCACCTCCAAATCTCTGTCTCTTTAAATTAAGGAGCAAAATATTTCTCTCCAACTTGCTGCCACATTATCCCACCACTTGGCATAGTTATTTCAAGAACAGAAACACATGCCTTTAGTGTTTAAGGGAGGAGTTTTACTTGGATCATTTTCGTTTGATAACTGTGCTTCCTTCTCTCTCTCTTCATTGTTTTAGGGAGGGAAGATTTGCAAACTCGTGTTTATGCCACTAGACTTGCCAGAGTGTCCCTGTTTTTTTTTTTTTCTGATGAAGATTATTTTGTGTCCCCTTCCCTGAAAGATCTTTGAACTTTGTAAGCTCTTGATTTTTCTGATAGATCACTAGAATCTTCTTTTTTTTTTTTTTGTTTCTTTCCTTGTATGCACTGCCTGCTCTGTGGCATTTGGGCCACTTCAGAACATGAAGTGGCTTTTTCCATTTCTTCTGTGTGTCAGTGGCCACAGCAGGTTCACAGTTATGGCACAACTGGAGAAGGTCAGAAAATGCTAATGGGACATTTAGCAGCAAGTGTTTCCATTGGACTTGATGTTAAGAAAAAAAATTGAGGGAAGGAAATACTGCAATCCTAATTTGCTGCAGCTATAGTTTCAAGTTAGTGTTTTTACCTTAGGCATTGACAGGTTCAATTGGCAGACATAACCACCTCATTCCTAAAAATTGCTCCACAAGTGAGTGGTGGTTCATTATGATGAAGACACCAGACACACTTCCTACTGTTGTAACCCAAGAGACAGATTCAGAAGGTTCCTAATGAATGGGTAATAATACACACACATTAGGATTGTGGTGAAATTTGCACCTGAATGGATAATTTGGGGATATATAATTAATTAAAACCAGTTTTAGGTCCAAATGTCTGGGATTCCATAAATCAGGTCCAGCCACTTGCTCCTATACACCAAATAAAATTTATGAGTCTCTTATGTCCAATTAATCACCAAAAAGCTGGAAGTGGAGCTGTGGCTCAGGTGGTATAACTCAGCTTTAAGCAAAAAAAGCTAAGAGATAGCACCTAAATCCTGATTTCAAGCCCCAGATACCAGAAAAATGGGAGGCAAGTATGTCCAGCTTTTATTCTGTTAATAGGTCAAGTAAAGAGTCTGTTTTTTTTCAACACAAGTAGATATTAGGTAAGAGCTTCAGAATTATAATTCAAAAGACTTTTTGTTGACTACCTGTGGAAACACCATATGCTGTAAGCAGTGTTATGTGTTCTGGCTCTTCCCCTTAAGCATAGGGTTAAATGCTCTATGGAATGGAGACTCTTTTCCCTGCTCAGGACCATTGATATTAACAACATTATTTGGGGACCACACAAAATGATCAGTGTGGGCGAATGGGCTAAGGGCATCTGATGAGAACCACACGTCTCTTTCAGCATGTACTAAGTGGTTTCTGTGGGCCTTACTTGGCCCATGCACTGGGCATTTCCCAATGCTGAATCCTGGATCTCCCCTCTCCTAGCCACGGGCATCCAATGTCCAATGATTCTCTTAACTTCTGACTTTCAATTTTACTTGCTATAGAATGGTGTTGGCGATATATTTCACAGAGCTGTTGAAAATATTACGTGGCAGAATGTAGTCTACAAATGGCAAAGCATAGTATATGTGTAAGTCCATTCAACATATCTTAAGATCTTCAGTGGAAAACTTGGCACTACAGTTTCACATCTAGCATTTTGTCATATTAAAATATTGCACAAGGAAGTGGCACTGTAGCTCTAGTAGTAGAGAGCTAGCCTTGAGCTGAAGAGCTCAGGGACAATGCCCAGGCCCAGAGTTCAAGCCCCAAAACTGACAAAAATAAATGAATAAATAAATAAAATATTTAGACGAATATTGATGCTTCTTATAACCTTTTTTTGCATTTTCAGCAAAGTACTCCAACCAGAAAAAAGCTTGTAGATCTTTTTAGAAGGCATGGGGGTAAATTGAGGATATTCATGGAGTGAAATTTTTATATGGTAACTGAAGCTGAGATGAATCTGTATGCTGATTTGAAGAGGTTCCTAATACTTGGATAACAGCCACAACCAAAGCAACAATAGCAAATTTTAGGCTTTCTTCTATGCACTTAACACTGTATGACAAACGAACAGATAGAAAGAACCATCTGTGTGTGTCTGTCCAGATAACTTTTAGCAGAATATAAGGAGTGTGTGTGTGTGTGTGTGTGTGTGTGTGTGTGTGTGTGTACTTCTTCACTGATACTGGGGCTTGAATTCAGGGCTGTGTCTGACCTCATCCTGGAAATTCAGGGCCACATATGCTGGGTGATATTAATTACAAATCACACTGAGGCAAGCCCAGATTCCAGGGACAAGGGAGAGTATTTATACCTCTCAGTGGGAGGAATGGTAATGAATCACAGATGTATTGTTTATGTGTATTTTTTGTTGGAATTATTTTTATTGTAATTAATAGAAGGGTTACATTATATTTGCCAGATAGAATTTATGTGTATTTAATGGTATTTGAGCTTGAATTTGGGCTCTGATTTGGCTTTTTAAAGGTGTCACTCTACCACTTAAGCCACACCTTCACATCTGGCATTTACTGGCTAATTATAGGTAAGTGTCCCTTAGATAAGCGTCTCAGGTTTGTCTGCTGGACTGGCTTTGAACTGAGATTCTCAGATCTCAGCCTCCCTAGTAGGTAGGATTATAGGCAGAGAAAATATTCATAGTTCCTCTCTCCCAGAATTAGATTGAGGGGCTTGAAAGTAGAAGGACTTTACTTCTCACCGCATCCTTTCTGTAACTTTAGAATTCATCCTTTCCTGCATTAAGAATTATCCAAAATTTCAAGCGTCTACAAAGTTTAGTGAGTATGCAGTGAACACCAGTATTCTTACCATGCTAGCATTCGTATTTTCTTGCAGTTGCTTTATCAACACATTTTTTAAAAAGCGAGGATGATGAACTATAATTTTTAAATTACACTTGTTAAAGAATTACAGAGTTTCATCAATACTTTAAAACACTATGTTGTAGTTTATAGTCAAAACACAACACAAGCCAGGTTCAGATGACTCATGTCTGTAATTCTAGCTATTCAAGAGGCTGAAATCTGAGGACTGTGGTTCTATGCCAGTTGGCACAGGAAAGTCCACAAGACTCTTATCTCCAATGAACCAGCAAAAAGCCAGAAATGGGAGGTATGGCTCAAGTGTAGAGTTCTAGCCTTGAGGGGAAAAAGCCAAGTGAGAGGCCTTGTGTTCAAGTCCCAGTACTGGCACACACCAAAAACCAAAACAAACAACCCCACCCCCAAATAAACCCCTCACAATTTGTGGATCAATTTTAAAACTAAAATTGAAAAATAGTTTGGAAAGGAGACTATATTAGGGTCCAGGAGTATGGCCTCGTGGTAGAGTACTTTCTTAGTATGGCCAAAGCCCTGGGTGTAATTCCTCTGAACCACATACACAGAAAAAAGCTGAGGTGGTGCTATGGCTCAAGTGGTAGAGTGCTAGCCTTGAGAAAGTTCAAGGACAGTGCCCAGGTCCTGAGCTCAAGCTCCAGGACTGGCACAAATAAATATTTGAATAAAAAAAATGGCAAAAGGAAAGAGCACATAGATCTGAAAGAAGGAAGTGTTAGGATAACCCAATAATTCATAACAGCTCTGAGAAGGACCAAGTTTGATATAACATGAGCAGCAGGAGGGACTTCCTGCCTGCGGTATCTCTGGCCTACCATCAAACGAGGACATTCCCAGAGGAGAGAAACCTCGGGACAGGTAGCTAGTTTTGAGTCATGTGGAAGTTTGTGCTTGCCATACATACTAGTCTCTAGACTTCCCTGTCTCTATTTCACAAACTTATTTACTATGTACTAAACTCAAGAGAAATTGTCTTAAAGGTATTTTGCTCCTGTTATCTGATAAAAGGTTTCACAAAAAATGTTGCCAGGCAGTTTAGATTTGAGATTTAGAGAGAAGATGGTTTTGTTATTGTTTTCGTTTTGTTCTGGACTCCACTGGGGTTTGATCTCAAGGCCTCATGTTTGCAAACTTAACTAAGCAAGCTCTCTACTACTTGAGCTTTTTGTTTGTTTGTCTTAACTGAATCCTAATTATTTAACACCAGGCTATTCCTGTGAATGTGCATAAACTTTGATTTCATTGAACAGAGAGAGGGTCCAGAAATCCCTATTTCTGAATTCTGCAATCTGCAACTTGAATAAGCACTAAATTACTAAATTCTTATGGGAGCTGACCAGAAAGGTTCTATTACTTGGTGTAGGTAAATTTTCACGTTCTAAGCTTGGAAACCAGCTTGGACTGTGGGGTCTTAGAGAGAGGAGATGCTTGCTATTGGAACTTTCCTAGTAATGTATTTACCTTGATACCAGCTTTATGCTGGTGTATGTAGACCTTTCCTTGGATATCCATTGCCATCTTTAATTTCTGGCCCATGGAGTTTTCCTCCTGTATATGGTTGAATTCTTCACTTTGTAAGGGTGGACACTCCTGAAATCCCCTTTCCTGGTGTTTTTCTTTGGAAGCATCCCTGAGTGTTGAGTTCTCATCCATTTTCTTGTGACTTCTGTGGAATGTGCTGGTAGGTCTGCAGCTGTTCCTTCTCCCTCTTAGAACACATTTTCTGCCCCTGGAGGATTAATAAGGAGGCCAAGTATTTGTAGTTCCTTCGGCCCCTCCTCTGACAGCTCTTTAACCCACTCAGGTTCTTGTGTCCTCTTACAGTTGCGATTTCCTTCTTCACCAGATCTTTGACCCTTTCTTTCTCCATCTCAGCCTTTCAATGTGAGCTGAAGCATTGGTTGAACAGGGGAAATAGTGTGTATCATGCTAATGATTCCCTTAATTTAAAATAATACCATAAATTTTTTTTGGAGTTTTCTGTACCTTAGATATTGGTTAAAGAGCAGAAATGGGACAGGCATGGTGGCTCATGCCTGTAATCGTAGCTACTCAGGAGGCTGAGATCTGAGGATCAAGGTTCAAAGCCAGTCTGGGCACTCTTATCTCCAGTGAACCTCTAGAAAACGGAAAGTGGGGCTTGGCTCAAGGGTAGGGCAATAGCCTTGAGCTGAAGAGCTCAGGGACAGTGCCCAGGCCAGTTCAAACCCTAAGACCCACCAAAAAAAACTTGCTTAATCAGTTTTGAAAGGTAAGTCCAGAGAACACATTGTTTCATTGTAACAACACAAACAAAATACTGCCCCCTTTTGTTTTGTAATCAGTTAGGTCAGGAAAGTGAGAAGAGGTGGCAAAGATGAGGACCAAAAGAGAAAAAGGGATTTTAGATTTCTAGTTTTTAAAAAATTGACTATTGCTTGGCACAGAGTAGGTACTTAGGAAATAGTTATAAAACAAAAAGCCAAAATACATGGGGAGAAAGATAAAGAAAATAGAAGAACCCATGTGGACATATTATAAAACAAGTAAAACACGATGGAGTCAGCTACTGCCTATAGAAATATATGTTTATTTATTACCATGGTGTGGTGGTGCATGCCTTTAATCCCAGTCCTTGGGAAACTGTACAGGAATACCTAGACCTCAAGGCCAGCCTGAATTGCTTTGCAAGTTCAAGGCTAGCCTGAGCTGTATAACGAAACCCTGTCTTGAGAAGTGAAGGGTGGATGTAGCTTAGTGGTAAACCATTTGCCCTAACATGTACAAGTCCCAGGGTTCAGTCTCTACCACTGTAAAAGCAAAACACACACATACACACACACAACTCTCCTATTCAGTGAAGCATATTAAAAAGAACATTTGGAAAGAATAAGAGACTGAGAGCCAGGGAGGTTCATAGATTTGTGCCAAGTACTATTGAGCCAATGATTCTTTGTCCTGTGTCTTTGACACCATGCTGGGCATGAGCCACAGTCCTGGGGAAAGTGACTCAACCTTTCTGTGTTTCATCTTTTATTTTTTTAATTTTAATTTAAATATTTAAAGGTAGGTGTTTTGTAATAAAATTGAATCAGATATTACATTGTAAAATGTTAAGATCTGATAATGTTAGGTGATGGGTAGGTGGGACTGTTGCTGTACTTTTTCTCTATAGTTAAGGATACGCTGAAAACTTTATAATAAGAGAATCTTAAAAGAATAATAGAATGGCTAATAAATGGGTCCAACTAGAGTTTCCCTCAGCACATGAAGTGGTTAGAACTAGAATGTCAAGACTTGGTAGCAGATTGGACAGGGGCAGTGGGCTAGTGTGATCGAACTTTGGGTTTAGGAAGGAAGCTGATTGGTTTTATTAATGCTGGGAGGTGTGTGCTTAAGGAGATATTTACAAACCAAAGAGATTCTGTTCCTTACAAAACTGAGGTTTCCTAAGGCATAGTGGAGAGGCTACTAGAAAGATTGGTACAGAGATGGAAAGAAGAGGAATCTTGGTTGAGGAGGGATGAGAAGGAAGGGTGGCAGGAGACAGGGCTGGGGGCCTTGGCTTGTGATAGACCATGGTGAATGAAGAAGTTTGGATGGAAGCCCAGCTCTCTGGGGTGGCAATGATAACAGCTGACCTGGTTGACTTACACAGCCAGCGCGCTCATTCCTGGAGGAATGTTGATTTGTGGGCCTCTGCTGAGTTTGTTCGCCTCCCAGGTGTTCAGCATAGTTGCTTGATGCAGCTCCTGTAGGGTGGGTCAAAGGGTCACTAGGGAGGAGGTCAGAGGACAGAGCTGGGGAGGCAGTCTCTGCAAAATGCACTTATTTTTCTTGGCACTTGCCAAATGCATTGAGTGGAATCTTGCTGAGGCCCAGGGCAAGCAATCCCCTAACCCCTCTCGAAAACCTCATAGTGTTCTCACTGTTTGAAGCATCTTTACCCCACATCCCTTTAGTAGACAATGTAGTTCAGTGTTGATCATTTAAGTAACAACCCAAAGGAATTAGAATAGTAATCACTGAACTAAAGTAGATTTTTTTTAAAAAAGTGATAAATCAGTTTCCATAGTGAAAACAAACTTTCTTCCTGGGAATTAGCATTATCTTTAGCACTATCTTTTGAAGGGGCCTAATTGATCCATGAAATGAGGAAAAAGATCTTTAATACTGAGATCATAAAGCATATTCTTACTTCTGTGGGTATGAATCTTTTCTAGTGGCATGATTTCTCATTGGTTTAGAAAAAAACAAATCTACTCTGTCACATACATAGGACAATTAAATACTACAGCAACATGATATCCAAGCAGAAATTAAAATTATGTCCTAAATAAATACCAATTGTTTAGAACAATTATAGAAGTTCATGGGAGAATTCATACTTAACTATTTCTTTCCTGAGTTAGAAAACACAATCTTTAAACAAAGAACTGGCATTTCTAAAATTCTTTTTACCAGAAGTCCAGCAGGCACTGGCTTTTGAATCCTTTGTATAAACTTGGAAAATTATAAGAGACTAATGGAGGGATAGGCTTGTCTGCTTTC
Source organism: Megascapheus bottae (assembly GCF_031878675.1). Lineage (NCBI taxonomy): Eukaryota > Metazoa > Chordata > Mammalia > Rodentia > Geomyidae > Megascapheus > Megascapheus bottae. Next base: position 71,954,820 of record NC_143511.1, on the reverse strand, counting down.
TTTTCTTTATTGTTGTTGTTGTCCCCCCCTATTTCTTACTCTCAAGAACATTTTAGAGTTCTTTTATTTCTTTGCATCCAAGCTCTCATTATCTTTGATTTAAAAGTTTTTAAAAATACTATTTTTGTTGTTTGTTAAATATTAGTGGTATTCAAACTTCAAAGTTTGTTTGAAAGGAATAGGCAGGGCAATTTAGTGGTAAGTTTAAGAGTAAAAGGTAGCAAGACAGATTGTGGTAACACCTTTACTCTCAACATTCAAGAGTCTGAGAGGCCAGAAGATCACAAGTTCAGAGCCATCCTGGGCTATGCAGCCTGTTATAGAATATCAAACATGATCTTTCACTACTGTTCTTCATTTTTATAACAACCCTATGATAAGATATGAATCATCCCCACTGCTCTCTCACAGTTGGGAAAACCAGGCCTTAGAGCCATTGTCATCAGCTGAGGTTGCTCATTAGAGTCACCCAAGGAACTTTTAAAACTACTAATACGGAGGCCCTGGTATACCTAGACCAATTAAGTCAGAATCTCTGCAGGTGGCATCTGGGTTTCAGAATGTTTTAAAGCTCCCAGGATGACTACAAAGTGCAGAATGGCTTTTAGAGCAATTAAGTAAGCAGGACCAAGTCATGCATCTGGTTAAGGAAAGGAGTGGGGGCTGGAATCTCTAGATTTCAGAGCCTCCATTTAACCTCTCCACTGCCTTTTTAAAGTATGTGCATTGTGCTTTAAATCAAAACAAAGACAATGATAAAGATAGAAAAGTACATAAAAGATATACAGAGCGAGTGAATAATAATAAACATATCAATGTAAGAACTCTACAAACTTCATTTCTTTTTTTTTTTTTTGCCAGTCCTGGGCTTGAGCTCAGGGCCTGAGCACTGTCCTTGGACTTTCTCAAGGCTAGAGCTCTACCACTTGAGCCTCAGCACCACTTCTAGCTTTTATATGTATGTGGTACTGAGGAATCGAACCCGGGTCTTCATGCATGCTAGGCAAACACTTTAACCACTAGGCCAAACCCCGGCCCCTACAAATTTCATTTCTTTCATTCTCTAATTGTCTTTAAGTGGCTGTACAAGGGTGCAATACTCAGTTTATGAGTACAGTACGTCTTGGTCAATATCAGTCTTTTCATCATTCTCTTCCATCACTCTTAACCCCACCCATTCACTATACTCATTTCAAAATACTGAGTCATATGAATTCAGGGGTAGGGGCTGTCTAGCCTGTAAACCCTATGAGGCTGCGAACTCATCTGGCAGATGATAGGATGGACATATATGCTTCTTGTCAGCTGCCTGAGGTCCCTCACTGGTAATTCTATATGGTCCTCAAAGGATGTTATCCAAGTGGTCCTTGGCAGAGAAAAGGCTGCTCATCCTGGCACAGGTTCTAGCATCACAACTCTCTTTACAAATTTTATATTCTGCTATTTGTGATGCTTGCCTGCCTCCCTCCCTCCCTCCCTCCCTCCCTCCCTCCCTCCCTCCCTCCCTCCCTCCTTCCTTCCTTCCTTCCTTCCTTCCTTCCTTCCTTCCTTCCTTCCTTCCTTCCTTCCTTCCTGCCTTTTTCTTTTTGGTATCAGTTCTAAGGCCTGAACTCTGGTTCTGGGTGCTGTCCCTGAGTTTCTTGTGCTCAAGGCTAGCACTCTTACCACTCGAGCCACAGCTCTACTTCCAGCTCTTTGGGTCTATGAGTTCCACCTGAAGATTTTTGTGGAGACAAGGATCTCATGGGCTTTCCTGCTTGGGCTGACTTCAAACCATGATCCTCTGATCTCAGCCTCTTGCGTAGCTAGGATATAGACGTTAGCCGAGGGCCCCCAGCTCCTATTTTCTTTTTCTTTTTTGGTAATACTGGGAGTTTGATTGCAGAGCCTTGAGCTTACTAGTCTCTACCCCTTGAATTATATCTCAAGCCCCCCTTTTTTGCACTGATTATTATTTTTTATTACCATCAATTAGTTGTACAAGGAATTTTATTTTGACATATCCAGGGATACATACAATGTACCTAGATCTGAATCATCACTCCATCACTCTCCCTCACCTCCCTCTTGTCTTCCAACACCAATCTCAGCACGCATTGTTTCACTGTCACACATGTACCATGTTTTTAGCCATATTTATCCTTCCACCTTTCTCCATTCTCCCTTCCCTCTCCCTCTAGTACCTGTGCCCCAGACAGGACATGTTTCACCTGACACATGCAGGGAAATAGGTGCTTTGGATATCATTAATCCAAGAAGGGCAGGTTGAGAAGGCCCCAAACCTTGTATTTTCTTTAATATATGGATATTAGCTCTAAAAGGTAAACATATATGTAAACTTGTATGGATTACATGTATGCATGTATATAAATACACACACACATATATGTGTGTGTGTGTGTGTGTGTGTGTGTGTGTGTAATGTGGGAATGTTTGAGGGAGTAGGAGGAGGAAAAGAGATAGTTACAGTGAGCAGTTCCAAAATCCTTTCCATCTGTAGATGAAGCTGGAAGAAGGAAACCCACTGGAAACTGCTGCATAATGGGAATAGGAGGCTGTGGGAGCCAGAGTAGGTAAAGACCTGCTGGATACATGCTCTGTGTGTGAAATGCCATGATAAAGCTCCTTCAAAGATTAATTATACACTTTAAAAATGAGTGTTAGGAGGGTGAAACATGCTCCACTTATTTTTCAGACAGTTTCACTTCCTCACTGGGTGTGCACCTGGACTCCAGTCTGCCTATCTCAGGCTTCTCATCATAGCTGAAAGGATTGGGACACACCATTATGTCCAGTCTCTTTCTGTTAAAATAGAGTCTGATGACTTTCCTTCTCTGGGCTGATCTGGAACTGTGATCCTCCTGATTTCAAGCCTCCTGTGCAGCTAAGATGACAAGTATGTGCTACTGTGCTTAGCTATTGATTGAAAAAAGAATATCTTGTGTAATTCCAGGCTGGCCTCGAACCTTGATCCTCTTTATCTCAGCCTTCCATATTTCTTGGATGACAGATGTAAGCCACTGGTATCCAGCTCCACACTGGTTTTATGTGTACATACAGAAAGGTTAGTGTGTTAGAAAATATATCATTGGCTATCAACACATGTAACAAACCACCCCCGCCAAATTTGGTGGCATATTACAACAAAACCAAGCACAACACTGCAACTGAACACAGAGAGACTGGTAGGATGGCTGGCAATGGATTGACTGCTGTCAATCATCTACTAGTTGCTTGTAGCTGAAAGTTAGCTGGGGTTGAACTATTTCAGAGAGCTTTTATTGATTGATTGATTGATTGATCTTGTTGGTCATGGGACCTGGGCACTGTCTCTGAGCTCTTCAGCTCAAGGCGACAGCCATACCCCTTGAGTCACAGCCTTACTTTCTGTTTTCTAGTGATTAATTGGTGCAAAGAGTCTCATATTCTTTAGTGCCCCAACTGGCTTTGAACCGTGGTCCTCAGATCTCAGCCTCCTGAGTAGCTAGGATTACAGGCATGTACGCCAGCTACTCAGAGAGCTTTATTTGAATGCTTTCAACTGCTTCCCAGATGTCTGAGATAGCTTAAAGGCTAATTATCCCCACTTCACTTTTTCCAGGGTTTCTTATTATTCAGTGGGTCTTCAGTAGAAGCTAAAAGTCTTTTTAAGATCTGAGCACAGAAATCCTAGAACATACAATGCATTCTATTGGTTAAGACAAGTCACAAGTTGAGTCCTAACTCAGGTAAAAAGAAACAGATTCAACTGATTATTGATTGACAGGGTCTCATTATGTAGCCTAGGTTGAGCTTGAACTCATGATTCTGCCTCAGGTTCCTGAGTACTGGAATTACAAGAGGGTACTCCCATACCCAACCAGTCTCTACCTCTTGATATGCAGAGATTCTTTTGGTAGATAAGAGCTCTTCCCCTTCTCTCTTCTCCCCACTCCCGTCATTGGGCTTGAACTCTGAGCCTGGGCGCTGTCCCTGAGCATTTCAGCTCAAGGCTACTGCCCTACCTCTTGAGCCACAACACCACTTCCAGTTTTCTAGTGGTTAATTGAAGATAAGAGTCTCATGGTTTTTAGTGCCCAGCTAGCTTTGAACTTTGATCCTTAAACCTCAGCCTCCTGAGTAGCTAGGATTACAGGCATGAGCTCTTTTGGTAGATAAGAGTTCCACTTCCAGATTTTTGGTAGAGACAATAATCTCACAACTGTCGTACCCAGGCTGGCTTTGAACCGTGATCCTCAGATCTCAGCCTCCCGAGTAGCTAGGATTACAGATGTGAACCACAAGTACCTGGCATACATGTGGTTTGATCCATTCATCCACTGAGGGAATCTGGGTTGGTTCCACATCTTAGCTATGAGAATACTGCTGCAGTGAACATGGTTGTGTGGTAGGTTTAGTATGGCCTTGTTTCAGGCATTTGGGTAAATATCCAGGAGTAGGATTGCTGGGTAATAGGAGAGCTCTTCTATGCTATTTTATAACCAATTATTAAAGATCTGTAACATACCGAGCAGCCTTAGGAGGTCTTAGACCAGTAGCTCAGCTGGTGGAGTGTATTTCCTTCTTGTTTCTAGCTGAAGCAAGCTGATGTGGATACGAATGGTATTTCAGTTGTTTCCGTTTTCTGCTTGAATCCCTTGTGTAAATGACTTATTTACATCGCCAGTCTGGGTGACTAATAGATGTTCTGCAAAGCCTGAGTTTTAGCATTTTGTGGGCAATAAAGTTTTTTTTAACAGATAAAAGGACTACAGAATGATAGCTACACATACTAGCTTCTCTGTATGGACATTATTATTTTCCTGTGGAGGAGACTGCAAACATGGGAAGTGCAGTTTGAGTGTGGCTGGCACAGTGTGGTGGGTACTATTCCTCTTCTCCTGTTTTTACAAATGGTCTTGTGATAGGGATAGAGACACCCATAGCATTTCTAATTTCTCTGCCTGTTCATTGTTTAACCACTGATCTACAGAACAGTGAGCTACTGGAACACTGATCTGCTGTATTTACATTCATTTGCGGGAGGGGCCAGTATTGAAACTTGAACTCAGGGCCTGGGTGCTATCCCTCAGCTCTTTCATTCAAGGTTGTCATTCTATCAATTAAGTGGTTAATTGGAAATAAGAGTCTAATGGACTTTCATGTCTTGGATAGCTTCAAATGACACTCCTCTGCTCTCAGCCTCTTGAATAGCTAGATTTATAGTGGTGAGTCTCTTGTATGTGACTAGATAGATATTCTTAACGTATTATTTTACCAGTATATTTTTCTATTCAGAATGAGTCTGCCATCTGCAGCCATGTTCACTTTTGTGCTTTGAGAGCTCAGAATACTGTTACTAACATGTCACAAATATCCTTTTTCTTCCAACACCCATACCTTCATTCATTTAACAAATAAATAAATAATATATAGCTATTACTTACCAGCTACTCTTCTAGGGATTTGGGATTCATTTATGAAGAAACTAACCAAAACCCATACTCTGTGAGGGCTTGTATTCTGGCAGAGAGAACTAGAAAATAATTAGTGAATAAAAAACTTTCATTAGTATGTTTAAATGTGGTAAATGCTATGATAAAGTAGAGAAAGGAAATAAGTGTGTCTGGCAGGGAGTATGTGAATGATAATTATTAGGAGGTTTCCTTACTTTGTTAGTCAGTTACCTGTTATAATGATAAAATGCCAAGAAAAAAAAAACCCAAATAAACTCGATCCACTTAGAGAGAAAAGTTTTGCCACTCTCATAGTACCACAGGGTGGTGACATAAGTCTAACACAGTGCTTGTGGAACATTCCAGACATAAGCTGCATTGCTCGAAGATGAAGGTTAGCCTTGTGTCAGGAAAGTCACCTGTGTTTGTGACTCCCAGAAGGATGTGACTGGAATGCAACGAAGAAAGGAGAGAATGCAGGGAAGGGGCAGACAGAAATCTAAGGATGGATTATGAGGATTCTGAAGAACCTTCCAAGAACTGTACTTTCATTCAACTCCACGTTCTTGCTCACAACTGGCACTCTACCACTTGAAGCATGCCTCCAGCTTGGCTTTTTGCTGGCTCATTGGAGATGAAATGGGAGCCTTAGCAGCTTTCCCATGGAAAAGGCTTCTCAAATGTCTTCATGAGAGAGAAAGAGGGCTAGTGTAATTGCTCAATCAGAGCAAGAGAGCAAGAGAGGCTGCCTGGCAAGTTTGAGTCCCTGAGTTCAAATCTCAAAATCACCAGAGGAAGGTAAAGACAGAAGAGCTGGCGACATGCCCAAGGCAGATCTGTGTTGATGGAATGGGAAGAGCCATATGCTACTTCTGATTAGTTAAATCCTGATTTCTATTCCTAAATGAAATGCTCTGGGTATGGCCAGAGCAGTCTTGGCCACATGGTGGATGGTAGAGTCTGGTATCATCTTTATTGGGGAGGGTAGTTGAATGATGTCCTCCCTTACCCCCCCCCATAATAGGTATGCCTGTTTCTCTGGAGGTAGGGGCAGGATCTTGCCTGATAGGTTACTAAAACTGTCAGTCCAGTGTCTGGGACTCGACTTGCCTGTGGCTTTGCCCTCTGACCTGACTCTATGTAAGGCTGGACCAGCCCAGGTGCCATGACACCATGCCATGTGTCTCTGTGTTCGTGTCCTGTCATCTCCTGTCTGTCTCTTCTCACTTCACCCATGGAGTCCCAATTCAGCTCTCCATTGGATTGGTTTGTTGGTATTGTTTTATCCTTTTTTTCTGATAGGTGGAAGGTGATTTGTTTTGTTTTGGGAATTCTACTCTAATTTTCACAAGGGTATGTAGAAGTTCAAAGTGGCTTACAGGGTGCTAATCTGTTCCTTGTTTATTTGTCTCATTCAGTCAAGGCAAAAGCCCTTGTCTGTGTTCATGTGGCCTCTCTCACCCAGAAGATCAGAGCTTTGATGCTACAGTGGGACAATACAGCTTTCATTGCTGCTTCTGAGCCCACATTGGAAGGTAGCTCTATGCAGGTCTCCTCCCTTTCCTTCATTCCTCACTCCAACCCAGGGGAAATGGCAATGGTTCATGGTGGGGGCAACATAAAGTAAATCCTTTCTTCTCCCTGCTGTTTCTAAATGTTTAATTTATATCTCAGTCTTTTGTAAATCTCTGTAAATGCTTGAAATTTTGGAGCATAAAAGCCAGAGTGATCACACACTGTTTATTCTTTCTTTTACTGCCAGCTTCATAAAATTCCAGAGTGAACAATTCTCCAGGAATTATTAAGATGAGTGTCTGGCCTCTCAAACCTTGCTAAGTGTTGAGGTGAAAAATCTGATGTTTCGAATGCTAACAACCAATGGAATGTTTTTTTTGTTTTTTTTTTTTTTTTGCCAGTCCTGGGCTTGAGCTCAGGGCCTGAGCACTGTCCTTGGACTTTCTCAAGGCTAGAGCTCTACCACTTGAGCCTCAGCACCACTTCTGGCTTTTTTCTATGTATGTGGTACTGAGGAATGGAATCCGGGTCTTTGTGCATGCTAGGCAAGCACTCTACCACTTGGCCAACCTCCCGGCCCCTGCTTTTTATTATCATCATGAGACCCAGCACCCACTAAACTGTTATGCAGCTATCTGCCTGTGAAATCTGTTCAATTGCTGTTAAAAATCCCTCAGTTATACTTCCCCCTCATCATGGAGTCCTGTAGCCTGGGTCTCACCTGGGAATCAGGATGCCCTGCTGGCAGCTTATCTGCACATCCCGCCCCCTCAGCTCTCCCCTGCTCTGCACTCATGGAAGACTAATGGCAAGTTTTTTACTTACAAGGGACTGTGCATCTTCTACCAAGACTCTGTGGGCGTGGTTGGAAATCCTGAGATAGTTGTGCTTTTGCACGGCTTTCCAACATCCAGATATGATTGGTACAAGGTTTGGGAAGGTCTGACACTCAGGTTTCATCGAGTGATTGCACTTGATTTCTTAGGCTTTGGCTGCAGTGACAACATCACTATTCCATCTTTGAGCAGGCCAGCATTGTGGAAGCACTTCTGCGGCACCTGGGGCTCCAGAACCGCAGGATCAACCTGCTGTCTCATGATTATGGAGATATTGTTGCTCAGGAGGTGCTGTACAGGTACAAGCAGAAGCGATCTGGCCGGCTTACCATTAAGAGTCTCTGTCTGTCCAATGGAGATAATTGTCTCCATGGTACCTTTCCTGAGACTCATCGTCCTCTTCTTCTCCAAAAGCTCCTCAAGGATGGACGTGTGCTCTCCCCCATCCCTACGAGGCTGATGACCTTCTTGTGTTCTCTCGAGGTCTCACTCCTGTATTTGGACCATATACTCGACCCTCTGAGGGTGAGCTGTGGGACATGGGGGCTGGAATCCGCAACAATGATGGGAACCTGGTCATTGATGGTCTCCTGCAGTACATTAATCAGAGGAAGAAGTTTAGAAGACGCTGCCTCGAACTATTCCCATTCATTTTATCTATGGGCCATTGGATCCTATAAATCCCTACCCAGAGTTTTTGGAGCTGTACAGGAAAACGCTGCCGTGGTCCACAGTGTCAATTCTGGATGACCACATTAGCCACTACCCACAGCTAGAGGATCCCATGGGCTTCTTGAATGCATATATGGGCTTCATCAACTCCTTCTGAGCTGAAAAGAGTAGCTTCTCTGCATCACCTCCCCATTCCCTTACCTGTTGTATATTCCACTTAGCAAGAAATGCCCCAAAACAGGTCCTGGCAACCAAATACCATTTTCTTAACAAAAGTCCGTATTACTCACATTGCTGAACAGAATATAGAAAAAGGCAGCAAAAGCTCCAACTGAGGATGACATAGTAGTCCACCTCAATCCTGTGACATCTGATCAAGTATGTGGGTGTGCCTTTGTGTTAAAAGGAAATTCTGATCTGCATTCTTACTGATGCAGGAGGGTAGCCATGATATTACTACCTTACATGATAGACATTTAAATATTCCTGTGGAGTTTTCTGAAATATTTAGATATGGGAATTTCTGTCCCAACCCCAGGTGAAGTCCCACAGTAAAGAATGAGAAGGGCTCTCCTAACAAGGCTTTAGGAGTACATGGGTTGTTTAAAATTCTCTAAGTAACATTGCTTAAATGAGACAGAGAGAATCTGTTGTCCTAACTGTGGATTTAGTTTCATCAGCTATTCTAATTGTGGATGTTTTGTTAAAATAGATAACTTGCCTAAATAATGTAGTACCACAAGTATGCTTTAAGACAATGATTTGCTTACACATGTATATGTTTTATAAGGATACTAAACCAGCAGACCCTTCCCCTGCTAGAGTAGTAAACCTTATTAAGAATGTGTAATTTCCCAATAAATTGAACTAAATCCAAATAAAAAAATCCCTCAGTCATTTATGGGAGTTTGAATATGGACTATGCGTTAGATGACATTCTGGAAGTCCAGTTGATTTTGTTAGATAGTAGTTTCTTATAGGAAGATATGCTCATTAGACATATGCTAAAATGTTAAGTGGTAACACATCACGAAGTCTGAAATTTACTTCCAAGTGGGTCAGCAAAAGTAAAAACCAACTAAGAGGAAAGTTAAAGAAGTACTAACTGATTGTCTGAAAATTCACTTATAAAATTTGTAATTATTTTTCCTTTTTCCTATTTTGCTCTAGACAGACAATGGAATACCTTCATGAATCAGTGAAAAGGTTAGGAGGCTAAAACCTGAGAAAGAAGGGAAAAGACAGGGCAGAAAATAGAATATCTCATGTTTATATTTTTTACTCCTTTCTACTGTCTGCTTCCTTATCTGACAAGGCACAAGACTGGATAGCCCCATTTTTGTGGTTAAAAAAATCGTACCTAGCCAAGATATTTACGTTTTGACAGAACATTGCAAAGAACTTAGAAGCTATAATCATAGCTGCTCATTATACTTTGATTTAAGGATCATAGTTCAAAGCCAACCTAGGCAGAAAAATCTCATTAACTAGCAAAAAGACTCTTACTGCAAATTAACTAGCAAAAACCCAAAAGTAGAGGAATGTACTAATTTGTAGAATAGCAGCCTTGAGTGAAAAAGCCAGTTGAAGAGCAGGAGACTCTAAGTTCAAGTTGCATTACCAGCGCTCACACAAAAATACAATAGGGGCCAGGAGTTTGGCCTAGTGGTAGAGTGCTTTGCCTAGCATACACAAAGACCCGGGTTCGATTCCTCGGCACCACATATATAGAAAAAAGCTGGAAGTGGTGCTGAGGCTCAAGTGGTAGAGCTCTAGCCTTGAGAAAATCCAAGGACAGTGCTCAGGCGCTGAGCTCACGCCCAGGACTGGCAAAAAAAAAATACAATAGAACCATCTCTTGAGTGGTAATAGTAGAGATCAATCTCCCTTTTCCATAGAACCTGGCCTTACTTCCATGACTTGTAATGAATCATATGAAACATAACTGTTGTTTGATTTCTGAGGCAAGCTGGACACAACTCTGGGACTTCGAGTTTATCTTGGGATTCTCACTCTAGGAGAAGCCATCTACTGTGTGAGAATTCAAAGCAGTAATTCTCCCAGGCCTTTGCTGGCAGCAAGTGCCAGTTATACAAACCTACTATACTAAAGATGTCACTAGGAAAGACTTTTACTTAAGCCTGTACACATGTGAATACAATCCTATGTCAAACCCCATACAAGAGCACAGAGCCGGATCCAAATACTTGGCCTTCAAGAGGGTGAACGAAATCAACCTATTTAAATTTATAGCATTCAGAGGATATTATTATTATTATTTTTGCCAGTCCTGGGCTTTGGGCTTTCTCAAACTAGAGCTTTACCACTTGAGCCACAGCACCACTTCTGGCTTTTTTTTTATGTATGTGGTGCCAAGGAATCAAACCTGGGTCTTCATGCATGCTAGGCAAGCACTCTACCACTAGGCCAAACTCCAGGCCCGAGGATAATTTTTATATGGGAATAGTTACTGGAACAATTGTGTGGTCATGTACATTTTAAAGAAAAGAATGAAAGCAAAGGTTCCTTGTGTCATTATCATCCTGCTCTCAGAATCCCAAAGTAGGGACTTGCTTTGCCAGAATCACGTTCCATTTCCCACACCCCTCTTCTCAATGGTCATACCCACAGCTCTGAACCAGCCCTAATCTTAGCAAGCTGCTATAGTTCTGATTTTTCTTAAATTTACTCAGGATTCTAGTAGCTTCCATCTCTATAAAAATCTGCACAAGGAATCATTATTGAAAAAGCAGTAAGAGAAAAGAATCTGGGCTTTTGCTTTGGTTCTCTCTGACATTCTGTCAAGGTAGACACATTATCTTTGCACTCTCTTTGCGAGAAACTTTGTCAAATGTTTACTATAATCTGAATATTTGTCTTTGCTGTATATCTGCCCTTGTGTGGAGTCAGAGCAGGTGGTGGCAGGATGGAGCTCTCTCTCTGGTTTTCTAACTCACCATTGACCTTTATTTCCTAAGACAAAGCTGGAAGATGCTTCAGTTATTTTTTCCTCAATCCAGCTTCACTGCCATTGAAGTCCATGGAAATTCTTTTCCTTCCAAACATTTCCATTATTCTGTCTGATCATTTCATTTCTGCTTTCATCGTTTCCTCAATCTTTATCAACATGTTCATATACTTTTCAGCACAGGTTGCTGTAGAAGTAACTAAGCAGATATCTTTTTATATCACAATGTAATTTTCTTTCTTTTGATAGACATTTCTAAGACTATGTTTAAGTAAAAATATTTTTTTCATCATAGTTTTCTTGCAAAATTAGTTGTTCTACGAGCTGGCTTGGTTAATCTTTGTTATTTCATGATTTGTTTCTTTTTAATTTTGTTTTTTGTGGTGGGACTGGGATTTGAACTCAGAACCTTGCATTCTCTCTCTTGGCTTTTTTGCTCAAGGCTGGAACTCTACCACTTGAGGCATACCTGACCAAGTGGGCTTCAAACAGTGATTCTCAGGTCTTTGTAGTTAGGATTACAGGCATGAACTTCCAGCACCTATCTTTCATGTCATTTCAAGCTTCCTAAAGTCCTTTTGGGATTTGGAGGACATAAGTAATAAATAAATACAGAAGCCCATTTTCAGTCTAAGTAAAGTAGCTCCATTAACAAGATTAAAATAATACAAAATCTCAAGAACTGATTTCCAGCCAGATTGTATAGACTTCGTATTATCCACTCAGCACACTGAATGAACACTATGGTACTTATTTCTGGGCCAAGAATAAATGAACTGCAATCAATAGAAGAATCAGTCATTTGATGTTTATGCTCCACTCTTGATTTGAAGCAGCTCCTGGGCCTGAACAGTCTTTTCATTCATTTTGAAATCATATGCCCAAGAGAGGAAGGAAACATTTCTACCTTGGTAGACAATGGATTGCCAGGAACTTACAGATGGACATACAGGCATTCTTGGCAATAAGTTTCTGGCCCAACTTGCTTATCTCTATGTCTTTCTGCCTTTCTCTGTGTTATTGTTGCCTTAAATATTTTCCAGATCGTCCTATCCTGCTAATAAGGATGACCTTTCACAATTTGTAGACAGCGTGTACTTAATTGCAAAAATTTGGGGTATAATCATATTTTCCATGAAATCATTTTCTCTTCAAAGGATCAAAAGTGTTCAAATATTCAGAGAAATTTCAAGACTTGGTGATTCTAGAACTATATAGAATAATTCTCACCTCCAGATTTGTTAAAAAAATGTTGTGGATTAGGTCTTTAGGTGTATGGTCTCTACACACAATCAGGCACTTTTTTATGTAAAAGTAAACCAAGACAGTGAATATTTCCTTCTACTTTTACAAATATTTAATCTGGCATACCTAAACAACAGATCTGGCTGGTGGAAGTTGATATAACTGTTACAACTCAGTGAAAATGGCTCAGGAAGTTGATGTATTACGTTCCTATAGTGCTAGTATATATGTAACAAATGGAGTTAATTTCTTCCATCCAACATATTTTAGTTCTTTCATGCTTATTAAGTAGGCATGCACTGTTTTGTTTGAGTTTCTTACATGTTCTTACCCTCTTTATTTGTATGTGTGTGTGTGTGTGTGTGTGTGTGTGTGTGTGTGTGTGTGTGTGTGCCAGTCCTGGGATTTGAATTTAGGGCCTAGGTACTGTCCTTTAGCTTTTTCTACTCAAGGATAGCACTCTATCACTTGAGCCACAGCTCCACTTCTGTTTTTTTTGCTGCTTGGTTGGAGATAAGAATCTCATGGACTTTTCTACCTGATCTGGCTTTGACTGCAGTTCTCAGATCCTAGTGTTCTGAGTAGCTAGAATTATAGGTACCCAGCACCCAGCTTACCCTCTATTATTATTATTATTATTATTAAGCAAAAGACTTATTAGTTTGTCAAGAAAAAGATAATGGACCACTGAAATTTAATCCAAAGAAGATATAATGATAATTTTACTGTACTTCCATTTCTTCCAAAGAGTCATGTTTTTAACTATATGGAAATACCAATAGACCTTAAGGACTGTATATTGTATTTTGAAATAATACTATTAGGAAAACAGACAACATTACCCCCCCCCTTTATCATTCAGAGAGGGACAACATTACCGCCCTTTTATCATTCAGAGAGAGAAAATATAGATTTTGGTTGTTTCAAATAGAATCATATCTGATTACTTAATCTTTTTTTTTTGTCTTCTTTAATCTGGTAACAAAGATACCTATACTGTCATTTTGTGTCATAGACTTTTCGTCAGTTGTTACCACCAGAGAGGGGGGAGGAGAGGGAGAGACAAAGAGCATAAGCACAGACTTAACACAGGAGAAAAGTTATCAAAAGTAGCTGGTAATCCTAGCTACACAGGAGGCTGAGATCTGAGGATCATGGTTCAAAGCCAGCCTGAGCACAAAAGTCTGTGAGACTCTTATCTCCAATTAGCCGCCAGAAAACCAGAAGTAGCACTGTGGCTCAAGTAGTAGAGTGCTAGCCTTGAACTAAAGAGCTTAGGGACAGCACTCAGGCCCAGAGTTTAAGCCCCATGACCAAAAAAAAAAAAAAAAGGTAGTCATTCATACCAACATGAAGATTCTTTATCTTTCTCTCAGTACAATCCATTTGATAGACTTCATGTATCTCGCTTGGGTGGTCTACAGTAATATTTCGGAGTCAGCTTTAAGTTCTAATCCTGTACCTTCTTACTTTTGTGATCTTGGACAAATTGCTTCTCCTTTCTTATTGGTGGTGAGAGCAGTCTTCCAGAGTGGTGCTCTGCCATGACCTTGTCTGGGGTCAATTGGCTCATCCTTCTCTAATTGCTATCTACTTTCCAAACTTTCTCCTCTAAAATTCCCAGCAATTTTAATAACAACTATTTCCACTTATCCTCATTAAAAATTTGCTCTGTTGTTTGCAACTAATTTATACACATAATATATTTATCCCTCTTTTGCCACCCAACTTCTTTTATACATATTGCCCAAGTTCAGGTCATTTGCATGGACTGATGCCTGACATTATAGGCCATTGCACAATGTTGTGCCAACAATCTTTTCTGTGTCATCTACTTTGTCTGTAACACAGCAGCAAGAAATTACTGAAATATTTTCTCATCTATACTTCCAGCAGGTCTTTTAGTAACTATGTACCAGAGTGACATCCCTGTTAGGTGACATAGTTATATTACTTTTTCTTTCAAATGAATTTTTACTGTGCACAACATACAGTCATGTATCCCTTTTATGGATCATGGGCAGGAATATGGCCTTGTGCTTGCCTAGCATGCACAAAGTCCAGGGTTCAATTCCTCAGTACCACACACACACACACACACACACACACACACACACACACACACACAAAGCCAGAAGTGATGCTGTGGCTCAAGTGGTAGAGCACTAGTTTGAGAAAGCCCAAGGACTGAGCCCAGGCCCTCTTCCTCCTCCTCCTCCTCCTCCTCCTCCTCCTCCTCCTCCTCCTTCTCCTCCTCCTCTTCCTCCCCTTCCTCCTCCTCCTCCCTCTTTGTACCAGTACTGAAGCTTGAACTCAGGGCCTAGGCACCATCCCTAAGATTTTTCTTTATCAAGGCTGGCACTCCTCCATTTGAACTCCACCTTCAGTTTTGGATTTTTGGTAGTTATTGGCTATCAGAGTATCCCAGACTTTTTTCTTGGGCTGGCCTCTGACCACAGTCCTCAGATCTCAATCTCCTGAGTAGTTCGGGATTGTAGATATGAGCCACTAGCATCCCACTTCCTATCTTCTTGATTACCTCTAAAATATGAATCATGTTTGTTTTACTTTCCCTGGGAATTCCCTGGTTTATCACTGTTGTCCCAGTGTAGTTACTATTAATGTCTTCAGCTTGAATGATAAATAAGGTTTATAAAAATCTCTGCAGCCTCCCTGCCCCGCCCCACCCCGCCCTAGTGTCATTTCTTCAGTAAAATTTCTGGGGATTTTAGAATCTCTAATTATTTGACCCATATTCCCTAAGGTTTGGGGTGAGGTTTTCTGATGTTGTTGTCTTCTATTTCTGATTTTCTGTTGTAATACTTTGGATTTCCTGTGTCTTCCTCTGTGCAAATGTTAGCAGGAGGATCTATATTCTTTTCCTTTCCTCTGTCCTATGATTGGAATCCCCAGTGGCTCATACCCCAGATGGTAACCTTGGCACACTGTGGAATATGCAGTGGTAAAGAGGGAGGAACTTGTGAGGTAATGGTAATTCAAAGAGTATAGAAGTATTTCCATGTGTGATACTAATTATGATATTTTAAAAATAGCTGTGACTGGAAAACATAGTCATTTGATCTGGTTATCGTCTAGTCACCTCATGAAGCAATTATGGAAAAAATAGGATTTGATCCTTTTGTTTCTTCTTGTTTTTATTCTAAAATTTGTATAAAATCGTATTTCTTACTCCCAAAAGAATATTATAAGCATTGTAAAAGGAGTGCAATAGTATGAATGATCCTTTGCCATTCTGGATGGAGTGCAGAAAGGTCTAGAAGGGCTCCAGGAATCCTTGAGTAAATAGGTGAATTTCAGGTTAGTGATTGACTTCTCTACTTTTCCTTAGTTACACGTGGGAAGAGATTTCAAGAAAGTGACATAGTCAAGGTATCTTGATTATTCAGAAAATCCTTTCTTATGGGTTTTAGGATGGACTTAATTTTTCAAGCTTTATTCATAATCCACAAGGAACCCAAGAAAATTTGGGGATTATGCCTCACTGGAATTAATGCCTTGTTCTCCGCCCACCTACTATTTCCTCTTCATATTCAACACATGAATATTGTCTCACCTAAACAAAAAATGGTCAATGCTAAGAATTGTGGATAGTCTCTGAGTGGACCTGCCAATATTTCCCCTTGAGATTGCCTTTCTTTCCTGAGGCAGCCTGCCTGCTGTGAGAAGAAAATGCTTTTTCAAGTCAAGCTGATCTGGGGTTGAATGGTTCACTTTCATTAGCTGTATAGGTTCAGTGCCAATCCCTCTATATTGTTTCCTTTAAATAATCACATCTGCTGGATGCTGATGGCCCCTGCCTGCAATCCTAGGCAGAGATCTGAAGATCACGGTTTGAAGCCTGATCAGGAAGAAAAAGTCTATGAAGCCTTTATTTCCAGCGAATCAGCTAAAAACCAGAGAGGAGATGTGGTTCAAGCAGTAGAGTGCCAGCCTTGAGCTGAAACAACTAAGGGACTACATCCAAGCCCAACTACACAAGCACGTGCGTGCACGCACACATCTTGTCACTATCTGAAATATTTATGAAGTTTCTTTTGCAGTTCTAGATCTGTAATAGGTGCTTAGTAATTGTTAGGCAAATAATGTGCTTCAGCAGCTAGAAATACGAAGGTGGATTCAGGTGCAGACTTTGTCCTGGGTCAAAGTCTTACCCTCAGTTACCAGATGGAGCAGACAGTCCATTGATGGGCTTGCTCTGATTTCGGCCGCATGCTGTTGCTATCATAAGGCTGGGCCTGCTCAGCCCATGGACAGCCATCTGCTGTTGAAGAAATACTTTTCATGGTTTGGATTCCTGTCAACAGGAGGAATTCTGACTCATCTACTGTGTTCTGTGCCTGGTTGCTATTCTTCAGAAGACTCACTGTTATCCCAGGGTGGTAGAGCTGTCTGAGCTTTCTGTCTGACTTTCCCCCTAAAACTTGGGCTTGTTTTGAGGTTTTAGTACCTACCAAGAAAAACAAAATATTTCCCCCTTTCGATTATCATCCCCTCCACCCTCCCATCATGTCAGTCATCACGGCATCTTGGTTTATTCTAAATTCCCCTTATCTTGCATATTCAGGGAGTATGGGACTATATACTCCATCTTTCCATTGAAAGACTCTGGGTTTCTTAAAGTTAGGTTGGTATACTCTTCTACTGTTTCCCCAGAGAATTCAGGGAGGAAGTTAACTCTCTCCAGGTGGAAAGTGGCCATCTGTTCTGGCTTTATATTTACATAATCAAGAGGAACCACACAGTTCAGCTCCTGGGGGCTTTCTTTATAGTTCTCTTCTTAAACGGAGAAGTTGCCCAAGAATAAAAGAAAACATAGCAAATACTCCTCCCTCCTGCCTCATTAGTCATTGCCATGCAGTTCTTTGTACATTCTGAGGCAAGAATGATAGTGAAGACAACAGCATTTTGTGTTCCACGGCTGACGATACGAGTAAGCGATCACCCAAACAAGTGGAAACAAACAAACAAAAAAGAACTTTTTCCCAATCGCTGAGCCTCATGGATTTTTCTCCGTCCTAGTTTTGAAGAAGTTAAAATACAGAAACAGAACAAAAAAGAAAACCAAACCTAAGTTTTAGAGCTGCTGAAAAATGAAAGATGACTTTCCCATCAGTAGGAATTAGGAGAAGGAAAGAAAGAAAGAAAGAAAGTTAGTGTGTAGGAGACTAACCAGACCATACCCCATCCTGCAGAGTCAGGGAGGTTAAAAGGTTTGGGGTAAGGAGGAGGGACTAATGAAGTGATTTTACTAGGTGGGTATTAAATCCAAGCATGGTTAATTCATGAGCCAGGAACTCCTGCTTTAAGTCTTTGTCTCAGGCTTAGAGCTACATATGTATGTATATTTCTCCCTTCTTTCCATCTGGACCTTATTGAAAAATCTCAGGTTAAGCCAACTTGCACACACACACACAAAGACTGTGGCGCTACCTTCTCCAGTATGACATCATGTCTCTTCTGTTTCTCATTATGGACTTGAGTTTCAGATGTTAAAGTCATATCCTCCTTCCTCCTCTCCACTTTCTGCCCCTCCCCTCACACAATCCCAACTTAATGGAGTTCCATTGTTTTTACAGTTGAACCCCACTGCCAGAGACAAAAAGGTTTATTCATTTGACATTGGGAAAACACATTTTAGGAGTACAAATTCAACTTCTACAACTGAGAACCCTGTAGAATATTGATTGGATTTCTTCCCCAACTGTAGGTCTACAGTTTATTTTTAACTTTTCAATAATCTATGGCCTATAAGAAGTCCTATTTTATAAATAAAAATATTTGCACTCATTAAGAAAATGTTTTGTACATTCTCAGGCACATAGTAGATTTAAATTTGAAAAATTTATAAAATCAATAGCAGAATTATTTAAAAAATTAAAATAGTGGAGACATACCATAATAATTAGTGGTGCTTGTTCTTTTCAGTAGAACTTCTAGAAAGGCTGTATGGACAATTTCAGCTACACTATATAGTAATTTCTAAAAATCTTAGTCTAAGGGCCAGGAGTTTGGCCTAGTGGTTAAAGTGCTTGCCTAGCATGCATGAAGACCCGGGTTCGATTCCTCGGTACCACATACATAGAAAAAAGCCAGAAGTGGTGCTGGGGCTCAAGTGGTAGAGCTCTAGCCTTGAGAAAGTCCAAGGACAGTGTTCAGGCCCTGAGCTCAAGCCCAGGACTGGCAAAAAAAAAAAAAAAAAAAAAAATCTTAGTCTAAGAAGAACCGAATGATACTAACACTGAGCTTATAATTTTAAGAATAATTTATAGTAAACCTACCAATTCAAATATAGCCAATAATTATTCATCTTATTTCAGTAATTACAGTCTCTAATATTTTACCGAAGTGGTATACTTTCTAAAGGACTTTTCACTGGTAAAGAACAGAATAGTCATTTTTAAAGTAAGCTACATTTCTATATAATTATAACACTAAGACATGTTAGCTGTCTGCCTCCTTTCTCCCATGAACTCTAAGCATCTCTTCAGAGAAGTTTCACAAAACTGGAAAATTAGTGAAAAGAAAGTAGCAGAACTGATGAATAATATGTTTTAGATAAGTGGAGACAAGAAGGAGCCAGAGAGGAGAGATATAGAATATAGATATAGAAACAAAAGCCATATAATGAATGATCGTTGTCCTTAAGGTACTATGTCATCTCTCAGCTCTTTTGCTGTCCCTTGGTTATCTCATATTGTTACAGTATCCCACTTTGTTATCTGATATATCGGATATATTTATTTGTATTTGGTTATTTGAAATTGGATAGGGAAGGGGGGGAAACAAGATGGGGGGTGGGGGGGAGGGTAATGGGGACCAAGACGACATGTGAAAGGGTATCAATGTATGTGAATTAATGCACCTTCTATCTGGCAAATATCATGTAACCCTTTTATTAATTACAATAAAAATATTTAAAAAAGTAGCAGAACTGATGAATAATATGTTTTAGATAAGTGGAGAAAAGAAGGAGCCAGAGAGGAGAGATGAGCATGAATACATGTACAACTTTGTAGTCCACAGACAGCATACTTTCTCTTTTAATATCTAACAATATTTAAAAAATTGGAATCATGCATTAACTTATAGAAACTGTCAATACATTTTTAAAAAGAAATATTTAAAATGTTATTGATCTACTGAGAAAGTATTAGAAATTAACAAAAATTAGAATAAACCAATCTAATAACCAGAAATAGATTTAAAAAACTCTTATGCAAAGTAAATTTTTTGTTGTTGGTTGTGGACTTAAACTCAGGGCATAAACACTGCCCTTGAGCTTTTTTTTTTCCCTGAAGGCCAGTGTTCTACAACATTGGGCTACACTCCACTTCCAATTTATAAGTGGGTAACTGGAGATAAGAGTCTCATGGACTTTCTTACCTAGACTGGCTTTGAACCAAGACCTTCAGCTTATGAGCTACCAGCACCCAGCTAGTAATAGAAGTTTTAATTGGCCATAGGATTAACTAGTGAAAGAATTCTAGAACTGTTTGATTCTAGGTGTGGCTGTATAATGAATTATAGTAACCAACTTTAAGGGAGGCAATAATATTTGCATTATGTTTTGCAAATATTTTATTTTGCCTTTGTAAGTCTTCAGTGTGCAGAGTGCAGCTGGACACTAAGAACAACAAGAATGATCTGAAATCATCATGCAAAACTTCCTGCTGTGAAAATTGTTGATAGAGCCAGAGAGAAAAATACCAAGCTATCCTCAGACTGGACTGGCTACCCTGACACTCACGTCATGTCAGCCTCTGTCAATGCCTCTCAGTGAAAGCAGCCAGCCAACCTCATTTTCTGAATTATATTCCTCTTTTCTTGAGTCAAATCAGAACGAAAACCAATGTGGAGATTATTAAAGATGATGAGAACATTGAATATCAGATCTTAGGTACTGGAAACTGAATATATAACCAGAATATACTTTTGTTAGTGCATTGTTCTTTAAATCAGGAAGAATTACACTAAGTTAGCACTCATCAGAGTTGGAAAATCACCAAATCAATCCAATTGAAGCAAAAGAAAAAAAATGAAGGATAAAGTTACAAAATAACCAGAACAGACAACAGAAGAATCTGTTAATAATGTTAAACATGAAGGATAAAAAGCATATAGACAGGGCTTTGAATTAAAATGGAATATAATTCTATAAAAGAATGCAGTTACAAAATCTGTAAGAGAATATGGTGTTTACTATTAACAGTCATTAAAGCTGCAAGTTTTGTAGGAAAACAGATACTCAAACTGAGTCAGTAAAGAAATTGTGAATAGAACAAAACCTTCAAAGTGGGAATGGTACATAGTTGTGACCTCAGTTTCTCCAGAAGCAGAGGCGGGACTATGACTAGAAACTAGGAGTTGAAGACCAGGCTAAAAAACATAGACACGGCTCATATCCAAGCAACAAGTGGGTCTAAGTGGGGTGAAGAGGTTGAAGGGATGGCACAGAGCAAGATGCATTGACATCGGTGGCTCACACCTGTAATCCTAGCTACTCAGGAGGCTGAGGTCTGAGAATCACGGTTCAAAGCAAGCTGGGGCACAGAAGTCCATGAGACTTTTATCCTATGAATCACCAGAAAACCAGAAGTGGTTCTGTGGCTCAGCGGGGTAGAGTGGTAGCCTTGGACTGAAGAGCTCAGAGACAGTGCCTAGGTCTACGTTTCAAGCCCCATGACTGACCAAAAACAGAAAAAGAAAACCCCTATCCTACCAAATTAAGAAAAGTGAGCGAAGGCTGGGATGGGAGGGATAGGTAAGAGTGTTGAAAGGGGTGTAATGAATCAGAACACACTGTATTCATAAACTTCTGTTAAATGGTAAATCCTTTTTACCACTACTTACAGATATTAATCAACAACAAAAGCCAGGCGTCTTGGCCTTCTGAGAAAGGAGGATTGCAGGCACAAGCCACTGGTGCCTGGTTCTCCCTGGGCTTTTTCTGGGCAGGCTGATATTGCCACCACTTGAGCCATATCTCCACTTTGGACTTTTTGTTGATTAATTGGAGATAAGCATTTCTTGGACACTTCTGAATCCAAGCATTTCTTGGACTTCTTGACTGGCTTTGAACCACTATCCTCAGATCTCAGCTTTCTGAGAAGCTAGGCTTATAGGCATGAGCTTCCAGTGCTTAACTTAGATGCAGTATTATTGGCTTTCAGGTAGTGTGTGTGTGTGTGTGTGTGTGTGTGTGTGTGTGTGTGTGTGTGTGTGTGCGTGTGTGTGCGCATGTGTGTTTGTAGCTAAAAATTGAATTTGGGTTTGTTTTTTTTATTGAAACATATAGAGAGGTTACAGTTACATTCGCCAGGTAGTAGGTACATCACTTCTCACACCTTGATACCCTTTCTTATGTTTTTGTCCCCATTTCCCCCCCCAATCAAGTTGTTTTCCCCCTTCCCTTTCCTATTTCAAATAAACAAATAAACATATATACAATATACCAGGTAACCAAGTCAGATACTGTAACAATATGGGAAATTGAACATGCAAAGCAAGTACTTTGCTACAGAGCTAGATAGAACTCTAGTCCAACATTTTGAATATCCATTTTTTTCCCCTGAGAAATTTACTGATAAGGTCATTAAATTCTCTTGTATGTAATGTGTTAGTTTGCTCAGAATTCTCTTTAGCATTTGATGGTCTGGTTATACTGCATTATAGCAGAAACCTCTTTGAGCTGCAATTGCAAGTACTATGGTAGCTGTCCGATTCTAGAGGTTCTACCTATCAGGTATTACAACAGCCTCCCCACCCTCAAAAATGCCAAATAAAGAAAGGAGTAGAGGTGGAGGGCAGAGAAAGGAGATTTATTATACAGAATATACAAACTTGGGAAGAGGTGAAATAAACACTTGAGAATATCTTTGAGGGACAGAATTTCATTTTAAGTAGAGGGACCCTGGGGGAGGGGTGAGCAGTGTGTGAATTTAGGAAGTATCAATCCAAGATAAGGCCCAGCTGACCTTTATCTCAGGATATACCCACAGCAGCCAGTCCTGAGAGAAAAGCAATGCTGTCTTCAGGTCCTATTGTCACAAGTTATCAGTCAATCCATCCTAGATTTCCAGGGTGGTGGCTGCAGAGAAAATGGTCAGATATTTATAGCCTTTGAATTTCATGGATTTGAAGTTCAAAAAATTTCCCAAATCCTATGAGATTTGGAAATTTTCAACCTTTTAAAAAAATTGTACGTATGGGGGTAGGGTGGGAAGGCCAAGGGGGACTCAGGGCTTGAACTCAAGACCGGGGAGCTGTCCCTAAGATCCATGCTCAAGGTTAGCACTGTACCACCTGGTCTGCAGCTTTACTGCCTGATCTTTTGGGGGAAAGGGGTGGGTAGTTAATTGGAGATAAGAGTCTCACGGATTTTTCGTGCCTCATTTGGTATCGAATCTTGATCCTCTCATCTCAGCCTCCTGAGTAGCTAAGATTACAAGCATGAGCCACTGATGTGTGCCGGGGCTCAGTTCCTCTTCTTCCTTCTACTTCCTCCTCCTCCTCCTCCTCCTCCTTCTCCTCCTCCTCCTCCTCCTTCTCCTCCTCCTCCTCCTCCTCTTCCTCCTCCTCCTCCTCCTCTCTCTTCTTCATTGTTTCCTCCTCTCTCCCCCCTCTCTCTTTCTTCCTCTTTCTCTCTCTCTCTCTTTTTTTGCCAGTCCTGAAGGCTTAAACTCAGGGCCTGGGCACTGTCTTTGAGTTTCTTTTTCTCAGGCTACCATGTTACCATGCGAGCCATGGTGCCACTCCTGACTTTTTCTGTTTATGAAGTACTAAGGAATTGAACCCAGGGCTTCATGCATGCTAGCACGCAATCTCCCACTAAGCTATAGTCCCAGCCCTGTCCCCTGACTCCTTCTTAGAATCCTGTATTGTACCTCCTGGTTACCGTTACAATATCCTCTAAGTCCTATAAGCTTTCTACACTTCAGTGCATTCTTTTAAATTGCCTCTCCTCATCAGATCATCTGAAAAGACCTTGAAGTTCATTGCTGATATAGTTTTCTTCTTGCATGAGTCATCTGTTGATTGTATATTTCATTCCTTGTATTTCTTTAGTTTCAGGGTTTCTGAGTGGTTCCCTGTTGAATGATGACATTCCCTTCATCCAGTTATGTTTCCTTGCTTTCCTGAGTTTCTTAAGCCTGTGTATTGGTGTGTACACCCATTGGATGGAGCAGTCACTTCTTCCAGACATTACTGACTGGCTTTGGTGGGGAAGGACTTACAGATGTGTACGGGGTTACTGGTTAAGTAGTGTAGAGAAGCTCTGGGTCTGGTGGGTCTGCAGTGGTGCAATCTCCTCAATTCTATCAGCTGAGGTCAACACTGGGAAAATACTTGAGGTCTTTCTCTCCACCATTTTTCCCCAGAGGTAATCTCTTCTGGCAAGGAGCTGATTCTAAGGGAGGGATGGGCTGTACAGATAGCCATTTTCTCTGCAGCCACCCGTGCCTTTTGTGCCTGTTGGGCTTCTGTGAGTCAGTCCTTCGCTATCTTATAGGATTTTGATTACCACATAGTTATCTGCGTCTCTGAGTCCTTTGTTTGGCTGATGTCTTTTTCTAAAAGGATTTTAAATAATAATATAAAAAATGAATTGAAATGGAAATGAGGTCTTTTTTCCCCTTTGTTAAAAAATGAATTAATAAAAAAATGAATTAAACGTTACCCAAAGGAACAAATCGCCCTAAACATGGTTAACACAGAGTCTCAGAAACCTGCCTTTGTAGCTGGTTCAGTCTACTTCACTAATTTGTTTTTCTTTCATGTTCATCTTATGGCTTGAACTGAAATGTTTCTCTGTGTCTATTGATGTTTCAAGATTTCCTTGACTGCAAAGTTGGATTGGGTCACTGGAGTATACGGTTTATGGAACTTGCTGAGGGCTTACAGAGGATGGCTATCTTTTGCAAATGTAACTTGGTTCCCTCTCTGCTCTTACTTTGGTTCATGCCCTTCAATGCTATGAATCTTTCTTAAAACTTAAAATCACGACACTTCCTGATGACAACCCAGAGGACATTGCCAAGGGGAGTGTTCTCCAAACCCCAGCTCCCTGAATGCCAAGACATTTCCTCAGTCCTCATGTGGCTGCACCTCCATTCTTCATTCCCTGTATCACTTTGTTTCTTCTGATTTTTTCTTTTTTTTGGAGGGGAAATAGTTTCATTGTCCCTTTCCTACAACCTTCTCTATTCTAAATTGCCAGGCCACCCAATTATAGTTGTATCCATCTATTCCAGTTAGGGAGCAGTCTGTCAAGCCATATGAACAAATCAACATCTAAGCTCCTTGGTCTACTTCTTAGATCTCATGCCTGATAGGAATGGATCTTTAGTATCAGCTTCAGTGTTTGACAACACAGTTAGGGGTGTAGCCTGGGTTAGGAATAACCTAGACCATGTGTTCTTTCCCATTCACTGTCCTGCTAATACTATTGAACCTCAGCTAAGCCTGGTGGCTGATATCACCTCTTTTCCTTTCCCTGAATGAGTGACCTGCATGATATTGACCAGCTGACTGACTGAAATGAAACAAAAGGCAGAGAATCTCCAAACAAGCACAAGGAAAATCTTTAGATGCTAAACATATGAATCAACTACAGGTTAAAAAAAAAAAAAGCAAACCCTCTGTAAGAAAGAGACGACCTTCTGACTTTTGTCCCTCAGGGAATATTAGTTTTACCTTTTCTGTTGAAATGATGGCAGCCAGGCCCCGAATGTTGGCTAGATTATTTATTCAATGTGACAGCCCCTCCTTTCCTTTCCCTCTCTAACCCTTCACTCATGACCTTTCCAGACTCTGCAAGTTTCTTTTTCTTTTTTTTTTTTAAACAAACCTCATCAAAGCATTAGAAGTGAGCTGCCCTGAAAATCTAAGGTAGCTTTGTTTCACTTTGTCTACAAAAACTCAAACATTTCCCAGATGATCTTTGCCCATGAGAATCAAAGGCAGCAACTGTCTTTTTTTTTTTTTAAAGGTTGCTATCTCCTTGATGCTTAGGAAAAATCAACCCAAACCAAAACAGAAATGTTTTCTAGTTTCAACTGTTTGTGTGGTAGGAGGAAAGAAGAAAAATTCTTGAAAAAGGTTTATGGATTAAACACCTTCACTTGTTCAAAAGACAGACTGCTCGGTGGGAAAAAGGAAAATTGCAAACCTTCTGCTTTTGAAACTAGAAGATAATAGAGTTTCAATACCCTAAGGAAAAAAGGAAAACCTTCCTCTTTGAGCTACTCAAACACTACATTGCTCAAATAATGCAATATAAGTAAACTTAAGTAAGGAGGCCTGTGTGTAGTGATTACTCTAAGGAGGTGGCTGGGAAAGGAAAGCACATTCCAGACACCTAATCATTTACAATTGAGTTTAATGAGGTAGTAATTTACAGCTTTGGGGGTGGGAGGATGGAAAGGTCCCTGCCAGGAACTGGGCAGACGCTTTAAAACTCCTGGAGTTTAATGAAGGCATTGGAGGGCCGATTCACACAGTCCAACTTGTGTAATTCCATCTGCTCAGTGCTTGGACAAGAAGTAAATGACAGGCCACTTGGGGCCTACATCTGGAAACAAGATGTTTGAAAGGATTTTTATAAATCCTGTCGTAAAAGAAGAAAAGCAAAAGAACAGAGGTAGAAAAGCATAATTATGGAGAGATGGGAGAACGCCACAAAGAAACATCAGGGCAGGTTCCTTTTAGCTTGAAAAAATAAATGTTTCCTAATGTCAAGGTCAGCCCTTGATTGTAATTGCTCAAATGTGCCTGATACAAAAACATAAGGCACAGGGATGCTTCCTTTCTGTAAAGATTTTGATGACAATTACAGAAAGGGTTAATTGTCCATGAACTTAGCTGAAAAATCCCTCTCTGTCTTTTGGTAACATTGCTGTTAGCATCTTCGTTGCTTTGTGCCATATTGATTTTACTTTGCTTGACAATTTCTTTTGGACTCCCGGTAGCACATGAAGGCAGGTTGTCTTAAAGGAGATGGAAAAAATGCCCAATTTCTGAGGATTTGCTGGACAGCCCCCCTCATTATAGTCTTCCCATGGTACACACACACACACACACACACACACACACACACACACACTCACACACACAGAGGTCAAGATTCTTCCCTTCCCTTCCGTTTGGAATGTTCATCATTTCTTTTTTCTTTTAGTAAGATTTTGAACTCAGGACTTTTTGCTTGCTAGGTCTGAGCAATACCATTGAACCATGCCATCAGCCATACTTTATATTGGTTATTTTTAGGGTAGGGTCTTGCTTCTCAATGTCCCTCTATTTTAAGCTTTCTGAAGTTGTTAGGATCACAGCTGTCTGCCACTATGTCCAGCTCCTGTGGAAATGGAGTGCCAATGGGCCTTTTCTGCCCAAGCTGGCCTTGACTTTTTTTGCTCCTTCCATTCTCAGCCTCCCCAGTAGTGAAGATTACAAGCATGAGCCATTGGTACCTGGTTTATGTCTCATTTTATATCCCCCCTATTTCTTCTCTACAAGAAATGCTGTCTAATTTCTGAATCCTCAAAAAAACCCAAAACCAAACCATTCTATATGTGGTCAGGTTTTCTCATTCTTTCCTTCTCTATTTGATTCTGAAAGCTGGGAAGAAATGATGTTATATGAAATGGAATAAAGAGAAGCCATTAAAATTTCTTTTCTTTGCAGAGCTTGGCTTCAAGTATTTCAGAAGAAAATACAGTGTCTGGCCAGGCAAGCATGTGATGCTAGTCAGAGAAAGTAGATTCATTCAAAGCAACATAACATTACTTTATTGTGATCTCAATTATGTGCATAATCATCAATAATGGTCACATTTACTCTGTACTATACGGTTTTATATGCATCATCACATTTATTTCAAGTACAAAGCCAATGAAAAAGTGTACTTTCATCTAATTTTATCAGATGAGAATATTGAAGTTCATGGAAGTTAATAGCTCAAGTTCTCTAAGATGATAGGTAGAGGGAGGATTCAAACTCAAGTCTGTTTGATTCCAGAACCTAGAGTCTTAACTCTTAATTCTATATTGCCTTGAATTTCATAGCTTTACAGGTCATATTTTACAAAAACATATTTGGCTAGGAGGAAGAACAAGTCTTGGAGGGCGCAGGGGAAACACACACTCCTGTGCCAGCACTGAGGCTTGAACTCTGAGCCTTATACTCTCACTTGACGTTTTTGCTCATAGCTGGCCCTCTACTACTCAATCCTCCAGTCATGGGGTTTGAACTCAGGGCTTGGGCTCTCTCCCTGAGCTCTTTTACTCAAGGCTAGTAACTTTACCACTTGGAGCCACAGCACCAGTTCCAGTTTTGTTGGGGTGATGTATAGAGGGGTTACAGTTACCTTTTTTAGGTCATGGGTACATTTGGATTTTTTTTGCCAGTCCTGGGGCTTGAACTCAGGGCCTGGGCAGTGTGTCCTTGGGCTTTCTCGAGGCTAGCACTCTACCACTTGACCCACAACACCACTTGTAGCTTTTTCTGCGTATGTGGGACCCAGGAATTGAACTAAGGACTTTGTGCACGCTAGGCCATGCTCCTCGGCCCAGTGTATTAATTCTTGAACATTGATACTCCTTCTCATGTTTTTCTCCCAATTTCCCTCCCCCCACCTCTCCCAATCATCTTCGTTTTCCCCTTCCTTGAGTGGCTAATTGGAGATAAAAGTCTCAGAGAAACTTTTCTGTCTGGGGTTGTCTTTGAATTGCAATCCTCAGATCTCAGTCTCCTGAGTAGCTATGATTACAGGTGTGAGTCCCGGCACCCAACTTCATATGATATTTTAACTACTGAAGATAGAAAAAAAGGGACTATTCTTTTCTTACTGTAATAATTTTTACTATAGATCTTAGAATCTGGCTCAAAGGAAAGGAAATGAGTTTCCAAATGCTTTGCTTTCCTAGTTTTCCAAAGAAAAAGCTATTTTCTGTGTCTTAACTTTGAACATATTCTTCTGATGATTAAAAATCATAAGGTTTTTCCTCCTCAAAATCTACAGTCTACATTTTGAAAGTCTGGGCAAAATCTCCGTACTGGAATAATAATTATTCTTTGGAAAGCTATGTATTCCTGTCCACAATAAGAAACATGTGACAAGGTATTTAGTTATGGTTTCAAGCCACATGAACCAGGAAAGACTTTCAAGTTAAATAAATCTTCACATGTGTGAGAAAAACAAGTTCCAACACACAGTTGGTAATAGCCAACAGTGAAATCGGAGACCAGACTGCTAATGAGGGTGGAAAAAAATTAGAAAATTTTAATATTCTGCCCATTTAATTTTTTTGGTCTTTCTGGTTTGAAGAGGGCCTCATTACTGGAATTTCCTTTGGTGCTGTCAGTTTATTTCCAGTTTTAAGAATATTATATGCACATCACAGAAAAGGCAGTCCATTCATTGGAAAAAAGTATACTCAATTACTCACAAAAACTTTGATTTCTTTAGAAGATCACAGAATTAATAGATTTAGCAATCTTCCATTCTCGAGACCAGGGAATACCAGCTTGTATTGGATTATTAACATCAGATGTTGCTTTCATGAGTCGCAAATTGCAACATGCATTACCCACTGAGGACCTTTGACCTGAGTCAAACACTTAAAGATCAAGTCCGTGTACTGTTTCTATTGTGTTTCTTTTGAGAGATGCGAAGGTTCCCATTTGTCTGGCATGATTGGCAATTGAACTGTTCTATTAAAATAGATATTCTTCAGGAATTTTATGTTTTCAAATGTTAATTTCTACACCTTATAACCGTAAAAATAGGACTCTCTTTCTAAAATATCTGCATTGTTTTCCCTCTGAAAAAGAAGATGCTGCATATAACTTAGTCTCTGTGACCTCCAATCATGCTCTAAGTAATCATTGTCTTGTGTTCTGGTCTCCTCCTGCATGTGAAGGGCTGTAGAGCATGTGGTAAAAGTTGTGTTGAGGCTGAAACAACTAGGCCAAGCCATTATTATTATTATTGCTGGTCTTGGATCTTGAACTCAAGGCCTGAGCCCTGTCCCTGAGCTTCTCTTTGCTCCAGGCTAGCACTCTAACTACTTGAGCCACAGCGCCATGGAGATAAAAGTCTCATGAACTTTCCTGCCATGCCTTGACCAGGCCATTCTTGTGAAAACTTTTGGAAATTACATCTGTCCCTGGGTAGAGACATGCTCTATCTAGTTTCCACTTCAGAGTTGTTGCTTTTTTATGTTTCTGTGGCTGGAATAACTACCCAACATTTAACCCGGAGCTCTTTGAGAATCTGTTCATCTCCTTGTGTGTAAGTTTGGGCTTTAAGACATCTGCTTAGGTCATGGGATTGCTTTGTTTCTCATTCTGGATTGTAGAGGAGATAGTTGAGACTTCTAGATGACTCTTTTCTGAGCAGGCAGGCCATTTCTGGAATGGGATGCAAGAGAATAAATGATCTCACTCCTCATCTTCAAGTTTTTTTCATTGTAGGTAACTAATGAAACGACAATCCACCTCAGTCACCCCATCAGAGACCCAGGTGGCAACATGAAGTTTTGGGACATGTAAATTTGTGTGTGTGTGTGTGTGCTAGTACTGGGGCTTGAACTAAGGTCCTGGACACTGACCCTTAGCTTCTGTTCAAGGATGACTCTACCATTTGAGCCGCAGCTCTATTGTTGGCTTTTTGGTGGTTAAAACAAGTTTCACAAGTGGGACTCTGGAGGCTCATGCCTGTGATCTTAGCTATTCAGAAGGCTAAGATTGAGGATCATGAGGATCATGGTTCAAAGCCAGCCCAGGCACAAAAGTCTATGACACAACTATCTTCAATTAACTACCAGAAAACCAAAAGTGGTGCTGTCACTCAATGAGGTAGAGTGGTAGCCTTGAGCGGAAGAGCTCAGAGACAGTGCCCAGGCCCAGAGTTCAAGCCCACAGACTTTTTCTGTTCTGACTGGATCCACTGCAATCTGTGGATCTTAGCATCCTGAGGAACTAGAATTATAGGAGTGAGCCAATGGCATGTGATTAGGACAGGTGATTTTAAAATAAAATACATTTAGGTTTGAAACTTTGTTCTTCAACTTGCTAATTGCTTGATTTTATACATATTAATTTATTTCTCAAGTATCCATTAACTCTCTCTCTCTCTCTCTCTCTCTCTCTCTCTCTCTCTCTCTCTCTCTCTCTCTCTGTCTGTCTTTCTCTCTCTGTGTCTATCTCTCTGTCTCTGTTTCTCTGTCTCTGTCTCTTCTGTCTCTCTCTCTCTCTCTCTCTTTCTCTCTCTCTGTCTCTATGGCAGGCCATGTTGTGGGCCCTTGGGATAGAGTCTTGGAAAGCACAGCTTTTTTGTAGGTAGATAGACGTACACTGAGCAAGTATAAGTATGATATGTCAAAGGGTGATGGTGCAAGGTGTGTGTGGGTGGTGAGGGTAGGTTTGAGATGTGATAAAAGCTGATTCTGGGTGGAGGTAGGGCTCATTTGGTAGAGTGATAGTCAATGAGTGAAAGAATCAGGTAGCTAGTTGGAGTTCTGGTCTTGGACCTAAAAATGCTGATTCAATGGAGTTGTTGAGAGGAGGTATATCAGTAGGACCACATGCAAGGCAAGATGGAAGAGTATAACTGGAGATACATGGATAGGTAACGTGTTATAGAGGGTTTTTTATTTTATTTTATTTTTTGCCAGTCCTAGGGCTTGAACTCAGGGCCTGAGCTCTGTCCTTGGACTTTATCCAAGGCTAGAGCTCTACCACTTGAGCCAGACCATCACTTCTGGCTTTTTTTTTCTATGTACGTGGTACCGAGGAGTTGAACCCTGGTCTTCATGCTTGTTAGGTGAGAATTCTACCACTAGGCCAAACTCCCCGCCTCTCATAGAGGTTTTGAAGTAAGGAAAGCAGAGGTGTGTTACGGTCACTGGGCAGGAAAAAGGGGTCAAGTGAAGATTTCAAGGTCTTCTAATACTTTTGCATGCCGATATGAGTGAGTTTATAAAGAGCCCAGTTTAAGACGCAGGAGAGAGGGGGATATTTGTGAAAGCAATGCTGATGGTGAGTTGGCAAGAGTGCTCAGTTACATTGCATAATTGGAGCACATTGCCTCAATCCAGAGGCTACCAATTCATCCCTGGTCAAAGAGGGAGGGTAGATGACAAAGACACATACCACACTCACACGCACGCACACACACACACACGCACGCGCACACACACACACACACACGCATCAGTATGTAGGATGGGTGAGGTTCCTATCAACACTTTTGTATATCTTTTTGCACTCAGGGTTTCACTCTTGTAAGGCAAATGATCTTCCACTTGGGCAATTCTCCTACTCCTCACTTTTTTGGTTTTATGGTTTGTTTTGTTTTTAGGGCTGGTTGACAGACACCTTGCTATGGAGCCCAAACAAGCTTCAACATTACAATTCCTTGCCTCACCCTTCCAAATCTTGGGATTACAAGCATGTACTACCTTATCTACACCTCCAACATCTT
This sequence comes from Megascapheus bottae, assembly GCF_031878675.1. Lineage (NCBI taxonomy): Eukaryota > Metazoa > Chordata > Mammalia > Rodentia > Geomyidae > Megascapheus > Megascapheus bottae. The sequence goes on along the minus strand of NC_143511.1, from coordinate 71,922,648 downwards.
TGTTGATTGCTTCAGTTTTCTCAGTTTGGAGATTCCATTTATTTACTGGATATTTATTTTTATTTTGGTATATGTAGATGATAAAGAAAATTTCTTGGCTTCACTTTCACGAGGCAGAAATCTTAAGAAAAGGATTTATTTTCTTATAATCATTCCCCTTCCAGATAATGGCAAATTACATGAAACATTTCTAGGTCAACCAGGCAACTGAGAAATTTTGATTTTGACCACAGCTGAAGCAATTTGCTGTGGCGATAGCTGGAGGCGCACAGGGATTCCTGAAGCCGGTGGGGGGTGGGGGTGGGGGAAGGAGGGTTGTAATTGATTTCAGATGTGCTCTGAATAACACTAAAGATAAATGTCCCAGAGGTAGATTATTGGAGAGCTCTTTCCCTGTTTCTAATAAAAGTTTCTTTAGAATTCCAAGATTTATTTCTATAGATGCACAAAATTATTCCAGCATGAATTAATGCTCCAGAAAAAAACTAGACATGTTTGTTAATGATTACCCATTTATTCTGATTATGAAAAAGATACAGAGCCCTAGTTAAAACACTAAAAAATATAGATATCTATTTTCAAAACCTAAGTCAATCAGTACATATTTATATGCACACATTTATCTTATTGGGATCATACAGCTTTGTCCATTAATTTCTTTTTCCCCATATATTTTTATTGTAATTAATAGAAGGGTTACATTATATTCACCAAATAGAAGGTGCATTACTTTACAAAACTGATACTCTTTCTCATGTCTTGGTCCCCATTTCCCTCCCCCCATCCCCGCCCCTCATCTTGTTTTTCCCCCTTCCCTGTCTGACTTCAAACAACCAAATAACATATATATATATATATATAATATATCAGATACCAAGGTAAAATACTGTAACAATATGAGATAACCAAGGGACAGCAAAAGAGATGATTGATAACATAGTACATTAAGGACAACAATGACTCATTATATGTCTTTTGTTTCTATATCCTGGAGGTCCTTTCATTTAGCATCATTCTATATGGCCTTATGTATCTAGGTTTTGTTCTATTGTAAATCTCTGCTAGGAGAGCCCAAGGTTTCTACTGATTATGACAAATGAGGAAGACTATTGGGCCTATGTTCCTTTGAGTCTTTGTCCATTAATTTCTAACTGGGGTCTTTGGCTTTTATCCTCACAATGGCAAAGTTTTCAAAATATAAACTCATTAGTCTTTTTATATAGTAGATTTTCCCTTATAGTCTCACATGTTATCTTTGAAATTTGTAGAAATAAGTTTTTAGGGCCAGGACAGGGCTTGGGACAGCAGGAATTAGGAAAAAGGTATTAAAGCGATTCTCTTGTACCATAATTATTTAATTTTATGCTGGCCTTCTGTGTAATTTTTGTTGTTGCTTTTTTTTTTTTTGAGCCTTGGATGGCCTTAAACCTATGATCTTCCTTGCAGAAAATTCTTGAAGAAAAGTTCTAAGCATATCAAAGTTTGTGAATCATTAGTGATTATTTTAAATAGCATTGTACTTAGTGAATAACAAATGTTTTGTAGTTTAAGTGATGTCACAGACAATAGAGATGGTCTTAAAGTACTTTACAATACTTCAACTTCTGATTTTGTGTGCATGGGGGCACATACCAAGGCTTGAACTCAGGACCTCAAGCTTTCACTGGGCTTTTTCCACCCATAGTAAGCCACTTCTCTAGTCCAGCATTTTGTTGCTTAATTGAAGATGAAGTCTCATAGATTTTTCTGCCTGGGGTGCCTTCAAACCTTGATCCTAAGCAATCAGTAGCTAAGATTACAGACAGATTTGAGACTCCAATGCCCAGCCAATTTATGACTTTTTGACTAACAATGATATGAATGAAAAAATATTCACTAGGAACTATTCTCTAATTTTGAATTTGGATCCCTTCCTGGGCTAGCAGTATGAAGTATAATGATCTCTCCCAATGCCAATCTGGGGGTCGCAGTTTCTAGTCAGTCTTAGGATTATCAGGGTAATACCCAGGATTGCTGCCAGCATTTTTTTCTTCTTTCTTTTTATACCAGTCCTGGGGATTGAACTGAGAGCCTGAATGTTGTCCCTTGTTGTTTAAGTCGAGGACTGTGCCAGTTGAGCCACAGCTCTACTTCTAGTTGCTGGTTTTTTTTGTTTTTTGTTTTTCTGGTTTATTGTCAGTAGGAGTCTCACACGCTTTCCTGCCTGGACTGGCTTCAAACCACGATCCTCATATCTCAGCCTTCTCAGTAGATAGGATTACAAGTATGAGCCCATGGAATTTCACTTGAATTATTGTTTTGTTTCTTCCTTTCAAACTCCAACACTACTTATCTGTTCTTTCTGTATCTAGTTAGGGCTTTTGAATAGAAGCATTGACTGTGGATATCCTTATCATGTTCCTGTCTTTACAGAAAATGCTCCAATTTCTTGCCATTCAAGAGGATTGTTGCAAGCTTTCAGTAGATTCTGTTTATCAGGTTAAAGAAGTTCACTTTTAGTTTTACTTACTTCAAGTTCTGTAGAATCATGAACTATTTTTGAATAACAAAGAAACCATTTTCCTTATCCATTGACATGTTCATTTATTTCCTTTTTTATTTTGTTAAAATGGCTGAATTACACTAATTAAATTTTCTGATGTGAGCCTATCTGGAATTTAATTCAATGTCTTATTTATTTTACATATTGTAGGATTCAGTATGATAATATTTTAGTTGGTTATTTCAGTTTATTTATGTAGTTATTTCAATTTAATAGAAGACTGGTTTGTTCATTTTAATATTCTTTGGGAATCAAAGGTTTTATAAACATAAAATGAGAGTTGAGGAACCTTCCTTGTTTTTCTCTTCTTGAAAAGGCAGCACTTCATGCAGACTGGTCTGCAAAAAACAGCTGAGTCTGAGTCTACTTTGTGTGTGTGTGTGTGTTTGTGTGTGTGTGTGTGTGTGTGTGTGTGTGTGTTTCATAATGGTAATGAACTTTATTCTGGGAAGTTTTCTGCAGATGTGGACACACACAGTTCTTCTTGATACCCTTGAAACTTGCCTCATGAAGAGTTCATCTGTTTGCCTTTTCCTTCCACTTGAGCCTGTGTGGCTGCTGTTGGCCAATAAAATGCAGCCGTACATTGTACTGTGCTACTAGTGGGCCCTAAGCGCTGAGCATCTTCTGTCTTGGTTCTCTTGAGATCAGCTTTCATGCACAGCAACTCATACTCGATTAGCCAATGGTAAGAGTCTACAGAGTTCAGCAAAAGTAGAGACACAGAAGGAAGAGACAGAGAGATGGGGAAAGGTTCAGCTATTCTCCATCCAACACATCTACCTTAATTGAAGCACCACACACTTGATCAAATCCCTGTGGGAACCTCCAGCTCCAGGGCTGCTTCATCAGCAGAATGTGGTGTTGAGGTCAAGCTATATCCCAGAATCATGGAATCGTGGGAATGGTAAATGATTCTTGTACAGAATTGTTATATAGGCATGGTTCTGTTTTGGTCTCTTATGATTTATTGTGATCTTTTCAATCATCTTTCTTTTTTACCCACATCTCACATTGTTTTAAAATATTGTTTCATTGCATTTAAAAATCTGGTGATGTAGACAGGCGTGGTGGCTCATGCCTGTAATCCTAGCTACTCAGGAGGCTGAGATCTGAGGATCACAGTTCAAAGCTAGCCCAGGCAATACAAGGACTGAGACTCTTATCTCCAATTAATCACTAGAAAATGGGAAGTGAGCCTGTGGCTCAAGGGTAGGGTGGTAGCCTTGAGCTGAAGAGCTCAGGGACAGCACCCAGGCTGTCCAGAGCTTGAACCAGAGTTCAAATCCCACGCAGCCTCCCCCCAACAAAAAAAATTGTAAATGTACTGGGTGCCAGTGGTTCATTTCTATAATCCTAGCTACTCAGGAGGCTGAGATGTGAGGTTTGAAGCCAGCAGGAACAGAATGTTTGTGAGAGTCTTATCTCCAACTAACCACCAAAAAGCTAGAAGTGGAGCTCTGGCTCAAGCAGTAAAGTGCTAGGCTTGAGAAAAAAGCTCAGCCTGAGTTCAAGACTTAGGACTGGTATGCAAACGCGCGTGTGCGCGCGCGCGCGCGCACACACACACACACACACACACACACACACACACACATATCTTGGTAATACAGTTCTTTCGGTTTATTCTTGTCAGTCAAAATATCACAACCACTGCTGTCTGTTTTTTGTTGTTGTTGTTGTTGTTGTTATTGTTGTTTCAGATGAACTTGAAAGTCTTTTTGTTAGTTTCCTAAGCAGTTTGTGATGAGATTTAGAATCACATTCAATTTGTGAGGTTTTTTTTTGGGGGGGGGAGGGAAGAATATATGCAAGGTTATCTTTATAGCCTGAACCACAGTTGGTCTTTTTGTATTTTCCAATACTGATCCATGTTTTTACAAGACTTTGCTTTCTTTACATGTTTTATTTGTTCACTTGCACATGTGTTTGTTATGAACTCAGAGGCTGGATGTCTTGATGAACTCAGATATAAAGGTGTTAGTCTATTACTATCATTTGTGCAAGATTTTGCACAGTATGTATTGTATAATTCTCTGAGTACATGGAATTATTTTATTTTCTACCCTTCCCCGGCCTGTTCTGCTCTTTTTCCATTCACTCTTTGAGATTTTGTGGTGCTTGGAATCATAATATGTATTAATGTTATCCTTTGCCACATTCAACTTTGCAAATGGATAACCCATTTTCAGGATGGCCCTGTGAAAAATAAGCCTTTGGACCAAACGGTTCTACACTTGAGCCCTCTGTTGGAGTCTCTGTCATGTCTTCATTTGTCCTTCACTCACTGGGCAACAATGCCTTTCTTGCCAGGGGACTTGGGCTATGTATCAAGGTATCTTCACAGAATGTTTTGAGCAACTTGGGCAGGTCATTTTCCTGGCTCTGCTGTATGGGATGGACCAGAGGGTTCTTCTCTGTAACATCTGTTGTCTCTATCTTTCTTTTTCCCAGTGGGTGTTTATTTCACTTGCTTTAAAGTTACTAGAGTAGCTTGACTTACAATTTTGCTGTCAACAGCAATTGCAAGGCCCTCAGCATGTGGCTTTTTACACATAGCAAAGCAAAGAGCACCCAATAGGGCAAGAGCCTCACTTGTGCCCTGAAAAGAAAGACCCATCCAGTTACTTTCATGACTTCTTGTTTATTATTATAATATATATGTAGATACACATTTATTTATTTATTTTACCAGTCCTGGGGCTTGGTTGCTGTCTCTGAGCTTCTTTGCTCAAAGCTAGCACTTTACTTTTAAACCACAGTGCCACTCCTGGCTTATTTTCTGAGTAGTTAATTGGAGATAAGAGTCTCACAGATTTCTTGCCTGGGCTGGCTTTGAACCATGATCCTTAGATCTCAGCCTCCAAAGTAGTTAGGATCCCAAGCAAGAGTCACTGGCTTTTTTTTTGGTAATCTTTAAGTAGTATACACATGTTTTCAATTCAAAATGCCACTCATGAGTACAATTTTTCTTGACTAATGTCGCCCTCATTGTTCTCCCTCATCTCTCCCATCCCTGCTCTTCCTCTCAAGTTGCCTGGTTCCATTTTGGCATATGTACATTGCATGCTATGACTGAATTCTTCCATCCTTCCTCTCTCCATTCCTTTACACTTCCTTTCTGACATTCATTTCCTTAAATGGTTAAGATAATTGTTCAAAGGATTAATACCATGGCAATTATTCCCCATATATGCTATACTTCAGTATGGTATACTTGAATAAATATATTTGTATGTATATGCACATGAGCTTGTATATGTTTTCATATATGTGACCACAGTGATTACAAACTAATTAATAGGTGATTATTAATTAGGTAATTTCAACAAGTAATTTAATGAGCTCTACTTAGCTATGAAATTTTGTTTTAAAACTCCATGTATGGATGGGGCCAGGAGTTTGGCCTAATGGTAGAGTGCTTGCCTGGCATGCACAAAAACCCAGATTCAATTTCTCACTACCACATACATAGAAAAAGCCAGAAGTGGTGCTGAGGCTCAAGTGGTAGAATTGTAGTCTTGAGAAAGCCCAATGACAGTGCTCAGGCTTTGAGTTCAGGCCCCAGGACTGGCAAAAGGGCATAAAACTTCATGTATGGCCAGACACTGGTGGTAAGTCTTACCTGAAGTCCTAGCTATTCAGGAAGCTGAGATCTGAGGATTGTGGTTCAAGACCAGCACCAGCAGGAAAGTTTGTGAGACTCTTATGCCCAATAAACTATGCACAAAAAGTCAGAGGTGATACTGTGGCTCAAGTGGTAGAACACCAGCTTTGAGCAAAAGAAACTTAGGGACAGTAAGTACCCAGGTCCTGAGTTTAAGCCCCAGGACGGAAACAAACAAAACAGAACAAAATAAATACCCTCCATATGTGACATTTCCTTTCCCAGAATTCCATTAGGATGTTATTGCTACATAAACTACCCTTAACCCACTTAAGACTAACAGAATAACGATATTAGCTACTACAGATAGTAGGTGATCACATTCTAGAAACTAGAAGAAAACTCAGTTGCAGGGACACAGAGGACAGATTGAGACAAAAAGATCTTGACTCCACACTTCCTTATGAATGCCATACTCCAGCAAGGTAAGATGTGAAATGAAGCAGAACGCTTCTGACTTACCTCTACAATCGGTGCTTAGCTCTGAGAGACAAAGGATTCCTTGTCTAGAAAAAGGACAGCCTCCAAACCACCTTCTCTATGTGAATTCTCTTGTAAAATCATCAGATCTACTTTTTTCTCAAAATTCCATACACTCTCCCCACGTCCAAGGAGAAATCTCTTTTTTCACTCAGTGTCAGTAGCCTGACAGTTGCACAGGTTAAAAGAGCCGAGTACAGTGATGGGTTGTGTCCCAGGATATGCCTTTGCTTCCAGTAAGAGATCATATGTCAGGGAAGAAATGCAAAGAATGTGGAGAGGGCAGAGAAGGCTTCCATGGCAGTATATCCGAGCAAATCTAAACTTCAAGTAGTATCATTCATTCCTCTGGTAAATTGATATTTGGAAAGATTTTAATGGTCTAATTTTTTCCATGAAAAAAGGAGAGATATTTTTATGGCAGTTGAATGATAAGTGATGTCCCTAAGTTTAGCCATAGCATCTTCAACATTTTGGAAGTCCTTATTTATCATGTATATATCCATGATCTAATATGAGCAGAAATAAGATTTTATTTTTATTTATTTATTTACTTTTTTTTTTTTTTTGCCAGTCCTGGGCTTGAGCTCAGGGCCTGAGCACTGTCCTTGGGTTTTCCCAAGGATAGAGCACTTGAGCCTCAGCACCACTTCCGGCTTTTTTCTATGTATGTGGTACCGAGCAATCGAACCCGGGTCTTCATGCATACTAGGCAAGCACTTTAACCACTAGGCCAAACTCCCGACCCCCAGAAATAAGATTTTAAAGATAGGCATCATTTATTATTTTTCTCTCAGCCTAAATGCTTTAAATGTGAAAAAAATTAGGGTAAATACTATATACATTATTAACAAGAAAATAAGAGTGTGGAGTAACAGATCTGAAATTCAAATTCAAGTATAATGTGTCCATAACCAGACTCTGCTTGCAGGGGCCTAGTACTTCAACACCTTTATATCTGTGCTACCTCTTCTTATCTCTCATCATTCTGTACATTTTGTTTCATTTTTGGTTTTTGTGTATGCCAGTGCTGGGATTCAGCTCAGGGCCTGAGCAATGTCCTTGGACCTTCTCAAGGTTAGAGCTCTTTGTGCATGCAAGGCAAGCACTCTACCACTAGGCCAAACTCCCAGCCCTGTTTTGTTTCCTTTTAACCATGATTTCCTTCCTCCCTCCCTCCCTCCCTCCCTCCCTCCCTCCCTCCCTTCCTTCCTTCCTTCCTTCCTTCCCTCCTTTCTTTCTTTCTTTTGCCAGTCCTGGGGCTTGAACTCAGGGCCTGAGCACTGTCCTTGAGCTTTTTCAAGGCTAGTCCTCTATCACTTGAGCCACAGCATCATTTCTGGCTTTTCCTGTGTATGTGGTACCAAGGGCTAGGCAGGCCCTCTATCACAAAGCCACACTTTCAAGCCACACTTGATTTTTAAGAATGAAATGTTAATTTATAATTAATCTCTATCTAAGAAAGTTTGTTTTTGTGGGGTTCAGTGGTAAAGATGGTCATTATGGTAAGGGCATTAGGAAACATTTATAAAACTTCTCACATTGTGCTGTTTTCCTATGTCTACATCAACAATATATTGTGAAATTAAAAATAGGGTTTATGCCAACGACATGACAAAAATTAATGACATTTGACACTTACTTTCCATTGCTAAAGTAGACAGATCCTTTTTTAAGCAGATGAAAAATTGAGAATGTTAGAGAAATCTAAACAGTTTCACTAAACTCAATAAATCATTTTTGAAGCCAAAACTAGAGTAAAAATTTTCTGAGTGTGAATTAACAGCTGTAGCTTTCTAGCCTGCTTAATATTCTATATTGAGTGACACACACAGCCAAATAGAGCAGCTGTAGCCCTCTGTAACCAGTAAAATGAGGAGCCAATGCTTTGGAGAAAATGAAGTTAAAACCTAGAAAACCAGCTGAACTCTGGTTTGTTATCTGCTGATAGGCGTGCCCTTAGCTATGGAATTGGTGGTGTGAAGACACCCTGAAAATCCAGGGGTGTGGTGATGATGGAAAGAACAATTCTAGCTGGCTCAGGGTCTCTCACAGTAGAGGCCAAACCTTACTGGGTGTGGTTCCAGTTACCCCAGAGGCACCAGAAACAACTGTGCTAGTGTGTCAGCCTTGGAGCCAGGCTTCCCTGACTCACATAAACACAGCCCACATGTGCAACTCACGAGCCAAGTCTCCATTTCCTACTCAGAAATTCCCATTGACATGGCTAGTTCTTTCAGATCTAGCTGCCTAAAATGGCTTACGCTGATACTGTCCAAGCTTATGCCTCCCAAGTCCAGGCAGCAACTTTCCTAAGAAGCAATCATCCTAGAGAAGTTGTGTGGAAAGAGATAGATAGATAGATAGATAGATAGATAGATAGATAGATAGATAGATAGATAGATAGATAGAGGCGGGGAGGCACTCTGGTGGCCCAGGGGAGTTTTCTTGGTCTTGCTCAGGTTCTGATAGATTGGATTGGACAATCCAGCCCTGAGTTTAATCCTCACCAATCACCACAGAAGATTTTCCCAGAGGGAAGTAGATTCAAGCATAAATGGTGACACTGGGTGAGATGCAGTGATATGAATAAGGGGAGCTGGCAACCTGTAGACTTCACTGGTGATGGCTGTGGAGAAACAAGGCTTTGTGTGACACTCTGGATTCTGCGGCTGAGAAAGGGAAACAGATATGACCTAAGAATGTCGGTGGGAATTTGAAGATGTTTTCAAGATAGAGTTGGAGTGCAAAACAGGAGAGGCAGATAAGACTGAAAGCAGAATGGTGTTAAGCAAGTAAGAAAGGTATAAAGTATTAGAGTCTCTCTTAAGGATGCTGGAAAAAGGAAAAAGGCAAGTGTGCTGTGTAGGTTTTGAGGCTGTTCAGCATCCATTCCAATTTCTTTTGGGGACAATAAAAGAGAAAATTAGTTAGGATTCAGGGCTCCAGATAGCATTTTAGCCTAACAAAGCCAAAACCAGGTGCAGAGGAGACATCGTTTCTGAACATCTTGTCTCTGCCCTTCCTATCATCCATGGCCCTAGGAAGTTTGTACAAGGGCCCTAATTAGGAATTAGCAACCAATAAGAACATGGCAGGACCCAACTAATAAAGTCTTATCTTCCACAACACCTGACTAATAGAGGCAACCAATCAGAACACAGCCATGGGTATAAGAAACCCTAGATCAGAGCCACTGAGCTAGGAAACCCAGAAAGAGCCCCCTGTTGAAAGTGAGAGGGTGGATAAGGGTGGAGGCAGTGGCAGATACTTTGGGATAAAGTTTTTCCACAAATTCCTTCCTCTGTCATGGATTTTATTTGTTAAATTCCTGAGACAAGAACCAGAGAAGCTTCAGCAGTGCTGGCTGTTGAGCTGGCAGGTGTTTTCTGCCACTGAGCTACAATACCATGCAGTTATCACCCCAAACAGGGCTGCAACCCTAGTGGTCTCAGGCAGCTACAGAGTCAGAAGGGCTCTGTGGGCTCTGCCCACTGAGAACAGCAGCAGAGAAATCAACAGCAAATCAGTGGCACCTAAACTTCTATCTCACAATAACCTTTCCCCACTGACAGTCTTTCTGCCTAAAATTTAGATGGTGAGCAGAATTTTTGAAAATCTCTATTTCATTCTATTTCTTTTATTTCTACATTAATCTCTGGGGATAATACCAGACTCCCTGCCAATAAACTCTCTGGAGGAGTCTCTTTTCTATAAATTTTGAAAACTCCCTTCAATTCAGGAGCTTCCCTAAATCCTTTCCATAAATTTTTCCTTTGTTTATAATGGACTCCATTTCTGGGGAATCACAGAAAGCCTTAGCTAGTCTCTCTCACCTCTCATGAGGGAAAGTAATTGAGTTGACCCTGAAGATGGGTATGGTTTTAACAGTACACTGAAACAGAGCAGACAATTCAGTTTTTGAGAGGATAAAGCTGTACCTTCAATTTAAGATGTAAAAGAGTTCATTGGAGGCTGGTATGCATATTTCATAGTTTGTTTAGAGCAGAGACTGAGAGTTGATTTCTTTTTCTTTCTAGTTTTTTTTTTCCCATACTGCTTACCCTTCACTCTCTTCTACTCCGCATTTGCAGTTTAGTTTTTTTTTTTTTCTCTCAACCACAGCTTCATTTCCTGTTGTTTTGGTAATTTAGTGGAGATAAGAGTCTCACATCCAGGACTCTCCTAGCAGAGGATCACAATAGCTCAATACCTAGGTATATAAGGTCAAATGAAAGGATCTCTAGGATATGGAAACAAGAGCTTTATTTTGTGTGATTGTTGTTCTTAATGTACTATGTTATTTCTCTTCTCTTTTGTTGGCCTTTGGTTAATCTCCTGTTGTTACTGTATCTGACTTTGTTACTGGCATATTGTATATATGTTTGTTTATTTGAAATAGGAAACAAGATGATTGGGAAGGTGCAGAGGGAGGGAAATGAGAACAAAAACATGAGAAGGGGTATCAATGTGTGAGAAGTAATGCACCTACTATCTGGTGAATGCAACTGTAATCCCTCTATACATTATCCTGACCAAAAAAAAAAATAAGGTCTCACAGGCTTTCCTGCCCAGCCTGGCTTCAAACTGTGATCTTTAGCTCTCAGCCTCCTGAGTAGCAACAGTAGCTAGTGGGTGTGAGCCACTGATGCCTACCTCAAGAACATTATTTATACCAGAAAAACTCCCTGTAGTTTTGTCTGGACTATATTCCTCCATTTTCCTCTCCTGCAAAGTCAACAACTCTGATTTCTTTTCCCCACCATGGAGATTACTTCCTACTGTGCTGGGTGAGCCAGTGAGTCCTTTGCCTGGGTTTGTAGCTACAGGGCTGGTAAAACATTACTGGAAATGTAACTAGAGAGACATAACTGTTCTTAGTCCTCCTCTCAGGAAGAGTTCTGTAGGTGGCTGAAGAATGCTTTTTCTACTTAGGCACTTGATGTGGGAGGAACTGGCTGCTTCTAAGAAGTATGCTTTAGTCATATTTGAGAGCCCATGGTTTTCCTGTAGAATTCAGTCTCTCTTTTCAGCAATGGTTATACACATCCCTAATCATCTTGCATATTGCTAAGATACCCTTGATGAAGAAAACTGGGGCGGGGAAGGAAAGGAGCATGGAGACTGGGCAGTGTGGAGGAAGGTGTCTGCTTACTTTTTTACCCAATGAAGGCTTGGAGAGGCTTCCTGCTCCTCATCAACTGGTGGAACTCCAGTCTCATGCTTTTGGTCTTCTTCTCTGGCATAGACAGAAGGGTGACCCGATCACTTAGCAAACACAGGCTCCTTCCTTCTTTCAAAAGGCAGTATTTATCTGGAAATTAAGATGAATGTGGTTGTTCAATCTTCCAACACCACATTTTTATTCTGCAGGCTCATTGTTTATCCAGTTCAGTAAAGCAGCCTTCCCCCTTTTCCTGAATTTTCCCAAACGTTGAACATGGTTGAATTAAGGTGCTAGCCAGGCCTAAGAATTCTGAGTCTTTGGCAGAGGGAGGGGAGGAGGGAAACATTAAAAAAAAAAAAGAAGTCTAAAAAATGAGATCTAAGTTTATTTAGAGATCTTGTGGCTGTGATTACCTTGAAGATTTAGGGTCACAGTGTTTCATTTCACAGGCATGGTGGCTCACACCTGTCATCCTAGCTACTCAGGAGGCTGAGATCTGAGGATCAAGGTTCAAAGCCAGCCTGGGCACTAAAAAGTCCATGAGACTCTTATTTCCAATTAATCACCAGAAAAATGGAAGTGGAGTTGTGGCTCAAGGGGTAGGGCAGTAGCCTTGAGCTAAAGAACTCAGGGACAATGCTCAGGCCCAGAGTTCAAACCCAATGACTGTCAAAAGAAGTCACTTCATGGGGCCGAGATTATGGCCTAGTGGTAGAGTGCTTGCCTAGCATGCATGAGACCCTGGGTTTGATTCCTTGGTACCATATATACAGAAAAAGCCAAAAGTGGCACTATGGTTCAAGTGGTAGAGTGCTAGCCTTGAGCAAAAGAAGCTCAAGGACAGTGCCCAGACCCTGAGTTCAAGCCCCCGGACTGACAAAACAAGAAGTCACTTCATAATTGGGGATGTTGGTGTATGCCTATAGCACCATTTAATCAGGGCTTGAGGTGGCCTAGAAATCACTTGAGCTCAGTAGACTGAGATCAGCCTACACTACATATGAAACTATTTCAAAAATCAAAACAAAAACAAACAACAAAAACTACAAGGCAGACTGTGATGGCAGATATCTGTAAACCAAGTATACAGTGGGCTGCAGCAAAAGGATTGTCAATTAGAGGCTAGCCTGGGCTTTGTTGTTCAAGAAATAACACTACCACCACCATACCAACAAAAACCACCAGAAACTAAACTACAAAAGGTTATTGTGTGAAAAGAGAAAAACTTTATAACCTGTCACCATAACAATTTATAGTAACAACTTATTAGTTATTTCTCAGTTATTTCAAAATATTGACATATGCTTCTTGTAGTTGTATAGTTTATGTTGTTTTATTTTACCTTTATAATCTACTCACAAGGATTTTCCTAGTTTGCATTGTTGGGATTGCTACTGTCTTAGTTTCTAAATGTGTCACAAGGATGTGTAATTGTTTTCTAGTCCAGGATGTTTAAGGCTGTCTACATTTTATGTAGCATGACACATAATTTTTCTATACTTTATGCACAAATATGAAAGGGTATTACTATTTGCTAAGGGGCATGCATACTTTATGTGCAGCACACATACGAATAGCTAACTAAGAATATCATATATAGCAGTAGAATATCTCCTGCCCATCTCATGGTTGGCTACTCTGCATTGTACCAAAACTCTAAGCTATGGGAGCCTGCATGGCAAGGGAGTATATGATTGTTCTTTGAGCCACAGCTTCACTTATAGTTCTTGAGTGGTCAGTTGGAGATAAGAATCTCATAGAAACTTTTCTGCCCAGGCTGGCTTTGTGCCATGAATCTCAGATCTCAGTTTCCTGAGTAGCTAGGATTACAGACATGAGTCACTGGTGTTTAGCTAAGAGCTGGAGTTTGAATTCAAGACTTCGTGCTTGCTTATATAGCTATACTCCATCGCTTGAGCCATGCCTCTGGGCTTAAGTTTGTAATTGTTTGATATATTATCTTGTTGCTTCTTATTTTTATTTACGACTTCAATTTTATATATACTACCACAACTTTTATACTGTGATAATGGTTCAAACCGGTATATATATAAATATTGACTATATTAAATATATGATATATTATCTATATAACATTGAATAATAAGTATATAATATATTATATATAATATTGAATATGGTATATGTACATTCAAAGCATGCTATTTGGATATATTTCAAATATATGTATGCATTCATATATTATATATATATTCCTTTTTATCATTAATTAGTGTTACCTCTTTGAATTAAACAATACTTTTTGTTTGTTTTTCATTCCAAAGTTTTAAGGCATTTTGGTTCACCAGAAGTAAAAAAAAATTTTTGCTTCTTTTTGTATACTTTTGTCGACTTTTAAAATTGCATTAATACTTTCTGGTTGTTTTCAATATCCTGTCACAATAAAGTCGCCACATTTGTTATACCTATCTTTGGTATCTTATAAAGCAAAGCTATTAATATCACAGATTTTGAAATAGTGCTGCAGAACAGTGATCATCTGAGGAGGCTCCAGGAAGTCATGGCACATCTGGAAAAGTAGATTCTGTCTCATCGGCTTCCTATTAAATGAATTTATTGCTGTACAACCCAGAGGTGGCTGACCTCGACAGTTGTCAGAAACAGACTGGCCCTTTAAGGCTTAAGGAAAGAATCTGAGTCCTTATTATGTTTGACCACAGCATGATGATACTTTTACCAGAATCCCCTCCCAAGATCTGTGGGGAATACTCATGTGGTGCCATCAGGCCTGTGTTTGCCATGCTCTTGGGCCAGCAGTCTCTTTCTGGCCTGTGTCTGATCTTTGAACAATAACATCTTATAATATGATGGGTAAGAAATGCATTAAGCCAAAAATTATGATAAGGAAAACACTCATCTTCAAGGAGATTTTAAAAATATGGCTTCAAAGTTGAAATGTAATTATTCAAAATGAGAATGAGAATAAAAATAATATGTGGGTAAGATATAGTACTGTTATTCAAAGTATCTTAAATCACAGCTATTATGGCTTTGCAAGAAGAGTACTGCACTTGGGCACAATGGCAGGTGCACATCTGTAATCCCAGCAGTTGGGAGGCTGAGGCTGGAAGATGATACCTTTGAGGTCAGTCTAAGCCATATAGCAAGATCCTATCTTCAAAAAGATATAAAAAGGGCCAGGAGTTTGGCCTAGTGTTAGAGTGCTTGTCTACCATGTACGAAGACCCAGGTTCAATTCCTTGGTACCACATATATAGAAAAAGCCAGCAGTAGTTCTGTAGTAAAGCTCTAGCCTTGAGAAAGCTCAAGGACAGTGCTCAGGCCCAGAGTTCAAGCCAGGACTGGCAAAAAAAAAAGTTCACAAAGAAGCCAGGCGCCGTGACTCAAGGCTGTAATCCTAGCTATTCTGGTGGCTAAGTTCCGAGGATCTCCATATAAAGCCAACCCAGGCATAAGTCTGTGAGACTCTCATCTTCAATTAACCACCAGAATACTAGAGTGGCACTGTGGCTCAAGTGGTAGAGCATTAGCATTGACTTGAAGAGCTCAGGGGCAGCATCCAGGCCCAGAGTTCAAGCTCCACTACTGACCAAAAAAAAAAAAAGAGGATACAAAGATATAAATGCATACATTCTAAATGGTTATTTTTCTCAGGAAAACATTGAACATACAATTTTGCAGAGAGACATTCTCAGCATGACTTCAAATGACAAGGGAAATTTCAGCAAAGTTGCTAGATTTATTTGCCCATGAAATAGAACATATTTACTATAAAAGAAAAAACAAGTAAAGCATTGAAAGATGAACCATATACAGAGATCAGAGAAACAAATAAATTAAGTTTAAACCCACATAATAGATTAAAAATTTCAGCCATAAACTATATATTTATTAGAAAAAATAAGTGTACAAAAATAAGTGTATAGCAATTAAAAAATAGAAAAAAGAAGTCAGTGGAGCATTTTCAGTGGCCAACAAATATATGAAAATTTTCTTAGCTGCACTGCAGAAGACAATGAAATGCTAATCAAATCAACACAAATGCGTTTATTTTCTTTTGTTAAACAGTAGATTAAGAGTTGTTACACTCAAAGCCAGGTTCACACCTGTAATTCTAGCTACTCAGGAGGCTGAGATCTCAGGATCAGATCAAAGCCAGCCTGGGTACAAAAATCCATGAGACTCTTATCTCCAATTAACCATTAGAAAATCAGAAGTAGCATTGTGGCTCAAGGGGTAGGGTGAAAGCCTTGAACTGAAGAACTCAGGGACAGCATCCTGGCCTAGAGCTCAAGCCACATGGGCTGACAAAAAAAAAAAAAGAGTTGTTGCATTCAGTATAAGAGCACACGAAGACACTTTCCCCATTGACAGGAATATAGACCAATATATTTGGCATTTAGTACCCATCTAATATTTGTTAATTGAGCAAAAACTCATGTGGACAACTCTTTGTTTATATAACATTTATGTAACATTGTTCATAAAAAGGCAACTTGGGTTTTATGTCAGATTAACCCCAATTTGTCCCTTGGCAGGGAGCCAGGCAGCTGGATAAAGTAAATTCATAAAGATTACATCTTCTTCCTTCAGCAAATTATATGGCATGACTTCCCTAACATGACCAAGAAAGACATACAGTCTTAGGTAAATGTATAAGTGTGGTCTGGGGTTGATGGATGACATTCTGGTCCTCATGAATCAGAATCTGCAGGGACAAGTCTAGGGAGTTTGCAAGTGTCCCGGAAGACTCTCTGACACACTGAGATCTGAACACCCCTAACCTAAATGCCAGAACCAAAGGAGGAACTAATTAATGCAAATCCTTTGAGATGAGCCATCACCATTCTAATTAGTAACTTGGATATTGACTGAAGGATTATTCCCCACAAAATTTCAGATGGCAGAGCTGGCAGTTAATGATTACCGTGGATAACTGAATCCAAGGCAAGGAGATCAAGATGAAATTTGGTAGAAATAAATGTAAGGTCAATGAGTTTCAAGTATCAACCATCCATGGTGCAAGATGGCAAGCCTTGCCTTGCTTGCAACTGATGACTGAAACAAAATTATAAGGCTTCAATTTATGAACTGACTCCATGTCAGTCAACTTGTGAGTTAGTTGTTCAAGAAGGCGCATATGATTTTAGGATAGGTTAATGCATTGAAGTAACTAAAGCAAACAAGAAAATCAAACTGTATTTTGTGGCAATCAACATATCAAATGTATTCAGTTTAGCTACCAAACAATCAACTATTCATAAACTAAGCCATTAGAGAAAATCAGAAGTCTGAAAAGGGGCCATGAGGTAATGAATTCAGGGAGACAGTAAAAGAAGAAGGATTTTTTTTTCATCCTGAAAGCAAATTAACCACTGCTGTGGCCAAATGTGAAACTGGGTATTTCCTACTAGATACTTCATTTAAGATTTATCAAATACAGAGTAAAAAAAAATGTCTAGTTTAAATGAATTAGCGTATTTGATGATAAAGATATTTAACTCACAGGTTATTATAAAATTTCAGTGAAACAATTAGAAATAGCATTTGTTATATAATATTTACTCATGAAATAAAAACTTGTCAAATAGCACTTTTATCTGTACGTTCTGAGTCCACCATCATCGCAGCCAAATAGAATATGTCTTCTGACTGCTCAAATTCATCAATATCTTCCTCAAAAAACAAAAAAACAAAAACAGAAAACCCTACTGAGACCAAAGCAGCCCCACCCTCTTGCTTCTCCTTGAATCAGTCAAAGCACAAGTAAAGGCCTCATCACACTTCTTGCGTCTTTACCCTTTAGCAAACCACCTGCATTCCCCTACCCTCCAACTCTCTGAAGGTTCTCTTAGAAGTGGGGCTTGGCTCAAGGGTAGGGCAGTAGCCTTGAGCTGAAGAGCTCAGGGACAGCACCCAGGCCAAGTTCAAGCCCCAAGACCCACAGGAAAAAAAAAAAAAAAAGAATTACATGCAGCTCTATAGACCACAATACCTATTTGCATATTTTCAGCCTATTTGAGTCTTCATTCTATTTCTCAACAAAAATATGCTCTTTCCCAAGAACACCTGAAGAACACCTCCTATGTGACTAACTTCTACAACCTCTATATACCTTAGGACCAGAGCTGACATCTTATAGCTTCCATTCTCCTCCCAGTTCAAACAAAGCCTCTCCAATGAAGCAGATTCTAGTAAGACCCTTCTGCTCCATTGCTTTCTATCCTATACCAACTTTCCCAAAGATTTCCTCTACTATGTATTTTAAAACATGGGTGCATGGCTAGTCTTCTTCACCTCATTTACTCCCATCTTTACATATTCTGTATGGCCTGAAGATGGCATTCATGGCACAGTCTATACTTTCCATGCTGCTTCTCCTCAATTTTGCAAGCCCTCCCCCCATGTAAATTATTGGAGCTTTAAGTGAACCATGTACCAAATTACTAAATCATATGATCTATTATCTGTCACCATAACCTCATACCAAAATTTTCTTCAGCCTCTTTATAACATAGAATCCATTAACTCTTCAGGTCTCTTTTTTTCTTCATTTCCTTTGAATTTCAAAACCACTCCTTCCTGCTGTCAGGATTTCTCTGTCTTGTTTATCCTCTTGTTTTTACAAATATCTGATGCTAGATGAATTCACTTACTCTGTCCACATCCATCTCTACCAAGTGTTCTGGAAGGAGGGAGGACTGATCACAGAATTGTGGTGACAGTCTACCCACCCATTCTCCACAATGACAATCCAGTCTTCCTACATTTTTTTCCTTTTATTATGAATTTTGGGATAGGAGAGTAGTGGGTGCTACATTCTTTACAGACAGAAGTTTTTGGTGTAAGGCTAGAGGCAAATGTCTACCTCTTATTCATAAACTTTCCAGTGTATCTACGAGCAGCCTGCTCCCAGCACTCAGTTTCACAAAGTTAAGTCAATTCTGATTTAGCACAGCATTTGAGTCTTATGGTTTAGATATTTTTTCTTTTAAGGTGCTCAAATCCCAGCCCCCTGGGACCTGAAATGAGGGAGGATTGGTAGTCTATGTATTTTTCTTCTAAGTCAACCCAGAAATCATAGAGCTTTTTAAAAAATTTAATTATATTTTATTTATATTATTGGGGTAATATATCAAGGGGTTACAGTTACTTCTGCTTGTTTTGGTTTTGTTTTTTTGTCCATCATGGGACTTGAACTCTGGGCCTGGGTGCTGTCCCTGAGGTCTACTTCCAGTTTTCTGATAGGTAATTGGCTTTGAACCTCAGTCCTCAGATCTCAGCCTCTTGAGTAGCTAGGATTACAAGTGTGAGACACCAGCACTTGGCTGAAAGAATAGTTTTTGTAAGTGTAATTATTATTCATTTGTGTGACTATTTAATTAATGTTTCCGTTGTTTATCAGACTCAAAGGTTCATTGGGGGAAAAAGATGGCATTCATTTTTGCTCACCATGTGTCTCCAACCCAAGACACAATTCTGGTCTTTTACTGGCATTTAATAGTCTATCAAAGGAATATATTATTTTTTATTCTTACACATGTAGCAATATATTTTAATCTCCTACCACACTGTTGGTCTTTGATGATTTCTCTTAACTTCATCAGCTGAAAACTTTGCTTCTGCTAAGAGTCATGCTGTTTGGGCCAGCCTGTCCTCTTGGTCTGGTTTTCATCCTCACACTTAATTTCACATTAGTTATTTACAACTGTAAAAATAAGTTGTCATCATCTGAAACTACCTTTGAACCAATTAGGATAACCTTGACAGCAAATAATATAAATCTCCACTTTAGTGTGTCCTAACTCATAAGGAAAATCTGTGCAGGCTTAAAAGCCATTTCGGGAGTACCCATCACAGCCCGGACCCCTGACTTGCTTTTCTACAATCCCTGTGGCTCTAGCTTCATCACCATACTGGATTCATCTTAATTTTGGAACAAGATAGATGCAGTGTAGTTTCATATGAAACACTAAGACCCTACAACCTCCAAAGGAAGAAGTGCTGATTCTTTCCTATGCCGCTGCTGCCGCCACCTTCTTCTTTCTTCTCCTTCTCCTTCTTCTTCTTCATCTCCTTCTTCTTTTCTTCTCCTTCTTCTCCTTCTCCTCCCTCTCCTCTCCCCTTCCCCTTCCCCCTCTCCTCCCTCCTTCCCCCTCCCCCTCCCCTTCCCCTTCCCCCTTTCCCCCTCTCCTACCCCCTTCCCCTTCCCCTTTCCCCTCCCCCTCCCCTTCCCCTTCCCCTTCCCCTTCCCCCTTTCCCCCTCCCCCTCCCTCTCCTACCCCTTTCCCCTTCCCCCTCCCTTCCCCCTTCCCCCTCCCCTCCCCTTCTCCTCCTCCTCCTCCTCTTCTTCTTCTTCTTCTTCTTCTTCTTCTTCTTCTTCTTCTTCTTCTTCTTCTTCTTCTTCTTCTTCTTCTTCTTCTTCCTCTTCTTCTTCTTCTTCTTCTTCTTCTTCTTCTTCTTCTTCTTCCTCCTCCTCCTCCTCCTCCTCCTCCTCCTCCTCCTCCTCCTCCTCCTCCTCCTCCTCCTCCTCCTTCTTCTTACTAGTAATGTACATGTTTTCCAGAAGCTTCTCAGCAGACTTTTGCCATCAGGACTACATCAGACTAGGGGCCAAGTCTTAAATCAACCCTTAATAGTTCAGAGTTGCATGGTTGGTTCAGTCTAATCATTTGGAATGAATTGGGATTTATGAGTCAGGCATCTTGGTTTTTATCACCACTGACTTGAACTATAATTTAGAATTTCAACTCTGATTGTACTTGCTAGTAATATTTCTTTTTTACCTTTTGACTACCATTGAATCTTTACTTCATTTTCATTGGCTTCTGCAGTTTACCAGTCTCCATCAATTAAAAAAAATTAATACTGGCTTCCTGGTAACATTGTCTCCTTTCCTTGATCCAATATTCAGGACTTTTAGAGCATGTAACATTGATCTTTAAAAATATAATCTTATTGTTATTATTAAGGTGTTTGTTGTACATAGGGGTTATAATTCTGAAAGTCAGGTAATGAGTATAATTCCTCTTGGCCAATGTCACCCCTTCTTTGGCATGCATGTTCTATTCTTTTGTCATGATTAGGGTTTGGCCTTCTTCATTCTTTCTTTCTGGAGTTGTTAAAACATGTAGAAAAACTGGCAGACCTCTACAGCTATGTAGAGAATCACTATAAGTCATTTTAAAGTAAATATGGCTCATACTGCCACATTGTCGTTCTTTACTTCTTTCTGGCCAATTTGTTTTACAATTCTACTTATATAATTTATTAAGTAAAATGATTTGGGGCAAATAATATGAACTTTCTGAAACTCATTTGCTTAATCTCTAAAGTGAGAAAAATAGTGCCCATTCCAAGGATTGTTTTTAAGAGATAAGAAGTCAAAGTATGGGAAGCAATTTGTCTGCTCATGGCATGCATATCCATTAATGGTAGCTTTTATTTTAGTAGAAAATCCTACCTTCCCCCACCACTCTGTGCTATGCTTGGAATCTGCTCTTCTTTTCCATTGCCTTCTGTTCTTTTCAGTTGTCTTGATTTTCTTTTTATAACAATGCAGATCAATACTTGTATATCCCATGGCTTCCTTTCACTTCTAAATATTCAAGGAACTGTATTCATTTTTTGTACCCCAAATGGCTAGCATATGGCTTGGCACATGAAATATCTAGTGTTTATTTTAGTGAATTTAATACATCCTTATTTTTAATGTTGATTCTATGAGATTAAGATAAGAGAAAGGAATAAGAACCACAGTACAATAGTTTGGAAACTTGGTTAAATATTTGCTTGTGATAGTGAAAAATAAGACCTCTGGTATTCAAAAATCTGCCTGAAAGAGACTTGGATTTGAGGGACATTTAAACAAAAAGATTCATTTAGCTCTGATAATTAACATCATAAACAAAACACAGATGAATAAGCTAGCTTTATTTGTAAATAGCCACTCTTGATCCAAATAATTCCTGTCTATGGTAGAGACTTCAGTATTCAATATTGCATCATCTCTCAAATACAAACAGTAAAACCAAAGAGCTACAGACAGTGATCACTCGGCTTTATGGGAGCAATAAAAGGAGTGGGAACAAACACTTCCCTAGTAACCCTTTCTGGGGGCAGGATGGCAATATACTATGTTTCTTGGGAGCTAGTTTGGAGGTTTGAGGGGGGGAGCACAGTGAAGAATGGTCTTTCTTTACTGGAAAAGGTCATCTTCTATGATCAAGGTTAGAGCTTTGGAAGAGTGAATAACGAAGGGGACATCTACCTCGCCAGTCAGGTCAATGGAATCAACCTTGATGATCAATGCGGGAGAGACAGCAACCAGATAGTCTCACATCCAATCAGCATATTTCATAACACAATTGATTTTCTATGGCCAATTCTTACATTAAATAATCTTTCTTTTCTTACTATTTATCTTTAAGTAATGGTTAATTAATTAATTAAGTTTAAATAATTAAGGAGTTGCCATTCCACAAAGCAGTTGAACTTTCTTGAAATGGATTTAAGAGAGAAAATTAGAATGATTTTCTTTCTTTTTTTTTTTTTTTTTTTTTTTGCCAGTCCTGGGCTTGAGCTCAGGGCCTGAGCACTGTCCTTGGACTTTCTCAAGGCTAGAGCTCTACCACTTGAGCCTCAGCACCACTTCTGGCTTTTTTCTATGTATGTGGTACCAAGGAATTGAACCCGGGTCTTCGTGCATGCTAGGCAAGCACTTTAACCACTAGGCCAAACTCCCGGCCCATCTTTCTTTTTTCTTGTACTAGTTAGGATTCTTTCTTGAACTCAGGGCCTTATATTTTCACTCAGCCTGCTTGTTCATAGTTGACACTCTAATAGGCCCTGAGTGCAAGCCCTGGGACTGGCACACACACACACACACACACACACACACACACACACACACACACACATTTATTGTTGGGTAATCTGAAGACATATCTATAGCTTATACTGGGGGGACCTTGAAGGAGAAGAGATTAACATATGATCCAGAGAAGGAATACACTGAGAGGATAAAAAAGGTATAGACTGAAGATTGAAATACAACCTACCTTTGAAGTTCTGTTCTCTTATTTGTCAGCTGTGTAATTTGGGGGTACTTACCCTCTCTTTGGGCATTAGGAAAAGATACTTGTTTCTAATTTTCCTTTTCCTCCCTCTTTGCTTAGTCACATGGTTTCATTGCATCACTCTAACTTCCTTTCTTTCCCATAAAAATTAATAACAAGATTTTTCCCCTCATTGATTTCAATTGATTTCTTTCTTTTTTCTTTTTTGCCATTAATGGGCCTGGACTCAGGGCTGGGCACTGCCCCTCAGCTTCTTTTGCTCAAAGCTAGCATTCTACCACTTGAGCCACAGCACCATTTCTGGCCTTTTCTGTGTATGTGGTACTGAGGAATGGAACCAGGGCTTCATGCATGCTAGGTGAGCACTCTACCACCAAGCCACATTCCTAGCTCCTGTTCCTTGATTTTTTTTCCAGAGGAGTACCTCATTACTTTGCCTCCATTTACTATCTATCTATCTATCTATCTATCTATCTATCTATCTATCTATCTATCTATCTGGTAAGAGGACTGACCTAGTAATGCCTTGTGCGTGCTAAACACATATACTCTTCCATTCCCAGAAGCTATTGACTTTTAGTTCAATTAGTATTCTCCTTGTTGGAACTTAGTGAAACAATTCAATAAATATAGAAATAAACTTGGAAGTGAATTTTAAGTCTTACCTATTAGCTGATCTTCATTCTAAATAGATTATTCAGGGGTTGGATAATAGCTTTACATTCTTCTAAATATTACTTAGTTATTTATTTTATTTATGTGTTTTCTTGCCAATATGGACTTAGAGCTTGTCCCTTAGCTTTCTTGCTTAAGACTGTACTCCATCACTTGACATAGCTCTACTTGCAGCTTTTTAGGGTTAGCTGGAATTAAGAATCTCACAAACGTTCCTACTTGGGCTAACTCAAACTATGATCCTCAGATCTTAGCTTCCTATATAGATCGGATTATAGGCATCAGTTCCCAGCAATGCTGCTTTACATTCTATATGTATAGTCACACATTATTCTTTTTACCTTCTGAATTTAGTTTTATTGAATTTCTTTTATACATTGAGAAATTGAGCTTAAAGTTTCAGTATCATGTCCCAGCTTGTATTTATAAAATGACATACTCAAGATTCAAAGGTAGATCTTTTCCAATTATACCTTAGTGCTTTTGTACTTATGCATTCCTTTTATGTTTTATGCCTTCCGAGTTCTTGCAAACGTACCATTGGTTTTATTTCTAAGATTTTTGTAGCTATTCTTACGGTGATTACAAACAGTCTCTGTGCCCTATACAAGATGTAATAGATGTTGATACTACAGTATAGTTGCTTAGGTTTTTTTCCCCCCTATTAAAAAAATGAAATGTTACTGATCCAACTGAATCTAGCCTTTTTTTCTTCTCTCTTTCTTTCTGGGGAGCTTGCCAGGATTTTGAAGTCTTAAATCACACATCTTAAATCTTTTACCACAATGCCCGTACCCCAAAACATAGCATTTTAAATGTAAATAATGTAGCAATTTCCTCATATTTATTTTTATATTTAAAAGAATCACACATTCCATCTGCAGTTCAAGATGAGCCATTAGGCAGATGTGTTACTTCACAAAAACGTGGGTGGAACGTCTACCCAGAGCATTATATTTAAAACAGATGTCCTAGACTCTGAACTGATTCAAAGAAAAGAGAAATTCATATCATCGAATAAAAAAGGAAAAAGTTAGTTGGAAAAAACAGCATTCATGTTACTTTATATTTCAAGAAGGAGATATGTTAAAATATTTTCTTTAGTTAAAATTAATAAAGTATGGAAAAATTGATACTAAAGGAGGAAATGGAATAAAAGAAACTCTGTAAAGATTTCCAGACTCTTTGAGTCCCAAACACCATAAGCTGTTCTGCTGTATTAGTTTGACTCTGTAATTGGAGAAATTGCTGACGAAACAAATTAGTACAAGACATTTCTCTGTTGTCAAATTAAGCTTCCTGAATCATGGAATTTACATTATACTTAGAGACACTCTGTCAAAATGTGCTCTCCTGTTTCCCAAGCAATTGAAGACAAGTGAATGTGAGCCTTTGGCCCTCAACATCAGGGGGAAATGTCACCTTTCCCCTCTCCTCCCTGCACCAAATGCCTATGCACTTAAAAGCAAAGCTGTCTAGGTTCTTTGGAAGATTTTATATGTTCCTTTAATTAACATTGTAATGAATGTTAATTTTTTGCTAAAATTGTATCGTAGACATCGCCAAATAAAATGAAAGTGAGCAAACAGGGTAAGCTTGCCCCTGTTTTTAAAATGTGGTACTATTTTCATTATTTTATTATTAAATAGTTGTACACAATAATTATAATTCTGTAAGTTAGGTTATAAGTGCAATGCATCTTGGTCAATGTCATCTCTTCCATCATTGTCCCCAATTCTTCTTCCTCCCACCCCTATTTTCAAATTATGTACGTACTGGGTTTAGCTCAAGGCCTTGTGCTTACCAGGTAACACTCTAACCACTTGAGCCACATCCTCCACCAATTTTGTTTTAATTATTTTTCGAATAAGGTAAAAAATGTATGCTCAAACCAGCCTGGACTTTGATCCTCCTATTTGAACATCTCATGTAGCTCTAACAACAGACACAGTGCCCCACCAGCTTTTTATTGGTTGGGATGAAATCTCATAAGTTCCCTCAATTTTCCCAGCCCTTCATCCCTGGGGCTAACCTAAAACTGTAATCTATCCATCTCTATGTTCAGAGTAGGTAGGATTACAGACTTGAGCCACTGACCCTGATGCCTACAGTTCTTATATAGAGCTTGTGCTCAGTACATTTCAGAGTTATTTCATGCGAGTTCAGAATTCTTCTATAGAATGCAGCCTCTGTTCTGTAGCCTTTAGGAATCAGGAAAGATAAAGATAGAACGCATACCTCTGTGACTATCTCTTCAAAATAACGTCCCAGGCTTGAGTTCCCCTATTCTTTTTAATTTGTTGGGTCTTTCTTTTGAAGTGAGATGGAAGCTATAATAACAGTTGAAAGCTATGAGGGATTTTGACTTTGATAGGATAGTAAATTCTTTGGTTCTTTATGTAAAATATCTACATGGTATATACTAGAAATAAGCAACACTCTATACTTAGGCCATTGAGCAGTGGTTTTCAAATACTTCATTCAGTTTAATATAATTTGGAGTAGTTTTCATGACCATTTCAGAATATTTAGGCAAAGGCAAAAGTAAGTTAATAGGGGCCGGGAGTTTGGCCTAGTGGTAGAGTGCTTGCCTAGCATGCACGAAGACCTGGGTTCAATTCCATGGTACTACATACTTAGAAAAAGCCAGAAGTGGTGCTGAGGCTCAAGTGGTAGAGTTCTAGCCTTGAAAAAAAATCCAAGGACAGTGCTCAGGCCCTGAGCCTAAGCCCAGGACTGGCAAAAAAAAAAGTAAGTTAATAATTACAATCTTAGTTATTAACTTGGGACATGTACAAAGATGTTTAAAATGACTGTTTATTAAAAGTATGAAGGAATAGATTCTAAAATAATTACTTCTTTTAAAAATTCTATTAAGCAGTGGTACCAAGGAATCGAACCTGGGCCTTCATGCATGCTAGGCCAGCACTCTTACCACTAGGCCAAACTCCCAGCCCTGGGGAATGTCAGATTTTATTTTGCCTTGATATGTGCTATGTGCATGAGTCTGTTGGTGTGTACGTGCATGCATATGAGAGGAGTGGATGAGTTTGAATTCGTGCATGTGATATGAGTGGGTGTATAGATGTATGCATGTATGTATGCACATATGTAGGCATGTGTACATGTGTTCATGCATGTAACAGGAATGAGTGACATGTACATGTATACATATGAACATATACATGGCATGAGTGGGTGAAATGTGGATATGTACATGTGTATGGACACATGTACATACATGTAGCATGAGCAGGTAAGTGTGGATGTGTATTTGTGTATATGCATGTGTGCAGGCATATGTAAATGGATGTGACAGCAGATGAATATGGATGTGTGCATTTATGTATGTGCATTTATGTATTCAGTGATGACTGAGATGGGCAAGAAACAGAAAAACAGATAAAGGAGGCAGCCATCAAATAAATAATGTCAAAAAGTGACAAATGAACAAATATGGTCCTAAACATGCTGCTGAGATACATAGAGGTAAATATGGAAGGAATCAGCTGTTAAGAATCAAAAGCATTGTCATCTGGTAGCAGAGAATGGGCAGGAGTTCTGGTGAAAAGTTTGCTATTGTGGTATATTCTTCTGTGATTTACTTTCATTTGTGTTAGCAGGTCTTTAACTTCAAAATTAGTTGTAGATATGCTTTTGAAAAATCTAAAAATAAAATTCAACATACTTTTCAACATTTAAAGAGACTATATTAATACAATAGAAGTGATTTTTGATTTTATGGTCGAAGAAAAAAATCATATTGTAAGTTATATATTTAGTGCAAGCTCCCTCATCAGTAACAACAACAAATCAGAACCTAAAATAAGGAAGGAAAGGATATGGAAGTAATGAGATTTATGTGATTTACTTTGCCTTATCAATAAATGATCTTAGCTAGTCATCCTAACTATTCAGGAGGCTGAGATACAAGGATCACAGTTTCAAGGCAGCTGGGGTAGGGAAGTGTGAGACTCATATCAAATTAACTACCAAAAAGAAGATGACTCTGTGGCTCAAAGTGGTAGAGCATTAGCCTTGAGCACAGAAGCTCTGGGGCAGTGCCCAAGCTCTGAGTTCAAGCACCAAAAAATGATAATCTGTCATAAGACAAAACAAAACCCTAAAACAATTAGTGCCAAAATGTGAGAACTGGGCAGAAAAATCTTATTTCCCTGCTATCCTGGACTGGGTCAAGGGATGCTGGCAGGTGCATGCTCACATAACCTTGATCACACAGTCTTGATCCTGTGACTCAAACAAAGGGTGAATGGTTTCCCTTCTAAATCCTCTATTTCTTGGCTTCTCTGATT
The DNA here is from genome assembly GCF_031878675.1 of Megascapheus bottae. Classification (NCBI taxonomy): domain Eukaryota; kingdom Metazoa; phylum Chordata; class Mammalia; order Rodentia; family Geomyidae; genus Megascapheus; species Megascapheus bottae. Next base: position 71,894,744 of record NC_143511.1, on the reverse strand, counting down.
CTTGACAGTTAAAGTGAGTTGAACAGCGTACCCAAAGAAGATGCATCTGAACCCCAGGTACCTGTGACTGTGACTTTACTTGGAAATAGGAACTTTTCAGATCTAAGTAAATGAAAGGTCTCCACATGTGATTATCCTGGTTGAAGGATGAATCCTACGTCTGGTGGCCTGTGCCACTATTATAAAAGAAAAGAGATACTAAGTTACAAGTGTAGAAGAAACACAGGGAAGAAGGCCATTGAAGATGAAAGCAAAGATTGATTAGAGTGATGTAACCATAAGCCAACAATACCAGATGCTACCAGAAGTGGAAAAGGCATGGGAGGAAGACTCTGCCCTACCACTTTTAGAGGACATGTCCCTGCCAATGCATTGGTTCTGAACTTCTGGACTGTAGCTCTAGGAGAGAATATGTTCCTTTGATTTAGCTTTTTTGGTCATTTCTTATGGCCACCCTAGAAAACTAAGAAAACTGGTAGACTAGGCCAATGCTGATGGAGGAGAAACAAGACTGAGCCAGTACATATCTTCCAGGCTTTCTTTTCCATAAACTGGCGTTTACAGAGTAGCTGCTGTTTGCTGGGCCCTGTGCTGGGCCTCAGGGCTGGAGGGTCAGCTTGACAAAGGCATTGTGGGCTGTGCCGGAAGACCTGTCTCACAAGTCAGAATAGGCCACTGAAAGACTGGAAAGATGAGTTCTGTGTTTTAGTGAAAAGAAGTTGTGAGTGTGGAGAATGGATAATAATGGAGGAAACTGGAGAAATGTCAGGACAGTGCTATAGTTTAGATGTTGAATAGTCTCTCAAAGTTCCATGTATTAAAGGCTTGCTTTTGGGAAGTAGTGGAATTTTTGAGGGGAGGAGCCAACAGGGGGATCCTTAGGTAATTGTGGGCAGGACCCCAAAGGAATTGTGGGAACCTGGATGCTTCCACTTTCTCTTTCCTTCCTGGCTCATGAGGTCAGTACTTTGCTTTGCTGTGATGTACTACCTGTCCATAGGCTCTGAAACAATGGGACTAAATGATCATGCTTTAGAATTTCAAAAGATGTGAACAAAAATAAACCTTTTCTCTCTTTTTCTTTCTCTTTTCTCCTTCCCCCTCTCTTTCTTTCTTTTCTTTTTTTTTTTTTTTTTTGCCAGTCCTAGATTGAGCTCAGGGCCTGAGCACTGTCCTTGGACTTTCTCAAGGCTAGAGCTCTACACACTTGAGCCACAGTACCACTTCCAGCTTTTTTCAATATATGTGTTATTGAGGAATCGAACCTAGGTCTTCGTGCATGCTAGGCCAGCACACTACCACTAGGCCAAACTCCCAGCCCAAACCTTTTTTATCTTTATAAGTTGATTCTCTCCAGTTATTACAATGACAGAGAGCTGTGTCACACAGATAGGGACTTTTACCTGAGGAACAATTCCGAGAACCTCCAAGTCCTGGGAAGGAGAGGCCTGTGATGTTTGAGAAAGGAAAATCCAACATGCCTAATATTTTATACTATCAATGACAAGAAAGTAAATGCAAGAAAATTGTAGCTGGTGGAATCATGCAGAAGAAAGGATAAGAGATTGTACTGTGGTAAATTCAAAGATTTTTCTTGATAACCGACCCACTATTTTTTGAATATCTGACCATGTACTAATCCAGGTGCTGTTTGCTTAAGCCTCTAGTTGAACTGAGGTCTTCTATTTTACTTAAGGCAATTTGGAAGCTTCAATTAGGATGAGTCCATCAATTAGGGTGATGAAGCTGGGGCTCCTTTCCTATGACATGATCCTCTGAAGACTTCAGTAGATAGTTAACAGAGTTGGCCAGAGTGGTAGAGGTGTGTCTAATGTGATGACTGTCAGTATTGGTGGAGCAAACAGCAGTAAGGGCTAGTTTCAAAGTCCTGTCTAACGGACTTGGTGACCAGCTGGCTAGGGAAAGGAGAGTTAAAAATGATATAAGCAGAGATACTGCTCCCAGTTGTCCCTTTTTGACTTGGAGTTTTTATATGTCAAGTCTGGCATTGCTAACATGAAGTGTTTTCAACTCAATATAAACTGCCTTAAATAGTATACTGGATCTTGAGCTACAATAGGAAAAGAGCCAAATTTTCAGTTGAGACACCAAATGGAACCCTATTCAGCAGTGACCTTTGTAGCAAAGAAACAAGGCTCAAGTAACAGCTGCTTCTCTTCTGAGTGGTTAGCTTCCTCAAGAATCCTAGGGGATTATTAATGCCCTTAACTATAGATTTTAAAAAGGATTTATTTTTTAAATTTCACTCCATCTTGATGCATGCTTTATGGAACACTTGAGATTTTCCTGAGTTGTCTTGCTAGAGCTGCCATAAAATATTGGATTAAAATTATAGGAACTTATTTCCTCAGTTCTGGAGGCTAGAAGTCTAAGGCTAAGATGTCAGTAGTGTGAGTTTCAATACCACACAGTCTTCACACAGTCTTCCCTCTATGGGCATGCTTGTGTATGTATGACCAAGCTGCTTCTTATAAGTAGAATAGAGCCCACCCCAAAGACCTCATTTCATTTTCCTTTTTTTGTTGTTCAGGTCCTGGAGCTTGAACTCAGGGTCTAGGTGCTGTCCTTGAGCTTTTTTTTTTTTTTGCCAGTCCTGGGCTTGAGCTCAGGGCCTGAGCACTGTCCTTGGACTTTCTCAAGGCTAGAGCTCTACCACTTGAGCCTCAGCACCACTTCCGGCTTTTTTCTATGTATGTGGTAACAAGGAATTGAACCTGGGTTGTCGTGCATGCTAGGCAAGCACTCTACCACTGGGCCAAATTCCCAGCCCCACCTTGAGCTTCTTTTGTTCAAGACTAGCGCTCTCCTACTTGAGCCACAACTCCACATATGGCTTTTTTGGTAATTTAGCAGAGATAAGAGTCCAATAGACTTTCCTTCCTTAGGCTGGCTTTAGAATTGTGATCCCCAGACCTCCGCCTTTTGAGTAGTTAGCATTACAGTGCTGAACTTCAAAGACCCCATTTTAACTGAACACACTACAGATCTTACTTTCCTGTAGGCTCACTGGGGATGAGGATTTTGCCACATAGTTTTGAGGGTAAAGGCACAGTTCGTTCATAACACTGGCCATCATCATAAGTTCTGAACCCTATTCACTGTCCTCAACTGTTTCTTCAACTGGTGAGATCAAGGCACTCAGTATACTTACTGAATCTGTGGAAAGCCAAAAGTGACTTCACTGTGGAGCACACAGGGAAGTTTTCCTCCCTCTCCCCTCACATGTGGCCTGTTTCCCAGAGCTAAATAGAAATTTCAGTCATTCTTTGGCTTTGTTGCTGGCCATGGGGACATCTATATCTGATATTTGCAATGGATGAGAACATGGTTGGGTGGAAACTGAAACTATTGTTTGTTTAGACAGAAGTATACTGAGTGGCTGAAGGACTGGTGTGATCTCAGAGGGTGGATTGGAATTGGAAAGAAAAATTAGAAGTCAGCTCCGTGGAGTTGGTAAAACGATGGCTCTTTTCCCTTAGTGCATCTCTCTGTGATAAGTCATCGCACTGACGCCATGGAAGAAAGTTTCCTTCCCACCCCATACACAATTCCGTTTGTTAGAGGAAAATTCTTTGGAGGTATGTGTTTACTTTCCAATAGAGCAGACTTGGAGTGTGTGTGTGTGTGTATGTGTGTGGAGAGAGAGAGAGAGAGAGAGAGAGAGAGAGAGAGAGAGAGAGAGAGAGAGAGAGAGAGAGAGAGAGAGAGAGAGAGAGAGAGAAAGGAGGCATTAAACTCAGGGCTTGTGTTTTCTAAGCAGATGCTTTACCATATGAACCATGCTACCAGTCCAATGGGAAGTTATTTAATATGCTTTGTTTGAATTCAATTCATACAAGATTGTTTTGGACTTTATCCTGCTCGACTACTTATATTTGATCTCTACCATCATGAGTAATGTTTCCCTGAGTCATGAGAGTATGATTTCTTTATGTTCAAGGGAGAGCAATTTTTTTGAGGAAGATTAGGTCTCAATGATCCACTCATTATATACCAGTTCCAGAGAATATAAGATTACCTCTTAAAACTTTCACCTAGCTGGATGCTGGTGGCTCACACTTGTAATCCTAGCTATTCAGGAGATCCAAGCCAGCCTGGGGGATAGAAAAATCCCTTTGAGACTCTTATCTCCAATTAACCACTAAAAAATTGCAAGTGGAGCTGTGGCTCAAAGTGGTAGAGTGTCAGCCTTAAGCAAAAGAGTTCACGGACAGTACCCAGGCCCTAAGTCCAAGCCTCAAGACCACACCCCAAAAATTCAACTAATTCTCAACACAGAGAAGGGACTCTCCAATTTGGGTGGGAAGAATTGTACCAAGTTAGAAAAAAATCAGTGGTTCATTGATCTGACCATCTATTTTTTATTACCTTACAAGATATAAGGAGATTTCATTATTACATCTCCACATATTTTTTTTATTACTTTACAAGGTACAAGGAGAGGATTTTATTGTTATATCTCCACATGTTTCAATCACTCCCTCTACCATAATCCCTGCCCCAAGCATCTGTTTTTATTTCACCTGAGTGATCCAATAGGCTCACAAAATCTTTTGGCATTTTTTTTTTGAGCTGTGAAAGCATTGATATAAGACCTTTAAAGGAGAAATATCTTCTCTCCTCCTCATAAGGTGGTATAGTTCTTGGTATTTAGAAAGTACAAAGTAATTAGGGTTACCCTATCTCTTATTTTGCTCAGAATAGTTCAAATGTTAACCTGCCATCTTGGTATAGTTAATAAGCACCCTTTCATCCTCTAGATTATCCCTGCTTAGATGATGAAGGATCTTTGCACTGTGTGTGTGTGTGTGTGTGTGTGTGTGTGTGTGTGTGTGTTGGTATTAGGACCTGAATTCAGATCAAGGCCTGTGTGCTGTGTTTTGGCTTTTCTGCTCAGGGCTGGTACTCTACCATTTGAGCCACGGCTTCACTTCTGGCCTTTTAATAGTTAATTAGAAATAGGAGTCTTACAGAGTTCTTTGCCTGGACTGGTTTCAAATGTTTGTCCTCAGATCTCAGCCTCCTAAGTAGCTAAGAGTACACAGAGGAACATATAACTTTAATATATATTAAATGATAACTATTCCTCCCCTAATCCTCGATCGGGGAATAAAGATCTATGCTTATAGATTTCTGCAATTCATTATCCAAGAGAAATTTGAATAGCACAATTCAGAAGCATAATTCAGCCACAGAAGTGAAAGACTCAGTTTTCCTTATATTGACATAAACAATAACTGTGCATTTTTTTCATTAAAAATGATTTAATGTAGTGATCAGAGCTGACAAATGCTTTGCGGTCTTTTGGGCAAGCTCAAATATAGGGTTGAGGCCATTAAGGTTCTTGGCAGTAAACTTAACATAAAAGCAGAGAGACTCTACACATTGCTGGATTTCCATGTTATTTTTTTATTATATGGGATTTTTACATTTAACCTGATGGTGAGAGTAACATTTATCTTTGCTATTAACATTAGTTCATTTGATCTGGACTTCAAATTGCCTTCATCTCAGTTTCAAAAGTGGACTTGGTCATTTCGCTGGTTTGTCCTTTGGCCTCTTCTTTTCAGAATACCTTGAGATCCTGGGACAAGAAGTCCTTTAACCTATACAAAATAAAGGACTACTAAGCCCTTGGACAATGACTAGGAACCAATGAGTGCTTATATAAAGTTCTCTGAGCGGGCTAGAATGTAGCAACGTCCTGGGTTCGATCCCCAGTGCCTCCCCCCTCCCCTCCAAAAAAAAGAAAAGACAAAAAAATAAAGTTAAAAAAAAAAAGAAAGTTCTCTGAGTACTCTGAGAGCAGGCCGGGCCCTGGTATTGAAATCCCACTCTCCAGACAGAAAATGTGACATGAACACTCCAATTAGCATTAGCAGAACCTGTGTGGACTGCAAACAGCCCTGGAAACTGGACAATTGCTCCCAGGCATTTACTTAACACCTGTGAACCAGTCAGGACAAAGGAAAGTTTATGGGGTGGGATCCTGCTAAGTGAACAAATGCCTAAAGGAATGGAGGAAGCTAATTAGGAGGAAAATCAGAAGTCTTCTGGGATTTCATTTCCTAAAGAGCTCCAGATAATTGTGGGCTGGATTACCAGGTTCTGCTGACATCATCTTGTTGCTACTACTCTGGTTACAAATCCCTACCAAATATCTGCCCAAGGCATCACAAAACACCTGCTTAGATGGGGCCTCCAAAGAGAAGCCTAGAAGTACTGGAAATATAGAAAGAGGACTAGGCTAAAAGTCAAGATATAAAAAGATCCTGTCCTGCTATGCTAGCTACATCTGAGATAACCTAAGTAGAGGGGATTGTGGGGTAGCACCCCTGGGGGTGTTTCAGGTTGTTGGGGAACATGCAGAAAATACAGAGCTAAGGAATAACACTGAAGAGTGTCTGAGTATTCCAGCAACATAATATTGGCATGTAGGAGTTTGCAGGTACAGGCAAGCATGAGAGGAAGTGAGGGTGAAATTGGGTCAGTCAGGATTTGGGTTAAGATGATGAATGGAGCTCCTGGTCTGCATACCCTTCTAAGAGGAAACTTTGAGGACAAAATCTGCAAGGTGCCTGTGTGCAGATAGGCATGTTGTGTAAGGCTGGAGGGAAAGGCAAGGCACAGAATGCATTCAAGTGAGTAGGACAGAGGCTTAGACTCTTAATGAAGACCTCCAGTGGGAGAGTAACTGTCTACCACTGAGTGACATACTGACTCATCATTTTAAAGGTGTGGGAGTACACACCTGTAATCCCAGCCATAGTTGAAGCTGGAGGATCACTTGAGCGCAAGAGTTTGAGACAAGCCAGGATAACATAGTAAGACTCCACCTTAAAAATAAAACAATAAGGAAATAATGCACACATACATACAGAAACATACATATATGTATGTACACATATACATAGACACACATATACACAGAAAGGAAATAAACCAGGCTTATGTAAATCTAGAAATTTCTTGAATTCTTGAATGAATCTCGAATGTTTTTCCGTCATGTTTGGAACTCTCATGAAAAGAACTGTACATTTTGTAATTTAAGATTGTTTCAAGTAATTGAAGTCCCATTTTAACATACCCATCAACTTCTGAAAACATTGTCTTTGCTTATTTTGATACTGAGCAAAGTTGTGGTAACAGTTGTTAAGGAAAAAGAGTTGCGTGGAGTGGTAAGGCTTTCCAGCTTGGGGTAGATGCAAACAGATTTAAGGAGCCACTTTGACACTTTGAAGGCCTTTTGTCATCAGTAAAGTAGAGCAAGTGACAATTAGGGATTAAACGAGATTTAAGCCCATGCCATTACACAGGAAGTTCTTGTTGTGTGACAAAACCAAAGGATTTATTAATGGATCTGTTAGGGAAGCAGTTAACTATTGCTTCTCCAAATGCTAGAGAGTGGAATCTGATTTTGCACTAACGTTGTCCAAAAATTTATCATTTGTTCAATCATTGGCAGACTGTGGCTTTGCCTAACAGCATTCTCACGTGTGAATTCGTTGATAATAGATGGATGTATCATTGATCCCTGAGGTAAACTGGTGCTGGTAGATAAACCGTCCCTATCTTTGTGGGTCCCAAATTGCATTATCATGGAAAAAATAAGATCAAAACACCAAAGATTTACAGGGCATTGAAAATACTTTGTATAAATAGCAGTAAAAGACAAAATTAAAACAATCTACTCTAATAGTCTTAACTGGCTTTAGTTTATTATTCTAGAATCAGACAACACCTCATTCCTTAAGACAGAATAATTATTCCAATGAGCAGAGTAGAAGAAATTAGCTTTGTAGATAGAAATGAGTTAAAGAAAACAAGAAAAAAAAGCAGATTTGTCATTTCAAAGTTACTTAAGTTGAGAACAGTGAAACAGAACAGAAGGAAAATAAGTGATTAGTGAACATCAGGTTCCTCTGGGTTACCTGTCTGTGTAAGAATTGAGAAGAGGAAACTTTCTTATCATGGCAATTAATGCTGGCTTATTTGGGAAAATTGGTAATTATCTCAATACTGACTTCTTACCTCAGTTCAGTGGCTTAGTGACTCTATTTTAGCCCAGTCTGTTGTGGCCTACTATGGGAACTTAATCCAAAGCACTAACCTCTGGAGTTTTTGTTTGCAACACTCTAAAGGTGGATATACAGCCAGGAGTTTAGCCTAGTGGTAGAGTGCCTACCTTGCATTCACGAAGACCCAAGTTTGATTCCTTGGTACCACATACATGGAAAAAGCCAGAAATGGTGCTCAAGTGATACAGACTTGAGAAAGCCCAAGAACAGCATTCAAGCCCTGAGTTCAAGCACCAGGAATGGCAAAAAAAAAAAAAGCTGGACACATGACCTGTTTATTTGTCTAACAACACCAAGTGTGAGTTGTAGTCACTGCAGGAGGTTATGATGCTTCAGGGTAGCTCATCAGTGTAACAAATATTACCACTCAGGTAGGGATTTTCAAAGTCTTGGAGATTATTAAAGGCAGGCACAGGTGGCCCATGACTGTAATTCTAGCTACTCTGGAGGCCGAGTTCAGAGGACAATGGTTTGAAGCCAGTCCAGACAGAAGAGCCTATGAGACTCTTATCTGTAGTCAACCAGCTGGATTGGCAATGTGGTTCATGCAGTGACATGTGAACACATGAGAGCATGAGCCACTTAGCTCAGGCCCTGTTACCAGCATACACCTCCAAAATCGTTAGACAAATATAATATTTTAAGAAAGGCATGGTAATGGGGTATAGTGGCTGTTATGCCAGTCATGTGAGATGGAAATCAAAAGATAGAAGTCAGTTCTGGGCAAAAGTGGGAAACATTATCTGAAAAATAAAACATAAACTCCTGGAGATTGACTCAAGCGGTACAGTACTGGCCTTGCATGTGTAAGGAAGGCCCTGAGTTCACACCCTGGTGTCACTCAAAAATGCTTTTAGGATGTTTATTAGAAATCAGAAACCTCCTTTCTGTTTGAAATGCATCTTCTCATTTAGTTCAACAAGGATTCCAAGAACACTCAATATTAAATGTAAATGTGCCCTTCATTAAGGAAAAATAAACAGGAGTTATCAGAGAATTAAAAGATAGTATAGCCACTCTGGAAAGCAGTGTGGAGGTTTCTTAAAGAACTGAAAATTGACCTTCCCTACTATTCTGCCATACCACTTCTGGGCATCTATCCTGAACATCATAACCCAAGATATGATAAGGATACCTGCTCAGCTATGTTCATCTCTGCACTATTCACAATAGCCAAGCAATGGAAACAACCCAGATGCCCTACTGCAGATGAATGGATACAGAAAATGTTATATATATATATATATATATATATATATATATATATATATACACACACACAATGGAATTCTACATAGCCAATAGACAAGATAAAATAATGGCATTTGCAGGGAAGTGGATGAATCTAGAGCGAATCATGTTGAGTGAGACAAATCAAGACCGAAGGAACAAAAGGCGCATGGTATCCTTAATATGTGGCTCTTAGATCCAAACAGTACAAGAGTGACGACTCAATAGTTGCATACCCAATGCTATGGACATGCTAATGGAAATATAAATATAACTATATAGATATAAAATTTATGACTCTATAGACATAATGTTTTATTACATAGATTAATATGTATGTATGACATACAAACCCTCAGCCTAATTTTAATTATGTTCTAAAATCTAAGCGCCAATGATTGTATATAGAGAGTCCCTTCTTGAATACTTGTTTGTTAAACATGTCATTTGAAATATGATGTAAAAATCAATGTTAAACTTTTTAATAAAAAAGACAGTACAAGCTCCTTCACCATTCTGTACCCATTAAAAACATCACTTGACTTGCTAAAATTATATGTGCAATTTTCTATATGTATCTTTTTGATAAGACAAGTTACCTTGATAGACTTGAATTTCTTCTGTTATTCTATTTCTTCTAATTCTTAATTCAATAGGACAACAAGGGAGAGAAAAAACTTCAGGAAGTTTGAGAAGTTTAAAGGCCAAAATATCTCTCCCTCTCTCTCTGTCTCTCTCTCTGTCTCTCTGTCTCTCTCTCTGTCTCTCTGTCTCTCTTTCTCTCTCTCTCTCTGGACTTTCAAGATCATCCTAATATAGTAAGGCATGGGGCTGGTCCTTAGGTAATTAGGAATTGCTCAGATAGGAAGTAGTCTAGTCTGGACAGAACTAGATCTGTACTACTTGTTCCAAAGAATAGCACCATATAGGATCATCTTTGTCTTTTCCAGATATCTTTTGCTCTCCATCTTGCATCACTATACCACTTCTTTCTTTCCCTAATGCTATCCTCTGGGACCTCCCTCTTCTATTCTCCTACCCATACAAAGTCTACTCTCATTGTCTGTCACATTAAAATGGTGATTTTCAAATAGTGATACCAAGACCAAGCACATCAGAATGGCAAATGGGCCTCTAAAAAGGCAAGCTCTAGGCCCCATTCCAGACTTCCCAAAGGAAACTGTCTGAAGGTGAGCCAGTAGGAATCTGTATTTCATATAAGCCACTAAACTGTCTTTGTACATTCAAATTTGGTAACCAACATAGAAAAATGAAGTATTGTTTCTCCCAGGCTAGTTAAATGTCTAACAGATATGATCATTTTATACTAACAGCTATTAAATGAAAAGAAGACCATAGTCTTTCCATAGTCATGGCTCTACTCCCTGGGTTTATGGTAAAATCCCTGGAGAGCTATAAAAATGTTAAAAATCGCTGCCTGGGCCAAACTCAAGACCAATTAAATCAGAATTATCAGAGAGAGGCTTTAGTCGCCAGTATTATTTAAAGATTCTCACTAGGTAATTTGAATCTACAGTCACAATTAAAAAGCACTCTTCTGTGGAAGGGAAGGAGGGTACAGAGAAGTAGAGCAATGATTCTCAATTTAATATGCATACAAATCACATGGAGAACCTTAGTAAACTGGAGATTACGGATCTACAACTGGATCTTGACTGAGCATTTGTAATTTCTTTTTTGAGATGCGTTCTTACTGTGCACCACACATTGGCCCTGAATGCGAAATCCTTCTGCCTCTGCTTCCCGAGTGCTGTGATTACAGACATGTGGCATCATACTTGGCAGGAATTGGTATTATGAAAACAAGTTTTTTTTTCCAAGGCTGAAGATCAAAGCATGAGAGCATTGTTCTCAAATGTGGCTTTGTGGCAGAATCAGCAGAGCAACTTTGCGATCACTTCTGATGCTCAGACTGCACTCAGACAAATCTGCCAGAATTCCTGGGAGAAGAATTAGGCACTGATAGCTCTTTTTGTATTTCTTAGGGGATTTTTATGTACAGAAAGGCTAAGAACAAGGGCAGAAAAGAGTGCTAAATGCATGATAAATCTCAAAGAAGAGAGGATTTTTAACCAGTGATTGATCTCTTCATTGAGGGAGACAAAATCTATATTGGTTTCACTTGGTTTATAGGAAAATGATTGTGTTGTCCCTCAAGCTTAACACACAAAGATACATACACACACATCCTCCCCTACACACTTGCCTTGTACACATGTGTTCTTGAAGTTCTCAAGTTCCAAGTATGATTGGAAGAAGCTTCATGCTTGGTGATCCTGTCATGTCACATTACTTTGCTGAGGCATGGGCTATGCTGACTTTCTAGGACATGAAATCCCGAAGATTTAAGAACACGTGGGATCTGTTAAAACAAACAGTTTGGTGCTCATGGAGACAAGAAGCTAAATAGTACTGGCCAAGAAACTATCTGGAAGGGCTTCTCACTGCTCTCACATGCCTCTTGGTTGTCAGTTTCTGGGAGCACCCCAGCTGGTTGTTTGGCACCTTGGTCTGATGACATGTAGGGGCTGTTAGAAGGATTTCAGCATCTCATTCTGTGTTTAACTCCATATATGTTCATTGGGACACGTATTTCACCTTTCTCTCTGGGAACTCACAGAAGATTTTGGTTTACAAATCGAGAGGTCCTAAAAATAAATTCCCACCAGCACTATTTCATTTTACGTTTGTATTTTCCCCATTGTGTACTATGAGGAGACTTTTTCTGATGCCAAATGTGTTAGCTGTTGGGAAAACAGAGTAGAGGACACTGAAGAGGTAGAATAGAGATAAACTCAACAGCCCAAACAGGTTTATTCAGGACAAAGCTGAGTGGGACTCTGCACTGAAGCAGAGTATCTCTCTTCTAGGCTGAAGGGTTTTTAAAGTATGGGAGAAAAACAGTCAGGTATAGGACAGTGCAGGGGTAGAGGGATGCAAGGACTGGTGACTGAGATTAAGAGAGAAGATTTAGTTGAGCAAAACCTAATAGCCAATTGCCATTCTCTTTGGAGAAAGAGTTTGATCTATTGTGTTCTGACCCCATCATTAGCCAGCTTTCCACTGCTGTGAAAGAAAGTCTCAGCAAATCAATTTAGAGTAGGGAAGATTTACTTTGGCTACTGGTTTCCAAGATTTTGATTGGTCAGATGGTGACATGGCTTTCAGGCCTGTGGAAAAGCAGAACGGCATGGTGGCCAGAGTAGGTGGCAGAGGATGCTATTCATCTCATGGTGGCCAGGAAGCACCATGAGAGGATGGGGTTTAGGACAAAATACAGACTCCAAAGGAACATCTTCCAAGGACCGGTATCCTACAGCTTGATCCCACCATCTGTGTTTCCATCACTTCCTAATAGCCATTAAATTGTGAGGCCAGAACCCTTACGACCCAATTACATCTCCAAAGGCCCACTCTGAGCACTGCTGTGTTGAGGACCAAGGCTTCAATCCATGAGCCATATTCAAAGCACTGTGTATCTCAGACCGGCTTTGAACTCATAATCCTCCTGACTCAGCCTCCACAGTGCTAGGATAACAGATATGTGCCACTACTTCTGGTAATATCTAAGTGCTTTGAGTGAACTTGGTTGGTTGATTTTCTCCTGATGCTATCTCAGCATATAATATAACTAGGCAAGTCTTACCTAGTGATATATATGTTGTACAGGATACAGGGATACAACACACAAGGTTCTTGACTTCCTTGCATGTCTGATTCTTCTGGGATTTTTTTTTTTTTTTTGCCAATCCTGGGGCTTGAATTCAGGGCCTGGGCATTATCCTTGGACACTTTTTGCACAAGGCTAATGCTCTGCCCCTTGTGCCACAATGCCACTTCTGGCTTTTTCTGTGTATGTGGTACCAATAAATCAAACCAGGGCTTCATGTATACGAGGTGAACGCTCTATCTCTAGGCTTACAATCCTAGCCCCTTCTGTGGTATTTTTATCTTGAGATAAAGGTTGCAGCACTATAGTCTCCATATTTCCTGTTTTCTTTCTAAAAGGAACAAGGAAGTATGCCTTCAAGAGATTTCTCTTAAGGGAAGGTTGGAACGGGACAGTACATAAAATGTTCCCTAAAGTCTTATTAACAGCATTAAGAACCTATAAATTCAAATATTCTGATTTCGATGAATTTAGAGAGTATTACCCTATTCACCTCCCTTTTTTTGCCAGTTGTTGGGCTTAAACTCATGTCCTGGGCATTGTCCTTGAGCTTTCTTAAGGCTAGCACTCTACCACTTGAATCATAGCACCACTTCCAGTTTTTGTGTGTGTATGTGGTACTGAGGAATTAAATCCAGGATTTCCTGCATGCTAGGCAAGCACTGTATCACTAGGCCACACTCCAGGCCCTACCTTATTCCTTTTGCTTTTAATATACAATATAGGGAAGAGGTAATGCTGGAGATAAAGAGGATTAAAATGACCATTGGTGAGCCCTGCACTGTGGCTGCATGCCTGCCTTCTTGCATGCTTGCCTGCCTTCCTGCCTGCAATCACAGCACTGAGCTGGGATTGGAGGATTTCATCTTTGAGGTCAGCCAGGGCTACACAGCATGAGCCTGTCTCCAATTGTTGTTGTTTTTATCTTTCAGAATCAGTCTTAGAAAATTGAGTAATTTGTCCCTTATCTGGCTAATTATTAAGATTATGTGGGTTTATTTATTTACTTTTCTGTGTAATCAATGTTAGCTACCTATTTATATAAGACTCCCTTCCAAGGAAGAAGACCTAAGGAAGAAGTCCCTGCACTTAAGTACAGATAATGTCTTCTGAGAGACAAAAGAGGAAGATAGCAAGGAAGAGGAAAAAGAATGACCCTTGCCTGCCAGCCAGAGTAGTGAGGCCAGTTCCCCAGATGGTATAAGAAAATCTCCTCAACAAGATGTTTCTACTAGCAAAAGTGTATGTACGTGTGTGTTTGTACAAATTTATGTAGGCATATGGTTGTCTTACATATCTTAAACTCCATATGGCTCAATAACTGCTAATGCTTTCGATTAGGAATTTAAGCCAAGTACCAGTTGTTCATGCATATAATCCTAGCTACTCAGGAGGCTGAGATCTGACAACTGCAGTTTGAAGCACCTTGGGAAAAATCCATGAGATTCTTATCTCCAATTTACCAGCAAAAAGTAGGATGTGGAGGTGTGGCTTAAGAAATAGATCACTGGGGCCAGGAGTTTGGCCTAGTGGTAGAGTGTTTGCCTAGCATGCACGAAGACCCAGGCTCAATTCCTCAGTACCACATGCATAGAAAAAAGCCAGAAGTGGTGCTGTGGCTCAAGTGGTAGAGCTCTGGCCTTGAGAAAGTCCAAGGACAATGCTCAGGCCCTGAGCTCAAGCCCAGGACTGGCAAAATAAAAATAAAAAGTAGACCACTAAGCCAGGCAGGCGCCAGTGGCTCACACCTGTAATCCTAGCTACTCAGGAGGCTGAGATCTGAGGATCAAGGTTCAAAGCCATCCTGGGCACAAAAGGACATGAGACTCTTATCTTCAATTAACCTCTAGGAAACAGAAAGGGAGGCTTGGCTCCAGGATAGGGCAGTAGCCTTGAGCTGAAGAGCTCAGAGACAGCATCCACGCCAATTTCAAGCCCCATGACCCACCAAAACAACAACAACAACAACAACAACAACAACAACAAAACCACTAGTCTTGAGCAGAAAGAAACAGGCAAGAGCAAAAGGATTTGAAGTTAAGCCCCAGTACTGGCACACATACATCACTAAAATAGGAATTTAATTAATGAATAGAAATGACTCAGATGTTCAACTTGTTGGTGTCAGATTTAGGAAATTATCTCTTCCAGGAATTTATTTAACTTGTTTTGATACCAATAGTGATGATGATGTTGGTAATGATAATGATGATGATGATGTTGATAGAGAAATACAGATGTCCATAACTTCTATAACAGTCTGATGGATTTTCTCCTTTTTTTAATTCTTTCAGCAATTTAATGAGTTAAGCAAGGCACATGTTGGCCCCATTTTATGGCCCAGTATTTTATGGTTAAGGAAACTGGATCTTAGGGAAGTAGTGACTGATTCAAACTTTGAGGACTAGGACTCCAGCTCCAGGTCTTGCCATGGAAGACGATGGTTTAAATATTCCTATTGTTCCTTAGCCCAGCTTTTGGCTTTCACCCTTTTGCTTACCTGTTAAACACAATAGATTCCAGAACTTCTTTGTGAACCATTTGGTTTCTGTTTCTTAATTTTCCAGCTGAGCTCCTTTCTCTAAGAATCACAAACCACATAACGAAAGATAAAATAATGTGTTTATTTTATTCCTTTTCTTGGTGAAAGGTCTTGGCTCACAAGGATAAGTTAGCTTTACTTGGAAATTTGAGATAATCAGAAATTTATTACTGGAATCATTTTAATCTCTTTATCATTTTAATCTTTTTATACAGAATTAAAGATGGTCATAAGTCATGGGCTACAGGCAAGAAGAGTTACATTATGTTTCTTCTAAAAGCAAAAAAATAAAAATAATTAGAAGACTTTATTTTGGAAAGAATAAGGGCTTTGGAATCAGAGAGATCTGACTTAAATCCCACCCAGTTAGTTACTTTCAGCTCCCATTGTCTCAATTACAAAATAAAGGCAATAATAAGATGGTGACAAAGATATTTTTAAAATTAAATGAGATCATATGGGGAAATTTCTAGTGTAGCACTATCAAGAAGCTGAACTCATTGCAACAAAGATATTATGACTTTATTATCACTGAGAATTCTGGCTTTCTGAGAACAGTACATAACCTTCTAATGTTTGCTGAGACTTTTCCTCTAGGTTCCTTCAAATGCATCAGAAAGAGTATATTGGTCCAAAAGTCTTAGAAGAAGATGCTGGATGATATATTTATCTTCTCTTGGCTAGATACCATTGTAGCCTTGATGCCTGACTGAAATCTGTGATTAAGATTTTAGGCAGAATACCTGGACTATCTAAGTTTTCTTGAGCTGTGTCAAGTCTCTTTCTAAGCTTCGGTTTCCACATCCACAAAATGTAAATGAGATCATATGCCCATTGACAGAATTAGCTAAAAATGAGACAAGATAAACTACAGAAGAGTCTGGGACTATCTAGAAAAGACTCAGTAGTAATGGCTGCTTTACCAGAACAGCTCAGATTGGAGAAAAATGTGACGGATGAAGATGATTTCTTGGTTCTCCATAAGCTCCACATTAAGGATGCTTTGCCAAGCAGACTGAACTATTGTGAGCTTCCCTGTCATTTGTTTCCATTTATTTATTTAATAATCTCTTAAGAGTTAGAACCTACTTCCTATCTCCTTCTAGAAATTGGACAATAGAAAAGCCAATGAAATGTGACAGGAAAGTATAATAGAAATTGTTACCCAGGGCCTCTGTGGACAGAGCAGCTACTTTTCTAAGTGAGTAGTTCTCATTCTTTTGCAAGGACTTTCCAATTACTGTTAGGAAAAGCTGTCCCTTGGGGAGATGGAAAGAAGTGACCTGGAAGACAGAGGAACTTGTGGAAAAGGTGTTCATCACAAGAGGGATAAGATGTTTGAAGAACCTGAGAAGGTAACCATGGGTTTTAGAGGAGGAATAACTGTCAGTTGCTAGGTCACAGGGTGTGGAAGTGAGGCAAGGAACTGGGGAGGATCACAATAAGTTTGGCTGGTGGCAGCCCAGGGAGTGTCAAATGGTAACCAAGGAGTCACATTATGTTTCGCCACCCAGATATTTCAGAGGGGAACTATGTAGATTGAACAGCTGTTATAAGCCAGTTGTATCATATAGCTGTCACCTCCCTGAGTTCTCACAGTAACACTGTTGGGTGGGTACTACTATCATTTTCCTAATAGTAAAAATAGATGATTTGCTTTGATCATTTAAATAATTACAATTTGATGAGTAGACAAACCATATGCATTTTAAGTGAATAAAATGAATTTTAAATAGAGATTTTCCAAGGTCATGTAACAAGTTTGTGTCATAACTAGACGTCTTAATTAATTCACTTTAACATAGTTACATTGCTTGCTGAAAAACCTATGAATCAGTTCCATTGGAAATGTCAGCAATTTTGTGGCAAAAAATGTTGGTAGATGTATTATTGGCAGGCAGTAATTCACTTGATGAATAGTACAATTGACAAGGAGAAATAGATATAAAATTTGATATAATTACTGTTCCTAGGCTAGAATAGTGTACACTGCAAATACTAACTCTGAAACAATTTAAAACTATTTGACAATTCAAATGCAGACTCCATTCATCAAATGAGTTTGCATTTGACTATAAAATTCTCCTCTCTCAAGGAGGTGAAAAAATTCAGACATTATATGGAATGTACATTGGGTAAAACTGAACTATGTAACTTGATGGCAGGGACGGAAGGGAGAAAAGCGGGGGAAAATGATGAAATGGGTGGCACTGATTGAGATGCATTTTACTTATAACCTGCCTCGTGGAATTGTAACCTCTTTATACAAGTACATTATGATAAAAAATTTAAAATCTTCTCTCATCACACAAATATTCCCTATTGCATCTGGATTCTAAGGAATCCAGGCCTAAGGAGATTGTTTTCCCCCCTCACAACTTTTCAGGAAACCATATGGTTCAAAGAGTAGCTGCCAGAATTATTTCACCAAGCCCCATGGAGTTCCCGACTTCGATGGTGGTTTCTATGAGCTCAGGCTCTTGCCCTCATAATAATCAACAGCAGACCATTGGGTACTTACCAACTTAAAAAAAACCCATCCACATATTTGGTTTGTCTTGACATCAACTTCCACTTCAACAAATCCAACCCTGAAAAAGAGATTGGTGCCCAGGCATTCAGGCTCACCACCTCTTTATGTTCTAAGAAGTTGGGGTGCGTAGGGATACAGGAATCTTCTACTCCTAGGACTGTTCCTCTTCTTTTCTGAATGATGGCTGGTATGACAAAGTGACTTCAGTCTTGGCTTGAGACCAACAGAACATCCTCCCCAAGAGCAGGATTCCGCCCTGCAAGTCACCACCCTCTGTCATCACCCTCTCAAAAGAGGTCACACAGAACTTTCTGAGGCTCTCTGGAGACCCATGCATGGAATAGGCACTTTCCATCTGACCTCACAAAATTGTTATTAATAGATCAGCTTTGCCTCTTGTCTAGGAGTCCTAGGCAAGTTCATATGACTCATTTCTGTAGTACTTTCTCTCTGCTTGAATTAGTTGCTCCAGTCATACTCAGATTCAGTCTCTTGTTTCTATAGCTTTCCCATGTGTCACCACAAATGCTCTTAACTACCAGATATGTAGCTGCCCTTTTAGAGTGAAGTTTCCCTTCTGAGATCAATGTCCACAGCTGTACCTTTGGGGGATGGATAATACCTCTTCATCTATGCTTTTCTATGCCATCCCCAAATAATGTTTGTCCTATTACAGATAGGTTTGGGGACTCTGTGAAGTTCTTCCCATTTTTTCCTTCTGCCTTGGCCAAGGGCATTAATTTTCATTGTGTGTCAGTCTCCACAAGGGTGTTAGTGCTAGGGGGAGTGTATGATACATGAGTTGACATAGTTCCTTTCCAGATGAGATCATATCAGTCCCCTTTTTTACTAACGTATCTCAAGTTGAAAACTATCCAGCAAACCTGCCTCTCCACTGGGAATCTCCTACAAATAAGCTGTAGTGTGTGCTGACTTTTCACATTACAGCGAAAGTCTTTTGTATTTTATTTTTTATTGTTGGGATTAATACCCCTTCTCGTGTTTTCATCCATTTCCCTCCTCCCACTCCCTCCCAATCATCTTGTTTGCCCCCTTTCCCTTTCCTATTTCAAATAAACAAATAAATGTATATATAGTATACCAAGTGACAAAGTCAGATACAGTAGCAATATAAGACTAACCAAAGGGCAACAAATGAGAAGAGAAATAACATAGTACATTAAGAACAACAATCACACAAGATAAAGCTCTTGTTTCCATATCCTAGAGATCCTTTCATTTAGTCTTATCCTGTATGACTTATGTACCTAGGTTTTGAACTATTGTAATCCTCTAGCAAAAGTCTTTAATACTTGAATATGGTCTGTCCTCTGAGAGAATAGGATTGGGAAATAGAACACTGGAACTTTATTCCAAAGAGCAAGGAACTTGGCAGAAACCTATTGAGGACCTATTGAGAACTAGCTTCACTTTCAATGGTCAGTTAGTATGCTGTTTCATTTTAGGAAATAGATGTCTGCGCTTAGCCTGAGAAGTATAACTTACTCTGAAAATTTAATCAAAGTGAAGGTGAAGACTGGCAGTAAAGTATGTGCTTAGTGTAAGAACTTAGATTCATTACCCAGCACCCAAATCAATTCAAAAACAAAAAGTGAATGAATAAATATAAATTTTAAAAAATGAGCTGGGAGCCAGTTGCTCATTCCTATAATACCAGCTACTCAGGGGGCTATGATCTGAGAATTGTGGGTCAAAGCTAAGCCAGGCCAGAAAGTTTAGCAGACATTTTTTCTCCAATTAACCAACAAAAAATTGAAAGTGGAGCTGTGGCCCACGTGGTACAGTGTCAGCCTAACAGACCTAACAGATGGAGTCCAGGCTCTGAATTCAAGCTCCAGTATTGGCACATGCGCGCGCACACACACACACACACACACACACACACACACACACACACACACACACAAATACTGAACACTTAGTTCATTAATCATTTTGATCATGAATGTGGTTAGTGTTGAGCTACTTTTTTCTTCTAGTCAATGACCTGTCACCCTGGGAAGAAGGCTAAGAGGAGAGAAAAACAATGATTTATTCCAGATTTCCTCTTTAGCTAAGGTGTTCAAATTCTTTATGTACCTTAAGGCAATGAAGATGGATTGCTTAAAAATAAGAAAAATAGCCTAAAATGGACATCTTTGGAGGAACTTCAGTTCCAGAAAAGGTCAGAGGCTGTTATAAGAGTTCTCTTCTATCCTATTTTCAGAAGTTTTTGTTTTATTTTGTTTTCTGCTTTTTCTTGTACTTGTCAATTCTTTTGAACCACATCCTAGTTCCTGGCAAACATGTGGAAATCCAAATCCATAGCAGAAAATCTAAGTTTGCTGAAAAAGTTACTTTTCTTACACATTGGATGGGTTTGGAGAAATATAAGCTTATAGAAAAATAAATGTTCTTATATGAGAATAAATTTAAGAGGGTATAAGAAATTTGCTATCTAAGAAGAGGAATGTTGTCCAACGACTTTATCTGAGAGTTTGGTTCCCTTTTCCACACCAAGTGCTTGCCTAATGGTTATCACTTGCTGAAAGGTTGTTAAAGGAAGTAGAATCCAGCCAGTGAGAGGCCATAAGTAGAATGATTATGCCCTGAGGAAGTCCAGAGACAAAATACAAGACTCTGTGTGAACAATGATGAAAGCAAAATGGGTGGCTCAAGTAGTAATCCACCTGCCTAGCAAATGTGAAGGCCCTGAGTCAAACCCCACCCAGTACTACTAAAAAGTAAACAACTTCTCTTCAAATGAACACATGCACTGTACTATAGTATATAAGGAATGATGTTCAATAGCTTACATAAAATACTGAACTTCTAAAATAGCCTTCTATATAGAGTAGCAATAATATATATGAAAAAATACCCTGGTAAATATTAAATATTTTATATATTACATATGTCCTATATAGTTTTATAAGGCATATATACATAAATATGCATATACATAAATACATGATATATTGACATGGTATATATAGCATATTGTATATTTTAATTTGTCCATTATTCATTTAAGGAAAAGCAGTGATTCAATAGGAAAAAAGAATCAGGTAATTCCTTCAATATACATAAATATTTTCCTTCATTATAAATATATATAATAAAATATTATACTATTTTTAAAGATCTCTAAGAAAAGTTGAAATTTCAAAAGTTCTTGATATACAATAAACAGATTGTATCAGGTGCTGGTGGCTCATGCCTGTAATCTTATCTACCTAAGAGACTGACATCTGAAGATGGATGCTCAAAGCAAGCTGAGGGGGAAAAAAAAACCTGCAAGACTCTTCACTCTAATTACTCAAGACTCTTCACTGTAATTACTCAGCAAAATGCTAGAAGTGGAGGTATAGTTCAAGTGAAGTAGCACCAATCATAAGCAAAAGAAAAAAAAAGGTGAGAGTAACCATACAGAAAAACAAAAGAGAGCAAAGGAAAGGAAGATAGATGGAAAGAAAGAAAAGGAACATGTTAGAATTTAGCAAGTGGTAGTAGAGGTAAGCATATGTATATGTATAACATAACAGTGTAAGTTATGGGGCCATGGCACACTGGAATAAGATTAGGGTGGTAAGAAGTTTAACTTGAGAGAAACAAAGATTATAGGAAGGAGTAACACAGTGAGAAATTCAGTAGGTAGTGAAGATATGACTTGCGTGCATAAATAAATGGGAACCTGGGATTTATAATGGAATTTAAATTTTAAAGCTAGAAGAGCCTTTAGGAGAAAAAGAACACAGCAACACTTCACCATGTGCCAGACAAGATCCAGTGCACATGCATTTTCAGGGGATACTAACTTTGAAACCAGTGAGGCTTAAACTCAAATCTGGCTCCTTTTTGCTTTAATCGCTTGGACGAACAGAGCTTTTGAGCTGGATTTCTTTGTCTTAACACTGGGAGAGAAAGTGTTGCTTTGAAAGGTTTTTGTGAAAAAAGACAAAAGCATCTGCAGGAGTGTATGGAACATTGCTAACTATGATGCAAATGTTAATTTTCTGCTCCCTTGAATCATTTGGGATGCCCGTGCTTAGTGATTAGAATTTGTATTTGATGTAAAGACATACTCAAAATTAGACTTCCTTTTCATGGTCTGTTTTTCTTCCCCCTTTGGTACTTTGTCACCCCTCAAATGTGAATGACAAATCTGGAGGTATCCAGTGGTTCTAAGTGCACCAGCAATTCCTTCCTCATTCCTAGAAACTCATAAAGAACAGACATACTATGGGGGCTGGGAGTTTGGCCTAGTGATAGAGTGCTTGCCCAGCATGCTCAAAGACCCAGGTTTGATTCCTCAGTACCATGTACATAGAAAAAGCCAGAAATGGTGCTGTGACTCAAGTGGTAGAGCTCTAGCCTTGAGAAAGCCCAAGGACAGTGCGCAGGCCCTGAGTTTCAAGCCCCAGGACTGGCAAAAGAAAAGAAAAGAACAGCCTTACTATGGAGATAGTGGGGCAGATGACCAACAGCATTCCTGTAGGTGCCTAACTGTGTGTGATGGCTGAATTAGAAAAGAGCTAAGATTATTGTACAACTGCAGATGGTGGAATGGGAGAGCACTGGTTAAGGAAAGACAAGCCATTTGGGGCAGTGGAACTAAGCCTTTGGGTACTGTGGATATGGGGTGAAAATTGTTTTTCAACTTTGAGATACTATTCATCTGTCATGTTCTGGCAGAATCATCTGGACACGCACAAGAACGTAATGAACCCTGGAGCTCATTCACTGAATGCGATTGTTGGAGAACTGCAGCTTTGAGAGCCATTGTCTTGGAAGAGGCTGTTCTGTTCACTTACCTAAGCGCTTTGGGACTTCAGTACTTCCTTCGTCACTCCAGACAGAAGTAAGTGGACACTGGCTCAAACTCCTTTTCTTTCTCCTTGTTTTTCCTGTGACACATATACAGGGATGACTCTGTGTACTTTACAAGTCAAGAGCCATGTGCCTTGTGGTTATATGAACTTCTCTAGTAGCTGTTTCCAACATGTAATCTCTTCCCTGTTCCTAGGAATATATCCCAGGGGCAACTCTGTTGATTTGCTGATGAGCAGGCATGAGCCATAGAACCCTTTCCTCGGGCTGTGGTCTCAATGGGCAGATGGAAAACAGACAGGCAGAGCGCTGTGCTGTCTGACAGCAACTTGGTCTGATGTCATTTGATAGTCCATATTTCAAATAAGGCACTAAGCCTTGCTTTTTATCCTTTCAGAACAAGAACCATGGGCCCAGGCCTAAAAAAGGAAAACTTTCAAAGCAGAACATGAAGAACTATGTTCCATTACAAGCTCAGGAGAAGAGGTGAAAAGTTTAAGCAAATGAAAAACAGAATCATTGTCAATGGCTAGAGATTGTGGTTCATATCCAGTGTACCCAGCCATTAACCAACTTATCCAAGCTGTGTTTTGGGGGGCAAAAGAAAAATATAAGCTGTAAGATAGACATAGAGTTATTTTTTCCTTAGCATAACAAAATAGAAGCTTACTAATCCTTTTCTCACTCTTTTGTGCTCCAGAGGAAAGGTCTGAATAGAGTGAAAGAACAGAGCCACAGGGTGTAAAGCTGGTATAATCAGAGAAGGGAAAGGACCGCGTTATTTAGCATAAACAAGATGGAGAGGGAGATTTAATTAGTTCCTGATGTTCCATAGAACAGGCCCAGAGATCTTAAAACCTAGTGGCTTATTTTTATTTGTGAATATATTTGATTTTTTTTTTCATTTTAAATGAGTTTTCCATCTGTGTTGGTAGATTTCCAGTCAAGGAACTTCAAGCCTGGCTTCTTTGATCTTGTGCTCACCTTTCAAAACTATGAAAAAAGTCTTTTTCCCCCCTTTATGTAAAAGTACTTGCAGCCAGTATTTAATATGAAAGAGACATTTATCGGATTTAGGATAGGCATATTGAAACTATTCAGGAGTTAGTATTTAATTTCCCTGTCTCTTCTGTTTTTCATACTTTACCCTCCTACAAATCTCAGCCTCTTGATTGTTTTCTGTTGTGGTTTTGTATAGATGAGGGAGATGTAGATGAAAATCTATAAAAAATCATTACAAAGGTGGCTTGAGAAGAATGAAAGTGGAATTGCTAGGTAGGAGAAAAACACATTAACTCTTCTGTGCACGCTCTGAGTGACTGTGGGCTGTGATTAACTCAGAGACCTGACAGTTTCGTTATTGTGTGTTTGCCAGCCCTTAATGTGAAGCCTGGACTTAGAGATGGGATTTAGAAAATAATTTTCAGTAGGCACACTTTTTTTTCTCTCTATCTCTAAGAAAGCTGTCTGTCCATAGATTGTTTAAATATAGCAAAACAAACAGGTGTCTTTGTGAACATTTGCAAATCAAATGGATTTCTTTATTCCAAAAACCAACTGACGGTAAAAAAAAAAAAATAGATGTGTTTTCACATGAAAAAGATTTCCAGTTCCTGGGTCATGAAGCCCAGTAAGCTGAGAAAATTCTAGAAGAAATTGATATTTTCCAGTAAACTTTTCTACGTAAAGTTTTTGTACTGTGATATTCATCAATTAGGTTTTGTTTTGATACAGTCTCACTACATAGCTCAGGTTGGCTTTTAACTTGGGATCTTCCTGTCTCAGCCTTCCAGGAATTGGGATTTTAGACATATTATGCCACTACTCCTGGCTAATTTTTCCCCCTATACACTGTAAACTTAATATTTGGTTTTTTTTTTTGTTTTTTGGGGGGTTTATTTTGCCAGTCCTGAGGCTTGAACTCTGGGCCTGGGCACTCTCCCTGAGCTTCTTTAGTTCAAGGCTAACTCTCTACCACGTGAGCCACAGTGCCACTTCCAACTTTTTGTGAGTAGTTTATTGTGAGTACTTTCTTGCCTGGGCTGGCTTCCAACCATTATCCTCAGATCTCAGCCTCTTGAGTAGTTAGGATTACAGGCAGCATTTGTATTTTTCCAACCTTTAAGGAAAAATTTTTAGTGAGGAATTGCTTCTACTTTAAGGAAAATGGTTTTTTTGATTAATATGAACTTAGGGAATAGACAAAGTATTCATAGTTGCATATCCAACAGAATCCATTACCTGGCCAAAAAAATTCTTTACATAATAGACTCTAGCAATATAGGCTTATTTTTTATTTACCATAAGTAATAGGTAACTTCTCAGTAATATAGCTTTCAATAAAAAGCACTGAGGTTCTAAACATTTTTTTTCTGCTTTTCATAAAACAACAACTGACAACTGTGCTTTTTGAGTATACTCCCAACTTTTGCAGCCAACAGATTTTGAAGGAAGTACTTTATATTCTACACAAAGAAATCTGATATCATGTGGAATAATTAGAACTTTTTTACATGAGGTATATAGAATGCAAGTTTTCTGGAAAGATAATGAGTTAGTACAATTGTGGCAAAAGAGAAAGAAGGCAAGACAATGTCAACTTAAAAAAAAAAATCCCCATTTTGATCACATATTCCAGATGATGGAAAAGAAAGTTTGGAGCAATAGGTCAGCTGTTTTCATGTTTCTTCCTGAATCAAATAGGGAAGGGGACTTTATAGATCCCAGCTGTGCTTACTTTTGTGTTTCCTGGCTCTTTACTATTTTGTATTCTGGAGTCTATGTGTCCAAAGCTCCAGGGAGGGTTTGACCCAGCAGTTCCTACACGAGCTAGTTTCCTTTCCTTTCCTTTGTAAGTAAAGAATATCAGATTTTTTTTTATGTCTAGCATTTTGCCATAAAGCTCTTGTGGGAGAGAAGAAGAGAAGAATGGAAGGAAGGAAGGAAGGAAGGAAGGAAGGAAGGAAGGAAGGAAGGAAGGAAGGAAGGAAGGAAGGGAGGGAGGGAGGGAGAAAGAGAGAGAAGGGAAAGAGAGAAAGAGAGGAAGAATACATAGAAGAAACCTGAAAGTTACTCAGTATATTCTGTTATATTTCAAAGAAGAAATGAGAAAATAAAGCAAACAAGGAAGAAGGTAAAGAACTAAGAAGTGGCTTTGCCAGAAGGGCCTTAGTTTTTACTTCCTTTTTAGCACAGTTGTTCTTCAATGCTAATGTACATTGTAATCATTTGGAAATATTAAAATATATAGCATCCCAGAACCAACTCACAATTTCTCATTTGTTTGGGCTGGTTAAGGGCCTAGGAATGAGCATTTTTTCAGCAAAACCATTAGTAGTCATGCTAGTCTCTCTCTTGGAAGCCTGGAGAGACTGCCTGAGGATGGACAGGTGTATCCCTATATGTTCAAGATGAGGCATAAACAGTTCCAGGGAGTTAGGGAGAGATGACATGGAAGGAGGAATTGCCTAATGAGCAAAAGTAATGTTGATGAGGTATGGGAGGTTTGGTGTTAAAGAGGACATGAAGGCCGGGAGTTTGGCCTAGTGGTAGAGTGCTTGCCCAGGTGCTGTGGCTCAAGTGGTAGAGCTCGAGCTTTGAGAAAGCCCAAGTAAAGTCCAAGCCTCAGGACTGGCAGAAAAAAAAGGGGGCGGGCATGAGTAGCTACCAAGAACCATTTGAACTTAGAACATGCAGGTTTGCCTCAACACACTACCAAGATATAGAAAACTACCAAGTGGCTGCTAAGAAATTACATAGGTGCCAGTGGCTTACCCCCATAATCCTAGATGCTTAAGAGGCTGAGATGTGAGGATTGAGATTTGAATCCAGTTTTGGCAGACAAATGTGAGAGTCTTGTGCAGCAGGAGGGGGGCAATTATGGGGCTCAAACTCAGGGCCTAGGCATTGTCCCTGAGCTTTTTTGCTCAAGGCAAACACTCTACCATTTTGAACCACAGCTCCAATTCTGGTTCCCTGTAGTTTAATCAGAGATAAGAGTCTCAGGAACTTTTATGCTTGGGCTGGCTTCAATTTAATCTGATCCTCAGATCTCAGTCTCCTGAGTAGCTAGGATTACAGGCATGAGCCACTAAGTGCCCGGATGCTAGACTCACATTTCCACCAAAAAGCTAGCAAAAATCTGGAAGTGGAGATGTGGCTTAAATGAGAAGAGCATGAGCCTCGAGTAGAAAAGCTAAGCATGAGTGAGATGCCCTGAGTTCAAGCTCCAGTACCAGCACAAAAAGAGAAGTGGGGGAGGAGAGAGATTAAATTAGCCAGCTTTTGTCTAAATTCTGAGATCACTAGGTGAGTCTCACATACAAACCTTTCTCTGTAAGATATTTATTGCATAATACTAGAGAAATTATAAGAAGTTCTACAGATTAAATGAATTGCCCCTTTTTCCAGATGGTGAAATATTTCTACTGAGGTTATTTCTATTACCTTCTTCTACCAAGGTACCTTCCTGCTGTTAGGAAGGAAGCTCTGATATAAAAGAAGATAATCGAAGATTTGCCCAGCAATTTAAGTTTTGATCTGTGCCTAGGAACCCTGGTGTTTTCCCCACCCTTCCTATAATATTTTCATGGTTTCTGACCTTCACTGAGGTCTTTGATCCAGCATCTAGTTTCATTTTTCTGCATATGGACAGCCAGTTTTGCCAGTATCATTTGTTAAAGAGGCTGCCTTTCTTCCAACCTATGTTTTTGGCTACCTTGTCAAATATTAGATGGCTATAGGTCTGTCGGTTCATTTCTGGGTCTTCTATTTTGTTCCATTGGTTCTCAGGACTATTCTTGCGCCATTACCAAATTGTTTATATTACTATAGCTTTGAAATAGAGCTTGAAGTTTGGTGTTGATATTTCTCCAACACTGTTATTCCTGCTAAGGATCATTTTTGCTATTCAACGTCTTTTATTATTCCAGATGAATTATTGGATTGCTTTCTCTATTTCATTGAAGAATATTGTTGTTGATGGATATTGCTTTAACTTTGTAAATTGTTTGGGGCAGTGTTGCCATTTTCATGATAAGAATCCTTCTAATCTAGGAGCATGGATGGTTTTTTTCCATTTCCTTAAATCTTCAATTTCTTTTTCCAGATTTTAACATTTTTACCAGCTATACATCAGCCTAATATCAAAAATACACCTAGTGCTCAAAAGAAATTAAGCACTCAAAAGTAATCCTTCAAAGAAATAGCAACCCAGTTAATAAATGAGCTAATGACTTAAAGAAAGACTTCTCAGGAGAAGAAGTAAAGCTGGCCAGCAGACCCATGAAGAAATGTTTGACATCTCTGTTCATAAAGAAAATACAAATCACAACACTGAGATTTTACCTCACCCCTGTTAGAATAGCTGTTCCCAAGAAAACTAATAAAATGCTGACATGGATATGGCCAAAAGGAAACTATTGTTGGAAGGAATGTAAGCTTGGTCAACCACTCTGGAAAGCAGTATGGAGGCTCCTCAAAAATCTAAACATAGAGCTACCTTATGACCCAGCAATTCTATACTCAGGCATTTATCCAATAAATCACAAACAAGGTCATACTAAGGTTACGAACACAATCACGTTCATTGCAGCATTATTTACCAGTTGCATGGTGTCCCCCTCATTTGTGGTAGCCAGAATTTTCCTACAGATCTACAAGTAAGTACACTGGATGGTAAACAAAGGGTTACAAATTAGTTAACAGAAGTCTAATAGTTTTGATGGACACTTCAAATAATGTAATTCTTTAGAAAAACTAAATCAAAGCTTAACAATATAAATACCAGGAAATGGGTACTAGTGAGAAAAAAGAGTGGGGCAAAGGAGAGAGAAATAGAATGAAGGAGAGAAGGGGGAAGGATGAAGGCAAGAATTTGTTGTCTAGACCATAGAATTGAGAAATGTAAGATATGTGGTGGATTGAAAGGAGGTGACAGTGTTGAAGTGATGACACAGATTAAGATGCATTGTAGACATAAACTGCTTTGTTAAATGGCAAAAAAAATCAATCCATAACCTAAAGTTAAGGTAAGTTAGGGAATGCATGGGAGTTATGGGTGAGAATGTTGAAAGGGATAATATTGATCAAGATATGCTGCATTCATATACTGCTTTGGTGAATAGTAACTCCTTTGTACAACTACTTATATAAAATAAAAATATTTTGTATGTGACTAGTTCATGAGGGCTTTGCCTCACTAACAGATTAATGTGGTTTTTAGCTAAAGTGAGTTGGTTGTGAGGGTTCCTGATTTTTTTTTTTAAAGTCCCACCCCCATTGTCTCTCTATCATACAGGCTTGCTTCCTTCACTGCTTTGCTATGAGGAACTACAGAGGTCCATGTCAACTTTTGAACTTTTCTGTGCTCAGAAATATGAGTCAAATAACCCTCTATTGTTTATTAATGACCCTACCTATGTGGTTCTGTACCAGTAATAGAAAATAGATAAAGTCACATCCCTTCCCTTCTTCCCTCCTTGCATTGGCCAGGAAGTTGTAAGGACCCTTGTATCTTTAGACAAAGCAACTGCCCTTGAGTCAGGGCAGAAAACTCACTTCTTTCCAAGATATGTGGACTAAATAAACTGACTGATATATCCTATACCCAGCACTGTGTATATGGCCCATGTGTGGATGGCATCAAAAGAGAGCCCAGAGAGGAACGTCAAGCAATTTTCTTTTTAAGCAAATCCTATAGAAAGTTGCCGGTAACTCTTCCACAAATCAACCTTCTACACTTAGACCTTCACTCTTTTGGTGAGAATTAATCACATGATCACAATTGGTTGGGAAATAGAGCCTGTAGCTGTGCATCCATATGCCCCACTAAAAGCTCATCTCTAGGAAAATGAATCTCCTGAGAAATATGGAGAGCCAACTCAATCATGTTTTCCTGAGAGCTTAAAGCTATCTATGGCTCAGAGGCCAAAAAGTGAGGCTCTGACCCCTTGCACAATAACAGAAAACTACATTGTGTTTTGGTTATTGGAATCAACTGTTGAGATTATTTTCTATTCATCATCTAATGTCTTTGTGTAAAGTGCAGAATATTTTTACTTTTTATTTTTTTCCTTTTTAGAAGGGGAAATCTAGGTTATGCTCTGAAAGATTAGCTGTAGTCAGCCAGGCTATCCTCAAATGTCAGCTCTTTTGTTCTGCCTATAGCCTTCTTTAAGGGCTCTACTTCCTCCATTCCCCATTGCACAAAAGAATGCAAGGTAATCTTTCTCCAAAAGGTTCAGGACTTCTGAGTTTTCTCCTTCTCTTAGAATGTCTTAGATACTGAGAGAAAAATATAACAATATAAAATCAATACTGGAGTGTATTAGCTCATGTAATATAAAGTCCGGGGACACATTATAGATACGACTTGAACCAGGAGGTCAAATATGTTATCAGAGTATGTTTGCAATGCTGCTCTTCTGAGTGTTGGCTTACTCCTTTGCAAATTCTCATCTAGTAGTCTCTAACATTTCAGGCTTTCAGATTCAGAGCTCCAACTATAGCCCTAATGGAAAACAAATCTCTCTCTCTTTTTTTTTTTTATCATCCCTAGCAAAGAAATCTAAAGACATTGTTCCACCGCCTTGCCATATTTCTTGCTCATCTTACAAATAAATCCATGTAACTACAGAATTGAGTGCTCTGAATGGCCAGGACCACATCACAAGCTGCATCCAGAGCAAAAGGTTAACACCACACCACACAGTAGAAAAGGAAGACATGGTGCTATTAACTGAAGGGAACAGAGTATCAGGTGACAAAATCACAAATGCCTGCTAATCCAGTGGCCTGTGGAGTTGATACTTCTGAATAATTTTAGGATGACTCTTAAATACTTGCTTTTAAGTAAGGAGATTCTTTAAACCTTTAAACAACTAATTTACCCAAATCTTCCTCTTTCAGTGTGATAGCCCACATGTTTGTGGTTATCATAGCCCCATATCCTTCCCTTGTAGGCAAGCGTCTGTATTCCCACTAGACCCAAGTGACAGTGAATTATGTCACAGTACTTACCAGGTGGCATCTGGTAGTTTGGTTTTACAGACTGTTTCCGTTTTCTGTAACCTCACCCCATACTTTATTTTTAATGCAAATGCATTTAAAAAAATCATAGACCAAGCACGGGTGGCTCATGCCTGTAATACTAGCTACTTTCAGGAAGCTACAATCTCAGAATCATGGTTCAAAGCCAGCAGGAACAGAGAAGTTAATTATTTCTAGTTAACCACTGAAGAACTAGAAGCGAACAGGGCACCTTGGCTTATTCCTGTAAGCCTAGCTACTCAGGAGGCTAAGATCAGAAGATCACAGTTCAAAGCCAGCCCAAGTAAGAAAGTCTGTGAGACTCTTAGCTCCAATTAATTATAGGAAGAGCCAGAAATGGAGCTGTGGCTAAAATGGTAGAGCACCAGCCTTGAGCAGAAAAAGCCAAGTAAAAGTGTGAGGCCCTGAGTTTAATCAAGCCATAGAATTGGCACACACACACACACACACACACACACACACACCCCACACCCCACACCACAGACATACGCACACATTTTGTAGGGGCATAGCTAAATGGAGATCATCCATGTTAAGTATAGTTTGTGAGAGAATTGTAGGAAATCGAGCTTTATTTGTCCCAACAGCTGAATGGATTGTTCCAAGATTCATTTAAGATTAATCCTGTTGATAGGTGGATATTCTCTGGGCTTGAAACAGAGAGGACATATCTCAAAATAATAGCAAGACTGATCTCATTAATGGGGACTAGTAAGGGAGTAGAGAATCTAGTTTTAGCATTGTCATCTTGCTAGGAGCTAAATTACTAGGAACCTAATTCAATGTGTGGGGAAGAGATTACTGACCTTACAGCATTTGATATGATGCTTAGATGAGTTAATAGGTATAAAAATGTTTAGAGTATGGAGCTGGGAGTTTGGCCTAGTGGTAGAGTACTTGCCTAGCATGCACGAAGACCCGGGTTCAATTCCTTTGACCACATACTTAGAAAAAGCCAGAAGTGGTGCTGAGGCTGAAGTGGTAGAGTTCTAGCCTTGAGAAAAATCCAAGGACTGTGCTCAGGCCCTGAGCTTAAGCCAAAGACTGGCAAAAACAAAAACAAAAACAAAAATGCTTAGAGTATTTTAAGAACTATGAAAGTAACAGAATAGCCATATATGTATAAAATAACTTCAGTGATGATGACCATCATTTTGGGGGGTGGGGTGGAGGGAAGGAAGGTTTGGCTGTGAGGCTTGAACTCTGGGTCCAGAGCTCTGTCCCTGAGCTCTTCAGCTCAAGGCTAGCACCCTACCACTTGAGCCACAGTGCCACTCCTGGATTTCTGGTGGCTAACTGGAGATAAGCATCTCATGGACTTCTGTGCCTGGACTGGCTTTGAACAGCTATCCTTAGATCTCAGCCTCCTGAGTAGCTAGGATTACAGGCATGAGCCACTGGTGTCTAGCTCCTCATTATTATTTTTTCATGAAAATTCATACATAAATATTCAGTGCACAAAGGGAGAGTATTATTCGGTAGCAAGTTCCTTGAAACAACCAAAGCACAAAGTCCACATGTTCTTTTATGAACCCAGCCTAAATTATCCACATGTGAGTAAGAAAGTGGGAATGACATAGTAATGGAAAAACAGGCTAATCAGCCTGCCCCACTTCCACATTCAATGGTGGAATAATTTATGGGAAAGTGCTCTCTTTTGCTCCAAGTTTCTAAAAGCTGCAATCGCATCACTATATGGAGAGAGCTACAAAATCAAGCTTTAAACAATGAAAACATCAGTTTCTTAATGGAACAGCTCCAACCATCTGGCATTCATATGTTGTTTGTGGGGGTGGTTATTGTACAGGCGCAGTGACCCAACCCCACCTCCAGGCACAAAGCTTTCATGCAGGAAGTTCTTACCCAGGGCACTTGTGGATGGTTAGTATTACCACAAGAGGAATCCCCCCCCCATTCCAGTTCTCTTGTTATAATTGCAAATTCAGATTATTTTCCCCCTAGGAACACACAAAAAGAAGGAAACTTCAAATATATTTGTAGTGTTAGAGAGTAGGCAGAAGGAAATTTTAGTTTTTCAGAAAGAAATTGGTTCCTTAAGAAAATCTTAAAAAAAAAAAAACCCAAAGTGTCCTGTTTCATAGGCTGGATATAGCCTTAATGGTAATCAGTGATCTCTTCTAAATGGATTACAATATCAGTTCTTATTTTACTTTAGAAACTATCTTGAAAAAACAAACTTGCATAAAACAAAATAATGGTATTTCATAGTTTTTTTTTTTTTTGCAATATTGTAGGTTTTTTTGTTTATTTGTTTGCTGGTTCTGGGACTTGAACTCAGGGCCTGGGATCTGTCTCAGCCTCTCTGTGCTCAAAGCTAGTGTCTACTACTTGAGCCACAGTGCCTCTTCCAGCTTTTTGAGTAATTTATTGGGATAAGAGTTTCATGGACTTTCCTGCCCTGACTGGCTTCAAATCATAATCCTCAGCTCTCAGCCTCCTGAGTAGCTGGGATTACAAGGGTGAGACAGCAGTGCTTGGCTCATAACTGTCAGTTTTATAAGCACATTTTCTTTTCCCTTTGCTATGGAATGTGACCTATAATTAAAGGTTTATTTAAGTTGGTACCAATGTTTCAATAACCTTTGTTACCTCTCTCCCTCCCTCCTTCCTTCCTTCTCTCCCTCCTACCCTTCTTTCTTTACTTCCTTCTTTCCCTCCTTCCATTTTTCCTCTTTCTTCCTTCTGACCTCCTTTTCCATCAATAAGAACAAAAAGTTGTAATATATGGAAATACTAAATGTATATCACTGTCTTGAACTATTTGGGCGTCCAAAATAGACTACATAACAGTATAAAAATGTAAAAGCTTCAGTGGTACAGTGTTTCCTTAACATGTGATATTCCAGGCCTTATAAACTATTTTTTAATTGACCAACAATAGATGCATGCATTTTATGGGTATGGGTGGCTTTTAAGCAACAAAGATGTATTATTCACAATTCTAGAGACTGGGAAATCCAAGATTGTGTGTATGGCGAAGACCTATTTCCTGGTTCACAGATAGTGTCTTCTTGTGGTGCCCTCACATGGCAGAGCTGCCAAGATAGCCTCTTACATAAGGGTGCTAATTCTGCTCACCAGAAACTAAAGAGAGTAAGACAATAAAACTAAAAAGTCAGTATGAAGGATTTGACCATGAACAAAACAAATAATTACACAGCAGTGAGTGACAGGGTTAATAAAAAGATTTTTTTCTTTTTTCCTGTTTTTTAATTTTTTATTTTAATGTGTAGAGGGGTTACAGTTATATTCGCCAGATCAAAGGTGCATTACTTCTCACACATTGATATCTCTCCTCATGTTTTTGTCCCCATTTCCCTCCCCACCCCCCTCCCCTCATTTTCCCTCCTCCTATTTCAAATAAACAAATAAATACACACACACACACACACACACACACACACACACACATATAGTGTACCAGGTAACAAAGTCAGATACTACAACAATATGAGATTAACCAAAGGGCAACACAAGAGAAGAGAAAAAATAATTAGTACATTAAGGACAACAGTCACTCATAATTAAGCTCTGTTTCCCTGTCTTGGAGGTCCATTAATTTGGCCTCATCCTATATGGCTTTACACATCTGGGGTTTGAGCTATTGTAATCCTCTGCTAGGAGAGTCCTAGGTTTGTACTATTACAAATTAGGGAAGCCATTGAGCCTATCTATGTTCTTTTGGGTCTGGCTTACTTCACTTAATAGGATTTTTCCCAAGTCTTTCCATTTCCTTACAAATGGGGTGATGTTATTCTTTCTGACAGCAGCATAGAATTCCATTGTGTATAAATACCACATCTTGTTGATCCACTCATCTACTGAGGGGCATCTGGGTTGGTTCCATATCGTTGCTATGGTAAATAGTACTGTAATGAACATCATTGTGCTAGTGGCTTTTTTATGTCCTTGTTTCTAGACGATTGGGTAAATGCCAAGTAGTAGAATTGATGGGTCATAGGGGAGATTTATGGTTAGTCTTTTAAGAAACTGCCATACTGCTTTCCATAGTGGTTAAACAAGTTTATACTCCCATCAACAGTGTAGTAGTGATCCCTCTTGGCCATATCCCTGCCAGCATCTGTTGTTATTTGATTTCTTGATCATGGCCATTCTAACTGGAGTGAGATGGAACTTCAGAGTTGTTTTGATTTGCATTTCTTATATGGCCAGCGTTGTCGAGCATTTCTTCATGTGTCTATAGGCCATTCTTATTTCTTCTTCAGAGAAGTAATGAAAATATCTTAAGTCTGTTTTTGTTACTTAAAGAACAGAGAACTTTAGCAAGCAAACTGTGTTTTATTTATGTATGTATGTATGTATGTATGTATGTATGTATGTATGTATGTATGTATGTATGTCTGTCATGGGGCTTGAACTCTGGGCCTGGGCGTTATCCCTGAGATCTTCAACTCAAAGTCATCACCCTACTGCTGGAGCCATAGCACCACTTCTGTTTTTCTAGTGGTTAATTGGAGATAAAAGTCTCACAGACATTAGTGCCCAGGCTGGCTTTGAACCGAGATCCTCAGATATCAGCCTCCTGAGTAGCTAGGATTATAGGTGTGAGCCACTGAGCCTTGCATGTTTTGATTTTTTTTAAAACAATATCCAGTACTAGGATAAATGAAAGGGTAAGATACAGTTAAGAAAATATTATAATCCAAGTCAAGCAATCTGAAAATCTCAATCAAAAGAGTATCAAATAAAATACAATTAAAGATAATTGGATGCCTTAAGAAGAACATTAACAATGGAAGAAACACATGTGGAAGAGGCTGTCTTTCTCTAAGAAACAAATAGTGAGGCTAGATAAGAGTAGATAGGGTAAAGACATAGCTCAGGTGGTAGAGTACAAGCCTTGAATGAAAGAAAACAAGCAAGAGCAAAAGGCGGAGTTCAAGCCCCAGTACCAGCATAAGACAAAAATAGAGAAAAGAAGTATAGTGAGGTTGTTCAAGAATATCTATGAGATGGAGAAGCAGTATGGGCCAGGGAATAGCATCAGGTCAAGCTACAGATCCTACAAAGTCTTTGCTAACCCAAGATGGATCTTGGGAACAAAGGTAGCCTATTAGAGATGTCTATCATTGGACAGAAATGAGTAGGCCTGCCTTTCCTTAGTCAATGGTCACCGTGAGAAGAGAATACTCTTACCCATTCAGTTAGTATAAGTCTCGTCTCTAAAGCAAGAGAGGACTGAGAAGGTGCTAATGATGGTGGTCTATCAGCTAACCGCATTTCCATGTCCCCACTGCTGGTCCCTTTAAAGAGATCAGAATCGTACATCTTCTCATCTGCCCTTGTCTTATCCCTTGCTTTACATGGATCTGTCTCTCTAAATTAGTCAAGGGAGCAACATCTTCAGGTACCTGGAGGGAAAACTTAGAAGGTTAGTAGTATGACTGACTGCTTTCATCAGTACCCTGGATACCAGGGACACAACTGGTACTGATTCCATTCCTCACCCATTGTACATGCTGATCCCTAAGCCCTCGGCCAAACACCTTTTCCAGTCTTCATAACTTGCCTTTTTCTGGGACTCTTACTCCTTAGCAGCCTATGTTCTTGGTACCAATACTTTATTTTTGTAGTTGCTGTGCTTTCCTATTCCTAGTCACAATTGGATAAAAGAGTGACAGTCCTTTACAGTGAAGCCACCCAAAGGAGTCCCATACATATTTCTCCCTGCTTCCATTTTAATGACAGCAGCTCTGTCTCCTCTTAGTAATCATCAGAATGAATTATCCCCAAAAGGTGGATGATCATAATTAAGTCTCTAAACATAAGGACTCCAACATGCAGTCATGGCTTATGGAGCTGAGACATTAGCTTTGTCTCCTAAGGAAAATGTAGCAGCTCTACATTCTAAAGAATCCTAGTGATATAGGGAGAAGCCAAACATCCCAGTGGTAGTGAAAGCAAGTGGAGTCACTTTTGCCTCCATCTTCTTGGTTCACGCACCTTTGTATTTTGTTGTTGTTGAAGACACAATACTATATGAAAATCTCTGGCCCAGTGCAAATATTGCATCCTGAAAGTAGTTCCCACCCCGCCTGGTCCAAGTTGGTGCTTCAGCTCTGTTTTCATCTGGATGGTCCATCTCTCAGCAGAAAGCTTCTGAATGATACAGAATATGATGAGATCGCATGGGCTTTATTCTCTATAAATAATGCCCTGGGTTGTATTCTAGGATTCTAGATCTGTGGATCAGACATTCTAAAGGTAATGATATATCCAGAGTATGAACTGCTAATTCTTCTAAGTTGGAAGAAACCTAACCTACTCAAACTTGGCAAGTCGACCAGGTCATTTGGTCTCCTAAAGGTTTAGTTCATACTAGGAGTTCAGAGTTAATCTCTGTTACTGGCACCTTAGATTTTCAGAGGTAACACTAGATAGAGCAGCTTCCTAAGTTCAGGTCTATGTGGCCTTGCCCAACCCAGCCTTCCTGAGAGCACATCATTCAATTGCTGATAAAGACTGGCCCAGCATTCCTGCTTAGGGAAATGAACAGCAATTCTATCTCTTATCTTTCCTTTATGGTTGAAGAGCTATGGAAGCGGGGGATCATGTTCATTCAAGTTCATTTTGGAATTGATTAAGATACTCAATTTAATGTGTACTTGCCAAAACTTGTCCCTAATGGGTGAAGTCTATGCTTTCTGAGTCTAAATTTCTACAAGTCAGTGCAGATCCATCTCTGGAAAGAGGTCCAGTTATTTTCATTGTCAGTCTTCAAGAACTTTAACTTCTTTCCTTCCTTCCTTCCTTCCTTCCTTCCTTCCTTCCTTCCTTCCTTCCTTCCTGCCTGCCTGCCTGCCTGCCTGCCTGCCTGCCTGCCTGCCTGCCTGCCTTCCTTCCTTCCTTCCTTCCTTCCTTCCTTCCTTCCTTCCTTCCTTCCTTCCTTCCTTCCTTCCTCCTTTCCTCCCTCCCTCCCTTTCGTCCTCTGTGTGTCCATCCATCCTTCCCTCCCTCCCTCTTCCTTTCTCTCTCTCTTTCATTTTTAAAGGAATCAGAGATATTAAGCTCACCCACAAATTTTATCAAGGTGAATTTTTATTCTCCACCTTTATGCAGTTCTCCTAAGAAATGAGTGCACACGTGTGCACATGCATGACAGTATAGGGGCTCAAGCTCAGGGTCCTGTGCTCTTGATAGTGTTGTACTACTTGAGCCACACTTCCACTTCCAGGTTTTTGCTGGTTAATTGGAGATAAGAGTCTCCTGAAGTTTTCTGCTTGGGCTGTCTTTGGGCCTTTATACTCAAATCTCAGCCTTCTAAGTAGGTAGAACTACAGGTATAAGCCAACAGCACTTGACTCAGTATATTTTAGAATGTCATGTATTATATTAGTCTTCTGTTCTTAAATGTTGTTGATTAGTTTTTTATGTATGTCCATAGGGGTGTGTGTGTGTGTGTGTGTGTGTGTGTGTGTGTGTGTGTGTGTGTGTGTGTGTGTGTGTGTGTGTGTATTTGGGGATTTACTCTCTGCTCTTGGCAGAGTATTTGCTAGCTTCTGAGA
This sequence comes from Megascapheus bottae, assembly GCF_031878675.1. Taxonomy (NCBI): domain Eukaryota; kingdom Metazoa; phylum Chordata; class Mammalia; order Rodentia; family Geomyidae; genus Megascapheus; species Megascapheus bottae. The sequence continues at coordinate 71,856,223 of NC_143511.1, read as the reverse complement.
AATGCAGGAGGGTTGGCAGAGCCGTTTGCTTAGGTATAATCAGTGCCAAGAACATGGTACCACAGGCACAGAAAAAGCTAGAAGTGGTGCTGTGACCCAAGTGGTAGAGAACTAGCCTTGAGAAAGCCCAAGGACAGTGCCCAGGCCCTGAGTTCAAGCCCCAGGACTGGTTAAAAAAACAAATAAACAAACCCCAGAAAAATGTGTGTGAATATTTGGATTTTCATGGGAGCAGAAAGATGGTTTTTTGTTGTTGGTGGTGGTGGTTGTAAGGCTTGAACTCAGAGCCTGTCCACTGTCCCTGAGCCTCTTTATGCTAAGGCTAGCACCATACCACTTGAGCCACAGCACCAATTCCAGTTTTGAGTGGTTAGTTGGAGATGAGAGTCTCAGGGGGCTTTTCTGCCTGGGCTGGTTTCAAACCATGATTCTCTGATCTTAGCCTCCTGGGTAACTAGATTACAGGCATGAGACATTGACTCCCAGCTAGCAAAGTGGCTTTTGAACAGACACTTAGGTGTCAGGACTCTGGCTATCCATCATCTTCAACCCATGACTTACAAGGTTGCTGTGGGCATTACCATTGTGGATGGCTAGAAGGGACAAATCATGAAAGGGTATGTGTAGGAGCGTTTTGTAGATAATTACAGAATTAGGAGAAGCCACTGGTGCTTATGTTGAGCTGGGGAGAACTCAGTTTCATGGCCTTCGCTCACTGATAGAGTGGCTGAGAAATGTAGATGAGTTAGTGCCCAAGTAGGTAAGAACAGATATGATAGCTAGCTGCCTCTCCCAGAACATAAATATTCAGTAAGTCTGTATAATAGGTTCATAGCTTTGCTTACCTTCTTAAAGGAATAATTCTATAGCCCTAAGCATTTCAGAGCCTCTTGCTGAAGGAACATTAGCTCCTGCTTTGTTCTAGAAGGGATCAAGGGCTATGGAGACAAAAGCAACAGGAATGACATAAAAAATCACACATTGTAGGAAATGTCTCTTCCCCATCCTTGTATAGAATGGACTGTACAATTCATAATCCTTCAGATACTCATTGCATGACTTGAGGCAGACATCCTGATGGCTACAATATCTCACAAAAATGCCTGTTTCAACAAGTCATATTTTATATGAAAGGAAGGAACAGATATCTTTCTTTCTTTCTTTTTCATATATTTTATTGCAATTAATATAAGGGTTACATTATATTCACCAGATATAAGGTGCATTACTTCACAGACATTGATACTCTTTCTTATGTCTTGGTTCCCATTTCCCTCCCTCCACCCCACCCCTAATCTTTTCCTCCCCCCTTCCCTATCTAAATTTCAAATAACCAAATATGATATATATATAATATATCATATAACAAGGTGAAATACTTTAACAATATGAGATAACCAAGGGATAGCACAAGAGATGAGAGATAACATAGTACATTAAGGACAACAATCACTCATTATATGGCTTTTGTTTCTATATCCTGGAGGTCCTTTCATTTAGCGTCATACTGTATGGCCTATGTATCTAGGTTTTGTTCTATTGTAAATCTCTGCTAGGAGAGCCCAAGGTTTCTACTGATTATGACAAATGAGGGAAACCATCAAGCCTATGTTTCTTTGAGTCTGGCTTACTTCACTAATATGATTTTTTTCTAAGTCTTTCCATTTCCTTACAAATGGGGCAATGTCAAGGAACATATTTTTTTTTACATTGTATACAGAATTCTTCTCTGTTCTGAAAGGATGCAGATATTCTAAATATGTGAAAATTTTACTTCGAAAAATTAAAGTTTTCAATCCATTAAACATTTCTAAAATGGTTTGTGGTAGGGCTCTGATTTTTTTTCTTCTACACAGGGTGTCAGTCATCTCAGCATCATTTATTAAATGAAACATCTTTAGTATATCAGCTTTTGTCAACTCATGGGTCATGTGTATGTAGTTCTGCTTCTGAATTTTTGTTTCATTATTTGCTCCTGAACAAATTTTACTCCTTTAAGATTCCCTTGGTTATTCCTAGCTTCTGCCCTTCCATATGAATTTTAGAGTCACTTTGTCAAGATTTGTGAAATTATTAAAATGCAAATTACCCTTCCTCCCTCCCTCCCTCCCTCCCTCCCTCCCTCCCTCCCTCCCTCCCTTCCTTCCTTCCTTCCTTCCTTCCTTCCTTCCTCCTTCCTTTCTCTTTCTTTTTGCTAGTCTTAGGGCTTGAAGTCAGAGCCTGGGGTATTGTCTCTGAGTTTCTTTTGCTCAAGGCTAGCACTCTACTATTTGAGCCACAGCACCACTTATGGCTTTTTCTGTTTATATGGCACTGAGTAATCAAACCCAGGGCTTCATGAATGCTAGGCAAGCACCCTACCACTAGGTCACATTCCCAGCCCCAGTGTGTTTTAGATATAGAATTCTTTCATTCACAAATATGGTGTATCATGTATATATATTTTAATAAAATGGTCTGATTTTCTTCATTAAGACACTGGTCTTTTATTTAAGTTATGAAAAAGATATGTTGCTATTATGAGTAGGACATTTTGGAATAAAAGCTGGGACTTTTTAAAAACACATATTGATCTTATATTCAAAAATGTTGCTAAGCTCTTGTATTTGACGCAATCCTTTATTAAATTTTCTTGTATTTTATACATCATATTTCTCCTTCCTTCCTTTCTTTCCTTCTTTCTTTCTTTCTTTCTTTCTTTCTTTCTTTCTTTCTTTCTTTCTTCCTTTCTTTGATTTTCTTCTTTTTTGTAGGTCGTGGGGCTTGAACTCTGGGCCTGGGTGTTGTCCCCGAGCTCTTCAGCTCAAGGCTATTGCCCTACCCCACAGTGCCACTTCCAGTTTTCTAGTGGTTAATTGAAAATAAGAGTCTCAAGGACTTGAGTGCCTGGGCTGGCTTTGAACTTAGATCCTCAGATCTCAGCCTCCTGAGTAGCTAGGATTACAGGCATGAGCCAGTGTGCCTGGCTTATTTCTCTTTTCTTTTAATCCTTAAACTGTCTAGATTATTTTTATTCTTTTTTTAAATTATGTTGGCTAGGGCTTCACTACAGTGTGGAGTATACATGGCCAAAACTTTTTTTTTGTTTTATTAACTTTTAAAGGAAATATCTATTGAATTAGCTTGTAGATGGTTGCTGGTGGCTCACATCTGAGGATCACAGTTCAAAGCCAGCCCAGGCATAAAGGTCAGTGAGACTCTTTTCTTCAGTTAAACACCTGAAAACCAGAAGTGGCACTGTAGCTCAAGTGGTAGAGTGCCAGCCTTGAGCTGAAGAGCTCAGAGGCAGCACCCTAGCCCAGAGTTCAAGCCCCACGACCAACCCAAAAAAAAGATATACTTGCAGAATGAACATGGTAATATACACTTGTCCCCACAGTCAGAGGTGAATACAGGTGAGTCTCCAGTCCAGATAGCTGACAAAGAATTTCAGATCATTTAAAAGAAAAAATTAAGCCAACCATAATGACGGATACTTGTAATCCGTGCACTTGGGAAACAGAGGAAAGAGGACTTCCAACCTGGATCTCAAAATACCAAAATACCAAAAACAAAGCAAAAATTAAATAGTTTAAATTATGTTCACCTTCATAACATTCAAAAATCAATGTTTTAAAGTATTTGCTTATTATTTAAAATGTTATTAATTTCAGCTAAGTTTCAGTTTCTACTAAATGTACCCTAAAAAGCAGAACTAGTTCCTTCCTGCTTGAGCCTGTCCAGTCTCCACTCTACCATCCTTCACAGGATCCTGCTCCCTGTGCCTCTCTCTGATCATGGTTAATAAACCTCCAGCACTTGCATAAAAAAGTCTCATTTCTTGTTAGCCCTTGGTCTATTTCAAACATTACCTGCACTATTTTGCAAATATATGAGATTATGAAGGTGAGTGAGTACCCAGTCACTGTTTCTGAAAATCAGTTCATCGGGGCCCAGACCACATGGCAAGCCAGGCTGCTTGCCCATAGCTCCAACTTCTAGTCCTTGTTTCTGCAGTCTCCGTATGCTATTTCTTCCCTAAAGATAGTATTTTTTTAAAAGTCTGAATTGAGTTCCCCTGCCTACCACTGCCTTTGGACTTTTAAAATAGAAAGGTTTTTTTTTGTTGTTGTTGTTGTTGTTGTTCTTTTTTAAGGATAATGGTTTTAACCACTGGGAGAAGCTCGAATTCCAACTTGAGAGAAACTTAGCCGGCAGAAATTAGAAAACCTTTTCTGTAGGAGACTTAATTCTCTTCGCATATTGTCTCACTAAAATATAATTGATTATATTACAATTTTTTTTTGAATCAGTCTCTATGTTAACAAACTGGGGGCAGCATTTTCTTTCTTTTTTTTTTTTTTGCCAGTCCTGGGCTTGAGCTCAGGGCCTGAGCACTGTCCTTGGACTTTCTCAAGGCTAGAGCTCTACCACTTGAGCCTCAGCACCACTTCGGGCTTTTTCTATATATGTGGTGCCAAGGAATCGAACCTGGGTCTTCGTGCATGCTAGGCAAGCACTTTAACCACTAGGCCAAACTCCCGGCCCCGTGGGGGCAGCATTTTCAACAGATCTCTGTGCTAATGGTTTTGGTTACTCACTGTTTACTTTTTATTTTATCATTTCATTTTTTAATTTTTCATTTTATTTTATTTTTGCTATGGGGAAGGGAACATAGGGAGGAAAAAGCATTGGGAGACTTGGCAAACCCTTTGGAACAAACAATAGGGTCAAGAGTAATGACAGCTAAGTTTTCAATCCTAAGGAAATGTTCCTGGTTACTATGAATAATCTGACAAAGTCTACAGTATTCTTTAAGATATGAATGCAAGAATGCTGCTTGTATGTCCATCATCAAATATTTCTCTGCACATTGCAAAGAATATATATATATATAGAGAGAGAGAGATAGATAGATAGATAGATAGATATAGATTTTTTTTTCTTTCATGCTTGGTGGCACCAATTGTTTTTGGCTCTGTTGAAACCATTTACAGAAGCAGATCTTGAGAAATGCATCTTAACAGAGAACAGGAGAGTAAGTTTAGGACAGAAAACATTAGGATGGCTCTCCAAGAAGTGTCAGAATGACCACAGGATTCTGGACAGACAAAAACATGAATCAGGCGAATCAAGGTGATTTCCCTTTTCTAGTCCCATTGAAATAACTTCCTCCAGGTTAGTGATTCAAGGAACCTAGTCAACAACTTTATCTTATTCTGATAAAGACAACTTGGAGCCCTATAAATTAGATTGTATGGGAGCAGCCTCATTTTCTCAGACTAGACTAGAAAGCAGCTTCGCTGAGAATATAACACTAGAATATAACACTAGTTTAGAATATAACACTAGAGTTAGCCTATGTGCAGGTTTTATATTCTATCTCATTTACTCCTTTTGTACTGCTCACACAATGCTCTACTTTTGATTGTGAAGTTATTGACCTAAAGCAAGCTGTGGAGGCAGTCTCACTGAGGCAGGCCTATGCTTGTCAGGAATACAGGTTTAGCCAGGCTGACCTTTGAGTTTGTGTTCTCCAGTTCACATAGGCTATGGTAGAGCAAAATAAATAAGAGATAAAATGTTTCACAGCAAATAATGTTCTCTTTCTTCTTGCCTCTCACTCCTTTCCTCCCTCCCCCTCTCTCTCTTTCCCTCCTCCTCCTTTCTTTCATGGTGGTGATAAGAACCAAGGGCCTTGACATACTAGACAAGAGCTCTACCATTTAGGTACATGGGTATCCCCTAACATACTTCTGAAAACTCATGTCCTGTTAGGACAGATGAGCCTACTTATAGTTAGAAAAGCCCGTGGAGGAGTTAAAGTGTACTTGGAGCAGAAGCCTTGCATTCCTTTGGTATGCAAAACACAAAAGTCAATATTTTAAAATCATTCAAGCCTAGTGCTAAGAAACTCACTTGGAGCCAGGCACAGTGGCTCACATCTGCAATCCTAGCTACTCAGATCATCTTTTGAGGCCAGCCTTGGCAAAAGTTGAGACCCTTTCTCAACTTGCAGACCAGGTTTTGACAACCTCTCCCCTCCCCACACCTCAAGTGGTATCATTCCAGCCATGCAGGAAGTATAAACAGGAGATCTCAGTCTAGGTGAAAAGTGAGACCCTATTTGAGAACTAATGAAAGCAAAAGGGACTGAGAGTGTGGCACAAGTGGTGGCGCATGTCCCTAACAAGAACAAGGTTCTGAGTTCAAATTCAATACTATTAGGAAACTTGGGCAGAAATGATTCGCATTGTGTCTTTGATATGTTGGGAAAGGTCAAACATGGAGATAACTTTAAAACATTTTTAAATTTTCACCAGTTGTAGAAGTATTGATATTGAAAAACCTTGTAAGTGAAGCATATAGTAGTAAGAGGGAAAAATAGCAAAAAAGGAACTTTTCTAGTTAAAAGCAAAAGCATATCTCTCTCTATATAGCCAATATATACTTTTTGTAACACTTAGGTTTTATATTGAACATTTCCTACTCATCTCAATATAATATCCCTTAGCATTTAACATTAATCTCTGTCATTATTTGCAAGATAAGGTAGTGATTCTATATTTATATTTTATTTTGTATTTATTTGAAAAATAAGGGAGTGATTTTTATATTTATATGTGTATTTCTGCATGCTGTACACAAATATCGACACTGTGCATGCATCAGAAATTAATGCTTCACATTCCAAGTTAATTACCGTAAAATGAATGAGTTGGTAGACAAGAGAGAAAGCAGTCTTTAGAAAGAAGATCTTCCAAAAGAAATCAGCACAATTGTTTTAGAAAGGACTCAGCTTTGTGATGTAATTGGTCAACAGTCAAGACTCAGTTTTGAGCAGCCTGAGTTGGGTCTCTGCAGTTAATGGTGTGAAATGGTCATGATACCTTCAACCTATAATTCATCAGAGCCTTGAACTGTTTCCATGCCCTGCAAGGAAACAACCCTCTGCCTTGGGGTTGGTAGTGGCCTCATCCTCAGAGTGCAGGATTACAAGGATGACAGCAGCACTCACTTGTCATCCTGCATTCTCTCCTGGAGACAGTGGTATGAAACAGTCCTGAGGCGTGGGCCGTCCAATGTGCCATTCCATGCCTGAGCAGATAAAAAGCTTTAGTTCCCCAAACATCTACAATTGATGAGACAACTCTGGTGGCACACGAGAGGCAGAGAAGTGGGATGACTTCAGACACCCTGGCAAGCCAGAGGAGGGAGGGAAGTGGGTAAGATGGTGTGGCCAGAGAACCACCTCCTCCCATCCACTGGGTGCTCTCAAGGCACCTGGATGTGTTCCAGGGCCTGGCACTCTCCCAGTATCCCAAGGCCTCACTTAGTCCCTGGCAGCTCCCACCCACACCTCCAGGTGCGCGGTCCCCACCCTTAAATTACTCTATCTAAAATTGATAGTTTACCCTTGGGAAGTTAATTCCACTAGGAAACGGGGAAGAGACATTTATATTCATGGGTCTGGAAAACTAGGATTGCAGAAGGCGGTGTTTTAGGTCTGCAGACTGGAGTCTGTGGAAAACTCCGAGGCAGGAACTTCAGACCCCTTTCTTCAAGCAAAGTCCACTCTTGTGCGGGGGGGGCCCCCTGCAGCCCGGGGCTCAGCTGGGAGCCGCTTTGCGCCTTCTGGAAAGATTAGAAGCGGGTACTCGCCCAGAGTGAGGCTCCACACCCGGGATTTTGCGGGGCGGGGCGGGGGGGAGGAGAGGAGGAGAAGGGGATACAGGATGTTTTCCAGAGCTTTCCGTGTGGGGATGGACGAGCCGGACGCGCGGTGCCCAGAGCGGCCGCGCAGTCCTGCGAGCCGGCCCGCGGCGCTGGGGTGAGTGCGGGAGGGAGGGGTGGAGGCGCGGGTGGCCCGGCGTGGCGGGGAGAGGTGGGCGTGTCTGCACCGGGGCCGGAGGGGGGGCAGCGGCGGGGTGAGATAATGAATGGGAGGCTCTGGCTACCCCTAGTCAGCAGACCTGCAGGCGGGCGAGCGGGGCGCGGGAAGTGTGGCGAATGAATGGGGTGAAGTGGAGGGCAGAAGTCAGGGGTGCTGCTGACACCACAAAGGTAAGGGGGGGGGAAGCAACCCGGACGCGGCGTCGGGGGACGCGGGGGGTGGGTGGCTGGCGCTACGTGGAGAAGGCGGAGGGAGGGAGGAGGGAGGCCGGCGTCGGCGCTGGCCCACTCTGGGTCTCGCAGCCAACTCCCCCCGGCTCGTGTTTCCTCGTCCGCCTGTTGGTGTTTGGGTGGCCTGGGTTGAGCGGTGCGGAGCCCTCCGTGGCCCCGGGGGAGCGTGGGGCGAGCACTAGAGCGGGGACCCCCCACGCACCGGGCGGAAGGCCGGGACACTTGGGGGAGCCGCCTGAAGGCAGCCTCCCGGCGGCGGGAACCGGATTCCGGGCAGCCTGGCCAGGTAAAGGGGCGGGGACGGCGCCCCCTGGGCTCCGCGGGTCCGGGCGGCAGTGGACGGCTTTTGTGGCTGAGCGCGCGCGCGAGTGCGAGTGCGCGCGGGTCCAAGAGTAAGTGCGCGCGCTAGAGTAAGTGCGCGCGCTCCCGGGCCGGGTGTGAGTGTAGTTACGCACGCACGCTCCCGGGGCCAGGTGTGAGTGTGAGTCCGCGCACCCGTGCGCGCGCGCGCTCTCGGGCCGGGTGTGAGTGGGGTGCGCGCGCGGCGGCGGCGGCAGCGGCGGCGGCCTGCAGGAGGCCACGGGAGCATCGGCTCCCTCCCCAGACAGTGGACCCAGCCCCGGGAGGGAAGTTGTCGCTGCCACCGGGGCCGCCGGCCGATCCCGTCCCGTGGCCAGGTCAGTGCGTCCCGGGACCCCTCCAAGGGACACGCAGAGGGGACTTTGGGGTGGGGACACGGGAGGGCTAGCCAAGGGCACCCCGAGGTTCCCCCTGGGGAGACCCAGACGGCGGCCCCGTCCACGCCGGTCTTCTCCTCCGCCGCCGCGCGTTTAACGTAGGTTTTGGTGCAGCCGCCTTGCAAGTCTGCGGTGCAGAAGTAACTAAGAAATGTGAAGGCTAAGGAAGTGTCTGACTTTGGGTGGATGGTTAAAAAACAAACAAAAAACTACCCTCGGCGCTTTTGGCTTGGGTCGGCTGAGTTTGTTGTGAATGGATTTAAAGCTTATGCTTGTTTTTCTTTGCTGCCATTTGGCCTTTGATGTGTTAAGAGTGCCAGCGTCCAGAAATTGGGAATGCCTTCACTCTGGGGCCAGAGATTGTTAAACTGCTCTTGCTCGCTGTCTCTCTCCTCTCCCTCTCTCTCCTTCTGTCTGTCTGTCTGTCGCCCCCCCCCCCATGAAACTTATAGCGTTTTGGTCAAGGTTGATTCCCAAGGAGTGTTTGCTCGTGAAAGTTTCACTGGGACTGTTTTCTGCCTTATTCCAATAGAGAGGCCATTGGCAGATGTAAGGCTGGAAAACGTAAAGCAAAATCCTCTATTCCTTCAGGCGTGAAGTCTGTTTTTCATCCATCTGCACAAGCATCCTTTGCTCAGCCAGCGTAATGGGGAAGTCAGAGGTTTGTGATTCAAACCTCTGGCGAAAGAGGGACAGAGTCTACACTTGCAAAACTGTCCAGTTCCTCCAAGCTGTTACTCCTTTGTCAGTCAGGGTGAATACCAAGGAAAAGAGAGGTCTATGCGACCAGTCTTAGGCCGGTTCATGAACATACCAAGGCATTGTGTCACTTACTTGTTACTGCCCTTGATTCTCTAAATGCAGCTTGTAAGTCGGCTAGGGCTGTGGTTCTCTTCTTGGCTGTGGAGGATAAAGAAGCCTAATAGAAAGCAAAGGAATGAGGCAGGAAGGCTAAGGAACAGACTGGAGGACCCAGGATCATGATCCTAGCCTACTGGTGCATGGCGTCCCCTAGTGGGGTGACCTTAGCTGGTCAGGTCAGCTCCGCATCTCCACCAACCCATTTGGAAAATCAAGGCTTTTAATGGTCTTTGCTGCTCTTCCCAGCAGCCCAATCACTAGAGACTGGTAGGTGGTCATCCCAAAGCAGAATAGTAGGGAAGAGAGGAAAGGCTAAGGTGGAGGATGACTGGGAAGGTTAGGGAGCTGAGGAGGGGAGGAGAAAACCAGTACCAGGGGATGCCTGGAAGGGCCGGAACCTTCAGGGAAGATTGATTTTCTCTACTTTCTCCTCCTCCTCCTCCTATTGGTCTTCTTCTTCTTTTTGTTGTTGTTGTTTTGAGAAGAGAGTCAATAAATGTTTTCTCCTCCTCAAGGTCCTAGTCTTTGTTATTTAAAACTTGAAAGTTGCTTAGCCTTAAAATTGGCAAGGTCAATGTGATCCTTGTCCTCTGACTTTCTTCCACTAGGTATCATTAGACCAACTTGCTTTCCGCATCCATTGTCCCAAGGGGAGCCCATTCAGCATGTCACAGTGGGGAGGGAGGGAAAGAGGGGGAGGGAGAGAGAGAGAGAGACAGAGAGAGAGACAGAAAGAGAGAGAGAGAAAGAGAGAGAGAGAGAGAAAGAAGGAGAGGGAGGACACAATAGAATCAGGAATGGAAGTGGTGGCCCTTTTGAAACTTCTACTGCCATTCAAAGTTATCTTCTTCAAAATGTTAAGTTGATTCCCATCCCACACCCCAAATTGTATCAAAGACTGTGAGCTTTTACTGTTTTGTTTGACCAGTTGGAACATTCAGGGGAAATATAAATCTCTCTGCTGTGGAGTCTTTTTTGATACATATGATACTCTGAAATTAGATTTTTTTTTTTAGAGCAAAGGATCCTGCTTAGTAAGGAAAGCTGTAATCTGGGCAGAATACACTGTATCATTTCACTCCAGTAACAGGATTTTAGAAATGTATTTGGAGGTCAAGATTTTAACACCTCTGTGTTTGATGTATAAAGCTTGTCATGCTTTTGTTTATTATTTATGGGTTTCAATATAACTCTGTACTTAAGGAACATGATTTACTTAATAAGAAGTGTAATATAGTAAAAACTAAAGAAACTCTGGTTTAAAATCTGCAAATCTGCCCCGACTTTGTTTGGGCAGTTTGATTTCTTGCTTTTGCCTATCATGTTACCTCCAAAGAAATAATACTTTCATGATAATATTGCATTATTATTTAACTATTTCATGAAGATATTTAAAATTTTAAGAGATAATCTTTGAACACTGGGAGAAAGGGAGGAAATTTGGATTCAGTAGGCAAACACTGAACTCCTATGAGGACAAGAAGAAAAGTTCTAGAAAGAGCTGCAGTGCAGAGTATAGACAGAATAGGTATATGAGTGTTATTTTGCTTGGCTGTGTGATAGCTATGGGGTCTGTAAACCTTGGCATGCTGGCAAATGGAAAATTAAATTCTGACTCTGGCGAGGACTTCACAAGTCGAGCTTGAAGGATGATGTGTCTTTTAAAGGATGAAGTCGGGAGAGTGAAGATCTGTTATCCTGAGCCAACGCAGTCAGAGTTATTAGTGACAAATGCTGAAAGGTAAAAGCAGTGAATTGTGGGAAACTGGGATATTATTTTAGCAACTTGTGCTACTTGCAAGAATCTTATTTAACCCCAAGATACAAGGAAACACCAAGTAACACATTTTAGGGGTCTAGCGAAGGGTGAAAAGATGGAGGGTTACCAAGCTTCTTCTTCTTCTTGTTTTTTTTTTTAATACAATTTTTGCTTAATTTTAAAGCAATTACCAGGCCAGGAATGTGGCCTAGTGATAGAGTGCTTGCCTAGAATGCATGAAGCCCTGAGCTGGATTCCTTGGTATCATATACACAGTAAAAGCCAGAAGTGGTGATGTGGCTCAAGTGGTAGAATGTTAGCCTTGAGAAAGCCCAAGGACAGTGCCAGATCCTGAGTTCAAGCCCCAGGACTGGCAAAAAAAAAATCCCTTAAAATATAAAAATAAAAATAAAACAGGGGCCAGGAGCCTAGTGGTAGAGTGCTTGCCTACGATGCACAAAGCCCTGGTTTTGATTCCTTGGTACCACATACACAGAAAAAGCCAGGAGTAATGCTGTGGCTCAAGTGGCAGCGTGCAAGCCCTGAGCAGAAAGTGTCCAAGGACAGTGCCTAGGCCCTGAGTTCAAGCCCCAGGACTGGCAAAAAACAAACAAACAAAAAAAACAATTATTATCCTTCATTGGAGCATTAGCCAAAATTCAGTACAAAATTCAGTAGTTTGAAACATCTCTAAACTTCTGAATCTGTTAAACTTAAAAGGTATAAAACCTTCAGAAACCATTACATAAGCCAAAACAAAAACATTTAGCAACAGTTCATATTTAAACCAAGTAACCAAACTATTCAAATTACCTAAAATAATTTTTGTTAATATTTAGGAGAACAACATAGTTATTTCAGTAAAATATCTTACTTTATTTTCAGTAAAGTATCTATCTATCTAGTTTTTCTCCTTAGATTTAAATAACAAATACAAACACTCATGTAGATTCTGTCATTTATTAGAAATAGAATCATGAAAGTTTAGTATAAAAAATGATAAACTGGGGGGGCCAGGTGTTTGGCCTAGTGGTAGAATGCTTGCCTATTATGCATGAAGACCTGGGTTCGATTCCTTGGTACCTCATACATAGAAAAAGCCAGAAGTGGTGCTGTAGATCAAGTGGTAGAGCTTGAGCTTTGAGAAAGCCTGAGGACAGTGATCAGGCCCTGAGTTCAAGCCCTAGTATTGTCAAAAAAGATAAATTGGGTGCTGGTGCCTTATGCCTGTAATCTTAGCTACTGTGCTACTGTACTCAGGAGGCTGAGATCTGATGATTGTGATTTGAAGCCAGCTTGGGCAGAAAAGTCCCTGTGTGACTCTTATCTCCAATTAACCACTCAAAACCCAGAAGTGGTGCTGTGGCTCACATGGGAGAGCTGAAGAGCTCAGGGACAGCACCCAGGCCATGAGTTCAAGTCTCACGACTGCAAAAAAAAAAAAGATCTCTTATCCAAAATCCTTATAAGTCTTAGGTAAGAAATGAACTAATAAGTTTTCTACTTTTTTCCTCCTCCAACTCTTGCTTATATAACTGGCTTTGAATTCCTGATCCTCCTATTTCAGGCTCCCAGTTGTTGGGAGGGATTGCAGGTGTTCACTGCTACACCGGGCTTTCTCTACTTTCTAATAACATGTAATGACTGAGCTTCTATGACAGTAGATTTCATTGTAAGCTTGTGGCTAGTAAATTTTAGGACACTTTCATCAATTTAATAGTTTTACTATATAAAGTTTTTAGAATAAACTAGTATGTGTGGCTTCTTTTCTCTCACTCTTTCCAGACTGATGCTATTCTTATACTTTTGGGGGAACAGATTGAGTTATTGGGTTACAGCTGGGCCTTAGGCTTTTCAAGCATAGAACTGATGACTACGAGGACATTTTTGTTGTTCTTTGTTTGGGGAAGGGCCTGCTGTTTAATGATAATTTAAACATGACTCTGGCAACTGGCATTCTTGACCTTGTTTATGTTATACAGAGTATTCGACCACAGCAGTCCAATATTTGTAACACAGAAGAGAAACAATTATTATTAGCTTAGAAATGGGGTTAATACCCCTGTAAAGAATGAGGATAGGCTGTATGGAATGTTGAGGTGTGTGTGTGTGTGTGTGTGTGTGTGTGTGTGTGTGTGTGTCTTTTGATAGAAATAGCTCACTCAGTTCTGTAGATTATTATTTAATGTTTTAAATGGTTCTTTTCAATTGCTAGGACTTTTTTATGTCTCTGGTAGAATCTCTGTGGAATCCATTAGGAAGAGATGTTGAACCTCCTCCACCCCATTGAACAGATTTCTTTATTTTCCAGCCATAGGTCAAAGGTAGAATTGCTTTCAATAAGGTTTTGCATTACCCTTGAACTTGGAGAAGCTAGTCTAGGAAGAAGACAGATAAGAGAATAGATCAGCTTCTTTTTACTATCTTCCTGATACAATTTGAGTGAATGATCTTCTCAGCAGTGATTTCTACCTCCTGCAAGGAGACTGAGGTTTTAGAATGTTTAATAAATTAAGTTAGCTGAGTTGAAGGAGCTCAAAGTTATTGTGTGTGTGTGTGTGTGTGTGTGTGTGTGTGTGTGTGTGCGTGCGTGCGCGTGTATGTGTTGGGGATGGTGGTGGCATTTAAATGCCTTGACATTTTGTTTAGTAAATTAGTGTTATTTCAAAGTCATGTTATTATTATATTATTGACCTGTTGGCATAGACCGAAGGATATCATATTAATAATGGGTACCTTAACAGCGCTGTACAAATTTTAACTCTGAAGTTCATGTAAAATTCAGTCTTTTCCACCAAAAGAAAAGTAACAGGGACTATAGCATGACATGCATGGATTTAGGTTATAATTTATTTTCCTTTTGTGGTACTGTTTGAAAAAAGTGATATAATGATAGGGTAGTCTATAGCTTTTGTCTAGTGCTAAAACAAACATGCACAAGCCCGAGAGAGGTAATCATGCTATGCTTCTTGTATTATAGGAATAAAGGGAAAAGACTTCAAAATCAGCCTTTTTTCCCCCCCTAAAACAGAAAATGAAAACTTGACTAATGATACCTGGCCTGGGATCCCTATTGTAGGGTGAGATTTCCAAGGCTGTAATTTCTAGTTAAAGGAAACAGTTCATTATGACGGTTAGGTTTGCCTAAAATTTCAGAGGTTTAGGACTCACTGGGCAGGGACTGCTGGGTGCTTTCTCTTTGGCAAGATTCTTTTAATTTATCATGTAAATACTGACACAATGACTCGATGAGACTTTGAGTCTGTCTACTGTACCCAGTTCTCTTCGTGTTCTGTGACCAAGCTTTCACTCCTTCACTGAGATTTTGCCCTAACGAAAGTGTATTTCTGACTCTTTGGAGGGCTGGATCAAGTTCTCTTCAACTCTGAATTGAATGCAATTCAGGTATATGTAATTAACAGTTACAAATTGGCCTTGTGCTACCTCCCAGGGGTTGGTAGGGGTGAGTAAGGCAGGATTCCTACCCTCCAGGGGAAGTTCTCTGACCTATAACAGAGATGGTTACAATTCTGCATATCAAGGTTTTAAGATCAGCAAGCTCTTGGTACTTTGGGAGCCTCTGAGGCTGGAGGGAGTGGGAGGAGGGAAGTGGGGTGATGGCTGTCCTTTATGGTTCAAGGTAGTGGAAGTGGTAAGGAAGAAGGTCAAGGAGTGCAGGGGGTATCTCCAGAGATAAAGCAAGCTTAGAAGAGGAAGAAAGGTATCTAGGGAAGGGGAGTTGGTAGGATTTCTATTTGTTTAGCTTTGGCTGGGTAAATCAAAATGCTTCCCTGTTTACTTTGGTAAAATAGAGATAAGCACTGATTATCTAGTAGCCAAATCTGGTTTTCTTTTTCTTTTCTGTGTTCCTTGACTTAATTCTTTAAGTTACTCATTCATTTATCATTCCACATTCCTTTGTTATATACTCCCTCTATCCAGAAGGATAGATTGAGCAATGCAAAGGAGACTGACGTGCCCTCTAGCAAATCAGGAAGCTTGCCTGCTGTTATATTTTGTATATAACTGAAGTTTGGATTTACCTTTACATGTGGGGTTATTCTTCAATTTTAGGAACTCTTTTCTTCAAAAGATCTTAGTGTTTTCTGGTCCAACAGCTTCTCCCTCTGAGAAAATGAGTCTGGTATTCTTGCCTTTATTTTATGAACTTGACATGTTCTGCCAAGATTTACCTGTTCATTGGAACGTTCCAGAACCAGACACAACTGGATCTTATCAGTAGCCTTGGCTGGCTTCCATCTCATTTTAGACGCAACTTATGTTTGAGTTTTCCTGTGCAACTTATGGCTTATTTCTTAGAAAACTGGGCATCTGGTGCTTGTTGGAAGTGAAACTGAATTGAGGTCATGCTAGCATGATTCTTTTTTTACTTAAGTTTTTATTGAACCACTCAGGAATACAAACATTGTAGCAAAGCATTCTAATCAGAAGAAAATAGCTGCATATGCTTATAAGGGGGGCAATGATTCAAACAATATAGATATGCCTGACATAAGTAATACAATCTCTACCACTCAGCCTTACCAATTTGTTATTATTTGGACAAGCAAAGGGTAACCTTACATTCTTGCCCCTTGTTTATTCATTTCTAGAAAACTACATGTCTTGCTCTGTGTGTGTGTGTGTGTGTGTGTGTGTGCGCGCATGTGTGTGTGTGTGTGTACGTGTGTGTGTGTGAAGTTTCTGTACCTCTCTCTTTTCCCTCTGTTCTCTCTCAACCTTTTAAAAAGTTTGTACCCAAGGCCAGCATTGAAGATGTCAAGTCTGAAGCAAGCCAGAAGAGCCGCACAGCATTTACTGGAACTGTTATGGCATGACATTACACAATTCAGAGTTCTTGTTAGAGTGATATGGATGTCTAGCAGTTATGGATGGGAAATGAAACTATTTCCAGCTGTGTGACAATCAAGATGATAAATATCATTGTAGAGCCTGTTATTCCCACAAGGACTCTGCTACATCTGGATTTCAGGCAGGAGGGGACAAGGGCATTCTGGAGCATGTGTGTCCCAAAACAAGGCACTAATGGAAACCTACCACTACTTCTGAAGTAGAGAGGATAGCTGACTAGTTGACGTATTCTCTATGGGCAGCATTCATTGTGGGAACTAAACAAATGACTCCCTCCCCCCCACTTTGGCTCCTCCCTTTAAAAGTCTGTAATCTGTAGATGATAAGAATGCTGTGTTCTTTCTGAGGAAGTGAGAGCAGCAACAGAATTGTTTTTTGCTAAGGGGCTGCTTTGCCCTCTTGAACTATGATTTGTTGGGAGAAGGATTATGGTCATGTCAAGAAAATGAGGCATTTGTTCTGTTCTTATTATCTATATTGTAGTTCTACAGAGAACTGCTTGCTTTACTTTCTGAGTAGTCCCAGAGACAGAACAGTTCAAAGGTTAGGACAGAATGGCTGACTTTCAGCAGGACCTGTTTTCTAGTCACTTTATCTGATATCCTGACCATTGAGTTTCATGCAGCTGATATCTTGTAGCAATATTGGGTACACACACAGATACACAGACACACACAGACACACACAGACACACACAGACACACAGACACACACACACACACAGAAAGGCAAATAGCTAAAAAGTGTGGATCCTGCTCTGGAGTAGCTTACTTAACAAAGAGGGACATGGACAGATGACAAGATTGGGCAACCAGGTATAAATACTACAAACCAAGGTTTAACAAAGCTGTCTGCATATGTCTGAATGGGTAAGACACCTTGGACTAGAAGAATGATTTACATGGCAGCAAGGGGCTGGTTTCTGGTCCATGGAGAAGTTCATTCCGTGTCCATTTCTTGTCGAAGGTATTTGGAAAGACAGGATGTTCACGGGAGTGACAGGCTTGGCCTGGAACCAGTGGTTTCTGGTAGAGTGGTGATGTGCATGTGAAGGTTGGGGAGGGTTCTGGAGATGGTTGGGGGTCAAAAACGGCATGTTGATGCATGCTATTTACAGATGGGAGACGAAGGTATGAAAATGGTGCAGTGAATTAGTTAGTTTTAGACACAACTAAAACCACACTGGCAGAGTTGTTCATCATGTTGCTGGAAACTTGGGGTTGAAGCTTAGCTGAAATTTGTGGTTGGAACGTAAGGCCTGTTCACTGGTCCCTTTGCTTTTAAACTTAAGTCTGTCACTCTACTGCTTGAGCCACAGCTCTGCTTCAGGCCTAACTGGAGGTAAGAATCTCATGGATTTTACTTCCCCAGTTGGTTTTGAACTGCGATCCTCAGCTCTCAGCCTCCTGAGTAGCTAAGATTATAGGCATGAATCCCCAGTGGCCAGAAGTAGTTATTGTTAAGTGTTAAACAATTGTTATGTGAGAGTAGTAGCGAAATGTATGGGGAAACTGGAGAGAACTTTCAGAGCAAGAAGAGGGATAGGTTCAATATTTTTACATGAATAAGACAGTTTGATTCTTTGGGTTATTTTTCTTTAGCAGATGATTCGAATAGTTTTATGAATTATCAAGTATTCATTGAACATTTATTGGCTTCTCTTGATGATGAGATTTGGGGATGATATAAAGGAAATAGTGTGAATTTCACTGTAAGGTTTTCATGGGGTAAACACAAATCCCTGAGACTATCCATTCTAGCTACTGGCATCTGGAAAATATCCTTAAAGTTGTTGGGAGATTCATGGTAATCTGGGGCTAAAAGGGATTTGTAAATATAGTTTTAATTTACTGTGGATCTAGCAGCAGTGAATGTCATTGCTGTCATTACTGAAAACAAACAACAACAACAACAACAAACAATGACAAATAGACCCCTTAAAAGAAATTTGGAAATCCTTGTGGTCTGGACTTCAATTTGAGAAGCTCCAACAGGATTCTCAAGTTTTTTTTTAAATTTTACTTTTATTTTTATTTTTGGTTGGTTATGGGACCTGAACTCTGGATATAGGCATTGTCCCTGAGCTTTTCAGATCAAGGCTACCACCCTATCTCTTGAACCACAGTGCCACTTCATTTTTTATTTTTTTTTTAAACTTGGGTAAATACCAGGCTTTCAAAAGTATAACTTTGTTATTTATCTGGCCAAAGGAAAGCTTTTTCTAGTAAAGAATTTATTTCCATTTCAAGTAACTGTATTGGCATTGCCGTCTTACAAAGTAGAACCAACACAAATTTATCCCCCCCTCTTTTAAGCCAGCATGATTCATCAACTTCATACATTTCCATTATAGAACAAAAATAATACAAGCTCATTTTGGAAGATTTGGCATACATAGAAGATATCCATATTTGAGGATGCTTTCTTCACAATTATTAAAATATTTATTCTGTGTGAATAGTTAATAACATACCCTTGCATCAAAGGTATATATACATGCCATTAAAATTTTTCATTTTGAATTTTGGGTCATTGCATCCTGGTCACCTGTGTTGTAGGTATCATATTGAATTAATTAATTCATCTGGTCTTCCCTGAGGACCTTCCCATATTTAGGAGCAAAGGTTCCTGAATTCTGTAATTATCTTAAATAATCTCCACTAGGAGTTTATCAACATAGAGGCTGTGTTGTTAGGTCTTTTCCATCTGAAAACTGCAATTTGTATAATGAAACTAGCTTTGGTGGGGATAGAACCCAGGACTTTGAGCATGACAGGCTAGTCATGCTTTTTCCTTGAACTAATATCCCTAGTCCAGATCCTCTGGTTTAAGCGAATACCAATCACTTATAAGATTGAAAACAATGCAAGAAAAGTAATAGCCTTGTAAAGACCAGCCTTCACTGGAAATGTCACTCATGGTTCATTGTGACTGTTCGGTTCTAGTATAGGTGTTTATACATGAAACTTTGGCCTCATTTATTGATTTTGTGTATTTGGTAAGTGAATGGATTTTAGCGTTTTTTTATTTCTTGTGGATTAAGGGTTTCTGTTTCCTGAGTGTTGAAAAGAGCTTGGTTTTCTAAATGTGACAAATGTGATTTATGTTCATTAGTTCAGCTACTACATTGATACTATTCACATGTTCTAGACCTCATTTGTCTGCTTGAGCTGCTACAGGACAATAATACTCCTTTAGCCTCTCTACAAGTAGGCTAGGCTTCTATTTCTTTGTATCTTTTTTTCCCCTGGTACTTGGACTGAAATGACAGCTTCTTTGTAATAATTTCTATGTTAAATTACAATATAAGATAATATAAAATAACGGTCTGTGATTTTTTTCCCCTGACATTAATGTTGCCATTCACTTTCCTTCTTTGGAATGACTTCATTTATCTGTCTGATTTTAAACTGATGTCATTTTAGATCATATTTTTGCTGCAAAACAACATTTAGTTGGATTGGTCTTCAAGAACCTTTTAACAAGAACATTATTTTTATTGCAATGTGAATGCATTATTATTATTATCATTAGACAGTTCTGGGGCATTATTATTATTATTATTATTATTAGACAGTCCTGGGGCTTGAACTTATGCCTGGGTACTGTCCCTGAGCTTCTTTTGCTCAAGGCTAGTGCTGTGCTACTTGAGCCACAGCACCACTTCTGCATTTTTCTGTCTATGTGGTACTGAGGAATCAAACCTAGGGCTTCATGCTAGGCATGCACTCTACCACTAAGCCACATTCCCAGCCCTGAATATTTTATTATAATTGTTCTTGTTATTTTTGTTTAGAAATTAAGGTGGGAAAATAAGATGCATGCCTTTTCTATTTGGATTCCTCGTTCATAGTTAAGTATATACTTAGAAGTTCAAATAAATGTGGGATTTTTTTAAAATGCCAGTTCTGGGGCTTGGACTCAAGGTCTGAATACTGTCCCTGAGCCTTTTTGCTCAAGGCCACAGTTTCACTTCCAGATTTTTGGTGATTAACTGGAGATAAGAGTCTATGGACTTTCCTGCTTGGGCTGGCTTCAAACCTGGATCCTTAGTTCTCAGCTTTCTAAATAGCTAGAATTATAAGTGTGAATAACTGGTGCTTAGCCTGTGAGGATTTTCTTTCTTGTGTTTTGATATTGATTTATCACTTTTATTTATCTTCTCCTTAGACTGATTTCTATATAGAACTAGCCAGGACTCTGGATTGTTGTTCTGGAACAAGGCAGGAACAGGTCATACCACATAGGCAGTGTTTGGGATCAGATGAGCCATAAGTGCCTGTAGTGAATTAGGTGCAGATGTAGGTGGTGGCTAGTACTAGAAATGGGTTGGGTCAAAAGGTAATGGAGTCATAGGGTTAATTTAGTCTCAAGGTACAGCCTGAAAGAGGATTAGAGCATGCTGATACCCTGTTTAGGATTTTGAGGACATCTGTCTAGGCAGAATTAAGAGAGAAATGGTGTAAAAAAACCTCTAAAATTGGGTGGGCATTTAGCTCAGTAGTAGAGTGTTTGCCTCACAGCCCTAAGTTCAATCCCCTCTCTACCTTATCATCCAATGGGAAAAAAAAGAAAGTCAGAAGCTTCCTGGAAAAACTTTATTTTCGGAATTGGAGCAACAGTTGGGTTTGTTAGCTTCTCCAAGGGCATCTCTTCACTCAGGGTGCAAAGAGTCTCATTTCCTACTCAAGCATTAGACACTTTCAGAGTAGTTGCACAAATCACACATCTAACTCACATCTAATTCAGGTATTAGGAATCTTTAGAATGGTATTTCATTAGGAATTAGCCATTCATCATGCTTAAATAGATTCCTTCTCATTACTATAGACTCAACTGTGCCCCCACTAATACTAATATATTGAAGCTCTAACCTCCAGTATATCTGTTTCGATACAGGGTAATTAACACTAAATGAGGTCAAAAGACTCTTTAATCCAATAGGATTGCCATCTTATAAGCTCTCTCTGTCCATTCACATGCATGGAGGAAAGGCCACATGAGCACCCAGTGAGAAGTAGAACTAGGGGAAAATAAATGTATATCATGTAAACCATGTATTCCATCTCAGCTGATATGATATTCCATTAACTTTGGTCAGGAAGAAAAGTAGTATTAATTTGTTGTGGCCAGTACTATTTCAGGCAGATGCTAGTAGCTTCATTGGCCTTAACTCTGTTACATCAAGATTTCATAGATCGCTTCTGTCTCTTCCTTTTTCTATCTCCATCCTGTTTGAATGGTGGAATAATAACTCAGTGGGCAAAATTTTTTCTTTCTTTCTTTTTAAAAAAAAACTTACAATAGCCCTTTTATTTAATGAATTAATTTATTTTTTTGATGGGCTGTGGGGCTTGAACTCAGTCTGGGCACTGTCCCTGAGTTCTTCAGCTCAAGACTACCACCCTACCTTTGAGCCAAGGCCCTCTTCCTGTTTTCTAGAGGTTAATTGGAGATAAGAGTCTCATGTCCTTTTGGGCTGGCTTTGAACCTTGATCCTCATATCTCAGCCTCCTGAGTAGCTAGGATTACAGGTGTGAACTACTGTGCCCCTCTAGCCCTTTAATTATAATAAGAAATAACATATATGTGATGGATAGATAGATGTAGTTAAGTAAACATAAATATGTAGATATATATGTTCATGCAGGGATGTGTGTATGTATCATTTTTTCTGTAAATGTTCTTAAGATATGTAAAAATTATTCAGTGCTTAAAAAGTATTTGTTTTTATGTGAAATACTGCTTAATATGCTCCTGTTTTTGTTTTTTAACCCTTCCCTGTTCCTCTCCCTTTCCTGTGCTGGTACTGGGACTTGAACACTGTCTTCTTCTTCCTTTTTTTTCCCCCAAACTGAAGGCTCACTGTACTACGTAAGCCATAGCACCACTCCTGTGAGGTAAGAGCCTCACAGACTTTCCTGCCTGGGCTGGTTTTGAATTGCAGTCCTCAGCTCTCAACCTCCTGAGTAGCTAAGATTACAGGTATAAGGCACCAGTGCCTGGCTTTTAACCCCTTCTTGAAATAAGGTCTCACTATGTAGCACAGACTGGACTCAAACTCATGATCCTTCTGCTTCAGTCTGTCACATGTGGTGATTATACTACCTCATCTGACTTTCTGTTTAATGTATTGTTAAATGTAGCTTTAAAAATTGTTTTTAAAAGCATAATATAGTCCCTAAATAAGACCATTCATATTTATAGTTATCTAATGAATACATTTTTCATTTAAGCCTATTAGTTTTATGGCTTATTTCCATTAAGACCTGTTTTTGGTTTTATTTCTATAGCCCATTTTTAAAACCCACTCTTGAACATGGCAACATATTCTAAATTATTTTAGTAGTGCAGAAATAATCCCTTAAATTATTAAGCTGTTCATTCAACCATTGTTCAATTTTTGGACTTATAAGTTTTATATCCCATTTCCTTGCTAGCTTAAAAAAAACCTTTTACCCACAGATTTTCATGTAATTCTTTTTATAGTATCAAAGAATGGAATCACTAATTTGAGAGTAATTTCATTTGGCTTTTAAGTAGATTTAAAAAGGTTTTTGAATTTGTGTGTGTGCCTCTCCTGGGGCTTGAACTAAGGGCCTGGGTGCTGTCCTTGAGCTTTTTTGCTCAAGAGTAATACTCTACCACTTAAGCCACTCTTCTAGTCTTATAGACTTCTTTTTGTTTTGTCCATGTTGGCCTCAAACTGAGATCTTTAGATTTCAGCCTTCTGAGTAGCTAGTACCACCAGCTAGTGGCTGGCTTCTTAAACATTTTTAATGTACAAAAGTAACCTATCCTTATTATGGAAATGAAAATATAAAGTTAAAAAGCCATAATATCCACCTAAAGACAGTTATATTTACTTGTAACCTTTTCCATGCATTTTCTCTAGTTGAGCTCCTATTGAGTTCAACCATGGTCCTGTCCTTTCTCTCAGGGGCACACCATGCCTGTAGGTGGCCTTAGTTCTTTTCAGTAGCTGTGTCTTGCTGCATTGAACACCTTTGTATAGGGGGCTTTTTCTCAATTTCAGGTGACTTCTATAGAGTAGATTCCCAGTGATAGAATTCGCTGCCATAAACAGCAAAGAGGATTTTTTTTTTAATGACAGTGATAAGAAAGTGGTTTCCAAAGCAGTGTTAGTGCTTCATACAATGTAAATGTAGAAATTAGTATGAGTAAAACATAGGTCTGTAGAACTCAGAAAATAACTGAAGACAGGAGCCTAGGTGAGGATGCCCGGATGTCCTTGTTGGCTAGTCTTTTGCTGTGCTCATGTTCTGCATTCATCTGCTTTGGCATCCTGACTAAATAGCTCTCAAGCTTCAAATCTTGGTGCTCTGCCCTTTTGAATACAGACCTTAATTTGCCACAGTAGTTATTTACTTTTCTCCCAAGATGTGGACTTGAACTTTGTATCTTCCACTTTTACTCTGTCATTCTACCACTAGAGCCATGCTTCCAACTCCCAAAGTTTGATTTTTAGTGCCATTCATTTTTAAGCTGACGGAATAATATTCCTGTGAGTGTGTATGATTCTGTGAGATAATGGGTTAACTACTAGAAAATGGAGAAAGTACTTTAAAAATAAAAATACATTTATACCTGTACTTGTTTCATGGGTGTGATTTCATATCCGTTCCCATAGCTTTTTTTCCCCAAGTGTCATTGGTATTACAACCAAAAACCACTTTTGTGTTTAAGAAAAATAAAATGAGCTTCCTTAAGAGGTATCATCCATCCATCCATCACTAAAAGTAGTCATATGCAATACAATTAAGTATGAAATTTAATAATCATTTGCTAGACCTTAAGAATATAAATGGGTAAGATTGAGGTGTATCTTCAAAAACTAAAAAAAAATGCGAGGGTTGGGAACTACATGAAAATAACTATGCAATACATTATACTAGAATTCAGGTTTTTGTTTAGTTTCCTATGGAATGAAATGAAATTTGATGAGCACTGGAAGGAAATGTGGAAAAAGGAAATGGGAATGAGAATTTTAACAAGATTGAGGGTCCATTTCAGGGTATTAGCCTGTGTTAAAAACGGGCCACACATTTCAAATAACCAATTAAGCACATATAAAATATATCAGATAACAAGGTGAAATATTGGATAGGGAAGGGGGAAAATCAAGATAAGCAGGAGGAGGGAGGGAGGGAAATGGGGACCATGTCATAAGAAAGGGTATCAATGTTTGTGAAGTTATACACCTTCTGTCTGGTGAATATAACCCTTCTAGTAATCACACACACACACAAAACGGGCCACACAGTTGGCTGTCATTTCAAGTAGATCTCATGAAGTGGGGTGGGGGGTAAGAGGTCAATTATTGTGTGATCCAGAGAGCACATGGGGTTAAGAGCTAACCAGGACACATGACCCCTGATAGAGCTAGAATGAGAGAGAATGTTATCTATTATTTGCCAAACAGATTGATGATGATGATGATGATGATGATGATGATGATGATGCTCCGGTACTGGGACTTGATCTCAGGGCCTCCCTTGACTCTCTTACTCAAGGCTGTCACTGAAGTTAAGAGGCTCCCAGACTCTCCTATAGCTACCTTTGAACCTTGATCCTCACTTCTCAGCCTCCTTAGTATTTAGGATTATAGGTGTGAGCCACTGGTACCTAGATTTACAGTAAACGTTTTAAAGTAGTGAGCAGTGCCTTCAAACACAATCTTTAGAATAAATGTAATAGTAGAGTTTTTTTTTCCTAACAGTATTGTTGGTTTAAGTCTGTGGCAGTAGAGAACTTCACATGATTTTAAAAGTTCATTGTTCCAGCTGGCTTCTGTTTTAGGAGCATTATCCTTTGTAGATTATTCTCTATGATTGTAGCTAGAAAGGACTGTTAATATCTTTTTCTGTGTACTGCTGTTTACAAAAGCATCTTTCTTTCTTTTTTTTTCATAATCCAGAGGTCTTTATTTATTTGTTTGCCAATCCTGGGCTTGAGCTCAAGGCCTGAGCACTGTCCTTGGACTTTCTCAAGGCTAGAGCTCTACCACTTGAGCTTCAGCAACATTTCTGGCTTTTTTGTATGTATGTGGACTGAGTAATCGAACCTGGGTCTTCGTGCATGCTAGGCAGGCACTCTACCACTAGGCCAAACTCCCGGCCCAGAGGTCTTTATTTTTTTTACATCTCTTAGGCCATGAATTCATAGGGGATAGGTTCTAATAGCTCAGACTCCTTCCCGTTGGTTCTCACAAAGTGTGCTTCTCTGGGTGGAGCGGGCTGGCACTTCAGTTGAACCCAGGTTCCTTTCTCTTTGGCTTCCTTCTTTTTCTGGTCATTTTCCTTCACCCGTTTCAGGAAGCCATCTCAGCTCTTAGAGTGCTTAATATGCTCAGTATGCACATTAATCCTCTTGGCAAGTATCTTGCCCTTAACTCGTTTGTTCACAACAATGCCAACAGCATGCTAGGTAACACTGTAGATCCTTCCAGTTTTGCCATGATAACATTTATGGGGCATTCCTTTTTGAACAGTACCCATTCCTTTGATGTCTACAATATCACCCTTCTTGTAGATTCTCACGTATGTGGTCAAAGGAACAACTCCATGCTTCCTGAAGGGCCTAGAGAACATATACTGGTACCTCTCTTTTTTCCCTTTGTGTTTGTCATTTTGACAAATTACTGGAAGATGGCGGTTCCAGCCAAAAGGCTAAAAGCATCTTTCTATATATGGTTTTCCAAGTATAAAAATTTTATTCTCCACTAATGATACTTTCATGAAGTTTAAAGAAAGATACAGGAATGAGAAAAGTGGAATGTTAGTTCTCTGAAATTACTTTAAAGATGCATGTTCAAAGATGGTCACAGTTTGAGGTATGAGAAGTTTGGACTTCAATATGTATATTTCTGAAGGATAAGATTGGGCCCATAACAATCAAGATGAAGTGAGGAGTTTGATACACATTGAATGTGAAGAATATACAGGAAGATGATTCTAGAATGTTTCTGGATGTGTCAGAACACTGCAGAGTACAGAATTCCACATTCGGAGTTGGGAATGTGGCCTAGTGGTAGAGTGCTTGCCTAGAACCCACGAAACCCTGGGTTTGATTCCTTGGTATCACATACACAGATAAAGCCAGAAGTGGTGCTGTGACTCAAGTGGTAGAGCACTAGCCTTGAGAAAGCTTAATGACTGTGTCCAGGCCCTGAGTTCAAGCCCCAGGACTGGCACAAAAAAAAAAAAAAAAGAATTCCACATTTGGTGCTTAAAACAATGGTAGTAAGATTGTGTCGGTAATGTACAACCTTTGCATATTTTCTGAGTGACTTGGAGTGTGCCTGTATAACATGTACAGGAGCCCTACATCACATTGATTCAGTATTTGAGAGAAAAGCTAGGGCAGCCATATGGTGATTCTCATGTGTGTCCAGGGTCCAAGGTGACTGGTGTGGAAGCTAGGGAGGAGACCCAAAGGAATGGTAGAAAGGCAGAGAAGCATTCCTCTCTGTCAGAATTTTGAAGGGTGTCCTGCCTGGCATCCTCTGTCATCTCTGTGATAGATGGACAAACTCTGGGGTTTCTTTGATGAAGGAGGTGATGGGAGGAATGAAAAGGAGCAGAAAGAAATGAGCAAACATACCTGTTATTGTGGGCACAATTGGGATTAGAATGCTCTGATGCATAGTGATTGCTTTACCTTTGGTTTTTCTCCCTGGGGCCTCTGCAGGCTGTGAATGGAAGCAGAATAGACCAGTTTGGATCTTAATCGGGATGAAATGTCAAAGGGGAGCTTGGTAGAAAGGAGTGTGGGAGGTTCCAGAACTGAGAATGGTATTTGGGCTGAGTATTTTGAGAACCCAGGTGGTAAGGTGAGATGAGGGGTAGCTCTCTCTTTGGATGGGACCAGAAGCTGCGTAATTCACTGTCCAAGGGCTGTATGGTGTACTTGACTGCGGACAGCTGTACAGATGTACATTTCCAGTCAGCGAGGGGGATTTTGAAGTTTCATTGGGGAATTCTGGTAATGACAGGTTAAATGGGGTTGTTAAATGAAGAAATAACTAGGAGGGCAGAGAGAGATATGTTGAAATTGTTGTCTTTAAAAATTTTTTTAATTTATATATATATTTGCCAGTCCTGGGGCTTGAACTCAGGGCCTGAGCAGTGTCCTTGGACTCTCTCAAGGCTAGAACTCTACCACTTGAGCCACAGCATCACTTTTGGCTTTTCTCTATATATGTGATACTGAGGAATTGAACGTAGTCCTTTGTGCATGCTAGGCAAGCACTCTACTACTAGGCCAAACTCCCACCCTGAAATTGATACTGACTTGTTTAATGACTGAACTGTTTGTAGGTTAAGGACATTGAGTAGAATACTTGGGAGATCCTTTTCAGTCCCATGATTTAGCAAAATGTCTTGGGCTTGCTGTTCCTTTCCTCCTTCCTATTTAGTTATTCATTTATTTTTATTTTTGTACACAGGTTCTAGGGCTTGAACTCAGAGCCTAATTGCTGTCCCTGAGTTGTTTTTTTTTTTTTTTTTTTGCCAGTCCTGGGCTTGAGCTCAGGGCCTGAGCACCTTCCTTGGACTTTCTCAAGGCTAGACTAGCTCTACCACTTGAGCCTCAGCACCACTTCCGGCATTTTTCTATGTATGTGGTACCGAGGAATCGAACCGGGGTCTTCATGCATGCTAGGTAAGCACTTTAACCACTAGGCCAAACTCCCGGCCCCTGTTTTTTTTTTCTCTCAAATCTAGTACTGTATCACTTGAGCCATACCTCCACTTCTGCCTGAACCCCTCTCAACCCTGTGTGTGTGTGTGTGTGTGTGTGTGTGTGTGTGTGTGTGTAGTTAATTGGAGAAAAAGGTTCTGCCCCAGCTGGTTTCCAATTACAATCCTCAGATCTCAGCATTCTGATTAGCTAGGATTGCAGGAGTGAGCTACCAGCGCCTGGCCAACTCACCATTTGTATGGTAGCAAGTTGGCCTGAAAATAGGCCCAGTAGTTTCAGAGAGAGCTAAGTATAACCAGAAATATGAAGAAAGACCAAGACAACACAGACTTTTTCAAACATTAAAGCTGTTAGTTAACAGCTTTATGCTTGTTGCCAGGGTCACTCTCAAGCTTCCTTCACTGGGTCTCAGGATAGGTTGTTAGTGAAAATTGGTCCCTTGCGTACTACACTCACTACACTTTAAGCACTCATGGGCTACCTGGTGACCTCAACTTCAAGATCCAACTAGTGTGCACAGCAATCCCATTTTTATTGATCTTCTTATAATTGTAAATGTTTGACAGATTATAGCCTCTTTAAATGCCTTGGGAGTGCATTGATGCGTGTTTTCTCCAGTTCCCTTGGGGTCAAGGAGTACAATGGTCAAACATGCATTTCCGTCCTCAGTGTCTCCACCACACAGCTGGCTTCTGAGGCCTGTAATAGGCAATTAGGACAGGAAGGAGAGGCATTGCTCAAGTTCTTTTTCTAAGGTAACATTAATTGGATTCATCTTTTACCACATGGTAAGGGTCATGGTTATTACAATGTACCATTTTGGTTTGGCATTTAAACTTTTTATTGTGGATTGGTTAGTCCTGGGCATTTCAGATTTAGTTTTGTGGTAGGATGTTTTGTCTGAAGTTTGAATCTGTATTTGGAATTGAGATGAAGTTTCCTTTTTTAAAACAAATTTCCCCCAAATGGAAAGGATTGGATGAGTATGATGAAATAAATCCTCATTCTAGAAAGTAGAAAAGTAATCCTTCGGTTGTATTTGTTGTTCTTGTTGCAGCAAAAGAAGGTATCAACTACTTTGGTTTTTCAGTTTGATAACTGGAGAATGTTTTCTAAATGATGAAAAGCTTAGTATCAATACAAGAAAATTTGAAAATGGAACTTCTAAGAAAGCCATTCTAGAACTTTCATAAAGCCACAGCCGGAATCCACTGGTCTGCCTTGTATAGTCAGAAGAATTTTCCTTTCTCTTGGAGGTTTTCTTCTATCCTCCTTTGTCTTCGTTTTCCCTTCTCTTTGGCAAGTTCCTCTACAGTATTAGTCCCCCCCTCCTTTCCTTCTTTTGCCATGGGGTTTGAATTCAGGGCCTCGGTATTGACCCTGAGTTTTTATGCTCAAAACTAGTGCTCTACAATTTGAGCCTTAGCTCCACTTCTGGCGTTTTGGTGATTCATTGGAGATGAGTCTAATGGACTTTCCTGCCTGCACTAACTTGGAACTATGATCCTTAGATCTCAGCCTCCTGATTAGCTAGCATTACAGGCTACCAGTGCCTAGCCTCATTAGATATTTTTAGACTGCCTACCTGAATGATTCAATGGGAAAGGATCAAGTGGGAATGAGTAATCACTTTGAGTGATGTACTTTCGCAAATTCGACTCCATCTAATACATTGTCCCTGTTATCCTTCCATATCTTTGTAGGTGACAGTTTAGGCTGTAACTAAAATATATGGAAATACCAGTCAGTGATTTCTTCTCATTGCTTATCTGCACAATCAGTTGTAACCACCTGGATGTTTTAGTCACCTCATTTCTGCTTTTGTGGACTGCCAGTAGATTGGGTGTGTTTGTGGATGTGTGTGCACATGGGTATGTTGCTTTTTGTTGTTGTTGGTGGTGGTGGTCCTTTGGACTTGAACTCAGGGGTCTGGGTGCTGTCCTTGAGCTCTTTTGTTCAAGCCTAGTGCTCTACTACTTTTCTGGTGGTTAGTTGGAGATAAGAGTCTCAGACTTTCTTACGTGGCTAGCTTTGAACCGAGATCTTTAGATCTCAGCTTTCTGAGTAGTTAGGATTATAGGTGTGAGCCACCAGTGCCTGGCTGGCATTTTGTGTTTGTGTTGTAAAAGTAACAACAGTTTAGCAAGTATAAGGTACAGCACTGATTCTTAACAGGTACTGTGCATAGGAATCTCCATAGAGGTATGTATGTACAGTGTTGAGTTGCTCATATAGTTTCTCACACAACTTTTCTAGGAAGGATCCAAGAGAATACATTTTTAGCAGAATGCTGGTGGGCCTAAGTGTCATTGAGAAATACTAGATTTGGGATCAATTTTTATAATTCCGTATCTCAAGATAGCAGCAATATTTACCTTTGTGGTACTTAAGTTTGAGCTAGAGCCTCATGCTAAGTAGGTAGCTCTCTAATAATGGAATTACAACTCTTTCTCTTTTTTTTGCCATTGTTATTTTTCAGGTAGGGTGTAAAGTTTTTGCCTAAGCTATCATATACATGATTCTTTTATTTACTTCTACTTACAGCCTTTTGTATAGCTGGAATTATATGTGGTAATGGCATCTCTGGAAGCATTTTTCAAAGTTATGGATTCAAATTGGTCCTTACATTCAACTATAGACTTCATTTCATTATGGTGTGTTCTCTGAAGACTTCTGACCTGAAAAAAAAAAAAAAAACAGGAATCATGGAAAAGAGGAAGAAAAAGAAACAGTTGATCCCTTCCCTGTCTTCCACAACTTCGTGAACCTTGGAGTGTTTAGTAGATTCAATTTGGCTACAGAAGAGCAGCTGGGTGCCCTTGATGACTTTTTTAATTAGCGTGATTTAAAATCATATTTAAAGGGAAAATGTGTAGCCTTTGACCTGGCAGAGGACTTAATGTCTGGCTTTGGAGAAGGGAGTGAGCTCCAGTTATTGAAATGATACACCAGGGTGCTACAGAATAGAGATTTTTGCAGAGATTGAAACACTTAATAACAGATGGAACTAGACAATCTCAGAAGTTCCCTTCCAATCAAGAGATCCTTTAAGTTATATAAACAACATCCATAAAATAGGACACTAAAAAAATCCAAGTTAAAATAAGACTAAACTATAGTTAGTCGATAGATTATTTAAGCCAAACACAGCCACACAGCCTCAGTGCACATGTATGTACACAGATGATAAATGTCAGAAGAGTTTTAGGTTGCCTTTGAAGTTTATCGTTTGCAGGTGTAGACGCTCTTACATTTTGGTTATATTTCTAGAAGTAAAGTGCTCTCAAACAGTCTTTGATGATCTGTTTTTACATTGTATTTGCCGAGAGTCTAGAAAGTACTACAAGATCTTTCCTTTAAAGATCATAGGAACTCTGGATAAAATAAAATAAAATTTCTCCTGGTATTTGGTATTCATATTCTTTGGCTAAGAATTCCTTCAGATAAGAGAGAAAGCCATTATATTTTGTGGGAGCTCAAGTAGGACTATGAGGGCTTCCTATCATTAATGAATAATATCTATTTCAAGACATACGAAAGTGTGTTGCCTATGGTCTGAATTCTGATTCCTAAATAAGACATTAAAATCTGTGATTTCTAGTTCAAGGGCATTGTATGAATAAAAAAGTCGACTTATCTGATGTGGGTTTTTATGCCTTTGAGAAGTGACATCAGTTAAACACGGTCAGCTTTGTCTCTCTCCCCTTTTTCTTGGTGATATTGTTTTTCCCTTATGGTGAAAAGCCACAGTAGATATTGATGATTCTACTATAATTGCCAATGATTGTAAATCAACATTAGTGGATTTAACTTCTACCTTATTTCCCTCATTCTTTGGCTTCCACTGTTGGGGTTCCTGGGGAATGAAAATTAAGGCCATGTGTGTGTTAGGGTCCTGAAACCCTCTGACTGGCCTTCTTGTTCTCTGTCTCCCCAGATATTAATAAAGAAGGAGACTTGGACAGTGGGGACAGCTATTCTCCTATAATATCTGCAGGCAGGCTCTTCCCCTGTAAGTTCTTTGTAATATTTGTTATAATATAACCCACTTTTGTATGTATCATACATTGATTAGAAAATACAAGTGTAGAATCATCCAAATTTTCACAAGGTAGAAATATTAGCTGTTCACCTTGTTTCTATGACCCTTTTTCACATGCAGATACAAATGTACTTAGAATTGTGCTCTGTTTTTAAGACTACCTTTAAGTAGTTGTACAGAGTGATTTCAATTTGACATGTCAGTTTATGAATACAATACATCTTGATCAATATTACCCCGTTCATCATTCTCTCTTATCTCTCCCAACTCCATCTATGCACTCAAGTTGCGTGGTTCCATTTTCACATATATACATTGAATATTATGATAAGTTTTTATTCTTAAACAACTTTTCCTATTATAAAAATGATGCATAGCAATGAGGATATAGCTTAATGATAAAATGCTTGCCTAATATGTGTGAGGTCTGGGAGTTTAGCCCTTGTAACTGGGGAAAAAATGTATATATTCACTCAAGTTTCTTCTCTGTCCCTGTTTTCCATTCTGGCTAATTTCTTTGCAGTAATAGGCCACTTTACACATTTTTCAGCTGCTTTTTGTTTGTTGTTTTGCCAGTCCTAGGTCTTGAACTCAGGGCCTGGGTGTTGTCCCTGAGCTAGAGCTTTACCACTTGAGCCACTTTTCCACTTCCAGTTTTTTGTTGGTTTATTTGGAGATAAGAGTCTCCTAGACTTACCTGCCCTCACTGACTTTGAACCATGATCCCTGTATCTCAGCTTGTTGAGTAGCTAGGATTTCAGGTGTGAGCCACTAGCACCCAGCCCATTCTTTTTTTCTTTTTCTTTTTTGCCCTTCCTGGTTTTGAACTCAGGGTCTGGGGACTGTCTTTGGGCTTTCTCAAGGCTAGAGCTCTACCACTTGACCACAGTACCACTTCTGGCTTTTTCTATGTATGTGGTATTGAGGAATTGAACCTAGGTCTTCGTGCATGCTAGGCAAACACTCTACCACTAGGTCAACTCCCAGCTCCATTTGTTGTTTTTGATGTTAGTTTGTTTCCAAATGTTTGGTGTTTATGTCTCCTTCCTCCTTCTACAATATGAACTCATGTTTATAAGGGCTTTTCCTTTGGGAAGTCTTGGAAAACTTATGGTGAACCAACTTGGTTTTAATCCCTAGTCATATAGTGAGATTTTTTTCTTTTTGGGGGGTGGAGTGAGGCAGGCTGTGTAAATAGTATGAATTCCATGATTTATTAAGAGCAGGAGTCTGGTTACAAATTCTAGAGGCAATTCCTTTCGACCTTGATTGAGGACTGAAGCTGTCGTTTCCTTACTTCTTCCCTCTGTGATATGGGTCAACCTTTCCTTCCATAGTTTCATCTATTGACTACCAGATTTTTCTTTTTCCAGAGATCTTCTGTCTTTTTTATTTCCACCTACAAACACCAAAACTCAAAGCGATCAAGGATTGAGATATTAAACCATTGGTCACATTCAGTCCTCATTTATCTCTGTTGACTTCTTGATGTACTTTGCTTGCTAGTAAATTCATTTACCTTTACCAACTTAGTTGAACATTTTCGGAAGTAGGAACATGTACCCTGTGTTATATGTTTGTGTATTCCTATGCATACCTATCATTTTTAGATGCTTTCATTATGTAAGAATTTTTTAGAATATTCTATTAGTATTCCTGTTTAGAAAAAAAATACAGTTAAAAAAGGACACATCTCATCCTACACACACACACACACACACACACACACACACACACATTTACTTAAACAATTTTTTATTTTTGCCAGTCCCAAGGCTTGAACTTAGGGCCCAGCACTGTCCCTGAGCTTCTTTTGCTCAAGGCTAATGAACTACCACTAAAGTCAAGGTGTCACTTCTGGCTTTTTCTGTGTAGGTAGTACTGGGGAATCAGACCCAGCACTTTATGCATGCTAGGCAAGCACTCCTCTACTAAGCCATATTCCCAGCCCCTAGTTCCTTTACTTTGGCTTTCGGTTTCCCTTTTACAAGGTTTGTCATGGATGCCATCAGAGAGATTGCATTGATTGATGATTATCTCCCCACAGTGAAGATCCTGAGGCAGAATTGCTAGGTCAAAGAGTGTGCTTGACTGGTTCTGGATATCCTATGCCAGAATCGGTCTGAAGAAATGCTGGCATTAGGTCAACAGTGAAACTCCTGGTCACCGTGCTTGAAAATGCTACCACTTTATGAACACCAAATATTATGAAGAAAATATTATCAAATATTCAGGAAAAGGTACTTATAAAATTTAGGTTTCAGCCAATTTTTCTCTTATGCTTATTGACCATTTGTTGCACATTTTCTATTCCTGTCTACCAATCATTTTTCTAGTCAACTATTGGTTTTAAGTTTATTTTTACTTGACTTAAACATTAAATTCATATGGTAATTATTTTTAAACTGGAGATACTTATAGTTTAATCATGATTCCTTCTAGTTGTGCATTATTTATTTTTCCTTTTTTTTTAATGTGGAGAAGCTTTAATTGTTAGTTAGCTTTGAGCCCTTCTTATTCTGATTATATATTAGATTTCTTATGACCTCTCCCTGTTTTTTGGTGATACTCAAGATTGACTCTAGAAAAACCTCCATCATACTAGGTAGGCTCTATCTCTTCAGCCATACTCCCAGTCCTTAAGACTTTAATTATCCTATCTAGTTTTAGTATACAGAAAGTTTACTTATGCTTTGTAAAGGTTTACATGACTGACTACCCTTGTGCATTTATTCTAATTGCTTTCTTGTGTGCCTTTTTTTTTGAGATGTGATTTAGATAAAGCTAGATTGTGTGTGAAGGTGTGTGTAGGGGGTGTTCAGGTAACTTTTGATAATGGATTTTATCCATCCATGGATTGGATAAAATGGAATTAAGATGTTTATAAAGGAAATGTTGAGCCCCCAAATGAAAAAAAGGCAGAGGTATATATATAGTAGATGATTTTAATTAAGGGATGTGCTAAGGAAGAAGGCTAAACTACAGTGCCTTACCATTTGAGGGTCTTTGTTCCCACCAATTCATGTCTCTTGTTCTTCCTAATGGCCATTGAGAATAGAGTATGTAGGATTGACTGGGCAGACTCAAATTGTTGGGGTTTACAGTGACTTGAGAAAGCTGAAAAGACTGTATTATTAGCACTTTGTGTTTTGAGTAGTCTAGTTTTTTACATGCATGAATGAATGGAAATTCACTGGTCAGGAAATAGTTCTGTTTAAATACTTATGCTGTGGAATTAGC
This sequence comes from Megascapheus bottae, assembly GCF_031878675.1. Lineage (NCBI taxonomy): Eukaryota > Metazoa > Chordata > Mammalia > Rodentia > Geomyidae > Megascapheus > Megascapheus bottae. The sequence goes on along the minus strand of NC_143511.1, from coordinate 71,820,888 downwards.
CAATTGTTTACTTCATTTTCATTCCTCATGGTTATGTGTCTTCATTCCTCCTGTTGTTAGTCAACAAATCTTGTTTGAGCATTGTTGACATGCCAGGCTGATGGATCATTACATGAAAGGGTAATTACAGTGCTGACTTTATACTCAAGAGGTTCAAAGTTCAATAGTTACCTCATAAATAGAGTGTATGGTGAATGTTGTCACTTACTTGCAAGGTGCAGAGATAATGGCATATAGAAGGGTGCCTCCAACTCCCAGCAATGGGGATGGTGAATGCCTCAGTGATGAAAGAGGTCTGTGAGACATCAGTGGGACATTTGAGGATTGAATGTTAATAAGGAGTTCACCTTGTGGACGGGGAGTGGAAGAGGGCATTCCAGCCAATGAAAATCGAAGATGGAAAGGCATGATGTATCTTGGTGTTTTCTAGGAACTCCAAATACTTTTACTGGTTGATAATGATTTGCTAGTGGATGGGACACAGTCTAGGTCAGGAAATATCCTGTACAGTGAGGAAAGCAGCCTAAAATCTGCCCCTTCCCCAGTCATTCTTAACAATGAAGAGAATTTCCACAGTTCTCTGTTAGATCACTATGGGAGGTTAGATTGGAGAAAGACAGAGAAATGAAATAAGATTACAGACCACTGCAATTGTCCAAGAGAGATGACCTGAACTAAGTAAATGATAGTGGAGGCTGGAGGGGAGAGAATAGATTTGAATCCAACTAAAAAGCATAATCAGCAGAATTTAATGACATACTCTGGTGCAGAAAAATAACAACTTGGATTGGAGATTTTTTTCTTTTACTTTGAAGTCTCTAAATGTAATATAAGTCCTTAAGCTAAGTTGTATAGCTAAGAATCATCTGTCTGCTGGGCACTGGTGGCTTATGCCTGCAATTCTTCCTGCTCAGAAGGCTGAGAGCTGAGGATCATAGTTTGAAGCCAGCCTTGGTAGAAAAGTCTATGAGATTGTTATTTCCAATTAACCACCAAAAATCTGAAAGTAGAGCTGTGTCTCAAGTGGTAGAGCATCAATCTTGAACAACAACAGTAACAAAATAGCTAAAGAATAGTGCCCAAGCCTTAGTACCAGCATACACATACACAAAAGATTCATCAGCTTGGAAGTATCTGTGGAATTTATTGACATGTTTAAGATTGGACTAGAAGCCTGGTGTGGTGGCTTTCATCTGCCATCCTACTTACTTGTGTGTCTGAGATGGGGACGATAACAGTTTGAAGCCAGTCTGGGAATAAAAATTGTGACATCAATAAAAGCTGGGCACAGTGGTGTCCAGAAAGTATAAATAAGAGAATCTAGGTATAGGTCAGGTCTAGGATATAAACATGAGACCCAATTAGAAAACAATTAAGAAGAACTAGGACATAGCTCAAGTGGTAGAGCACATACCCAGCAAATACAAGGCCCTGAGTTCAAGCCATTTGCCAGTGGCTCATGCCTGTAATCCTAGCTACTCAGAAAGCTAAGATCTGGGGAAAACAAATACAAAAAGACTCTTTTTCTTTAACCTGCAAAAAAAAAAAACCACGGAAGTGGACACATGGCTCAAGTGGTAAAGCACCCACCTTATTTGAAAAGATAAGCAAGAGTGCAAGGACCAGCGAGAGTTGAAGCCCCAGTACTAAAACAAAAAGAAGAAACAGTACTACCAAATACTCATCCCTCTCCCACAAAATTAAAATAATAAAATATTGCCCCAGAGAGAATAAAGAAAGGTAGGCATAACAGAAAAAAGGAAGTAAAGAACTTTAGGGACAGGGTAGGTTCAGAGGAGGCAGGATTTTGAGGACAGAGGATGATGGGCTTGGACTCACACTTCTGATCTCTGGGGGAAGAAGACCCCCTACAAAGATGCTTGAGAAAGATCTATTGGGGAGTTAGATAATTATTGAGGGAACATGGTGCTACTAGTAGGGCAAGTTTAAAAAAGAATGTACAATGCCACTAATAGGCCAAGTAAGATAAAGACTTAGGACTGAAAAATGTCTTTATTTAAAGGAAAGTGATCTTTTCCCAAAGTATTGCATGGTGGAGGCAGAAGCCAGGGTGTCTGTTTACTAAAGGGTAAAAAAGTGGTAAACACATTTTTTTCAGTGTTCTTGGCTTTGAAACAGAGGATGGGGGAGGGGACAGAGAGAGGAGGAAGAAAAAGAAGAAGTTGAGGTCAAGGGGTATTTCTCATTTGGTAATGGGAATTTTAGCATGCTTGTGGTCTGAGGGCTGAGAATTGAGGGGTAAACAAAACTGAAGTCACAGAAGAATGAATGAATGGGATTAGGATGGGTGGGAGAAACGCCCTGTTGAGTCCATGTTGGCCAGTATAAGTGGTGCTATCATGGAATGATCTGGGTTTTTGAGTTACTTCATGATATTTATGGGCATCAAGTACCTGTTCTTTGGGTGAATACTAAAAATTTGATTGTAGACTCATGAGTGCATGTTTTCCTATAAGCCTGAATTATTGGGATGAATGTTATTAAAATCACTAATATAACCTTAATATTATTCACAGTAATTACAAGTCACTTAGAACAATGGTTAAAACTACTACTAAAATTACTGCTTAACCTAATTCTTGCTGATACTGGGGCTTGAATTCAGGTTCTGGGCACTGTCCTTTAGACTTTTCTCTCAAGACTTGTAATCTACCACTTGAGCCACAGCTCTACTTCTGGCTTTTTTGGTGATTAATTGGAGATAAGAGTCTCATGGACTTTCCTTCCTCACTTGCTTTGAACCATGATTCTTAGATCTCCACCTTCTGAGTAGCTAGGATTACAGGCCTGACTCACTAGGGCACCTGGCTTTGGCCTAATTCTTGTTTCTGTTACATTTGTCTCTATGAGCCATATGTGACACAGCCAAAGAAATCCTCAGGCATGTGGTTCCATATGAGCAATACCCTCATCATATACAATTTTCATGGAACTATATTCCAGTGATGCCTAATAGAAAATCTTTACAGTGATAGAAAATATTCTATTTCTCCTATGTCCACATAGCTCACTATCATATTGCATAGTGTAGACTTAGACTTTGGAATGAAACCCATATGCTATTTCCAAGCAGTAGAGCTGCTATTTGGTTTCAGAAGCTTCATTCCTTTGGGAAGGCGTAGCTCCATCCCCAGGCACCCACAGAGTTATGGGGAGCAGCAAAGCCCTTGCTGGCTTGCCACCTGGCTTTCCTTGTAAGGATATAACAAAGATTTCAGCCTACAACCAAAAGCAAGACTCTTACCAGAACTTAGCTTTTCTGGTACAGTAGTCTAAGACTCCTACCTGCACAGCTGTGAGAAATAAAATGATTTGTTGTTTAAGCCACACTGTTAACATTGCCACAACAGTCCAAACTGATTGTAAAGCTACTAGATAGCTATAGATTCTTTAGGAATCAGAGATCAGTCTTGAATATTTACTTTCCAGTTCCACCAGAAGTTATTTGAGGCCACTGATATATGAAATGAACAGTCTTGTAAGTGGTGATTCTTAAAGTGTGACTCCCAGGACTAGTATCACATGAGGACTTGTTTATGAAATGCAGATTTGGGGCCTGCCTCAGACCTACTAAGTCAGAAGCTCAGTGAGATAAGGCGCAACTGACTGTGTTTGAGCAAGTCTTCCACTGAGTTTGGACACTACTTTCTGCAGACTGAGAATTGGTATAAAGCTATAGTTACTACACCTGACTTTTAACCTGGACTTACTTTGTGTACTTGTTGAAATACAGATTCCCACCCACAGAGAGTCTGATTCAATGGGCCTTAGATAGGTTCCAGGAATCAGTGATTTTATATTCTGTGGCAAAGCTTGCTTTGCTCTTACCTTGCATCCCACATAGATCTAGATTTAAAATATAATAAGAATTTGTTTTCATGCAGGTGTCTTTAAATAGTAATTTTAAGATAATGATGTATAATAAATTCATTTTAGAATTAAGGAGATTTAAGTGACTATAGACATTTAGGTTCTACTCCATTTAAAACTGTCTTTAAATTATAGTTAAGTCTAGATTTGTTTTGTGTTTACATTTCCATAGGTGATTACCCTCTAGAAAATCATGTGCTCTTATCTTCAATTTCCATTAAGAAATTTCCCTATTAATATCTTGGCATATTTTATATCATATGATAACTTTAACCAGGAATTATTAGAATACAGTCTCATTTTCCTCTCTTATTCATATGAAACTTGCTATTTTCTCTTTTGCTTTAGTTACCAGAGAAATCAGACTAAATTGTTTACTCAGTTTTAACATACCTGTTCTCTTGCCCACTTTAATTCATGAATTTAAAAAAAATAATCTCCTATAATCTGGTTGAAACTTTTATTTTCAAGAGATAAGTGGGATCCAGAACCTACATACATGATGAAAATATCTGCATTTGCTTTGAAATGGGCTACTTGGAGAACCCAGCTCAGATCTATGCTGGTCTTATCTTCTTCCATTTGATGGATGCACTGGTACTAGTAGTTGGACTGTGAAAGAGTTAATATTTCTCCCTGTCAGACACTGACACAGGCAGTGGGGAAAATCTGGTTCATTTTGTTTCAAAATACACCATACCTCAAATAAGTACAAACAGCTGTGATGCAGGCTCAGGGCCAAGATTATTCTCACAGTAGGGCGCTGGTGAACTTCAGCTGAGAAGAGTTCATGTAACATGGATCTGAAAGCAGGATCCATTGCAAAACTATCCGACCCCAGCAGGAGGAGGAGCTGTGCATGTCATCCTGGACATCTTCACAGCCACCACCCGAAGAAGCTGGAGTGTTCCTCCCAGAGGTGTCTTCTTTTGTTTTGGTCATGGACTTAACACACTATGTTTTTCTACTGCAGCCCAGAATTACAATGGTGTAATAAGGGAGAGATCAGGAAATACAAAGGATTTATAGATTTCCTTCTTGCTTATTTATGTTTGGTTTTCTCCTGTCCTCGGACTTGAACTCAAGAGCCTGAGTGCTGTTTCTAAGTTGTTTTGTTCAAGGCTAGCACTCTACCACTTGAGCCACAGCTCTACTTCTCACCCCTTTTTTTTGTTGTTAGTTTATTGGAGAGAAGGTCTCTTGGATTTCCCTGCCCAGGCTGGCTTTGAATTGTGATCCTGGGATCTCAGCCTCCTAAATAGTTAGGATTATAAGCATGAACCATTGTTGCCTGGTTCTTCCTGTTTATTTTTATCTCCATAACTTGGCTTAAAACAGCATTGATATGAATTCTGGCCCAATAGCACATTACTTCTCAGGCCTGAAAACCTTGGTCAGGAAGAAACTATAGCCACTGGGCAGGTCTGATTGGTTGTTTCTTCTCCCATTTTTTTTTTAAATAATGTATTTGTTATTTTATTTACTGGCTTTTAGTTTTATTTTTCTCTTTTTAAAAATGTAATATTAGTTTGAAACATTTCCCATTTTTGCAGATTCCTTTGGTACCAGCTTCATCTCAGCTGTTAAAGCCTGTCTCTCTTCTCAACTCCCTAGTCACATTGCAAGTTTAGACATTTTATGTAGGTATTCATTCTCTGCATGCTTGGAATGTCCCATGTTTTTCTGGATGTGTGTGATGGCATCTTCCAGGCTGATGGCTAGATGGTTAGAAGTCTTTGCCCTGGGCCTCACAGCTGTTTTTAGGTCTCAGTTGGTTTCTAGGTCATGTCTCAAGTATAGGACTCTGGCTATTTGGGAATTTTACTATTTCTTCACTGTTTATTAAAAAAACAAATTGATTCCCTATCCCTTCCATTTCTCTTCCTTCTTGATAAGCATATTTTAAAGGAGTGTCTGCAGTGATATTTTAAACCCTTTCATTATTGGAAAATAGGAGGATACCATTCATGAGAGTTGAGAGCCCTTCCCCCTTTTTGCTTTCATAGTTACCAAATAATTGTGAAAAGAGAATTTTCTCTGAGAATTTTCTCTGAGTCACCTCCCTTATTCTTCAACAGAGTGGTAATGTTTGAAATGTAGCCCCTAGGATTGTTCTATTAAAGATAGAGACCAGTTTCTTCTTACTGACCCCACACATTGGTAAAAACCATGTTATGTAAATTCACAGGAAACCCAAGTATTTATATACCATCCATTCAGCTCCTAGAACAATGCTAGTTTTCTTTAGGTTTCTTTCTGCCCTTACTGAGTTAAAACAGTTTTGTCACTTGGGAATTCGCTGAGGAAGAATGGTGGGTACTGGAAGCTGGAAAGGATATGAAATTAAGTACCTCATTATTTTCTCCCAGCAGAAAAGTAGATGTTACCATTGTATTCAATGGGTATTTGTTTTTCTCCCCTTTTAAAGTTTGGGCAGGATGTAAAAGTCTAGACTTCAGTTGTATACTGACTTGGTCTTTAAGCTAAGTTTTATCTCCAAGCTTAATTAGAGGTTAGTGAGGGAAACTAGGCTTCTTATTTGGATCTTGAACTTTGAAAATAAACAAAACTTTCATATTTCTGAATAGCACATTGTGGGCCAAACAACATCTGGAAAAGATTATTCTCACTGGTAGGCAGAAGAAATTTCATAATCTACTTGTCTTCAAAGAACATGGCACCTTGTCACATTTCTATACTCTGAAAACAGAAGATTTTTTGGTCACATTGCTGTATCATCTTTCTCTTTCTTTGTTTTTTATTGAATGTAAATATATCTGATAGTGTAGTATTTATGTGGCTTTTGAAAATACAGCCAGATTCGGTGGTATGATGCTTTTTGAGCAGCTCACTGTGATCCAGACTTTTTCAAAAGATCTATTTGACTTTTGGCAACCTGCCCTCTGTGTGATTTATCTCAGATGTCTTTTCCTGTCTTCTCTCAAACCAGGCATATATGTGTCTGGGATAGTAATATAATTTGTAATAGTAACTTCTATCCAGATTGGATTTTTTTAGAAATTAAATTTATTCTTGGGCATGCCTTTTCTTATGACTTAGTAATGACATGTGAGCAGTTTCTTCCATTCACAGACATTTTATTTGAGAAGTGTCTCCTCTCCCTCCTCCTTATGTTCTCTTCTTCCCATTCCCTCTCTTCTTACAGAAAAGTTGCAAGCATTCTGAATGGTCACATATATATCCTAAAATCTTTACATTGTGTATCTCACAAACAAGGATGGTCCTTTATGTGTGCTTACTATCACATACTGTAAATTATCATTGCTTTATTGCTACTTGATTTTTCAGATCCTATTCAGGTTTCTCCGATTGTGGCAACCACATCCTAGACAGCTAGTGATTCAATTCAGAATCTTGTTTGTCCTATCTCTTCTAACTCCTCTTTAAATATGGAATACTCAAGGGTTTTCTGTTCATTTGTTTTTTGCTTTTGTGATTTTGCTCTTTTGAAGATTTTCTAGGATTTTTGAGTTTTGGTCTCATGTTTTCTCTGGATTATATTTAAATTTTTGAAACTTTGGCAACAGGATCACAGAAGTGAATTCTCCCTGCAGCCAGTCAGCTGGCACACAGTGACTATTTGTCCCCTTTGTGGTGCTGAGACTTAAACTCAGGTCCTGGGTGCTGTTGCTTAACGTTTTCACTCAAGGATGGTGTTCTCCCACTTGAAACACTTCTCTATTTATGGCCTTTTGGTAGTTAGTTGGCGATAGAAGTCTCATGGACTTTCTTGTCCTAGATGACTTTGAAGGGAGAGCTTCATATCTCAGCCAGCCTACTGATGTCATAATTATAGGCATGAACTACTGTTGCCTGGCCCTGAAGTTATCATTTTACTGTTTATAATTAGTAACTATTTTTTTTTGCCAGTCTTTCTTGGGGCTTGAACTCAGGGCCTGAACACTGTCCTTGGGCTTTTCCTCAAGGCTAGTGCTCTACCACTTGAGCCACAGCACCACTTCCAGCTTTTTCTATGTATGGGGTACCAAAGAATTGAACCTAAGTCTTCATGCATGCTAGGCAAGCACTCTACCACTAGGCCAAACTCCTGGCCCTAATTAGTAACTATTTTGGGGGGAAACTTTTGAGTCTATTTTAATTTTCATTTTCTTAATCAAATTTTAATTCATTTATGCTACAAAGAACTCATGGATTCCTATAGTTTTCAGTATTATAATTAATTTACTGAGTGATTTCCCAGAAAATTCTCTCCTCCTGTTGAGATGTTCCTGTAATTCTTTGAGCATTGTCTTTACTATCTTTACTTCATACAAAATGTTCCCAGTGTTCCCAGGTATGTCAGTCTGGTAATTTTTTTTTCTTTCGTCAGTTATAGGACTTGAACTCTGAGCCTCGTCACTGTCCCTGAGTCCTTCAGTTCAAGACTAGCACTCTACCACTTGAGCCACAGCGCCACTTCCAGTTTTTCTGGTGGTTGATTGGTGATAAGGGTCTCATGCACTTTAGTGCCTGGGCTGGCTTTGAACCTTGATCCTCAGATCTCAGCCTCCTGAGTAGGTAGGATTACAGGCGTGAGCCACTGGTGCCGGCTTAATCCTTTCTTTTTTCCTTTCATTTTTTTGTTACATAAACCAGATAAAGAGTACAGTTTTACCCTTCTCTCCCCATGCACAAGTTGAATAGTTTATTTTCACCAGTGTCTAGTGAATACTACTGCTGCATTTGTTATCCCTTTGTCCTACCATTTCTGTGTCCCTCACTTATTCTCCCAAAGACAGATAAACAAACAAGACAAAAGGAAAAGAAAATAAAAACAGCAACAAAGAAAAATAAATTTCTTGATTCCTTTTCCTGGAGTTCATTTGCTAAATATTATTTTATATGATTAAATGCACGTAGCTATTACACTATTGAGATCCTCTATGTGAATGCCTACAGACCTGTATAATTATCATGTCCCAGTATATATATTATTAACCATCCAATGTGTTTATTTATGTATGGGCACATACCATGCAACCTTTGTTTCTACCACTTGAGCCACAGCACCACTTCCAGATTTTTTTTTTCTATGTATGTGATACTGAGGAATTGAATCCAGGTCTTTGTGTGCATGCAAGTCAAGCAATTTACCACTAGGCAAAATTCCCAGCCCCACATTTTCCAAGTCTATTCCTTTACAAATGGTACAATATTATGAGTAAGTGGAATTTCATTGTGTATATATACTACATTTTCTTGATCCATTTGTCCACTAAGAGGCGTCTGAGTTGATTCCATATCTTGGCTATGGTAAGCAATGCTGTAGTAAACATGGTTGTGCTGGTAGCTTTGGTGTAGCCTTGTTTGTGGCCTTTTGCATAAATGCCTAGGATTAGAATTGCTGAGTCATAGGGTAGCCTCTATGTGTTTAGTCTTTTGCTTCCCAGATTATCTGGACAAGCTGACATTTCCACCAACAGGTAATAAAGTTCTCTTTTGGCTACATTCACACCAACATTAGTATTCATTTTCTTGATAATGGCCATTCTAATTGGAATGAGGTTTTGATTTGCATTTCCTTTATGACCAGAGAGGTTGAACATTTCTTCATGTGTATATTGGCCATTCTTACTTCTTCTGAGAGGTTTCTCAAGCTTGCCATTGTACATGCATTTTGCTTCCATCGTGTGTTTTTGGTTCCCTTATCAAGGCAACTGCGTTTGTAATAGTCTAAGAAAAATACTTAGGAATTACCTGAATCAAAAATGTGAAGGATCTCTATTGTGAAAACTTCAAATATCTGGAAAAGAAATTGAAACAGATTTAAGGAAACTGAAAAACCTTCTATGCTTCTGTACTGGAAGAATTAAAATGGGGAGAATGCAATAGTCTAAAGCAATTTACAAATCCCAACAATGTTCTTCAATGAAATATAGAAAGCAACCCAGCAATTCATGTGGAATAATAAAAGACCTTGAATAGCAAAAACAGCCCTTAGCAGGAAGAACAATCTTGGAGGAATATCAATACCAAACTTCCTTTTTTTGCCAATCCTGGCCTTGAACTCAGGGCCTGGGCACTGTCCTTGGAGCTCTACCACAGCACCATTTACGGCTTTTTATCTATATATGTGGTACCAAGGAATCAAATCCAGGTCTTTGTGCATGCTAGGCAAACACTCTACCACTAGGCTAAACTCGTGGCCCTCAATACCATACTTTAAACTCTAGTACAAAGCCATTGTAATAAGAAAGCGTTGTCCTGGCACATGAATTGGCCTGATGACCAATGGAACCAAAAAAAAGGCCTATCTACTAATATTTTTTTTGTATGACAAAAAAAAATACCTGAGCAAAACAACCTACAAGAAGAAAGGGTTTTGTTGTTGTTGTTTTGTTTTGTTTTTGCCTCACAGTTTCAAAATTTCCACTCAATAGTCACTTGGCTGTTTTTTCTGGACCAGCAATGAAGGACATTTTTGCAGGGAGCACCTGGTAGAAAAAAGCTGCCTACTTCATGGTGATGAGGAACTAGAGAAAGAGGAAGATCTGAGAGCAAGATGTACCAAAATAATCCACTATCAATAATCAAGCCCTATTTCCTAGTAGCCCATTCCTCTATGAGCTCATCAATGCATTGATGACTTCATCAATGGGGTTAGTACCCTCATGATCCATTCACTCATCAATAACACCACCAGCTTCAACATGAGCCATTTGGAGAAACATATTGCATCCAAACCCTGACGTTCTTCCTCTTGGCATGGAAAGCCTCATGTCTATCTCATAATGCCCAATGTATTTAGTCCATCTTTAAGATTTCTCCATGTCTTAACAGTTCTAGTATAGCCCTAAAGTACAAGTTTAAAGTTTCCTCTGAAACTTTAGGCAAATTTAATCATCAGTTTCTGTAAATAATAATAATAACAAAAAATGATAGTAATAAAACAATGTTATGTGCTTCCAATCTTTAGTCATGAGATAGATATACAGTAAGTATTCCCATCCAAAAAGGAGGAATAGGAAAATAGAAAGGAAGAATTGGCTCAAAGTAAGACTGAAACCCAGAAGAATAAACATTAAATCTAGAAGCTACATGTTCAGCATCTTGGCAGCGCTTTCCATATGAATGGGCCAGCACAGATCCTACGTGGCCTCTCTCCTGGGCTGGTGGTATTCACTCCCTGTAGCTTTCTGTGGCAGATGTTCCAAGTTCTTGACATCTCTAACTTCTTATGGACTCCGCTGCCACTTCAGCTTCTCTGTCATAGATTCAGTTCCATTCTCTTCAAGAGCTGTCCACAGGGAATTTGATCCTCCCAAACATTGCCTTGTCTCTAGGCTTTCTTTGAAATCTCAGTAGAAACCTCTATGACTCCATAACTATTACATTCTGTATGTCTGGAAAAACCAGTATGATGTGGATGAGGCCAAAGTGTGATACCAGTTAAAGTCATAGCTAGGACCCATAAGAAAAAAGAGAGAAAGAGGGAGAGAATGAATGAAATGGGTTTAATTTTATATGTTGCATTTCTTTTTGGTCTCTAAAAGTTTGCTTTGGATCGTAATGCTTCTTATGTCTGTCTTTAACTGTTTGAGCATTTGGAATATAGTTAAAATAACTTTTAATGTGCTTGTCAGTTCTAACAACTATGTGTCAGCTTGTGCCTATTTGAACTGAGTGATTTTTTCCATTATTGTGGGTGTTATATTTCTGTCTTCTTTTATGGCCAATGATCACTGACTAGATACTAGACTCATTGGATGCTGATAAGTTTATGTTCTTATAAATAATCTCAAGGTTTGTTATGAGTGATAGTTAATTATCTGGAAGCAATTTGCCTTGTTTTAAATTCCTTATAAGATTTGCTAGGCATCATCAGGTCAACATTTAGTCTAGCACTAATTATTCCCTCTACTGAGGCAAGATGCTGCTTAGTATTATACCGAATATCCCAGGAATTCTGAGGTTTTCCATCTGGCTGATAGGAATAGAGACTGATTCCAGCTCTGAATGAGTACTATTATTGCCTGTCATCCATTCAGGTAGATGACTAGCTCTGTGGTCTCTAACCATTTTCTTACATGTATTTTCTGATGAATTTTCTTCTCAACTATCAAAAATCTACTTTGTAGATTTCTAGAAAATCTTTTAAAAATATTTCTAGCCCTCTTCTTTCTGGCAATTTGTTCTATAAAATCTAGGTTCTTTGAGATTCTTGGCTCCTCCCATTTCTCACATCAACTCTAATTTCTCTAGTTTCCACCTAAATTTCTTCTAAAACATAGTCTGTATTTTCTTTTCTTTTCTTTTTTCTTTCTTTTCTTTTCTTTTTTTGTGGGTCATGGAGCTTGAAACTGTACCTGGGCACTGTCCCTGAGCTTTTCAGCCCAAGGCTACCACCCTACCCCTGGGGCTGGGCGTTGTCTCTGAGTTCTTCAGCTCAAGGCTACCACCCTACCCTTGGGGCTTAATTGGAGATAAGAGTCTCAGGTCCTTTTGTGCCTGGGCTGGCTTTGAACCTTGATCCTCAGATCTCAGCCTCCTAAATAGCTAGGATTACAGGCATGAGCCACCATGCCCCGGGTAGCATCCTGGATTTTCTTAAGGCAAAAAATCTAATGTGATTGTAAAGCCAGTTCTCCTTTCCCTGTCTCAAGGGTCATTGTCCTTTGTTGCTCATTATGTAGTTGTGTATTTTTATCTTAGTATTAAGTTTAGTTGTTTAGTAGACAGGAAGTTGTATCTAGTTCATATTTATATTAGCCTTTTAAATAAAAAATTGATAAGCCCATACTTCCTCAGAATAAAGTATAAACATATAATCTTATATGTATGTCTGTTTTCTCAAATAGGATATAAATTCTTGGATACAGTTTAATTTATTGGCTATATAATACTGGTTCACATGTACCTACAGTTTTAATAATTCAACTGGCAGTTAATAACTATTGGACATTTAAATTGTTTATATATTTTTATCACATATGATATTGCCTTATACATACTTAACATTCTTGGCAAGGTATGCTTCAAAGCCTTTAGCTATGTTTTAAGGCCTTGATGTACATCATATGAAAATCTGTGCATATCTATAATGCATTCCAGAAAAATTTTAACAATTGCCTGTATGCCGACAATATTTTTGAGTGGTTATTTTCCTATACTGTTTACAACCTACTAGAAATCTCTTTCAGGTCTAGCTTTCTGATTTTGAGGTACAGATTTAGCCACTGTTTATTCGAGCATTTCAAATTAATTTTGATGCATTCTCCCAGAGGTGCATGCATTTGACATTATTATTTAAATCTTAAACAATGAAATCTGCCTCTGCTGTTGAAAAACTGTTATTTGGGATAAATCACAGATGTAGTAGCCACAACCTCAGATATTTATATCGTCACTAGGTATTTTGACACTCTGTCCCCAAACCATTGGCCTCTCTCCTACCCTCTTTCCCCTCACTTCTATCACTGTGTGAGCATATTTATTTATGTGCCCTCTATTTTATTTTTCTGATCTTAGAAAACATTTTCTAAAGGGAATAACTGGTTAGAAAAATCAAGCTTGTCTGAGGATTGTGCAACAAAGTTGTAACTTTTCTTGCCCTGACAACTGTGGACCAGTATAACTTTGGATCAGTGACTCCCTTCTTAAGCATTGCATGATAGAAATGCATCTACAAAATCTGTTAGGGCACTTCTAACCTTAGGTGGAAATCGAAAGGGAAGGAAGCATGCAGATGTTAAGATCAAAGAGGTAGACCTTGTGTTCCCTGGGCCACAGTATGAAGTCTGTCTTGTACCCAAAGAAAAATTATTCTAATTTTCCTACTTTTCATTAAAATGTTCTCAATCTTCTTTCTTGTCTTCCTTTTCTTTCAAGAAGGAGGTCCAATATTTTTCTTCTTCTGCCTTCCCTTCTTGGTTGATAACCTTCACTTTGGTCTGTTCTTCTCTAAGTCAGAAATCTGTAGTTCTAGGTCATTCCTGATCTAAAAGTCCTATTTGGAGCATTAGGAATCGCAGCTCTGCTTTTTAAGCAGGGTAGTGTAAACCAGCTTGATCCTTAGACTAAAATCTATGTATTCGACCAACACACCATTTGCCTTTGTAGTGACCTCTGTTTTGAAATTATTCCATAGATGGTTTCTTTTACAGTTCCTGGTCATTTTGTAGATTGTTTCTTTTACAGTTCCTGGTCACTGGTGAATTTCTGAAGGACAGCATTTCTTCACATCAGAACACTTCTGAAGTAGGAAACTGTATGATTTCCCATCCAGTATTAAAGCCAGGACAGTGAGCTTATTTATATAATTTTTGGCCTAGTTCTCCAGTTTGTACAATGCTGGACTCTGAACTGTTCAGACCCATGTGAGATTGTACAGATTAGTGGTTGTATTTCTTGCTGCGCAGTCAACATTGGCAGGGTAAGTTGACTTGTTTCCTTTTTTTGAATATAGAAAGGATATCAACTTGTAAGCTAGAAAGGTCAGAAAATCTTAGAGTTCCTGACCACATATGTGAGGGAAAACAGAAGTTAAAAGCTGGGTGCTGGCAGCTCACACCTATAATCCTAGCTATTCTGGAAGCTGAGATCTGAGCATCACAGTTCAAACCCAGCCCATGAGACTCTTATCTCTAATTAATCATCAGAAAACTGGAAGTGGAGCTATGACTCAAAGTGGTAGAGTTCTAACCCTGAGCAAGAGCTTAGGGACAGCACCCAGGCCCCATGTTTAAGTGCCATGACCAACAGAAAATAAAAGGAATAAGGAACACAAAATATCTGAACTTCAGTGAAGATACTGAAGCAGTGTTTTAGGCTGGATACTCACAGGAAGAGAAAATATTCTATAGCCACAGGTAGAAATGGTATTTTACAGCAAAACATGAGTAAGGCACTTGACTTCTCATATGGTTTCTAGTCTTTGTTCTGATTCTGCATGTAAAGCAGATGGACTGACCAATGCTCCTTCCATCCTTGCTGGGCTGGTGGCATCTCCAGTATTCCAGGAGACAGAATGAGGAATCTGGATGAAAGTGTCAGTGTAGCCTTTCCTCCACAAATCTGTTTTCCCCTGACATTCCTTTTTGTGATTCTTTAAACCAGATGTTATGATTTTGTCAACTTTAAAAATAAAAACAGTACTGATTTCTAAAAGGTAAAGACTTAAATGAATACTCAGCCTTTTCCAAAGCTCTTTGCCTTGTGCGTGTGTGTGTGTTTAAATCTTAGCTCATTAATTGTATATATTTTGATTATATAGCTTCCCCTCCCCCCAGTTATTATAATTGCAATTTTGGTTACCATTATCATCACAGATCATCTGTGTTTATGTGGATTGACAGTCTATTTAGGCCAAGGCTCTCCTGAGCATATTACTGTGATTTGTCATCTGAATACTTGTATGATGATACTGAGTGAAGTTTCCAAAGTGTATTAGTCACTTTTTATACCTGTGACAGAGGAGCAAAGAAAAGCAATTTGAGGAAAGA
Organism: Megascapheus bottae; assembly: GCF_031878675.1. NCBI lineage: Eukaryota > Metazoa > Chordata > Mammalia > Rodentia > Geomyidae > Megascapheus > Megascapheus bottae. The sequence goes on along the minus strand of NC_143511.1, from coordinate 71,805,535 downwards.
TTTTTTTTGGCTCCTGGTTCTCAAGGTTTTATTCTCTGTCCCACTGGCTCCATTGCTACAGGCATATGCTGAAGTAGAACCCCAAGGAGCTAAACTGCTCACCTCATGGTGGCCAGGAAGCAGAGAAAATGACAGAGGAAGAGGTCAAGGACAAGTTCTACCATTAAAAAGGCATCCATCTCCTCCAACCAGGCCCTTCCTTGAACACTAGACACCACTTCTTCCAAATAGTCCTTTTCAACTATGAGCTCAGAGTCCTCATGATCCAGTAACTTCCTCCCAAACTTATCAACTGTTAACCAAATGTATATTATGTTCAAACATGAGATGCAGTTTCCTAGTCTTATATTTGTCACTATAAACGAATGGCAGCTTTACTGAATGTAGAACTTTATTCATTCCATGTGTATGTATGTGTGTGTGTGTGTGTGTGTGTGTGTGTGTGTGTGTGTGTGTGTGTGTGTGTGCTGGGGCTGGGATTCATGCCCAGGGACTCATACTCTTGTTTTGTTTGTTTTACTCATGGCTGATGCTTGACCACTGGAACATGCATCCAACATGGCATTTTTTTTGTGGGTCATGGGGCTTGAACTCTGGGCTTGGTCATTTTCCCTGAGATCGTTAGCTCAAGGCTACCACCCTATCCCTGAGTCTGGGCATTGTCCCTGAGCTCTCCAGCTCAGGGCTGCTGCCCTACCCCTGGAGCCACAGCCTCACTTCCCATTTTCTAGTGATTAATTGGAGATAAGAGTCTCATGTTCTTTAGTGCCTGGACCACTTCTCATTTTCTGGTGGTTAATTGGAGATAAGAGCCCAGACTTTAGTGCCCTGCCTGGCTTTGAACCACAATCCTCAGATCTCAGCCTCCAGTGTAGCTAGGATTACAGGCGTGAGTCACCACACCCTGCCAGAATTCTTTCAAAATCTTATAAAAATGAAAACTCTTCCCTTCCCAAGTCCCAGGCAACCTGCATGTATCTTCTGTCTTTAAATTTGACTCTTCTAGGTATCTCATGACTACCTGGAATCATACAGTTCTATCTTCATGTGACTGGCTTATTTCACTTTGTATAATGTTATCAAGGTTCATCCATGTTATAGCTTGTGTCAGGATTTCCTTGCCTTTAAAGGCATAAAAATATTCCAATGAATATATGTACTATATTTTGTTTAGATGTCATCATCCATCATTGGACACATGTTTTTTTCTACCTTGGCTACTATAATGTGCTTGAGCATAAGCATGCAGATAGCTTTCCAACACTATGGTTTTCTTTTGGAAATAGATCCACGAATAGGATTGCTGGATCATAATCTATTTTTAGTATTTTTTTCCATAATGGTTACACCATTTTATTATTCTGGTCCCAGTGTGTAAGTTTCTTCACATTCGTACCAACACCTATTTTCTATTTCTTTCTGCTTGTTGGAATTTCTATATTTTCTTTGAAGAAATTTCTACGCAAGTCTTTGCCCATTCTATGATCAGACTATTATTTTACTTTAGCTACAAGAGATAGGAAAGTTTCATTGCTAGACAATTTTTGTTTCTTCTTAGGTGCCAGTGATTTTTATGTTGAAACTTTATTTTTGTGCTCTATCTATAATTTCTAATTAACCCAGTGTATTCCATTATTACAAATATATGTGCTTTTGTTTCTCTAAACCAGTCTTTTATGGCACCAACTGAGATTACTTTAGTAATACTTGGTTTTGGTATTTGAAAACTTAACAGTAATATAGTATTTGTTCTGTATTTCATTTTGTAATTCAGTTTTCTACCCATTATAAATGCTTGTAATTTTAAGCATCAGATAAATCAGATAGCTCTGTAAGGCTTGCTTAAAAAAAAAAAAAGCAGTTCCTCCTTCTTCCTTACTAGCTTGCTTTCACCAAAGCTACCTTTATTAGTTTTAGATTTTTGTGTTTGATTTGTTCTCTAGAACTTTTACTTCTTTAAAACTTTTTAATGGTTTATGATATATTACTTTCAGATACATGTTCCTTGTGGGGTTTGGGAATTCTTTTTCTTGCACTGTTTAATTGCTAAGTTGTAAATCTTCAAAGATTCCCAGATGACAGGATGCCATTATACTAACTCCCAGCCCATCATCATCCCAGAGTGTTAGGGCAGGATTTTGACTTGGTTGGTGTTATTAATTTTAATTGTCAACTTGATTGTATTAAGAAAGCAGAGAAGATAAGTAGAACATACCTCAGAATCTGTGATGGTATTCTAAGAAGCAATTAAATCATAAAGGTTCTGACCTAGTCAATGCATTCATCCTTTAATGGATGCATGATATTATGTCATAATTGGGAAAGTGGTGAAAAGTAGGAGATATTGAGAAAGTAGGTTATGGAGGTCATGTTGGGGCACCATCTACCTCTTCCTGTGTCCCCCTTCTCTCTGTTTTTTGGCCGTCATGGTGCAAACTACCCTGCCTATCACTATGGCAGGAACCTTCTGGACTATGAGCTAAAACAAATCCTTCCTCCTTTAAGTTGTTTCTGTAAAATATTTTGGCCACAGTAAAAGTAACTAACACAGCTAGTACTCATTATTAATGTGATAACCTTGAAATGTCATTCAGACCTGAGCCATGTAGGATTCTATGAATCCTTTCCCTCATTTTGAAAATTTTTATCTCCTATAAGTTAGTCATTTTATCATGCTTGCTTCATTTTCTTTATACATATTACTCATTTAAAACCAAATTCTCTAGTGTAGAAAAGTGCTGTATCGGGATGGACAGTCTATGAGGACTGCCTTTTGAGTTTCTTACCTATTATTCAGGGTTCTCCTTTCAGTTATGCCTGGAATTCCCTTTGTTTTTTTTCTTTCTGTATTGATCTCCTGCTTCCTATATTACACACCTTCCTTCTCCTTATCTTCCTTTCTGTTTCCTGAAATAAATATCCTCCCCTTGAATTCTAGGTTGTAAATTACATTCCTCATCTTTGCTCTTTTGTTTTCAAGCTTCTAATGTTGCTACAAAGGAGTTTAAAGATTCTGATTCCTCATCTTTTGTATGAATCTCCCAACCCATCTCATGATATCTTAGAGGATTTTCAATTTTAATTATTTCTGTTTTTAAATAAAAAATATTAACTTATTTGTTGATTGATTGATTAACTTTTCTGTAGTGTTGGCTCAAACCCAGAGCCTCATACATCTTAAACAAGTGCTATGTATCACTGAACTATTCCTACCCGCCTCACCCTTCTAGTTTTTATGCTATCTTTTTGAATGCCTACAGTAAAAAACAAAAACAAACAAACAACAACCAATGCATATTGCAATAACCAGATACATGATCAAGGTAGTTATGCTAAAATCAAGGTTAGAAGGTGCTCCATGGCGGTTACACTCCACAATCATTGCCTCTGCAATGTTGGCAGTGCTTTGAGGTACTTACCCTCTCTTCCCCTGTTTCCTTTACTTCTTCATTCTGGAATTCCTCCTCTTTGGCCTTTAGACCTTCTGGACAATATTTTTTTCTTCATTTTGTTTTTTATTTTATATTCTGGGCAGAGTTCTTAAATTCACATTCCAGCCCTTCTAAATTTTGAGTTATTAGTTTTAAGCATCCTGTTTTTCTTTTAGTGAGAGCAGCATCTTTTTCATAATGTTAAGGACTGTAAAATCTTTTCATTTGCTTAGACTTCAGAGAGGGAAATCTAAGCATCTCACACCTTAACTTTATATAAGGCTGGAGTTAGATGTTCTATCTATAGGGGGACAGATATATTAATGAAGTCAACTTACAGATCTAGCCTGCCTCTATCTCATCTTGAGTTTCTAGTTTTGGGTTATGAAGTTTCTTTCTATTTGGCTTCTGTCAGACTGTGGAGCTTTCAACAGGTGATATGTGAGTATTAAGACTGATTTTTTTCTCTGATCAAAATTATGTTGTTTGTAAAACAGTTTTCTAAAATCTTGAGGATAAGTTTTTTTTTTTCCTTTTCTGGCTTTAGCTTGATGGTGTTCTCTTTCTCCATGTAGCACATTTTGTTCAGATATTGTTTGGGTATTGGAAGCTTTAAAATTTTGTCCATGCACGTTTTTCCTGTCTTGAAACTCCGGGTTGTCTTTTGTTTCACCAGTTTTCTTTTTTCCTTTTTCTCTTCTTGACTGCCTTTATGTGGATTCATAATTCGGGTTTTCATTTCTTTTTATCCTTTTGGCACATGAAAACTCTTCTCTGATCCCTGTATTTCTTCCCACAGCCATCTCACTATGTTCTTGGCAATTCTAAGAAAATTTCTCTTTTAAGCAGTATACTTTTTTTTTTTTTGCCAGTCCTGGGCTTGAGCTCAGGGCCTGAACACTGTCCTTGGACTTTATCAAGGCTAGAACTCTACTACTTGAGCCTGAGCACCACTTCCGGCTTTTTTCTATGTGTGTGGTACTGAGGAATTGAACCCCGGTCTTTGTGTATGCTAGGCAAGCACTCTACCACTTGGCCAAACCCTCAGCCCCAGTATACTTTTGTTAAAGCAAATATTTGTTCTTATTTTAGATTATCCCCTTATTTTAAACTATAACAGTATATATTTCCTTGGCTTAATGTCTTTGCCCTTTTCTCTGTTGCTATCTTGAAGACAGAATCCCATGCATGTTCAGACTTAGGTCCTGCTATGGTGTTTTTTCTCCCCATTATGCTGGGGCTCTATTAAAAGACTTAAATGTTAAATGAGTCATTGCTTGACTGAAGTCCAGCATAAGGAAAAGGATTAGGTTTGTAGTAGATTAATTTACCAATTAGAAATGTATCTTCCTGTGAGGCCCAGGGAAGGAGCCAGCATCAACTCTAGGAATAACCAAATAGAAGTTTGCCTCAAACTAAACACTTTCTTCCAGGTATTTGGTATGGCACTTAGTAATTAGCAAGGTCATTGTCACTTGGCATGGCTGCTTTCCTCTGAGGCAGCTGCATTTTCCATAGTAATACGTAAGTCAAGAGTAATTACACATTCTGGTCTCCATATGGAAAAAAAAAAGAAAGAATAACTGCACAGCCAGAGATTGGGTTGGCCTTCGGAGCCAGGGGTGCTTTTTAGTGACATAGTATATTTTAAATACACCAAGCTCTGTCCCAGGCTTACTTCCCTGCAGGCTTCATCCTGCTGGACACCAGTCTAGGTCTGTTGGGTTTTTGTTTTCTTCTTTACTGCACATGATAAGGGTACTAAGCCTTAGTACTTTGTCAACTTCCTTAGCTGATTTATGCAAGTATGTATTTTCAAAGCTTTTAGGCAATAGTTGAAATAACTGTAGTTTCTAGGACTAAGTCAGGATATTTTCTGTTTGTTTTTATTGTTATTTTTGTGACTAAGCCTCACTATGTAAGAAGACTAGCTTCAGATTCATGATTCTCCTGCCTCTGCTTCCTGAGTATTTGACAGGTATATACGACCATGCCCAGCAGGATAATTCCTATTCTTTCAATCAATTGGTCATTTCTTTGGTTATCTAGCACAGAGCAATGATCTTGCATGATTTCTTATTTAGAAATTATATTTTTCTCTCATTATATTTCTAATTTTCTTGATACTAGCACATTTTCATTTGCTAAATTTTTATTATTTTAGTGATAGTCTAAATATAATTTTATACTATGTATCAGAAATTGTTTTTATAGCTGGGTATTGATAACTCACAGTATAATATTAGCTACTCAGGAGGCTGATATGTGAGGATCACAGTTCAAAGGCAGCCCCTGTAAGAAAACCTGCGAGACTGTTATCTCTAACCACCCAAGAGCTGGAAGTGGAGCTTTGGCTTAAATGGTAGCATGCTGATCTTGATCAAAAGAAGCTCAGGGATAGTGCTCAGGTACTGGATTTATGCTATGAGTCTTTAGGAATGAAATCTCATTCGCCTGCTTTTAATTATTCTTGTTATCAGGCTATTTATACATACATCTTTTTGTCCTATATAGAATAAGGTAATTTATATAATTAATATGAATTTATAATTCATATATGAGAAAAAGAAAGGAGAAATAAGAGCATGGCAGTCATAAAATGTTACAGGGATAAAGCAGCATAAGGCAGTGCACCCCAAGGTCTTGTAACTAACTTGGGGTGAACCTTTGCTCTGAAGGCTGTCATGGAAAGAGAAAGGCATTTCCCTGGACTGTTCATTTCACTTCACAGTGTATAAACAAGGGCTTTTTGCCCTTCCAGAAGTAGGACTGAAGAAAACATTGATATTGTCTCCAGGCAGCTGTGGAATTCAATGTTAATTGTTGTGCTAGAATAAATAGCTTGAGAATTTTACTATTTATTTGGTTAATAAAAATAGTCACCCTAGCAGAAGAGAATTTAAAAGTTCCACTATTCACAATGAGTAAAACCAATAATGATGGAACTGTAGTGTAAAGGATGTATACAAAACTTAAAAATGACAATTTAAAGTTTGTAGAAGTTGCTGCCTAACTTATATCGTGTATTAAAAAATCTGCCCTTCTGAGCTTGTGGTTTGCCTGGCTGGTGGTGTTAGCGTAGAGTAGCACTATAAGATTAGAGATCAAAGGACTGGAATTAACTGTCCAGCTGTATTATTCCTACTTCAGAAAGCCTGGATCTTTATGAGCTCTGATTTGTTATTTTTTACTGTTAGGGTAAATATTCTCCATAAGTTTAAAAGTATTAGGCATTAACTTGTATGTTTGGGAAGATAGAATACATTTTTAAGTCTTACTTATTATGCCTGAGTTTCCTGTAGATATTCAATAAATACTTATTTTTTTTTCTTAGCTAGGTGCTGGTGGCTTACGCCTGTAATACTAGCTACTCATGAGGCTGAGATCTGAGGATTCCAGTTTTAATTCAGCCCAGGCAAGGTAGTCTGTGAGATTCCTCCAATAAACTATTCAGAAAAATACAGAGGTGGTGCTGTTGGTTTAAGTACTAGAGTACTAGCCTTGAGCAAAAGAAGTTTGGGGCCAGTGCCCAGGCCCATAGTTCAAGTCCCAGAACCAGCAAAAATAAAATATAAACTGTTTTTATTTTCTTTAAAGACAGGATTTTGCTTTGTTCCAGGCTGACCTGAAATTGGCAATCCTCCTGTCTCTGCCTCCCCAATGCTGGGATTGCAGAGTATACCACTACACTCAATTTAATAAATAGCTTGATTAAACACAAGGAGATTCTTAGGTGGGATGAAAGCTATTTAAAAATCAAAGTAGCTGGGCATGGTGGCTCACTAGTGGCTCATGCCTGTAATCCTAGCTACTCAGGAGGCTGTGATCAGAGGATCAAGGTTCAAAGCCAGGCTGGGCACAAAAGGACCTGAGTCTCTTATCTCCAATTAACCTCTAGAAATTGAGAAGTGGGGCTTGGCTCAAGGGTAGGGTAGTAGCCTTGAGCTGATGAGCCCACAGACAGTGCCCAGGCCAGAGTTCAAGCCTCATGACCCCCACCCCCAAATCAAACCCAGGTTTTATGCATGCTATGCAAGCACTATCTACCACTAAGCCACCCACCTAACAGGATTACTTATTTCTTACTGAAATGGGAATTATGGTTGCACTAATCTTGGTTCTTCCACTGAGTGACTGTACGATTTTAGATTCTTCTCAGCTTTCTCATACACATAGGGTATTGCTGAACCGGTCATCTCTTACCACCTGATGGTATTAGCTCCTGTTCCCTTGTTGCACTTACCCTTTGGATGCAAACTGTTAGCTCAAAATAAAACTTTCTTTCTTTCCTTTTTTTTTTTTAAATTTTTTTTGTCATGGAGCTTGAACTCAGGGCCTGGGTAATATCCCTAAGCTTTTCTGCTCAAGGCTAGCACTCTGTAATACTGAGCCACAGCTCCACTTTTGGTTTTCTGGAGTCTCATGGACTTGCCTGATCAGGCTGAGTTTGAACTGTGATCCTCAGATCCTCAGATCCTGAGTAGCTAGCGTTACATGCATGAGCCACCATCACCAGATGCTCTTTCCCTTTTTCTTTTTCCTCCGTCCTTCCCCTTTTCCCTTTACCTCCTCCTCCCCATATCCTTTCCTTTCCTTTCTTTCCCTTTAAATTTGCTCAACAGAATGGATTCTTCTCCTGGCCCTATTTCTTTTTCTTTTGCATATTTATCCCAATCATTTGTTTTTTGTTGTTTTTTTCCATATATTTTTATTGTAATTAATAGAAGGGTTACATTATATTCACCAGATAGAAGGTGCATTACTTCACAAACGATACCCTTTCTCATGTCTTGGTCCCCATTTCCCTCCCCCCATCTCTACCCCTCATTTTGTTTTCTCCCCTTCCCTATCCTATTTCAGATAACCAAATAAACATATATACAATATCTCAGATAACAAGGTGAAATACTGTAACAATATGAGATAACCAAGGGGCAGCACAAGAGATGAGAGATAACATGGTACATTAAGGACAACAGTCACTCATTATATGGCTTTTGTTTCTATATCCTGGTGGTTCTTTCATTTAGTGTCATACTATATGTCCTGGCCCTATTTCTGTATCTCCCCAACTTGAAGCTATCTCTTCAGCTAGCCATCAAAATTGAATTTATCCTATGGAAATACATCTTCTTTACATCATTTGGGCAAATGAGAAGAAAGTTCTGATTTTTCAGATGTTAGATCTTATTAGGTTCCTATTTTCATTAAGCTAGCATTTTGGTGCTTGGTATGAGGGATCTTTTCTTCCTCTGATCAGCAGTGCATCACTGTCACATGCTAGTCCTCTTATACCAACTGTGGGGTTTTCTTTCCTTTTCCAGGCGCCCCATTTCTCCTAGCATGACCGTAATCTGATCAGTAACTGCGACCCCTGACTCCTGTGTCTGGCAACTGTGGAGCTGGGGTCTCATTACCACCCCCAACTACAGAACCATCATGGCTGCCATCTCTACTTCCACTCCTGTAATCTCACAGCCCCAGGTAAGTGATTCAGACCAGCTTCTATATTGGCTAATCATAGCCTTGTCAAATATTTAAATTGACTCTCACAAGGTGTGTTTTGCTCTAGGGATTATGTATAGTTCTCTTATTATCATTTTGTGGGTACTTAGAAACTGGTGCTTTTGTGAGCCAGGTACCATTTAGTTCAGGAAGCAGCTGGAACAATGAACAATGGTTTTAGTGAACTGGCCTCTGTTCATAGAGGGCTTTGGTTTTCAGCACTGAGGATGCCTGACTCTTACTCTGGATGCTGAATTCCAAATCAAAACAAATCAGTAGCAAATTCTGCTGCTTTCCTTTTCTCAGCTTTTGTTGTTGTTGTCACTGTTTAATGAAATATCTCAGAGTAAATCCAATAAATACCCCAATGCTGCCTCAGTAGCCTCTGATAATTAGTATTTCCTCTTCTAGGAAATTGGAAGACTAAGTTGATTCCCAAAATTGTTGAACAGTTTCTAGGAAGTACTTTTGCTATCTGGGGCACTGTCTCTGTTGACATTGTTTTACAATCTGTTCTCTGGAGTGTTCACTGGACTCTGTGGAGCTCAGCAGGCTGCGTGGTACAACAGGAACAGACTTTGGAGTCATTAGGCTTCATTCATAGCCCTGTACCTTGGACTGTTGAATAAAGAACCTTAGTCACACTCCCCTCTCTCATCCTCAATTTCCTTTCCCTCAATTGGCCTTCACACTGTGCTTTGTAGATTAAATGACAGAAAGTATGTAAAGCATGCAGAAGGAACTCAAGTGTAAGTAAGTGTAGTTTCTTCCCATTTCATCTTCCTTTACTTTCACTCTTCAAAGAGTAGGAGCTTTTAGTTTTGACAGTCATTTAGACCGAGATTAAAGAACAGTCGTATAGCTATAATAAAGAGTCATGTTGATTGGAATTACCTTTTTTTTAAATAGAATATTACTCCATGTTTTTTATTTGTATGTTATTTTATGTATAACTTTGTAAGAGATTAAAATTTTGTCAGCCAGATGTGTGAGGGCAGATCATGCCTGCAAACCTAGCTACTAAGGAACTTGAATTCTCAAGATTGAGGTCAAAGCCAGCCCAGGAAGGAAAGTTCATGAGACTCTTATCTCCAATTAACTGCCAAAATGCTGGATGTGGAAGTGTGGTGGCTTAAATGGTAGAGTGGCAGCCTTGAGTGACAAAACTGAGGGACAGAGTCCAGGCCCTAAGTTAGGTACACACACAAAAAAGTGTGTATTTTAAATAAGAGTATTCCTCCTCCTCCTCCTCCTCTTCCTCTTCCTTCTGCTCTTCTTCTTCCTCCTCCTCCTACTCTTCCTCTTTTTTTTTTTTTTTTTGCCAGTCCTGGGCATGAGCTCAGGGCCTGAGCACTGTCCTTGGACTTTCTCAAGGCTAGAGCTCTACCACTTGAGCCTCAGCACCACTTCCAGCGTTTTTTGTATGTATGTGGTACCAAGGAATCGAACTTGGGTCTTCGTGCATGCTAGGCAAGCACTTTAACCACTAGGCCAAACTTCCGGCCCTTCCTCTTCCTCTTCTATCCCCCTTCATACTGAGACTTGAGCTTGAGATCTTTTACTAGCTAGGCAGGCTTTTTTCCATTTGATCCACAATTCTAGCCCTTTTTTGGGGGATTGTTACTTTTGAGATAGGGCTAGCCCTGGACAGTGATCCTCCTATGTTGCTGGGAAGACAGATGTGTATCATCCCACCCAGTTTTTCTGTTTCCCAGTTGTGTTTTCTTGGTAGCTTGGAATGATAAGCATATATCCCTGCCTGGAGCCATAAACCCTCAGTCTCTGCTGACAATGTAGCTAACTACTGCAGGCTTGAGACATGGTACTCAACCTTGTTTTTTTGTCTTCATTTAAGAAGGAATGAAGAAAATGAGGGAGAAAGAAGGAAAGGACATTCTTCATTTCCTATGTGCTTTCCCTCTCACCTCCCCAAAATAAAAGACCCCAGTTGCCGGCCCTGGTAGTTCATGCTTATCTATAATCTTAGCTATTTAGGAGACTGAGATCTGGAGGATTGCCAGCCTGGGAAGTCTTTGAGACCTTGATTTCCAGTTAACTTTCGAAATATTAGATGAGGGACCGTGTTTAACTGGCAGGGTGCCAGCTATGACTGAAAAAATCTGAACAAGAGCTTAAGGCATTGAGTTCCGAACAACAACAACAACAAAATCAATAAAAGACCTGAAGATTTTATCACATGGGTAAAATACATATTGTTCTTCAAAGCTTTTAACATTATTCCCAGGATGTTTAGTGTTTCCTCTGAAATGTGTATTTCTCTTTTTGGCAAAAGGGTCCTCGCCTATTCAGCACTTCATTTACTTTGGGTATTTGATTACTTGTAACCTGAATTGGTGTTTTGGTACCTGAGAGACTTGGAGAATAAGTAGATACTTAGAGCATGTCATCCGAGGTCACCACCTCATAGTCTAGTGCAGCTGTTTCTGGTAGTCATTATGTGAGCTTTTCGTGGAGTGAGTGAGGCCCTGGTGCCAGGTTCTGGACAAGACATGTCAGCCTCCCATTGTCCCTGTCGTTGGTCAGAGTTTCCAACAGCATCAACCTACCTCCATATTTCTCCTCTTACACAAGTGGCTGTCAGTGGGTTATATAGTATAAACGCTTGAAAATAACTCATCTAATTAAAACCTTTAACACCACCTGAAGTAGAGATGAGTCAACTGAATATAAACACTTGGAAATGTGTACTCTGACAAATTTTCTTTACCCACTTTCCCTACCCCTGCCATACCTCTCTCTTCCTTGCCTCGCCTACTTTTTCCCACTTATTATACTGAGGTTTTTACTCAGGGGCTTATACTTGCTAAATAGTCACCAACCCTTTAGCCTGTTTAGCTTTAGTTACTTATTAGGTAGGATCTCAGCTTTCTGTGAATGGCCGGATCCCCTTACCTATAGATTTCACCACTATTGGATTATATCCGATTTGGCTGGCCTTAACCTGCAGCCTTCCTCATCTCTACTTCCTGAGTATTTGTGATTTCAGGCCTAAGCTAGGATGCCTGGTCCCACGGTAAAATCTCTATGGTAAATTGACAGAATCTACTAAAATGATGCATCTTTGTACATGTCCTGTTTCCTTCTTGGTATCTATGTTAAAATATATAAAGATATTCATTTAGGCATTGGTTACAGACTAAGCAGTAAAAAGTTTCTCAGTATCCTATAGTAGAAGGACTAAGTTCAGAAATATGAGTATGACTTAAATATAGCAATATATCAATAAGAATGAACACATCAACACAGCTATATTGCTCTAAAACACTCCTACCCCCTTGTTTTCCCCTGGTACTGGGGCTTCAACTCTGTGCCTTATTTTTTGTTGTTGTTCGTTTTTTGTCATTCAAGGCTGGCACTTTACCATTTGTCCCATAAGTCTACTTCTGCCTTTTAAGGGGTTAATTGGAGATGTCTCAAAGACATTCCTGTCTGGGTTTCCTTCAAACTGTGATCCTTGACTCTTAACCTTCTGAGTAGTTAGGATTACAGTCATGAGTCACCAGTACCAGGCTTACCTTAAGATATTAGCTTGTCTTCTAATATTTTATGAAGGAAAAAGAAAACAAGATACAACATAATTATTATAGGAAGATATCATTAAAATGATGATTAAAACAAGATTGTTTTTAGACAGAAACAACTATGGTACATAAATGGAAGTACACAGTGAATGTTCTAACATAGACATTATCAGTATGGTGATTTCCTCCCACTCCCAAGATGGCCAGACTTGGACTTGGGAAGACAGTCTCCCAAAAGTTCAATCCTTTGTTTTTAACTTCTTTCATGAATTTAAACAATTACAAATGTTCTCCTTGAGCCTCATTAATGAAAAGAAAAAAGGATCAGGAAACACTGGAACACTGATTGTTTTTAAAGCATATAGAGGAGTCCTGTGGTCACAATGGTTGTGCTAAAATCATCACTCCAACATTAGCTGAGCCTGAGGCAAAGATATTCATGCCTTCCAAATGAGCAGAGCAGTCATGAAGCCAGTCTCGTAGGATTGTTTTAATGATGACATGTCAAAATATGTGTAAAACTTAGAATGCTGTTTGGCAGACTCTGCCTATGTATATTTGAAAGTATTATTATTGTTCAGCAAGTTCTGTAGTAGGTCTAGGATTCAAGAATAAATGAGGTAAATAAGGCCTTTGTCCTGCTATTGCTCAGAAATACATTGAGAAATTTCCAGATAGAGAAGTAAGAAAATTACAATGCTATATCACAAACATTATGACACATGCGAATGGATATTCTAGATGTCAAATAGTGCACTCATCAGACACGTGAGGAAGATCAACAGACTGGCAGCTAATGAATGAGTAGGAGTTATGTTGGCAAGGAAGAAGTATGGTTCGTAGATGTCAAATGCTCCAATGTGAGAGAGAGAGGGAGAACAGGGATTAGAACTTAGCTTATATAGTCTCAATACAATATGACATGGGGCTGTCAGCGCTAAGGTCCCTGTACCAGCTGTGCCATCTGTGTCAGCTCACAAGAACAGATGGTTGAATTTTCAAGAATTTCATGATTTGGTAGACTTCATGCTACAGTGGAGTATTTACACTACCAGAACTGGCAAACTCAAAGTATCAGCCTGGATGAGTTACGATATCAACCTAGAGATTTTGTAGGACAGTGTAAGCCATGTCAAGGAGTTTAATATTAACCTTCAGGAGTTTCTACAATTTGGTGACTGTCTTGGCTTTTGAGTTCATACCTGCTTCAGGCCTGGGCTCATACCTTGACTTTTGACAATTCTCTTGAGCAAATTCTCTTACTAACAGCCAAGATAACTGAGTTTCACTATTCTAGCCATTTATTTGGAACAGTGTTACTTTCAAATGGGAAACTAAGGTTGCTTGGAAGGAGTCACCATGAAGACCATCTTGATCACATGGTTCCAGGATCCTCCAGTTGGTAATGAGCCTCCTGATTAGCTGTTTCAATGTCATTTGTACAGTCAAATTTTAGTTCACAGCTCGCCTGCTTTGGTTTCCAAAGCTGTGTACTGGTGTGTTCTCTTCTACTTGCTATATTCTAGGTTCAGAGAAGGTTAAAGTTATTTAAATGCAGCATCACCTTAGGCAAAGACTAATGAGCAATTCACTGGATCAGCTTAGTCTGGTATTGTCTGGCACATCCACCTGCATTCTTTTAAAGTGAATTCAGGGGCATGAGTAAAGATCAACTCCCATCCAGTGTGAAAGGCCTGAAAATCCTTTTCTAAGGCACAAACAACTGATTTTTTTTAAAGGCTTTTGGTTTTGTTTGTCTAGTCATTCAGTAACAAAGAACATTTTTCTAGTTAAGGTTGCCTAATACTAGCTCTAAACTAATTAATATGAGCAGATAGCCTGTGATTGTTTCAAGCAATAATGGGAGAAAGCTTTTATTGTCACTCTTGCTGGGATGACTGTTTAGTTAGTGAAAGATAGGCCTTGTGCTTTGAAGTGGAACAAGTTTTGATTCTCTGCTTTACTCCTGCCAGTACTGTAAGATGGATTTTTGTTTTCTCATGGAGAGAGGGAGAGGGAGGGAGGGAGGGAGGGAGGGATAAAGGGAGGGAGGAAGGGGGGGGGACAGGGAGAGAGAGAGAGAAATTAAGAGCACCCATAAATCTAGGTGATCCCAAGGTGAAGGAGACTCGCAGCCTCAAGATGTTTTTGCTTATAGTTGATTGACAGTCCCACTTTCCCAGATGCTGATAAAGAGTTTCCAAAAGCTCCCAAGGGTGCACTAGCAGATTGGAAAGGAACCTGCTGCTCATCATTGGCTTAAGTTGATGTGTTCATATCCTGTGGATATTGAGGATGTATGGTGAGGATAGGTAGGAAACCAGGAAAAAAAAACCAACTTGATATTCTTAATAGTTCTTTTTCTGTTTCTAAGGCTCTATGAGTATTTGGTCAAGTTACTGTGGTTAGAATTTGAATTAAAGTTTTTATTTTTAATGGACTCATTATTTGACTTTTCTCAAATCTAAAACTGATACTAGAGATCAGAAGAGATTTCTGAGAATTTGCAGGGTATTTAGCTTCATTGCTGTGAGTTCAGTAAGGGAAGGAATATTTGAATTTTGCTCTATCTGCTGTTTCTTTCTGACTCAAGATACCTGAAAGGTATTTTGATTCTTGTAAATGATGCTTTCATTAAAGGTGTGACTGTATGTAGATTTTCAGGGACTTACAGATGGTTCAGTCTGTGAAGTAAGAAATCATGGAATTCTTTATGATAGTGCTTTATTTTAGACTGAAATGTAAGTACTTACTTGCAGCATGAAGTATTATTCATAGCAGTATGAAATTCCCAGTGTTACACTCCTCACAATGTTAGGCCTTGCCTGACATGCAGTTGAGAGTACATAGGCTTGTAGGTCTGAGTACATTTTGGTTCAAATCTAAAATACATAATAGTCAGGCAGTCTTTCTATGTAGGTATTTCTCTGCTTAATATTTTAGCTCTGGAAACTTAAAATAATATGCATAGTTCTCAAAAGTTTAAATGGAAAAAATATCTGCCAGCTGATTTCTGTAGTATGACACTTAAGTTGAGCCCAGGCATATGTTTGTTCTTTCCATTTTATCCATCATTGCTCAGGGAGTTTTCTTACAGGGAGAAAGAATGTTTTCTACTGCATATGGTCTGTGTATATGCTGGGCATATGTGTTATGCTAGAAGATCCATTAGATGAAAGCCAATTTAGATAAACATTCTACAGAAAGCGCCAGCACACTGCCAGGAATAAATGCCTAAGGAGATAAACAGTGAGAATTTTTACTTATTCCAGATCTTAAAACCTGTTTCTATTAGAAATTTGTTCTCCTATTGCCATTTAAATTCATTTATGCTCCCTTTGTTTATAAGTGCAGATTAAATTTGGGGAGAATATCTTATTTTGGAATCTGAACGTGCATTTTCAATTTGCTTTTGCTATGATAAAATTGTACAAGGGCAGTTAGGGTAAACCACAGATAATACCTTCCATAATTTATTTTTTTTCTATTTTTCTTTATAGTTATTTTGTTGTTGTAGTAGTTGGCCTTTGGCTTGAACTCAGGGCCTGGGTGCTATCCCTGAGTCTCTTTGTGCTCAAGGTTAGCACTTTACCACTGAGCCATAGCACCACTTCCAGTTTTTGAGAGGTTAATTGGAGATAATTGGACTCTTCAGCTCAAGGTTAGCATTCCACTATGTTGAGCCACAGTATCACTTCCAGTTTCTAACTTTTGAAGTTGGAGGAAGCCATTAGTCAAGGAATGTGGATAGTCTGTAGAAAAGATAAAGAAAAATGGGATGTACCCTATAACTTCCATAAGGAAGCAGCTTTGCCAGAAGCTTTTTTATGCTAGTGCAACCTCTTTTGGATTTCTGATCTCCAGGATTATATGAAATAAATTTATGTATTTTATTTACTATATTTACACCATTTCACTATAGTGGCAATAAGAAAGGAATTTAATCTATGAAGATTCCTTGACTTTTTTTTAAAACTTTTAATAATGTCTTATTAGTGCTTGGTTACCATTACATTTTTTTCATTTTTATTTTGTCTTTATTAAGTATATATGTTTAAATAAGTAAGTAAACTCCATGAATTTTCTTTTTGGAAAGAGCTAGAACATTTCAAATAGCCTTGCTTGACTTTGTTGATAATTATTGTCCACAAATTAGAATGCTATGGAATAGAACATTGATACTTGATTTTAAAGTTATCTGTCTGCAGAAAGTAAATGATTATAGAGGCTAATGGAGAGAACAGAGATTTGCATTTCAATTTCTTTCTTTTTCTCTTTCTTTCTTACTTTCTTTTTTTGTCGATCTGTCTCTCTTTTTACAACAAGTATTACTTTTATGAAGATGAGAAGAAAATCTTAGGGACTTTCCTACTCAGGCTGTCTTTGAACTGAGATCTTCAGATCTCAGCCTCCTGAGATGCTAGGATTACAGACGTGAGTTTCCTGTGTCCAGCTAAGTTACTTTTATTTCACTAATGCAATCGACACGTATGTAACTTTGAGTCTATCTGAATATATAAACATAAGCAACAAAGCTAGACTCTCCACTCCCAATAGGGTTTCTAGTTCAGTAGAGTTGAATTAATGGGCACTTAAGCAATTATTATACAGTATATTGTTGGAACATTCAGGAACTGGTAGGAATACCAGAGTTATAAATATCTGGAGGAAGTGACTAGATGAGACATTTTACTTATAAAAATTGAGGGAAGATTAAAGCACTCAAATTGTGTTCACTGGACCAGAACTCCATTGCCTGGATACTCCAGATCTACAAAATCAAAACTTATTGGGGATATGGCCAACAGTGTGTTTTGTAAGCCTTCTGGGTGATACTGATTCAGGAAACCATTATTGTTACTGCTGCTGAGATCCAGGAGAGGTAAGGGGGAGTGTAGCACACTAAATAGAGCCTGAGTAGAGAGCCTGAAGTCATTCATAGTTTGAGTTGAGACAGGAGAAGACAAGTAAAGCCTGATCAGGTTAGAGAATTTATATTTTCATCTGGCGCATTCTTGTCAGTTGTCAGCATTTTCAGTAAAGGAACAGCATGGTTAGCTTTGTCCTTTGGAAAGATCACAAATGAATGGAAGAATGAAGAGTGAACAAATGCAGCAGTGATTCATACTAGACACTATGTTGAGAATCAACTCTACAACTTGTGGATGAGCAAGTGGGAGACAAAGAAAAGGAAGGAGTGACATTGTTCAAAAAAGAAAATGTGCTTCCTTCATTACCTGACTTAATAACTGTAATCTCTTTGTATATCACCTTTATAATAACAATAAAAAGAAAATGAAGTTCATAAATGAAGAGATTGTCTTAGGAAGCTAGTATGGTAATAAAGTGCTTGTTAAAGGATGGAATAAAATGAACAGGTGCAGCAGATATTTGAAAAGGAGAATTGCCAAGATTGGGTATCATTGATTTAAACAATGAGGATGCAGGAGAAAGATGGTATTCCCAAGTTTAGTGTCAAGCTACTTGAACACTATTAGTTCTTCAAACTAGCAGTTTCCTAGTCTTGTGATAGAGATTATTTACAGGAAAACCCTTTGGGGGATTATGAAGAAGATTATGGACCTGAGTGATTATAAACACTCACAGGATACTTATAGAAGAATCAAAAGAGGTAATCTGTAGACAAAGCAGTGATTTGCCTAGAGTTTGGGAAGGAAGGAAGCATGAGTGGAAGATGAAGGAGAAAGAAAGAAATTGATGACATAAGGTTCTTCAAATTGTAGGAAGAAATTTGGGAGGCCAAGAACATACCTCTTCTGTTATAATGGAAGAGAAGAAAGGAATGGATTATTGGACAAGCAATTTTATGCATTTTTGTGGTAGAAAAATTGAGGGAGTTTCCATCAGAAAATTGTTATCTTCCTCTGGCAACTGATGCTAAAGGGTGAAGACAGGGCTCAAAAGTTTAAGAATAGTAGATAAATTTAAAGTAGACAAGAGTTGGGCTGGGAGTGTGGCCTAGTGGTAGAGTGCTTGCCTAGCATATGTGAAGTCCTGGGTTTGATTCCTCGGTACCACATACACACAAAAAAAATCAGAAGTGCTATGGCTCAAGTGGTAAAGCACTAGCCCTGAGATCAAGCCCCAGGATTGACAAAAACAAAAACAAACCCAAACTCAAACCCAAACCCAAAGAAGTCAATAGTCTACATTGAAGAGTGGAGTAACAATTAGGGAGAAAACCAGATTGTTGTGGGCACTGAAGTCCCAATTGAAGAGAAAAATCATGAACTCAACACTGGCATCCGTGTGGGTTTTCTCCAAACTTTCTTAGAAGCCTTATTACATGGAGAAACTGATATTTTACTGTATTGTCTTGAAAATACAGTGTAGCAGAGAGGAAGCCCTCTATTCTCTGAGTTTCAAAATTCAAGAAACTCTTGGGAACTTAATATATGGGTTCCTATGTTTTGCATAACAAAGTAAAGTGTGATTATGGATCTCCCAGACATTTTGCTGGTGAGATAGACAGACAGACAGACAGACAGACAGACAGACAGACAGACAGATAGATTAGATAGAATCATCACTATGGAGTGTTCTTCAAACAAGAAAAAATTATCTGAATTTTTGAAAGGCTTCTGATGATTCTAATGCCTTCAAGAAGAGATTGTGTCTCTATGAAATGAATTACTTGTGGAATCTTTAGTTGGATGAGAGGAGGCAAGGGTATTCCAATGGGAAAAAGCAGGTCAAAGAAGTAGTTACCTTATCACACACACACACACACACACACACACACACACACACACTCTAGGGTACTGGAAATCAGTACTGAAATCAGTCTGAAGACTGGGAAGTTGAATACTGAGAATGTATATTACAAGTGTTTCCACAAGGAGAAAGTTGTGGGTGGTAGCAAAGTCCAGGGTGTGACTATGGGTGTGGGCAACTGAGTTGTAATGGAATCATTACAGATGAGGTCAAGAAAGCAAAAGTAAGAAAAGTAGATGAATGACTTAGGGTAATGACAAAATTTGGAGTGGAATAAAACACCGTGGACCAAGTTCTCTCATTTTTAATGAGTGAGGCCCTGCAATAGTATATAAGATGCCAAGAGATATAAAACAAAGTTTTTACTCTTCAAAGTTCTTATTAAAGAACTCAGATGGGTACCAAGACATGTGAAAGGGTATCAATGTATGTGAATTAATGCACCTTCTATCTGGCAAATATCATGTAACCCTTTTACTAATTACAATAAAAAAAATAAAAAATAAAAAAAAAGAACTCAGAGTACTAGTTGTTTAATAAATAAAAAATTAAGAGTTAAATTTTTATTCAGCAAATAACATGTCCTGTTAAAATTGTGATCTAAAAGCTATTAAAGTCTAGATGAGGAAAGAGACTTCAATATCCAGATATGTCAGACCACTAACACTTAAGTGTTTCATACTTTTTTTTGGAATTTCTAGTGTTTGTTAAAATTTATGTATAGCCTATGGAAACTCAGTGGAAAATAAAAAATAGTGTTTAAGTCTGTCATTAGTAGTTTATTAGAAGCATGACAAAAATAAAAAGAAGTGGACTATCTTCAAGAAATGTTTTCTAACTTTTGGAACCTCACAAACTTCAAGTTTCATAAAGAATAATTTATTCTGTGTGATGTTGTCTAGTTTCTTTGTGACTTTTTTATTTTCTACTTTTGTTTTTATAGTTTTATAGGCTACTACCTCAATCCTTTTTGGATTCAAGTATTGGTATAAATAATAAGCAAATATATTCTAATCGTTGACTTGAGAAATAAGTAAAAGTGTTAAAAAGGATATACTCTCCATGTTTAAAAGGATATACCTACTTTATCTCATCTAAATAATTTTACTTCTGTGGAGCAGTGTCAAGTATCAACTGCCCTTTGGAGGTTATATTAGGTCCTTCCCAAAGAAAAAGTTCTCAAACGTCATCGGTTAGTTGATGGATGCTATTCTGGAGTTGAGGAGCTGTGGGGGTAGGCTGTACTGACCACAGGAATGTTCAACAGCAAATGCTTTGGCCAAGGAGCCTTCAATGCATTTTGACCTCTTTGAAATGTTAGGACCGATGATCATTCTGGAAGCTGAGAGTACAAAATCATCTGTCACAGATCAAAGGTATTATGTGAGAGTAAAAGTGCAGAACAGGCCAGTGATATCCTATCAATAAACCATGGGTGTTTACAGATCCCCTAAATAACAGGTCCAAATAGATTTCATTCTGGTAAATAGTCCAATTGCAACTTTATGTAAATTTTTGTCTGCTTCATGTATTTTAAGCCAGGTTTCTAAACCATGTGGCTTTTTCTACTAGACTTCAATGATTAGCAGCCACCAAGCAGAGACCTTGTCATTTCTATAATACCAAGTGTCTTTAATCTTGAGGACTGTTAGAAAACTTAGGCTAGTATAATTATAGAGCATTAGTATGCAAGATCAGAGTTTTAAAAAGTTAGATTTGTGGTTTCTTTCTCGCTTGTAATTATTTTCATCATCTCTCTCCTTTCTCTTCTAGTTCACAGCCATGAATGACCCGCAGTGCTTCTACAATGAGTCCATCGCTTTCTTTTATAACCGGAGTGGAAAGTATCTGGCCACAGAGTGGAACACAGTCAGCAAGCTGGTGATGGGCCTTGGAATCACTGTCTGTATCTTTATCATGTTGGCTAACCTTCTGGTCATGGTGGCAATCTACGTCAACCGTCGCTTCCACTTTCCTATTTATTACTTAATGGCTAATCTGGCTGCTGCAGACTTCTTTGCTGGGTTAGCCTACTTCTACCTAATGTTCAACACAGGACCCAATACTCGGAGACTGACAGTTAGCACATGGCTCCTCCGTCAGGGCCTCATTGACACCAGCCTGACAGCATCTGTGGCCAATTTACTGGCTATTGCAATCGAGAGGCACATTACGGTCTTCCGCATGCAGCTGCACACAAGGATGAGCAACCGGCGGGTGGTGGTGGTGATTGTGGTCATCTGGACTATGGCCATTGTGATGGGTGCCATTCCCAGTGTGGGCTGGAACTGTATCTGTGATATTGAAAATTGTTCCAACATGGCGCCCCTCTACAGTGACTCATACTTAGTTTTCTGGGCCATTTTCAACTTGGTGACCTTTGTGGTCATGGTGGTTCTCTATGCTCACATCTTTGGCTATGTTCGCCAGAGGACTATGAGAATGTCTCGGCATAGTTCTGGACCACGGCGCAATCGGGATACCATGATGAGTCTTCTGAAGACTGTGGTCATCGTGCTTGGTGAGTTTTGTCTCCAGTGTACCTTACTATATGGATTGTCAGTATCTTATGGTATGACAGTGGTGAGCCTCAATATGAATATTTACCTCATGTCTATGGAGAAAGTAGAGGGGATGATGAAATTCATATGAAAGGCAAGTGATAAATTCAGCTTACCAGCCCTAACTGTTACAAAATCAACTAAATCCTGGTCTTTCCCGATGGTCCAGTGAAAGGCATCATTGAAGATTTGACTCTTTAAAATGGGAGATATCTCATATGTCAGGGCTCCATCCTGGTACTACCATGATGTGGAAGACAGGAGGAAAATACCAGAAAACAGATTCATCAAACTTTTTTTGTGGGTCACGGGCTTGAACTCCTCCACCTGGGCACTGTCCCTGAGCTCTTCAGCTCAAGGCAACCACTGTACCCTTGAGCCAAGCCCCACTTCCCATTTTCTAGAGGTTAATTGAAGATAAGAGTCTCAGGTCCTTTTGTGCTTGGGCTGGCTTTGAACCTTGATCTTCAGATCTCAGCCTCCTGCCAATAACTAGGCTTACAGGTGTGAGCCATGGTGCCTGGCTCATTCAACTTTTGAAAAGTTTCCTAATGTATGTAAGGAGTGTGTGACTTCATCTTTTTTTCAGGATTAACCATGGTTTTAAACTAACCTCTTTGTTGCCTTTGAAATCACTAATCATTTATGTATATAATATGTATATATATGCTTATATAAAATATGTTACATATAATTTTGGTTATATGTGACATACACACACACACACACACACACACACATATATAACACTAACCATCATTTGATAAATTAAATAAAAAATAAATTGACATATTGGTACATTGACCCAATTCTGTTTTGGTTAGGGAAGAGGCACATTGGAAATCATCTATGGCTGTATTGATGTGACTTGCTTGTAGACTTTTAAGAATGAGATCAAGACCTTAGTTTTACTGTCATACTTAGTTTCTCTCTCTCTCTTTCTCTCTCTCTCTCTCTCTCTCTCTCTCTCTCTCTCTCTCTCTCTCTCTCTCTCTCTCTCTCTCTTTTCTCATTTCCTGAAGTCCATTTTAATAAATATTCTTTTATATGATCAGATACACATTGGCATTAGCCTCTGTGTTCCTCTCTTATAAATATCTTCCAGGGCTGGGAGCGTGGCCTAGTGGGAGAATCTTTGCCTAGCATGCATGACGCCTGAGTTCAATTCCTCAGGACCACATACACACAAAAAAAGCCAGAAGTGGTGCTGTGGCTCAAGTAGTAGAACACTAGCCTAAGCTCTCAAATATAGTGCTCAGGCACTAAGTTCAAGCCTCAGAACTGAAAAAAGAGTATCCTCTTTGGTCTCACTGGGTGTGAATGCCTAGAGTCCTGTATAATTTATCATATGTCAATATATTTTTAAATCTAGCTTCCACGTATGAGAAAAAAACTTGTGCCAGTTATCACTTTCTAATTTGTTGATCAGTTAGGCAATATTGCCACTGGTGACCCGATCACTTCAGTTGTGAGATGATCTTATTCCACCCAACAAAGCTTAGTGAGAGTACAAGGATATTTTTCGTGTGTGTGTGTGTGTGTGTGTGTGTGTGTGTGTGTGTGTGTGTTGAGGCTTAAATTCAGGATTTCGGCATTATCTCAGGTTTTCTCATTCAAGGCTGTGCTTTTCTCCTTGAGCTACATAGTTATACTTCTGTCTTTTGGGTGGTTAATTGGAGGTAAGAGTCACAGGCTTTCCTGTCTCATCTAGCTTTGAATGAGCATTCTCAAATCTCAGCCTCCTGAGTAGCTAGAATTTATAAGCTTGAGCCACCAGAGTCTGACTCGCTGTACATTAATTATCAATGAGATATTTAACTTTTCTATACCCTAAAACAAATTTTCCATGATATAGAGATGCATCTTAATTACCATCAGTATTATTCATGTATAAAACTAATAATATGAGATATTTTGTTGTCTTTATTTATTCAAGTGTTGATTTGCTGATGACCTAAATGTCACTTGGCACTATTCAGATGTGTGTGCTTTTTTGTATAATTTCTAGAATTGCTTTTCCAGTAAATGACTGCTAAATTTGGACAATGAACCTGCTAAGTTCTTGTTTTATGTTTGACCTTTAAATAATATTAGTACCTTTCATCTCGCAATATACTTAATGATTCATATCAAATTAACTTTTGTGCTTCATTGGGTTGCTTTGCAAGTTGAGCCAATTATTTTGAGATTTTATTGAGCTATAATTTCACATATATCTTCTCTTACTATCTCTTTTCCCGGCCATAAGCCCAAACCTTACACTTGAATCTAAATGTTGTTGCTTTCAGAGATTTTTGGCAAGCAAACAGCATAAAGATTAAATACAGCTGTTTTTATGCAGAATAAATGTCATGATTTCCATAGTCACAGAACATAGAGAACTCCAATCAAGATAATAGATAGGGCAGGGAGTTTGGCCTAGTGGTAGAGTGTTTGCCTAGCATGCATGAAGGCCGGGGTTCAATTCCTCAGTACCACGTACATAGAGAAAAGCCAGAAGCAGTGCTGAGGTTCAAGTGGTAGAGCTCTAGCCTTGAGAAAGTCCAAGGACAGTGCTCAGGCCCTGAGCTCAAGCCCAGGACTGGCAAAAAAAAAAAGAAAAAAAAGATAATAGATAGCTGATGAATGTGATTGTAGTAGAGAAAGAGGAATTTTTTTTTAAATGGATTTTCTGAGAAAAGCAGTAAGAATCAGAGAATGTATAGTATATGAGGGGATGGGATCATGTTTGGAAAGCTTGGCTCAGAGAATGTCAGATACTTGTTGAGAGGAGGCTGCATCCTATCCATGCTATATGGCCTATGTGAATTGTCTGTAGACTTGACTGCAAAGAAAAGATAGTTTGATCTGAGAAGTGAGAGTTGTGGTCTATCCAAAGTTCAACTCATTATAGGCTACTGACTTATTTATTTATTTTTCATTCTGTCTTGGGTACGTTTGTTTTCTGAGATCTAATCACTGTCCTGTTTGCTAATGAGTCAGTTTGCTGAGGGCTGGCAGGCAGGGATTGTAGTGCCTTCTTTCCTATTTTCTTTCCATGTCTATAACTGTTGTCAGGCAGAGTAGATGCTCAGCGAATAATTATTGACTGAATGAAAGTGGAGGGAGAAAGTTTCTGAGCCTTCAGAACAGGAAACTAGAGGGAACCTCAGTGACTTAACTGTGGTAAGTAATATTTTATTTGGTTATTTGGGCACCAAACCTTGCTACACTTCTATTATGTTATGTGGTTTATTTTCATTTAGTTTACGTTTTTTTCCCATTATTTTTATTTGGAAAGGCTAAAAATGGAGGGGGTTATAGTTACATAAGTCAAGCAAAAAGTACATTTCCTTTTGGACAATGTCATTTCTTCCCTCACTTTCTCCCAGTTTTTTCCCTTTCATCTCATTTACAAGCTGTGTAGTTCATTTTCGATAGTGTGCAATGAATACTTTTGCTGCATTTATTTACCCTTTGTTCCTCCATTTCTGTGCCTCCCCTTGTGTTCCCAAAGACATACAAACAAGACAAAAAGAAAACAAAACAGCAAAAAAGGGAAAAAGCTCTCTTGTTTCCATTTCCTGAAGTTTGAGTGAATATATAGAGAGCTGTGTAATTTATTTTGTCCTGGTATATTTTAGATCTAGCTTTTGCAAATGAGAGAAAACTTGTTGTTTGTGTTTCTGAGCTTGGCTTACTTACTTCATTTAACATTTGTTCTAGGTCCATTCATTTCCCTGTAAATTCCATAATAGAATTATTTCTAATAGCTGTGTAAAATTCCATTTTTTAAAGAATCCACTCATCTATTGCAGGGCATCTGGGCTGTTTCCACAACTTAGCTATTGTGAATAGTGCAGCAGTGAACATGGATGTACCAGGGGCTTCATGATAGCCTGGCTCACCATTATTAATCTCTGATCCTTACTTCCCAGGTGGTAAAAACTGAAGCACAGACAAGCTAGGTAACTTGCCCAAGGCTACATAGTTCAGTAAAACTAAAAGGAGTAAGGATTCAAACTCAGACTCCAGAGTTCTACAATTCATGTGGAAAAACTACAAGCAAAGGCTTTATTTTGAAATGAAACTTGCAAAGTAGGGTGCTATTAACTTGAAAGTCTGCAAATCCATTGATGCTGCCTTGCCCTGTACTTTGTGTCCTTGGGCAGAAAAAGCTTTAAGGGAGACTTCCTTTGTGTCTTTTGCTTCTGATAATGCTAAGACTCCCATTTCGACTGCCCTTTTCCATTGTTTGGCATTGCAGTACCAGCCACCCACTTGCTTCTCTCACTGAGGGAATGTTTTGTTCAAGGTGCACTTAGCTCAAAGTTCATTGTCCTTGTGTGAAGTCATGTCACCCCTTCCCTGGGCTGGATTTCTCCCCACTTGACATTTTACTAAGAATTTCTTTTGCATCTGTTCCTCAGTTGAATGGCTAACAGTGAAGGCACTCTTCCTTATTTGACCACAGGCTGTCTTGAGATGTAAGTTTTCTCTAGCTCTATTCTTGATGGTGACAGTTCTGTTGGGATCATTAGAAGAGAACTGGAATTTGGAAAGAAAGTCCTCATGAAGGTGTGCTTTTTGTTTTGGAGTCTTGGGAGGGGCACGGAGTAAAATCAGTCTGGGTGGGGCTTCTTCAGAAAAAGGGGCAGACACTTGTTTTTCTACTTTGATCTGGAAATGGTCAATTTTGGCCTAGAAATGATCACCAGAGCTAAATTATAATTTATTACCCCTGTTCGCAATGCCAGAGTCAGTACTTGGAACCACTTGTAGCTTTGTACCTTGAACCAAAGACACTTGCCTTTTCCCTATGTTATGTTGAAGTTCTTGCATTATGACAGGGTAAGTCACGTGTCTATAAAAATGATTGTGTGTGTGGGGGGGTATGTGCGTGTGTTCTGATACTGGTGCTCAGTGTCCCTTAGCTTTTTTGCCCAAGGCTAGTGGTGTACCACTTGATCCACTTCTGGCTTTTTGGTGATTAATTGGAGATAAGAGTCTCATGGAGGGGCCGGGAGTTTGGCCTAGTGGTTAAAGTGCTTGCCTAGCATGCATGAAGACCCGGGTTCGATTCCTTGGTACCACATACATAGAAAAAAGCCGAAAGTGGAGCTGAGGCTCAAGTGGTAGAGCTCTAGCCTTGAGAAAGTCCAAGGACAGTGCTCAGGCCCTGAGCTCAAGCCCAGGACTGGCAAAAAAAAAAAGAGTCTCATGGACTTTCTTTCCTGGGATTGGCTTTGAGCCACAGTCCTCATATCTCAGCCTCCCAAGTAGCTAGAATTACAGGCATGAGCCACTGGTGCCTAACCTGAGCATTCTTCTCATTCTTGTTTGATGCAGCTGTAGGAATATCATAAACCATGTCCTTTGACCACTACACTGATCTTCTGGTCCTTCTGTTTTCAGTGTAATTCAGCAGGGACACTGTGCAGTGCTAGTTTATGTGCTATGGGTAAAAAGGTGAATAAGTTGGTTGGCTCATGCCTGTTATCCTAGCTACTCAGAAGGCTGAGGTTTAAGGATCAAGATCAGAGTTCAAAGCCAGCCAGGGCAGAAAAGTCTGCAAAACTCTTATCTCCAGTTAACTAGCAATAAGCTATAAGAAGAGGAATAGAGTAAGTGGTAGAGCATCAGCCTTGAGTGAAAAAGGTAAGTGACAGCACTCACATCCTGAGTAGCTCTAGTACTGTCGAGAGAGAGAGAGAGAGAGAGAGAGAGAGAGAGAGAGAGAGAGAGAGAGAGAGAGAGAGAGAGAGAGACAGAGAGAGAGAGAGAGAGAGTCACTTTTTACAGTTTTTCATGTTACAAGAGGCTGGAGTCTCCAACTCAATTGAGAAACTTATGTCTGAGTTAGCTCATAATCCAAACCAGAACACAGGGGTTTTCTGACTGTCACTAAGGCTCTGTTTTTATGGCACCAAGGCTTCCCTTCTCTGTTTATTTCCATCCACACTTTCCATCATTTTCTTTCTTCTAAACATCAACATGGATTTATTTGGCTAGCCAGGCTTAGAGTAAATATTGTGGCTATAAAGGTAACTGGATTCTAGGCAAAGGGTCTCTTTGAATTTGATTATATTATAGCCAGCTGGCCTTCTGAAAAGGAAGCTTTGACAAAACACAACTGACATTGATTTTGCTTCCATATTGTATAGCTCTTGCATCTATTAGCAGCATGGTATCTTTCTTAATAACAATGTGATATTGATGTCTTTATTCAGCTTGCTGTATTTTTAAATTAAATTTGGGCTTTATTATGTGTGTGCTTGTATCTGTGTGTGAATGAGAAGATAAGTGTGTGCATGTGTATGAGTGTGTGTGTGTGTGTGTGTGTGTGTCTGTCTGTCTGTCTGTCTGTCTTCTCACTTCTACTCACTGAGGCTGGATACCACTGGAATCTGGATGATTTTCACCAAGGTCAATTTCTCTCTTTATCTCCAGAAGGAAGTTGGCCAATTTAATTTTCAAGATAGTTGAGGTTCCATTTATTCTATAAATAGAGAGTAACTATTCTATAAATAGAGAGTTAGGAGACAAACTACTGTGGACTAACTGTGTAGAGTTTTCTAATAGAAAATTTAAAAACGGAAATGAAGTAAAACGAAAAGACAGTGTTTCCTCTCTTTAAACGGTGCTTCTCTCACTTGTGCACTTGTACAAACACTGTTTACTCAAGGGAAAAGGCACATTTATCAGAGATTGTCCAAAGAAGTGATATTTGGGGCCTTACTTTTCTGTAAAATGCTGTGTGGTATGAAAAGAAGGCCTCCCAATTGGTCTTGTTGCTAGGGAAAGAGAATAGACACAATGTCTCTTATTCCCTGGCCACAGGTGACCAAGTTACACATCCTGTTGCTCTGAAAAGGAATTAAAACTACCCCAAGTCTCTTTGGGTTCCAGTGGTGTCCCTATGAAGGCTTCTTTGAGGAAGAACCTAAGAGAATATTCATCACAGCCTTGATTGTTCGGCCAGTCAGTGGTCTGGCTTGGCCCTGTGTATAGTCGCCAGAAGAGACACCCTGCGAAACTCCCACAGTTCTGCCCAGACCCAATCCCCAAGCTCAGGTCAAAAGAGAAAAAACAACTTTCAAACACCAGTTCTGTATACCTTCTGGTTACCCATCCTCATTCAAATATTTTTCCTTAGAAGAAACATTTAAACAGAAACAAAATCCAGAAAACCACATGAACCTAACAGAGTTCCTTTTGAGGTATGGACAGAGGGCCTCAGGACATGAAGCACTTTCTTATTTTAGGTATATTAAAAGTGATTCAGACCTTATTCGTCTGAGACTCTGAATTCTAAAAAGTTACTTGGGTTTGTTTTGAAAGGGAATAAATGATATGGATATTCACAATGTTGGGGGACCACTGGGGATCAGTATTGCCTGCAAGATGTTGGAATCTTAGGTATGGAGTAAAATTAACCAGGTAAATAGGGCACCTTTCAACGAATTCCATAGCCTTTGTGAAACTCAGTTCAGAAATAATAAAATACGAAGGGGAAGGCCTTTCTCATCAGGTAGTTATGAATATTAGATGAATTAATTTATGTAAAGTACATACTTAGGTGTCTGCTTTACTGAGAACACTCACAAAAGGGAACCAGGTACTATGACTAGCAGGTCTTATCCTATTGAGGCTCTCTATCTTCTCTCTCTCTCTCTCTCTCTCTCTCTCTCTCTCTCTCTCTCTCTCTCTCTCTCTCTGTCTCTCTCTCTCTCTCCCTCTCCCTCCTTCCCTCCCTCCCTCTCTCTCCTTCTCTCACTCTCTCTCTGATATCAGAAGATATCAGAGATGTAGATGAGGCTTTATTTTTGCAGTATCTGTGATGTAATTCAAAAGTACTATTGTGTTTTAGGCAAAATAGTAGGTAATAAATTTTATTTTAAAATGTCCTATGCCTTCACAAAGGTATTTCCCTATTAAACATTGCCCAGACTTCACTTGTTGTAGGAATAGTCCTATTAGACTACAAGGAAGGTCAGTTTTGATCTATTAATTCTACAGATGAATACATAGTGCTGCCCTAAAATTGACTTTAGAATGGAAGAGGGCACTTTGTTAACCAATATCTATTGGAAAGTTGTCAGCTCCTCTGGATAGATATGCCACATTTAAGTTGCATCTGGCATCTCCTGAGTCTTTAGGGATCTATTCTCATTCTTTTTTGAACTGAAGTGAAGGACCCTTTCGGAAATATGTGAGGAAATTGGCAAGTGGGTAAGACTGTGACACCTTATTACTATCTTCCGGCTTCACAGTGTGACCACCTATGAATCTTTTACTCTGGATTTCATCACTGTCCACCTAGGAAGAGAAAGATATTTGATTCCTATTAGTGTACCAATGCTGGCTCATTCTTTTCAGAATTGTGATGTATATTTCATGAAACCAAAGGTTTATCTTCCTAGCATCTAGAACAGGACATATAATTTTTTTCTTATACTCTTTCACTTTGTCCTAGAGAGAGATTGTTGAGTCTACAGGGATTTCCCTTAACTCTGGAGATAAAGGGTCATATCCAATTTATAAAATCTTATTTTAAGTTTCTCTAAAACTATGCTTACCTATGCTTGCAAAACTATGCTTGTTATAAATGTCTAGGTTAAAGCTGAATAATTTTCTTCTTTTACATATACTTTGCCATACTCTTTGACAAAAGCATTTTAATGCAATTTAGTCCCCTCCCTGCCGCCATATAGGCATATTTATTTTTTTTCTTCTGTTTGTACATTTGATATTTTCAGGTCTAAATTACAGCTTTGTGCCTCTGAGAAGCAACTTTTAATCATGTATTTGAGTGAAGATGATAGTGTCTAGACTGAATGTGGTCATAGCTTCACTGAAACCCTGGCAGGTCCCTCATACCAATAGAGGACTTATTGTAATGATCCAAAACAAATATGAAGGTCTAAAAGAGCGACCCAGCAATGACAGTGTCTTTTTTGAAGAAGTGGGATTTAATCAGGGAACTTGGAAATTCATGGCTTCACCTATTTATCCTGCTTACGTGGACTTTTGTTGACACAAGGCACACTGCATTTGAAATGGGGTTTTCCATGAGTTCATTCTGCATGGGCACATTTCTACACTTGAGAAGAGAAGGCTTCTT
Source organism: Megascapheus bottae (assembly GCF_031878675.1). Taxonomy (NCBI): domain Eukaryota; kingdom Metazoa; phylum Chordata; class Mammalia; order Rodentia; family Geomyidae; genus Megascapheus; species Megascapheus bottae. The sequence continues at coordinate 71,774,658 of NC_143511.1, read as the reverse complement.
TTCATGTGGCAGGCATGAATCCATTTGCTGAAGTTATTTTCCTTTCTCTTGGGAGGGAGAAGATAGCTGTGTAGGAGCCTAGCCTTGAAGGATCTGGTGAAGCGAGAAGCTGAGAAGCGTTTGTGTAGCCCTCAGTGACTCATTGCTATATATTCAAGACATGGCTCAGCTAACTTGGCTGCCCACTAGGTGCTCAGCACTCCTTGTTCGTATAGTGGCTCAGTTCCAAAGGAAAAACGGGGCTGTAAACTGAGCAGCTATAGTCAGTGAGTTTCTGAATACAACCAGGAGAGTCTGTATTTAGACATTTAAGTGTGTATGTATATGTGTAAATGTGCATGTGTGTGTGTTAGAGATTAAAGCACTTGCTTTATTTAATTTTGCTGTTTCTAATATTTTAGGGGAGAAATTTTTCATGAAAAACATGAGTTCTAAGGCTCCATGCATATATTCCAGAGTATTTACAAACACTGGTCAACAAAAACAGTTTTCCTTCTAGTGGAGCAAATCTGATTAGTAAGGCCAGCAATAGTATGTATTTCTGTGTTAATAGAGTAAGATGGTAAGATTGGGTTAATTCTGTAATAGAATTCCTGAATATTTTAGTTTGATCTGAATAATTTCTACCTTTTGGCAAAGAAAAAAGTTTATCACTAAAGCAATCATAAGGTTAAAAAGTATTAAAATTATTTTAAAAAGCATTGATCTGCCTATAATACATAGCAAATTATTTGCTGCAGTTATGTGTTCAGGTATTTCTTGTCATTGCACATTTATAATTATAATAATAATATTGCATGTAATTTGGTTCCCAGGTACTTTGTTGAAAAAATAACCTTCTCTTATTGGTATAAAGAGTTGTACAAGGAAGTTTCGCTTTTTGTACGCACACACGCACACGCACATAATGTACTAAATCAGACTTTACCTCCTCTGGGATTATTTTGAGTCCTTGTTTTCATTAGACTTAGAGGACATTTCATTTTCAATTTCTTTCCTACCAATTTGAAACCTTCCTGTGTTAATATTTTTAGTATTAAGAACTTCTAAAAAGTTGAAATGCTTTACTAGTCATCATGTCTAATTAAGTGCTATTATGTCCCAAATGGAGTATAGTTGTGAACAATTATAAACTGCTGAAACATCAGTCCCTTCAGTAACAGAGAGAATACTTTTATGAGGATTATACATAATAATGAATGTGAAAGCTCTTTTTATAGGAAGTACCATGCAAATGGAAACTTGTGCATGCTTTTACTGCTGTTGCTTATGGGGCAGTGGCCCAAATTAAAAAAGAAATATGTTTGGAATGATAAGTAAGAAATGTGATATAGAATGCAAAGTTATTAACTGTGCTGTAGCTCGAGATTCTCTCCTTACTGGTCAGTGTCGCTTTGGGTAGTCCATTTAACTTCTAAGGCCACTTTCTTCTCTGAGTCATGAAGTTATTACAGTACATCAGCGTACCATGATCCAAGGACCATACCACCTGTATCTGAATCACCTGGGATGTTTCCTAAGCTGGCTGAATTTGGGACTTTGGCCCAGACCTGTCTAAAATCTTCATGTTGGCTCCCAGGCTTTCATACCCCAGTTAGAGAGACACACCATGGCTACCCAGGCTGCTGGTAGACTGTGCTAATCTGTAGACAGAGCAAGGGTGCTTTTGGTACACAGCCTGTAAGTGTATGCTCTGAGGGGCACACTGTACTGTTGTGCTGTTATCTATGTGCTGCTGCTGTTGCTGCTGAGTCTGTAACAGGAAAACCTGTGAGTAAAGCTCAGTCAACTTCCATCCCTACCTTGCCAGGCATTTCCTTGGCCTGTGAAAATTGGAGAAAAACCAGGAGCAGCACAGTTATCTTAAGAGAGACCCTCATTTCTCCCAACAGAAGAAATGGAACAATGTATTTTTCATTAACCTGTTAGCAATTGCACATTTGCAAGGAAAAGATAAACCATTTACTTGTTCATAGATTGTTAAAGGAATAAATCTTGCCTCTTTTCCTCCTCCTACTCTTCTTCCTATTTGTCCTCCTCTCTATTTTTTCGGTGTGTGTGTGTGTGTGTGTGTGTGTGTGTGTGTGTGTGTGTGTGTGAGAGAGAGAGAGAGAGAGAGAGAGAGAGAGAGAGAGAGAGAGAGAGAGAGAGAGAGAGAGAGAGAGAGCATATGCGTGCGTGCACTTGCATTCGTGTTATAGGGCTTAAAATCAATGCCTGGGTGCTATCCCTAAGCTTTTTTACTCAGGGCTAGTATGCTACTGCTTGAGTCAGCTCTCCACTCTGGCTTTTTGGTGATTAGAAAGAAGAGTCTCACAGGCTTTCCTTTTCAGGCTGGCTTCTAACTGCAATCCTCAGATCTCAGCCTCCTGACTAGCTATAGGTATGAGCCACTAGTGCCTAGCAGATCTTTTCTATGTAGTTCTGTGAAGAACACTGAAACTGTGTATAAATAATTTCAGTTTATATGACATATATTACCTACTCTGTGTGTGGAAAACAAATACTAAAATGTATAATGCTTCTTCATTTCCAAATGTAAGAAACTAGGAGTCTGAATAGAGTAAATCTGTGGCAGATACAATTATGCAGCAAATAATAGCCCTGAAATCTGGTAGGAAAGGTATCACATGTAAATGACTAATGATTATCAAAAGCAAAAGGTGACAAAGGGACCATAGAAGGAGAACAGGGGAAGTTGTCTGTGATGGAATAGGCAAATTTGATAACTTTGATTTTTGATGTGGTCATTGAACTATTGGTGATGTTTGAGTACCCATCTGTTACATCACATTTACTCCCCAACTGCTGAACCATATTTTAATATTTATCACTTTTTAAAAAATTACTCAAGTAATTGCATATTGACTCTGGACAGAAAAAAGGAAGAACAAGAAAATCGAATATAATTTAGAAGTTTATTTTTATAGCTAAGCCAGAATATTAAGGTGAATATGCTGTTCTTTGGGATAATAGTTACAATTGAGATCATCCAAGTATATAATTTTATAGTGTGATATTTGAAAAATAGCAAGAAGCATTGTATTATGCTGTTAATCAGTCACTGGAAGCTTGATATTTCTACACAAGGTTTAGTGAATCCGTTGTATAACTAGAGTACATCTCTTGTTTTTTATTTGAAATAACCTATCTATGCATATTTAATAGTGGCATTGAGAATTTGATTATACTTAATTGCTCAATATTCTTTGGTAAACCTATTTTCCTTTATAACAAGGGAATGCAGTCTATCATTTATGTTACTATCTCAATGGTCCCATATTGAAATGGGTTGCATTATTTTTATTTATGATATTAAAGACTAGAAAATGCACAAAAAAGTGATGGGCACTCTTTAGGGATTGAGAAGCTAAGAATAAATAAAAATAGGAATGTAATTGCTCATGTTTAAATATATGTGCTACTTTGAAGTATTGTGTACCATGTAAAGGTCTATATTTATTTCATTGGAAACCTGACAGCAGGACAGCTGAGCAGTACAGTGTGGTGGTTGGCTAACTGCGTACTTCCTGGATTCTAATCCTGATAACTACTGCATACCAGTGAAGTCAGCTCAGGCAATGGATTCATTCAGTTGTCCCAAACTTCAGTTTCCTTGTCTGTAGAGTGAGAGGCAGAACAGGAGCAGCAAGATGTCAAAAGGTCAAGAAAGATTATTATACAAGATGTCAAGCATGTCAGTACTTGGTAGATGCAAAACATAGTATTTTTTTTAATCAGCTGAAACCCGATGTGTGTGACTCACTCATCAATATATGGTAAACAAGGGCAGTGCAGAAGGGTAGAAGCAGTCTCACTGCTGGGACCACTAGGACAGAGCTCCTTGAGTAGAAGTTCTTCTGTGTCAGAGACTCTGGAGGTAGATACACAGCTCACTTCCAAGAGCCTCGACTTCCTGTCTTACTAGGCAACTTTAGCCCTAATTAATGTTTCTGTTATCTCCAGTTCAGTGTTGTTTTTCTCCCAATAATCTTGCAGTGCCCTTAGTACACAGATATTGGACTTCTGAGTTTCATTTATTAAGCGGTTAGATAAGTTGATTAACTTTATTGGAACTAATCAGGGAATTGCCATTTTGTGAAATGAAATATAATCACATAAATTCAAAATGGGTTTTTGTCTGATTCAGTGACCTATGTGTACCCAATGGGTAATGTACAATATTGTAAAACTTAGACTCAGATCTGATTCTATTATCCACAATTCCTGTTCTATAGTTTCCAAAATATTCTCAAAAATTACAGCTGACATCATGTTGTTAAGGCATGATGTCACAGAAGGAATGTAATGTCATTGAATGCTGAAGTTGTGAGTTGCCTCAGGCTAGGAGTGAGGATATCAGACAAATGTCAAGTGCCACTTTCCCTAAAATGTAAGATACCTGTCAGTGCTCCTCTGAATTCCCTGTGCTACCCTTAAAGAATAGTTCACCAGAGCCCTATGATAATTCTGGCTTTATTTGCCTTATTTTCTTTGGGCCTATTGATTTTTCTTGCTTTCTAGTTCCCGTTTTTGTTTATTTTTTGGTTGTAGTTGTCTAGTTTCCTTCTCCTTTGCTCAGCACCTCTTCTCTGCCTAGTCATCACCAAGCAGCAAACACGTCCAAGAGCCACTTCTGGGCTTTTGTGTTGACATTCAGAGTTCCAGACTGTATCCCACAGGCTCTAATGTAGTTTGTAAGTCAATCAATATGTTTCAATTCCTGTAGGACTTCTTTGGTTCAGGACTGCAGGGAGCACCTTTGCCTCTTCATGCTTCCTTAGAGGCATGCCCTGTGGCATCTACCTGTAGGGTAGGTAAGTGTGCCCTCTATACCAGGTCTCCTAGCTGTCTCCATGGACACTATTGTATAGCAATAAAATAGTTCCTGTTCTTTGGGTTTCAATCCAGAGAATGTATATAAAACATTCGAGTGATCCATGGATCAGGCTGCTTGATTTTTATCACTTCTTTCTTTCTTATCTGCAACACTAGATTCTTCAACTGCTGAATAGAGATAATATTAAATCTTATTTTATGTGGAAAATCAAATGAGTATATGACCCCTTAGGACAAGGGTATGTACTAAATGCATAAATCATAACTGTTATTCTGATTTTATTCTAGATATAATTTTAAAGTTTGACCTTTAAATATTTTAAAATTTTATTAAAAAAAAGTAAATATCTGCAGACCAGTAGTGTGGCCTAGTGATAGAGTGCTTGCTTAGCATGAACAGAGTCCTGGGTTTGATTCCTTGATACCACACACCTATAGGAAAAACCAAAAGAGGTGCTGTGGCTCAAGTGATAGAGTGCTAGCCTTGAGAAAGATCAAGGACAATGCCCATGACAAGTTTAAGTCTCAGGACTGGCAAAAAAAATCAGTCATTTTTAAGGTTTTATATCGAGATTGGGCATGGTACCTGTCTATAATATCAGTTAATTAAGAGGCTGAGGTATGAGGTGCATGGTCTGAAATTGGCCCAGGTAAAAATGTGAAACCCTACTGGACAAACAAACAAAAAGCAAAAGGACTAGGGGTAGAGCACACGTAGTAGAGCTTGTGGCCCTGAGCTCAATCCCCATTATCATCAAAATTACATATTTATCTTGGCCAGTTTAGGAAAGAACGCCATACATACCAAAATGAAACCATATTCATATCATATTTTACTTATACATACTAAAATACCTTCATTAACATAAAATCTTTTCTGAGTTTTGAGAAATTATGTGTGCAAGTATTACTTTGCTGATTTCAGAGATGATCTAATTCAGTGTCAGAGAAACACTGTGATTTGCTAGAGAGAATTCAGTATTCATGGCATCCTTACATCCTAACAAAGGATTTGTCATTTCATGGATGGCATTTCTTCCTTGTTACACTATTGCCTTTAGTTATTTCCAGAGTAAAAGTTCAAGTTAAGAGTGCAAGGCAAGTGAACCAAGAAAGGAAGAGGTGAGGAAGTGAAAGAAAAGAAGATAATTTTCTTTGATTTTTCTCGTCAGTGGAAATTTCCTATTTCTCCTATGTCAAAGTCTGAATTTGAATTGATAGGGAAAAATTTCTCTGCCAAGAAGACCATCATTTCCTTCCCCCTTTCTTCTTTTTTCCCCCCTAAATGTTGACCTGCTTAACTCTTCTCCATGTTAGTGTTTTTGCTGTCTAACCACTTTCTGGGCACAGTGGCATGGAAATACAACATCAGGGTATAATTTTGTGTGGAGCACGGAGAACATGCTATTATGGAATGGAACCTCAGCTAACTAGCCTGGCAGCCTTTGACTGTGTTTCGATCTCCGTGTTAGATAGAAAGGTAGCAGTGCTTCCTCCTATCAGATTTGTAGGACCTTGGTACAGGGTTTAGTAGATGATTCTTCCTACACAGATTAAGGTTGAAAGGAGGACCAGTTACCATGTAGCTTTGGGACTGAAGGCCTTGACTTGAGTTACTGGCCTGTTAACTATAGGTTGTTAGTGTTGCTTGACAATGGGGGTATCAAGCTGACTGGATTCAGCATTGCCTGGTATATTGAGGCAGATTTCTTTGGTTAAGCAAGCACTGAAACTTCCTTCATGATATGGTAGTCCTCTAAGGAATCATCACAGATGCCGGGGGCAGGGGATGGGGGAGAGGCTGGGGGATGGGGATGGAGGGGAGATAGTAGCTTTAGTTTTAGTGTAAGTATTGGGATTATCTCATATGTGTAAACTTGGCCCCATGTGGTATTGGAAGATCCAGAAAAGAATTTGAGTTTGAGTTACAAGGCAGCTTGCCTGAAAACTGGTCTTTCTCTTTTGATGTTGTTTTTCAATACTGTTTAAATGTGCTCTAGATTCAGTTTTAAGTATAGCTGTCACTATTTTACAGTTTGTATGCGTTAGAAGTGCAAGGATGCATTTGCCTACTCTGTACTCTCGATCTCAGGCTGAAATTAGCACATTGGTTGTGCTGTGTTCCCTTCTGAGCCAGGGTCTGAGAAGGATCAGCTTCTCAGATCTCTTTAGTTATTAGCAGAATTTATTTCCTTGTGTCTGTAGCATTTATGGCTGCTTTCTTCTTTAAAAGTCAGCAATGAATAATCAGTCTGTTACTTCTAGTTTCTGGCCTTTAACTATTTTTTATTTTTTTTTAAGTGCTCATTTAGTTAAGCCTAGTGGGTCCAGGATAATCTCCCCTTTGGTCAACTTAAAGTCAATTTAACTACACCTGTAAAACCCCTTCATCTCTACCATTGCACAGAACTTCATCAGGAGAGGGACAGCCTATAACCATTGCCATATCCTCTGTGTCAGAAGCAACTTACAAACATGTACAAGGCTGTGGGTTTTGGATCCCAGCTCTGAAATAAAAGAAAAAACTGAAGCAAATTGTGTCTGCTTACACACAGTGGAAGAGCTACAGAGAGTAATTCAGCGTGGGTCAGTGCAAGTATTTCCACTGTAGAAAGTGCAGGTGGCACCGGGCACAGTGGCTCATGCCTGTAATCCTAGCTACTCAGGAGGCTGAGATCTGAGGATGAAGGTTCAAAGCCAGCCCAGGCACAGAAGAACCTGAGACTCTTATCTCCAGTTAACCTCTAGAAAATGGGAAGTGGGGCTTGGCTCAAGAGTATGGCTGTGGCCTTGAGCTGAAGGGCTCAGGAACAACACCCAGGCCCAGGGGTAGGGTGGTAGCCTTGAGCTGAAAAGGTCAGGGGAAGCGCCCAGGCAAATCCAAGCTACATGATCCACAAAAAAAAAAAAAAAAAAAAGTGCAAGTGGTGGACATGACATTCAAAAAAGGAATTATTACCTGAACACTAAAGGATGGGTATCATCTATTTAAATATATGTCTACTATATTTTTAAAAGAGATTTGCACCAGGAATGTCTTCCTTTACTTACCATGTTTTCCTTGAGTTTTTCTCTTCTTTTGGCTTCTGAGGCATTCCTTCCCATTCTCCTATCTCTGGACCCATTCTTTCGGAGAGCACTTCCTCCAATTCCCATTTGTTTGTTTTTGAAAGGCCACATCTCTAACCTGACAGTGCCCTTTGTCCACCCAGCTCAAAGATGTCCGGAGACTTACACACACCAGACTACCTACTTCCTGACCTCTGCGGTGTGGAAACACAGAATCATGTAATTGTGAGCTGCAGACAAGCCAGCAGATTTACTTGAGTCAGTTTGAAATGTGAGTGCCTACAGAATGACTTGTGGGTGACAGATGTGAGCTACATCTCACTATTAAAATAGAAATGAAACCTTTTTTGGTCTATAGAAGACATGATAGTCCCACTGTTATAGGGGTGATTTATAAAAATAATAAGAGTATTACATAAATAATCTTATATGCACAGGCAGAGAATATGCCTGTTTTGTGTATAATTCTTGTATTTCATAATAATTTAAGACAGCTTAAAAAGATGCATGGAATTCATAGGATGATGTTGAACTAAAAATAAGAAAAAACTATGGGGTTGGGAGAGAGAGAGTGGGAGAAAAACATGGGAAGAGGTAACAGTGTTCAAGAAGAAATGTACTCCCTACCTTATGAATATAACTGTAACCTCTCTGTCTGTAACCCTGACAATAAAATAAAATTTTAAAAAGAAGAAGCTACAGGAAAATACATGTAAGAAAATAACATGGAGCCAAGCCATAAATGCCATAAACACAAAAGTCTCATGTTTTGCTTAGTCACAAAGTAAATAAAAAAATTATCCTTCTCAGTACAGAGCCCAAAGAGACATCCATTTCCCCATGAAATTCGTTTATCTGTGTTTAGGTACTAAACAATTCAGCATTCTTCAGAAGACATGTAGGTCATTTCTTTTTTTTCCACAAACGCTGATGATCTGTGACCAAACAGTTGAGTAAAAGATGTTCCAAAAATGCACTCTAATTAACTTTCTGATACTGAAATATTGATTGTCTCAGACAGGAATCAAGTTTAGCACAGTTTTTCTATATACAACATAGCTGTGCGGGAGTGTGGCCTAGTGGTAAAGTGCTTGCCTAGCATTCATGAAACCCTGGGTTCGATTCCTTGGTACCACATAAACAGAGAAAGACAGAAGTGGCACTATGGCTCAAATGGTAGAGTACTAGCCTTGAGAAAGCCCAAGGACAGTGCCCAGGCCCTGAGTTCAAGCCCCAGGAGTGGCAAAAAAAAAAAGCACTGCCTGCCTTCTTCAAAAATTTAAGAAAAATTATGACTTAATGCTGGTGGCTCATGCCTGTAATCCCAGCTATTCAAGAAGCTGAGATCTAAGGATCACAGTTCAAAGCCAGCCAGGTCAGAAAAGTCCCTGTGAGACTTTTATCTCCAGTTAACCACAAAAACTAGAAGTGGTGTTGTTGCTCAGGTGGTAGAGCACTACTAGCCTTAGCAAAAGAAGAAGAAGAAGAAGAAGAAGAAGAAGAAGAAGAAGAAGAAGAAGAAGAAGAAGAAGAAGAAGAAGAAGAGAAGGAGGAGGAGGAGGTGGAGGAGGAGGAGGAGGAGGTGGAGGAGGAGGAGAGGAGAAACTCAAGGACAGTGTCTAGGCCCTAAGTTCAAGCCGCAGAACCAATGCTAAATCAATGAAGACACATATGCATGTCTGCATGAATACTTAGATACATACAATTATTACTTGATCACAAGTTGTTTTGTATCTTCCAACTAGAAAGGAAGTAATAGTGAAAAGGAACATATCAGCACTAATCATTTTGCTATCACATCCCACAATGGTCTTTTTATTAAAAAAAATTATTTTAGCCTATTGAAAGAATTAATCCAGATCATCATGGGCATTAAATTATTGTTGATATTATTATTTCTTTTAACATTATTTTCACTAGATCATAGAATTATGTATAAAATATTTGAAATCAGGGGCGGGGTGGGTTGAGGGAAATGGGGACCAAGACATGAGAAAGGGTGTCAATGTTTGTGAAGTAATGCACCTTCTATCTGGTGACTATAATGTAACCCTTCTATTAATTACAATAAAAATATATGAAAAAGAATATTTGAAATCAGTAGAGGTTTTTGGAAAATTTCTGGAGAAGGTAGATAAGCCATCTGCATCATTAGCAGTTCATTCTGCCTCAACTGTGTGAAAGGAGAGAGAGGGGAAAAAATGTGACTGATCTAAGAGTCAGGACAAAAGAATAATTTGTGTCCTATGGAACAAGGGCTCCTGGCTCTGAGTCACAAGTCCTGTGTGTGATCTTTGTTTATAATTCACTTATTTATTCCTAATTACAAAAGAAAATCACATTCTATGTCATGGTTTTATATCATACAAAAGGAAAGAAAACCCTGAAGAATACAGTGAATTCAGTTTTCCTCATTAGTAACAGAAATGTCAGGAGTTCCAATCTTATCAGATTTTTGAGATGACTGTATGAAAAGCATATTCCATATTCTCAGCCTGGTCCAGGGTACATGGAACAACTTCAAGGGATTCTGGTTATTATGCGTGTGAACACTTATACTTAAATATGTTCATATTAATACAATGAAATTGTTATCACAATGCAGCTTCCTTTATCCTTTATGTTTATAATCTGACTTTGGTTTATACTGACCTGCTTGCTTGGTTTTGGTTATATATGCTATCATTATTTAAATGTTTTTAATTTGATAACTTATTCAATTATTATATTGACAGCCAATCAGGAGAAATAAGCAGGAGATTAAAAGAAGACCAACACATTCAGTTTTTCTTCTTTCTCAAGGAAGTTACTTCCTATTTATTTCTGATAATAAGTATGAAAACAAGGTAGCATGCATATATATATATATATAAAGACTCTAAGACTCTAAAGTGTTCATATCTTTGCATTCTAGAAAATTTTAAGAAAAAAAACACATGCAAAGAGATACATGTGGTGGTACATATATACACATATGTGTAATACACATGTTTTGTATAAGATGCCCATAAATGAATCCAAAGGTGCAATTGCTATATATTCCATTTATACCTACTCTTTTAAAAATGAAAAAAATTAAAGAAAAAATATAAAGTCGTAACACAGTTTCAAGATCAGTTTATTGGGAATTCATGGTTTCCCTCATTCATCATAATCAGTAGAAACGTTGGGCTCTACTAGCAGAGATTTGCAATAGAGCAAAATCTTGATACATAAGGCCATATAATGTGAAGCTAATTGAAAGGACCTCCAGGATAGTGAAACAAAAGCCATATAATGAATGATTGTTGTCCTTAATGTACTATGTTGTCTCTCATTTCCTTTGCTGTCCCTTGGTTATCTCATATTGGTACAGTATCTCACTTTGTTATCTGATATATTGAATTTATTTGTATTTGGATATTTGAAATTTGATAGGGAAGGGGGGAAAACCAAGACGGGTGAGGGGTGTGGGGGGGGGAGGGAAATGGGTACCAAGACATGTGAAAGGGTATCAATGTATGTGAATTAATGCACCTTCTATCTGGCAAATATCATGTAACCCTTTTACTAATTACAATAAAAAAATTTAAAAAAAACAAATATAATTCAAGTATTCTTGAAGACAGTAAGAAATAAATATTAACTAGATAGCTCAAAGGGGCCTGAACACTGAATTTTGACTCCCCCCACCACTCAACTTCCTGTAAAGCCAGATGGTTAGAACTAAGGATAGATTCTACTTTTGAGGATGGAATTAGCCTGAGAACTAAGACATTTTTAAGGAGAAGTGAAACCCAGAAGTACCATCTCAGCAAACAAAATTTAAGATTTTTTTTTCTGGGTCTTAAAAAAGGAAAGGAAGTGGAAAGAGATAAAGGGAAGTCCCCCTGCGCATACTATTTTAGGCATATTTCATGTATGTAGGAATACCCTGCCTCTATTTCAAGGGCCACCAGACTGGGAAAGAAGGAAACAATTAGTTTTTATTGCAACTAGGATTGATTTAGAAATTTGCAAGATGCATTTATTAAAGAAATCTGTGTGGACAGTAATAAGGCTGTTTGAAAGTTAGACATAGAAGACACTGGTAGACAAACAAGGATTGGGACTGAGTCAGTTCTTGGTCTAGAATTTGCTTTCCTTGGGATGAGAGGCTTGTATCTTTGTTGGTAAAGGACCAATTAAAGAAACAGTAGGGAACTTCTTTTTGTCCCACATCTCCTGCAAGAGCTAAAAGTCCATGATACTTCTCCAATTTGAACTTATATTGATAGTATCATCTAATGAACAGCCTCTCTGATACCCAACTAAGCTTGGCCATTGTCTCCATTTTCAGCATTCCAGCCTTGTTTCACAATCTACAAAACAGTTATTTTGATCTTCCTGATAAATAATTTAAATAGATTACTTATTTAAAGAAGGAAAGCAGATTTCTGCTATCCTAATAGTCTCACCTTTCCAAAAACATGTTGCAGTCTGTCTTCCTATCATTCCACTCTGCCTGTTTTGTCCCAGTGCAAATAGCCTGTTATTCCTTGGCTATCTCCTAGATTATATGTTGGTCTACACTAGTTATTACATAGTTTTGTAATTCATAAAGCTAAAGCTGGATATACTTATTAAAATGTATGTGTATGTGCATGCACATGTGTGCAAGAGAAAAGACATACCTTCTACCAGTACTTACATAGAGATTCAACATAGAGATTCATATATTTCTGTGTCTAATGGTAGGTCAGTGCTGATTTTCATTTCCCATAGAAGAATGAAATCTGGTTTATTTCTAGGGCTGATATACAGTGATAAACACTACTGCTGGAAACCGGTACTTGATCTATAGTCTGTATTTTCCATGTAGCATAGTCTGGCCAAAAATAATCCTGGAGTCAGATAACTCAACACTTCAGTTATATTAACATAGATGTACAAATGGAGATATGTACATGTAGATGGATAGATATAGAGATACCACCAAGTATGTATCAGACATGTTTCTAGATAATAAAATAAAGGAAGATCTAGATTTGAACATAAAATGAAGTTTGAATGATAACTTGACAAGTCAGTTGATTTTGGTTTTAGACTCTTTACCTAGAAAATCATATACGTGGCCTTCCTGCAGAGTCTGTACTGGCAAGTAAAGGGACAAATGTTATAGGGTCTTGCTTTCTATTAGCCTCCTTGCCTTCTCTCTATGTCAGAACTTCCTGCTTTTGAAAATCTGACTTTTCCTGGTTGACCAGTTACTTAATCCATCTGAGTCCAACTCTTTCATTCATAACAATCATCCCAGGAGAGAGACCAGATTAGCATCATCTTGCCTCATGGGGAGGAGGAAGAAGGGAGGGCAGAGGACCCTGGTGACATTTAGAGAGATACCTCCAGCCATTCTTCACACATTTAGAGTCAAAAAACAATGACCAAAAAACCTCTGTGATGCAAAGATGTCTTCTGTCATAGGTTTAAGACTGTATTTTAATAATTGTTTTAAATTTAGACTATGCCCATGTCTATAGTGAATAAATGCCTCAAATCTAGATACTACCTGTGCTAATAATATTTGAATATTCTGAATGATGAATGTCTAAAGATGGGTTTTATTATGATAGGAAATCTCGTCTTTCTGGAGAGAGAAAATAAATATCAAAAATATCAAAAAAACTCTTGAAAGTTGGCAGAAAAGATTTTGTCCCCAAGTAAATCTTATTTTTAAAAATTATCATTAAGGCCTGGAGCATAGCCTAGTGGTAGAGTGCTCCCCTAGCATGCACAAAGCCCTGGGTTCGATTCCTCGGTACCACATACACAGAAAAAGAAAGGCCAGAAGTGGAGCTATGGCTCAAGTGGCAGAGCCCTAGCTTTGAGCAAAAAGTGTCCAAGGACAGCGCTCAGGCCCTGAGTTCAAACCCCAGGACTGGCAAAAAAAATGTATCATTACGAGAGGAAGCGTTTTGGGTTTTTTTTTTTTCTGAATTTTATTTTCTATGCCTGAGTCAGGGGTCAGATTTTTGTATTTGTAAAGAGATCAGAATTGCTTTTTATGGTGGAGAATTCTAGCAACGTTCATCTAAGGCTCTGTGATGAGAAGTAGGAGTCATGTTTGTGATGAAGAGGGTCATAAAAAAAGAGACCTGGCCTTCTGGGTGGTCAGAAGAAGGGTGTGCTTGGAAAGAAGTTATGTTTTGCTTTCCATTTTCATTAAATATTTAAGAGCCTTGATTTGTGCCTTTGTTTGTGCATTTCTCCTCTAGTATGTCTCCCTTTCACCCACTCCATCACTCAAGACTTGCTACCTGTTAGGTTGGATGTAGACTGAAGCCTTTTGTTTAAAGCAATCACTTAAAGCAATCACTCAGCCATTCTATGTATCATAAACATTTAATCCAGACATCAACTGGGAAACAGATGATAATAAGGATATGGAGAAGGCATGAGAAGTTATCAGAAACCTACAAATCTTTACTATGTTAGTGTTTGACTGGTAATTCTCTTGTCCTTTTTGAAGTGGAAAGGCAAAATCTCATTGAAGGTATAAGCACACCTTGAAAATGATGCCAAATGTGTTAGCTGTGTGTGTGTGTGTGTGTGTGTGTGTGTGTGTGTGTGTGTGTGTGTGTGATATTATACCTGAGATACACAACTTAAAGAAGAAAAGATGTATTTGGCTCAGTTTCAGAGGTGTCGATCCATGGACACAGAACTGTGTTTCTGGGTCTGTGATGAGGAGTACGTCATAGGGAAAGGTCATGACAGAGAAATGCTGATTACCTCATAGTGGTGAGGAAGCAGATAGAGACAGAACAGAATTGAGGACAAGATGTACTCTTCAAAGATGCCCCCCCATTACCTACTTCCTCCAAAAAGGTGCCACTTCCTAGTTTTTACCACCTCTCAGTAGTGTCACCAGATCATGAATCTGTCAGTGGATTAATCTCTTGATTAGAGCCTTCACCTCTCAGTGATTGGATCCTTCACCAGCTAGAGAGCAATGTTTGAACACAAGCTTTTTTAAAAATTTATTTTGCAATGCTTCATTTTCAAATCATAGCACCCGGACATTTCCCTCTTCCTGCAATATAGTTCTTCCCCCGTGCCATTGGCTACCTAGCACTTCTGACAGCCCCTGACATTTTTTTTTTTTTTTTTGGCCAGTCCTGGGCTTGAACTCAGGGCCTGAGCACTGCCCTTGTGTTTTCTCAAGGCTAGAGCTCTACCACTTGAGCCTCAGCACCACTTCCGGCTTTTTTCTATGTATGTGTTACTGAGAAATAGAACCCGAGTCTTCATGCATGCTAGGCAAGCACTCTACCCCTAGGCCAAACTCCCAGCCAGCCCCTGACACTTTTAAGGCCTTTCAGGAAATTGTGCTCATGTGAAGGAAGTTCAGGTGCATGGAGGAAGATGTATTTCTACACAGTATCTAGTTAGCAACATTATCTAATGAATCTCTTTCAAACAGACTAGAATTTTCCAATGCCATTATTAAAATGTGCTTATTCATTAAAATTATTATTCGCTTTTTATTTCTATTTAGCTTTCAAAGGTATTATGTGATAAGGCAGTAAAATAGGAAGTTTTGGATTCAATATTTAATGACAAAATTAAAATATGATTTACTGTAGTTAAATTTTAACAATAAAAATAGTCATCTAGGGCCGGGAGTTTGGCCTAGTGGTAGAGTGCTTGCCTAGGATGCACGAAGACCCAGGTTCGATTCCTTGGTACCACATACATAGAAAAAAGCCGGAAGTGGTGCTGAAGCTCAAGTGGTAGAACTCTAGCCTTGAGAAATCCCAAGGACAGAGCTCAGTCCCAGGACTGGTTAAAAAAAAATAAAAAATAGTTATCTAGATACTAATTTATTAAACTGTCATTAGGATTAATAAATTTTTTAAAGTTACTTATTGCCTTGATTTTTAAAAGTTGTAATATCTTAATATCTTACTATTTTTAAATATTTAAATAAAATAATTTAATACTTCACTGAAATGAAAAAAATATTCCTAAAATATGCAAAAGGGAAGAAAAGGAAATAAAAAGTACATTGATCAATTGTTTCCTGGGGAAAAAAGCAATTGATGATCATCTAAATTACTTGGGTTGGTAAAGAGCATTAGTCTATGTCTTCAGGAGTATAATTTTCTTTCTTTTTGAGTTCATATATTTGTACAAATATATGAAGTACAATGTGGGTGGCTCAACACATGTATAAGATGTAATGATGAAATTAGGCTAAGGCCCTTTTGTCTCTTGGAATGTCATTCATTTCTGTGCTTGTAATATTCTAGTTGTTCTGCAATACATCATATGTTGTTGTGGATTATAGTTAGCCTGATGTGCTATAGAACTCTAAGACTAATTATTCCTTTTTGTGTTTTAGTGCATCTGACTTATTTACACATTTCCTCCCCACCATTCTTTCTTGCATCTAGTGGTATTATCCTACTTATTCTATATGGGTTCAACTGTTTGTTCCCATAAATTAATAAGAGCATATGATATTTATCTTTCTGTGCCTGGGTTGTCTCATTTAACATAATGATTTCCAGTTCTATCTATGTTGTTGTAAATGCTAGGGTTTCATTTCTTTCGTGGATGAATAATATTCCATTAATATATATATATTGCAATATTTTGCAGCATCTATTGCAGCAGGATTTTGAGTATCCAAGATATGAAATCAACCATCAAATTCTTAAGTTATACTTATCCCTTTGTCATTCTTCATTCTTCCCTCTCCTCTTATATATGTATACATATGTGTGTGTATTAGAGAGAGAGAGACAGAGAGATAGAGAGACACAGACAGACATTCAGATAGACAGAAAGAGTCAGAGAGCCCACCAGTACTGGAGTTTGAACTCAGGTTCTTGCTTAGCTTTTTCTTCTCTTTTCCTTTTTTTTGGTGGGGGGGGGGGCTTGAACTCTGGGCCTGGGCACTGTCCCTGGGCTCTTCAGCTCAGCCCCACTTCTCATTTTCTAGTGATTAATTGGAGATAAGAGTCTCTAGTTAGCGCCCAGGCTGGCTTTGAACCTTGTTCCTCAGATCTCAGCCTCCTGAGTAGCTAGGATTGCAAGCATGAGCCACCACACCAGGTGCTGCTTAGCTTTTTCTAACAAGACTGACACTCTGTTCTTTGAGCCATACTTCCATATCTGGCTTTTTGTTCATTAATTGGAGATAAGAATCTCTCAGATTTGGGGTGGTGAGTCAAAGGGGATTGTGGTGAAGATATTGAAGTGATGAATAGATTAAGATACATTGTATACATAAACTGCTTTGTTAAATCGCAAAAAAATAATTCAATACATAACCTAAAAATTTAGAAGAGTAAGGAAAGGAGTGAGTCGAGAGGGACAGATGAGAATGTTGAAAGGGATGATATTGATCAAGTTGCATTGTGTAAACTGCTCTGGTTAATGTTGTGAATTGTATCACTACTTAAAGATAATTTTAAAAAGGATCTCTTGGATTTGTCTTTCTGGAATGACTTCAAACCGAGTCCCTTAGATCTCAGCTGCCAGAGTAGCTAGGATTACAGCCACTGGTACCAAGCCCTTTACCACTTTGTTAACAGGCTACAACCTAGTCAGTTCTTAACATTTCTAAATACTTGTTAACTTTTGTAGTGATGTAGCCACATTGTAATACCAGAAAATGTACATTCATAAAAATTATTGTATTTTTTTCATACATTTTTATTGTAATTAATAGAAGGGTTACATTATATTCACCAGATAGAAGGTAGATTACTTCAGAAACATTGATATCCTTTCTCATGTTTTGGTCCCCATTTCCCTCCCCCCAACCGTTTTTTCCCCCTTCCCTATCCTATTCTTAATTCCAGATTTTTTTATTATAAAATCAAAATATTAACATGGGTTCATTTTATATCTATCGAGGATTCCTTTTCCCTCCCTCCGTCCCTCCGTCCCTCCGTCCCTCTCTCCCTACCTTCCTCCCTCTGTCTCTCTTTCTCTCTCTCTCTTTCGTTCTTTCTTTCTTGTCATGGAGTACTTGAACTCTGGGCCTGAGCGTTGTCCCTGAGCTCTTAGATCAAGGCTAACACTCTACCCCTTGAGCCACATCACCATTTCTGGTGGTTAATTAGAGATAAGGGTCTTAGAGTTTTTAGTGCTCAGGCTGGCTGACTTTGGACAATGATCCTCAGATCTCAGCCTCCTGAGCAGCTATGGTTATAGGCATGAGCTACTGTGCCCATCTCAAGGATTTCTTTATAGCATAATTCTTAGAAACTTCTTAAGAAACTTCGGCCTTGTAGCATGAGTGATTGAACCCAGGGCCTTGCCATGTACAAGGCAAATCCAAGTTTCATCCAGTTATTTTGTATTGTATCTGATATCACTATAAAATATTTGTTCTTTTACATCAGACATGCAATTCATATACTTTAAGGATAGACTGGTTATGGCATTTTTATATAGAAAAATATTCAAATTTAAGAAGTTTAAAATCTTTTTAAACTTAAAATTGAAACAAGGAAAGACCTAGCAAAAAAAAATAGTTGTTTCTTAATGTTTTTGTGATAGCTCATTATCAACTCAAATAGACTCATTGCTGTGAAACATTTTATTTTCCTGGCTGTAGGAGTCAAACCCAAGAGAAATATTTAAATATGAAAATATTCTGCCACAGAATGATTGGAATGTGTACTTTTATTAGATAATTTTTTTAGGTGACCATTTTGGCATATGTTGTGTTGGTGTTAAGAAAGAACAAATTATCTTGCATTTCCAGCTCAGGCTAAATTACAGAGATGATGTTCTTTATGATTAATTATCTGTCTTGATGCAGAAAGTTTTTCCTAAAGGAAAGAATACATAGTTTGAACAAAACAAACAGAAACCTTTCTTAACAAATTTTTTGAAGAAAGCCACTGTGTTGAAGTTACAGATAGAGAAGAAGATGTTACTCTGCTTACAAAGTACATTATACCACTGAGGGAGAGTCTGACTTTCTTGTTGGAGAAGGTGGAGGATGAACAAGCAGTTTATGTGGCTCATCTCAGAGGCTCAGTGATCTGAAAGTTTCTATACAAACACAAGAACAGTTTGTCTTTGAGGTTACAGCCAATTTATCTTGTCTACAGAAGTTTTCCAATTTTAATTTCTTTGGGTTTCTTTTTTGTCGTTAGTTGTCCAAAGGGATTTTTATTCAACATGTCATTTTATGAATCCCAGATAGAATAAATCCAATCAAATAAATGCCAGGATATTTCATAATTAATATCTTGAGAACTGAAGTGAACTTGAATTTATTAGGCTTGTATTTTTTGACAAATTTGAAAATGTTTAAGTCTTTTCTCCTATTTTTCTTCACTTTTGGGGCCACAGATGATATGGATGTTGACTATTTTGTATCTGTGCCACAATTTCCTGAGGTCCTATTTTGCTTGATTTTAATTGTTGTTTTTTCCTCTGTTGTTCAGATTGAGTAAATTCCTTTCATCCCTCCTCTGGTTTAATGCTTATGTCCTGTCATACCATTTTGCTGTTGGACTCATTGAACTTACTTTTCTTGCTTTTTTTTTTGGTGTTATAATTTCCACTTTTTTATATAACTTCTGCTAATTCTCTGCTGAGGTTATCTACTTTTTTATTTGTTTCCAGAGAATTTGCAATTACTTGTCAGACCATTTTTATGCTGACTCTTTAACATCTTGTCAATAATTACATCATTTGGCTTATGTGGTTTAATCTGGTTAAATGTCTGCCATCTGTAATTTCTCAATTTAAGTGGTGATGTTCTTACAATTTGATACAATGAGCAATTTTTCATTGGATTCTGAACATTTAGTGATCATAAAAAGACTCAGTTCACTTAATTTTTTTCATTTTTAATATATATATTATTGTAATTAATAGAAAGGTTACATTATATTTGCCGGATAGAAGATGCATTACTTCACAAACATTGCTACCTTTTTCTCATGATTTTGTCCCCATTTCCCTCCCCCAACCCCTCCCTTTGTTTTCCCCCCTTCCCTATCCTATTTCAAATAAACAAATATATACATACAAAAATATATCAGATAGCAAGGTAAGATACTGTAACAATATTAGGCAACGAAAGAGATGAGAAATAACATAGTACATTAAGAACAACAGTCACACATTATATGGCTCTTGTTTCTATATCCTGGAGGTCATTTCATTTAGCCTCATCCTATATGGCCTTATGTATCTAGGTTTTGCCCTATTGTAAACCTCTGCTAGCAAAGTCCATGGTTTATACTAATTATGATTAAAATTTCCTATTAGCAGATGGTTATCCTCTTAGGTTTGACATGTAGGACCTCACCTATTTTTGTGGCCCATGTATCTGGTAATGGGATAATTTTTAGAGACTACATGTTGCTACTTTGATCTGCTTTGTTTTTCTGCACTCCTCTTGGCCCTTGCTGGTACTACCTGGGATGGATGAGTCGAGTGTGTCCACTGGGTAGGACAAAAAGGAAGACATGAAGATTTCCTGGAGACAGGTACTTGTACTTATCCCAATGGACAACACTTCCCAAGTGGAGCCTTTGTCTGCCTCAGAAACCCTTTTCCTAGTGTGGCTAGCCACCTTCTGTCTCTCATGGAGAGAAGAACCTTGACGGTTCATTGAATAGGTAGAATAAGTACTCCCCTTACCCCTACCTGGCCATTAGCCTCTTACTGACTGCAAGGCTCCTGATCCATTCTTCTAGGGCTGCTTGCTTTTTGGCAGTGTTGTTGACACCCCTGTTTGAACTGAGGGTAAATATGCCTACCTGGACTGTGTCTGTGGTAAGGTTGGGGATTTGGAAATGTTGGCTGGACAAGTCTTCTGTAGTGTCCAGGGTTGTAAGGTACTCCATTGCTGAGATGTTTCCACAGCCCTGGAATATCTGATACTAACTAGTTCACCTTCTTCCTCACTCTCACAGTTCTCTTTGGTGATCCCCTGTACTCTGCTCTGTTCTGTTTTCCAGGGTTTGTATTTATACTTGGCTGAGAGGAAGCAGGACCAAGTTGATACTGTCCTGTCTAGACTGGAAATCTTTCTCAGGGACTTCTTCTTTTTTTATTTTTATTTTTTAGAGAGCAGGAACTCTTAAGAATAACCATAAGCTGGGCACTCGTGGCTCATACCTGTAATCATAACTACTTAGGAGGCTGAAGCATGAAAATCTGTTAAGACTTATCTCTAGTTAACCACTGAAAAGCCAGAAATGGAACTATCACTTAAGCAGTACAGCATCAGCTTTGAATGAAAATGCTGACTCAGTGACCAGGCCCTGAGTTTAAGCTCCATTACCATTAAAAAGCATTTGGTTAATGGGGGGGGGAGGCAACAACTATAACTCCTCTATACATTACAATTGAAAAAATGACACTGGACTTTTATACTGTACTTCTGAAAGAACATTGTAGCACACTCTAGCTCTCGCACTTCCTACCCCTCAGCAATCTCATAGCTTCAATGTGTGGATGGAGTCTTCATACTTTTTGAAGAGGGGAAGAGGGTTAAATGAAAGCCTCATTTTCTGTTACCACTCCTGTTTCTGAGGGAACATGAGCCAGCAAGGCTCCATCTTTGTGCCACCACTTCTCTTTTGGCCATCCTTTGAATTGCTGCTTATCAGCTTCAGCATGCTCTACTTCCCAAGCCTGGGAAAAGGAGATTTAGAAGACAGTCATTTGGATCTTATACATCAAACTCAAGGAGGCAAAGAAATTCTAAGTATAAAAATATAAATGCCCCCCCTCTCTCTTTCTCCCTCCCTCCCTCCCTCTCACTTCTTCTCTACCCTTCTTAATTTTTGGAACTGGGGATTGAACCCATAACCTCATATGTGGAAGTCAACTTCCTTTTTCAGCACATATAGGCTTTTACTCTAAAGAGCAGTAAATAGGAACATATTAAGGAAAGAATTGATTTTAGAGCTGCAATTCTGTACAATTAACATCATTAAGTATTCTGTGACTTAAAATGTACCAGCCTTGAATACATGTAAGCAAAAATCTACAAAACACAGGGAAGTTCATGAGGAAGGATGTGAATGCAAAAGAGTTCATATTACTAGATAGCCTCTTCACTTTTAAAGAAAAGTGAAACGTTAAAAGTATAGATATAACTGTAAACTATACAAGTGAAATTTGTAACTGCTAAGAAAAATTAAAAATGCACTAATGACAATTTTCTCATTTGTTAGCAAATTTTTTTTTTGGAAGTCATGCGGCTTGAGCTAAACCTGGGTATTGTCCTGAGCTCTACAGCTCAAGGCTCCACCCTACCCCTGGGCCTGGGTGCTGTCCCTGAGCTCTTCGGCTCAAGGCTACCACTCTACCCTTGCACCAAGCCCCACTTCTCGTTTTCTAGAGGTTAATTGGAGATAAGAGTCTCAGGTCCTTTTGTGCCTGGGCTGGTTTTGAACCTTGATCCTCAGATCTCAGCCTCCTGAGTAGCTAGGATTACAGCTGTGAGCCACCGCTCTGGCTTGTTTCAGATTTTTTTTTTTTGTCAGTCCTGGGGCTCAAACTCAGGGCCTGGATACTATCCTTGGACACTCTTTGCTTAAGGCTAGAACTCTGCCACTTGAGCCACAGAAACACTTTTGGCTTTTTCTATGTATGTGGTACTGAGGAATCGAACCCAGGGCTTTGTGCAAGCTAAGTGAGCACTCTACCTCTAGGCTACACTCCCAGGCCATTGCTTCAGATTTTTATTTTAATGCTATAGGAGTGAGAAAAATGATGACCCAAAGATGTGCACATCCCTTATTCCTTAAGCCTGTAAATGTAAAACTTCTCATGGCTGCAGAGCCTTTGCAGATATGAGGAAGGAGTCTGAGATGAGGAGCCTAAGTAGAATTGTTGGCTTTGGCTGTAGAGGAGGGGTGTCACGAAACCATGGAGCATGGAAGCCTCTGGAAAAGTTAAGGAAACAGATTTTTTTTTTCTCCAGAGCCCTGCTAGTACTGGCTTTAACTTTATGACACCTAGGTCAGACTTCTGACCGCTAGACAGTAAATTTTCAGTGATGTGAAGCTCAATGTATATGATGTGTTTGTTTGGCAGTAATGGAAAAAATGTGCAGATACTTGAGTTATTGAAAGATATTAATATTGGTTTCCTCGTACAATTTTATGTAGAAAAGCATTCTTTAAATCACTAATTTTCCCAGGAGATAATTTGGCAGTTATCTTCAGACATCTTTGATTTTCTCAACTCAATGGCATCTGGTAGACAGAGGCCAGGATCCTTGCAAAACATGGAAAGACCAAACCCCACAAGAAAGCAGTACCCATCTCCAAATGTTATTAGGTTGAGAAATGCTCAGTGAACTTCACTTTTGTGCTCAAATTTGCAGGATGATGAGGTCTATCATGCAGCTTGCTCCAAAATAATTTGCATAGTCAAGCTCTCCACTAGCCAGGAGGGTGACTACCACATACCTGTGTCCATTTCAATTTGCATTTGTTAAAGGTGAATAAATTCAGAAGCTCAGTTTCTCAGTTGCCCTCATCATATTTCAAGCCCTTGCCAGTCACTTAGACCTAGTGACTCATATCTCAGATGTTTCTGACATAGAACATTTCCCTTATTGCTGAACGTTCTTTTTGGTGGTGCCAGTCTTCTAGATCTGGCTACCCAAACTATAGAGACTGCAAAATTCTTCATTGCCTGGGAGCTATTCCGATGTTCTGAACTGCCTCCTCCAAAATCCTAAGCCACATTTCAGTGTATATTTTTAAATACCCCTCTAGTACTTACCCTCAGATGACTTCAATCTAGCAAGCTGACTCTAGATCCCATTTAAATCTACTATTTCTTGGTTCTCTGCTTTCTTTTTCTTTTTTTTAATTCAGTTTTTATTGTAATATATAAAGGGGTTACAGTTATATTAGCCAGAAAGTAGGTGTATTACTCCTCATACATTGATACTCCTCATGTTGTTCCCATTTCCCTCCCCTGACCCTCTGCTTTCTTTTTCTTAATCTACATAAGTAGGGCTACTTTCCAGATTGTTTCTTGGAACACAAGGCTAGAATAACAAAATACTCCAGTGTAAAATGAATTGTAATTGAGTCATCAGACTCAGCAATTAATTTCACATTTGGAAATGTCTTTTAAATCTTCTAAGAGTCATCCCAGGTAAATTGTACTAGGTATTATAAAAAATATATTGTGAAAAAATCCATTTAAAAGATATTAACACCTCCAAATTGCAATAGGCCTGAAAGGGTAATTGGTAATTAAAAAATAATTATCAGCAGCATTTTTGAAACAGAATCTTACTTTAGAAAGTATTCACAGCATTTGTGCTTTTTGTGCTAAGGAGACTAATTGCATGATAGACTTGATGCTCTTCATTACCATAATATGTCCAAATTAAGAAAGGCCATTCCTCCCTCCAGTTTAAACTTGAAGCAGATGTTTTACTAACAGCTTGGAGCTAAGGGTAAATAAAGGAAATCAAACCAGCAAATGAATTGGCAAAGTTTATATCTTCCTTAACAAATAATTTTCTCTCTGTGAGCTTAATCTGATTAAGATCTTGAGTTAAGAAATGGAAATAGATATAGGCTTGGCCTAGTGTGGTCCATATCTGTAATGTTAGCACTCAAGAAGCAGAGGCAATAGGACCACAAGTTGGGGGACCCGATTACACAGTGGGAGCCTGTGAAGGAAGATCGGAGGGAGGGGGAAAGGAAGAAGAGAGAGAAGAGATGAGGGGATAAAGGAAAGAAGGGACAGAAGAAGGAAAGAGGGAAGGAGGGAGGATATAAAAGCTGAGTGTCAGTGTAACCAGGGAGCTCCTAAGGTTTCTTTCTCATTCCTCAGTCATCCCTGTACCCAGTGGATCTATTTGAGAATAGATAAGGCAAGCAGGTAATGTCTTAAGAGAGCCTCCCATCTGTCTTTCACTGGCTTCATCTCGGAAGGCAGTGATGAGACTTAGACAACATAACCTTAGAGCAGTGGGTGTCCATAGTTGACACACTCCAACCACCCCCATTGTATTCTTTTTTCTTTTCTTTTTGTTTCCTTTTTCTTCTTTTGCCAGTACTGGACTTGAACTCAGAGCTTGGGTGCTGTTCCTGAGTGTCTAGTATTCTCAAGTGTGAACCAGGGTGCCACTTCCCAGGGTGGCTTCAAACTTCAGTCATCAGATCTCAGCCTCTTGAGTAGCTAGGATTACAGGTGTGTGCCATCAGTGCCTGGTATATGTACATATGTGTGTGTGTGTGTGTGTGTGTGTGTGTGTGTGTGTGTATACAGAGAGAGAGAGAGACAGAGACAGACAGAGAGACAGACAGACAGAGACAGAGAGAGAGAGAGACAGACAGACAGACAGAGAGAGACAGAGAGAGAGAGAATGTGTATGTGTGTGTGTATGTGTGGTTAATATATATCTCATTTTTTTTTTTTTCAGATGTGGGGCTTGAACTCTGGGCCTGGGCATTGTCCCTGAGCTCTTCAGATCAAGGCTAATGCTCTACCACTTGAGCCACAGTGCCGCTTCTGGTTCTCTGTTGTTTAATTGCAGATAAGAGTCTCATGGACTTTTTGTGCCCGGGCTGGCTTTGAATCATGATCCTTAGATCTCAGCCTCCTGAGTAGCTAGAATTACAGGCGTGAGCCACTGGTGCCTGGCTGTATCTCATTCTTGAATCCAATTAAACTTCTAGCAAAGTGCCAGAACAAGGGGATTTATTACAGAACAGTGTTGGCTAAGCTTTTTTTTCTTACCTAAGAAATAGAGTAGCAATAACAGAAAACTCAGTAAAGTTCAGAAAGATTTCCCGCTTCCCTGTAAGGAATGAGAAGGGAACCTTAAGTAAATTAATTTTTATTTTCTATTTTAGTGATATTTCTATTTTAATTTCTTTCTTCCTCCTGGGGTAAGTCCTCCCCCCAATGCAGTTTTTGCTCTTACAATTATTTATATTTGCAAAATTGTGATAGGGTTATGGAAGTTAATATAAGGAACTGATATTCCTACTATTAGCTGAAATTTGACTGGAGTATAATATAGCCAATTAGGACACATGATTTTTACTGTCAGATCTCTGATTGATTATTTCATAACAGAATTTTTTATGTAAATGAATTTAAAGCTACATTGAATTTTTTATTTATTTTATTAACATAAATTAATCATATAAAGGAGTTTTATATCAATGAAATACTTAACATGCATAAAATGTACTTCAATTAAATTTCCTCCCTCTGTTCCTTTTTCTGGGTCCCTCTCATTCTTTCACACTCCTTTTTAAAGAGTTTTTACTGTTATATACAAGTTGTATATCTATTCAGTCAAATAGATATTGCCATTAATTAAGTTTAATGCTGGAAGTTGTGAACTCTATATGATCTTATCTTTTTTTTTTCATGTGACAACCATTTTTATCCAGTGAAAGTACACAATTCTGTGGCAGGAAGTACATTTACACTGTTGTGACACCATCATTCCAGAAGCTTTCCATATTACAAATTCTGTGCCCAAGAAAAGATAACTTCCCTAACTTTCCCTCTTTAACACTCTGTATGATTTTATCTATTCTTTTTTATTAAAGAATTTATTAACATTGGTTTTTACATTATATTTCAAATGACGTGTTTAACAAACAAGTATTCAAGAAGGGAATCTCTATATACAATCATTGGCGCTTAGATTTTAGAACATAATTAAAATTAGACTGAGGGTTTGTAACTTGTAAATAAATGCTAACAGTGAAAATACATAATGAATCACCTCTCATACCTCAATCATCAGCCATGGCAATAACTAATTCCTAATAGCATTTACAATGTTTTCATTGTATATAAAGATGTAGGGTGTGTAAGAGTGTGTGTGTATTTGTATATGAGAATTTAGAGTGAGTAAGGGAATGTGTATATTTGTATATTAGGACGTGAGATGTGGGATGAGTAAGGGAATGTGTATATTTGTGTATGAGGATGTCTAATCAGGAAGGATATGTATGTGTTTGTATATGAGAATGTGGGATGTGTAGGATATGTGTATATTTGTATGAGGATGTAGTGTGAGGAAGGGAATGTGTATTTGTGCATGAGAATGTCTGATTAAGAAGGATCTATATTTATTTGTATATGAGAATGTGGGATGTGTAGGGTATGTGTATACCTTTATATTGTGTATATCATAACAATCTGTGTATTTGTATAAGAGGCTGTCCAGTGAGTAAGGGTATATGTTATGTTCATGTATTGAACATATACCTATTCTTAACCTTCTCACCAACTTTGTAGGTTACCCATAGCTTTGTAAAACATAATAATTTCTGCCCACCACCTCTGTCTCTTCTTTCTTTCATAGTAAGACATCTTCAAGGACTAGCCTTGACTTGCACTGCACAGTTTTTTTGAGGTTCTTTCTGAACCTCTTCCAATCAGGCTTCTATTCTTACAACTCTGTGTAGCTTTCATTGGTGACCTTCTTTCACTGTCAGTTTTCCCCTTGTTTTCAGAATTTGTTTCTCCCCTCCTTGCAATCCTGTTAACACATTATGTCTGCTACATCATCAGAACTCATGGACAATCACTGCCTTCCCAAGTTCAATGCCCCCATCATCATGTGTGGATGATTGCATGATTTTCCAGCAGTTCTTATCCTTATATCTATTCTTGCCCTCTCTGAGCGTCCACTTGTCTCCCTCTAGTTAACTGGAGATAAGAGTCTCTCAGACTTTTTCTTCTCAGGCAGAGTTCAAACTATGATCCTCAGATCTCAACTGGAGTAGCTAGAATTATGGGTGTGAGCACCAGTGCTGGGCGTTGTCTCTCACTGTACTTATTAGTTTGTTATTTGCTTTTCTTCATCTTTCTAAGCACCTAAGTGTAATGAAGACAGAGATCTTATCTTTGATTCACTGCTCTATTTTGCTGATACCTAGAATATACCTGATATATAACATACAAACATACATTTGAATGATTTTTTTTAAAAAAATAATGTAATATATAGCATTAAAGGCTAATAATTTAGTTCTTGACTACTACCAAAAAGCACTTGCTTTGGTCACGTAAAACTATATGTATATTCCAGGCTGTCATCATTATATAGCTAGTTAAATATTGTCTTATCTAATCAAATAAAAATGAGTGCAAGCCAGAAAATGTGTTTCTGAGAAAATTAGGTAAATGCTTTGCTATATTCCATGAGTACATGTTACAGAAACTGAAATTGCTTTAAAAATAGCTGGAGAAAATAACTCTCAGAATTTATAGAAACCATAAAAAAATGTCCAAGGTTTTACACTCAAATTACATGACAAGAATGTTAAGTTTTGACTTCATATCAAGGAAGCCAAATTGGCAGTGATGTGTGACACTTAATTGGTGTGTGGCTTTGCTTGGAAGATGGCACAGAATTTTAGTCAAGAGACCCATGTGCAAATAAAAGACTTTGGTTTTTATATCAAAGAATTGGCAACTAAATACAGATTTATTTTTAAGTCAAATAACATATCTAATGTATCATTTTTGAAATGATTTCTTATTCTACAAATTTCTAAAATAAATTGACAATTAACCTTAAGTGGGGTTTATCATAGGACATCTATTGCAAATGTGTGTATAGTTTTCTTTGGTGTGGCTTTATTGTCAAAGCATAATTAGTAGTGTAAATATATCTATATATTTTTCTCTTTTTACCTCATTTTATAATAATGCATCTTGGAGATCATTCTTATTAGTAAAAACACAATATCTCCATAACATTTTTTTGGCCAGTTGTGGGACTTGAACTCAGGGCCTAGGAGCTGTCCCTGAACTTTTTTTTGCCCAAGGCTAGCGCTCTATCACTTTGAGCCACAGCACCTCTTCCAGTTTCCTAAGGGTCAGTTGGCGATAACCTGTACTTTCCTGCCTAGGCTAGCTTTGAACTGCAATCCTTAGATCTAGCCTCCTGAGCAGCTAGGATTACAAGCGTGAACCACTGGCATACAGCTTTTTATAATCTTCTATAGTGGATATTATCGTATATTTACTTCTCTGTGGTTGTCTAAAGTCAGGTCCAGTTTTCTTGAGTGAACATATTGCAGGATAAATCCTCAGATTTGATATAGCTTATCTTGAAGACTTTATAATAGATAGATTGACATTGGCTTAGGATTTATTTGCGAGTGAAAATTTAGTTTTATGAATTGTGGCTCACACTTGCTTTTCTATTTTCTTACTATTCATCACAGTTAAAATAATGGAAAAATTGAAATTCTTATAAAAAATGTTTGTGATTGTTGAATCTTGACTTCTTCAGCATAAACATCTACTTTCTCCTATGAATAATTGTTTTGCTGTTGTTGCTGTATAAATAACATTTCCTTCATGAGTTTTAAGTACAGAGGTATGACTTGTGTCCGTAGAGGGCTTGCCCAGCAAATGTGGCACCCTGACTTCAAACCTCAGTACCAGCATAAGAAGTTTTGTTTAGATAGACAGTAAACACCAGTGGAAGAGGAGGCAGGATAAATAGAGATGGAAATGGATGAGGACAATTATGATGAAAGTGGTTTATGTATGAAGACAGAACATGAATGAAAGTGGTTTATGTATGAAGACAGAACAATAAAACCTGTTGAACTTGTTTTAAGAGGGAAGCTTGCAGGGCCAGGAGTTTGGCCTAGTGGTAGAGTACTTGCCTAGCATGCATGAAGACCCAGGTTTGATTCCTCAGTACCACATATATAGAAAAAAAGCTGGAAGTGGTGCTGTGGCTCAAGTGGTAGAGCTCTAGCCTTGAGAAAGCCCAAGGACAGTGCTCAGGCCCTGAGGTCAAGCCCCACCACTGGCAAAAAAAAAAAAAAAAAAAGGAAGCTTGGATGGGGAGAGTGAATGAGGGAGGAGAGAGGAGACTGATCAGGGTACATTGCTCATATGTGTGGAAATGTTACAGTAAAGCCAACTATACAGTTAGTGTATGCAAATAGGAAAGCTTTTAGCCTGTAAGCCTAGCTACTCAGGAGTCTGAGATTTGAAGATCGAGGTTCAAAGCCAGCCTGGACATGAAAGTCTGTGAGACTCTTATCTGCAATTAACCACCAGAAAACTATAAGTGGCACTGTGGTTCAAATTGGTAGAGAACTAGCCTTGAGCTGAAGAGCTCAGGAACAGTACCCAGGCTCAGAGTTCAAGCCCCATAACAGGAAGGAAGGAAGGAAAAAATGAAAGAAAGAACGTTTTTATTAACAATAACAAGAGGAAAGTTTAGTGTAGCTGTGGTGGCTCACACCTAAAATCCTAGCCATTCAAGAGGCTGAGATTTGAGGAACAAGGTTGGAAGCCTACACAGGCAGAAAAGTCCATGAGATTGACCCAAGTATAATGAATCACTCAAGAAGCTGAAAGTGTATCTGTGGCTCAAGTTGTAGAGCAATATCCTTGAATAAAAAAGCTAAGGGAAAGTACTCAGGCCCTGAGTTCAAGACAGTACTAGCGTGTACATGGCACACACAACTTAAAAAATCCTTTGATAATAGGAACTATCGTAGGTACTCAGCTACTACCATATCATAGCAGAACAGACAGTACTTTGCTGAGAATCTGGACTTTGTAAAGATCAAGCCAGGACACTTGGCAGCTGTAAGACCTAACTGTTCTCAAAAAGAATGATCGCACATACACTGTTTTCCATTCTTTTCATGTCGTTTGGACATAAAAACAAATATTTTTAGGCTGTAAAAGATATTTCACAAAATTTTCTGAGTGTACTTTTGGATTCAGTTTTTAGGTTTTTTTTTTTTCTCCATTGGCAGTAGGGGACTGAATTGTAAATGACATTTCTACTACATTTCTCTATCTTTGTCTTCTGACTCATACATTATCTTCTTGATCTGTGCTGGTAGTTCATGAAATGCAAAGAATAAAATCCACTGAATTTTGTCATCTTCTTAGTTCTGAGAGCATTTGTGGCCAAATATGAGCACTTATTTGAACTTAGATCATTTTGGAAGAACCTTAATTCAGAGCTGGAACATTAAGTGGGTTGCAAAACCAATTACAAACTTCCTGTTACATGCTGAACTTTTTGCTAGGGAAAGATTCTGGGGGGAATTTCATTTATCCATTTAAAGGGATAAATATTATTCAAATCACCTTGGTAACAGCTGGGTCATCATCATGCAATAACTTTAATATTGCTTTCTAAGTTAGATGATGTTGGTCTGAAATTGGTGACAGTGATTTTTTTGTCTGATCTAAGATTTATTATTTTTAAAGTAAAGATGAGTGTTTTCTGTCAAATAACTTTAGCTAGTGGTAAGTTACAAGACAACATTCTAAGAACAGAACAATTTTGAGATTATATACACTTTTTTGATAGTGATATATACACTTTATATATAGTATGTGTATCTATATATACACTTTAGAAAATATGAGATAAAAGGAAAAGAGCTTCCAGAAAAAGAGAAATATATAAGTTTAAAGAAACAATATACCACCTAGTTATGCAGAAAGAAGCAATATCCTAAGAAATGTTGAACAGGTCTAGAAACCAATTGGTTCTGTTTGGATAGTAATCAGAGGACTTGATACATTATCTTTGCAGAGAAATCTTACCTTTCCTTTCTGTTATCCCAGAAAGAGTTAACCTTTCCTTTCCTTTCTTTTCTCTTTTCTTTTCTTTTTTTGTGGTAATGGGGATTTACAGAGAAATTTTATAATTTAAAAACTTGGAAGTATATCAATAGCATGCTTTTTCCTGTTTGAGATAACCCATGTGTTTCTACTGGCTATAATGGGGGAGGGGGGAAGACAGACAGAAAGACAAAGTGGGTGAGAGAGAGTGAAAAAGTCAATTGAAAATTCAAGGGAAAGTAAAAAGACATCCAAAAGTCATGTCTTAGTCTTTTTTTGTTTTGTTTTGTTTTGTTATCTAGCTTCAATGCAATGGACTTTTTGCATAATGAAAGTTATATAGCACAGAAGATGTATCTTGCATCTTTTTTTTTTTTTTGTCATTCCTGGGGCTTGAACTCAGGGCTGGGGCACTGTCCCTGAGCTTCTTTTTTTGCTAGCACCCTAATCACTTAACCATAATACCGCTTCTGGCTTTTCCTGTTTATGTGGTACTGAGGAATCGAACCAGGGCTTCATGCACGCTGGGTAAGCACTCTACCACTAAGACATTCCCAGCCCCATAACCATGCATCTTTCTAGCAGAGCCTACAATCTTAATACAGAGATGACATGGTATTGGGAACCCTGTTTCCTCCTTTTATCCACACCACTGGCTTCCGAGATGGAGAGGGAGGTTTCTGGCTGAAATCTTGATTTGAGAGACAAAGAGTGGGGGACTGGAGTAGTTAGCCAGTATACAGGACTGGTGTAGAATTGATTCCCTTGACTTGTTTCAAAACTCCTGGATGTCTGATGTTGTAGCTAAACACACACACACACACACACACACACACACACACACACACACACACACAATTTTTGCTAGCCAGACTATAAATGCTTTTTGTTCTTTCCATCAGAAATCTTAATCTCTCTCTTTCTTCCCCCTTCTCTCTCCCTCCCCCCACCTCCCTGGTTTGGAAGTTCCCTATGTAAGCACAGAAGCAAAGTTCAGCTAGTTAGGAAAAAGTCACTGGAGAGGGGAACAAAGATAACTGATTGTGAGACCAGATGGTATGCATTATTCAGCCGATGGGTTGCATAGATTTGAAGGAAAATATGGTAATAGGATCTTGGTCTGCCACTATGACCTGTTGTTCTAAAGCAGCCTCCTCCCATCTTGCCTTTGGAGACTATATTCCAGCACTTCTCCCTCAGTTTTGGGGGCATTGGGGTAACTCCCAGATTCCTTTTGCAGGTGCCAAAAGAAAGCTTGTTCAGGGAAGAGCAACCCACAGACATGTTTTGAGTAGCCTCTTCCTTTTCTCCTTCTAACACTAGCCAACCAGGCAAAGTGTTCAGCACCTTGACAGATGAATTTTCCAGGACACTGCCTTCCATGAACCTGTGGCAGCTGGATGTCTCCTTCCTCTGATATCTTGGTCTTGTAGATCCTACAAACTAACATATAATATCAACACCATCTATTCCCTATGCTCAGCAAACCCTGCAAAAGCACCAATGAATTCTTTCTCCCATTTCCTCCCTCTGCCTAAGGTACCATTGTCATCCTCCTTCCCTCCAAGTGAACATGTAGAAGTGTTTTGGGACTTTCCCACCTTTCTTACCTTGGGTGGAATCTGCCCCCTTCCTAAGCAGCTTTATATTTTTCTTCACATGCCTGCTCTGACTCATGCTTTTATTGTTTCTCTTCCAGAATTTGGGAGGGGGTAAGGAGAAGAAGTTGATTCTTCTTTCTTTTTCCTTATCTTGATCATGCTTACTCTACTCTGCCACTAACGATATATCTTAAATGAAAATCTGACAAATAAAGTGAATGATATTAAAATGAAGGTCCTTGAATCAGCTGCCAGTGGCTCACATCTTAACTATTCAGGAAGCTGAGATTTGAGAATCACAGTGAAAGATTCCTGTCTCTAATGAACCACCAAAATGATGGGGGCAGTGGCGTTGCAGCTCAAGTGGTAGAATCTAAGGCTTGAGCGACAAAGCTAAGAGACAGTATTCAGGTCCTGGGTTCACTTTTCAGTACTGGCAACCACAAAAATGAAGGTCTTCATTTCTAATAAGCCCTCGCATGGGTTATCATTATGTATAATCAGGGGTGAGAACCTGTACTGGACTGAAACAGTTTTGAGTGTTTTAGATTCATGAGGCCTTACATGATGTTGAATCATTTTCTACCACTTCTTCCAACTTCATGATAAATTATCATAACTTCCTTTGACCTTTCTACTGTTACATATCGTTCTTTGGTTTTGTGCCTTGTTCTGTAGAAGCTCCATCAGAAACAGGCTCAAAATATACAAACTACAGGGGCCAGGAGTTTGGCCTAGTGGTAGAGTGCTTGCCTGGCATGAATGAAGACCAGGGGGTTCGACTCCTCGGTACCACATACATAGAAAAAAAGCTGGAATTGGTGCTCTGGCTCAAGTGGTAGAGCTTTAGCCTCGAGAAAAAGACCAAGGACAGTGCTCAGGCCCTGAGTTCAAGCCCCATGACTGACAAATACACACACACACACACACACACATACACACACACACACACACACACACACACACACACACACACACACACGCAAACTACTAAAAGGACTGTCCCTACCAAGTATTGTATTATACTACCCCCCAGTCTGGGAGATGTTGTATTGATCTTTTAGAACTTCCAGAACAGCCTGATACTTTCTCGCATCTCTTGTATTCCCTTGTCCTTCTTTTTTCCCTCCCTCCAACACTCAACTGCAAGTCCTTGGACTATCATAATCTAGATGATATGGTCTCTAAGCTTCATGAAATTCCAGTCTTTATGGTTCCAACCATGATTACATTGTCTGCCTTGGAGAAATCTGACTTCTCTCCTGCTATTCCACACCTGCTTTCTCCAATAGCCATCACTGCTGGTGGTCAAGAGGATGCTCAATTTAAAGAAGACTTGCAAGAGCATCATCAGGATGCTCTGTAGGGGTGCAGACACAGAGAGTTAGCACTTCTCTGCATTACAGATGCTGCCAGGGAAGTTTCCTTCCCCTTGTAATGGGATTTGACTTCTGACCCTGTGTGTGCCTAGGTTGTGCTTTTAACACCCCCTCAGCACTATTTTCTGTTGATTATTTTTAAGATAGGGTCTCCCTTCATGCCCAAGTACATGCCTGGATGTAATCACCTATGCTACGCTTCCCACCATGGCAAAGAGGCACACAGCACTAAGTTCAGACCTTATGAACTTTTCTGCCTAGACTGCTTTGAACCCTGATTTTCTCATTTCAACCTCTCCAGTAGCTTAGATTGCAAATGTGAGCCACCAGCTGCCCTACTGTCACTTTAACTTTTTTCTTTTTAATGTGCCAGCACTAGAGTTTGAATTCCTCACTTAGCTTTTTCCAAATGCTCACCATTGGTGTTCTATCATTTGAGCCATGCCTCCCATCTGGCATTTTACTGGTTAATTGGAGATGGAGTCTCACAAACATTTCTACTCTGCTGGCTTCAAACTGATCTCAGCTTCCTGAGTAGCTAGGATATATAAGCCAGTAGCATCTAGCTGTACTTCCCCCCGCTCTGTATATATATATATATATATATATATATATCACATATATATAATATTATATATATGGGAAATCCATAATCTGAACAAATTTTATTTGAAACTATTTGCTTGCTACCTTGGAATTTTCCAGTCCCCTACTCTGTAGTGTATCCTGTTTGTTTTTTTTTTTGTCATTTTAATTCTCAGTACCACTAGGAAAGAGAAAGGGAGTAAGCAGGAAAAGTTTTGTAGGTTGTTTTTTTTCTGTCATTGTTTTGTTTTTCTGGTGTTGGTACTGGGACTTGAATTCAGGTTCTCATGTTCTCACTTGGCTATTTTGCTCAAGGCTGGTACTCTACCATTTGAGCCATACCTCTGTTTCCAGCTTTTTGCTGGTTTGCTGGCAATAAGAGTTTCAAGAATTTTTATGAGTTGACCTCAAACCACGATCCTCAAATCTCAGTCTCTAAGTAGCTAGGATTACAGACATAAGCCACTGGAGCCTGGATTGCTGCTGAGCCCTGAACTGAGTCACTGAAATATTTGATTGAAACTTGAAGATTTAAACAGTGTGGTTGGGCCTAATCTTCATACAAAACCAAACCAAACCAAACCAAACCAAACCAGTTCTTCTCTGGGCAAGGGAGAAAATTCTTAAATTCTTGAATAGCATCTGCATATATTAATTCCTGTCAGACTAGGCTGTTTCCCACATTCTGTGTCCAGTCTAGCAATTTTTTTGTTGTTTAAAAGTAAGGACCAGGCCCGTGGGCAAGTTTCTAAGACCATTGTCCTACCCTCTGTCCCCCACTCTTTTTTCAAGATAGATTTTTTTCCTCATATTTTAACTTTGGAAGAAATCATAATCAATAATGATTGCATCTGAATTCTGTCACTTCTGAGCCAAGTCAAGCAGACTGAGAAACTATGTAAGAATAAGGAATAGCCCCTCTGCTCCCTAGGAGAAAAAAAAAAAAGATCTGTGTGCATTCCTATCAAATCAGCCTCTGAACTTGAACTCTATGAGAGCTCAGATGAAAGAAAGGGGAAAGGAGACTTGAGAGTGTGCGCTGCCATTCATGAGGGCCCCTGTGTGTTTAGAGTTCCCAAGTAACTGAATAGTGGCACTGTGCATTTTCCATCCCCAGGAATAATTACCTTCCTGACTTCTTGATGAATAATGCATTATTTCTGAAACCCAAGAGGCATCCTTTGATTTTCCTTTCTGTTTAGCTTTCTGAGTGATTTTTCAGTAAAGGAAATTCAAGGGCTTTGGAATGAATGCTGTATTAACATTTTTATTGAAGTTCAGATAATGCCTTGGCTATTATCTCCTGATATTTGGAATATTACTATTTTTTTCTCTGTAAGGAAAGTATAAGGTGTTGCATTTATTAAAAAATGAAATATATTGGACAGTCTTCACAGTGAACAGCTGTTTAAAACCAATACACGCTGGTGTTATAGAACAAAGAGATTTAGGGGGTTATTTTCCTCCTCTCCTCACATTATTTTCATTTCTCTGCTGAAAGGATTTTTTTTTTAAAGACAAGCTCATATTCAACACTGGGTGCTTGGAGATGAAATCTCATTTGTTGACATTTTGTGAAACTCATCCCTTGAGGCTAGTCCAAGGCCAGCTTGTGCCAGGACTAACATTTAAATCTAAAGATTCAAAGGCACTTCTGGGGGTCACTCTTTCCCCCCCCATCCCCCCGCATTGTGCTACCTCTTTATACACTCAGGTCCAATTAGGTTGTTGTAATGGATGCCAGGGGCCCATGGAGCCCTTGGACTCACGTCCCTTTAGTTGAGAATCCCCAGCACATCCTAAGGGAACAAACACATGGATAGGTTTAATATACGTTATAATGTTCACTTTCTATAAAATCCAAATGAGAAGTGACTTCAGAAATGAAACAGAATAGAAATAAAAATAGAATCTATATCTCTATTCCTTCTAAAATTACAGCCAAATTTCAGTGTCTCACACCTGCAATCCTAGCTACTCAAGAGGCTGAGATCTGAGCACTTGAATTTCAAAACCAGCTCAGGCAGGAAATTTCATGAGCTTCTTATTTCTAATTAACTGGCAAAAGCTAGAAGTGGAGCTGTGGCTCAAGTAATAAGAATGCTAGCTTTGAATGAAAAAGCTCAGGGATGACACCCTGAGTTCAAGCCCCAGAAACAAAAACAAACTATAAAAATGCCCTCTGCTTTTCCCCCAAAATCCATGCTACAGAGCAGATCATAACAATATCATTATAATTACTATTTCTACATACTACATGTTTTTATCCCTAAATTCATTTATGCCTTACAACTAACTTCATGAAGTGAATGTAATCATGTCCACGTTTCAGATGAGAAAGCTGGGTAAAAATGGTAATTAGGGATGGGGCCAGGAGTGTGGCCTACTGGTAGAGTGCTTGCCTAGCATGCACAAAGCGCTCAATATTACAGACACAGAAAAAGCTGAAAGTGGTGCTGTGGTTCAAGTGGTAGAGTGCTAGCCTTGAGAAAGCTCAAGGATAATGCCCAGGCCCTGAGTTCAAGCTCCAGGACTGGCAAAAAAAAAAAAAGTAATTAGGGATTTGAGCTCAGACAAACTGAAACTAGAAACTGTGTTTTAGCTTAGATATCAATTGATATTTGTCATTTATCTTTTGCTTAAACACAATGTGTTTATGAGATATGTGAAGAAAGTTTATGAAGTGTGTATCCAAAATGCACTTTTACATGTCTCAATTACTTAGCAAACTTTTGTGTTTTTCCCACCTAATAAATATTTGATGGTTTATATCTCCAGTTTATTCTTGAATAGTGAAATTTTATTTACCATAACAGTATGTGCATTGAAGTGCTAGAATTTTTTTTTTTGTTTTTGCTGTGCCAATCCTGGAGTTTGAATTCAAGTCCTTGGCTATATCCCTTAGCTTTTTTTTTTTTCTTTTGCTTAAGGCTGATGCTTTACCACTTGAGCTACAGCCCCACTTGTGGCTTTTTGGTGGTTAATTGAAGAGTTTCACAGACTTTCCCACCCAGCCTGGTGTTAAACAATCCTCAGATCTCAGCCTCCTGAATAGCTGAGATTATAGGCATTAGCCACTGGCACCAAACATTTCTAGGGTTTTTATATTAAACTGAAGTCATTGCATTTTCTGGTTGCATATCTACTAATGATACTTTTGTATTCTTTCTCTTTATAATCTTTCCCAATCCTACCCTGTCGTGCAGGTGCCTTTATCATCTGCTGGACGCCAGGACTGGTCTTGTTACTGCTAGATGTGTGCTGCCCACAGTGTGATGTTCTGGCCTATGAGAAATTTTTCCTCCTCCTGGCTGAATTCAACTCTGCCATGAACCCCATCATCTACTCCTATCGCGACAAGGAGATGAGCGCCACCTTCAGGCAGATCCTCTGCTGCCAGCGCAGTGAGAACACCAATGGCCCCACAGAGGGTTCTGACCGTTCAGCTTCCTCCCTCAACCACACCATCCTGGCTGGAGTTCACAGCAATGACCATTCTGTGGTTTAAGAAGAAAACTCAAATGAGAAGCTGGCTGTCCTCTCTGGAGGCATAGATCACTTCCCCTACCTGCTTACTGGGCAAGGTAGGGAGTGAGAGTGGACAGAAAAAAGAAACTTGTGTACTTAAACACTAACCAATGGCAGTATTTGTTCCCATGCCCCCAGGAGACTTGATAGATGGTGAGAATTAGCTTATGTGACCATCTTTGTCCTTTTGGAAGTAGAAAGTGAAGTTCTCACGATGGAATTCAGAAGTAAACTGGAGTGTCCAGTAAGATAGACTACACTAACTAGTCTTTAGAAGATCCTGTGTGACTTGGTGCAAGTCAGAAGAAACTCTGACCAAGGCTACAGCTTCTTTTTACATACAGGCTTTCCTTTGGTTTTTATTTTTCAAGAATACATTTCCTTTAATAAACACCATGTATACCTTTTGTCAGGTTTGTGATGCTAAGACTGTAGACAGATAAGCTACTATGATTTTCTTTTTCCTTATATAGGAAAACTGTAAATTAAAATTATCATTATTTTTGGCCTAGAAAGCATGCATGTAATGTATGTATATGGTATGCTTTACTTAAAAAAATAAAAGAGCTAATTTTAAGATTTCTAGGAAAGAGAAGTTCTAGTTATGAAAAACAGTGTTTGTTTAGGCTCTGAAAGAAACAGTGCTTTAATCACAATCTTACTTTTTTAAAGTAAAGCGTTGTAACAAGTGTGAAGGTAATAGGGAATATGATTTTATCACCAAAACATACACTGTAAAAAATCATAGAAGACAAAACACAGTAATATTGTTTCTACATATTTGGAAACCCAAATGTGTTCTTATTGCCCATATTTGAGTGAAAACCTGTAATAGCCTGTGGTTATCTGAGTTATGCGATAATACATACTTACCATAGAAAACTTGAAGATCAAAGAGACTTGTATAAAAATAAAGATAATTCTAATAATATCCCAGAAATAACCATCATTACAGTCTCCCTTCCATGTATGCCTATAAACATATTGTATACTTTCTTGCATAATTGGGATAATGCTGTAAACAATTTTATAACTAGTTTTTATTACAGAATTGCCAGATTTTCTTATGGTATTAAATTTTTTACAGAAACAATTTTAGTGGCTGTATAATACTCCATTTAATGAATCCAATTCATTTCATTTAACCATTGGTATATCATTGACTATTGATGGTATTTCAAATTTTCACTGCTATAAAGTTGCAAAAGAATGTTGTATATGTAAAATGTTGACCATAGAATTACTTACTTAGGGTGTATTCCCATGAAGGACTTCTTTTTAAATGTGAACTATCTTCTTATACCTGTACTTGTTATAAATAAGGATTTCCTACTTTTGCACTGCTTTGGTGGCAGTTGTGAGGAAAACCAGTTAAATTCTTTTTTATTCTTTTCCTTTTTTTTTTTTACAAAAGACAGGAAGTGGTAATTTAGTTGAGAGTGACTTTCTCTAAATATAACAGGACAGATTTGAAAGTCAACAGTCTCAGTTAACAAAACACTCCAGCAATTTCAACTTTTTTTTTTTTGCAGGGAATGGTAGCCACTCTAGGTAGCCACGACTGTAATGTAATACTGAAAAAAAATGCAAAGAAATCAAACATGCCATGTGAATGAATGATCAGTGTATTCAACAGCTAGCAAGGCGATGACATGGCTGAGTATGTGACTGGCTACAATGTGTTTTCCAGGAATTGTCCACATAGGCGGCTGCCATATTAGGTGATATCTGTGTAATAATACATTGTCCAGGCAAACTCTGAAGTGTTTTACTTTGTTGTTAAGAGAACCAGAAAGTAATGCAGTCTTGAAGCAGGTGTGGGGGAAAGTCAGGAGGAAGTCTCAGAGGAAGAACTGAAGAAGAATGGCTGTCTAGAAAGGAGGAAATTGGTGTGTGGCTGGCATTTGAACAGAGAAGGTTGATTTGTTAAAGCACTTCCAGTGATCAGAACGAGGGAACCAGAAAGGTTCCTGCAGAAAGGTGTCTGCGTGAATGTTACACAAAACACAAGAGTATTTCAGTCTGGAAGTATAAGAAGTGAACTTGGACCTTAACTGATGTGCCTATCTTTTTTTTTTTATGGAAGAGCTGTGGATTATTTGAAATGAAAAACATCCTAATTGGATTTAATAAATCATTCTCAATCAGTGTTTGATAGCGTGTCATTCTAATCACTGCTATTTCTCTTGTTTGAGAGCCTTCCGGCTTGCATTTCTTGGTGAGTTCTCTGTGTCATCTCCTTTTTGTTTCTGCCACAAGACTGCTGAACTCTGAGGTGAAAAAAAAATAGCTACCCTGCCCTCCTTTTCCTTCCCCTTTCCTCTTCCCTGCAGCCCAGAACTGCTCTGTTCAATCTTAGGCAAACAGTCCTTCCATGTCTAAGAGATAGTGGTATCTGTCCCATAAAAGGAGAGATCATGTTTCTTGTCTCAATAGAGTAACTGTTCAAGTAAATTTGTTTAAACAACAACAACAACAAAAAATCTGGCTGGATGCTAGTGACTTCCATCTGAGGACTATCTGACAGAAGATGTGTATATGACTTGGGGGCCAACTCTGTCATAAGTCTACATAATGTCCACTCACATTCTACCATTTATTCACATGGCTCATAATTTTCTTTATGCCCTAGCATTTATTCACCTGGCTCATAATTTTCCTTACATCCTACGCTTCATCTGCACAGATTATTTGCTAGTAGTCAGTGTAATGTAATATCACTTAAAATAATAAAACAAGAATGTATACTCTCAGGCCCATCAGCCAAATTCTTCAGTTTTTTATATGACCTAGGCTGAAGGTCAGGTTTTATATTTTAAAATGACTAGGACCATGCTTTGTGACATATAAAAATGTCATGGAATTCATCTTTCAGTGTCCATAAATATAATTGTATTAGAATACAGGCATACATTATTGTATGTGGTATTATGGCTACATTTATACAATAATGGCAGAATTGAGTAGTTGCCATGGAAACCATGCCTGACTCTCAAGACCTGACATATTTTCTATCTCCCCCTGTAAAGAATAAAACCAGAAATGCCACGTTTTCTAGTTCTTCATTTAGATGGTTCCAGTTTATAATTAAACTATCTTCATTTATGAACATTCAGAAGTGACAAAGGGCAAATTTGTCACAAGATCTCATAATCCTTCAGAGACAATTCTCAGTTGAATCTTTGTAGTAGAGATGATGTTTGACACCATCTCAGAGTTAACAGAACAGCTTACCAAATCATGAAATTCTGAATACGTTCAGCATTCCTTAGTCATTGTAAGTATGACTTGCATATCTTATAATTTCTAGAGAGGACATTCTTGTTCACCATCTAATACAGCTGTTTCAATCTGGAAATTAATGATGATACAGAATCTGTCATTTAATCTACAGCCACATTCAAGTTTCTTCAAAGCATAAGAGCCTTGCCTACAGCCCCAGATCATTTTTTTCATCTCTCTAAGCCCCCTTTTTGATTTTGATTAGCCTTGTAGTCTTTCTTTCTAATCTTACTATCATGTTGCATTGATGGGAGGATCGACAGCTTCCAGAAAGCACTCATTTAAACTGTTTCATTACCCTTGCAACAACTATCACACATGAAGAAATTGGAGCTCAGAGGGAAAATTGTAAGTCTAACTTGCTGTCTATAACATTTTGATAACTAATTATGTTTTGATCCTCTTGCAATCCATAATTTTTATATGTATTTACCTGCCTTGCCTTTCCCAATAAAATACAAGGGTTTTTTCCCAATTGTATTTTATTGTCAGGATGATAAAAAGAGGGATTATAGTTACTTTTGTCAGGTAGTGGGTACATTACTTCTTGAACATTGATACCCCTTCCAATGTTTTTCTCCCAGTTTTCCTCCCCCCCTCCCAATCATCTTGTTTTTCCCCTTCCCCTATTTCAAGTAAACAAATAAACCTCTATACAATACACCAGGTACCAAAGTCAAATTCAGTGGCACATGAGAAGGAGATGGGGGATGGGGAAATAATTTCACACAGTAGATTGAGAATAGCAAACACAAAAAATAAATCAAGCTATTGTTTCCATATCCTGGAGTTCATTCCACTTATCCTCAAGCTATGTGGCCATATCCGTATAGTTATTGATCTGTTGTGGCCCTCTGATGTGTACTACTTATTGCAAATGAGAAAAACCATGGAGTCTATGTTTCTTTGAGTCTAGCTTACTTCACTTAATGATTTTTTCCCAAGTCTTTTCATTTCCTTACAAATGGGGCGATGTCATTCTTTCTGATGGCAGCATAGAATTCCATTTTGTGTAAGTACCACATCTTGACCCATTTATCTACTGAGAGCCATCTGTGATGGTTCCATATCTTAGCTATGGTAAATAATACTGCAGTAAGCATGGTTGTGCTAGTAGCTTTAGTATGTCCTTGTCAAA
Organism: Megascapheus bottae; assembly: GCF_031878675.1. Classification (NCBI taxonomy): domain Eukaryota; kingdom Metazoa; phylum Chordata; class Mammalia; order Rodentia; family Geomyidae; genus Megascapheus; species Megascapheus bottae. The sequence goes on along the minus strand of NC_143511.1, from coordinate 71,731,663 downwards.
ATGCAAGGTCTTTTTTTAAGGAGAGATAGAATGGATTCTATCTTTCAAAATTATTTCAAAGAATTTAACACAGTAAAAATAATAGAAGAAAACATGCTGTCAGAAGTTGATGCTTGTTGTGTTATTTATGACATGCCTTTACATAGCCAATATAGATACTAAGTTACTCAAGTGCAAGGTAAGTTACCAGTATTGTAAGTGGATAGAATAAAAGTAGAAATATGAGCCAAGAATGTGGCATAGTGGTAGAGTGCTTGCCTAGCATGCACAAAACCCTGGGTTTGATTCCTTAGTATTACGTATACAGAAAAGACTGAGAGTGGTGCTGTGGCTGAAGTGATAGAGTACTAGCCTTGAGAAAGCTCAAGAACAGTGCCCAGGCCCAGAGTTCAAGCACCAGGACTGCAAAAAAAAAAAAGTAGAAATAAGTTGCTATCTACTAAACTTATTCTTGGATGAACATAATAGGGTCATAAGGAGTTGCAATTGCTTCTATCACCACTGTCATTTAACTGATCCATTCACAATAGTTTGAGAGCTCATTACCTATGAATATACATACATATATGTATATTACTGAAAACATTGCAAGTGAGATCCTTGATGAAGATTAGAATTTAGTAAGAGTGACAGAAAAAAAATTACATAACGGCACTGATTGGTCAGGCCTGTAATCCTAGCTACTCAGCAACCTGAGATCTGAGGATCATGGTTCAAAACAAAACACAGTAGAAAAGTCCAGGAGATCCTTATATCTTGTTAATCATCAAAACACTGGAAGTGGAGCTCTGGGTCAAGTGCTATCCTTGAGCAATTTCTAGATTTGAGTTCAAGCCCTAGCCCCCAAATTGACAAGTTAAATTTTAAAAAATCATACTGAGCACCAGTGGCTCACACTTGTAATCTTAGCTACTCAGGAAGCTGAGATCTGAAGATCCCGTTTCCAGCCAGCCAAGGCAGACAAATCTGAGCGACACTCATCTTCAGTTAACAGCTACGTTGGAAGTGGAATTGTGGCTCAAGTAGCAGAGCCCTAGACTTGAGTGAAAAAGCTAAGCAAGAGTGCAAGGCCTTGAGTTCAAGGCTCAGTACTGACAGAAGAAGAGGGAAAAATCAATTACAAAATGTATTAAGAATTAGGAAGAAAATAATATCATGACAAAGAAATTGAAAGACCAAAGGGATGGGGAATGGCAGAGAGACCCTGCTTCAAATGAGTAATCAGGCAAGCTTATGTTAGAATGGGACTGTCCCTCTCAAAACCTTGTTGAGCCTGAATTGATCAGAGGTATGGTTTTGTCAAGCTTTTGAACTTGTACTCAGTCTGGTAATTACCTCACATCAAACAACCCATTAGAAAAAAATGGGCATGGATCTGACGTAAGCACATAGGACTTTCCAACAAGCTATGAAGAAGCTTGGTGAAAGCAAGTCCTTTGGAAAAGAAGGGTAAGTATAGGCTGTGCCAGGGAAGCTTGAAAGGCAGAAGTGCAGGCTTAATGGGTAGAGTGATTGGGGACTCATTTTATCCTTAGAATGGTGAAGAATGAGTTTATAGATTTAAGTCATGAAGCAGGAAGCAGTCTGGTTTTCATTTAAGAATAAAGAAGACAAGATCAGAAGCTGCCACCTGAACTGAGATGAAAGATGGCAATGGAGGTCCAGACAGATAAGATTGGATGGTGGATGGATGGATAGTTAAGTGCTTGGGAGCAGTTGGTTGTTTGCATTAGGAGGGTTACCCAAGATATTGTGACTTGACATCTCAATGCATGGGAGAGGAAATAGGTTGAGATAAGGAGCCTACCTTGATTAAGAGTAAGGATCTAGGAAAAAACTACTGTGTAAAGCCATCAAAGGAGCATTTTGCACTAGGGAAGTGGCTAAGATGTGTCTCAGAAGGTATTGCTGGAGTGAAGAGTTATATTTTGAAGTCTTTTGTTCTTGAGGGGTTTTTTTTTGACATTTTGCTACTTCCTTCATCAAGAGCCTCTAATCTACTTAACAGGATTGAAATAAAAAGAAAACTAAAAATTGACTTAATATCTGAATGTATTTTCCAGAAACATGAAAAAGCATTTTTCCTCCCAAAGAAAGGACATTTGTATACAACAGATCTGACTTTTTTTTTTTTTGCCAGTTTTGGGACATGAATCCAGGGCCTGAGCATTGTCCTTGGGCTTTCTCAAGGGTAAAGCTCAACTACTAGAGCCACAGCACCACTCCCAGCTTTTTCCATGTGTGTGGTACCAAGGAATCGAACCCGGGTCTTAGTGCATGGTAGGCAAGCACTCTACCACTAGGCCAAAATCCTGGCCTCAATATTCTTGAGTTCAAAGGCTGAGAAAATTTTATTTGTTTATGTATGATGATGATGATGATGATGATGATGATGTTTGCCAATCCTGGGGCTTGAACTCAGGGCCTGAGTACTGTCATTGGGCTTTCTCAAGGCTAGAGCTCTACCACTTGATCCACAGGACCATTTTCGGCTTTTTTCTTCGAATGTGGTACCAAGGAATGAAATCCATGTCTTCGTGCATACTAGGCAAGCACTCTACCACTAGGCCAAACTCCTGGCTCATATATGTCTTTAAAAAAAAAAAGAAAAAAAAAGGAAGAAAGAAACAAAAACTTGATAATAAATTTCAGAAATTTATCTGAGGAAAATATGTATCTATTTTGTTGGGAGCTTAAACAGAGATGATTACTGCCTGCCAATGTTTTGCTTTTTGTTTACCCCCTTTCCTGAACTCTTGGGAAAATACAGTGGGATGTTCAGAGGGGTTTCTGGAGCTGGCTCTGTGTAGACCTCCTGCTCTGTCCTTGGTGCTGCAGTTGAGGGTGCCCATGCAGCCAAAGCACAGATGGGCTTTGGGGGGCGAATTGGTGCAGGCCCCAGGCATTATGGGCAGGGGCACCCCCACATAGGGACACCCCAGACGGCTCTTGAGGCTGTGGGCTGGGACTTCTCACATGGCAGTGCATGCCGGGGCTTCGGGGTCTGGCTAGATGCAGACTCCGCCGCCGGCATTGCAGCTGGTGGGTGACATCCCACTGGCATTGCAAAGGTAGGCTTTGGGGCCCAGCTGAGCCCAGTCCCTTGGTGCTGTGGGTGTCCAGCGCCGTCCCTCTTGGGGATACACAAGCAGTCTTGACTGGGTGCAGATCTCCCAGCGGAGTGCGGGCAGCTTCCCACGTGGGGATGCCTATGTGGGCTTTTAGAAGCTCCTGCTATGTCTGCTTGATAGTGTCCTTCCGGGTAAAAGGTCAGGCCAGTGTCAGAGACCTGGTGAGTCCTTCCGGATAAGCAGACACGTCCGTGGTTGAGTCCCGGCAAGTCCTTCCGGGTAAGAGGTCAGGCCAGTGTGAGAGACCAGGGGGGCCCTTCCGGATAAGCAGACACGTCCGTGGTTGAGTCCCGGCAAGTCCTTCCGGGTAAGAGGTCAGGCCAGTGTCAGAGACCTGGTGAGTCCTTCCGGATAAGCAGACCACATCCGTGGTTGAGTCCCGGCAAGTCCTTCCGCGGAAGAGGTCAAGCCCAGACCAGTCCTGGGCTTCGAGGTCCCGACATGCCCTCCACTCGGGCGCGGGCACGATGGGCTCCCGGAGTTACCTCATGGAGGTGCGTGGTGGCTGTAAACAGCGCTGCTGCTGAGCTCCGCAGTGGCTGCTGTTGAGCTTCTGGATCCCAGGGATGTCTTCGCGGCCTGCAGGTGAGGTGGAGCCGGGGGAGGATGGGGAGGGGAAAGGGGAAGGTGGCGGGGCAGAAAGAGAAGGAAAGATGAAAAATCACCGGGTGGTAGCCGTGCTGGGTATCTTTTCTGGTTGGTGCCAACATCTGATTATTTGTGGTTCTTTTGCTGTGGTATCTTGAAGAGGAGTTCTGTACTAGAGCCTCTGCTTCTCTGTTTGAGCAGAGGCAGCTTGGGTTAACCCCTGCCACTACTCAGCCATCTTGAGTCTTCCTTAGTACTCACTTTTGTCATGGTTGGTTGGTTTGTTCTGGTGGTGAGTCTTGAACTCAGGATCTGGGCACGGTCCCAGAGCAACAGCTTTGGCTTTTTGTTTTTTTAAATTCTGTATGTGCTTAGTTGGAGACAAGAGTCTCATGGTCTTTCTTGCCCAGGCTGACTTTGAACCCCAGTCCTCTGATCTCAGCCTCCATAGTAGTTAGAATTACTGGCATCAGCCACCAGCGCCTGGCCCTAGTACATTCACTTTTGATGAATGTTAGGGTCTTTCCTGTTTTTTGGCCTTGCTGGTTCAGGAAATATACATTTAAAATTTTAGTCTTAATAGAGTATGCCATAATGAAAATAAGAACACACATCAATGAAACAAAAAGTAGGAAATCGACAGGGAAAGTCGATGAAAACAAAAGCTGGCTCTTTCAGAAGATCAATAAAATTGATAGATTTCTAGCTAAGCAAAGGAAGAATAAGGGAGGGCATGGTGACTCATGCCTGTAATCTTAGCTAGTTGGAGGCATAGTTCAGGAGGATTTCAGGTCAAACTTCTCAAGATTTTAGTCTATTCCAAAAGTACCTGAAATATCATCTCAGCCATAAAGCTGGTATGGTAGTATGTGCCCATCACCACAGTTACAGTGGGAAGCAAGAATACGAAAATCATAGTTCAATCTTGCCTGGGCATAAATTTGGTACACTATGAAAAATAACAGAAATAAAAGGACTAGGGGTATAATATCTCTGTAGTCAGTGCAAGGTCTTGAGTAAACCCCAGTATCAGGAAGAGAGGAAGAGAAGAAGGAGGGAAGGAAGAAGAAAGGGAGAGAGGAAGAAAGAGAAAAGAAGTAAGGAGGGAGGGAGAGAGGAAAAGGAGAGAGTAGTATAGTTTCCATGAACAGGAATTTTGTCTACAACTTTGAGAATCTAGATTAAATGGGCCAGTTTCTTGAGAATCAATCTTTAAAACTCATACAAAAAAGTTTCCTTCCTGTTTTCCTCTTTCCTTGTTTCTTCCTTGTGAAACTTTTTGTAAGCACATAACCTGTTAAACATCTTCCACATATTTAGGAAAGAATGATAAGAAAGACTGGGCCTGGGGCCTGGAGTTTAGCCTAGTGGTAGAGTGCTTGCCTAGAATGCATGAGGACCTGGGTTCGATTCCTCAGTACCACATACATAGAAAAAAAAGCCAGGAATGGTGCTGTGGCTCAAGTAGTAGAGCTCTACCCTTGAGAAATCCCAAGGACAGTGCCCAAAGACTGGGCCTTTATCCTCATAGCCCTTTGTTCTAGAGTAGAGAGCCATTGGAAGAAGACAGTGTAAGTGGGCAAATTTGAGTTGTAAACAAGGGTTATTGTAGAAAATGACTTTAAAGTTTATAGCTGAAAAGTGTGTAGACATGATCTAGGCAAACCATGTCATGTAAAAAAGCTGATGGAATACAATGTTTCATCGGATAAACATTTAAAAACCTATACTTAAGGTCTGAAAGATTATATGTACATATACAGCATGGATAACAGAGGCTGACATGAGAATAATTGTTAGGAGCTACATAGGGAAGAACCCTATAATTCATGCTAAAGAATTTTTTCTTTATTATAAGGAATGAGCCCCTCAGGGGCTTCTGGACTGGGAAGTTGATGGAAAGATAGGCGGTTACAAGATTTGCTGGTTGGATGATGTTACTGATGGGTCTGGAGTGAATTAATGTAGAACAGTGAGATGTCACTAATGTATCTGAGATGAAAGATGACATTAACTTTCTCAAGGGGCCTGGATGGAAAGAAGTGAACATGTGTATGTATTATATACATGAAGAGTGACTGCTCAGAAATCAGGTACCAGGTACAGTGAAATGATAAGGAAAGTTCTTTTGTTTTGGGTTAAAACATCTCCCTAGGTAGTTCAGTCATTTTGAAAGGTAGCAGATTAGACCAAGGAACACATTAGGGGTGAGCATAGATGAGAAGAAGAAAAGAAGCTCAGTTATAGAAGCAGATGATAGGAAAGGCTACTATGAAGCTGGTTTTTACTTTGAAGAAAAGCATTGGTTAGAAATCATAGCTTGAGCCAAGGGCTATCTACAAATTCAACATAATACCCATCGATATCCCAATGTCATTCTTTAAAGAAATAGAAGAGGCAATCCAAAATTTCATATGGAATAATAAAAGACCCCATATAGAAAAAACACTTCTTAGCAGAAAGAACAGTGCAGGAAGAATTTCAATACCAAACTTTGGACTCTATTACAGAGCTATAATTATCAAAACAGCTTGGTACTGGCACAAGAACAGGCCTGAAGACCAATGGAATAGAACTGAGGACCCAGATATTAAACCACAGACCTATGGCCACGTAATCTTTGACAATGGAGCCAAAAAAATAGAATGGAAGAAAGACAGCCTCTTCAACAAGTTGTGCTGGCAGACTGGTTAAGCACCTGCAGAAAACTAAACTTGGACCCTTTGTCACCCTGCACTAGAATTAACTCCAAATGGATCAAAGACCTGGAGGTAAAAGCTAACACACTGAAAACTTTACAAGAAGGAATAGGAGATATGCTAGGCCTCCTTGGCACAGGTTGAAACTTTAATAAGGACCAACACTAACCATACAATGGACAAAGGCCTCATATCTAAAATATATCAACAGCTCAAAAAATTGAATCACTCCAAAACTAATCTCCAAAGAAACAACCATCCCATTAAAAGATGGGCCAAAGACTTAAAGAGAGTCTTCTCTGAAGAAGAAATAAAAATGGCCTATAGACACATGAAGAAATGCTTGACATCTCTGGCCATAAAAAAATACAAATCAAAAACAACTCTAAGATTCCACCTCACTCCAGTTAGAATGGCCAGGATCAAGAAAACTAAGAACAACAGATGCTGGAGGGGTTGTGGCCAGGAGGCATCACTACTACACTGTTGGTGGGAGTGCAAACTCGTTCAACCACTATGGAAAGAGTATGGCAGTGCCTCAAAAGACTAAACATAGAACTCCCCTATGACCCAGCAATTCCCCTACTTGGCATTTACCCAATCGTCCAGAAACAAGGGCATACTAAATCCACTAGCACAACAATGTTCATTGCAACACTATTTATCATAGCAAAGATATGGAACCAACCCAGATGTCTCTCAGTTGATGAGTGGATCAACAAGATGTGGTATTTTTACACAATGGAATTCTATGCTGCTGTCAGAAAGAATGACATCGCCCCATTTGTTAGGAAATGGAAAGACTTAGAGAAAATCATACTAAGTGAAGTAAGCCAGACTCAAAGGAACATAGGCTCAATGGTTTCCCTCATTCATCATAATCAGTAGAAACCTTGGGCTCTCCTAGCAGAGATTTGCAATAGAGCAAAACCTAGATACATAAGGCCATATAGTATGACACTAAATGAATGGACCTCTAGGATATAGAAACAAAAGCCATATAATGAGTGATTGTTGTCCTTAATGTACTATGTTATTTCTCATCTCTTTGCTGTCCCTTGGTTATCTCATATTGTTACATTATCTCACTTTGTTATCTGATATATTGGATATATTTGTATTTGGTTATTTGAAATTGGATAGGGAAGGGGGGGGAAACAAGATGAGGGGTGGGGGTGGGGGGGAGACATGAGAAAGGGTATCAATGTATGTGAATTAATGCACCTTCTATCTGGCGAATATAATGTAACCCTTCTATTAATTACAATAAAAAATATCTGAAAAAAATAAATCATAGCTTGAGGAAGTGGCGCCATGACTCAAGGTGTAGGGTAGTGGCCTTGAGCTGAAGAGTTCAGGGACAGTGCCCAGGCCCAGAGTTGAAGTCCCGCAACTGACAAAAAAAAAATCACAGCTTGAAATTTACTGATACATAGATGGTATTTAGAAATATAAACTTTCTTTAGATTTCAAAGAGAAAGCTTCAGAATGAGTAGAGACTAAAGAACAAGCATGGAGAAAGGGTCATCTTTACAGGTAGAAAGAAACTCTTGCTGAAATTAATAGTAGCATAATTTGAAAATGGAATTGATATCCAAATACTTGATATATTTCTTTATGTATTCACAAGTTTAAGGTCTTTCAGGTACATTTTAGACTTTTTTGTTTTGTTTTGAGATTGATGGAGTATTAAAGATTATTTTGGAAGTGGAGTGGGAAGCAGGAATGCTAAGACTTTTGTTTTAGCAGAAACAATCTGGTCAGAAAGTCTTTGCTGAAATAGATTCTCAGAAGTGTTGGTCTCTTTGACTTCCAGCTTAAACTTAGCTCCTGTTATGGTTTGTCTTAGGTCACATCCAAAGTCTGGGCTGGAAAAGGCCAGGGTAGGGCAGGGCTTCATTTAACAGTGGTTACTGAGAAGGACAAAGTAGTTGTTTAAGTGACAGTTGTGGTGACTTCAAGAAGGAAGGACACTGGCTGGGAACAGAAGCAAATGTTGTTTACTAACCTACACTTAGGTTTTCAGCTGATAACCTTACTGTCTACAAATGGTAGCAGTTATTTTTGGTGTCTGACTTTGGGTTTATTTATTCACAAATAGAATTAGGTTGGCAAATTAAATGAGCAGATTTTAGTGTGAGAAAAATAATAATCATTATGAAGTGTCCTAATGACTCACTTCCTATAAATTTACCTCAGTCTGTTACAGTAGAAATTTTCACTTGTATAAGTAAAATTAATTTTCACCTTCCACTGAATGACTAGAGCTTGGGATTCTGTCACTTGAACCACAGCTCTATTTATTGGTTGATAGATGGATTAATTTTTTGGATAAGATTGTACAGATTCACTGGGGACCAATCTTAGACCATAATTCTAAGGTGATAAGGAGCTGAAATTACAGGCATGCCCAAACTGGACAGTAACATTTTGGGGCCTCCTAAATGTGACTAGAAATATTAACCACATCAAGCAAACTTGCTGCTGATGGTTATCTCTGTCTATCCATCAATTTATAGATTTATAGATTTTTGTTTCTGCTTCTGTTACTGCTTTTTTAAAAAAAAATAGATTTCTAATAACTTCCTGCAGACACAGATTGGTGTATCTCAGGTTTTAAGTTGCTGCATGATATTTGATTGTGTTCAATAGAATCTGTTTTGTGTGGGATAAGCATCTTACGTTTCATAATTATTTCCCTAAGATAAAGTTGTACAAGTGAAATTGTTGATTAAAATGAATTTTTATTTTTTTCACTTTCGATGTCCTTTAAGATTTCTGATTCTTAGAGATTTCCATACTGTTTATTATAACCAATCCTTAGACTTTAACCAAATTAGTATTTTTTTTGCCATTCTTGGGGATCAAACTCAGGGCTTGAGCACTGTTCTTGGGCTTTCTCAAAGCTAGAGCTCTACCACTTGAGCCACAGCACCACTTCAGGCTTTTTCTATGTATGTGATACTGAAGATTGAACCTGGGTCTTCATGCATGCTAGGCAAGCACTCTACCAGTAGGCCAAACTCCCAGCCACTTGTGGCTATATCTTTTTTCTGTGATTATTGAACTCAGGGATTTATGTTGCTAGCTAAACACTCTACCTACCACTTGAGCTATACTTAGTATTGTTTATATTTACTTTTTTCTTTTTCAGATATTTTTTATTATAATTAATAGAAGGGTTACATTATATTCGCCAGATAGAAGGTCCATTACTTCACAAACTTTGATACCCTTTCTTATGTCTTGGTCCCCATTTTCCTCCTCCCATCCCCACCCCTCATCTTATTTTCACCCCTTCCTTTTCCTATTTCAAATAACCAAATAAGCATTATATCTACTTTTAAGTTTCAGGAATTTGTTGTTGTTGTTTTGTCACTGGTGGGGCTTCAACTCAAGGCTTGGGCACTGTCCCTGAACTCTTGCTCAAGATTAGCACTCTACCACTTTGAGCCACAGCTCTGCTTCTAGTTTTCTGGTGGTTAATTGAAGATAAGAGTGGCAAGGACTTTTCTGTCTGTGCTGTCTTTGAGCCACATTCCTCAGATCTCAGTTTTCTGAGTATCTAGGATTACAGGCGTGAACCACCAGTACCTGGCTTCACTTTTAATTTTTATTTTTTTGCTTGTTGATAAGAATAAAGATTTTTAAATATAAATTTGTTCTTTATATAACCTTTTTGGTGTCTCTTTTTTAAGAGTTAGTGGTAATTTTTGTTCATTTGAAGTCAGTTCATTTGTTAGCACACTAATTATTTGTCCTTTAGGGGTGGGGACTATACTGGGATTTGAATTTAGGGCTATATGCTTCCTAGGCAGCTTTTATACTTCTTGAGCCCTATGCCCAACCCTCTTTACTTTAGTTTTCAGATAGAGTCTCACATTCTTGCTCAAGGACAGCCTCAGATTGTGATTCTCTTACCTACCTGTGATTCTCCTATGTAGTTGAGACCACAGTTGACCACCACTAGTCAGTATTTAAGAATAAGACAGAGACTCACTCTTGTAATCCCAGTTACGTGAGAGGCAGACAAAGGGTAGACTGGGGTTTTAGGTCAGCTCATACAAAAGTCTCATTCTTAAACATTCCGAATGTTTTTTTTTCTGTATTGTTGAATATTTTCTCATTCAATAGAATTTTTTGTTGATTTGTTGGAATTCATACTTCTCCAAATATTAGTATTTCCAAGACTGCTATTATTAGTCTGTAGGGTTTTTATTCTTTTTCATTTTGGCCAGTCCTGGGGCTTGAACTCAGGGCCTGGGCACTGTCCCTGAGCTCTTTTATTCAAAGCCAGCTTTCTACTTTGCACCTCGACTCCACATCCACTTTTCTGATGGTTAATAGGAGATAAATATATTATAGACTTTCTTGCCCAATCTAGGTTCAAACTGTGATCCTCAGATCTCAGCCTCCTGAGTAGCTAGGATTACAGGCATGAGCTACTATCATACAGCTTAGTCTCTTGATTTAGTTTCCAACTCTGTTATTCTGTTTGAGGTATATATCTAATTATATTTAGTAAGCAGCATTTTTTTTGCTTTGCCATTCATTTCCTGGGGTGTTGTATAATAGTAGTTGATTCTTTTTCTTACTTTATGCATCCTTATTTTGTTCTAATTTCCCATCTTGAAATATTTTCCAAGTTACTTGGAAGTCATATATTTAAAAAATGTTTTTGAAAAACATTTTAACTTCTGTCACTAATGAAAATATATGTTTTTCAACTTCAGAAATCTGCCACAGATTTACTTCCCTTTGACCTTATTTCCCCTGAATCTTTCATATATTAAATATTTTGCATATTTATTTTCAGATCCTGGTTTCTTACAGCACAGTGACCCTTTGCTACATCTGTCAGGGGCCCCAAAGATAACTGTACTTTGCTGTGTATGTTGATTGCTTATTTACTCGTTTGTTTGTTTGTTTTAAAGTTCATATTTTTTCCCCTTTTTAGGCCAAATCATTATTTTTCAGCTTCCATAAATGATATCCATGAAGCATACTTTGAATGTGTGAAAATGTGTTTTTTTTCTTTTCTCTGACATGAACATTTTTGGCTGATTTATAGTTCTTGAGTAATAATATTTTTCTTAGAAAATTGTAAATATTGCTCAATTGTCTCTAGTGTAAGTGTTTCAGGAGCACAAATGGATAATGCTCTGGTATATTATAGTAGCCTAGGATTTCATCTTTATTTTGGAACACTGACATAAGGCTCTCCATCTTGTTTTCTAGCTTCCCCATGTCTCTGGTACAGAATTCTGTTTTTATTTGATCAAATATGTTTATTATGTTTTAGAATCTTGGCTTTGCTTTTCTCTGCCTTTTTTTTTTTGCTAGTCCTGGTCTTGAGCTCAGGGCCTGAGCACTGTCCTTGGACTTTCTCAAGGCTAGCACTCTAGCACTTGAGCCTCAGCACTACTTCTGGCTATTTTTCTATGTATGTGGGACCAAGGAATTGAACCCAGGTCTTCATGCCTGCCAGGAAAGCACTCTACCACTAGGCCAAACTCCCAGTGCTCTCTACTTTTATCAGCAGAGAAAGGTACATTGAGATCACCTGTTTGAATTTTGTATTTGATAGTTTTTTCCTTGGAGAAAGAGTCTGCATCATATATTTTGAGGCTGTTTCATTAGGTATATCTATATTTAAAATTATCTTCCTAGTAAGTTAGATCTTGTATCATTAAGTAGTGGCCTTTGCTATTTCTAATAATTTTTTGTTGTTAAAAGGTTCTTTTTTTTTTGTCAGTCCTGGGGCTTGAACTCAGGGCCTGGGGATGGTCCCTCAGGCTTTCTCAAGGTCAGCATTCTACCACTTGAGCCACAACACTACTTCAGCTTTTTCTGTGTATGTGATACTGAGGTATCAAACCTAGGGCTTTGGGCATGCTAGGCAAACACTCTACCACTAAGCCACACTCCCAGCCCCAAAGGTTTTAAATTTTATAATCTTGTAACTATCAGTTCTTTTTAGGACTCTGTGAGTCCTGAGGCAAACCTCAGTCAGCTCACAGAAATTTTCTTCTACTATTTCTTGAATGTGTTCTATAGTCTCCTTATGTAGGACATCATTTTATAGATGCTAGATTATCTTTATACTGGACCATCATGTTTATATTACAGATTTTTTTTATCATTTACCTTAATTGCCTTTTCATCCTCTGGATTCTGTAGTATTTTCCAATTGAATAGAAACTTCAGGAGACCATAAATTTACCTTCTTGTTTAATATCTTGATCCTGGATACAAGCCAGACAAAAAAGTAACAGTTCTTAGAAAGGCTAATGAATTTCTATGGTGCTGTTCTATTCTGATGTTTTTTTTTGCTAGTCTAACATTCATTCTGTTATTATAAGTCTTTTTATTTTTTAATATTTTAAACAATTTTTTTTGTCAGTCACGGGGCTTGAACTATGGGCTCAGGCATTGTCCCTGAGCATTTCAGCTCAAGGATATTGCCCTTATTCATTGAGCCACAGTTTCACTTCCAGTTTTCTAGTGGTTAGTGGCCAGGCTGGCTTCGAACCTCAATTCTCAGATAGCCTCCTGAGTAGCTAGGATTACAGGAGTGAGCCACCACACCTGGCTCTAATCCAATTTTTTAAAGAAGTTATTCTTGTTCATGGCTCCTTCCCTATAGCAGCCTATGCTAGTTTCATACATCCTTACAGTCTGCAAAATTACACTAAAATACACATTATGGTTTATATTTGTGTGTATGTTTGTGTGTATGTGTGTGTGCAGAGCCACACGTTCTCATGTGAGTGCACCAGTACTAGGACTTGAATTTAGGGCCTCTGGCTCTCCCTTAGCTTTTTTGCTTAAAGCTGGCACTCTTCCAACTTAAGCCACAGTTCCACTTGAGCCACATCTATACTTTTGGCTTTTTGCTGACTAATTGGAAACAAATTTCTCATGACTTTTCTGCTCAGGCTAGCTCCAAACCTTGATTCTCAGATCTCACTTTCTTGAGTAGCTAACATTACCAGTGTGAACCAATAGCACTTGATACACATTGTGACTTTTAAAAAATATTTTTCCCATTGTTTGCTCTTAAGTGTTTCTCTGAGAGAAGCAGCTTTGACACTAAGCTAAGGATCCTCTTTGTTTCAAGATACTCTTGATGAACTTTTAATAAAAACCAGGAATGGAGAGCTTGATCTATATTAGGACAGATCTAAGCCCTTCAGCAATGGCATATGTCACTTTTTGGTACGCTCTGTGTGGCTAAGTCTGACCAACTTCTGTAATGGGTGACAAAGAGGGCCAAGTAGCAACTTGAGAGAAACTTGAGAAGTCTTGTAGCCACATAGTTCTGTCCTACTAGTTGACAATATGAAGACACTGTGCAAGTGAAAACATCATTAAAACAATAACCACAAGAGAAATAGCATCCATGGCTTTCATGGACACAACCTGGCAATGGAGTTGTCTGTATGTCAAGCTCTCAAACAATGGTTTTCTTGCAAGGGTTGCTTTTGCCAGTTCTTTGAAGACTGAGAGGATTTCTGATCCAGCTCTAGTTAGTGTTTGAGTTTTGTTTTTGTAACAAGTTTCTATAGCCTAAATTAGCTCAAAACACTTTGATTCTCCTATCTCAACCTCTTAAGTACTAGGATTATAGGCCTGTGTCACCACACTTAGCAACACTTTTCTGCTCCCTTTCCCTTCCTCCCTTTTTTTCCTTTCTCCTCGTCTTCCTTCTTCTCCCCCTCCTTCTTCTTCTGTTTCTTTATGGTGGTGATACTAGAGTTCAGATTCAGAAGCTTGCTGAAGGTACTTTCTTACTTGAGTCACACCCCAGCCCTTTTTCATTTTTGTTTTTGAAAAAATGTCTTCTCGTAGCCTGGGCTATAATCCTTCTATTTAAAATTCTTATGTAGCAGGAATGGTAGGCATATACCCAGCTTTTTATTGATTGAGATGAGTACCCTGTGAGCTTTTTGCCTAGAGTGGTTTTGAGCTTTAGTCCTTTCAAACTCAGCCTTCCCTCCTAGTATATACCATTACAGGTATGAGGTATGGCTAACAGTACTCTTTAATGAAAGTCCCTTACTCTGAACCTGTCACCTCTGACATTTTTTTTTCAGAAGCTTCTGCTTTTCAAGTTAGTAGAGCTTTTTACTGCTGAGTTGTCCCCGTATTGGGCAACTTCTTGGATGGTGATCTTCTACACTGATTAACACAAGACACTGCTGAACTTCACAGCTGCTCTGAGTTGGTCTACAACGTTCATGTAGATTATGGGATGTCCTCAGTCCAAATTCTTCATGGATATACTGTTGCACATTCTCTATATCTTTTCTTTGCTTTATAGGCAACTCTAGATCTGTCTCCTTGGACTCTCTAGACTTCAGAGATAAATATCCACTCTTCATGTGATTTCCTTTTTTTATTGAAACCTTGTAAAACTTGGAAGAAATGATAAAAAGCAAAAAATTATAGAAACTATACTTACATTTTTGCATGTAGCTTGATTGTTTGGTTTCAGGATTGTTCTGAGCTAGCTCTTCTATGGTTAATTGCCTTCATTATGGCTCAAATTTAGTAATGGTGATAGTATAAAACATTTCACTATTTTCCCACAAATAATTCACCCATCGAAAAAACTTTTGCAGGCCAGAGTTTAGTCTACTGGTAAGAGTGCTTGCCTAGTATGCATGAAGACCTGGATTCATTTCCTTAGTACCACATGCATTGAAAAAGCCAGACGTGGTGCTGTGGCTCAAGTGGTAGAGCGATAGCCTTGAGAAAGCCCAAGTACAGTCCACAGGCCCTGAGATCAAGGCTTGGGACTGCCAAAAAAAGTCTTTTGCAGTGAGTTACCATGAGAGGAATTCGGAATCTGACCTACCTTGATCAGCTCACTTTTTCCTGTCTTTACTAGAGTTAAATTTCTGCTGCCCCCCCCTTCCCTGCTATTAACATTATGCAGGGACTTTATGGCTCCCATGGGAGCAGTTGAGCAGGCTTTAGACACATTTTGCTTTAGTGAATTGCTTCTAAAAGCTTGAAGTGTGACAGTATATGGTGTGGTTAGTATGTGCCACAGAAAGGTATAAAGGAAGTCAAATTCATGTGTAGGAGAGTCTCAGCGCTCCTGACAGAAATGATCAGAGACTCAATCTTCTAATGAAAAGAAACCCTCATTGCCTTCAACCAGCACAAAAAGCAATTAGGTCTCATGAGGTAATTTGTAATCATTTTTGATGATGGTGAAGGGTCCAAGATATGTCTTTCTGTTGATACTGTCTCAGGCCATCTTTCAGGGGGCTAGTAAATGAAAATAAAATCCTGCCATGTCAACTTACATTCAGGAAATGTTCTACTGGGAAGCTAAACAGAATTCAGAAGAAAAAAAAGATTAATAGTAAAAATTTTCTCAACACTGATGTTTGTGGCTTATGTCTATAATCCTAGCTACTCACCAGGTTGAGCTCTAAAGATCATGGTTTGAGGCCATCCCAGGCAGAAAAGTCTGTGAGACTGACATCAAAAAATTAACCACCGGAGCCGAGAGTTTGGCCTAGTGGTAGAGTGCTTGCCTAGCATGCATGAAGACCCGGGTTCGATTCCTCGGTACCACATACATAGAAAAAAGTCGGAAGTGGTGCTGAGGCTCAAGTGGTAGAGCTCTAGCCTTGCGAAAGTCCAAGGACAGTGCTCAGGCCCTGAGCTCAAGCCCAAGACTGGCAAAAAAAAAAAAAATTAACCACCAAAAAAGGTTGAAGTGAAGTGGTGGCTCAAGTGATAGAGTGCCAGCTTTGAGCATGAAATCTCAGTGACAGTGCCCAAGCCCTAAAACTGGCACCAATTTTTTTTTCAGCATTAGAGTTTTTTGTTCATGAAAGCAGGAATTTAGTGCTGGAGTGGAATGTACAGGCACACAGCTACTCTTAAAAATCAGCTGGGTGACTATAGACTTTTCCTGGTCAGCCAACTTCTGTCTCAGATTTGCACTTTTCATTTGCTAAGCAGAGGCTCTGCCCACTCAAGTGTTATTTTGACCAACTGCTGCCAGACCCTTAGATAGGGTGAAGGCCCTTGGTTTAGGTTGAGGGAAAGAGGGACATCTAGTGGTAGTTTGCAACCAGGAAGACTTATAACCTCCATTTTAATAAAACTAGTACCTCCAGCATTGATAGCAGGATAAATATTGAATTGCTTCCTAAGAGTTTGTTCACCCCTCATCTTCCATTTAGCAAGGAGGCACTGTGGCTGCCCATTTGGAAAATACTCAGAAACACAATTAAAAAGGTAAAAGTATTCCCAGTAAAACAGAGAAGTTAGACTGTAAATATTGTTTCTGGGAACCCCACCTATAAGAATTTTCTTAGGTGTATATGTATTTGTGTGGGATGAGTTGTAATTTTGACCAGAGGGTCACAGGGACATAATTGAAAAAAATTTAATTTGTTAATATCATTTCAGTGTCTTCCTTCTCCCATGACCTTCCTCCTCCAACTTGGCTTTCCTTCCCCCAACCCTCTGTGGCACATCTCTCTCTGCCTTACTGACTCTTGGAAATCATGGAAGGGCAAACGAAGACCTGAGGGGTTGGAAAAATAGAGGATGAAAGAGTAGTAGGGGTAGGTATGATGTTCATTTCCTAGTAACTTAGAAGGAAGATAAGGGTTTTGAGTTGGGTACGACTTATTGTTGTTTACAGGGTTATATGTTTAAGACTAAATCTATTTCCTGTTTAAAACAAAAACTGTGTATGTGTGTTTTTAATGTGACTTTCAGGAACCATTCTCAATTATGATGAATGAGGAGTATAGTCTGGGCAGGGTCTAGAAATGTAGAGCAGAGAATGGTTTATTTCTCTCCATCTGGTCTGGAGAGGACACACCAATTGCCTAGAAGGGGCGTTGGGCCTTCTCACAGCGAGCTCTGTGTGGATTGTCCTGTGAAGTTCTCTCACTGTGTAGTGCTGGCGCATTGCTCTCTAGGAAAACTTCCATTTTCTATGCCCAGCTTCTATGTGTATACCAATGTAAGATGGTAATTTTCATCATAAAGTTATCTTTACACATGAGATCTTTTGAAAAATAGAAGCCTTTAAAAAGTAGCTCCTAATTTCATTTACCTAATTACTACTTTTGATGCATCTTTTCTGTTCATCTCTTTTGTAGGAATATGGCATGTCATATAAGCAATTTTGCTTCCTGTTTTTCTCCCATTTAACATGATATAATTCGTCCTGAGTAGATAAATCATGATCACAATTGTCATTTGTAATGTGTGTATATAACCAGCATAAAGCTTGTCATGAATTCATTAACATGGAAGAGTTAAATACGGCATTTCCATATTGCCATGTGAAAATTTTGGCAGTATAGATATGGCTGCTTCTCATCTACCCATAGGGTGCATGGCTTTGTAACAACTGCAACAATACTTTCTTTTGGGGGAACCAAAGTTACCTTTCTCTGGATTCATACAAAGATTCTCTGCTGCCTGTTCTTGTGGATTTGCAATGTGCTTGGACCATGAGCAATCTTTTAAGTTTAGCATCTTCCCAAGACAGTGCTGTCAGATGTCTTCTGTTTTCAACAAATCCTTGACTTACCATCATTTTGCATACCAGTTTTTGGAATACTGAACTTGCCACGAAACTGAATTGCACAACCTTTGCTCAGAGCAAAGAAAAATGAAGACACAAATATTGAGAAAATCAAATTCTTTTTACTTGTAAAAATGCCCAAAGTCCTCCATATTTCAACGGTCCTTGAATAGCTAAGATTAAAACTGTTTAATTGTGTTAGAAAATCAGCAGTATCTTCCATGGTTGATGTGTCTGTAAACAAAGAATATGTAGATACTTGTCTTGCAAAATATGTAAAATGATAATAAGTTTAAGTCTAAAAATAGTTTTAGTTAGAGAATTAACAACTTAAAGAAAAGGGCTCAAATCATCTATTGGGAAGGGAGTAATGCTTGGCAGGGTGGCTGAGAAATTGAAGTTCAGTCTTCAGCTTGAATCATGCCAGTGTACAATAATAATGGCAGCTTTTCAAGTTGCCAGCTTTGCTTCCTAACTTGTCTTGGAGAGGAGCTAGACAGCAGCCTGTAAGAAAGTTATAGGAGAAAGGCAGAACAAATACACTATAGTAGACATATCAGTTAATCTGTTGTTGCTGTAGACCAAATAATAAACACAAAATTCAAGTTCATGTAACAGTGAGCATTTAGCAATCTATGTATAGATAGAGGTAGATATTTTATGAATCTTCATATCGCTGAGGGTCCTCGAGGCTTAGCTGGTCAAAGCTAGACCCAGGTCAGCTCATGGGAGAAATTCTATTCAAGGTGTTTCTTTTGATTTGTCTATAATGTTCTTCTAATGATGATAGAAACTTGTTTAGAGGGGTTTGCAACTGACACATTACCATCCCTGCTTTTATCCAGATGGTCAAAGTAAGAGCCAAGGCAAGTCTCGAAGTTCAGTGCAAGAAGTATACTTTGATCAGGATGAGGACTTTGCAAAAGTTCTTGTGAAAGGGACAGATAGATCCCAGAAGGATGAGAAAGGAGGAAGCCTTGGGTTCAGAATAGAATAGCATTCCAACACAATGAACAGAGAGTAGGAGGGCAGGTACATGTAACAGCATGAGGTGTTTGAGAGCAGAGGAGTGGTAATGAAGTACAAGGGATGTTGGAAAGTGATTGAAGATGAAAGTACCACTAAGTCAGGATGAGTCAGATCATGATAAGCCGTGGGCACTAAGAGCTTAAGTACATTAGAGACATGGAAAGTCTCAGATTTGCCATTGATGAAATACCTCTGTAAGAGGACTATGTAATTAAAAAATAGTATCACCAAGAAAGGTGGGGTGGGATAAATAGAATGGAGAGACTAGAGAAGAAAGAGTTTGTGCAATCTGGAATTCAGACAGTGAAGGGGATGATGAGGAATAAATGATTTACAAATAAGATAGAATCCATGGGCCTTGATCTAGTTGTAGAGGTTATGAAAAGAATCCTTGCTTCTTGGATTTGTTATTTAAAGTGTCATTCATAGACTAGAAGCATCTGAGAAATTAGTTTTATGATGTAGGCAGTCTGAACGTTAAAGGGGGAGGTTATTTCACCTTGGACCCAGTTATGCTTATAACTATATGGCTTTTGTTCGGGTGGAGATGCCCACTATGTAGCTTTGAGTCTCAGGATAATGTCTGGGACATAAATCTGTGAATATGAATGAGGCTACACAGGGAGAATGATTTTTTTTTATTATTGTTGGCGCAAGTACTACTAGTAGTGCTGGAACTCTCTTAGCTTTTTCTTTCTTTCTCTTTTTTTTTTTTTTGCCAGTCCTGGACTTAAGCTCAGGGCCTGAGCACTGTCCTTGGACTTTCTCAAGGCTAGAACTCTACCACTTGAGCCTCAGCACCATTTCCGGCTTTTTTGTATGTATGTGGTACTGAGGAATTGAACCTGGCTCTTCGTGCATGCTAGGCAAGCACTCTACCACTAGGCCAAACTCCTGGCCCTCCCTTAGCTTTTTCTATTCAAGGTTAGTGCCGTACCACTTAGGTAATTAAAACTCTACTTCTTGCTTTTCGGTGGTTACTTGAAAATAAGAGTCTCACAGCCTTTCTTGCCCAGGCTGGCTTGAAACTGTGATCCTCAAATCTCAGCTTTCTATGTAGCTAGGATTACAATTGTGAGATATTGCATTTGGCTGAGTGAGTGATTTTTAAACTCAAATAAATGAATCTGGAGACGGATCCTAGATACAAGAGGTTGGATTTTAAGAACACAGATATTAGGTGGTTAATTTGGGTCTTAGATGACAGGTTCTGACTTCAAATGAGGTTTTATCTGGCACATTCCAGATGTTGGCCTGCTTCAAAGGATAAATTAATCTGCCAGATGAAATCTTAACCACCAAAGCCTCTATACAAGAAGGGAGAGTAAAGATGCACAAGTGGATGATTTATCAAAACTTATCTGGTAAGTTCATTAAGTCAACTCTCTATCATACAAGAGTAAGCCCTAGTGGAACAGGGCTTACAGTTTCACTTGGGCTCTTGCAAAACTGAGGATTCCCTTCTGCCTGGTCCCTGGTGACCTCAGCAATCCACAAGATGCTCTCTGAGAGTTGTCACTCTGTAATTTCCTCGAAGCCACACAGGCTTCAAAGGCTTCTGAGATCCTTTTGCTTATTCCACACTACCGGATGTTTGGAGTAGCATATCAAGAAAAAGGAGAATATAAAACACTGGCTCTGAGCTTTTCTACTTTCTTATAAAAGTTTTCCCCCTCTCTGCATGGATGATAAATTCTGTAACTAATAAATGTCAAATCACCATAACCTAAAAGATCTATGAAAAATCCTTTCTTCCTTCTAGTTAAAATACTGACATATAAAAATAAACTATGAGTCCAACATGTGGTTTCAAACATATTCCCCCCCAGGCAAAATAGGCATAGGGAAAGAATGTCAAGAATTTTAACTGGTCGGCATTTTTGGGAGATGAAGCAGGACTTAACAATTTCCAGTTTATGGGGCCCATTCAAGCCTGAAAGACAGATTTCAGCTCCAACCTCCCACTCCCATCTGCCCTCATAGGCATTTATATCTACATGTATTTATGTTCTTGATTTTTTTTCTTAGAGACTTTGTTTCTTGGATTTTGAAATCAATATTATCAAAAATGATTTAAGTTGATTTTCTGTTTGTATAATCTAAGAAATCATTATTATATATTTTCTTTTCTAAGAGAAGCATCTTTCATTTTAGTTGACTTATTGTATTGGCTAAAGTTACAGTAGTTTAAGCTGTGTCTTCTTTGTATCACTCTTAGGTATTAGAGCTACTTGACATGTGGCAAAGGTTCTTTCATTCTCATTTACTAAGAGGGGCTTTTATCCATCATTGCTGTCCTCTTAGAAATAGCAACACAATTAAATGCCTTCTGCCATATGACTTTTAAAGTGATAATGATTAATATGACATAGAACATTACTAGAGTTCTTGAAATTGAACCATCCTTACATTCTAAAATTAATTGTTACTTAGTCATACTTTTTCATTTTTATGATAACATATGGAAAAGGCATGGCATTCATTTAAAGATTATGTTCTGATGGTAGATTGCCTACATTGAAATTCCAATTCTACTCTTAGACAAATTCTTTCAGCTCTTTTTACTTTGGTTTCCTCATCTACATAGTGGAGATATTAGCTGCTGTCCTACACAGCTGTTGCAAGTATAATGAAATTACACAAGGTGTTTATTTACATGGTACCTAGAAGGGGAGATAATCCCACAGACAGGAGTGAGACTTCCTTTTAGGGATATGAAAATGTTCCAAAATTGATTGTGATGATTATTGCACAAGTCTGTAAAAATAGGAAAAGTAATCGAATTTTATAGTATTGCACTCTATGGTTACCATCAAAAATGTTAGCTAATGTGAATGATATTAATATCAATAACTCTTCATTATTGAACATGAGAGCTTGAGTTTCACAATTATTAGTTGTGTGACATTAGATAAGTCAATTAACTTTTTATGTGCCATCATTTCCTTAGAGTGAAAATAGTATCTATTTCTTGGGATGTTCATAGAAAACAAAAGTACTAATACACTTAAAATGCTGAGGATAGCATCTCAAATATCAAGTTCCCAGTAAACACTAACTTTTCATTCAAATGTTAGCAAATCATTTAGGACTTACAAAACTGTCTGTGGTACATTATGTTGCTTCAAGATGAATAGTGGTTCATTGCCGGCCTGGGCAGTGAAGTCCTTGAGACTCTCTACTACAGTTGAGGGCTGGGAGTTTGGCCTAGTGGTAGAGTGCTTGCCTAGCATGCAGGAAGACCCAGATTCAATTCCTTGGTACCACGTACATAGAGAAAAACCTGGAAGTGGTGCTATGGGTCAAGTGGCAGACCATTAGCCTTGAGGAAAAAAGAAAAGCCCAAGGACAGTGTTCAGGCTCTGAGTTCAAGCCCCAGGACTGGCAAGAAAAAAAATCTATTACAGTTGAACACTAAAAAGCCAGAAGTGAAAGTATAGCTCAAGTGGTAGAATAATGTGAGCCTTGAGAGAAAAAGTTGAGACAGTTCTCAGGCCCAAAGTTCAAATCTCAGTACTAGAACACAAACAAAAACTTATATTTGCTCGTTATTCTTCCTTCGTTTTCTTTTAAAATAACTTTCTTTTATAGTAGAAGACATACTCTGCTACTGTATATCTACTTAAAAATTATAAGTGAGGTCAGCACTGGTGGTTACTGCCTATATTCTCACCTACTCAGGAAGCTGGGACTTAAAAGGATAATATTTTAAAACCAATCAGGGCAGAAAAATCCATGAGAATGTATTCCTCAAATAACCAGCAAAAAGCAGGGCTGGAGGTAGGGCTCAAATGGTAGAGCACCAGCCGAGCAAGCAAAATAAGCAGGAGCAGAAGGCTTTGAGTTCAAGTCCCAGTACTGCCATTTCATCCATAAAATTATAAGCAGGAAAAAAATAGAAATGAACTACACCTATGAGCCCATTGTTCTGAAATAGTCATGAAAATCAATTTGACACATAACTTTTTCCCTTGTCCTTCTACATAGATATGTGTTTTGTTATATGTCAAGAATATATTGAATATATTTAGTATGTTAAATATGAATAAGATATGTTAGTGAACACTGCATATAACTTACAGAAATAATTTACAAAATGGGATTACATTTTTCATACTATATATATATTTTTTACTCCAGCATTTTTTATTTTATTTTTATTTTTTATATATTTTTATTGTAATTAATAGAAGGGTTACATGATATTTGCCAGATAAATGGTGCATTAATTCCCATACCTTGATACCCTTTCACATGTCTTGGTCCCCATTTCCCTTCCCCCCTCCCCCACTCCTCATCTTGTTTTCCCCCGTTCCTTATCCAATTTCATACTATATAATTTTACTCTAAAAATTTGATGACTTGAACAATCTTTCCGAATTATTAGTATCCTCTAACCATTTTAATAGGTACATGACAGTATATATAATGTACCAGTAAGGACTCAGCAATTCAGATCAATAACTTTAGATCTGTAGGAGATAGACTATTTTGTTATACTTTACCACTGGGATGTTTCTATGTGAATTGTTTGAGGGTTATTTTGGGTGGTCTGCCCACCACTTATTCTCTGTCGCCATATGCCCTCCCTTGCACTGCCCAGACTGAAATTAAAATATGTACTTCCCACATACTTGTGTAACTAGTGAATATGGTGTGATTTGAGTTCTGTTAGTCGGATACAATTGTGTGGGACTTGACTTTGCAAGGATGAGATGAAGAGAAAGTATGCTACCCTTTTAGGGGAGAGAACGTCAGTCATGAGGCTTGAACAAAGGACCTGGGTGCTGACCCTGAGCTTATTTGCTTAAAGGTAGCAAAATCTACTACTTTGATCCAGAGCTGGACTTGTGCTTTTTTGATGGTTAATTCGAGATAAGCATCTCATGGACTTTCCTACCCAGGCTGGCTGCAAACCCTGATCCTCAGATCATAGCCTCCTGAGTAGCAGGATTACAGTTGTGACTACCACTACCTGGGCAATGCTATCCATTTTGATTTGCCAGTCCTGGGCCTTGAACTCAGGGCCTGAGCATTGTCCTTGGACTTTTCTCAAGGCTAGAGCTCTACCACTTGAGCCACAGCACCACTTCCAGCATTTTTCTATGTATGTGGTACTGAGGAATTGAACCCGGGTCTTTGTGCATGGTAGGCATGCACTCTATACCACTAGGCCAAACTCTCAGCCTCTATAAAGCATTTTTAACCAGTGTTATCTAGAATAAATTTATTTGTCATTTTTATTTTTGACTATGCATGTTATCGTAGACTGCCATTTATCTTTATTATTAGCTGCTAAATTATTATTTCTTTATAATACTTATGACTCAGCCTATTGTGTAAATTTATAATTACTATGGTATGGCTGTTTAGATATCCTGTTTGATTGACCAGCTTTGAGCACTGGCCCACATCATAAGAAGAGAAATCCTTCTGGGCTGGAAAGTTTTTTGAGAGCCAAAGGGTTTCCACAATGTTTCATTCCTCTGACCTTGGCGCAGTCACCCACCCTCTGACAACCATTCAAAGATCCCTTTGCTTAGCAAGATCTTACTAGTCCACATTTAGCCACAAATTATCTCATCATATTCCCAATGGAAAATAACCCAAGTTTATATCAATGGATCCTCTGTTCTCTTCCTGCTATCCATTGTTCAGTATTTCTGTGGCAAGGCTACAATACCCAAAAATTATTTCTGAGTTCACCACCCATTTGAATAGAAGGGGGATTTTAATTTGAAAGAATGGAATTATATAGAGTTTATAAGAGTGAGGAAAAACCAGCTTCTGTTGTTGGGTAAATTAATCCATGAGCTTTCTAGAGAAGAACTTGGCAATCTTTATAATGTTCTTATGCTATATTAGTCAAAATTCTTTAGTTACAAGTGACAGGAAGCCATTTGACTTATAGCAAAGGGATTAGGGAGTTTCCTATAATAATAGTAATGAAGGTCTGGAGGCTATCCAAAGGCTGAGCTGCTGCCAGGCCTGAAAAGGGGGTATGAGGACCCGGATATGAGAGGTATGAGGAGCTCAGTTTCTGAGTCATTATCTCTGTGTTCCTCTTTTACCTTCTTATGGGTATGTCCCAGTAGAGTTTGGTTCTGAGAGGTCCATACAGAGTATGACTTCTAGTACCTAGCACCCATTCCTCCCAACTCTTGTCCTTGAGCTCTCTCAGGTTCCTCATTCATTCTAGTGTTTTGGCCACTTGGAATTAGAGACTGCAAATAAAGGAACATGTCTAGCAAATGGATGTCCTAAAGGTTACATATTGTCTACATGTTTTAAATAATACGCTCACCTCAAATTCCCTGTCTCCAGTTTAAAATAAGAGAAGAGCCATTTAAGTCATGGATAAGTTAACAGGCCTATTCTGAACCTGCTTAGACACAGTGAAATAATTAGCTGTGCTAGGTAATCTTGACCCTGTGTCTAGATGAGTGTTCAAGATGATAAAGTCTCCCATTTAAAGAACCCAGACATGAACCTCTACTTTGAATCTTCCTAGAACCTCTACTTTGAGTGTTCCTTGCTCTCATTTAAGCATGTCAGGCTCCCCCTTTCTTCTTCTTCCTCCTCCTCCTTTTCATTTTTTTTTTTTTGTTGTTGGTTATGGGGTTTGTACTCTGGGCCTGGGCACTGTCCTTGAGCATCTTTGTGCTCAAGGCTAGTGTTCTACCACTTGAGCCACAGCACCACTTCTGGTTTTGGAGTAGTTAGTTGGAAATAAGAGTCTCATGGGGAATTTTCTTCCTGGACTGGCTTGGAACCTCAGTCCTCAGATCTCAGCCTCCTAAGTAGGCTGGGATTACAGGCGTGTGTCACCAGCGCCCAATTCTTCATTTTTAAATGTTTTCCTCCTTTATCCTGTTTTGTTCAATGCATTCTTATTAAACATCCACCTTGTGAGATTCTACCTTTTGTGAAGCCTCTTGAAATGCTTTTTGTTTCAGATCTTAAGTTTCTGTGAATTTTGCATGGCAGTTGGCAAGTGAAGAGATTCCCCATTGTTTATCCCCTTCTCTAGTAACAGAAGTCTGGTGAGGATTTATTATCTGAGCTCTAAATTTAGGGCTTTGTTTTCATCTTTTACTCAAGATATACCTGCTGCCCTTCTGCCCATGTCCAGCCAGGTGGTGCTTTGTTCTTGCTGGCCTGGCAAATAAGTGATTCCTGAGATTTTAGGACTAAGTTAAATGTCCAAATTTCCTATTCTGATAAAGTATTTAACACGTTTAGCACTTTCCCTCTTTTTTATATGTAACTCGCAACAAATTACTGACATTTTCTATGCATAGGGCAAGCTTGTGAATGAAGATTCTGAGCTGGTTTTAGCTTGGGGTCTACTTGAAATAGGACTAGGACTTGTTCATGCCCATTTGGGGCTGCCGTTCTCTGCCCTATGATAGCCAGCCCATAGCCAGCTGCTTTCTTGGCTTATAACTGAAATGACTCAGCTTGGGATTTTATAAAACAGTGAGTCAACCTAGGTTAAGGAGTAAGTTTACTAAGCTCGATCACCTCAGGTTCCTTCCCACCTTTTCTTTTTTTTTTTTTTTGCCAGTCCTGGGCTTGAGCTCAGGGCTTGAGCACTGTCCTTGGACTTTCTCAAAACTAGCATTCTACCACTTGAGCCTTAGCACCACTCCCGGCTTTTTGCTATATATGTGGGGTACTGAGGAATTGAACCCGGGTCTTCGTGCATGCTAGGCAAGCACTTTACCAGTAGGCCAAACTCCCGGCCCTCCTTCCCACTTTTTCATGGTGTGAGTCTTGGGTTAATTGTC
The DNA here is from genome assembly GCF_031878675.1 of Megascapheus bottae. Taxonomy (NCBI): domain Eukaryota; kingdom Metazoa; phylum Chordata; class Mammalia; order Rodentia; family Geomyidae; genus Megascapheus; species Megascapheus bottae. The sequence goes on along the minus strand of NC_143511.1, from coordinate 71,704,854 downwards.
TGTTATTATCATGAGATGATGGATTAGATCTTGAATCTGGAGGGATCACTCTTGGGCAGGTCTTTCTTGAACACTGTGTCTCAGAATATCCAAGGTTAACTACTTCTTGATTCTAGATAGTACAAAATGAATTCACAGAATGTTTTTCCCTTGTTTCCAGCTTTAGTCTAGGATAGTTTTTGCTATGACTATATAATTTCATTACATTTACTGGCCTCTGAAGGGTCATCTTATTCTACCTGTGAACTATAGAAGGGCTAGAATGTTATATAATATTAATTGCTCTAGAAACAAAATACTATCTAAAATAGTTGCTGAAGCTGTAGGAATTGAAAAGGTTCAAATGCTTCTTTGGTCTGGATGATTCTTGAAATGCTTGCCCCCATTAGTCAGAAGATATTTTCATTTCTTTTGGGTGGTACTGAGTTTTGAACTCAGGACCTCATGCAGACCCTCTGTTGCTTTACGACACCTCCAACCAAGGTATTTGTTTCCTATGGTTACTCCCTGTATAGCAGTATCTAAATTCCTGTTAGCAGTAGGAACTAGAGTTAAGAGCTGTGCATTTCTGGCCGTTCTGGGACAATGCTGCTTCTAAAACTGGGTTCTGATTAATAGGCAAGTGAAATTTCATTGTATGGGTTACTTTGCTTATGAGATGAGAGAACTTATGAAGTGTGGTTAATAGATAATTTTGTATGGAAAATTAATAGCTTTATTTTTTCAACTAGTTTCTTCCCCCTAGTTGAGGTTTTAAAGTTATTTTTTTCCCTTTGGTGAACTTTTCAGTATACACACAATCTCTTAATCTTCTTATATGTTTGTCAGCAGCTGGTCCTTAGCCAAACATTGAATCATTTGACTGAGCACTGCCAGGGTCTTTCTCTGTGTGATTTCCCTCTTTCTCTTCCCATTTTTGGAGACTTTTATTTCTCTTGAATGCTCCTGCCTGGGAAAAATTATGTTGGCAAAGAAGGGAGACATTGGGAAATAAGAGAGGGCAGCTTCTCCGTTGCCAAGCAGAAGTAGTGCCTCTTGACTTCAGAGAAATGTGGATGGGAGAAGTAGAAAACTCAGAGCATCCCTCAGTCTTTAGGCAGTGGAAGTGATGTTATTCATTTCCTTAAATGTTTTCAGCCCGCTGAACTAAGAATGATGACTGAGAGTTTGATATTTAAGCTGATCAATCTTCATTTTACAGATACAGTGTGTCAGATACAATGACACAAGAGCCAACAATAACAGTGATTGATTTGGGAACTAAGATGATTCTCTGTACTCACAAATGAGACATTTGATGTGTCTCTTCAGTTTATAGGACTTTATTACTATTCTACTGAACATGACATAGCTGCCCTATGAGGTAGAATGGTGAGCCACCAGTGCCTGGCTATGACGAGTGTTTTGATAGGAGGTACCAACATCCACAAGGGCTATCCTGATCCATCCTGATTCACCCAGACACATGATTTTTTAAAAAGTAATTTAGAAAAATAGCTTTTATTCGAGGTTAAATGCAGAGCCTGCTCATCAAGTCAGGTCCTGGGAATGGAATGCATGGCTAAGAGGAATAGCTATGAGATTGGTGAAAGATACCCTGTTTCTCTTTCCCCTCCCACTTGATACATGCCTCTGCCTGGCCAGAAACCTCTCAAGGTTGGACAGAAAGAATGATTTCCACCTGGACAGAATCATTTTCTTATTTTCTGTGCTTGTGTTATCTGTCAGCACGACCCTATCTACTTTACATCAAGTCTGTAGTCAACTGAGGCCTCAGGTGATGAGACAAATGAGTGTGTTTCCTCTTCTGTCTTGAACTAGAAGCTTATCTAAAACGTAAAGCCCCATAGTAAGTCACTCCTACATGAAGATGACCAAGAAAGATATCTTCAAGCTTATGAATGTAAGGAGATCAGTTTATATTTAATCATATCCATTGTATATAACATCTTATTATACTGTTGTCTTATTAAAAGCATCTCTTATAGCAAAAAAAAAAAAACCCAACTTAATTTGAAGATTTCTTTCAAAAGATGCCCATTCATTAGGCTCACTTCCAGTTGCCTTTTGGTGGTTGGTACTCCAAGAGCCAATTTCTCATGGTAATCATAGGTTTAACATAACTTTAGGTAGATCCTTGTGCCCTTGAAAATGTTCACAGTTTTTAGAAGTTTTGGTGGTGTTTTTGTGAAAGATATAGTTATATGTGAATGAGGGGGTCATTTGAAATCTCTTCCCCTCCCAATCCTTCCATCTGCTTCCAGCAAAGGAATTTACTGGAAATAAATAGTTCACAGGCCAATGGTTCTGCCCAAGAGATTCTTCTAGGCTCCCAACTACTTCAGGCAAATTGCCCATGTCATACTGATGGTCTATAGCCAGGAGTTGTCCACTAACAAAAGCTCTAGTTGAATTGCCCTCCTCAGTGAGTTTACAATTCAGAGAGGCTGAGCAATTCTTTCATTCCCTTGCCTTGAAGTTTTGGTGGGAGCCTTCTCACTTGACATGATGTCCAATGCCATTTTCAAGTTCTCTCAATACACTTAAGATAGCATGCTCCTTTTTCTAAGACAATGGAAAATTTATCTCTATCTTGAATTTCATTTGATTATCAAGTCATGAGAGCTGTTGTAACTATAATCCAAATATCAGAAAAAAGAACATATTTTGAATTATTTGGGGCTCTTAGCATCTACTGGAAGAAAATACCTGCTAAATCCACTGTCTTCATATGAACTTTTTAACACTGCATTTTTGTACCCTAAGTATGTCTCAGCTTTTGTGCAGTTTCCAATTAAACTACTTCATTTCTTTTTATCTGTGATAGGTAGGAGGTAGAGGCTTTAGAGTGGAGCCACATGTCTTGGACTGCCAACTTGGGCTATTCACACTGATATGTCTCAGAGCTTCTGCTGTAGGAATCAGCAAGGATCCAGAGGCATCACGTGTCATCCTGGAACCTCTGTATCTGATTTTATGAGGTCAGGTGATCTGTTAGTACTTGCCCAGATCCCATCCTGAGAGCCAAGATGGAATGTGAGAGCCTCAAGGTTTCACATGAAATGACTGAGTTTATAAGTGTACTGTTTCAACAGTGTTACTGAACTAAGTTTACAGTAGTAAGCTAAAGGTAGATTTCCTCTTAGCACAATACATAGGAATGCTGAGAAAAGCAATAAGGAAGCTACTTTTACTATACTTGCTCTGGGTGAGAGTAAATCTTTGACTTGATAATCTGTCTTAATGACCTATTTCTTCAGCTTTGGAAAACAAGATGTTGACATTTCTCATTTTCCCAATTACTACATATTTAGAGAATTTTTCCTACATATCCTTTCTCTTGATTCTCTCAATTGTTCTAGGACCACTGCCAAAAGAATCAAGCTCTGCTAAAAGGATGGGTACCTGGAAGAAGGAATCAGTCCATCAGCTAGAGTGCTGCTGTCCCCAGGATGGCCACAGCTAAAGGAGTAGTAGTAGCAAGAACTACTGGTGCCCAGCTAAATTTTATGTGCTGGTACTGGGACTTGTACTTGTGTTGGTACTGGTACTTCAGGGCCTGAGTGCTATCCCTAAACTTTTTTGCTCAAGGTTGGTGCGCAACCACTTGACTCACAGCTCTACTTCCATTTTTCTCTTTTCCTATTTTCATGAGTGATTGGAGATAAGAATCTGATGGACTTGCCTGCCCCCCAAGCTTGGTTTGAACTGTGATTCTCATATCTCAACCTCTAGAGTAGCTAGGATTATAGGTGTGAGCCATTGGGCTTGGCAAGATCTTGATTTTTAAAAATCAAATTCCACCGGAAATTAATGCATGTCAATTTATCGCAAGTGGAAACTCACAAAGGGATGCCAACTTAAATTTGAGCAGTAACCTGGTTAAAGTACAGATTTTGGAACCATGTTGCATGGGATCAAATCTTAGGCCCACTATCTTCTATAGGACCTGGTGCAGGTTATTCTTTCTTTCTTTTTTTGGTGGGGGGATCACTCATGGGCCTTGAACTTTGGGCCTGGGCACAGTCCCTGAGCTCTTCAGCTCAAGTATAGAGCTCTACCGTGTTGAGCCACAGCACCATTTCTGGTTTTCTGGTGGTTTATTGGAGATGAATCTCACAGACTTTTTGCCTGGGCTGGCTTTGAAATGTGATCCTGAGATCCCAGCCTCCTGAGTAATTATGATTACAGGTGTGAGCCACAGGTGCCTGGCCTGGTGCAGGTTGTTTAATTTTGTGCTAAACATATATCCCATAAAATTATGAGAAAAATACATACACAGACATGTGGCTTGTTTTTCCCACAAGAACTCTAGTATCAAATTGAATACTGTTGCTTGCACACATTTGCACACACACACACACCTAAGCTCTTCACTAAGATATGGAAAGAAGTGAACTTGGTTTGACAGCCCTCCTCATTTTCTTCCTCATCCTTTAACTGCCCATATTGTGCCCACATTCATGCTCACTGTCTTCTTGACAGCAGGACCTTTGGCCAGTCTCTGGCCTAGGCATGAACACAAGAGGCATATCCTGCTCTTCGGTGGAGAGACTTGGGAAAGGGCCTGTCTCAGAACTGAGATTTGAGTGTTATTGATATCATTAAAATAGTTTAAAAGGAAGGATATAGGCACAGTTCACCGTGTTCTCTTTTTTCCTTTGTCTTTTCACCCTACAAAAAAGATCCTAGTTAGGGAAAAACATGAGTAAAGTCTTTGTAATCTCAGTGTCTACCTTGGGCCCCCTTTTGTTGGTGTTGGTCCTAGAGACTCTGTAGAGTCTCTATGAGGCTGGACACAGTGACCCTGCCTGCATTCCCAGCTCTTTGAGAGACAGAGATTGGGAAATTCCCAGTTTAAAGCCAGTACCCTCTCAATGAATTAGCAAGACATGGTGGCACATGCTTATGCTTAGCTAGGTGGGAGGCTGGAGGTAAGACAATTGTCATCCAAGGCAATCCTGGGCAGACATACAAGACCCTATATGAAAAATAAGTAAAACAAAATAGGGCTAGTGTGTGGTTCAAGTGATAGAGTACCTGTACAGCAAATGGGAATCCCTGAATTTAAACCCCAATACTGCTGGGAAAAAAATGTGACTTCTTATCAAGTGAAACTTACTGGTGCCACTTGATGGACTATATTCTTTAGTGCCAAACTTGGAGTTTTCTTTGCTGAACAAATAGTTTGTGGTGTTTGGGAAGTATTGTCAAATGTGTGTTGAGAACTTTCCCAAGTGAGAGCAATGATGTGAAATCTTTGACAACAGAAAGAATTATAGTTTATCAGACTCTTAACTGGAACACTTTCTCCTTTGCACTTCCAGCATGTAGAGGCTTAAGCCCTCTAGGAATGCCCTTCATTAAAGTTAGGGGAAAAAACTTTAATTTCTTCTTAAATGCTGCCAGCCTAGATTACAACCATGAGAAAAATTAGGAATGTACTATATTTTGAAAATATTTAAGGGAATAGAAGATTGTTTTCTGTCTTCTCCTCATCCTCCTCTTCTTCTTGTACCTCTTCTACCTCCTCTTTTTGTCCCCCATAATCTCCTCCATCTTCTTTCCTGGTCTCTTCTATGCATTTGCAACACTTTGAGGATTCCAAAGCATTTGAGAAATGGACATAATATATTGCCTATCACTATACCAGTAGTGGCTTTCTTATAGCAAAGACTTAGTGAGTTGGGGGAAAAATGTAAAATAGGAAGCTTATGACCAATTTTTTTTTCAGTGGTGGGGCTTGAACTCTGGGTTTGGGCACTGTCCCTGAGCTCTTCAGCTCAAGGCTTGAGCCACAGAGCCACCTCTTGTTTTCTGGTGGTTATTTGGAGATATGGGTCTCACAAACTTTTGTGCCTGTCCTGGCTCTGAACTATGATCCCCAGATCTCAGCCTCCTGAGTAGCTAGGATTACAGGTGTGAGTCACTGGCACCTGGCTTATAACCAGGCAAAATCTGCTTCTTCCTCTGGAGTTCAAACTGCTTCTCCAACAAGAAAGGAAGGTTGGATCCTGGAACAACCAAAAGAAATGGATTTTGTGAACCTAATGTATGCTTTCTATGATAGCAATATTAAGAGGAATTGTCTTCAAGGTACAAGGCTACTGTATTACTACTCTTTAACAGAATGGTAGATAACAATATTTTCAGATCTAAAGGTTGGAAATCAAGAAATTAAAGACTTCCAATTTAAGATTTCAATTTCTATGTGCTTAATCCTTTAACTCCTTCTAAATATCAGTAGAATCATTCAAAGCCCCCAGTAAGAGGGAATACGAAAAGTTGAAAGTTACATACGGATGTCGTGAAGTTGTTGGAGATTTTGAGGATTTTTGCTGTTGTTGTTAAGGTAGAAGATCAGTCTGTATCTGTGCCACATGAAGAAGATTGTGTAGCAAGCAGATGGGAAGTCCTTTATAAGGCCAAATTCTCTAAACTAGAATGCCGAAGATGAGGATAATACAAGAATGATGAGTCAAATTCTTTAATTGTCCTATCCAGACCCTTGCAGGCCTGGAACTCATCCTCAAGCTGCTATAGAATTTAGCACTAAGAGTTCATACCAACAGACCAACACATTTCTCAAGAGGATTGCTCTTGAATGACTGGGCTGGCCTGTGTTGAGATGCCTGAGATATGACCTACTTCCACTATCCCCCACAACCACCTAAGGGTGCTCATACTCAAAGTATATGCAGGAGAATAACTATTCAGTTTCTATAACCTCTTGGCAGGACAGCCTCTTTGGTACAAGTTAAGCTAAGGCCATACCTTCACCTGTCATGTACATAGGTTTCCTCTTAGCAGTCTTGGCTTCTTGGAGACGTGGCTTGAAAGAGCATTCCAAGAGTGGTCCTGCAAAGCGAACCTTTAAAGATGGGATGCTGGAGTCAGATTCCTCACTAACAGCAGTGAGCAGCTCACCACTTGTGATAAGTAGAGTGTCAATCACCCTTCACCTACCAACAAAATTATTTATGGTGAGCCGGTAGGGAGACATGAATTAATTTGTGTAATAATCATGACTTAACAACACTCACTACTATGATCTTGTTTCTGTTTCTGTCTGTGTGATGTTCCGTTTGTTCTCCACTAGAATTGAAATTACCAAATGCAAGATGTACTAATATTTCTCCAGGATCTATGATAGACAATGATTGCTTAGCATTCAGTAGCTAACAGGGGAATGAATAGAAACTCATGGATAGTTTGAAGAAAAGAAACCAGTGAAAAGAAGATTGATTTTGGTGATCAGAGTATTTACTGATCTGGTATGGACTGGGGACAGAAAGGTCACCATCTGGAGTCCCTCCTGCTATTTATGTGCCTTAGTAGATCTAAGACAATCATCTCTAGTCTCTTAAGAGTTTCACTAAAAAGAATGGTTTATATCCTCTGTGCTCTTTCATTGCTGCCCTCTTATCCCCCCGCCCTTGTGCTCTGCTTTCTGTCAGCATGATTCTGTTTTCCATCTTAGAGAAAGGTACTAAGGTCTCTAGTCCATAGAGCCCTTGGGTGGTAAAGCAAGCATGTGAGCCATCTTTGCACCTTGGACTGGAAAACCTGTTAAGCATTTAAAATCTTAAAAATCATTGCACTTAATGTAGCTATCACTAGGGTTGGCCATAAGGTTATCATTTTATTTGCTTTCTGATCTTTCTGTGTTTTGTTTCTCTGTTTTCTTGTTTCTTCTTTTTCCTGCATTCCTGTGGGTTACTTGAACATTTTTAAAATGATTTTGATTTATGTATCTATCATGTTTTAAGGTATATTTGTATTGCTTTGCGAGTGGGGGCTCTACTTACATACTATTCCATTACTATCTGTGTAGCTTATCAAGATCTATTAGTATTGACCTTTTATCAGATTACATCAAGTGCAGGAATTACTTTCCTTAGCCTATTGAATTGTCTTAAATAGTTCTTCTTTGCGTATTTTTTTTGCCCAGTGGAGACAGAAGTCTAAGCTCCTACATGAGAAGGGGTATCAAGATTCAAAAAGGAATGTACCCACTACCTGAGGAATTTAATTGCAACACATCTATACTTTATCCTGACAGTAGAATACAGTTAAAGAAAAAGTCTAAGCTCCTGGAGAGGAATTTTGTGACACCTCACCTGTGAGGAGTTTAAGCCCCTCATTGCAGCCTTGTAAGAGAAATCTGGGGCTCCCACTAGAGCTTTGCTAGTATAGGTGGAGGCCACGCTCTTTCTTTCCCGTGGTGTTTCGCTAAAGAAGAGCAATTTTGCCTGAAAGCTTTCTGTTTTACTAAGGTTTCCTTTTTGTGGTCCTTTAACTAAAGATAGTAGGCGTTCATTGGGAATTTTTAGTACATACCACATTGGACTGATGCTATTGACAGATTCTTTACAAACCGAGTCTAAGATATTCAGGCAAAAAGAAACCCCAGAGAACTCACCAGTATGTCATTCCTTGGTCTGTGTTTTTCCTAGACAACTTGTTCAGTCTCTACCTCTCACTTCATGTTGTTTTATATGTGATGTTTAGTGATTTTGTGTTTAGTGTGAAAATTAGAACAAAGCCTCTACTACAAGTCCCCAAAAGAAGAAACCTGTTGACTGGACTTATGTAATCGTTGATGTGACCTGAGGGAATATATTACCACTTAAAGCAAATTAAAATCAGAATAATGCAATGATGCCAGTAAAAAGTACTGTGTGCCAGGCACTGGTGCCTTATGCCTGTAATCCTAGCAACTCAGGAGATTGAAATCTAAGGACCGAAGTTCAAAGCCAGCCTTGGCATGAAAGTCCATGAGACTCTTATCTCTAGTTAGCAACAAAACTGGAAGTTGCTCTGTGGCTCAAGTGGTAGAGAGAAAGCCTTGAGCCGAAGAGCTCAGGGACAGTGCCTAGGCCTCACCACGGACAAAAAAAAAGTGTGAATCTTTTGTCTTTTAAGTAAGAAACACAGGAATTATAAAATCAGATTAAATACGTCAATTATCTAAGAAGAAAATTATATACAAATTAAAACAATGAGAGCAAATACAATGAAATTCCAACTCAATACATGCACTATTCTAGATTTTTTTTTAACCTAGAGAATAATACTGCCAGCTCATACCTGTAATCTAAGCTACTTAGAAGGCTAAGATTTGAAGCATCAAGATTTGATGCTGTACAGAAATGTCTATGAGATTCCATTCCGTCTAATAAAAATGTAGCCAAAATCTTGGCTAGAGGCATTTCTCAGGTAGTGAGCAAGAAATCCAAGCGAGCTAGACATCAGTGGCTCATACCTGCCATTCTAAGTGCTCAGAAAACTGAAACCTGAAAATCAAGATGTGGAGCCAGCTCAGGCAAACAAATCTGAAAGACTCATCTCTAGTTAACAGTGGAAGAAAAAGCCAGAAGTAGAATTGGGGCTCAAGTTGATAGAATATCACCAATAAGTAAAAAAAAAAAAGCAGCACAAAATAATGAAAGACTAAACTTTGCAAAGCTGATTTCATGATTAGATATTGGTTTGGTGAGTTACAACAACCAGGATACAGTCAGTTCCCCTAAAATATTAGAGACTCATTCCTGTAAACTATATAAAAAACGTTTTCTCACTTATTGGTCTCTGCCTTCTTGCTAGAAATAGAATTTCCTTGTGGTTTTCTGCTTTTTCAGGGCTTTTACTCTGCCAGTTGGTCTCATCTTCAGGTGCTTTATTACTTATTGATTTCACTTCTGAAAGGAACTTGAGGAGTGGCTGAAGTTAATATTGCTCTTTTATCAAATAAACTTGGGCACAGAAATGAGGGACTGAATCATTGTGAATCTCTGCAAAGGTGATCTCTGAGTCAGAAGAATGAGTGAAGATAAAATGAATTCTTGACCCTCAGTGGTCTTTCCTAAGATCCTAAGACAAATACATCCCATTAACTAAAAAGACAAGACAAATCAAAACCAAAAGCACAAATGTGGAGATACATTCAAATCATGCTTCACACATACTTGCGTTAAGTATTGGCCACCATACTGCCAACATTGCCTTTTTAAAAAAATCGGAAAGCACTGTTATTTCAACACTTCTAATTTTAATCACAGCTCTAAATAGGCAGGAACACACCCCAGAAAATGACAGTGTATACCTCAGTCTGGTGTTTTCTGTGGTTGACATCTTTCTGACATAACCTTAGACTGTGCAGGTGGTTTCTTCTCTTCTGTGCACATTTCCAAATATAGTGTATGCTTTCCAGAGGACATGGTGTCATGATAACCACTTGTGTAATTACAGGTATAATGATAAAGCTTACAAGAAAAGCTATCCTAGTTGAATCTCTGAGAAGTTTTTAATTATAAGAAACCTAGTAAGAAAGATTTATAAAGGCTTAAAATTCACATTGCTTAACATTGTTTTAGAAAATAATGAATTTGTTATTAAGTCAATATTAATTAAGACCATAAAAATATGGTAGACATTAAGTCCACAATTTCCTTCATGTTTATTTTGTTTCATAATTGGATGACATATCTTTTAGAAAGGAAGGCAAACATCTCGACACATCTGTATCTCTGTGTATGTGTGAATGTGTGTATGTGTGTGTGTGTGCGCGCGTGTGTTCGTGCATATGTGCAGGTCCTGGCACTTGAACTCAGGGTCTGGGCTCTGTTCCTGAGCTTTTGTGCTCAAGGCTAGAGCTCTTCTACTTGAGTCACAGCTTCACTTCCCAGTTTTTTGGTGGTTAATTAGAAGTTAAGTCTTATAGACTTTACTGGCTGGCTTTTTGATTCTTAGATCTCAGCCTCCTGAGTAGCTAGAATTATTGGTGTGAACCACTAGTGCCTGGCTTGTATCTTTTTTTAAATGAAAAATTGTCTTTTAAAATTATCTTTACAGAGGGATTTTGATTCAACCTGTTAGTTTTTGAGTACAATGCATCTTAATCAGTGTCACCCCTTTTATCATTCTCTCATCTCTCTCTGGAAGTAGAGTGATGGCTCAAATTATAGCCCACCAACAAAATGTGAGAGTTTAAGGTCCTAAATTCAAGCTTTTGTAATGGCACAACACAAAACATTTTACCTTTTGCACACCTACTTATGGTGGTAAGAAATGCAGTGGTGGGCCAGTGCTGTGGTTCACACCTGTAATCCTAGCTACTCAGTAGGCTGAGATCTGAGGATCATGGTTCAAAGCCAGCCCAGGCACTAAAGACTGTGAGACTCTTATGTCCAATTAATCACTAGAAAAGGGGAAATGGGTCTGTGGCTCCAGTAGTAGGATAGTAGCCTTGAGCTGAAGAGCAGGGGCAATGCCTAGGCCCAGAGTTCAAGCCCCATGACCCCCTTACCCCCACAAAAGAAAAAAAGGAATGCAGTGGTGAAGTCTTATGTTTTTAATCAGACTCTCATACCTATAGATGTTTCCTCTTGGTATATTTTGACTTTTCCCCTATGTTAATGACCCCAAACGATTTGAGTAGTGTATGGTTGCTATAGTGATCTATATAAAAATAAAGATTTCTTTCTGGGCTGGGAGTTTGGCCTAGTGGTTAAAGTGCTTGCCTAGCATGCATGAAGACCTGGGTTCGATTCCTTGGTACCACATACATAAAAAAAAGCCGGAAGTGGTGCTGAGGCTCAGGTGGTAGAGCTCTAGCCTTGAGAAAGTCCAAGGACAGTGCTCAGGCCCTGAGCTCAAGCCCAGGACTGGCAAAAAAAAATAAAAAAATAAAGATTTCTAAATGCATATATCTTGATGATTCTGGTCCTTGGCAAGCAGAAAATATTTTGATGATCCAAACCATTGACAATGTAGACTATAGTTACAGTATACACAAGACAGGTGTTGGTGATTTCCTATTTAGAGCCTTATGCTCTGAGCTAGGAGTTGTCAATCAAGATGCTCAACTAGACAGTTACATACTGAGAAAATGAACCAGTAGGCTTCACAGCTACCTAGAACCCTATGAACTCTAAATAAAATGGATGATGAGCTTAGAAGGTTCTTGGTAAAGATGGTGGAGCTAGGTATGAAGGCAGAGTAGACAATATCAGACTGTCATGGGGAACAGAAGAAGTGAGGGCATAGCAGCTTCCCTCAATCATGGAATACACTGACGCTTTTCATCTTCAAAGTAGATTTATCACTTCAGGAATTTGGAGGTGTCTGGCTTAGGCTGTCCGTACCCTCTCCATTGACCACATGCGCTAAACCCCTAGGTAGCCAGGAGGCATGCTGGGTAAATATACCAACAAAATTGTGAAGAAACCCCACTTCTGTAATAAATGAGTCAAGACAACTCCCCATTAGAAATTACATAAATAAAAGATCATTAGACTCTGTGGAAAATAATAGCAGGGAAGAAGAGAAACAGAAGACAGGGGAAGGAAAAAATAAATGTAACAGAAGATCGTTTAAAGATCCCATGGTATTTTAAATGCCATAAAATAAAGACAATAAAAGAATTGGTTTATGGGGGTGAGGGGAGGAAAATGGGGACCAAGACATGAGAAAGGGTATCAGTGTATGTGAAGTAATGCACCTTCTATCCGGTGAATATAATATAACCCTTCTATTAATTACAGTAAAAATATATGAAAAAAGAATTGATCTACATTAAAATGTATAATCAAGTTAAATTATAAAATAATATTTTTGGTTGGCAGTGTATAAATAGTTATACGGTCACCTAATTGTACTAATCATAGAAATATTTTTTCACTTTTTAAAATCATATTTAGAAGATATTTGAGTAAAAACACTCTAAATTGTTCATGTTCTCTATCACCTATTTGTATTTTAATGCTTTGTTTTTACTTTTAATATTTTTATTATCTTTATGTAGTTGCACAAAGGAGCTTTTGAATACAGTGCATCTTGATCATTGTCACCCCTTACAACATTCTCACCCACCTCTCCCACCCTACCCCTTCTAATCCCTTATGCAACTTAATTTTTAGGTTATAGATTGAAGTTTCTTGTCATTTAACAAAACAGTTTATATGTACAATGGGTATTGATCTGTGTTATCGTCAGCCCCTCTCCCACCTTCAACCTACAATTTCCCTTACATTTCTCAATCCTGTTTTATGTACAATGAAATCTTGCCTGTGTTCTCTCCCTCCCTTCCTTTCATGCTTCTACCCCTCTCCCCTTGGCAAGTACCCATTTCCTGATACTTATTTTTGTTGGGATCTTTTTTTTTCTTTTAAGAATTATGCTATTTGTGCTCACCATAGAGTCTATTACACATCAGTTAATTCATTTTATAGCCCCTTGGTTTTTTTTAGGTACTGAGGATTATACATAAGGCTTCATGAATTTGAACTCTTTTGCTTCTATTTTCTTTTAGATCTAGGGTGTTGCTGTTTTCTTTGCCCAGACTAGCCTCAAATTTGTACTCCTAGGTCTAGTACAATTCCTCTCTCTTTTTTTTTTTTCCTGCTACCTTGCAGTTCAGCTAGTGGGCCTGCACCACATTGTTTGGAGCTTTCAGCCATCAGAACTGTGAGGCAAATAAACATTTTTTAAAATAAAGGAACAGTTATAGCAAAAGGCTGAGAGTGAGTTGAATTCATTTTTGTTAGCTGGGATCAAGTGCCTGGGCTGGCCTCACTCTATGACAGTCTTCTCTTGGAAAAACAACGAACTCCAAGACCAGCATTAATCTCTTAGAAGATGGATGTCTCTAATGACCTAATCATCTACTACTATTGTTTTTTATTTTTGTTTTGTTTTGTCGCTTGTAAGGCCCGAACTCTGTGCCTGGGTATTGTCCTTGAGTTCTTCAGCTTCTTGAGTCACAGCACCACTTCTGATTTTCTAGTGGTTAATTGGAGATAAGAGTCTTGTGAACTTCAGATCTCATCCTCCTAAGTAGCTAGAATTACAGCCGTGAAACCACCACACCTGGCTTGCCTTATTCTTTTAAATATTCTTTTCTCAACCCTGCTGAGCCAGGACCAATCTTCCAGCCTCTGCCATTTTAGGAGACATTCCACAATCATAGCCATACCATAGCACCAACCAGAATCATTCAGGAAAACAAAACAAAATAAAAAACGAATTCCAAAATTTATGACGTTTTCATTAACATAGAAAGTATAAGCTTTTTGTTTTATGAACTAGCAAGTACGGATGAAAGTAAATGTTAATAAGTAAAATTTGGTAGTTAAATACGAGAGTGACATGACACACCCAAAGAGAGTTTATTTTTAGACTAGCAAAGAAGTCTCAATATTTAGGAAATCAGTTCACCCAATCACACATATTAACATATTAACACTTAGAGAAAAATAATCACTTGAGCAGATTGAAAATTCGCCATTATTTCTTGGTTAATAAAAACAGCAAAATATACATTGAAGCCTAGAGTATATATTTTTAACATAAAGAATTGACTGAAACTTGTATGATGAAGTTTAACTCTAAGCAACAAGAGAAAGATACATTCAATAGAAAAATTACCATAGGAAGTCAATTGGTAAGTCAGTTGTCTCCATAATATTGAAAATGTTCAACATAACCAGCATGTACAAGCTAGAAAGAAGAAACATATAAGCTATAAAACAAAATTTTTAAGCTACTATATTATAAATGGTTACAATGCAAATATACTCAGTATTGGTGAAATTGACAGAAGTACCTTGAGGATGTGTACATGATGAAGAAAGAAAGGTAATTTTCAATACATTAAAAAGCACCAAAAGTATAGATGCTTTTTATAAAGTAAGTCTTATATCTTAATTAGAAAATGAGCATAACAACAAAATGGTTGACAGGCAATTATCAAAATAAAAACTATGCATGACCTCTGACCAAGAACAGTTCAACCTCACTAGTAGTTCAAAAAATAAAATTGAGAGTCGGTAGTGTGGCCTAGTGGTAGAGTGCTCGCCTAGCATGCATAAAGTCCTAGATTTGATTCCTTGGCACCACATACACAGAAAAAGCCAAAAGTGTTGCTGCGTCTCAAGTGGCAGAGCCTTGAACAAAAGTTCTCAAGAACAGGGCCCAAGCCCAGAGTTTAAGCCCCAGGACTGGCAATAAATAAATAATCAAAATAAAATAAAAATAAAATTGAAATTAGATTCTCTTTTTCTATGACCAGATAAACAAAAAGTTCATGAAGAAGAGAGTATTAATTGTCTATGACAGAGAATGTTTAGGGGCATGATATCTCACATACAAGTCAGAGATGAAAGTAGGATTTTGAGGATATGATCATATATAACAAAGTTCTTGACATTGTGATGCCCAGTGAACTAGACATCCTCTTTGTCAGAATTTCTATAAAGAGATAGGAGCTGGGATGAAATGTGACTCAGCAGTACAGCCCCTGTCTAGCAAGTACAAGGCCCTGAGCTCTAACTCCAGTACTGTCCCTCCCACCGTAAAAAAGAGGGAGACCTAAAGAGATATACATATACAACTGTGTATGATCATCATTGGGTTTAATGTGTAATGATAAGAATCACAAAATCGCAAAAGTTAAAAAAAATATCAAGCTGGAAGCCTGTGGCTCATACCTGTAATCCTAGCTACTCAGTAGGCTGAGATCAAAGGATCGTGGTTTAAAGCCTGCCTGGGCACAAAAGTCCCAACTATCTCCAATTAATCACCAGAAACCTGGAAGTGGCTCTGTGGTTCAAGTGGTAGAGCAGAAGCCTTGAGCTGAAGAGCTCAGGAACAGCACCGAAGCCCAGAATTCAAGCCCCAGGACTGACATGTTTAGTCAAAAACAAAACAAAACAAAAAAATTTATCAAATTTGTTGTTATTGTATATCCATCAAATGGATTATTATTTAGAAGCCAAACTGAGTATTTAGAAGTACATTTAATAAAAGAAGAGATGTGAAATATATTGTAAAGTAGAAAGATACTATCCTTTTCTGTTTCATCCAGATAGCAGTGTGTGTATGTCTGTGTGTCTGTGTGTTTGTGTGTCTGGGTGTGTGTTTTATGCTAAAGGACCTCATGCTCTTACCAAGTTTTATATGTGACCACTTAAAAGGACTTGCTGGTGCCTGGCTAATGTCTGTCCTGGCAGGTGATAGAAGTGGTGCTAGGTTTTTTTTTCTCATATCCTATTTTTTACTTTTGTATTCCCATGATTCTATCATGGGGAAAAATTTACTTTAAAAAAAGCAATATCATAATAATGCATCTAGAGAGTTAGTGTGAACACAAAAGGGACCAGTTAGTGACCTTGAAAATGCAGTTGAACTCATGAAGAAAATGAACATCCTACCTATTACTACACTGACTATGCTAACATGTATTTTTTGTATTCAAAAGACTTGCATAGGAAACTAAACCCATGAGGGTGATAGCAAGGACTTTGAAGCTATACACAGCTGATAACTCATTTCCCAGTATCTAATAGGCCCAGCTGCTTTCTCCTTACTGCGTTGGAACTCCCCCAATGTGTGGTTGATGCTTTGTTCTGCTCTGAGCACTTTTTTTGTGCTCTGATTATTAACTGGATCTTGGACCAGTTACAGAATCTCTCTATGGCAGTTTCTTCACTTAAAAATGGTTGTAAAGATAATACCAATGCTATAGAGATATTGTGAGGTTTACATTAATATATGTAAAGGCATTAGAATATATAGGGTAAGCTTTCAAAATTTATCCCTAGTATTACTATAATGATTAGCCCTACCTTTATTTTATTAGCTCTATCTTTATTTTAGTTTTCAGTTTCTTTAAATATTGAGAATTGAATGGTTTTCATAATTTTTATGAGTGATTGCTCATAAATTGCTTTTCTGGAAGTTAGCTTTTCATATTGGCTTGACTTCCAAGTCTTTACAATGAAAGTATAAAAGCTGAGGAAAACCTAAAGGCATCTTCATGTTTTGCAGAGCACATATGGTCCATGGTGGCAAATATATAAAACATATAATAAATGCTCCTTCTAAAGTTGATGAACATTTCTTGGGAATGTTCTCTTATTTCCTACTTTGTTGGCTTTCTGGCTGTTTTGAATTTATGCTTTAACTTTATTCCTTGACCCTTGAAGAACAGCATTAATTTTAGTCTTGTGATTGTAACTTTAAAGATTTGGTCTCAATCATATATTCTGACAGCCTTACCCCCCACTTATGAATCAGAACTGTAAGTACCTCTTTGCCATTATCTTAGTTCAGGTAATCTGATCAGATTTCAAATGATAGGAAATCATTTAATGGACCAGTGGGGACAGAGAGCTTGAGTAACTAGCTGTTAAATAGAAGGGAAAAGTGTGTAAGGAAGAGAAGTTTGGGAAGTAAAACTGATTTTAAAAAAGTAGAAATGAAGAAGAGGGCAAAGTCTAGGGTGAATTCCACATTTTTGTCTTGGTTGCCTAGACGATGAATAAAGACTAGCAAATTTCCCAGCAAAGATGTTGCATTAGGCAAATGAGAGAATTTTCAAGTGGAGATTTCTAACAGATGGTTGAAAAAAAAATCTACTTTTAAGAATTCAGACCATTCCTTCATTGGCCAAATTATCAGCAAGTCTGCCAGATTGCCAATGAGTTTGAATTAAAGCAAACTTGTATGGAGTAGATTGCTGTTTTCTCTTTTCTATTTGTTTGCCTCTCAGGAGAAATGGGGTTCATGCTGTGTCAGAAAAATCTTGTATTATTTGTGTCAAATAAAATATATGAGTAGGCTTTCACTAAGAAATCTTAGCCACAAGGTCTCGGAATTAAGAACTGAAAAAAATTCATATTATGTAGCGAGATTTTAGATTAATGTGCCATGAAGAAGTTACCAAGCAATATTATAGTAATTCTATAGTCAATAGAACTGATTTCTAAAAGAAAAAAATCAGAATGCACAAAAGCATCAATATGGAAATAAGGCCCTAGAGCACTCTTTAAAGTCTCATATACATCATGTTTAAAGAGACAAGAGACTGTTGTGATAAAAATAATAGTTGACAAACTACAAAGGAGTGGATCATGCCTATAATCTTAGTTATTGAAGAAGCTGAGACAGTATGATCCCTCTTTAAAGCCAGTCCAGTCAGACAAAATTAAGAGACTTTTATCTCCAAAAATCCAGATGAAGGAAGGAAGGAGAGAAAGAAAGTGTGGATTCAAAGGTACATACAGAAGAAAAAGCTAATACCTGACTACAGGTATAGCTATATCAGTCTCCAGTGTTATGTTTGACATTATTATTTTTGTCAGGGTATTTAGTATCTATATGAAATAAAAGGCACAAAATGATTAAATAATCACAAAATGATAGGAAGTTCTGGAACAAAGAAGAAATAAAGATGAAGGCAAAGGAAATGTTGCCAATAACATTTTTAAAGAAACAGCATGAGAAAATGCAAATTTCTTTTTAGAAAAATTGTGGGAATCAAACAGAAGATTATACTCCTAATGAGGGTTACAGAAAAGGGATAGTTCCACAGTGAGAAGATAGTGGGGCTGATATCCCATTGCAACATTTAGGAGCCTCCACCCAAAAAAGTGTTATCCTAACTCCAGAATAAAAAACAAATAAAATTATGCATTAAATCCCACAAATGTCCAAAAAAAGACCCCAACAGCAAACCCTTATATTAGGCCCATATCTGGGTGTTGAAAGAATAATTTCTGTTTTTACTTGCCTTATACTTGATCAAAATTTCTAGTGTGAGCACATGATACTTTCACAGTGGATAAGATTATCTATTAAGAAAGAAAGCTCAGAATTCACCTCTTAATAAAATTGAATGCAACTGAATCTTACTCTGCTGTCCACTTACTCAGGAACTGAGCAAAATGACAGCTTCTTGTGGTGTTTGTGTTATAAACTTTCCCTGGGAGGAAGAAGGGTTACCTGTTTCAGTCTGACACATTTTCTAACCCACATATCCAGTCGTCAGTTGCAATGAGTCTTTTGATCACATGTCATTCTTGACTCTCAAGGTCTTGTTGAGCCTTGTGTATAGGAATTTTCTGGCTCAAGGAATCTGAGAACAGACTGTAGTATTTAAACATCTATTTCAACTTTAGACGCCTACAGCTCCCTCTGCCCTCTCACACATGCGTTCCAGAATTCGGTGGATGCTGGGGAAACTGGGCCTGTCTGAAGGCAGCTTGCTCCAACACAGGCGCATTAGATTGTACAGCTCCAGGGGGCAGTTCTCAGGGCAGGAGAGGATGTTGCCATCTCGCACATAGTATATGACCTCCTCATGGGCCATCCCATAGTAGGGCTGTAGACCGTAAGAGAAGATCTCCCAGAGGACCACTCCATAGGCCCACACATCCGACTCTGTGGTGTAGCGGTTGTAGAAAATAGACTCTGGTGGCATCCACCGGATAGGGATGGCATCATTTTCATTAGCTTTGTAGTAGTCAGCTGAGTAGATGTTTCTAGAAAGGCCAAAGTCTGCAATTTTCACCACCATGTTCTCTCCTACCAGGCAATTCCTGGTGGCTAAATCCCGGTGGACAAACTTGCGCTCAGAGAGGTAAGCCATGCCGGCTGCCACCTGCCTGGCAATGCAAAGCTGCTCTGCACAGGACAGGGGTGGAGGTCCCGGACTGGAGACCCGAGCCCTCATGGACAAGTCGCTGTGACTGAGGCTGCACACTGTGTGAGGGGACATACTGCGGAGGAATTCATTGAGGTCACCGTAGGCCATGTATTCAAAGAGCAGACACATGGGTTTCCCAACAGCACACACGCCTGGAACCAAAATAACAGACTCTGTTAGATGATCCTCTAAACCGACATAGGGAATGGGCGGGTCAGAAAACAAGGGATCCTGTTTTTGCTGACAAAATCTAATGAAATTCTGACCCATTTCTTTGTGTAAACATCTTGTATTACCTTCTGAGGTTCAGCTTATTTGTTTTCTTCTTGGGGTGCCTCAGCTCCTGACCCTTCCATTCCAGTTAGCTTTCCCTTAAATTGTCCTTTCACCCAGTGGCAATCTTACTTTACAAACATTCATTTATCTGTGATTTCTCTCGAATATTTTAGCATTTTGGAAGATGAGATTATATGTTATTCCTCTTTAAATGTCCCATGCCGAATATATATAGGTATATCTATATATATATATATCACAAGTAGGTGTTAATAATGTTTAATGAGTGGATTCATGAATGACTGTTCCAAGTGTGTGACATAACCACTCAGTCTTGGTTTACTACTCTGAAGAATGACAACAAAGAGATGCATTTGGAAAGAACAACAAAAACAATCCAAGATCCTTAGATAAAGTATTTAGATGGCAGCTGTAAAATGTGTTACAATTTAGGCTTATTTTACTGTTGATCTTTTTCTATAAACAAAATGGCATTAATATAAGTGGAGATTTATATTGAATGACAGGAGGGCATTTGAAAATCTTCAAATTCTAACTTTATGTTTTTTTTTCCAATTCTTCTACTGCCATTATCATATTTAAATGGTAGACTTTCAAGAGATTATGAGACTAGGGGAACCCCATGCAAAAATAACTACCAGTTACATGTAATCAAAATAAAAAAGACCCTATATTTAGAGATGCTGAAGAGGAATTCAGATATAGCATTTAGAAAGTGGTAATGAAAGTTAAAGTTCTGATTGGGTAATAGAAGCTCTTAGAAGTGACATATAAACATGCTACTACAGTAATCATAAATTTGCCAATTGTGCATACTTTGTTCTTGAATCAATCCCAGGGATTCAAGTTGTTACAAAATCACAAGCACTTATATGTGAATGCAGAGTTGACATCTTAGAGAACAATAAAAATTATTTTGAAGGAAGAAAACATGAGTCTGATGTTCAGTGCAGATCACTTTAAAACCTTCAGTTAGGTAAGGCAAGAGTAGTATCTCTCCTCAGTACCTTTTCTGGGCTCTGGGCTCTATGTTTTGAGTGTGATAAGTGTTAAACCAAGCTAAACACGGCAAGCACAATCTAACTTTCCTCATGTATGGTCAACTCTTCCTAACAATTCTAGACTAGAATGCTTGGGTCAGTGTTGAAGACAAAATCTCAGACATGTTATGTAGTTTCAAATGTATTATCAGGTGTGGTTTTCTGAAATATTTTTTTTTGCCAGTCCTGGGGCTTTAACTCAGGGCCTGAGCCACTGTCCATGGGCTTTCTGAATGCTAGAGCTCTACCGCTTGAGCCACAGTACCACTTTTGGCTTTTTCTATGTATGATACTGAAGAATTGAACCCTAGTCTTTGAGCATGCTGGGCAAGCACTCTACCACTAGGCCAAACTCCCAGCCCTTCTGAAAATTTTAGTGATCACAAACATCTAATAAATAATAGGTAATTTTTTTGTGGGTCCTGGGGCTTGAACTCAGGGCCTGGGCACTGTCCTTGGGCTTTTCTCAAGGCTAACATCCACAGTACCATGTTCAGCTTTTTCTGTACCTGTGGTACTGAGGAATCAAACCCAGGGCTTCATGCATGCTAGGTGAGCACTCTACCACTAGGCCACGCACCCGGTCCAACAGTAATTTATACCTGATGCTTAGGAGGGAAATATTTCTGATTTATCAGAATATTAGGAGAAGACAGAAACTTGCCCAAAAAGAGTTGTATGGAGGAAAAATGTAGAGTGAGAAGAAGGAGAGGGCAGAATCTTCTAGAGTAGGGCAGGTGGAGGAGTAGGAAAAGGAGCCCCTGGAACAAAACTCATGGTGGAGGAGCATAGCAGCGTAGCAATACGGACAGAGCAGTCATTTCTAGTCCTCCTTTCATGTGGCTCACTGCACTTATCATGTTCACCTTTGCTTTTTTAAAAATAGTTTCTTTGGAATCCAGAACATCCTACTTTCTCAATTACCTTTTCCTTTTCAATCAGTTTTTTTTTGTATTCATATTTTTTCCTGTTCTATATGTTGGAATGAACCGGACTTGGTCCTTGGACTAATTCTTCTCTGTTTTGGTTTTGTTTGCCCTTCTTAAGTGTCTTACTTAGCCTCATGGATTAAGTAGTCTATATACTCTAATGACCTCAGATTTATATCTAAATCAGGCTATTTCCTGAACTTCATGTCTACTTAACTGGTTAATTTTGTCTGGAAACAGAATAAGCATCTCAAACAAATGTATCTGAGAAAGACCTCTAATTTTCTCTACTAAAGTAAACCTACAGCGCTGGGAATGTGGCTTAGTGATAGAATCCTTGCCTAGCATGCACGAAGCCTGGGGTTCAATTCCTCAGTACCATGTACACAGAAAAAGCCAGAAGTGGTGCTGTGGCTTGAGAAAGCCCAAGGACATTGCCCAGTCCCTGAGTTCAAACCCCAGGATTGGCCAAAATAAAATAAATCTACTTCTGGGTTTTCCACAGTTTAATCAATGGAACCTTCATTCATTCATCCATGCAGCCATAAATGTTAGAATTCTCCATGCTGCTTCCCCCTTTTTGGCAGACCTGGGGTTGTGATATCAGCGCCTTATACTCAGGTTGCTTGCTTAGCTGTAAATTATGACTTGAGTCACACCTCCAACCCTTCTTTTTTTAGTTATTTTAGAGATAGAAAGAAGTTGTAGAAAGCTATGAGTTACATGCATCATGTCATGTTATAGTCTTAAATTAAACTCTCCTGTTGATTTCTAGTTTGGTTAGAGTCCAAGCCAGTTTTTAAGAAGGCCTAAATGAATCTTCCTACCTTCCCATCATATTACCTCTCTGATACTGTCATTAATAATTCTCTTTTTCTCTCCTTCTGCTCTAGCCATTCCCATATTCTTTGAGCATACCTGGTACTCTTGCCACATTTGTAAATTCTTGTCATCTTGGAATGCTCTTTCCCAATGTCTCCATGTTGTTATTTCCTTACCTCTTCCAGACTTTTAATGAATATCACTTTCTGTCAGATGATCTTTGCATGATTATCACATTCTAGAAGCAAGGCTCAAGTAATAGAATTCTTATCTCTCAAGTGCAAGGCCCTGAGTTCAGAACCCAGTATCACAAAAAAGTCTTTACCTATTAATTTCCAACATACCATATTTTATGAGCTTGTTTTTCTTATTTGCCTCCCCCAAATAAGACTGTAAACCCCATGAGAGAAGAGATGGGAGTTCTGAAGTGTTTGCTTTTATATAACTATACAAACTAGTTATTTAACATTTATTGAATTTCTGAGTCTAGATAAATGTCAACACTAGGATGAGCATTCTATTTGGAGAAGAAAATGAATAATTAAAACTTACAAGTATAATACACCAACTATTAGACATTAATAGAGAGGCAGTGTCTATTTCTATATGGGGATAATAGTTTAAGTACTTTCTTGCACAGGTGGGAAACAACGAAGAAAGAAAACGATGGAAGCAAGGATATGGGAAGAGATGGTTCCTTTAAGCATCAAATGTCTTACAGGATTGCAGGATTGGCACAGAAAGAACATACAACCTACGTAAAGAGTCTTGGCTAGGAAAGGAATAGAGACATCTTGCTTTTCGGAGGGAGACAAAAGCATAACTAAGTGAAATACAAAAAAAGGACGCAGAAAGCCTTTGTTTTCTGATTAAATATATTTCCACACTTTGAGTTTCATACCTAGGAGTTTCACAATGTTGGGGTTGTCAAATTCTGCCATGAGGGCTGCCTCTCTCTGAAAATCGGCTTGCATGTCAGCAGAGGCTTCTTCCTTCAGCATCTTTACTGCTACCATGGTGAAAGGTTCATAAGGAAGCAAGCCAGGGGCCCTGGCAGATATATGGAAAAGAACCAAAGGTCAGAGAGATTATATATACCCTTGTTGTATTTGCCATGTTGATATATATATATATATATCCCCAGTCCTTTGCACAGAGATAAAATGAGAAGATGAAAACAATACATTATACTTTAAAATTCCTGGACTTACATTAAGAAAATTCAGTGGGGTTATTCTCAACATAGATTAAATTTTAAAGAAAACACAGTATTTGTTAGAGTGATTCTACAGTGTGATTAGTTTTCTATATCTATCTGGATCTCTTCTCTTCTCTCTCTCTCTCTCTCTCTCTCTCTCTCTCTCTCTCTCTCTCTCTCTCTCTCTCTCTCTCTCTCTCTCTCTCTCTCTCTCTCTCTCTCTCTCTCTCTCTCGCTTCTTCCCTCCCACTCTCCCTCCCTCCCTAATGGTGCCTAGCAAGTATTCAACTACTTGAGCCACAACTAATCTTTTAGCTACAGTTATTTTTCACATAGAATCTTGGGCTTTTTTTTCTGAGGCCACCTTAAAACTGAAATCTTTCTACCTCTCTTGCCTAGTTGGGCTCTCACAGTCTTGCCCTTTTGCATCTGGCTTTTACTTAATATAGGTTATTGTTAATTTTTTTCCAGGAAAGATTCCAATTATAATCTTCCATGTCTGCCTCCCAGTATCATTGCCATTTGAATCATCCCTTGGTTTTTAATTAAAATCTAAATTCTTTGAAATCAGGAATTATGTTTTACTTGTCCTTATATGCTCCATAGATTCCAAAATTATATCTTATTGGTTTCCAATAAATATTTGTAAGATGCTTATTGTTCATGTAATCTGAATACCAGAGTAACTATAAGTAGAAGTGAAATTGTGTCTTGCCCAAGATCAACAGTGACAATTGGTGATTAAGACCAAGTCCACCTCTGGCCCAGCTGTGTGTCTATGGGGCTGTATCCATGCAGAGAAGGACCTCTTATTCCATTTCATACAATGCAGCAATTGAGCTAATACTGGATTTCTAACTACTTCTTTCTTGAACTCATTGTTTTTCTGAATATTTGCATTATTTTGTTTTGCTATTCCATGAATATGTTTGTCTACACTTGATGTTTGTCTACAATATCAAAGTTTGCATTCTTAAAACACAAATTCAAAGCTTTAAATGAAACATGAAAATAGCAAAAGAAAACAAAAGACAAGTAAATCTGAGAATTGTTCACTAATATAAATGTATAAAATTATAGTTTGATATAAACATTCTTTTGTCTAAAGCAAATACATTTGAAGTATTAGTGATTTCTTACACTTTGAACTATATAGGAATGAAGATATATTTAGGTTTCCTATAAGTTATTTCTCTTGAATGTAATAAAACCTGTTCTTTCTAGGAAGACTTATTTTTTCAGCAAAATTGGAAAATTATTAAGATTTAACTATAGCATAAGATGCAAATAAGCAAAAAATGAATTAACTTGAAAATAACTATTCTAGATCATACATTTACATCACATTAATGGTCTGGCAGTTTTCAGATGTAACAATTTTCAGTAGAGTGCTTATAGTTTTATGGATAATATTACCTTGCTTGAAAAACTCTTCCAAATGCCCCCTCGCCAATATCTCTCACATATTCAATGTTATTTCTTGGATACTCCAAGCTGAGCAACTTGGGATTCAGCAGAAGGGGCATCCTCTGATACATGGGATTGGGATGGAGCCTATCTAGCAAAAGCTCAGATGGCAGGGTGGTGAGAGTGACTGCTGCTGATTCTCTGCAAGTAAGACAGACAAGATCAATAAAGAACTCGGGCAGGGCATGGTGGTTCACACCTGTAATCCTAGCTACTCAGGAGGCTAAGATCTGAGGGTCAAGATTCAAAGCCAGCTCAGGCACAAAAGAACCTGAGATTCTTGTCTTTTATTAACCTCTATAAAACAGGAAATAGGCTTGGCTCAAGGGTAGAACAGTAGCCTTTAGCTGAAGAGCTCAGGGACAACACCCAGGCCAAGTTCAAGCCCCATGATCCACACACACACACACACACACACACACACACACACACACACACAAAAAAAAAAACAAAAAAAAAACAAAACAAAAAAAAAACCCACTTCGGGACCAGGTAAAGTATTTGTGTTCAGACCTATGGAAAAATGTGATGTTTTGAAGTAAATAAAACATATTGCAGCCAGGCACTGGTGGCTTATGCCTGTAATCACACCTACTCTAGAGACAGATCTGATGATGCTGATTCAAAGCCATCCAGGGGCAGGAGAAGCCTATGAGACTCTTTATTTCCAGTTAACTACCAGGAAGCTATAAGTGGAGCTATGGCTCAAGTGGTAGATCTAACCTTGAGCACAAAAGCTCAGATACAGCACATGGGCCCTGAGTTCAAGCACCAAGATTGTCATACACACAAATAAATATAACAGTAACAAAGCTAGAGATTGTTCAGTTTGAGAGCAATAATTTTGTTGGGTGTCAGGTCAAAAGATACATTTTCCCCACCATGTGGCCATTATCCAAACTTGTAGGAGCGATGGGCTTGACAGGGAACGCGGGAAGCAGGAGTAGCCATTTTCTTCCAAATTGTTGTTTAAGTTGTGTTGAAAAAAATTAAATTTAGGATATGTTATCACGTGGAAAAGACGCATTAGCATTTTTAAAGATGATGATATGGGTACTGACTAAGGGATCTGAATGCCATTAGAAAAGTGGTGCTGCCAGGCACCAGTGGCTCACGCCTGTAATCCTAGCTACTCAGGAGCTGAGATCTTCAAAATCTGCCTGGGAAGAAAAATCTATGAGATTCTTATTTCCAGTTAACCAGCAAAAAGCTGGAAGAAGAGGTGTGACCCAAGTGGGAGAGCACCACTAGCCTTGCTCGAAAAAGCCAAGCATAAGTATAAGACCCTGAGTTCAAGCCCCAATACTGGCACATTTTTTTTGTTATTCTGGGTCATGGGACTTGAACTCTGGGCCTGGGCACTGTCCCTGAGCTCTTTAGCTCAAGGCTATCCCCATACCCCTTGAGTCTCAGCCCTACTTCCCGTTTCTTAGTGGTTAATTGGAGATGAGTCTCATGGTGTTCTTAGTGCCTAGCTGGCTTTGAGCTGTGGTCCTCAGATCTCAGCCTCCAGAGTGGCTAGGATTACAGGCATGAATCATCATGCCTGGAACAACTTTTTAAAAGAAAGTATTAATATTATATGTGTTATATCATCTTGCTGTCCATTCTATGATTCACTATTACTGAATATTTTAAAGCATTTCATGTTGTGATTAACTTTAACTTAAATCTCACCTTTTCTTGTTTTTCCATTCTTTCCTTCGTCGGCAGCAATACAGAGTACTTATGATGAGAAGAACAAACCCCGCAAAGCTGGACATGATGGTGATGATTACAGTCATGGAGTAGGTAGGTGAGACAGGGAAGGAAGAGGAGGAAGGCAGATTTGGAATGTCCACACTTGGCTTTGATGATGACATTGGTGGGAATGCTGTAAGTAAACAATCATTCCTTTCATTTCTTCTGAAAGCTTCAAAAAGCATTTTTTCTTTATCCAAGTAATTAGTAAATGAAGTTTCATGTAGAATATATATTGATGTCATAGGTTTTCTCTAGTTATATATCTGTAAAGTCTAATTGTAAGAATTCTGCAAAGCTTAGGAACATGCAGCTTAAGGAATCATAGAATTGTAAAGATGAGACTCAGGGAGTCTTATATATATCCAAGAGAAGTATAGATCTTTGGCTAGTGTCCTCAATGCAGTATTATAATGTCTGTAATTGATAACAATCATGGAAATTATTAGAATATTTTCAGATAATTAGACTTTAGGTCAGTATTATCAGAGCTGAGCTTTTATATACATATAATGGAAGCAACTGAAAATGCTATAACACAAATGGAACTCATCTAAAACTTGAACTCAACCTTTCTTCCACTGTAAACAGTCAATGCAATTTTAAAACAAATAATGTTTTCATTAGTTCTGGCAGTCAAACGATGTAATTCTACCACAGTGCGTATATTGTGTATGTATTAAGATAACCTTGTTAAATATACTTTGAATCCTCTTAGTACATTTGAGTAAAGACAAAAACCATGAATGTAGAATATTTAACTAACAACTAATAAGAATATTTTATTGGCCAAAAGTGAACATGGTAGCCTAAAAAGAGAGAATAAGCCTTCTTTTCAAGTATTTGTGAAATACTTATGTACATGATTTATGTCAACGTCTCAAAAGAAGAAATTATGCAAAACTACTTTCTGATCAAAATAAATTTATTATTAGATTTTTTAATTCAACAGGAATTTAAATGAAAGATAAAAGACTGTAATTTTTTAAATTAAAAATTTAATGATAAGCCAGGAACTAGTGGCTTAAACCTGAAATCCTAGCTACTCAGGAGATCTGAGTATCTCTGTTCAAAGCCAACCCAGACAGGAAAGTTTGATACTTTTATGTCTAATTAACCACCAACAAACCAGAAGTGGAGCTGTGTCCCAACAGGGTAGAGTGCAAACTTTGAGTATAGTAGTTTAGGGACAGCTCCCAGTCCCTGAGTGCAAGCCCAGGACCAGCATCCCACTGTCCCGCACACACACTTTAAAAAAAAAAAAAAAAAGAAGAAGAAGGTTTTCTAGCCATGGTTACAGGGAAAAAAAATCCCTTAATAATGTATGTGAAGAGTGGCCAAAACTGTGGTCACTGGTAAACTCATAGTTTTAGCATCTTCCCTTAAATATGAACAAAGAGAATAAAAGAAAACATGTAGAAAAATAATAGCTGCTAAATGCAAACAGAAGTTAATAAGTTAGAATACCAAAATGGTAGACCTGAAAAATAGATTGTTAGTTTTATAAACATATGTACAGTTGTTTAATCAGTTGAATTTTAACTTTAGAAGGATGAGAAGGGTAGAAATTAGGAATGATAAATGAGTTAACACAACAGACCCAAGACCAATAAAAACAAAATAGTATATAATTAGTAATTACATTTATTAATCTTAAGGAAAATGATAGGAATATATTAGTTACCAAATTGGGTGAACAACAAAATGTTGACAGAGCCATAAGCAAGAATCATTGTAGAATTATGCATATAATCTTTCGCTCTTCAATGAGGTAAAATTTCCATGTTTTAACGTGTTTGAGTAAGAGAAAATAAAATTCTTTTAAGAAGTTAATAATACTAATAACACAACCTGGCAGTGTAGATTATACAACATAGATGTAGCCCTTGACTTTGGTATAGTAAAAAAATAGTGATTACTAACCATACTATGGACAAAGGCCTCATATCTAAAATATATCAACAGCTCAAAAAATTGAATCACTCCAAAACTAATCTCCAAAGAAACAACCATCCCATTAAAAGATGGGCCAAAGACGTAAAGAAAGTCTTCTCTGAAGAAGAAATAAAAATGGCCTATAGACACATGAAGAAATGCTTGACATCTTGGCCATAAAAAAATGCAAATCAAAAACAACTCTAAGATTCCACCTCACTCCAGTTAGAATGGCCAGGATCAAGAAATCTAAGAAAAACAGATGCTGGAAGGGATGTGGCCAGGAGGGATCACTACTACACTGTTGGTGAGAATGCAGAATCAGTCAACCACTATGGAAAGCAGTATGGCAATTCCTCAAAAGACTAAGCATAGAGCTCCCCTATGACCCAGGAATTCCAATACTTGGCATTTACCCAATCGTCCAGAAACAAGGACATACTAAATCCACTAGCACAACAGTGTTCATTGCAGCACTATTTACCATAACAAAGATATGGAACAAACCCAGATGTCCCTCAGTTGATGAGTGGATCAATAAGACATGGTGTTTATACACAATGGAATTCTATGCTGCTGTCAAAAAGAACAACATCGCCCCATTTGTAGGGAAATGGAAAGACTTAAAAAAATCATAGTAAGTGAAGTAAGCCAGACTCAAAGGAACTTAGGCTCAATGGTTTCCCTCATTTGTCATAATCAGTAGAAACCTTGGGCTCTCCTAGCAGAGATTTGCAATAGAACAAAATCTAGATACATAAGGCCATATAGTATGACGCTAAATGAAAGGACCTTCAGGATATAGAAATAAAAGCCATATAATGAATGACTGTTGTTTTTAATGTACTATGTTATTTCTCATCTCTTTTGCTGTCCCTTGGTTATCTCATATTGTTACAGTATTTCACTTTGTTAACTGATATATTGTATATATTCTTGATTGGTTATTTGAAATTCAATAGGGAAAGGGGGAAAACAACATGAGTGGCAGGAGGGGGGGGAGGAAAATGAGGACCATGACATGAGAAAGGGTATCAAAGTATGTGAAGTAATTCACCTTCTATCTGATGAATATAATGTAACCCTTCTATTAATTACAATAAAAATATATGAAAAAAGTAGTAATTAAATATTTGAGAATGAATTCATATATTACAAAGTTGAAAGAGATCTATAGCCATTTGAGACAGGAAATTTGTGAAAGAAGGCAGTTAGGGTACTTAGGTATGTCTTATTAGCCTTTGAATACACACAGGGATTAAGCCCTACCTAGCACTGGGTTAGTAACTGGTTTTGAAGCCTGTAGAGGTTGAATTTGGTCACTGCTGTGACTCAAGCAGGCACTGGGGATCCCAAGAGCATCAGCATGGCAATAAAACATTGGTGCAGGGCCAATAGGAGGAGGCCCCATCTGGCAGAGAGCTTACACATCCCAGGTTCTGGTAGGATTGCCTCAAAAGTGGTCTGATTCTCTAGAGTGAGCCTCCCTAGATCTCTCAGTCTAGGATGGGTAGGGAAAGAGCCTTAAGTGAGGAGGTTTGCTTCCTGCTGAAAATAAAGTGAGAGCAATTACTAAAAGGGAGAAATAGCTATTTTTCTATGTGGATTTTAGAGAACAGTTCCTACCATAGCGAAAGGAACATAATGTGTGAGGTCAGTAGTGTAATCTCCTTTGTAAGTATAAGGATATTTTTCTACAAAAATACCATAATTATATTTTAATGATATACTGAAAGAACAATCTGTGATGACTCAGTAAGAGTCACTACAACTCTCCCAAGCCTAAGATTCATTTTTTTTCAAGTCCTGGGCTTGAGCTCAGGGCCTGAGCACTGTTCTTGGACTTTCTCAAGGCTAGATCTCTACTACTTGTGCCACAGCACCACTTCCAGCTCATTTCTATGTATATGGTACCGAGGAATCAAACCCGGGTCTTCATGCATGTTAGGCAAGCATTCTACCACTAGGACAAACTCCTGGCGCAGATTCATTTTTTAAATGCAAGATGTAACATGCTTTGAAAACAAGTTGTTTTCTGTATAGGTTTAAATACTTGATACTTTTAATATAGTTTGTTATTTCTTAAAGAAATCACTGCTTCAGATCTGTTTGTTCTGATCTAAAGCTATGCTACTGCTTGTCTCTTTGGGTCCAATCAGTTTGGATTTCAGTTCACTTTGTGTTTACCATTTTCTTTTCCTTTTTATCTTTCTCTTCTCTAATTCATTTTATCTCTTTATCTTTTTTCCCTCCAAACACTGAGGAAGACCGTATTCAGTCATTCAGTTACAACTTAATGCATTCATTAAATCAGTATTGTTAGTAAGTACCAGAAAAACTGTAATGGTCATTACAAGCCTTTGATTATGGTTGGAAAAAATGCTCTGACAGATAATTACAATAAAATATATGAGTTTGTTATAAGAGTAGTAAGAACAGGCTGCTCATGAAAACTCAGGTACAGCATCCAATCAGATTTAGGCATAGTGGGTAGGTATTCTAAAGTAAATTTAAGTTATAAGGAATGAGTGAGTAATAACCAGATGAAAGGTGCATTTTGTCTAAATATTGTGTCCCTTGAAAAATTGTATTTGAAAAGAGGGCAAAGTCCTCATTTATTGGATTCATCCATGTATAAAAGTGGAACTAGACAGGTCTTTGCCCCTTGTGCATTGTGAGGTAGAAGTGAGAAGACAACTGTGTCCACAGCTATGTCTGTGACATCTGTGTCTGTGGCCTTCACCTGACATCAAACCTTCCAATGCCTTGATCTTGAATATCTGGTCTCCAGAATTGTGAGAAATAAATTATAGTTGTTTACAAGCCACCTGCTCAATGGTATTTTCATATAGTATCCATCACAGACTGAGAAAAAAGTATTACATGTAAGCGGTTAGGTCTATGATGGGGGTTAGAGAGTAGAATAGCTTCAGGATGGTGAGGTGGTGTTCTACACAGAAGAAATATAGCATGAGGGTGGTCTGAATCAAGCTGTTATTTTCCCAAAGTCTACCTAACCATTTCATTGTTTGAGTTAGGATGTATCTATAGGCTACAAATACAAGGTTCAGGACCTAAAAGATCTTGCATGCCCATCTAAGCAATACGAACTTGGATCATCAGTAAATGGAGCAGTAAATGAACATCCTTACAAGTAATCAATTACAGTAGAAAGTGAACTATTAGTGGCGGCTATTCAAGAAGGAATCAGTTAGCCAGGTTTGGTGGCTCACACCTGTAATGCTAGCTACTAAGGAGGCTGAGATCTGAGGATCAAGGTTCAGAACCAGACCGGGTACAAAAGGACCTGAGACTCTTATCTCCAGTTAACCTCTAGAGAATGAGGGTCACTAAAGGACCCGAGACTTATCTCCAATTAACCTCTAGAAAATCGGATGTGGGGCTTGGCTCAAGGGTAGCCTTGAGCTGAAAAGTTCAAGGACAGCGCCCTGGCCGAGTTCAAGCCCCAAGCCCCACATGAAAAAGAAGGAATCAAACAGATAAGCTTTACTATCTAGGAGGTCTTGGGTAATAAAAATGATAAGGAAAAGCGGAGGATATCAGGTATAAACCTAGGTTCTGAAGATAGAACCACAATCAGAAATATTTGAGTTCAAACCCTGGTTCAGCCCCATACCAAAGGAGTCAATTTGGGGCAAGTTGCTTAGTTTCTCACGTAGAGAAATATGTAGAGTAGGCTGGGAGATTGGCCTAGTGGTGGAGTCCTTGCCTAGCATGCACAAAGGCCCGGGTTCGATTCCTCGGTTCCACATATATTAAAAAAAAAACCAAAAAGACGGAAGTGGTGCTGAGGCTCAAGTGGAAGAGCTATAGCCTTGAGAAAGTCCAATGACAGTGCTAAGGCCCTGAGTTCAAGCACAGGACTGGCAAAAAAAAAAGAAAAGATAGCTGCAACATTATGTAGCAACCAAACCAACATTACAAAAAATTCTCAAAGATGTTCTACACATAGAAAACCAACATAAATGCAATACCGAGAAAGAAATGGCACCTAACATCATACCATCTAAGTAAAACAACAACTGTCAAGACACAGGCCCTAATGAAAGCTTTTAAAAATGGTAGGAACTAATAAATTCTCAATCCTAACTCTCAATATCAATAGACTTAACTCTCCAATTAAATGGCATAGACTGTCTAGTTGGATCAAAAAGCGAGATCCATCGTTCTGCTGTCTTCAAGAGACACATCTTACCCCAAAAAACAAACATTTTTTGAAAGTAAGAGGTTGGAATAAACTCTATCAAGCTAACGTCCCCATAAACAGGCTGGAGTTGCCATCATCATATCAGAAAAAATAGACTTCAAACTAAAATTAGTGAGAAAAGACAAAGAAGGTTACTACATACTACTAAAGGGATCTATCCTCCAGGAAGACATAACGATCCTAAATATCTACACACCCAATCCCGGAGCTCCGAACTTCATCAAGCAAACTTTACTTTCACTGAAACCATACATAGATCGAAACACAGTGATTGTTGGTGACTTTAACACACCAGTCTCACCTATGGACAGATCAACAAGGCAAAAACTCAACAGAGAAACCTTAGAATTGAACAACTATATAGACCAACTAGATCTAACAGACATCTGCAGAATATTTCACCCAGCAACAACACAATATGCATTTTTTTCAGCAGCACATGGAACATTTTCCAAAATAGACACAATTTAGGCCATAAAACAAACCTGGACAGATTCAGAAACACTGAAATTATTCCCTGAACACTCTCAGATGACAAAGGCATCAAATTGGAACTGAACACACATCTCCAACAAAGAAAACCCTGTAACTCATGGAGATTGAACAACACATTGTTGACCCATCACCAATGGGTCATCAAAGAGATCAGAACAGAAATCCAACAGTTTATGAAATTTAACAATAAGGAACACACACAATACCAGCTCCTTTGGGACACGACAAAGGTAGTACTCAGAGGAAAATTTATGGCTCTGAGTGCCTACAGCAACAAGTTGGAAAAATCACAAACCAACAAGTTAATGCGTCACCTTAAGCTCCTGGAAAAAGAGCAACAAACCAACCCTAATCCCAGTAGAAGGAAGCAAATTATTAAAATCAAAGCAGAATTAAATGATTTGGAATCCAAAAAAACTGTAGAAAGAATCATCAAAACAAGGAGTTGGTTCTTTGAAAGAATTAACAAAACTGACAAACCTTAGCAAATCTTACCAAAAAAAGAAGAGAGCATACCGAAATAAAATCGCAGACGAAAATGGTAATATCACGACAAAAATTACCAAGATCCAGAGCATCATGAGGAAATACTTCTCATACCTTTATGCCAACAAATTTGAGAATCTAGAAGAAATGGATGAATTCCTAGCCAATATTAACATACCCACACTGAACCAAGAGGAACTAACCCAACTAAACAGGCCTATTTCAAGCACTGAAATAGAAATGGCAATAAGAGACCTTCCACCTAAGAAAATCCCAGGGCCAGATGGATTCACAGCTGAATTCTATAAGGTTTTCAAAGCAGAGCTCACACCAATACTCCTCAAGCTCCTCAACAAAATTGAAAATGAAGGTTCTTTACCCAAACTCATTCTATGAAGCCAGTGTAACCCTCATCCCCAAACCAGACAGAGATTCATCAGAGAAAGAGAACTATAGACCTATTGCTTTGATGAACATCGATGCAAAACTTCTCAACAAAATACTAGCCAACCGTCTACAACAACTTATCAAAAAAATTATACACTATGATCAAACAGGATTCATCACAGGAAGGCAAAGCAGGTTCAACATACACAAATCAATTAATATAATTCAACACATCAACAGGAGCAAGGACAAAAATCACATGATTGTCTCAATAGACGCGGAAAAGGCATTTGACAAGATCCAACACCCCTTTATGTTAAAAGTTCTGGAGAAACTAGGAATCCATGGAACATTCCTCAATATAATAAAGGCTTTGTATGACAAACCCACAGCTAGTATTATACTTAATGGCGAAAAGCTAAAGCCATTCCCTCTAAAATCAGGAATGAGACAAGGATGCCCACTCTCTCCACTCCTCTTTAACATAGTATTAGAATTCCTAGCCAGTGCAATAAGGCAAGAAGCAAGCATAAAGGGGATCCAAGTAGGAAAAGAGGAAGTAAAACTATCCCTCTTTGCAGATGACATGATTCTGTATTTAAAGAATCCTATAGACTCTACTCCCAAGCTCCTTGAGCTGATTCAGAACTTTGGAAGGGTAGCAGGCTATAAAATTAACCCTCAAAAATCAACTGCCTTCCTCTACGCCAACAGTGAGAGGAACGAGGCAACAATCAGGACAGCAACTCCTTTCACAATAGCCTCAAAGAAAATAAAGTACCTAGGAATTAGCGTAAAGAATGTAAAGGACCTTTTTGATGAAAACTTTAAAACCCTAAAAAAGGAAATTAAAGCAGAACTAAGGAAATGGAAAAACCTCCCATGCTCCTGGATTGGAAGAATCAACATCGTGAAAATGACAATCTTGCCAAGGGCTATCTAC
The DNA here is from genome assembly GCF_031878675.1 of Megascapheus bottae. NCBI lineage: Eukaryota > Metazoa > Chordata > Mammalia > Rodentia > Geomyidae > Megascapheus > Megascapheus bottae. The sequence continues at coordinate 71,669,401 of NC_143511.1, read as the reverse complement.
AAATTTAACGCAATACCCATCAATATCCCAGTGGCATTCTTTAAAGAAATAGAAGAGGCAATCCAAAATTTCATATGGAATGATAAAAGACCCCGTATAGCAAAAACACTTCTTAGCAGAAAGAACAGCACAGGAGGAATTTCAATACCAAACTTTAGACTCTATTAAAGAGCTATAATTATCAAAACAGCTTGGTACTGGCACAAGAACAGGCCTGAAGACTAATGGAACAGAACTGAGGACCCAGATATTAAACCACAGACCTATGGCCACCTAATCTTTGATAAGGGAGCCAAAAAAATAGAATGGAAGAAAGATAGCCTCTTCAACAAGTGATGCTGGCAGAACTGGTTAAGCACCTGCAGAAAACTAAAGTTGAATCTTTCTTTGTCACCCTGCATCAGGATTAACTCCAAATGGATCAAAGACCTTCAGGTAAAAGGAGACACACTGAAAACTTTACAAGAAGGAATAGGAGATACACTAGGCCTCCTTGGCACAGGTCATAACTTTCTTAATAAGGACCAAGAATCACAACAAATCAGAGAAAGGCTGGATAAGTGGGACTGCATTAAACTGTAGAGCTTTTGTATGGCAAAGGACATAGCTAGTAAATTAATTAGGAAGCCTACAGAGTGGGAGAAGATCTTCACCAACCATACAATGGACAAAGGCCTCATATCTAAAATATATCAACAACTCAAAAATTGAATCACTCCAAAACTAATCTCCAAAGTAACAACCATCCCATTAAAAATGGGCCAAAGACTTAAAGAGAGTCTTCTCTGAAGAAGAAACAAAAATGGCCTATAGACACATGAAGAAATGCTCAACATCTCTGGTCATAAAAGAAATGCAAATCAAAACAACTCTAAGATTCCACCTCACTCCAGTTAGAATGGCCAGGATCAGGAAAACTAATAACTACAGATGCTGGAGGGAATGTGGCCAGGAGGGATCACTACTACAGTGTTGGTGGGAGTGCAAACTTGTTCAACCACTATGGAAAGCAGTATGGCAGTGCCTCAAAAGGCTAAACATAGAACTCCCCTATGACCCAGCAATTCCCCTACTTGGCATTTACCCAGTTGGCCAGAAACTAGGGCATACTAAATCCACTAGTACAACAATGTTCATTGCAGCATTATTCACCATAGCAAAGATATGGAACCAGCCTAGATGTCCCTCAGTTGATGAGTGGATCAACAAGTTGTGGTATTTGTACACAATGGAATTCTATGGTGCTGTCAGAAAGAATGACATCGCCCCATTTGTTAGGAAATGGAAAGCCTTAGAAAAAATCATATTAAGTGAAGTAAGCCAGACTCAAAGGAACTTAGGCTCAGTGGTTTCCCTCATTCATCATAATCAGTAGAAACCTTGGGCTCTCCTAGCAGAGATTTGCAATAGAGCAAAACCTTGATACATAAGGCCATATAGTATGAAGCTAATTGAATGGACCTCTAGGATATTGAAACAAAAGCCATATAATGAATGATTGTTGTCCTTAATGTACTGTGTTATCTGTCATCTCTTTTGCTGTCCCTTGGTTATCTCATATTGTTACCGTATCTCACTTTGTTATCTGATATATTGGATATATTTGTATTTGGTTATTTGAAATTGGATAGGGAAGGGTGGAAAACCAAGATGTGGGGGTGGGGGGAGGGTAATGGGGACTAAGACATGTGAAAGGGCATCAATGTATGTGAATTAATGCACCTTCTATCTGGCAAATATCATGTAACCCTTTTATTAATTACAATAAAAAATTTAAAAAAGAGAAATATGTAGAATGGAGAACATTCATAGTACTTAGTTTTGTAGGGCTGCTTAGTATCACTAGGAACAATAATTAACCTAGCCCAGTGATAGGTTTACCTTGGTAAATCTGTAGTTGTTAACTCCTCATGGGGAGCATAAAGACAATAAAGAAGAATCAGAGAGAAAAGTAAACCTAATGAGAGCAACCCAGATTATAGTTCTTTTGCCACTGAACCTTTGAAACAGAAGATTACTCAGGGCTGAGTACTTCTGTAAAATATGTGAAATCCCACAGAAGAGACAAACAGAATTTAGCAGATTCTGCATTGTTAATGTAAATAGGACAAAAGCATAACATATGGTCCTAAAGATATTTCACCTCAGCTAAAGAAACTTCAAATCTAAAACTCTGAAATTTTAGTACTTGTGCGAAGGGACTAAAACCCTCAGCTCCAAGTTGTACCCAAGACCAAAGTCATCAGAATGGATGGGGAACTTGGGCAACTACATTTTTAAAACTTTTCAGTTGGTTTCAATGTGTAGACTATGTGAAGAGCTACATGGAGCCAGGCATGGTGGCATACCACTGTAATCCAGGATTTAGGAGGCAGAAGCAGTCTAATCATGAGTTCAAGTCCAGTTTAGGCTTCACAGTGACCTCAAGGCTAACCTGAGTGATACAAAGGAATCTTTGTCTTTAAAAACAAAAGGAGGGGCTTCATGGTTCAGCTTATAATCCTAGCTACTTGGGAGGTAGAAGTCTGGGGGTCATAGTTTGAGCCCAACTTGGACTCATAAAAGTTAACGAGAATTTGTCTGAACCAATGGTTGAGTTGGCGGGGGCAGGGGGGGGTTATGCCTGTTAATCTTCAGCTTTGGAGAGAGCAGTGACATAGTAGTGACCGCTTGCTATACCTGAGACAAAGGGAAGCATAGAAAGAAGAATCACAATTCAGCCTGGCCTAGCCATAAACAGAGCCTATGCTTTGTAGCTAACACATAAAGGGACTTAAGTAGTGTCTCAAGAGTGCCTGTTAGCAAGCATAATGTCCTAAGTTCGTATTTCAAGGCTCTAGGTTTGATCCCCACAACTGAAAAAAAAAAAAAGGCAGAAAGAATGTTAGAGAAATGAAAAGCTGGGCCTGGTGGCTCACATCTGTAATCATAGCTACTCAGGAGGCTGAGATCTGAGTATTGAAGTTCAAAACTAGCTCCAGCATTAAAACTGTGAGACTCTTATCTCCAGTTAACTATCAGAAAAACAGAAGTGGCTCTGTGGCTCAAGTGCTAGGGCCATAGAACCTTGATCTGAAGAGCTCAGGGACAGAGCCCAGTTGTCCCTGGCCCAGAGTTAAAGCCCTATAATGGACCAAAAAAAATTTCTTCCTTGGGCTAGGAGTGTGTCTTAATAGTAGAGTGCTCGCCTAGCATGTATGAAGCCCTGGGTTTGATTCCTTGGTACCACATACACAGGAGAGGCTGGAAATGGTGCTATGACTCAAGTGGTAGAGCATTAGCTTTGAGAAAGCTCAAGGACAGTGCTCAGCCCTGAATTCAAGCCCCAGGACTGGCCAAAGGAAAAAATCTTCCTTGTTAATTACAGTACAACTGGGAGGATGCTGGTGGCTCATGCCTGTAATCCTAGCTACTCAGAAGGCTGATATCTGAGGATCATGCCTTGAAGCCGTCCCAGGCAGGAAAGTCTCTGAGATTTTTATTTTTATTTCTAATCAACCACAAAAAAATGTAGATATGACCAAGTGGCAGTGTGCTAGCATTGTTCAAGAAAGCTTAGCGATAGTGTCCAAGTTGTGAGTTCAAGCCTCAGAACCAGCACCCAAAAAAAAAAGGAAGAAAGAAAGAAATTATGACATTCTAGAAGTAGGAAACTTTTTTGGAAAAAGGCATTATATTTGAGTTTTCTTTTTAATTTTTTGTGTTCTTATTTAGAAAAATTCAATGGAATGATCATAAAAATATCCAATGGTCAGCATTAGAAACAAACTCATGCTGTCAAAATTTAGTGCCAAGCTCCCCAAAATAGTTTGTCCAAATAAAGATTATCAACAAGCTCAGTGAAGAAATGGGTGTTTGTCCTCATCTATAAATCATTAAATAATGCAAAGTCATGAATACAAAATCAGAAGGCAACATTTTGAATTTGGCTTATATTTTATAGACCTATATGACATAGAATAGCTAAGAACCTCAAGGCTAAGGATAGTATTCACATCCTTTTTAAAGGGAGGAGGATTCTTTAAGTCTTAAACAGAAGCTGTAGAGCTTCCATTGCTCTTTCTTCATGTTCTATTTTCAGTGAATATGGTGAAAGGTACTAAGTATTTCTATTCTGTCATAAAGTATGAGTGTAAATATGCATGCATAAATTCAATACATACACATAAGATTTCAAAGGCACAAACAGAATTACTTACTTGTTAGGTTTTCTTTTTTATAATCTAAAGAGGAAAGGATAAAAATTGGTTTTAAGTGAGCATATGGATACCTCGTGAATTCAGTGAGAGTGTAAGAAATGTGATTTCTCTTTCAGCTTCTTAACAGGTAATTGGAAAACATTCTTTGCATTCAAATATGAAAATTATGATTTTGAAATTAAACCAGCTGTTCTGGATGACAGCGTAGATTTTTACAGAGCAAGTATATTAAAGCAACATGCAGCAATTCTGTTGTGTTTTGTCCATCAGCATTTGCAAACACATGCCTTATTTGTGCTTGCATGAAAGCTGCTCAGATGGCTAAGGAAAACAACTTTACTTCTTTATACTACTCTTAGGAGAAACTATGAAGTGTTTCTTAGCCACTTTTCTGCACATTCCAGAAAACATTCTTAGCTCCATGAAATAAGGTGACATCCAAGCAGCAGTTAAAAATACTAAATTACTTTAGAACAAATGGAGTATGTCTTCATGATGACCTCTGCTCTTAGTATAGCATTAAGACTTTGCTATTAGGTATGAAAGAAAAACAAAACAAAACAAAATTTAGTAAAGCAAAATAATCAGGAACCTGAAGTTCATCATTATTTATTAAACATAGTAAATTTCGCTTAACTATGAAAGTTTTGGAGGAAACATTGTTACCTAAATATGGCAGCCTGGTGCATGCCATAGGATCCCAGTGCATGCTGGGAAGCTTGCTGCAGTCTAGCATGGAAAAGAGGTGTGTCCTGGATCCAGGGCGTCCTCGGTGGCTCTTTTCTTCCATTAGTAGCCATTCTTTTGCACAGAAGAGCTCCTTTACTGCTAAGCAGTATTCCCTAAATAATTGAATGTAGAACAGATCTTAATGATGAATCACAATATATGAAAGGCAAATTACACTGGAGCTTAAGTTTTGCCACTTGAGCTATGACTCCAGTCCCTTTTGCTCTGGTTTTGATTTGGTATCAGACCTCACTTTTTGACTTGGCTAGCCTGAACTATGGTCTGCCTACTTATGCTTCCCACCTATGTGAGATAGCAGACATGATCCATCATATTCAGCTTTTTCTGTTGAGTGTTAATTATATTTCCATTCACTGTACTATGATCTCTGCTTTTGCACACATATGAACATGTCCATAATTTAAAATTAGAAAGAATTCACAGGTTCATTTTGCATTGTAAAAAGTCACAAAATATACAGGTGTTTATTTCTTCCAATTTTATTAGAAATGATTGAGCACTATAGTGGGAAAAGGGGAAAAGATTATAAGGAGAGGAAAAATAGTTTTAATTCTGCTTAAAATTACCAAGTACACTTAAGATCTTTCTTTTTCTCTTTATGCTTATGTCTTTTTTATGTTATTGGGATTTGAACTCAGAGCCTTATAATTATGAGGCAAGCACTCTACCACATGAGCCATAACTCTTAATCTTGTATCTTTTATTTTTTTATATTATGGAGTAATGTGGTTTTTAAAAAGGGCTATCACAAGAAAGAAATAGTTTAAATCTAATTTGTTGTTTCATGCATCAGTCTACATTGTTGAACTGCTTCACCTATAGTCACTATGTGAACATGATAATTATCCGAGAGCTCATCACAAATTATGTTACCAGTGCTTAGGAGAAGACTGACAATCTATTGTAATATTCCTTTGCTGCTTGCACTGTTTTATCTATTATACATATGTAGTAAAGGAGTTCACTATTGAGCAGCATCTCCAATTTACAGTTTTGATAATCCTGTGAAGAAGATCAAGAACAGTAACCCTAATTTAAAAATGCAGTATTCATAGAGGCATTCTTTCTTCAAATAACTGTGAGAGCATTTGAAACAATCGGTATTTCCTAACTTTCAGAAAGACCGAGTTTTACTTTTTATCTGCTCCTTTCCTTTTTCTTTTTAGCAATAGTCTATTTTTTACTGAGAGAATTCTCTCAATATCACAGTCCCCAGAAATTTTTAGATGTCAAGCCTAATCACAATGCAGTCATCTTAGATGAGAAAGAATTCTATTATTCTCATAGTAGCCCCACAAATTTTGTAGTAAGTTAGGAATAACACTCTACTTAATGACTTTGTTAAATTTAAGATGGTTCCTGGGTTTTTTTTTAAATCAAAGCAGAGGTGGAGTTGGGCACCAGTTGCTCACTCCTGTGATCATAACTATTCAGGATGTTGAGATCTGAAGACTGAGGTTCAAAACCATAATTAGAGCTGCGGTTCAAATGGTAAGTGCTGGCCTTGAGCAAAAACACTCACGGACGGTACCCAAGCCCTGAGTTCAAGGCCCAGGACTGGCATTATCAAACGATAAATAACATAAGTGAAAATGTGTTATATTGTGTAGTTTTTGTGTGTTTTCTCAAAAAAAATTTAAGAAAGGCTTTCTATCCATTATCTAATGTATTTCATGCAGGTGTTTGATCCTTTAATATTTTCAACTTTGTTGCACTAAAGAGGAAACTGAAATTTAAGCCAAAATACATATGAATACATCTAGAAAGAAGAATTAACTTCTACTGGATTCAAAAACCAAGGTGATACTTGTCTTTTACATAAAAGAATAAAATTAAAGGAAAGGACAATGCTAAGGAACATAAATGTGTGAATTTCAATTTCTATGGGATATAGAAGTTTTAATGACATGTCTATTATTAACCTCCCTTTCCCAAATGAGAAAAGAATGTCAGTACTTAGAATATAAGATGAAATATGCTTACCTGATAATACTATTTCACCATTTACTATGACACCATTTACTGACAAATAATGCTAACTTGTAGTGTCCCCTTTATTTTTCTTTAGCTTGGCCTGTTCGTAAAGTCCATGTTTGTTTAGAATATCTATTTGGTAAATAGCTGGCATATTGACATAAGGGGCTTTGATTATGATAACATCACCTTAACAAGAGTACAGGACTGGCTTTTGATATTGTAGGTTGTCAACAATGATAACATGATTTCTCCTTTTGGATAAAGCTAGAGTTTGCCTTTACTATTACCCACAAAAAAATTGTAAACTCTTCCACTATGCAGACAGGACAGTGGAATTTCATATTTACTCCTATAGAAAGCTTTACCTGCAAATGGGGCGGGGAGTGGGGGCCACTCCAGGGCTGCACTCTTGGAAGACATGGTTGCACAGCAAGGCCTCAGCAGCTGGCCGGCAGAGTGGGCTCACTGCCTTCAGTTCATTCCAGGCAGTATGGACCAGTAGCTCTTGGGCTTCTTCAGGGTCCACGTAGGAGGTGTTGAAAAACACAAAAGCATCTTTTGCTAGGACTGTGTCACACACCTCCCCTCTGTACTTGGTACAGTAGCCTTTGTTATCTTTCTGTGGTTTACTGAAAGAGGCAATAGTCAACAGTCTCACTCATGTGTTATTCCTTGGCATGCATCCTACATTTCTTTTTTTTATTCTTACATCTGCATCACAGAACCATGCAGGAAATTGTACTCACAAATTGGTTGGAACATTCTATTTGAAGATTATCTTCATTTCCAGCTGTAATTATATCATCTCTAACTACCATCTCTGGTGCTATTATAAAGGCCTAATGTGCTAAAGGGTGTGAAAAAGCTTTGAGAATAGTTAAGGGCTGAATAAATTAGGCATTTTTGTTATTTGCATTTGGAATAAAATTTTTCTGTAGTAGATTGAGTTAATTCTTCAGGAGAAGAAATGCATCTGAAAAACATGGTCATCTTGATGGTTAACAAATGATGGTACGTACTAAATACTCTCATCCAAATGCTTGCAGCCATAAGAAAACAGCTTGTTTGTTTGTTGTGATAGTTAAATGCTTAACCTGTGTAGAACTCACATCTTCATCACACCTTCCATCACTGGCTTCTCTCACTCATACATCCCCCTAGAATTTCCATGAGGAAAAAAGAAAGACATGTTCTACATAGCCAACAGACAAGATAAAATAATGGCATTTGCAGGGAAGTGGATGAATCTAGAGTGAATCATGTTGAATGAGACAAGTCAAGACCAAAGGAACAAAAGGCGCATGGTATCCTTTGTTTGGCTATTAGATCCAAACAGTACAAGAGCGACGACTCAATATTTGCATACCCAGTGCTATGGACATGGTATTGGAAATATAAACACAATTAGATAGACTCTATAGACATAATGTTTTATTACATAGATTAATATGTATCTATGACATACAAACACTCAGCCTAATTTTGCTTATGTTCTAAAATCTAAGTGCCAGTGATTGTATATAGAGATTCCCTTCTTGAATACTTGTTTGCTAAATATGTCATTTGAAATATGATGTAAAAATCAATATTAATAAATTCTTGAATAAAAAAGAAAATATATAAAAGAAAGCCCCCCTAAAAAAACAAAATCCTAGGCCATATAGGATGAGGCTAAGTGAAAGGACCCCCAGGATATAGAAACAAGAGTCATGTAATGTGGGATTGTTGTTCTTAATGTACTATGTTATTTCTCATCTCTTTTGCTGTCCCTTAGTTATCTCATATTGTTACAGTATTTTATCTTGTTATCTGATAGATTGAAGGGAGGGGATGTAAGGAGGGAAATGGGGACAAAAACTAGAGAAAGGGTAGCAATGTTTGTGAAGTAATGCACCTTCTATCTCATGAATATAATGTAACCCATCTATTAATTATAAAAATATATTAAAAAAGAAAGACATGGCGGGAGGAGAATTGATGTTATGGCTTTCAGGAAATGATAAACAGCATCTTCAGCTCTGCTATATTTTCACTGTGTGTTGGTGGAAGCTCCCGGGTCACTTGGTGCCCTAAAGGTCCTTCTATAAAGATGGTGTAAACAACTAAACTCAGACTCTGTCAATGGGTATTTTGTGATGAAAATTCTGTAAATCCTATAGTGCTAGAAGGAGAAAAAGATAAAAGACATCTCTTATAACCTAGAAGCATGGAAAAATAATATATAATAGCTTGAGAAAAAGGAATGGTAATTAGGAGCTGGATAGGACTGTACTTAACAGGATAAGTACATTGGGTAAGAGCAAAATATTCTCTCCCTGTCTCTGCACTCAATTATTCTTTTGGGTTTTGATGTCATGTGCTAATTGCTAAATGATTTTTTCCATAAATGCCCAAAACATCTTTGATTGAAACAAAATGCTTCTTTTCTGGAAAAGAAAATTAAAACAAAAAAAGTTGTTCTCAAGAAAAATTAATGAAGATAGTCTCAGAAAAAAGGACTATTAACAATAATCTGTCTCTCTGAGTTTCTGATTCTTCTATTAATAAAAGAAAGGTTGAAGCAACCTCTAGGTGGCTAAATAAAATTAAGATTATATTTAAGTTTTAAGTATTAAGATTTAACTATGTAATTAAAAAGAAGTGAAAAAGAAAAATGGAATACATAACAGATTTTGAATGAAAAGTAGATCTTAGCTATTATTTTGGTTTCTCTTCTGGAAAGAGCACTATCATCTTTTGCTTGTTGGAAAAACCACAAATACAAAGTACATGATTCATTTTTAATTTTCCATATGTCTATACTGCTCCTCAGATCATGAGCACTTGACTTGGGGCAGTCAACTAACTTTATAATTCAAGCATGTGAGTGGACGTATAAAAATTAACATAGATATCACTCTATCTCTGTCTGTCTGTCTTTCTCATACACACACATGAATCCTATTTATCTAAAATTATTTCTATCTACTATCATCAATCTTTGTCTATTGAGTTTCAGTATTTCAACTACTCCATTTTTCAGAGACTCGCAAACCTTAAATTTTACACATTAATCAACTGTTAGATGAAAGAAATGGGGAAACATTGGGCCATTTTGTTCAATCTTTCCACAACCAGCCCAAATGTGTTTCCCTGCATTAGTTCTTAAGACAGCTGTAAGGCAATTGTAGAATCAGCTGGTCCCACTGCTCATTGTACCATTACATAATGCTGATTATTCTAGAATGCCTTACAAAGATTATCTCTTTAAAATTCTAGTTACTGGACTGGGCGTTTTGCCTAGTGGTAGAGTGCTTGCCTAGCATGCAAGAAGACCCAGGTTCGATTCCTCGGTATCATATACATAGAAAAAAGCTGGTGTTGAGGCTCAAGTGGTAGAGCTCTAGCCTTGAGAAAAGTCCAAGGACAGGGCTCAGGCGCTGAGCTCAAGCCCAGGACTGGCAAAAAATAAGAAAAATTCTAGTTATTACCATACATGGAGCTTATTACTATTTTGCCTCCTGACAAAATAAACCTGAATCTTTCTGCAAAGGTAATAATGGATCTTTATTTGGTCCCATCACTCTCTTTCAACTCTATGCAGTCAAATAGATTTCTGAAAGGATTCTCACTACACTGCTTACCCCCATTTCTTTCTTCTTCAACATGTAAGCATCACCTTCAATAGAATACTTAGCAATGTTACCTTCCAGTTCATATGAAGGTAACACGCAATACCATGTCAAGTGGCTATCATGATGACCAGCCATGCCCTTGTTTGGGCTGTGATAATCCCTTACTCTAGTGTGTCTATATATTGTCCTTCCCATCTGGTGGACTTATATTTGATAACCCTACCTCCACTCTGGTGCAGATAAAGCCTCCCTTATCTAGCAGCTGCATTTTATGCACTTGAACTTTCCTAACAGGTAATGCCAGGATTCTATGCTGTTTCCTCCAAAACACCTGGAGCTGTATTTATTCATTTATGCCCATTATCTTTGTATGTGATTCATTTGCTAAGCCAGAGGTGGACAATAGAGCTCACAGGACAGTATATCCATAAAAATTCTTTAAGCAATACTCAAATTGAACATTGAACTAATAAGTTATGATACTATGTTTAAATATTGGAACTTGGTTAATTATGTTTGTTTGTTTGTTTTCCAGTCCTAGGGCTTGTACTCAGGGTCTGAGCACAATTCTTGGGCTTTCTCAAGGCTACCACGCTACCACACTACCACTTGAGCCACACCACCACTTCTGACTTTTCTATGTATGTGGTACTGAGGAATCAAACCCGGGTCTTTGTGCAGGCTAGGCAAGGATTCTACCACTAGGTCAAACTCCTGGCACAGAATTTGGTTAATTATGAAAAATCACTGTCACATACTCAAAGCTAGTTTAAATTTTTCCATAATCTAAATCATTATCAACACTGATTTTCATAGCTGGGTATATGTATCGACATAGACAATATTTCTTAAGTCTTTCCAAAAGTAAAATTTTCATTTTCATGATTTTTTTGCCAGTCCTGGGCTTGAGCTCAGGGCCTGAGCACTGTCCTTGGATGTCCTTGGACTTTCTCAAGGCTAGAGCTCTACCACTTGAGCCTCAGCACCACTTCTGGCTTTTTTCTGTGTATGTGGTACCAAAGAATCAAATCCAGGTCTTCGTGCATGCTAGGCAAATACTCTACCACTAGGCCAAACTCCCAGCCCTAGTCTTATTTTAAACATATATATTTAAGTATCTTTTTGTTTTCCTGAGAGCTAAGAATGGTGTTTGCATGTTTAGATGGTTGCAAAAACTCAGAAAGAAAATTATTGAAAGACACATGCAGCTTAAATGGAATTCATATTTCAATTCCATAGATGAAGTTTATTGGATCAGAACTATTTCCACCTTTCTGTGCAGTGTGTGGGACTTGGTGATATACCAGCAAAATGAAACAGGGGAAACTAGGTCTGCCTTCCTGAGTAAAAACCTGGCCCTTCAGAGGAAATGCCTTCCAACTTCTGCTCCAAAATACAAATCAACTCAGATCAAATACCATTTTTCAAATGCCAGATGTGATGTCTTCAACAAGAAAGATATAACCTTGTTTTTTTTTGTTTTTTGTTTGCAAGTGGAGGAAAGTTTATTGGGGTACACTTGGCCTTGTTTTTTTTTTAATGTATTTCTTCTGACTAAAATTAATGCCCAGTTATTATGTAAGATGCAAAGGAGTATAGAGAAGAAACAAATTTTAATTTAAAAATTAATTATGGCAACCAAATACATTAGATATCATGTAGGCACATGGAGTTATTGAACATGCAAAATATAATCTAAAATACATAATTCATTGTTATAACCTATGCATTTAGTTATTTAGCATTATAATATTTACATTTACCTGTGGCATTATTTTTCAAAAGCATAGTTTTTAACCACTAGTATAAACTTATTATTTATACATTCTACCAATAAAGGTCACTTAAAATAGTTATTCATAATTATTACCTCAGGATATCTTACTAAAAGTGGATTTATTTGGTAATTAATATAACCATTTTATGGTTCATAGAAGTACCCAACTCAGAATTGAAAATGTATCAATACTGTTTTATTACAGAGTTTGAGAGCACATATATTATTAGAAATAAAAACAAAATGGAACAAAATTCTGTTCCATTAAAAAAAAAAACACAATGGCCAGGAGTTTGGCCTAGTGGTAGAGTGCTTGCCTAGCATGCACGAAGACCTGGGTTCAATTCCTCAATACTACATACATAGAAGAAAAAAAGCTGGAAATGATTCTGTGCTCAGGCCCCGAGTTCAAGCCAGGACTGGCAAAAAAACCCCAAAAAACAAAAAACAAAAAACCCAAACCAAAATAAACCCCACAAAAAGGTTTTGTTTCACTTTTGAGACAAGTTCTGACTATATAACCCAGCCTGGCCTCAGACTTGTTATGTAACTAAGGCTGGACTTCTCCTCAGCCTCCCAAGAGCTGTGATTACAGGCATTCATCACTATTACTTAGGTGAGATTGTTCTTTAACTAGCATTTGTTTAGTGACTAATAAGAATTTAAACTTCCTTGCTTGCATTTACATCATGTTCTTTAAGCCACTGGAATTTGTTTGTATTATTATGTTGTTTTATAAATAATCTGTGTGTGCCCTAGTAAAATATAAATTCCTCAGGTACAGGAAAGACAATTGGTTTTGTGTCTCCAATTCTAACAGAGTGCTAGAACAAGAAAATTAGTTTAAAACTGAACAGGGAGGGCAGGAGTGTTAGAGAGCCTGGGACTCAAACATGACATCTGTTCACTATCAAATGGCCCACACTGTACTTTAGCTTTTACCATGATTATGCCACATAGTTCTTCAGATTCAGTGGGGAATTCTTGAGAGTCAGTGCTTTGTCTCTGAAAGCTACCATTATCATATAAGTTATTAACTTTTTTAGAGTAAACAAGTATAACAAAGCTGTATGAATTGGAACAAGATTTAGAATAAGTCAAACTTTGTTTTGTACTAAATTATTTCATTCCATAGAAGTCAAATCAGTGACTGGAGTTCCATGCCCTGCTCAGTTTCTGTGCTATACGGGTAAAATGGTTTAGTGCAGTAGTTACGGATTTGAAGTAGAGTCTCTGTATTTGAACTTGGTGTAGGCTTTGCCTGTGTGGTGTTAGCAACTCTTGGTGCATCAGCTCCCTCCCATGAAAAAAACAGGAATGATAAAATGAGAAAAATGGTGCTCATAAAGGTACCATGAAGCTAAATACTGATGGCTCACACCTGTAATTCTAGCTATGCAGGAGGCTGAGATCTGAGAATTGTGGTTCAAAGCCAGCCGGGGCAGGAAAGTCCATAAGACTCTGATCTCTAGTACATCACAGAAAGAGCCAGAAGTGGCACTGTGGCTCACGTAGTAGAGCTCCATCCTTGAGCAAAATGGACAGCCTCCAGGCCCAGAGTTGGAACCCCAGGACCAGCAAAAAAAAAAAAAAAAGTATCAATTGTTGTCATCATAATTATAATTATTAAGCATTTTGAGTTTTAGTTTGATTCAGTTGTAAAATTAGTTGGAAATTTTGGCAAACTTCATAGAGTATTTTTAATGATAATTTTGGTTAGTAGTGCATATTAGATAGTACAGTTTGATACTCATTATCTACTAGAAAAAGCTAGGAAGAAGGGTTTTGAAGTTAATCCTGTATTCTGTTACTATCAGCATCATTTACTAGTTGTGTAACTCTCTAGTCGCCTTAGTTTTTTTTTTTTTTTTTTAATATTGATGATTCTGGCCCCTATTTCATGGGGGGCTGTGATGAGGGCATATTTAAATAAATCCTTGTAAAGCTCTTAGTATAGTGCCTAATATACAGTAAGGTTCAGTATTACTACCTATCTTCAACATTATCATCACGTTGTATGAGTACTGAAGTCTTAGACATACAGAAACTTCCCAAAAGGTTACAGTGGTTAGCAAGTAGTAATTAATGATGTGTCAAGTTGAAACACATACACAAAACACTGGTATAATGATAGCTTCTTACCTCCATTCTATTAACAGGAAAGGACATTCCCAGAGGAAATCAGTTTGAAAATAGAAGGAAAAAAATAAAACAGAAAGTTAATACATTTGCATCTTGTGATTAGAAGAGAAAGTTTTCACAGAACTAATGTCCAAGATTCTGTAAAGTTCTCTCTTTCCATCAGGAGTCCTAGTACTATGTGAACAGGCAGGTTTCAAACAAGGGAGTCTTAGCCATCATCAGCTAAGATAGTGTCTCAACTAACTCAGAAATTCCCTCAATTAGCCATCAGGAGATTTTGCCTTAAGAAACCAGAACATGGCTAAGAGACATCTTTTAAGAGGCATGTGGGTAGAGGAGAGGTTAGATACTGTTTTCCCGCTAGGCCAGCCTGGCTTCATGAATGGCTAACTTAGGCATTCAGTGACATGGGGCCTTGGGGTTGTTCTAATGCTCTGCTGTTAGTCTTGAAACATTTAGTACCTTGAGGATTTTTATTTTGTAGTGGGTTTATGCAAATTAAGTAGCCATTTGTGCCCACAGAAGTAAAAACTCAGGGCTTGGATGAAGCTGTGGCATTTGTCTCATTACAAAGGTAAAAGTAAATAATATATATCCTAGGTAAAAATAATTTGCTGCATTAGAATTTCCCTGAGTGTCAGCGCCTAAGTTTTCATCTAAACCATGAAGGTTTTAGACCAGTTTGGCTGGTATTCTTTTGACATTTCTAAGGATTCCACAGTGAATTTCTTGGAGAAGTCAGTCTCCTTGAAATATAATTAATCTGTATTCCTGATTACTTCCTTTATATTTCCAGGGAAAACTACATGATTTTTGTAACCCCGAGTTTATGTGAATTTTCTGCCTTTATGAACTTAAAAAAGCCATCAAATTTTTCTTTTTTGCAGAAATGTCAAGAAATACTCATTTTTGGCAAACTAATGAACTCTGCAAGATTTCAAAATTAAATAAAATAAGGATACAGTGATATGTAACAAGCTCTAATATAAATATTACTAGTACAAAAATAAGTCATAAATAACCCATGATAATATTTAGAAAATGTTAGAAATAGTTGTTATGGGGCAATCAAAGTAAACAAACAGGATTTATGTAAACTGGTTTTAAGTGAGTTGATTTTGGTTGAATTGGTCTATTATAAATACATGGTATTTATTCCATCAAAATGCTGGCATTTCCATTCCAAACATTTATAGCATGAATACCAATATACGTATTTAAATTTTCTTACTGGCTGTTAACTGGTAAAATCTCCCAATATCTAAAGTTAGTGATTTCAGAAACTATGTAAACATATACATAAACACAACCATACATAGACATTTAAAAGGACCCAATCCTCCCATTCTTTGTTCTATTGAGTAGAGTCTGTCCTCAGATAAACAGCATTGGGTCTCAATCTTCCAGTGAAGTAAAAATAAGAGGCAAGAAAATGAAATATTTCTCCAAATTTTCTCATATTGAATGGTTTTTATGCATATGATTATAAAATGTCAAGTTGATTCTTTCCATCTGTATATAAGCACTGAAGTTTTAAGTTTAAACTCTTAAGTTGCAAAAGAAATTTCTTTCTAGAATGAATCACAACCATTAGGACCTGCAGGAAGAAAGGAAGGAGACACTGGAGTTCTCTATCACTTCAACAGCAGGGATGCTATGTTTATTCTGAGGCCAGTGGACACTATGGAAGGGAACTAGGGTATCAAGAAGGCTGGCCACCAAAACAAAAGAACTGGGGATTATGGAAAATCTTTCATGTAAGGGTAGTGTGTGATGTATTGGCCTATAAAGGACTCTTCCCAAAGACTCATATGACCCATACGGTGTCCTAAGTCAGATACTTGCAGCACAGAAATAGTCATGTCCCACCAAGGAATTACAAGCCTTGAGTACTGCACTCCACTTCTGGGTTGTAATCCTGACTCTTCCATTCATTTTCTTCCTTTATTTTTTTTTTCTTTTTGTCAGTTGTGGGGCTTGGACTCTGGACCTGGGCATTGTCCCTGAGCTCTTCAGCTCAAGCCTACCACCCTACCCCTTCAGCCATAGCGCCACTTCTGGTTTTCTCGTGGTTATTTGGAGATAAGAGTCTCTTGGACTTTAGTGTCCAGGCTGACTTTGAACTGTGATCCTTAGAACTCAGCTTCCTGAGTAGCTAGGATTACAGTTATGAGCCACTGGTACCCAGCTTGCCATTTATTTTTTAGTAACCTTGAATATAACTTTCTGAGCTTTGGTTTTCTCATCTGTAAAATGAGGATAATGAAAGTATATTGCTAATCAAGTTATGAGGATATACACATATTGATCTAGCATTTGGAATTACTTTCTTTGTGTCATAGAACTTGAACTCAGCCTGGGTACTGTCCCTGAGCTCTTCAGCTCAAGGCCACCTCCCTACCCTTGAGCCAAGCCCCACTTCCTGTTTTCTAGAGGTTAATTGGAGATAAGAGTGTCAGGTCCTTTTATGCCACGGCTGGCTTTGACCCTCCATCCTCAGAACTTAGCCTCCTGATTAGCTAGGATTACAGGCGTGAGCCACTGTGCCCAGCTGGAATTACTTTATAATCACTAACATTATTAGTGTTAATTGAAGTAATAACCAATAGAAAAAGAACTAAAGCATTTTTGCTCAGGAAAAGATGTAATCCCTCTTCCCTGTTAGTCTTCTTCTCTTTCCATGTGCCAGAAAATTAGAAAATATAAGGAAGGGGAGGGAGAGCAATAGCAGGGGAACTACATTTAATTTTTCTCAGTGACAGATTGGTTGGCTTCAGGCAAAGCAAAGCAGTGGTGTTTAAACTTTATAAAAGGTTCAAGCCTTAAAATATATTAGTTTCTGACTTTCAATCTCTAAATTTCACCTGAGAATTATAAAATCTGTTTAAGATCTTGCAGGGATTTGATCCCCTGAGGAGTAAGAAGATTCTAAAAAGCTTAATCTTTAGTCCTCGTGGTTATTTTTATAACACTTTTTTCCTCTGTGTACTTGTCGAGTTTCAATTGCTCAATATATTGATGACACAAGTAATCTTGAGTCTTTGTTAACACTGGTTCCTATTGAATTTGAGTTATTCAAAGCTATTCTGCAATCAAGAATAAACTTACGCTTTCAATATAAATCATAATTTTATGCAATAATTAGTTCCTCTTCAGAACAGAAGCACATTCCTTTGTGATAACCCCAAGTACATTCAGAAAT
This sequence comes from Megascapheus bottae, assembly GCF_031878675.1. Lineage (NCBI taxonomy): Eukaryota > Metazoa > Chordata > Mammalia > Rodentia > Geomyidae > Megascapheus > Megascapheus bottae. Next base: position 71,651,740 of record NC_143511.1, on the reverse strand, counting down.
AAGAAATTACATACTTGAGAGTGACTGTAAAGGAAATATCAAGGTAAGTTCAAGATACGCAATAATCAAACCACCAGAGTCATCACTGGACAATAGTTAAATCATAGCTTTAAAACCTATTTATAGTCTGAAAAATATTTTGAAAAGTCCATTTCTTTTGTTAAAATAGGGAGGATAGTCTTTGGAGATATTATTTTAAGCATCTAAGAGATATTAGTAATGCTGAATGTAAAATTGTTAGTTTAAGTAAGAATTTACATTATGACTGAATTGGGGAGAGACCTGCCCGCAAAGATTCCTTTGCCAATCAGAGTGAACAACAGATATGCAGTGGGATGAATGGAGATCTGTATCACTGTGGATTTCTGGGGACATTGGCATGTACATGAACCAAACCTCTGGGCAGTTCTCTCCTTGTGCAGGAAGAACATATAGAAGGGGACATTAGGAAGTTCTGGAAAAAGTCTGCAATTCAGTGGAGTGCAGATAAGCAGAGAGATTTAGTGCTACAGAGAGAACGTATCTTTTCACGCAAGTGAAAAGATACAAAAAGAGAATTCAATAGAATGAGGATGAACCTGTGCCAAAGAGAATCAAGCCACTGAGAATAGGAAATATAGTTGATTCTTCTTAGGAATCCATGTATATATTTTGGTGACCTCTAGCTGATCCAGTACAGTGCTCATTCCAGGATCATAGACTGGTCTCTCTCCTTGAATTGAGGGCTCTGGTGACAAAGAGAAGGCATCTGTCCAAATACTTAGCATCCTGATGAGTGTAAATTGTAATCTGAGCCTTTATGGGTTGTGACTGAAGGGAAAATGTAGCTTCCTGGTTCATCAGGAAGTATTCCAAAAGTTTCCCTCATCCCTTTGATGACTAATAGCAGATGTAAATCTCTGAGAAAGAACTATACCCTATTTTCCAAACAATGAACAAGAATCTAAGCAAGCTCATGGAAAGGTTCTGGGAAAATCTTTTTCTGTTGTCTTTCAAACTCTAGAAGCATCCTTAGACATAACCCTGTATACTAGACCAGCTCTTTCCATTTCCAGTTTTCCTCCTGGGATGAGTAAATAAACAGATTGAAAAACTTCCAACTGAGAAAAAGAGCTGTGATAGAGGTGGATACTGACAACAGAACAGAAGAGGAGGTTGGAGAGGCTGAAGTGAGAAACAGCAGGCAACAGTCAGAAAGTGTTGACAGAATGGCAAGAGGAGGTGCCATGTCTAACTGGAGCTCTGGATCTCTGGAAGCCTCTAGAGACTGTAGGAAAGAAGGATCAAAAGCAGAAATGGAGGGAAAAAAGCAAGTGTCCAAGCTCTAGTAAGTTTGGGAAGTCTACGACCTGGTTTGTGGAAAATAACCCTGAATTAAAATGGCTCTAAGGATCCCTTTTTCATAAAAAAAAAAAAAAAAAAAAACATGGCCTCATGAATAGTGTTAGTCTAGGAAGCTCCTGAGAGGGTAGGAGCGAATTTTCACAGGGGTTCCTGAGGAATCTTCATGAGGTCATCATCAGGTTTAAATGACAAAAACAGGTCAAAGGGAGAAAAGACAAATGGCAAATATCCTATGTCATTTGTAAGTCTTAGTCAATTTGCACTTGTGATAGCCTCACTAGATCTGCCTGGGGATACTTGGGGAGATTTTAGATAAAGTGGAAGACAGTCAAGTCCCCTACTGGTTAGTAACAATTCACTAGAGAAAGCGATAGGTGGTTAAATAGAAGACTCTTGGAGGTTTTTTTTTTTTTAATTCCTAAATTAGGAAAGAGAATAATACTAGATACATAGTGATTTTCCAACTCATAGTCGTGTTTCTGATTGTACCCACTCCAGAACTTCTAGTTGGTTTCTTCTTACCTTTTCCAGTTTTTTACTAATGTTTTGGGCTTTTTTTCCTACTTGGTCTCCAATATTGTGGAATATTGTGGTCCTATATGTGGACAGATTGTGGTATTGCTCATGAAGTTCCTAAAAGGGCAAAATCTGAGGTCACAGTTATAGGTAAATCCTTCTCTTCTGCTGGGTACTGTAGAATACCAAGTTCCTTGATAATGCCCTAGCAGCTACTGTAAATATACTTCTTTGCACAGTGGTTTAAAATATCATTTCCAGGGCATCCATGTTTCCTCCACCACTAAAACTGATTTCTAGGCCACCTTGTTATTGAGTTTGCTGGTACTAGTCTGTATAACCAGTGCACCTACTGAGGTGACTGCACTTTGTCCCCTGACTGCTCCTCTGTTGTCACATGCTGTCTCATGCACTGCTACCATTTTCGACTTGCACTGATATTTTCTATAGGAAACCATTGCTGGTTGTCCACATCCTTCACTGTGGGATATTCTCTTTCTGTGCCACTTGTCTCATACCTCAAGACTCCTTTTCAATCACACAATGATACTATTATGTTTTGAAGATGCAGATTTCTCTGTGTATATACTATGTTTCATTTATTAATGGAGTGGGATCTTATCTGGGCAAGGATATGGTCAAAAGATAATTTTTACTCTACATAATATGGAGGTGATCATGTTTGCGGTCCTTCAATGTCTTAAAAGATTACACCATGGGGGGAGTAAAAAGAGGAGGGAACCAGCTACCAATTACAAACCTATGTCTATACTTCTAGCTACATAGGAGGCTGAAATCTGAGGATCACAGCTTAAAGTCAGCCCAAGTAGAAAAGTACATGAGATTGTATCTTCAATTAATCACCAAAAAGCTGGATATGGAACTGTGCCTCAAGTATTAAAGTAATGGCTTTAAGTAACAAAGCTTAGGGATAGCACCTAAGTCTTAAGTTCAAACTCCAGAACCAGTACAACAGCAAAAACAAACTATAAAAAAATAATACACTGAAGGATAGATATGCCTTTTTATGGTATAGGTAGAATCATTTATTAAGTCTCATATTGGTCAAGATTTTTGCCTCTATGATGCTTATACTTTTGGACTCTGAAGGTTACCACATTAAAGTATCCCTGAGCCCTGACTGGCCTGACCAGCTTGTTGGTAGGTTGTGGAAAATGGGAAGGTAGTGACATGAATAATATATATATATATATATATATATTGTCAATTCCTTTTCTGGATTGAAATCTTGGAATGGGGGTATATTGATTAAATAAGGGAAAAGCAATAGAAAATGAAGGATTTAAAAAAATTATTATTGGGAATCCTGGAAGCAATACACCTATGGGGATTCTATACCCTTCTATAGGATGGTTACAGGAGCATAAACATAATAGTGTGACAAGACTGAGTATACAGAACTGAGTGAGCAGTTCTGAATCTCCCTTTGCCTTCTGTATGCCTTGAAAAGTAGTCCAGAAGTTGCTTCAGGCTCCATGAGGAATCATGGGAGACCTAAGTTTAGTATGGCTGCTCCAGGGATACAGTGGGGATAAGGAGAAGGATCTTACTGTTGAGGTTGCAGAGGAGACTTATAACATGGGCTTGATAGATTCGGCTGAGATACAAAGGGCTGTGGATGATCTAAAAGGTGTCCAATGGAGCAGAGTCACCAGGGAGGTCCTCTAGGTCCCAACCAAGATGAGATGAAATCATGTTTCCCTATGTGGTGACTTCACCAGAAACCATTACGTTTACTTCCTAAATGTAAATCTTCTCCTTTCTATAAAGGAAAAGAGATCATTGGAGAAATGAAAAGTGAGATTATTTCTAAATGACTAAAAATTACCAGAAATGAAATTTTCTTAAGATTAGTAACAGTAAAGTTTCTTTCCTGTCCAGTAGAAATGCAGGATGAACTTAATCAGAATACTTGCTTAGATTTCAGTACTTACAGGTAAAAGTTCTCCCTCCTCCCTTTCCTTCTCATGTAAATATGATATATTATTATGTATATTACATAATACATTTTACATCTCTCTCTGTATTACTGTCTTCACATAAAATCCTTTCCTGAATTTTTTATAAACAGCAAGGACAATGTAAACAGTAATTATTTTGTTACTTGTTAAATTGACTTGAATTTTCTGTTAGGACTCGCCTCAAAACTCTGTAGACAGATATAAGCCCAGGTATATGATAGAGGGAGTTTGGTGTATGGGTCTTCTTTTTCCTCCTGACCACTCTCTAGAGATCCATCCTTGTTCAATGCTCCTCTTATACTTCTCTGAGGTCTCACTCACCTCAAATTAAAAATTCCAGACATTATTGGAAAGTTCTTCACCAGAGGAGATCAAAAAAGTCAGACTGTAATAAGAAGCAGCAGGCTTTGAGAGCTGGCGTTGGATACAGCACTTGTCTTACATGTCAGTCCAAGCACCTCTTGGCTGATCCTTGAACAGTAGACTTGCTATGAATATAACATGCCTGGTATTTCCTGATACATGGATTATTTCTATCTTGAAGAATTCCATAAATGTTCTCAGAAGCCTTGAGGACATTTGAATTTTAAAAACAAACTTGTATAATTCAACATAAATATCCTAGAAAACATATATGTCAGCACTTTTCCTTGACCATACCTGTAAGGTTTGCTGTTGTTTGCATAAAACAGGAGAAAAAACTCACAATAGTCATACTTATAGGTAAGAATGGCTTTGAGAAACAGATATGTGGAAATTGGCTCAACCATGTTAAATATCTGCCAACTTGCTCTTTAAAAGAGAGAAAAGGAGAGAGAAGGGCAGACAGACAGAGACACAGAGAAAGACAAAGATGATAAATAGGGGAAGGAAGGAAGGAAAGAAAGAGGAAATAGAAGGAAAATAAGAAATAGAAATGAATTTCTGTAAAGTTGCTACCCAGCGCTTTAACAAATTTGAAGATTTACTTGTGAGGTAAAATCATCAGAAATCTATGTATAGGTCATCTTTAGAGTGTCCTGATGAAAACTATTTCCCCTCATAGCCCAAAGGGGACTAGAGTAAGAGAGAAAAGAAAAGATTTCCCCATTGCCAGATAGTGTGGAATAGTGTAACTTCACTTTCTTCTGGAGAAGTACAGGCATTTGGAGCCATCCTACCTGCTATACTAATGGTGCTTGCAGCCTTTGCAGTGCTGTATTTCTCTCCATGCTTATTGGTAGCTATGCACGTATAGAGTCCTGGCTTGGTGATAAATAGCTGCAGTCTTGAGTCAATCACTCGATCTTTCACACTCTCTTGAATGGACCCAGAAGAAACCTAACAGAGCAGGGAAAAATAAAAGATAGAGTAGATGGTAAGTTTCCTAATATACTACAACCAGTAGACCAGAATGGAAAAGCATCAGGAACAAGATCAAAAGGCATGTGGAAAAGAATTGCCAGAGTAGTTTTAAAAAATGCCAACCCCTTGCTTGGTAGTGTAAATGGTAGTGTAAATTGATGGGTCTTTCCTCAAAAAGGAGCCTCTTTTTTTCACACTTTTAATCTAATTTAGTGTGTGTTGTGTTTTAGGATGTCTTAACAGAGACTTGTACATTTCTGTGGTTTCCTGTGACACAGTTAGAGCCAGCTTGAGTATAAAACACACACAATCCATTTATTCCTACTATATCATGAAGGATCTAATGACAACCATGAAACATATGAAGAAGGCTCTTCTTGACCAGCCAATACACAACTTGTCAATGATGGGAGCCAGGCCTGCCAAGGTTGGTTCAAATCCTGTTTCATGTAAGCCAAATCATCAAGTGATCCTCAGATAACCATTAAGCATTCAGAAGTGGTTATTATTTTAAGTTGCTAAGCTTTGAACAACTGATGACTAATAAAAAGTAGGGAAGATACTCTGCGTGGATGCTCCAAGATTTGTCCCCTGTGACATGGAGATAGTTTAGACTATGGGATAGTTTAGACTTTGGGACTTATTTTGGTAACCTCTGATTAATTCTCCGTAATGCATAGTGGATAGACAGACCACACACAGACAGACAGACAGATGACTTCCCAGTCTCCTAGCCCCTGCCTAATCCTTGAATCAAGGATGAATGAAAATCATTAGAAAACAAGAACAAGTTAGACCTGGTATCCAGACACTTGTAATCCTAGGACTTCAGAATGCTGAAGCAGAAGGATCATGAGCTTGAGGTCAGCTTTGTCCATAGAATAATTCAAGACCAGCCTAGGCTAGGAAGTACTGACTCAAACAAAGCAATAAATAAAGCAAACACATACAAAATGCAAGAACTATAACAATAAATGTTACATTTTAGATCTGCAGGTCTTCCTATAGTTTCATGTATTAAAGGCTTCATTACCAGCTAGGGTGGGACCTTGAGGAAGGAAGTTAAGTCATTGGGGTATATTGGCACTCTGGTGCCTTCTTTTCTCTTTTCTTCCTCATTGCTGTGAGGTGAGCTGCCTATTTTACCATGCTCCCAACTGCCATCATGTCCAGTGCCACCATAGGTCCAAAGCAGTGGACCCAAGTGACCATGGACTTAATGTTTCTGAAATATGAGCCCAAATAAATATTGATTTTAAGTTAGTTTTCTCAGATATTTTTTCATGGTAACAGAAAGCTAACAGTAACTTTCACAAATCAGCCAACTATGAAACAACTCCATATCTGGCATCTAAATATCAGTGTTAAGATGGTAACACTTTTTACATTGGTGTTTCTTTTCTGTTGTCTTCTTGACCAGAAGTAGGGACAATAGTGACCTGAGTTGGGCTTATATGGAAGATTCCTCTGTCCAATGGCAGTGGATGTGGCAGAGTGACAAGATTGGAGCCAGCTATCCCCCTGTTTTGTGCAATAGTGCATTTTTACCATTTAGCAAGAAAGGCTGAAGTCCTAAGGTGAGACTAGTTCTCTTCCAGGATGCCTCCTTGTGGGTTATCCCTGGCATCAGGCACTTTCTATAGAAATTGGGTATTGAGAGTTTGCCCTTTATCTTTATCTTCATCCTTAAGAGATACATACAATGTTGTAAATTCCAATTGAATTTATCATTATATTTATCAGAATTGCAGTATCTTATGGACATGAGATATGAGTGTTTAGTTCCAAAGGACTAAGCAATTTTTTGGGGGGGTCATGGAGCTTGAACTTTGGGCCTAGGCGCTGTCCCTGAGCTCTTCAGCTCAAGGATACTGCCCTACCCCTGAGCCATAGCCCCATTTCCTGCTATCTAGTAGTTAATTGGAGATAAAAATGTCACAGACTTTAGTGCCTGGGCTGGCTTTGAACCACGATCCTCAGATCTCAGCCTCCCGAGTAGGTAGGATTATAGGCGTGAACTACTGTGCCTGGCTTCCTAAATAATTTTAAATAGAACTTTGTACTGTCTCTGAATTTTCATACTAAGCAGCAATAAGGAAAAAAGAAATGGAAGACTATAAATTCATGTGTTTATTTGACATGTTTCATTCTGTCTTATATTTTATATTGTGTTGTTTTCCAGTAAGTAAAAACCATAGGGCAGATGCTTCCATCCCTTTTTTTTTATAATTTTTTATTGTAATTAATAAAAGGGTTACATGATATTTGCCAGATAGAAGGTGCATTAATTCACATACATTGATACCCTTTCATATATCTTGGTACCCATCACCCTCCCCCCCACCCACCCCCCACCCCCCGTCTTGGTTTTCCCTCGCTTCCATCCTTTGCAAAGCTTCTTCCTTCAAGAAGCAAAGCTTTGTAAGGCCCAGGAAACAAGTTAGAAGTATGCCATCCCCCATGCTGCCTAGAATCCCACTCTTTTCATGTTTGCCTTGAAGCCAGTATTTCTGAATACTTCCTCATAGTCACTGAAAGTATCCTTCATAAGAAAGAGAAGCTGTCCGGAGCTGATGGACCACCTTCCTGGACTTCATCTGGTGTTGAAACAGTGTGATACCATGCATTACAAAGCTCTGTACTTGACTAAAAGGAATCTCCGTGCTGTCCCTTTGTGTCCAGAGGTTTTGCTCCATTCAGTCAGTGACTCATGTCCAGCAGGCCTTGTTAGTCATAGTTTGAATTTGTTTTCCTATCTTCATGGATCATCCTGACCAACAGTTTAGTATTTTGGATTTAAAATTAAAAACAATCCTCTGTCCTCCACTTAGATCTTTGACCCCCTCTACAGGTTTGAAATATCAAAGAAGTAAAAATCAGCTTATCACTCTGCGCTTTTACCAAAGTATGTGTAAAGAATTTCGTTGGACCTTTATATCTGTGGGTTGTGTATCTGTGAATGGAACCAACTGTTATCAAAAATATCTTTAAAAATGTTTCCATATGGGGCCAGGAGTTTGGCCTAGTGGTAGAGTGCTTGCCTAGCATGCACAAAGACCTGGGTTCGATTCCTCGGTACCACATACATAAAAAAAAAGTGGTGCTGAGGCTCAATGGTAGAGCTCTAGCCATGCGAAAGCCCAAGGACAGTGCTCAGGCCCTGACTCAAGCCCAGGACTGGCAAAAAGAAATAAATAAATACATACATACATACATACTAAATAAATAAATTATAAAAAGGGTGGTGGGCAGGAGTTTGGCCTAGTGGTAGAGTGCTTGCCTAGCATGCACAAAGATCCAGGTTCACTTCCTCGGTACTACATACATTAAACAAAAAAAGCCAGAGAAGTGGTCTGAAGCTCAAGTGGTCAAGTGGTAGAGTTCTAGCCTTGAGAAAAGTCCAAGGACAGTGTTTAGGCCCTGAGCTCAAGGCCAGGACTGGAAAAAAAAAAAGTTTCCTCATGGAGCACATACAGACTTTTCCAGTCATTATTCTCCAAAGAAGACAGCAGTGAGAACTATTTATATAGAAATTAGGTATTAAAAGTAATGTAGGGATGGTGTAAAGGCTGCTGGGGGATATGCAAACATTATATGCAAGCATTACATGGTTTATACAAGGGACTTGTGCATGCAGAATTTGTATGTTTGTTTTGATCAGTAGTGGGCCTGGGCGTTTTCCCTGAGCTCTTCAGCTCAAGACTAGTGCCCTACCACTTGAGCCACAGTGCCATTTCCAGCTTTCTGGTAGTTAATTGGAGATAAGAGTATGGTGGAATTTCGTGCTTAGACTGGCTTTGAATTGCAGTGCTCAGTTCTCAGCCTCATGAGTAGCTAGAATTACAGGCATGAGCCAGTAGCACTGGTATGCAGTTTCTTTTTAATCCACAGGGTTGTGAAGCTGATACTTCATGGCTACTGAGGGATGACTGTTAAAACTGAAGTGACTGCATCTAGAATTTACAGTTGTTACATTATTTTCACATTACTCAGGCACACTGACCTGAAAGAACCACATAAACTGCTCTGTAATTTCTGAGCTACTGATGACTTTGTGAGGTGATAATACATCAATTAGCTTGCGTGTAGCAATCATTTCCTTGAATATATGTATAATAAACATCATGCCCTATACCTTAAGTATGCAGTAAAAGTAATTTACTATTTAGTTAGATTATAGTCATCCACACATAAGGTCATTCATATAAAAGCCCTTTGAAGGTAGTAAAGCAGTGTAGACATATAGAATATATTTTATAAATCATTAATGTGTTAATAATGTCTAATAACACTGCCTTGAGAAACTCTTCCTAAAGCAGTGGGTGATATTATACCTTTATGATTTGACCTTAGCATAAGTTGATTTCTAAAATGTCTACTGGCTCCAATGGTCCTGTCTTGTGAACAGTTATGGCTGCTTGAGAATATCTTGTGGAATAATTAGAGTATGACTCAGGAGGGCACATTTTCATGTAATTTTAATAATGTCCATGCATCAGCAATTTCTATACATCATCGAAAACAGATGAAAGATTGTTGGTTTCAACTAACAGCTGTAGTGTTGACTTCTTTCAAACTGGCTGTTCAATTACTCTACAAAATGCTTTTTATACGTAATTATTTTGGTTTACTTGCTAGTAAAGACAACTCCAAAACCTACATACATGAAACCAAAAATACTATCTTTTAGAAATCTGATAAAATACAGATAAATCTCTCTTTAAGAATATTCAAATGAAGGAATGAATGGGGTTGGGAGAGATGAAAGAGAATTATGAAAAGGTGACACTGGTCAAGATGCATTGTTTTTATAAATGAACATGCTGAATTATGGGCCCAGCACACTTCCTCTGTGCCACTCTGCTACTTGGACATGCCGAATTAAAACCTCCTTGTGCAGCTACCTACAGATTTGATTTTTTTAAATGAGAGACTGAAAAAAAGGTTATTCAAAAACTCCATTTTCATGTTGAGTGAGATAAGACCAAAGGAACAAGAGGTGCATGGTATCCTTAATATGTGGCTATCAGATCCAAACAGTACAAGAGCGAGGACTCAACATTTGAGTACCCAATGCTATGGACATGGTATTGGAAATATAAACACAACTACATAGACATAAAAATTTATGACTCTATAGACATAATGTTTTATTACATAGACTAATATGTATCTATGACATAAACTCTCAGCCTAATTTTAATTATGTTCTAAAATCTAAGTGCCAATGATTGTATATAGAAACTCCCTTCTTGAATACTTGTTTGTTAAATACGTCATTTGAAATATGATGTAAAAATCAATGTTAATAAATTCTTTAATAAAAAGAATTAAAAAACTCCATCTTCCATATAGATAATTTGGTTATTTATTTTTAAAAGTTTAATATATTATCAAATTAAGCTGAATAATTAAATGCACTCAAAAATGAAAATTGAGTAATCAAATAATTATTAAATGTAATGGTCTAATTAAAATTACTTATTTTTTTATTTTAGCCAGGCACTGGTATAATTATATCTGTAAGCCTAGCTACTCAGGAGATTGAGATCTGAGAATTGTGTTTCAAAGCTAGCCAGGGAAGAAAAGTCCATAAGACTCTTCTTATAAAACAAAATCTGGAAATGTTGTTATGGTTCAAGGAATAGAGTGCTAGCTTTGAGCAAAAGAGGCTCAGGGACAATGTCCAGGCCCTGAGTTCAAGCCCCAATATCAGAAACAAAAAAAAGAAGTCAATTATATTTTTGAAACATTTGAGGAGTTATATTTACTGAACAAGAGAGACACTGGGTTTTTTGGGTTGGTTTTTGTTTTGAACTCTGGGCTTGGGCACTGTCCCTGAACTCTTCAGTGCCACTTGCAGTTTTCTAGTGGTTAATTGGAGATAAGAGTCTCACAGACTTTAGTGCCTGGGTTGGCATTGAACTGTGATCCTCAGATCTCAGCCTCCTGAGTAGTAAGGATTACAGATGTGAGCCACTGTTTTTCCAAATGTTTAGTCTAATGCCTGAATAATAGAGAATATTATCAGTATACATTTAAATAAATCTGGTTATTAAAACACAAGGCTTCGGCCGGGAGTTTGGCCTAGTTGTTAAAGTGCTTGCCTAGCATGCATGAAGACCTGGGTTCGATTCCTCGGTACCACATACATAGAAAAAAGCCGGAAGTGGTGCTGAGGCTCAAGTGGTAGAGCTCTAGCATTGAGAAAGTCCAAGGACAGTGCTCAGGCCCTGAGCTCAAGCCCAGGACTGGCAAAAAAAAAAAAAAAAAAAAAAAACCACAAGGCTTTTTCTTGTAAAAAGCCATCTGCTCTATCCATGTCTACCTGGGATTGCAAATTTCCATGGAAAACAATTAGCATTTCCTTAGGCAGAATGGAAATCATTTCTGAATGCCTTTGACCCCAGTTTCTTTACTTCTTCCAACTCTTCAGCTCTAGCTCTTTAGAGTTGTTTTTGTTTTTTGTTTTTGACAGGGTCAGAGAAAGGAAAAGGAACCATTTTCACCTGTTAGAGGGCTGTGGACTTGGTAGCATGTTAGGAGGTTAGTTGTAGTGCAGTCTAGTTAGTAAAAGGTACAGATCAACCTCTAGTTTATTTTGTGCAAATCTCTCCTGGTTCTGAACTGTTTTTTTCTGGTACTCTGAAAATGAGATTAGAGCTAGTGGCTCCTTTAGGTTCTCATCAGTGGAATTTCTACCTTGCTACTTTTAAAACACCCTGTGCCTGAAATTGCCTCCATTTCCGGTGATTTATGTCAGCCTATGCCAAGGTATCTTGCTTTCATTTTGAACTTGACTAGAATTACCAAGAACTTGGCTGTAAGAGCAAGGCATGCTCTCTGACCATAAGAACTGCAGCTGTAGTTATGCCTTCTTCCTGGGGGAAAGTCACTGCTGGTTTATTTTGTTCCTGTTTTAGAATCAGGTGAAAGATCTGTTTTGCCTTTTACATTTCATTCCTGACATTTTAACTTTTCACCAGAAAGTAATTAAGAAGACAAGAAAAAAATAATCACAATGAACAAGAATCAGCCAGCAAAGAAAACAGTTGTGTGTCCTACCACACATGAATAAAAGTATAAGTTGTATTAGTGTCTTCCACAGACTTTATGTCCTACAATGTCTATACACAGTCCTCACCTCTCTGAACTTTGCAGACTCACTTGTGGCCACACTAGCCTTCTTGCTGTCCCTCTGATGTAGAAGATACATATTTATCTCAGAGACTGTCCATTTGGCCTTTCTGAGGCTTCATTGTCTCCTTCTTCATCTCTTCTAGCTGTTTGCACTAATAGCTTTGCTTTAAAAAGACCTAACTGTCCTATGAAAAACCGATATTTTTTCTCCTAAATTCAAACTTTCCAATTATGCTCCAAGCTTTTTCATTTTTATGCAGTTATATTCCATATGCAATATAGATTATCTTATTTGTTTATTTTATCATGTGTCTTCTCCTATCAGTATGCATGGTCTCTGAAGGAAGGGCACTTTGTTTTGTTTTCTCCTTTTTCCACAAGGCCTAGAGTAGTGCATGATTCTCAGATGTTCAACATATATTTGTAGAATAAACGAATAAATGACTATATGTAAAGTGCTTGGAGCAGGACTTAGCTCAAAGTAGCCTTTTAATATACATCAGCTATTGTTACTCTCTGTGTGTGTGTGTGTGTGTGTGTGTGTGTGTGTGTGTGTGTGTGTACGTGCCCACTAGTTCTGGGTCTTGAACTCTTAGTCCAGACACTGGCCCTGAGTTTTTGTGTTCAAGGTTAGCATTCTACCACTTGATCCACAGATTCACTTCCAACAGGTTTTGATAGTTAATTGGAAAGATGAGTTGAACCAACTTGCCTGCCTGGGCTGGCTTTGAACTTTGATCCTCAGATCTCAGCTTCTTGAGTAGCTGGGATTATAAGCATAAGCCACTGGCACTAGCCTGCTACTCTTACTCTTATAAATAAGGAAGAGAGCCAGGTACCCATGGCTCATGTTCGTATTCCTAGCTACATAGAAGGCTAAGATCTGAGGATTGTGGTTTGAAGCAAGCCGAGGCAAGGCAGGAAAGTCCAAGAGATTCTTATCTCTAGTTAACCACCAGAAAACTGGAAATGATAGAATGCTAGCCTGAGCAAAAAGAGCTCAGGGATAGCACCCAGGCTCTGAGGTCAAGCCCCTCAACCAGCCCTTTCTCCCCCACCAAAAAAGGAGAAGAATAATGTTGAACAAGTAGACATGAATTCTAATTCTGGACTAATTCAGAGTTGCCTCCAGCCATCAACCAATCTTTCACAGATGCAATTTATTATAATTGTTTAACTTTACCATATATCCCTTTTATACAAAGACACAAAGGAAGTCTTTAGTTTCCTACTATTCCCCCCATGATATAAGATTAGAAGCAGTCTCCTAGATGTTAATGTATATGGAATGCTATATGTATGGTATATTAATGTACATGATATGTAATGGTTTCTAGGATAAAGGCATTGGATAGTTTCTAAAATTGGTTCAAGGAGGCCCAGTGACATTATCAAGGTACCTCTATGATCCATCCTCAAATGTACCACCAGTGGGTCTGTCCCAAATGAGTCTTCTCCACATAATACTCACAGCATTTCCATTTTCAATCCAGCTGATGGTTGGAACAGGGATGCCTGTTGCTGTACAACGCAGGGTCACAAAGGAACCGAAGGTGACATTGTGGGATTCAGGAGCCCGAAGGATTCTGGCAAAAACTGTTAGAAAGACAGATCGGTGAATGAATGACAAAGTGAGAGTGGTCTTTAAAATGCAGATTATACCATATTTTCCCTTGTGATATCCTATCTGTTTCCTTCTGTCTTAATAAAGACAAAACCCAGGGGTTTGCTTCTTCCTTTGAGTCCTTTATGTCCTTACCAGTAACACCATCTCAGGATAAACTGAGCTTGCTATTCTTTAGTCTATGACATTTATTCCCCATATCTTCCCATGATAGGTTCTTTATGTGTGTATATACATATATATATATATATATATGTATATACTTCATCTTTATTTAAGGGCTATTTCCTCAGAAAAATCTTTCTTAGTCACCCAACGAACAGGGTAACTCCTCCTCCACTCACTATTCCATTCTATTTTATTTATTTATTTTTTTACAGATAAACTATCTGGTATTATCTCTCTCTCTCTTTTAAGTTGTCAATTTCTTCCTTAGATTGCCAATTGTCAGGCACTAGTGACTCTTGGACTAGCTACTCAGGTAACTTGTAGCAGAAGAGTCTTGGTTAAAAGGCAACCTGGAAAAGCCTCCAGGTTGAGACTCCATGTCCACTCGATCAGCAGGATGGCAAGCTGGAGATTTGGTTCAAGTGGTAGAAAGCCAAAAGTGGGTCAGAAAGCTGAGGAAGAATATAAGACCCTGACTCTTAAGCCCTAGTACCAGCACAATAAAAATTAAAAATTTTGAAAAGGAATGATTTGTAAATACTTTATTTCCTCAATTCTACCATAAGGGAAAAATAGGCAAAAATCTGTTACAATTTTTGGAGAGTCATTTCATTGGGCAATATGAGAGTCATTTCATATTTAATCTCTACTTATTATAGAAAATTCTCCTGATGTGACAATTTTCCCTTTAACTGACAAGCAGACCAAGGTTCAGCATGTACAGTCGATTGAAGGAAAATTAATAAAATCTCAGAATTATTGAACTTGGAAAAAATTTCAGAGATAAACTAGATTTTTGCTCTGATTTTATTGATGTTGAAACCAAAACCTCATTAATTTTCTTCTCTGAAATAATAAATGTAATGGTAAGAAATCTGGTCTTATGACTTGTCACTTCAAATCCAGTGTTCTTTTAAACTGTTGTGTAATCTTTTTGATTACCAATTATAGTGCAAAAATACAGTATTTATATCTTCCTATATTCCTTTTCTCGGACTTAAACATAGAACATGACATTAGAGAATGGATTCCCAACTAATAGAAATTAATTTAGTAATAAATCAGTTAACTTGTTTTAACAAACCAAGTTAGTGCTTTGATGCTTAGTTCTAATTAGTTGAAATTTGTGGAGTTAGATTCCAGAGGAATGGAGAGACAGTGTATACTAGACTGTAGATTCATAGAATAATCAGAGATCAAGCACAGAGATTACTAAAGCTTTATATCTGCTATATATATGTACCCATATAATTACGTTACATATCATATACCGGTATATCATAGTAACATAATACGTATTATAATTATTATATATGTTATATCACACACACACACACACACACACACACACACACACACACACACACATGTTGGATCCACAAGCCAGAGGAAAGTAAGGCAATAAAGTTCTGACTTCAAGGACAATAGGGAGTTAAAAAAAAACCCTCAAATGTTTAAATGTCACTCAAAACCAAAACACATCCAGATCTACCTGATAGTAAGTCCTGGGATTGATTTACCAATTAGCAAAAAGTAGAGAATCAGGCACACGTTGTACAATATCATAGTCATGCATTTCTGCAATGTAGAATATAGGAAATTTACAACGGCAAGTTACTTGATTCTCTTAAATAAATGGCAAGAAGAGGAAAAAAGAATAAGAAATGTTAGCTAAATATGATGTATAGCTCACTTTGGATAGTTGGGTTTTTTTGTTGTTGTTATGGTGGTACTTGGGATTGAACCCAGGGCCTTGTACTTGGTAGGCAAATACCGTACCTCTTACACCCTAGCCTAGCTATACAACCTAGCTGTACACCCTATACTTTCAGTTTTTAATTTTGCTTTTGAGTCTCTAAATTTTGCTGGGGATGACCTCCAACCTTTATTCTCCTGCTTCCTTAGTACTATGACTGCAGGGATATATGTCTCCTAGCTTCTCTTGAGACTCTTAGTCCACTTAGTGTAAGTTTAAAGCCCGTAGACTTTTGACAACTAACACAGACTGACCAGGTTCCTACCATCAGTGCATGTAGCTATTTTTTTTAAATGCTATCAATAATAATGTAGACCTAGAGCTGGGCACAATGGCTCACGCCTGTAATTCTAGCTACTCTGGAGGCTGAGATGTGAGGATCCAAGTTCAAAGTCAGCCCATGCACAAAAGGACCTGAGACTCTTATCTCCAATTAACTTCTAGAAAACGGGAAGTGGGGCTTGGCTCAAGGGTAGGGTTGTAGCATTGAGCTGAAGAGCTCAGGGACAGGGACGAGGCCGAATTCAAGCTCTATGACCCCCACAAAAAATAATAATAATGTAGACCTAGACAACACAATATTATTTGAGACTGAAGTAATTCACATAGGGGTTAGTTCACAGCTTTTATTACGAGTTTACTATAATCAACATCTTATAGGTTCTATTGCCTATAAGAATAATAAGCAAGTGAGAGCCTTGAGAGATTTGTAGTTGGGCCACTTCAATCTGATAAACATTAGAAACTTGTTCTAATGACTGTACCCCTGGACTTGAATGAGAGCCTTCTGGCTGAAGATGAGCACAATAAAAAGAAAACTGGAGAAGAATGAAATCTAGATTTTTTTTCTTTTGTTTTGCTTTACAAAGGCAAAAGTTTTCATTTGGGGAACTTAAAATTTTTCCTGGAAATTTAGTGATATGGGAAGGTTCATTTTGTACTAATTTATAGCTTTTCTTTCTTCCCCTTTATCCATCATTGATGTATTTTGAATACCATTTGAGCTTATTGCAAAATGTCTGCTGATCCATATTGTACAAGACAGCTAAATGTGAGACAGTAAATTAATCCAAGTTCATTGCTATTCTCTAGTTCATCATCAAGTTGGAGTTAATTCATATGCATCTCTGCCCCACCTTAGAACTTTCTGCAGCTTTTGTAGGGGCACAAAAAGGTACAGAGAATACTATTGGCAGTGCACATAGCCATGCTGATGAACTGTTCTCCTTCCCAAAGGGAGCAGATACCATGGCTGACTGTGGTTGATGGGAAAAGGAACCACCATGGATGGCTGGGGGAAGCTACTCTCCCCTAAATTCATTAGGCTAGGTCTTCTCCATCCAACCAATAAGAGTGAAAGAGCAGTGAGAGGGTAAGAAAGATAAGGAAACAGAGCATAGGTTATTCTAGTTCTTCTGGGTTTCAGTCCAGTTTGTTAGTAATAAAGCAAATACATTTTTACCTATTTCTTTGTGTTTCTAGTTCTAAATCTAAAAGATGAGATTTCAACAATCTAATATTTGCAATCAGTGAAGTCAGTTGCAATAAAAATAATGCCAGAGTACTCTCCACATATAATAACATATCTACAATGTTATAGATTAATATTAATATTATAACAGGCATAGTTTAATATTATATCTCATTATTCAAGTTGTGGTGGCCACAAGTTGAATATACACTACAGGTCATTAATTTAAAATACAATGTGATGCTTCTTATCCAGTAAGATATGTATCAAATATTATTATTTTGTATTTACTTGCATAAAAGAGAAAGTATGTATTTGTTTCCATAAGCAAGTAAACTGCTTAATAGAAAGGATATAAAACTAATGATTTGAAAAAAGTTTATAATTGCTCTGTATAAAAATTTAAAGATTTGTATATCTCCTCTTGCTAAATGTAATCTAATCTATCATTCTCCAATTCACTGTGCTTTCTTTCTTGTGGGCAGGCAAAAGTTATTGTTCATCTGTACCATGAAAAATAGACATGAAAATTTATTGATCTCAGTACTTTCTCTCATGGAATCCATTCATGAGTCTGGAGCATATTTTTGTAGGGTGGATTTGTAAAGCTAACTGTAGGCTGAGAATCCTGCAGTTAAATTCGTGAGTATGCGGCCAGCAATTCCAAAGTTCATTAAAACACAATTTTCTGACACATCATCAGTCTTATTAGTGGTTTTCATTTTAAAGGGCAGTACATATTAATGACATAAGGCCACTATTTACTCTGAAATTGCCCTGTGGTGTAATGGAGCTCAAAGAAACCAAATTACGTCCTGAAGTAACAAGCACTTTGGCCTAAGATGAATTACATCTGTTTCCTTGGTAAGGGAGCACTGCCAGATAAATACTTCAGTCTCTTCTCAACTTCTATTTCCAAGCAATTATTTCAAAAGACATAACTAGCTCACATGAATTTTTTTCTTAATTATTTCTTTCTTTAATGTTTTCTAGCTTACTTTAAAGAGGTTTTTTAGATGATTCAAACCAACAATGACTGAGAAGAATAAATAGGGGGTAGAAAAACTAGTTTAAAAAAAAAATCACAGCGCTGGGAGTTTAGCCTAGTGGTAAAGTGCTTGCCAAGCATGCATGAAGACCCGGGTTCAATTCCTCGGTACCACATATATAGAAAAAACTTGGAAGTGGTGCTGTGGCTCAAGTGGTAGAGCTCTAGTCTTGAGGAAAGCCCAAGGAGCTCAGGCCCTGAGTTCAAGTGCCGTGACTGGCAAAATAAATAAATAAATAAATAAATCACAGAGATCATTTAGAATGTTGGTGCATGACTTTAATTGTAAATAATTTTTTTTGTTGTTTTTTGTCAGTTGTGGGGCTTAAACTTGGCCTGGGCACCGCTCCTGAATTCTTCAGGTCAAGGCTACTGTCCTACTCCTGGAGCCACAGCGCCACTTCTGGTTTTCTAGTGGTTAATTGGAGATAAGAGTCTCGTGGACTTTAGTGCTGGGGCTGGCTTTGAACCATGATCCTCACACCTCAGCCTCCTGAGTAGCTAGGATTACAGGCATGAGCTACCACACCCAACTAAGTTGTAAATAATTTTATAACTAAAAAAGAAAAATAGGTAGGGAGGAATTGAAATATAGTTGGACAGTTCTAACTGGAAATACAAAATCCAAAGTACTCTGCAGTGTGAAAGTTTTTAAATACTGATGAGTACTCAAAGAAGTTTCAATTTTGGACCATTTTAAGAGTTTTGATTTTTGCAGTAGCCGCTCAATTGGAGATGTTAATATGAATATTCTAAAATTTTCTGGTCCCAAGCATTTTGGGTAACAAACACTCGGCTGTATATTGTTTGAGATTGTAACATAAATAGCCAGTATTTTAAATAGAATTGGCACTAGATTAAACCCGGGAGAGTTAAATGAGAATTTATATGAGTTTCATCCCCAAAATATCAACATGTAGACTCGAAGAGCACAAAGCAAGGGCCTTATTCAGGATGAAGGGTACTATTTTTTTGTGTGTATGCTAGTTTTGGGGTTTGAACTCAGGGACTAGGTGCTCAAGGCTTGCTTTTTGCCACTTGATCCACAGCACCAATTCTAGCTTTTTCTGAGTAGTTTATTAGATATGAGAGCCTTATGGACTTTTCTGCCTAGGCTAGCTTCAACCTGCCATCTTCAGATCTCAGCCTCCTGAGTATGTGTATGAGCCACCCACACCCAGCTTAGAAGGTACTTTTTATGATTGCAACTCTTGTTCTACAGAAAGGGTTTTCCAGATTTGATTTCCAGTTATTTTCTTTTAAACATATTCCAGAAAACACACACATCTGTATGAGATTAAAGTGAAATACAATTTTTATTGATTTGGAGCAATTGCCTAAAACTTCTTGCTTGTCCTTTGAAATAATACAAAAAAAAATAAAAGCATAAATTGCAACCATGACATTTTAACAATTCTCCAAAATCTTAGCCCCAACAATCTTCCCACTCAACCCAGAAAAGAAGTCACTTCTCTTAGGACCCACATAGAATTTATACTCCCTTGCTGATTTATTTCTTTTCATTTTACTTGTGTTTTCAGTTTGAGGACATTCAGTTCAAACATTCTGTGGGTGCAGGCTTTTCTTAGGAAATGTAAACAGTCAACAAGCAGTTTGGATAACAAAGCAATCCATCTACTCATCTTCTGTTAAGTACCCTGACTTCATATTCCCATAGGTCACTTGTTTCTCAACAAAACAGTGGCATTAAGTGTTGTTTTGAAAGTCAGATAAATAAACCATTGAGAGGAGCCATGCATTTAAAAAGGACTAGTGCAGAAAATTTAAAAAAAAATACCTTTTGTATCCTGCTCAGGTTCACTTTCTTCTATTAATAGAAACAAGACGAAACACACACACACACAATGAACACACAAATAAAACAATACATCATGAAAAGGAAAACCTTTGATCACAGCATATCAGTTGTGCAACAGATTAAATTTGTGTCTGCTTGCCTCTTATTTTAATAGGAAACAAACACAATCAAGGGAAATTGCTGACTTTTTCAAAGCAAGGGATTAAATGACATAAGATTCCAAGTGACCACTTAGGCAGCATTATACAGAAAATAAACTTCAGTGTACCCAACAACATGGTTCATTCATGCATTTTTATCTTAATGTGGGCAATCCCCTTTCTTTGAAGGCAACAGAGTCCTTACTCTTCCCATAAATGCTGTTCCTCTCCTAGCTTGGCTTCTCTTCTTACAAGGCCTTGCTGTGAAGTCATTGATGCTGAATATGGGAGCTCAGCTATCATTTCTATGGCAATAGACTGGTGTTGTGGTAAACAGAGGATTAGGGGGGTTTCTGCAGAATCAGAGAAGACTACCACCAACAGAGATCAGCAGCTCTAATGGCCAGAGGCAGCTCTGAGAGAAAAGGGGAGAATGCCACAGAGGAAAATGCAGAACACGAAAGACAAAAAGTCTTTAGATATAAAGGATTGAGAATTTATAAACTTAAAAAAAAATCTTAGACAATGAGAGAAAAGAACCAAATTAATTATTTCAAGATGTTTAATATAACTCTATCACTCAGGCCGCATGTGAACCCTATTTTTCTTGCATGAATGTTTATTTATTCAAGTCAGTATCCTTCCTTAGAGTTAATGGCATGCCCCTGGTGCTCATTGTTTATAAGTAAGAAATGGTGATGTATAGGAAAATACTTGCACACTTCTTCACAGATGATGGGTATTTTCACACAAAGTATACCTCATACTACTGAGTGCTCAGTACATCTCTGTGATATACTGTGATATATCTCTGTGATTATAATCCATAAAAGCCAGTCCATTCTCTAAACAAAGAACTTGAGACTCAAGGTTCATCTGCTGGGTAAAATTAGGGAATTTGGCCCCCTTTCCAGACATGGAGTCTTTTCTCCAAGATAGTGTTATTGGAGAAGTTTCATTTTATTTAATACCTCTAACTCTCCCAAATTCAAATGAGTTTATTTTGGTTTCCATCTCAACTTTATCTGCCTCTGTTAACCAACTCATTGTCATATTCATGTTGTAAAAACAATTTTTTTGGTTTAGAGGCTCATTTCACAGACAACCTCTAGACATCCTCTTAACTATGATGCTCAGTGTGGAAGTTTTAAAGTCTCTAGCCTCTAAATCAAGAAATTTGGTGTTTTGTTTTGTTTTGTTTTACTGTGCCTAGTAAAGAACAGGCATTAGATAAGGATTTGTTTCTTTCTTCTTTCTTTTTTATTTATGTATTTATTTTTTTTGCCAGTCCTGTGCTTGAGCTCAGGGTCTGAGCTCAAGGCCCTGGCCTTTCTTTTTTTTCCATATATTTTTATTGTAATTAATAGAAGGGTTACATTATATTCACCAGATAGAGGGTGCATTACTTCACATACATTGATATCCTTTCTCATGTCTTGGTCCCCATTTGCCTCCCCCCACCCCACCCCTCATCTTGTTTTTCCCCTTTCCCTATCCAATTTCAAATAACCAAATACACATATATTCAGTACACCAAATAACAAGGTGAACTACTATAACAATGAGTTCTTGGCCTTTCTCAAGTCTAGAGTTCTACCACTTGCGCCTCAGCACTACCTCTGGCTTTTTTCTGTGAATGTGGTACCGAGGAATTGAACCCAGGTCTTCGTGCATGCTGGGCAAGCACACTACCACTAGGCCAAACGCCTGGTTCCTGTTTCTTTTTTTAACTGTATTTTATTGTTGGGATAATGTATAGAGGGGTTACAGTTACATTCATCAGATGGAGGGTGCTTTACTACTTGAACCTTGATATTCTTTCCCTCCTCTCACTCCCTCCCAGTCATAATGTTTTCCCAATTCCCTTCTCTATTTAAAATAAACAAATAAGCGTATATACAAATACCAGGTTGTTTCTTAAGATTTGGTTATCTATGGCTGGGAATGTGGCATAGTGATAGAATGCTTGTGCAGCATGCATGAAGCACTGGGTTCAATTCCTCAGTACCACATAAACAGAAAAGGCTGGAAGTGGTGCTGTGGCTCATATGGTAGAGTGCTAACCTTGAGCAAAAGAAGCTCAGGGGTAGTGCCCAGGCCCTGAGTACTAGCCCCAGGACTGGCAAACTAAATGATTTGGTTATCTAGACATTCAGAGATTACAGAGTTTTGCTTTGTTGTTATTGTTGTATAAGACAGAGTCTCACTACGTAGACCAGGCTGATTTCAAATTCATGATCCTCTTGTTTATACTTCAGTGGCGTGCTGGGATTCCCAGCATGCTCCACTGCACCTGACAAGAATCCCTATTTGTATCCTAGACAATAATCAGAAGAAATAACGGAAGCCGGGCTTGGTGCTCCATGCCTGTTATCACAGCTACCTAAACAGTGGCAGGAGGATGGTGAGGAAGAGGCCAGTCAGACAATGTTAGCAAGGCCCTCTCTTACTAAAAATGGAATAAAAACAAAAGAATTGGGTGTGTGGCTCAAATGGTAGAGTTAGCAAGGCTTTGGGTTCCATTTCCAGTACTGAAAAAAATGTTTTCTATGTACAAATGCAGTTATATATACATACATTTTATTTTGACATGTTAGTAACTTTATAAACATACATATACATGCATGTGCACATGCTCAGTGTTACTTAAAATTAGAGAAAATAACCTATTTTAGATCTACTTAAGCTTGCTTCTTCACTGGCTTGTCAGTCCATTTGAAGCCCCACTCATTTTACCATGAGTCCCACTTGTGTCTTGCTATGATGCCTCTGAATTTCATGGGGTATTTATTCCCAGTTAATTATTAAATTCTCTTTTAACTGCTTTAAATGCCAGACACTGGCTTTGTCTACCAAATTCTTTTTAAATCTTTTTTGGTACGGAAGGGATAGAGCAATCTTGGGGTTAGTATCACACTTGTAATTTTTAATTTCTAAAGTTCTATAGACTGTCTGCCTGCCTGCCTGTGCCTGTCTGTCTAGCTCTGTCACTCTGTCTGTCTCTGTCTCTGTCTATCTCTCTCTTTAAGTTCTCTACCCTTTGAATTATTAATGCATTTTTCTCTTGCTTTCATAGGCTCATAGAATGGTCTAGTAGGGCAAGCAGAACCAATACATGCACACTTGATGTTCTAAGTTGTTGGCTTCATTGCTTATATGACATAGAAGTCCACTATTTTTTTTGCCAGTCCTGGGCTTGGGCTTAGGTGTCCTTGGGTTTTCTCAAGGCTAGAGCTCTACCACTTGAGCCACAGCACCACTTCTGGCTTTATTCTATGTATGTTATACCGAGGAATCGAACTCAGGTCTTCATGCTAGGCAAGCATCTACCACTACTCGGCCAAACTCCCAGCTCCACCATTTTTTGCCAGTTCTGGGCCATGAACTCAAGCCCTGAGCACTGTCCTTGGACCCACTTCTGGCTTTTTTCTATCTATGTAGTACCAAGGAATCAAGCCCGGGTCTTCGTGCATGCTAAGCAAGCACTGTACCAGTAGGCCAGACTCTCAGCCCAGCAGTCCATTTTATAGAATATTTTTACTGATGGCAAACACAATATCATTATAGCAACCTATTTTGACCAATTCTTTAAAAAGGAGCAAGAAAAGTAATAATCTTACCATCTTTAAATCAAACTAAAACTAGTCTCCCCATAATTACTATAGAAAAAACCTATTTCCTATTGTATACTAGACACTCTTAAGTGCTATACAAGAATGAAAATACAAGAAATACTTTCATATTTATGAACTTGATAGCTGCACTTCCCCATTTTGATTGCTGACTTTTTTTCATATATTTTTTAATTAATAGAAGGGTTACATGATATTCGGCAGATAGAAGGTGCATTAATTCACATACATTGATACCCTTTCACATGTCTTGGTCCCCATTTCCCTCCCCCCCACCCTCACCCCTCATCTTGTTTTCCCCCCTTCCCTATCCAATTTCAAATAACCAAATACAAATATATCCGATATATCAAGTAACAAAGTGAGATACTGACTTTTGAACTTACAGCTTCCCCTTGTACACAGAATTCAAGCTCATACGTATGTTAAATGAAACAAAACCGACAGTTGCTAGTTGCTTTACTACTGAGAATATCAATTTATGTATGTTTTTGCTAGCAGTTATGTGAGCTAGTGATTGGAGCTAGTAGAAAAGCAGCCAATCAGGGAATTGCAGCCTATATGGCCTGCAGGTGGCAGAATAAGCTGATAAAACCTGCCTGACAAGAAAATGGATGAAGAGGGCTACGAAAGAATGAGGAAGGAAAGAACACTAAATCTTTGCTACCATGAGATCCTCCAGTCGGAAAGCCATCTTCAAACACTCCAATTCTCTTTATTTAACCCAAGGCCCATCTCTGTAACCCTGAAGATTGTGTGAGATGTTGAGGTGGGGTCAAGTGCTCTCTTGTTACACAATATCTATGCCATGTGCTCTCTTTCTCTGCCATATTTCTTTAGTAATAAACTTTCCTATTCCCTTACTGTGTTTGAGTCTTGTCTGAATTCTTCTCTTGCCATATGCAAAGAGCCAGTTGAACTTAGCTGCCCTAAAGTCCTGGTAATACTAACTAGCTCATTGTTCCTGCTTAACATTGGGAATTTACAACATTCATTTTTATCCATTTTGCTCTTATGATGGTTTGGCTCCCCACATTTTACTCTGTGTGAGTGTGAGAGAGAGGGGGGGGGAAACAGAGATGGAGAGACAGAGACAGACTTAATTCTAAGAGATTTAATTTCTGTTCAATTGACTATGATAATTGAAGAACAAAAAGGATAGTGGGGAGCCATCAAAAAATCCTGGTAGAAATGGAGTGTATTTGTAACCACTTGTATACCATCCAGTGTGTTTACTTACAGATTTATAGATACATTCTGTCACAAATGAGGGAAACCATGCAAGCCTTGTTTCTCTGAGTCTGGCTTACTTCACTTAATATACATTTTTCCAAGTCTTTCCGTTTTCTTTTTTTTTTTTTTGCCAGTCCTGGGCTTGGGCTCAGGGCCTGAACATTGTCCTTGGACTTTCTCAAGGTTAGCACTCTACCACTTGAGCTTCAGCACCACTTCTGGCTTTTTTTTTCTATGTATGTGGTACCTAGGAATTGAAACCGGGTCTTCGTGCATGCTAGGCAAGCACTCTACCACTAGGCCAAACTCCCTACCCCAAGTCTTTCCATTTTCTTACAAATGGGTTCTTTCTAATGGATGAGTGAAATTCTATTGTATGTGTGTGCATATATATGTATGCCATATTTTTTGATCCTGTTGCCCATTGAGTGGCATCTGGGCTGATTCCGTATCTTGCCTATGTTGAATAGTGGTGAATGGAAAATGGTTGTGCTGGTTGCTTTACTGAAACCTTGACTATAAAAAACTCAAATCGTATAAATTTTTAGAAAAACAAGGCCAGAACCTAGCCAAACCAGCACTAGGAAATATATGCATGCAGGATGGGGCATTGAGCAAAGGGGAGAAGTGTAGAGGAAAGTTGGAGAAGTAGGTGGGGAAGGCAAGAAAAAAGATAGAATTTAGCTATGTAGATTGAGGAATCTGGAATCACACCTTTGTTCTTTATTAATGGTACTGAGACCTCTTTTTCAGCTAATAGAATCACAAGAAAAAAATACAAATAAATCAAAGAGAGTATAATGGTGAAGCCAAATATGATCTGGCTAGCTCTATCTTGGAAGAATGTTACAGCAATATTTTGGATGGGTTTGAGCAATATTCAAATACCAGAGTCATCAAGGGAAAGAATTTGAGTTATGTAGGAACATGAGCATGTCATTTCTTTAAGTGAACTAGGTCCAACTCTTATCACCATAATTAGGAGCAAGTCAGTGTATCGTGTAATGACAAATAGCATAAAGGTTAGGAAAACAAGCTCTGTATCCTTTACTGGCTGGTTAGAAGTTGTGTAAGAATCAAATCATACTAGCAAATTCCTTCTACATAAGCAAGGTATCTATATGTGTGCCTATATATGCAAAAGTACTCATTATTCAATTACTGTGCTTGGTGAAATACTTTTGAGACTAGTATTTTCGAGATAAAATATGGCTGTTATTTTTTATTTTAAAGCTTTGTTGGTATTACTGGAGTGTTAGCAGAGGCACAGGCTTACAAGGCTGGTACTGTAGCACTTGAGGCATGTCCCATCCCTTTTTGCTTTAATTATTTTTGGATTAAGTCATTCATTTGGGTTGATCTTAGACTGCTTCCTCCTACCTATGCCTCTAGCCTCTAGCATAACTGGGATACTAGCTAAGCAGCATCATATTCAGTATTTTTTTTTTTGCTGAGAAAGGGTCATACTAAATATTTTGTCCAAGCTAGTTTCAAGTTATAATCCTCTCAATCTCTTGCTAGCTAGTATGTAAGGAAAATGACCAGGATTGATAGGAGGGGAGGTTAGATGAGACAATACAGCATAAGATTCTTGCTTTCATTGAGAATACTAGAGAAGATTCTATATGATTTTAAACTTCATTAGAATTAGAGTATCACCTGTATATTAAAAATGTAAAAAATGATTCTCAAAATATAGCATTATGGCCTACTATTTCAAAATTGTCAAAGTCTGAGTAAGATAAAGGACAAAATTTTAAAAAACATCAATATAAGGGAAATAAAGTGCAAAATTAAAAAGAAAATTTATATAAAAAAACGTAAAAAAGAGAAAATTATATCAACCCACCAGAAAACTAAAAAGAAACTAAAAGGGAAGCAAAGAAACAGAACATGCAATAAAATCAAATATAATGCTCTACTCTTAAAAAACCCATACATGAAGAGGAAGATGGCGCTGAGACAATAGGGACGCTGCCTAGCTCTCTCCCCCAAAAAGAGAGAACCAGGGAATCCCACGAGCCAACTACCTTAAGAAATCCACAACAACAAACTCAAGAAGCAACGGAGAAGGACTCAAACCAGAAAAGAAATCCAGATAAAGCTCACATCCAACTTTCTCAAAGAATTCAGAACGTGAGGACCCCTCCCCCACCCCTCCACGCCGCCTCTGAGACTGACAGGCGGGTGGGCACTAAAACCCAGCACCCCACCAAAGGGGATAGAGGTGTCCCAGCTCCCATCAGCCCAACAAGTTCCTCTCCCAGGCCACTGGACCTGAAGAGTGGGAGGCGCTGAGACCCTGCCTTTCAACAGCTGGTGGGGTGTGTGGGAGTCTAGGAGCCAGCATCTGTCCCCCTCAAATCTTGAGCCAGGCACCCTCCAGCTGGGAATCCCCAGCCAGACAGCACCAAGGGGCCCCCCCACAGTCTCAGACTCTTGGCCAAAGCATCGGAAACACAGCAGGGATCTGAAGGGCAGACCAGCAGCCAAGCTCGCCTTCTGAGAATCAGAAAGGCACGGTTCCACCCTTGGAGACCACATCCTTGACTGGGCCTTGCCCCTGGGAACAGAGCAGACACCTGCTCGTCCAGCTGAGAGCTCCTGGAAACCCCCAAACTGCAGACCCTTGGCTGGGGGCCCACCCCTGGAAACAGTGCAGGAAAACCAACCATCCGCCCAGCGCTCTGAGACTGAAGCAGGCAGACCCATCCCACGGCCCACTGTGAGGCCACTGGTTGGGCTGAGAACTAGTCGTGCAGCAGCACACAGCCTCTGGGAACAGGTCAAACACCTGCAAAAGCTACAAACTCTGACTTAGCAGCAGAATCAATTTGGCTGAGAACCACAGGTATACATAGATTCTCAGAACCACCAGTCCCAATCCAAGTAAAGACCACCACCTGCTGACCACAGAGTGAACTACAACAACAGTTCTCGATGCCTAGGAGAGCGCAAAGGCGAATTATGACATACATAAATAATCAAAGTCCCACGCAAAGCCCAAAAGGAAACAAGAGCGAAGGGACGAGAGAGATGTCACCATCCCAAGAAATGACACCTGAAGAGACACGAAATATGACTCAAATCAAGGAGATGATTTTGGAAATGAAGACTGAATTACAAAAACAAAAGCAAATTTCTAAGGAACTCTTCCAATTCAAAAGAGAAGTGGAAGAAAAGTTCAATAACCTCTCAGCTGACTTGATCAGCCCAGAGTCCACACTTCAAGCAAAACTGGAGGCATTAAGCAGCAGATTGACTGAGATGGAAAATAGAACATCAGGAACGGAAGATAAAATACAAGAGCTGGAACAGAGAATCACCACCTTGGAAAGATCAGTCAGAATTCACCAGCGGGAACTCCAGGACCTGGCAGATGCAGCAAAGAAGTCTAACCTTCGTATAATAGGGATTGATGAGGGGGCAGAATTTCAGGACAAAGGAATGCAACCCCTATTCACCAAAATCATAGTGGAGAACTTCCCCAACCTCAAAAAGGAAAATACTCACATTATAGAAGGTTTCAGGACTCCAAACAGGCAAGATCCTAGAAGGAACTCATCTAGACATATCATAATAAAGACACTAGACCCAAATACCAAGGAATTGATCTTAAATGCTGCAAAAACAAAGAAAGAGCTATACTACAATGGGAAAAAAATTCGAATTACAGTAGATCTCTCCATGCAAACCCTAAATGCAAAAAAAAGCTTGGAAAAATATCATTGATGTTCTGAAGACCAACAACTGCCAACCCAGACTGATATATCCAGCAAAACTAGCAGTAAACCAGTGTTACAAAAAATATTAATTAATCGAGAACAAATTGTAGAACATCAAGAACCCCCATCAAGAAGCAAATATCTATAATTCATTAAACACAAAAGGGGAAAAAGGAGAGAGAAAGGAACTTAGAAGTAAAAATAAATAATGACAATGGACACTGACCACTTCTCCATAATTTCCCTAAATGTGAATGGGCTGAACAATCCAATCAAAAGACACAGAGCAGCAGACTGGATTAAGAAACACCACCCATCCATATGTTGCCTCCAAGAGACTCACCTGACCGCCAAAGACAGAAACAAATTCCAAGTGAAAGGATGGAAATGAATTTTCCACTCCAATGCACCAAGCAAAAAAGCAGGAGTAGTAATCTTAATCTCCGACAAAATTAACTTCTCGGTAAAATCAGTACATAAAGATAGAGATGGCCATTCCATATTAGTAAAGGGTACAATCCATGCCCATAATATTACAGTTATAAACATTTACTCCCCCAACACAGGAGCACCCAGATTCGTCAAACAAACTCTCTTAGAATTACAGAACAAGATAGATTCAAACACAATCATAGTGGGAGACTTCAATATTCCACTCTCACCAAATGATAGGTCAGCTCAACGAAAGTTAAGCAAAGACACCATTGACTTAAACGACACCATAGCCCAGCTGGGCTTAACAGATATACACAGAGTCTTCCACCCGACGGCAAAACTTTTTACATTTTTCTCAGCATCACATGGAGCACATTCCAAAATTGATCATATAATATTTCAAACAGAAAACCTAAGCAGATGCAAGAGGACTGATATAATCCCATGCATTCTATCAGACCACAGTGGAGTCAGACTAATTCTGAACAATGCAGTCAAAGTCAAAAAAACATTCAATCACTTGGAAACTGAACAACACACTTCTGAATAACTCCTGGGGAACAGATCAAATCAGAAAAGAAATTAAAAACTTCCTTGAATGTAATGACAATCAAGAAACATCACAAAGGAACTTATGGGACACAGCAAAGGCAGTTCTAAGAGGCAAATTTATTGCACTAGGAGCCCATATTAAAAAGACAGAAGAAGAGCATGTAAATAACCTAAAAAAAAAACTGAAACACCTAGAGGAGCAATAAAAAGTTAATTCTAAAACAACTAGAAGGAGAGAAATAACAAAAATAAAATCAGAAGTATCAGAAATTGAAATAGTATCTACTATACAAAAAATTGATCAATCAAAAAGTTGATTCTTTGAAAGAGTCAACAAAATAAACAGATACCTGGCAAGATGAATCAAAAAAAGGAGAGGGGAGACTCAAATAAACAAGATTAGAGACCCCATGGGAACAGTCACAACTGATTTCCAAGAAATTCAGTCCATAATAAATAAGTACTACCAGGGCCTATATTCAAAGAAATAAGAAAATCTAGTAGAAATAGATGATTTCTTAAATAAATATAGGCTACCCACACTAAACAACGATGAGGTAAACAAATTGAATGAACCAGTCTCTTACAATGAAATTGTGGAAGCAATCAGGGAAATGCCAACCAAAAAGAGCCCAGGTCCAGATGGTTTCACTGCGGAATTCTACAAGACGTTTAAAGATGAAATAACACCTATACTCTTGAAACTCTTCTGAGAAATAGAAACAGAAGGAGCAATACCAAACTCATTTTATGAAGCTAATATTACTCTCATCCCCAAACCCGGGAAAGACCCAACCAAAAAAGCAAACTACAGACCTATCTCTTTAATGAACACAGATGCAAAACTCCTCAATAAAATATTAGCCAACAGAATCCAGAAACAAATTTTAAAAATCATACACTGTGATCAATTAGGCTTCATCCCACAGATGCAAGGCTGGTTTAACATTCACAAATCAATCAATGTAATACATCACATTAATAGAGCTAAGGATAAGAATCATATGATAATTTCTCTGGACGCAGAGAAGGCATTTGACAAAATACAACATCCATTCATGTTGAAAGCACCAGAAAAAATAGGAATAAGAAGTACATTCCTCAAAATAGTTAAAGCCGTATATGAAAAACCTACAGCCAGTATTATACTAAATGGTGAAAGACTGGAACCATTTACCTTAAAATCAGGAACTAGACACGGATGCCCACTCTTTCCACTTCTCTTCAATATAGTGCTGGAACCCTTAGCCAAAGCAATAAGGCAAGAAAAGGACATCAAAGGGACCCGCATAGGGAAAGAAGAAATTAAACTATCCCTATTCGCAGATGACGTGATCCTCTACTTGAGTGACCCAACAAACTCTACTCCCCAGCTTCTAGAATTTATAAACTACTTTAGCAAAGTGGCACGATTCAAAATTAACCTTCAGAAGTCAGTAGCCTTCTTGTACACCAACAATACACAAACAGAAGGCCAAATCAAGAAAATGATCCCATTCGCAATAGCCCCCAAAAGAATAAAATGCTTAGGAATATACTTAACCAAAGATATAAAGGAATTATTCAATGAAAACTACAAAAGCCTAATGAAAGAAATTAAAGAGGACACTAGGAAATGGAAAGACATCCCATGCTCATGGCTAGGGAGAACCAACATAGTGAAAATGGCTATACTGCCAAAATTGATATACAAATTCAATGCAATCCCCATCAAAATCCCAAAGACATTCTTTACTGAAATAGAAGATATAATTCAAAGATTCATATGAAACAAGAAAAGACCTAGAATAGCCAAAACAATTCTAGGCAAAAAGAGCAATGCTGGAGGTATTACAATACCAGACTTCAAACTCTACTATAGAGCCATAATAACAAAAAACGCTTGGTATTGGCACAAAAACAGACCAGAAGATCAGTGGAACAGAATAGAAGACCCAGAAATAGAAGATATAGAGAAATAGAGGAGCCAAAGATATACAGTGGACCAAACACAGTCTATTTAGTTATTGGTGCTGGCAAAACTGGGCAGCCACATGCAGAAAACTAAAAATTGACCCTAGCCTTTCACCCTGCACAAGCATTAATTCAAAGTGGATCAAAGACCTCAATGTCAGACCCGAAACCGTGAAACTGCTACATGATAAAGTAGGAGAGACACTGGAACTCATAGGCACAGACAAAAGTTTCCTGAACAGAATCCCAGGGTCACAACAGATTGGAGAGAGGCTCAATAAATGGGACTACCTAAAAATAAAAAGTTTCTGTATAGATAAAAACATAGTCGCAAAAGTAGAGAGACAGCCAACCAACTGGGAAAAGATATTCACCAATAATACATCTGACAAATGCTTAATATCCAGTATCTACAGGGAACTCAAGAAACTAATCCCCCCAAAACCCAATAAACCATTCACTAAATGGGCAAGGGAACTAAAGAGAGACTTATCAGAAGAGATTAAAATGGCAGAAAAGCATATGAGAAAATGTTCATCATCTATGGTCATAAAGGAAATGCAAATAAAAACAACCCTAAGATACCACCTTACCCCAACAAGAATGGCCAAGATTTTGAACTCAGACAATGACAGTTGCTGCCAGGGTTGTGGAGAAAAAAGAACCCTACTACACTGCTGGTGGGAATGTAAACTAGTTCAGCCACTCTGGAAAGCAGTGTGGAGGTTTCTTAAAGAACTGAAAATAGACCTTCCCTACAATCCCGCCATGCCACTTCTGGGCATCTACCCTGAACATCGTAACTGAAGATATGATAAGGACACCTACTCAGCTATATTCATCTCTGCACTATTCACAATAACCAGGCGATGGAAACAATGCAGATGCCCTACTGCAGATGAATGGATACAGAAAATTTGGTATATATACACAATGGAATTCTACATAGCCAACAGACAAGATAAAATAATGGCATTCACAGGGAAGTGGATGAATCTAGAGCGAATCATGTTGAGTGAGACAAGTCAAGACCTAAGGAACAAAAGGCACATGGTATCCTTAATATGTGGCTATTAAATCCAAAGAGTACAAGAGCGAGGACTCAATATTTGCATATCCAATGCTATGGACATGGTAATGGAAATATAAACATAACCATATAGATATAAAAACCTATGACTCTGTAGACATGTTTTATTTTCTAAAATTAATGTTTCTATCACATACAAACCCTCAGCCTAATTTTGATTAAGTTCTAAATACTAAGTCCCAGTGATTGTAAATAGAGATTCCCTTCTTGAACACTCATTTGTTAAACCTGTCATTTAAAATATGATGTAAAAATCAACGTTAATAAAGAAAAAAAACATACATTTTATGAGCATTTATAAGGACTTATTTACCATATTTATTTACTAAAAACAAAACTGTATTCTGCTTAAAAAGTAGCTATAAGGTTAAAATAAAAGAGAACAAGTACTTGGAAATATCAAAATAAAAATATAGTAACAATATTAACATCAAATGAATAAACGAAGATAAAAATGTTGATAACAATGGTAAGAAACATTGCTCAAAGATTAGAAGGAAGCTAGACAACAATAATTAATATATACACAGCAAGTAATACAGTTTCAAAACATATAAAGCCCCAATTGAGCTGGGTATCAGTAGCTCATGCCTGTAAGTCTAGTTATACATGAGGCTCTCTGATCAGAATAGTGATTCTAGGTCTGCATGAGAAAAATTTTGTGAGATTCCATTTTAACCAAGCTGTGTATGGTGATGCACAGGTTTATCTCACCTAGTCAGGAGACTGAGATTGGGATCATCAGGGTTCCAGGCCAACTGTGCAAAATATAGTTTGGGAGAATTTTAATTGGGGGGAAAAATGTAGCATTGTGATGAGTCATCCCAGCTGTGGCAGGATATATAAACAAGAGGGTCATGTTCTAGGCTGGCCTGTGCAAAAAAGTGAGAGTCTGTTTCACGAATAATCAGAGCTGTTAAAAGTGTGGCTCAAATGGTAGAGAACTTGTAGGTTTAAAGCCCTGAGTTCCAGTATCATTCACACACACACACACACACACACACACACACACGACCAAGTTAAGCCAATAGATTGTTGATTGTGGGCTGTTTCTGATAACAGAGCCAATATTCAAAAAGAAATGCCATAATTTAAAAAATATGAATTAAGGAGAAAAATGCTCTTTTTTCCTACTCTTTTTCTTTTTCTTTTTTTGGTCATGAGGCTTGAACTCTGGGCCTGGGTGCTGTCCCTGAGCTCCTCAGCTCAAGGAACTACCCTACCCCTTGAGTCACACCACACCCACTTCCGGTTTTCTAGTTGTTAATCAGAGATAAGGGTTTCATGGACTTTAGCACCCAGGCTGGCATTGAACCACTATCCTCAGATCTCAGCCTCCCAAGTAGCTAAGATTACAAGCATGAGCTGCCATTCCCTGGCTTTTTTCCTACCCTTGACTGTAATTATAACTTTAATTTATTTTTCTTCCACAGCATAAACATTGAAATAGAAAATTCAAATAATGTTTCTAAGTGATACGAATTAACTTCTCAAAATAGAAAGGCATGGATGTTTCTCAGTTTAAATTGGCTTTGAATCTATTTTTGAATATCAGTGTCCTCGGGTTTTTATTATTCTGTGAAAATCCAGTTGGTGACTGTGTTAAAGATTCTGCTGACTTATAAAAATTTCTAAAATGGGGCTGGGAGTTTGGCCTAGTGTTGGAATGCTTCCCTAGCATGCACGAAGACCCAGGTTTGATTCCTTGGTACCACATAACATAGAAAAAAGCTGGAAATGATTCTGTGGCTCAAGTGGTAGAGCTCTAGCCTTAAGAAAAGTCCAAGGACAGTGCTCAGGCCCTGAGCTCAAGCCCAGGACTGGCAAAAAAAAATTCCTAAAATGAAGTACATAAGTATATATCAAGGTAAGAAAATTATTCCATTTCATTATAACATTCTGAGAAGGTTTTTTTTGCCTTTTAAAATTACCTACTATCTGGCTAGTTGGGTGTAGTCCCATGGTTAATAAAGGACTTTTTTCATGTTTTCCTGAATTGGTGGCAGTATATTTAATCAGTGGCAGTATTTTTGAGAATTAGGATTCTTCTTCACTGACCCATGAAAATTGTTTCCTCAACTGCCTTCAAAGGGATATGATTTTATTTTATTTCATATCATCATTTCATTTCATTAATTTTTGCTGTGTCAATCTGCCTTTACTTGCTACAACTTAAGATACTGAACATGTCAAATGCCCTTTTTCTAAGTGTTAAAAGAAGTTATCCAATTCCATTCTTAAATTGAATGGTCGGGGGGAGGGAAATGGGTACCAAGACACGTGAAAGGGTATCAATGTATGTGAATTAATGCACCTTCTATCTGGCAAATATCATGTAACCCTTTTACTAATTACAATAAAAAATAAATAAAAAATAAAAAAATTAAAAAAAACTGAATGGTCAAAGACAGCAATCACTCAGTAAAAAGACAAATTTCTTCTTCAAATCATGTTGACAAATCAGAAATGCTATATTATTTGAATAAACTCTTAACCCGGCTATTGTGTTCAAAGACTGTTGAGTAGTAAATGCCTATAATTTGACAAGTACTGTACACATCAGAGTCTACTAATTTTTTTTTTTTAAGAAAAAACTGGGACACAGGAAAGGTTGAAAAGTAACCACAAAGTACTTTGTTTTTGGAGGAGATTCTTTTGTTTTCTAGTCACTAAAAGAAAATAGAGTGGTAATAATGACCAACCTAAATAAATACCTGGTTTCTCTTTCCTAACTCTTGGCAGCTAAAGGAAAGAAACTTGATCCTTGGTGTGTTGTCACTGTTTACATTTCTGTCTCCTTTGAAGCAGAGCTGGGCATGGAACAGTTCACCCACTGTGGCTCCTCTCTGGAAGGATCTGAAGACAGTGTCTCTTATAGAACACAGACACATGCCCCCACAAAGCATAACTCTGGACTTCTTAAAGGAAAGACCATGGCCTCTATGAGATCACGATTCTCTAAAGTGGCTTGGGTCAGAAACATTTCTGTGGCCTTTAACATAATAACATTTTTCTACCTTGTAAATAGGATAGTGACTACTGAGTATAAGTCAGACAAAGGTCCCCCAAAGTTCCCTAGTTGTTTTGTTGTTTGTCTGTTTGTTTTTGTCTGAGCTGTGGAGAGAGCGACTAGCAAGAATAGTTTTGTGAACTTGATTCTGAAAACTTTGATTAATAATTAGCTAATAAGATAGACTTACTTTTTTTCAGTCTTAAAAAAACCTATGTTGTGGTTTTCATGGGAGGAGATGCTAAAACAGCTTAATTACTAGGACTGAAGTCTTAAAAATCTTTCTTAGCTTCCTGTTTTTCTTCCTTCCTGCTTTCTATTCTGCTTTCCTTCCTCCCTCCCTCCCTCCCTCCCTCCCTCCCTCCCTCCCTTCCTTCCTTCCTTCCTTTCTTCCTTCTTTCCTTCCTTTTTTCCTTCCTTCCTCTCTCTTTCTCCTTATTTTTCTTTCTTCTTTGGAAATAGTTTTATATTTTAAAAGAAATAATGAAGCTAGTATAGAAAGTTCCATGTACTGTTCACCAAATTCTAATTTTATATAACTGAGATACATATATCAACATTTTGTCAAAATAATCATTATGACCTAAGCTCAAGAAGGTAGCTGTAACCTGACAACATTCCAGAGCTGAACCTTTCTTTTTTTAAGAAAATTTAGCTGGAGAAGAAACAAATCATAGTCTCAAGTGCTTTCATCCTGGTTTCCTAAAGTAACTTAAGTGAGAAATATTGGTTTGGTTTCATTCATTCATTCATTCATTCATTCATTTATGTGGTTTTCAGTCAGGGCTTTGTGTTTAACAGGTAGGTACTTTTCCACTTGAGCCATATTTTTTGCTTTGGTTATTTTTCATAGACTCATATTTATGTCTAGGCTGGCCTGAACTGCTGTTCTTCTGTTTATACTTCCCACATAGGATGACAGATATACACACCATGCCGATCTTTTATTGTTAGAGATGGTGGCCACATGAATATTTTGCCTGGGCTGGCCTGTAACAATGATCCCCTAATACTGTCTTGCTGATACATGATTATAGGGATAAACTCCTAGGAATTCCATCCTGGGATTGGGAACATTTTTGTAACCTTTCAGATGAGATTCTGAGTTCCATGGCATCACATACATCCCAAGGGTATGTTCCTATGCTGACATGATTAGAACTCTTTTTCTATCCATTAGTATCTAAGAAATGACACCATTGAAGTGATTCTCAAAGTTAGTCTGTGAATCAAATCACAGGTCATTGACTAAAGGATAATGTTCCAAACTCTGTAGTTCTTTTGTCTCCTTGGCTTTGAATTAATGTTAGTCTGTCTAAATTTCTGTTTCCTCTTTCATTGGCATTTGCTTCATTCCCTAAGCAGATCATCACTGAAGCACTATTGAACCTCACTTCTTGGAGGCTGCTTGTGGTCTGTTGCTCCCTCCTCTGTCCTATGTAGTACCTCATCAAAACCTCTGTCTTTCCACTGTTGAAACTACTTGTTTGCATGTCTATCACCTTACTAAATTGGGCTGCCATGATGTCAGCAACCTCCTCTACTGCATGTTCACGCCACGGTGTAATGTTCTGCCATATGTCCAAGGTGAAAGGGCCAAGTGACTGGGGATTGAAACCTATGATGCTTTTAGTCAAAATAAACCTTTCTTCATTTTAAGTTGATAGATGCAGGAATTTTGTTGTAGTAATAGAAAGCTGACTAATACATATGATACATATGTCTTAAATTTTTTATATATCTTTTTTCTTTCTTTCTTTTTTTTTGTAGGTCATGGGGCTTGAACGTGGCCTTGGCACTGTTCCTGAGCTTTTCAGCTCATGGCTACTGCCCTGCCCTGAGCCAAGCCCCACTTCCCATTTTCTAATGATTAATTGGGACAAGAGGGATAAGAGTCTCTTGGTTTTTAGTTCCCCGGCTGGCTTTGAACCAAGATCCTCAGATCTCAGCCTCTGAGGATGCAGGTGTGAGCCACCACACCTGGCTTACACTTAACTTTTTTTTTTTTTGTGGGCCATGGGGCTTACACTGGGTGCTGTCCCTGAACTCTTCAGCTCAAGGCTACCTCCCTGCCCCTGGGCCTGGGCATTGTCCCTGTGCTGTTCAGCTCAAGGCTACTGCCCTATCCTTGAGCCAAGCCACACTTCCCTATTTTCTAGGGGGTAATTAGAGATAAGAGTCTCAAGTCCTTTTGTGCCTGGGCAGGCTTTGAACCTTGATCCTCAGATCTCAACCTCCTGAGTAACTAGGATTACAGGCGAGAGCCACAGTGCCATGCTGGCTTTTTCTATATCTTTAAGACTTAATTCATTCAATGGAACATAAGGGTACTCAGCAAATAAACAAATCTAAAATTATCCTAACATTTATATCTTACTATCTGTGGTAAAAAAATGTTTAGGTTTCTGAGATTCATATAGAATAAAAACATTATAAGTAGACATTTTGAGTGAGTAGTTCTCAAAGTTCAGTTAACTTCCTTGAAGGATAATTGCAGCATTACTGAACGCTGCTAACTCAGACCTATAGAACCTAAATCTTTGGGAAATATATCCTGAAGTCAGGTCTTTTAAGAAAATCTGTTAGGGGCAAATGGGCTTGGGCGGCTCCTCGGCGGGTGGCTGCGGCAGTGGCCCTAGCAGTTCCTCCTGGCCCTGTTAATGTCGGGGCCAGGCCCGGGAAGGATGGCCCTCTAGAACCCGGCCTTGCTTCTGAGGGGCCGGGGCGGGAGGGGTCCGGGGTGGGCACCGGCCATGTCGGAGGTAACCCAGAGTCTGCTGCAGCGCTGGGGCGCCAGTTTGAGGAGAGGCGCCGACTTCGACTCGTGGGGCCAGCTGGTGGAGACGATAGACGAGTATCAGATATTAGCAAGACATCTACAAAAAGAGGCCCAAGCTCAATACAATAATTCAGAATTCACAGAAGAACAAAAGAGAACCATAGGCAACATCGCAACATGCTTGGAATTGCTAAGTGCAGCATTACAGTCCACACAGTCCCAAGAAGAATTTAAACTGGAGGACCCGAAGAAGCTAGAACCAATACTAAAGAATGTTCTGACATATAATAAAGAATTTCCATTTGATGTTCAGCATGTACCATTAAGAAGAATTTTAGCACCTGGTGAAGAAGAGAATTTGGAATCTGAAGAAGATGAAGAAGAAGGTGGAGCTGGAGCAGGGTCTCCTGACTCTGTCCCTGCTCGAGTTCCCGGTACTTTATTACCCAGATTGCCATCGGAACCTGGAATGACCTTCCTCACTATCAGAATTGAGAAAATTGGTCTGAAAGATGCTGGGCAGTGCATCGACCCCTATATTACAGTTAGTGTAAAAGATTTGAATGGCATAGATTTAACTCCTGTGCAAGATACCCCTGTGGCTTCAAGAAAAGAGGACACGTATGTCCATTTTAATGTGGATATTGAGCTCCAGAAGCATGTTGAAAAGTACCAAAGGTGCAGCTATCTTCTTTGAATTTAAACACTACGAGCCTAAAAAGAGGTTTACCAGCACCAAGTGTTTTGCTTTCATGGAGATGGATGAAATAAAACCTGGACCAATTATAATAGAACTATACAAGAAACCCACTGACTTTAAACGAAAGAAATTACAACTATTGACCAAGAAACCACTTTATCTTCATCTACATCAAACATTGCAAAAGGAATGATCCTGACATGAGTAACCTGTAACATTTGTGAATTTTACCACTCAGTAGAAACCATCATAGCTCTGTGTAGCATGTTCCTGCTCAACAGGCAGGAAGTGAGCCGTGCCTAAGGAAGCCCATTGCAAAGCTGTACCACAGAACTCAGCATATTACGGACATATAAGACTCCTTTGGATACAGGTTTATTATAGATTTTGAAACATGTTTTTACTTTTCTAACAGTCTATTTTCTAATTACTATTGCACCTACTCTGCTTCCTGAAACAATACAATTGTAGTAGGTGTGCTCACCTTCAAAACTTAATACAGCAATAAGAATGTGCGAAGAGTTTACAGATCTATTCACTTTTTCTCCCATTTGCTCTTTTGATTTAACTTCAGATTCTGGGTTGGGGTGGGTAGGACAGTACCAAACTACTTCTGAGAGGAATTGAACCAGTTCTGCTGCCTTGGAAGGTTAGTCTGGAAGTTTGTAGGCTGCTTTTTACATGTGGCCTGACGTTAACCTGACCAACAGTTCTGCTGACTAGAACTTGTGTGCCTTGTCCAGATAAGTATCCAAATATGGGAGTGTTCCCAGTTTGTTGCTGTGATTTTCTCTTTTTTCAAATGACCAGAATGTTTCTCTGCAAGTGAGTATATTTGTAGTCATGTTGATTAGCATTGATATTCTTCCTAATAGATTGTAGGTTTAACATTGGAACCATCTCAGAACAATTACACGTTTTTAGGTGGATTTAGTGTCTTGTAAATCATAAAAATTAAAATCAGAGCTAATGAGATACTGCAGGAACTGACTTTCTTCTGGCAGTTGATCATAAAATCTTAAATCCTTCGTACCTCTCCTTAGAATGATGGGTATGTAAAATTTGAAAAGATAGTCTATTTTTTTAAATATAGGTAGATAGGATTACCATTTATTTACTATTTAGATATACTGACATCCATCCATATGAAAATTTGCAGCTTTTTACTGTTGAGTATTACCTTGGGCTTAATGATACATAAAATTTTCGTAGTGCACATGAGGTAGTTATTTGATACACAAAACATTAAATTTGTGATGGGCTTTCTGTGGGTCAACATAGAACCCACATATTTTAATACCTTTAAATGAACAATGCATGAGGGGAATGCAGTGTCAGTATGTGGCCTATTTTTGAACTAGTGTAGTAACCCAAGTCGATATGTTTGCTTTTTAAAATAATCACAAATGTTTTAACCCTTGCACTTCAAGAGAGAGCTAGTCTCTTATTATCAGTTGTCTGTTAGGTCAATTGTTTACTAGATGAATGTTAATAAAAATATATGAGCCTGAAAGAATTCTCAACCAAAAAAAAGAAAATCTGTTAGGTGCTAGTAGCTCATGTCTATAATGCTAGCTATTTAGAAGGCTGAGACTTGAGGATTGTGGGACAGTCATCCTGGACAGACAAATTTAAGAGATTCTTATTTCCAGTTAGCCAGCAAATGGCTCAGAGTAGAAATGTGGCTCAAGTAGTAGAGCATCTGTATGGTGCAAAAAAAGCTAAGGAAGAGCATGAGGTCTTGAGTTCAAGTACCAGTATCAGCACAAAAGAAGGGGGAGATCTATAGATGCTTGTAGTATACACTCACATTTGAGAACCACTTGAAGAAAGAGTTCCATTCATCTTTTTCTGTAGAGGCTTCAAAATGGGTATAACCAATAGTAGGATAATGAAATAATATGAGAGATGGCAACTCTGGTCAGTTGAGTGTAACTGAGACTGCAGCTATGCTTCTAAATGCTAGGATGTACACCAGGAAGAGAAAGTACAAGAAAGGGAAGTCTACAGTACTCAATACAAGAAATGGGCAAATGTTATTTCCTTAGGAAAGCCATTGTTTCTAACGTAGTTTTTCCCTTAGAGTTTACTGAAGAGCAGTAAATGATAGAATGATCAATATTTCTAACAAAATTTTCAGAAAATAATGCTGCAGTGATTTAAGTTTAGGATATATAGTTAAGCAGTTTCCATGTGTAAGTTGTGTTTATATAATTATTTCCTTCATAGGGTGCCCCCAAATAGCTTCTTTTCCTGTTTTTCACTAGAGATACATTTACATTTTCATACAAGTCCTTACATATACTTCCCTATTTCGCTTGTCACACTGGAGCCAAACTTTAGTTATAATCTCTAACAAGTACCAAGAATGTAAGTACAAAGCATTGCTGATAGAGGGTAGATTTATGTCCTTTGGAAACTAGATGAGCAGTTGGTAATGCTGACATTCTGTTTATGAAATCTGAGAAACCTAACCGGTAGTAGTCTTTGGATAGAAGTCATCAGCTTTATAACAAGGTAAACTACAGCCAGTAATACCACCATCATGCTAAGTGTATGCTCAGTCCATTTTAAGAACTCTGTGCTCTAAGAAGTATTGCCTGATAATCAGAAAGGAGGAAATAGAATTGCAGTGGTCAAGCAAACCTATCCAACCTTATGTTAACTAGTAAGTGCCATGGCCAAGATCAATACCCAGGTCTAACTAATACCCATAATACATGTGAGTTCTCTGGAGCACTGATCTCCACAACTGAAATACTGAAAAAGGAAACAAGAATGTTTAGTGGAAGATGCTTGGCACAGAAATCTACATATCCAAGCTCTTTTGCTAACTTGGGCAAATATTTGTATGGTCTCAAATTTCCTTACCCACAAAATAGAGATTGAGCTATATGATTTTGAGGCTCCATCCCAGACATTTTGATAGAGTAAAATTTTAGCTGAGTGAACTTGGCTCATACCTATGATCCTGTCTAATCAGTAAGCTGAGATTTGAGGATCATGGTTAAAAGCTAGCCCAGACAGAAAAATCCTTGAGACTCTTGTCTCCAAATAAACACCCCAAAAGCTAGAAATCTCAAGGGTTTTTCTGTGACTCAAGTGGTAGAGTGCCAACTATGCTTAAAAGTCAGCTAAGGGTTTGAGGCCCTATGATCAAGCTCTCATACAAGCACACACACACACACAAATTCTATTTTAGATAAAAATTTAGTTTTTCTTTGCATTGTCTCTAAACTAAAGATAATGACTGGAGAAAGACACTGTAGTTGTCTTGACAAATACTTCCATCTCTGTTCCTATGGCACAGAAGTTAGATTGGACCCTAAAAATAATACCGATGACCATTGTTTGAATGAGTTTTTTTGTACTGATGAGGCTTGCAAGAGCCATAATGTATTATCTAAGCTTTTCATTCTGTTATTTTAAGGTAGATTTTAAGTGATTAAGTAATCTATTACAAGTGTGAGGTAAAAGAGCCAGGATTTAAATCTGGGAAGTTTATTCTAGATTCTAGAGCCTATATTTGCTTAAATGTCTAGAGTTTGGATTATTAACCAGTACCTTAAGTTCTCCCACCAAATCATGCTTTGTATGGCTTCTGTTTGTAGAAATAGACTAAGATCTCCAAGTTATGTGCTAGATATCTGAAGGAAATAACTGAATGTAAAAGTATTTGAAATCCTTATTATCCCCCATTTTAAACAGCTTTCCATAACCAATTACTTGAATCTGAGTACATGAACTTGAATTTTATATATCCAGATTAGTCCCAGTGAAGACTC
This sequence comes from Megascapheus bottae, assembly GCF_031878675.1. Classification (NCBI taxonomy): domain Eukaryota; kingdom Metazoa; phylum Chordata; class Mammalia; order Rodentia; family Geomyidae; genus Megascapheus; species Megascapheus bottae. Next base: position 71,608,494 of record NC_143511.1, on the reverse strand, counting down.
TTAGTGTCTGGAACATTTCCCAGAGCATCTTGGTTGGATAAATTAATTCATTAAAGAGAAACAAAGGTACCTTCATCTGAGTATTATGTTTAAACTTGTGCATCTCATTTAAACTTAGGAAAAATGAAATGAATAATTTTTTCCAGCTGGGTACCAATGGCTCATGTCTGTAATCCTAGCTACTCAGGAGACTGAGATCTGAAGATCATGGTTCAAAGGCAGCCCAGGCACAAAAGTCTGTGGGACTCATCTCCAGTTAACCACCAGAAAACCGGAAGTGGTGCTGTGGCACCAAGTGGTAGAGCTTGCTAGCCTTGAGCTGAAGAGCATAGGGACAGTACCCAAGCCTGGAGTTCAAACCTTACAACCAACCAAAAAAAGAAAAAAAATTCTTTCAGTTAGAGTATATATATATATATTTCAAGTCACAATAACTTTTCATTCAAAGGAACATCAGTTTTATAGTCTCCTTCATTGTCACAACTAGAAAGTACCTATAAATCTACAAGTAAATACACTGGATGGTAAAAGACAGAAAAATACACTTGGACATGATAAATTATACAGGTCTCTAGAAATTCACTCAGTGAGACTAAAGGAGGATATTCTTAGGAGAGGATCACAAGGGCCTAATAGCTGTGAGCATAAGATCATACAAAATTAAGTTTATCCAAACGAATTCCATGAAATGGAAACAAAGGGGGTTTTCCCCCTTTGTTGCTTTATTTATTTTTGTTTGTAAGTTTATCTGTTTGGGGGAAGGAAGGTAGGGAACACATAAATGGTGGGACAAAGGGTGAACAAATATAGCAGTGGTATTCACTAGACACTTGGGGGAGCAGGCGGAAAAACTGGGAGAGAGTGAGGGAAGGGGTGAAACTGTTCAAAAAATGTACTCATTATCTGATTTATGTGACTGTAATGGCTTTGTACATCACATTTGCAAAAAATAACAATTTTTTTAAAATTTAAAACAAAAAAAAACAAAAGCTTTTCATTTCAAACAATAGCAGGTCATCATTTTGCTGAACTATCAATGACTATCAGGCATACTTCTTTAACACTGCAATTTAAGTGATTCTAATTCTCTTTTGATCCTAAAAGATTATCTATTTACTCAACAGTATAACCATTATGTTACATTTTGTTTCCAAGGTGACTTGAGTATCAAGTATTCAACTGAAACATTCTTCCTTTAAAGTCTTCCAGAACTTTGTAGGTAAAAACCACAATAAAATGTCCCTTCAGTCAAATCAAGAGGTCAAACTCTTCTTTCAGAGCATGCAGGCTATCAAATCATGCAGATTTAAGTTTCCCAATGATAGCCTCCAGGGATATCAGAGGTTCATAAGTTTTTCTCTTTATTTTAAAATACAATGTATTCATGACAGCAAATCAAACCTGTTAGTGGCATCAAACAAGAAGTATTGATGCCGGGAACAGGAACACTGCAAATGTATTAAATCTACATCACAGCACACATGGGGTTTAAATACCTCGCTCTGTGGCATTTGTCATATTAAGAGCTGCAGCATAAACAAAAAGGAAAAAAGCAAATCAAATGTGGTGTAAACATGACGTCTGTTCCTACTTTTGTAGATGTAACAACAACATTTAATTTCTAGGGCAAAAGGCTGCCAGAAGTCTTATCATGTTGAAACAATATTGATCTTTTATAGTGATGTGGATACTTATTTCCTTCTGAGAAATGATAGATGGTACATAGATGGATGGATAGATAGATAGATAGACAGACAGACAGACAGACAGGCAAACAGAAATTATGCTTCATTTTGGCCTTTTTGAAGATCTAGTTAATGTCTTATAAAAAGCATAAATTCACGAATCTTCAGAAAACAAGCTTCTAAATAGATATGGTCAGCTATGAGTGCATGTTAATGCCTTTCAGATTGCAAAGAAATATATCCACTCAATGGAGACTCATTTACTGAGCCACTTAAATTTTTCATATGCCTTGTCTTCCCTTCTTCTCCACATGTTGAGACAGGATGTCACTTTTCAAAGCCACCATGACCAGGACTTAGGTAACAGTAAGAAAGTCTACAGCAAGGCATCACCTAGAATGACTCTGCTCTGTTTTTTGTTCCGCTTCTACCATCATCTGGCTCTCATTTACCACTTGGTATGAATGAAAGCCATCACTTCCCACTGGTAAGGTATGGTGGATGACCCTCTCTTGGAGCTACCTTCCTTTCTCCCTAACTTTTTCTCAATGGCCTAAAACCTTAAATGTCTCCAGATGCCTCCAAAACACGATATCCATCTATTTATTTTAATTTAGGCTCTCATATTACTAGTTTTCATCTGATCATATTTACAGAATGTAGTAAATTCCATATTCAGCCCCATATAAATACAATTCTGTTCATCTAAGTCACGCACATGCACACACACGCACACACACACACACACACACACACACACAATTAGATACTTGGTTAAATATAATAAATGAATCTTTTCCAATGATTAAAAAACTTATAAGAGCCGGGAGTTTGGCCTAGTGGTAAAGTGTGGAAGCCACAAACCAGGTATGTGAACTTCAGCACCTGTAAGACAAATCTCAATTTTAGAGATATTAAAAAGTACAATTAAGGAACAAAATGTTGAATTTAAGAAACTAACTGTTTGGTGTGATGAAAGAGTAGATAGGCCCTTAGAATCTTAAGTCTATCATGCAAGTTTTTCTCAGACATCAGACAAAATGATTTCTCCTAGTCATATCCTATATGAATTTCTTTTCCAGAACTAGCTGAAGCAGGAATTCACTATCCAGAGGAAGAACCCCAGATTGTGAGATGGACAACCCCTTTTCAAGAAAGTTTGTCATTCCAGATGACTTCAAGGTTTGGGAAACAACAGAGACTTTCCTGTCTAGTGTATATCTTACCGCATTTCACATGCTTTTTCCCAAACTGGTTTTTGTTCTGAACCTATTATCTTGGAATAGGCCTTACACATGGTAAGCCCTAAACAGGTCCTTATTAAATGAAGTCCTTAGAATAGAAACAGCAAAAAATTCTATAATGTTACTAGGTCCTGTATTCATTATTAATCGTAACAACCTAAGACGTGGGTGTTGCTTTTATCTCTAGTTAGAAATGGGCAAGCAACTAGTTAGAGAGGCTCAGACAAGTGAATCAGAGTCATACTGCAGATATGGTGGGTGTTTTTAGAAGTTAACATATGAAGATTTATTTCATTAGCGGGCAGACTTTCATATGATCACATCTGTCATAACTTCAGAACTAAAGTGTTTAATCAAAGGCTAAAATCTCTTCTCTCCCTCTCTTCCTCTCTCTCTTTCTATCTCTCTCTCTCTCTGCTCTCTGTGTAATACCTATCTTTTGCCTTTATATTTAATTTGTTACTTTAGAGAAGAGCAACATGTGTTGGCAGATGCAGCTCTGTAGCTCCATGTCCCTCCATATTCATGATCTTTACTAAGAGCTTAACGTTGCTTCACAATCCTACTTCTCTTGTGAGTCATCTCTCCCATCTCACAGCTATTTTAAAACCTTTTCCGCTCTCTTTATCCCTGCCCCTTCCCATGGCCCCTTTACAGAAGTATTTGCAGAAGATAATTTTGCTTTCTACTTCCTGGAGGAAAAAGAGACCCTGAGAACAGAGCTTTCTCAAATTCCATTCACCCTGTTTATGAACTGGTTCATGCTGGAAAATGTGCCTTCTCCCTTTTTCCCCTATTATAAGGGAGAATAATGACAAGTCACCATATAATTCATCATGGAAGGCTTGATACTTTTGAAAGTAAAAGAGAGGTTCTATTAATAATTATTCCAGGACAACAGGTGTAAACCAGAAGTGTCCTGGGAAAATCAGGACATGTGGTCACTCTGCACATAAAGTTTATAGTTCTGTCTGGCGCTTGCAAACACTCTTGTGTGTGCTAAATCACCACCCCCATTTTATGCTCTCCTATATGGCTAAGTTTTCCTTCTCATTAAAGTTTCAGCATCTTCAGTATTTTTTAAACAATTTGCATTATATCATACAGGAATTTCTCAAGTATTTTTTAAGTAGAAATCAACCTTCCAGAACAATCATCAGAGTCAAAACAGATTTGCTGTATTTTTTTATGTTTTAATCACAATTAACTATGATTACATTGTAGAAAATTTCTTAAATGCTTGTTATGTACCAGCAGCTGTGCTAAGTAGGTCAGATATTTTGATTGGGACTAAAGAGGGTGAAAATAGATACACAAGGTACAATGCTCATCTTACTTACTCTTAGAGGAAATTTAAATGATATAGGCCCACAGTATTAGTAATGCTTAATAAAAAAAATCTCTGGCTTGTATTAACTACATAAAACAATAATCATGATCATTTAGCTAAGAGAAAAAAGAAGGTAGATTTACTGATTTAAAATTTAAATAGCAGGAGAAATTTTATTTTTGTAGCTGGACTCCAAATAATTTAAATGAATAAGACTTAATGTGTGGCATTAATTTTACACAGAGTTCAAAGCAATCTTGAATCTAGCAGATGCTTAATGTGTTTGTATGTTTATTTAGTTTCACTCAAAAAAATCACAGCATTTATATACTAATCTTTTAAGTAGCATTGATAATGATAGCAACTATGCTGACAATAGACATTTTTTGTGTGTCCTGGTTACTGAGGCTTGAACGCAGGACCTGGGCACTGTCCCTTGGTTATTTTGTTCATGACTAGCACTATAGTCTTTGAACCACAGCTACACCTCCAGCTATTTTTAGTGGTTAATTGAAGATAAAAGTTGTACCAACTTTCCTGCTTGGGTTGGCTTTAAACCGCAATCCTTAGATCTCAGCCTCCTGAGTAGCTAGTATTACAGGCATGAGCCACTAGCACTCAACAACAGATCCTTTTATATTTGTCAGTTTCTAGTGCTACCAGTTTTATTCTTTACTATGAAAGGTTAATAGAAATTTTAATGAACAATTGATGCAATGATATAATAAAAAATGCCTCAACTAGAGGAAAATGTGGGAAATGAAATCATGAAGACTTGTGAGAAAAAGGATATAAGTCCTCCCAAGAAACAAAAATCACCTTATAAGAGAAAATAGAAACTGCAGGGATAAGAAGAAGGTGCAAAGAAGTGTAGCTCTGGGAGGAAAGCAGAGTGAGATGGATTAGTGAAGCCTTTTCTGCTTAACCTGAAATCTGTGCTGACATATGATGATAGTCTATCATTTTATCAATCAGATAAATGAAAAGCAGAAAAGAAAGGTGGCAGTTCCTAGAGCCCAAACTCTGCTAAATACTGTAAGTCTCTCTCTCCATTAAGTCTAGCAAACCCTACTTTACAAATGAGAAAAGTGAGTGCCATGAATGTTGTCATGGGCCATGGGCTTGAAATAGGAAAAACTGGGAAGGGATTTGTTCTCAGATTACTCAACAAGTATAGGTATGTTGTTCCTTTCTTTTGTTGTTGTTGTTGTTTTAGTCACATAGTAACATAGGAAAAATTCTATGAACAAGTAAGTAAAACACTTAGAGGTATTTGGATCCTGACTCCTAAATGAAAATATTTAACATCAAATTAATGAATTAATTGACTGAAAGACATTTTTGATAACCTATTTATGTGTGCACACATACCAGTACTAAGGCTTGATATCAGAGCGTCTCTCTCTCTCTCAGCATCTCTCTCTCAGAGTTTCTCTCTCTCTCTCTCTCTTTTTCTCTCTCACCATTTTTTTTTCCACTGGTGGAGATGCAACTCACTTTTTTTGCTGGTTAATTGGAGATGAGAGTCCCACAGATTTGTCTGCCCAGGATAGCTTTAAACTGTGACCATCAGATCTCAGCCTCCTGAATACCTAGGATTATAGGTAAAAGCTACAAATACCCAGCCTAGAATCTAGAATCGTTTTTCTTCTATGTTTTCTTTTGCCAGTCCTGGACCTTGAACTCAGGACCTGAGTACTGTCCTTTAGCTTTCTCAAGGCTAGCGTATTACCACTTGAGTTATAGCACCACTTCTGTTTTTTTCAATGTATGTGGTACCAAGGAATCAAACCTGGGTCTTTGTGCATGCTAGGCCAGCACCCTACCACTAATTAGCACTCATTTCTTGTAGAAAGATGCTTCATTTTTAGTATTTTCATTTATGCATCTTGATCTGAGTCCCCTCTCCTTGTTATATGTTTGGAATACATCATTTCAGTTTTCTCCTTTTCTTATGACAGAACAAAGCCTGAAAAATAACGTTTTACCCTTTCATATATTATATTATATTTATATATTATATATTTAAATATATATTGGTCGATTGTGGGGCTTGAACTTTGGGCTGTCCCTGAGCTCTTCAGCTCAAGGCTGCTCTACTACTTGAACCACAGCCCCACTTCTGGTTTTCTAATGGTTAATTGGCGATAAGACTCTTGAGGACTTTCTTGCCTAAGCTGGCTTTGAACCGCAGTCCTCAGATCTCAGCCTCCTGAATAGCTAGGATTACAGACTTGAACCGTCAGTGCCCAGCTCCTCCCTATACTTTTAAAAAAGCTAGTCCTCTGTTCTGAAAACAGATAAAATTGTTATCCTTGAATTTGCAAATGAGGGGTAATTATACTAGCCAGGAAGAAGTTCTAAAATACTGTTCTATTGTTTTAGTGTTACAAGAAATTTGATATATGATAGTGAAATTTACCGGTGATGGTGGGCAACAGAGAGTCTTACTATTTCTGCTAGTGGAAATGTCTTTCTTTAACACTTCTCTCCTTAGGAGAGATTTCCCAGTAAAGAGCAAGGCCCCTGATCACATAGGCTAGGAAGGCACACAGCTTCTTACCCTCAACCTCCAGCTTCACCAGTTTGGAGTACGCTGCCCCCAGGCTGTTTTTTGCCACACATCGATACTGGCCTGCATCTTCTTTTTGCACGTTGTGAATCCTTAAACTCCCAGATTCAAGAACTGCAATTCGGGAATTCTCCTGCCAGAGACAGGAATATTCATTGGAGAGTCTCTGTGACAAAGACTATATTAGCCATAGCTCATCAACTCATCACCATCACTGTTATCAAAATGGAACCTTGGTTAGATTGAACCATTGTTATATCTAACATACAATATTGAGATTGTGAAAGATTAGCTAAATTAACTAGCACAATGATCTCATGAAATTTAATATATAACATATGTATCTAATATGTATATGCCGATGCTTGCAGTATAATAATTAGAAAACGTGTGGATAAAACACAAAGTTTCATCTTCTTCACCCTCTAAGTTTCAGCTATTGGTTGTTAAAAAGAATCAACCAGTCCACCCCAAACAAAAAAGAGATTAGCCTTACTTTGACTTTTCCATTGTAATGCTGCTCATTTCCATCACATTTCCCCCTCTAGCTAGATTCAAGCTGTAGTGTTTACATTCATGAAAACTGAAATAGGTAGGCTGGGTTTTAAAGTATGAAGAAAATTTTTACTGAAAGTTTGTAGCACATAATTTGAGTGGTGAAGTACGTTTTGTAGACATTTTCAACATACCCTTACCTTGTGAGTACTGTCTTACACTTACCTGAGAGCGCTCGCTGTCTTACACTTACCTAGAGTGCTCTCTTACACTTTTCTGAGAGTGCTCTCTTACACTTACCCTAAGAGTGCTGTCCCCCTTGATCCAAGATACTGCTGGCTTGGGATTGCCCATGGTTGTACATGGTAGAACTGCCTTCAATCCTTCTATGATCTTTACATTTATAGGAGGACGAGTTATTTTAGGTTCTACAGGAAAGAAAAAAATTCAGAGTTAAAAAAGACAATGTCTACAGTGGAGTTTTAACTTCCAGCTAATTCTGAATGTTCACTTTAGAAATCATTTTAGGAATGTTACAAAATTTATCAAATGACATGTCAGATAAAAATTGATTTTAAATCTTGCTTAGCACTGTGAACTCCTTTCTAAAATACAAAAAATGAGATGGCTTCACTAGCATAAACCCACATCAATTAACTCTCCTAAGGTGAGAGTAGATAAAGAAGGGACAGAAAAAAAAAGTCTTTCATATATAATCAAGATCAAGACTACTAGAGCTGGAGATAAAATTAAAGCATTTGAATCAGCGCAGCCCCATAAACCAGTGAAACCTAAGTGTGCTTCCTTTCCCTTTCTCTCCCCTCCCCCCCCAGAATCAACCCTTTGGTAATTAACAAATGAGTCCATCCTACTCTCTTTATTTGATTGAGCACATCACCACCTGACACCTCATGATGGCTGCTAAATCAATCCTCTATCAAAACTCCATATTCTCATCAGGCCCCCATACTAATTAATTGAAGACTCAATTATACTTAAATCATACAATAAAAGAGTAATACATGTTTAAAAAACACAAACATAAAAGAAGCAAATTAAAATAAAAATGTCCCGAAGGTAACTGAAGAAAGTCAAAAAATGTTTCTTTAAAAAAAATTAGGGTGCCCGGAGTTTGACCCCCTAATTTGGAATGGTATACCGAGTGCTTGCCTTAGCATGCATAAAGACCTGTGTTTGATTCCTCAATACCACATACAGAGTAAAAGCCAGAAATGGTGCTGTGGCTAAAGTAGTAGAGTACTAGCCTTGAGAAAACCCAAGGACAGTACTCAGGCCCTAAGTTCAAGCCCCAGGACTGGCAAAAAAAATATTAGTGTTATTCTGAGAGAATAGAGAATCATACAAAAAGTAGAATTTGTTATGCAAACTAAAGAAAAGTCAGAACAAAGTAATTACTAGGAATTAAAAATACAGCTTTTTCCAGGTGCCAGTGTCTCATGTCTGTAATAGTAGCTATTTGGAAGATGGAAATGAGGAGGACTGTGGTTTGAGGCTAGCCTGGCCAGAAAAGTTCACAATATTTCCATCTTAATGGAAAGAGCTGGATGTGGTGGTACACACTTCTTATTTCACTACAGTAAGAAACAAAATATAGGATGCAGAGCAAATATGCACCCAGGCAGGAATCAAGATGTCGTCTCAAAAATAACCAATGCAAAAAGGAGCTGGAGATGTGACTCAGTAACCCCAGGCCTATTAAAATATTTTTTTGCCAGTTATGGTGCTTGAACTTTGGCCCTGAGCACTGTCCTTGGGCTTTTCTCAAGGCTAGAGCTCTTCCCTTGAGCCACAGCACCACTTCCAGCTTTTTTTATGTATGTGGTGCTGAGGAATCGAACCTGGGTCTTTGTGCATAGTAGGCAAGCACTCTACCACTAGACCAAACTCTTGGCCCCCATTAAAATATTTTAAGATAAGAAAAACTGGATAATACAATGATATAGAACACGAAAATTGACATAGAAGCAAAAGCTAAGGAAACCTCCAAGAAGGGAAGTTATAAAGAAATATAGAAAATATGAGGAAAAACATAAAGGTCACAAATAATTGAAATAGATGTGTTTCTTGTCGAAAGTTTAAGAATAAAAGAACAGAAAGAATGAAAAGAGGAATTAATAATAAAGTCTCATTTTGAAAATATCTGTTTAGATTTTTTTAAAAATCCAAACTTTAGAAATTAAAGCAAATAAGCTCCAAACATATTCTTGACTATTTCTAAAATTTATGAATTCTAGAAATAAAACCAAAAATCCCCCAGTTTCTGAGAAATATAACTAGATAAAACTGGGGGAAAACTTCTCATCTGCAACATGGATGTCACATATCAACATAGAATTTTCTACGAAATCATAGGAAAAAAGTATTTTAAACTCTGACTCTGCATATTGTCCCAAAGAAGAAGCAGAATATAACCCTTTAGCCATGTAAAGATTCAGAAAATATCCTTGTTGCTTACGGTGAATTTTTATACATATTTATTTCCTCCAGCAAAACAATGACAACAAAAAGGAAGAAATAGTGTTGAAGGCCCAGGTAGTCCTTTGTGTGTGTGGTGGGAATATGTGCATTTATACAATTTCCCCAATTAGCATAAGAGGTGAGAGGATTACAGGAAGCCTTAGCCCAAGTCCCATAGTTTGCAGGCAGCAGGTGAAAATCTCCGGAGGTCATGAGATTCAAGTGTGCTGATGTTAGAGAACATAGTAAATAGAAGAGAACTAAATGTGAATGTAAATCAAATCCCCATTGGTATAGGGGTCAATGGCAAGAAGAATGGAGGAACAGAGGTCAAGACAATGGACAAGTCAGGGCAGTGATGACATGTATCAAAGTGACCTATTGAACAGTAGTTTAAACGCAGTCCATCTCCATCAGGTAACAGAGTCAGGGATGGTACTGTTGATTAGCTGATAAAGAGTGAATTTGTGTCCATCAGAGTTGTGGAGATGAAGTAGGTGGTGGTTCTGCTTCATGGCTGCGAAAATCCTTTGTGATGATGGCAGGACAAGAGGACAGAAAGATAGTGAGTAGATTAGAATCTTTGCTAAATCTGGAGGGGTATCTACCAGTGAGTAGATGAGATGGAGAAAAGAGCATGATCCGAATGGCATAAGTCCTGATGAAAGAGAAGATTTATATATAGAAATACAAGTAGAATGACGTGAAAGTAGAAATTATCCATGAGGGTTAGGGAATTTGCCATCAGCACTTATGGACACAAGGTGGAGAAACTGAACATCCTCTATCAAGCATAAATCAATTCTGAAGTAAGGAAAAGTGCGTGAAAAGAAGTTGCGTGTTCAAAGAGTGTTTGCTTTTAATGGAATTATATATTTCAAATGCCTGATAAAGATTTTAGGGGGATAGATACAGAAATAGAGGAGTAATGTAAGAGCAAGAAAATGGAAGAGAAGAGTGAACCCAGACAGCAGCATTCCTTAGCATGGAAGTAGATGGCAGAAATGAGAGGTGGGGAATTAATACCACTGAAGGTTAGGATTTGCACTTGAACTTGACTTGCTATTGAGAGTCCAGGTACGAGTGAAACACTCCTTCAGATTGTACTGACGCAACTTTAAAATCAACAAGTGCTTCTCTTTTGCACTCACTCATCTTTACTTGCAGGGCCCCACAACTCTCTGCAGCTCCTCCCACGCCATTGTTGGCTATGCAGCAATAAATTCCATCATCGCTGTCTTCCACACTCAGGATGGTGAGGAGCTGCCCATTCTCCCGAATGCTGTACCGGGTGTCAAAGAGCCTGTAGGTCACAGAGCAAAGGGGTAGATAAGGGCATCATCATGACTGTTTGGCTTTGACTGACTCAATGACAGAAAAAAAAAAGAGTGAGAAGACACTTGAATGAGTTCTGAATAATTAAAAACAACAACAAAAAAAGAAAAACAGCCCTACTTGGCACAGTAACAAAAAACTATGTTGTGTCTGGACTCTAATTATCAAAGCATAACCACGTCCTGCATAAATGCTCTGGAAGGATGTGGCTATTGCAAGATATCAGAACCACCTCTTCTCCTGTAATTACTGGGAGGAAGCAGCTTGATAATGACCATGGGTGTATGTATGTGATGAGAAAGAAGTACATTATTTATAGGAGCAGCTGTTATTTGAATGTTCATTCTCTCATTAAACTAATAAATGAGTTTCTGACAAGTGCCAAGCAGAGTCTGGTTACTGAGATATCAGGAAGCAAAACAGCTTCATATTATAAAAATGCATGCCTTATTTGTAAAGCACACACACACACACACACACACACACACACACACACACACACACACAAAATCTAATTAACTGCATGCCAACTTTCCAATGAGAAGCTAATTAGGGCAATAATAAGAAATTTGAAGCAAATCATCAAGATAAAAATAAACTTTTTGTTGTTGTAGTTGTTTAAAAGTTACCAAGTTAAGAATTCTTTGTAAGAGAGGTGTGTGTTAAAAAGAATGACAATGCTCAAAGACTCGTGTCTTTAGAACTACAATCTGTGAACATATTCCTTTCCATGACAAGGAGGGATTTTATACATTAGAAACTGCAAAGTGGCTATTCTGAATCCATTTGTCTACATACATATAATGGAATAATAAGACTCTTTAAAAGAGGGCAGAGAGAGGAGGAACAGAGGTGTTGAAATGGAGGCAAGGATCAGACACAGTTGCTAGCTTTATAATGGAAGAGGGGGACAACGGATATAGATGGGTTTCTAGAAGTCCGACAAGGAATGAAATTGAATTCTCCCCTAGAGCTTTCAGAGGGAAGTCAGCTCTGCCAGTACTTTTGATTTCGATTTTGACCTAGTGAAATTATTTTATATTCACAGCCTTCAGAACTCTTAAGATATTATATTTGCACTAAGTCACAAAGTTTGTGTTCATTTGTTATTGCAGCAACAGGAAATAAACATAGATTTTTGGTATCTTACTGCTACCGCAAGCACATAAATGTGGAGATATGGCTTTGTAATCAGGAAATAGGTAGAACTGGGAGAATTTCAAGGAGTAAAATACCAAATGCTTGTACTTCTTAAAGAGATTGTCAATAAAATATGTGTGGTAATGATTCTGTTACTGAGGAATCAGAAGGAAGTGAGCAGCATAGTAGGAAAAAAATTAAATTATTTTAGACAATACCTAAATTAATGTGAATTGACTGTTGATGCAAATATGGATGTTAAAAGCAAGCAAACAAGAAAGGAATGCTTGCTTGGGAATTCCTAAACAGAGAGCTTAACTAAAAGCTGCTAAAAACTATTTCAAATATTTTAATTTGCTCAGCTGATTCTTCCTGTACCAGAACTTCTGGGACAGCTTTGTTGATAAAATGCTTAGAGTTTCTCAAAGCACAGGGTCAATTCTCTAATTAGAATTAGTATCATAGAAAGTAACATGAAATTTCAATTAGAGGTCATGGAAAATAAAGAGAATTTTTTCACATCCAAGCTCAAGGACCCTGGTCTTGATGCCAGTTTAAGTACTTGGTACTGAAGGTTTATGCTCTGGGGAAATATTTGCTCCTGCAAATATGACAGTACTTGAGGGTTTGGGCTTAAGAACATGATTGGGTCATAAGCAGTGTAGAGTAATGTCTCTGTGAAGGAGCCTGGGCAGCATTCACTCATCTCTGGCCTCATGCGAAGACATAATGGCCAACTCTAAACTAAGAAACAGCCTCTCACCAGAGACTCAGTCTGCTGACTTGTTGAACTTGGGACTTGTTGGCTTCCAGAATCATGAGAAATAGTTTTATTATTTTATTTATTATTTTATTATTCATTTGTTTATTTTTGGACAGTCCTGGGGCTTGAACTCGGGGCCTTGGACACTTTTACACTTTTTGCTCAAGGTTAGCCCTCTGCTATTTGAACCACAGCACCACTTCCAGCTTTTTCTGAGTATGTGGTACCAAGGAATCAAACCCAGGGTTTCATACATGCTGGGCAAGCATTCTACTACTAGTCTGTGTACCCGGCCCTAGTTTTATTATATTTATAGGTCACTTTATCTAGGATATTTTTTCCATAGTAACCTAAAAGTACTAATGCAAGCTACATTGCCAGCTAACATGTCTGTGGTTCATTTTGTTACAGATTTTTTAAAATTGTATTTTATTGTCAGAATAATATATAGAGGGGTTGCAGTTACATTCCTTTGTTACAGATTTTTTTTGCGTGGGTCATGGGGCTTGATCTCAGTCTGAGCACTGTCCTTGAGCTCTTCAGCTCAAGGCTACCACCCTACCCTTGAGCCAGGCCCCACTTCTCATTTTCTAGAGGTTAATTGGAGATAAGAGTTTCAGATTCTTTTGTGCTCCCACTGACTTTGAACCTGAGTAGCTAGGATTACAAGGCATGAGCCACCTCATCAGCTTTTGTTACAGATTTTTTTAAAAAGTATTTCTTGATCAGATAATTATTGTAGTGAGAAAGAGGTAGGAGTTTAGCTGTAGAATGGGAATTTCATGTTTGAGAGTATGTCTCATTCTGTGTAGGGAGTGAAAATTGATGCTAATAGATTAGATTTCTAGAAAACAAGCTGTGTGTGTGTGTGCGTGTGTGTGTGTACCTGCTGGTCATGGGGCTTGAACTCAGGACTATGGCACAGATTTTTTTTTTTGCTAAAGGCTAATGCTCTACTACTTAAACCATAAAACCATAATTCTCCTTCAGGCTTTTTAGAGATTAATTAAGGATAAGAGTCTTACCGAGTTTCCTTCACAGGCTGTTTTCAACCACGATCCTCATATCTCAGCCTCTTGAGTAGCTAGGATTACAAGCATGAGCAAGCAGCATCTGGCGTCATTGTTGTAGCATACTGGAGGTGGGAGAGATGAGGCTGGTCCCTATATACTTGGAGTGTCCTGGAACATGTGCTTGGAGCCCTATGTGGGTAGCCTGGTATCTTATAGTTACTGTGAAGAGTCTTGTAGGCTCTAATATGGCAACATTGTCTTCATGTTGTGTAAATCACTGTTTTTCTTCGGGGAATTCTCTTACTGAACTTCAGATCTTACAGTTATGGAATGAAGAAAATTACATTTACATATTTTGGAAGCTGAGCTTTAGTATACTGGAAAGCTGCTGTTACAGTACGTCAAAGATAACAAGCCAGGGAGCAATACTTACTTAATGAGGATTTTATTTCTGGTCCAGGAAATTTCAGGCTGAGGATAGGATTCCACTGCACACATGAAAGTAGCTACTTCTTCAACTAAGGCATCCACTGTTTCCAGTGGGGTGGTAATAACCGGTGCTGAAAGGAGAGGAGACATCAGAGAACATTCCAGAATGTTGTTTGTTAACCCTTCTTAAGCATCCAGTAGCCACTGCATAGCTGAGAGTTGTATTTCCCCAGAGCAAAAAATTTCCAAAAGGAAAGATTTGTGTAGAGTACTACATATGTCCCTACTTCCATATGAGTTATTTGATAATCCAAAGAGAAGCTTTCAGGAAATAAAGGTTTAGACTTTCTTATATATAAATAGGAGTAGATCACGATCTTGTGGTGCCTAATGTTATATAATTTAAGTGCTTCTTTAAAGAAATAAAGATTTCTATATCCACCTCAATACTAATTAGTATGAATATAAATGAGTTGGAAAGAAGCCAGAATGGAACAGCTGCTGTTTAAACCACTTTTTCTTTCTTTTTTTTTTTGCCAGTCCTGGGCTTGAGCCCAGGGCCTGAGCACTGTCCTTGGACTTTCTCAAGGCTAGAGCTCTACCACTTGAACTTCAGCACTACTTCCGGCTTTTTTCTATATATGGTACTGAGGAATCGAACCCGGGTCTTCATGCATGCTAGGCAAGCACTTTAACCACTAGGCCAAACTCCCGGCCCTAAACCACTTTTTCTTAATGCCTATAAAACTGGTATGTTCATATGAACACACTGATAGAGCCCACTGAGATCTTAGGAGGGGTTCTTGCAAATGAGATACTGAGCTTAAGCTTCATCAGATTCACTGAGAATTTATGAGAGGACTACAAAGAGACTCGATCGTAAAAGGATAAATAGTCAAAATTCCAAAATTTAAAATAAAGAGCAAAAACCCCAAATAGGCATTTTTCCAAAAATGGCATATAAATGAAAAGTTCAGCATCATACATCAGTAAGGAAATGCAAATCAAAACCACAGATACCACTTCACTCCCAGTAGAATGGCTACGAAGAAAATTAATTAATGTTGCTAAGAACTTAGGAGAGATTGGAAATGGACAGTGCGGGGTAGAGGGAGGAACGGTGAAGCTACTGTGGAAAAGATTCCGTTGGTTCCTCATAAAAGAGAAAGAGGTCAATCAGACTAAGTATAATGGTGTGTGTGTGTGTGTGTGTGTGTGTGTGTGTGTGTGTTTGTTCAGTTAATACACACTAAGAATAAAAGTTTGTATGTGATCTAAGGCAAGTAAATAAGTTTGTACATGATATGAATCTCATAGTTCCTATTCCTATAGTTTATGAGCTAATTTCTCTAGGGATAGTGAGTACTATATAGCTCTGGACACACAGGTCATTTTCTTTTGTATCCCACTGAACGCCAGAGTCCCAAGAGCTATTTATCATCAAATAAGAAGACCCAGAGACTTACTAAAAAATCTTTGTGATTTCAGAAAAATCCTGAGCAAGGCTTTAGAGCACTAAGACTGGGGGAAAAAAAGGAACCTTGTTACAATATATAAATGATGTATTGATTGCAAGCCCTTCTAAGGAGGGCTCAGATTTTCCTTTTTTGGCTGAAGCGGGCTATCAGGTCTCCAAAGAAAATACTTGGTTTGATAATCTACCAAGGACAGTATACCCTTCTCATTACCTCTGAAAGAAAACTGGCCATTTGTAAGCTAGTTCTTCCCTCCCCCCCAAAATTAGGAAGCAATTGTGAGGATTCCAGTGTAAGAGATGTTTTTGCTGTATTCACATTCCAAAATTGTGATTCCTTGCAACATCTTTGTATGACAGGCTACATGGACAAGTGACTGATTTATCTTAATGGGATGGGCAATGCAATCAAGCCTTTGATAAACTCAAGAGGCTTGTAATGCAGTCCCTGCAGTAGGTGTGTCAGACATAAATAAGTCCTTTGATTTATATGTACAAGAAAGACAAGAGATAACAGCCAGTGTATTGACATAGACCCTGAGTTCTTTAAGAAAGGCACTAGCTTACATCTCTAAACTATCAGATCCTGTGTTTGGTATTGGTCACTAGGTTTAGGGCCTGATCCTTCAACTTGCCTATTAAAAAGGCAGAAAAAGTAACTGGCACTGTGGACTCCACACCAAGTCTCTAAAGTTATGAAAACAAAAGGCCATCATTGATGGGCAGGTGGCCAGATATTACCTATTACCATACCACATGCTTAGTTGCTAGATATCACCATGCAACTCCAGGCTGTCGTTTGACACTAAACCTTGCAGACACTTAACACTGCCACTCTATTTCCTATATGACAAGAGACTAATCCATGATTGTTCATAATAGATCAGGTATACTCAGGTAGAAAAGACTTCCAGAGTGAGCCCTTGTCAGGTGCTTTCAAGCATGAAGCACTATATATTAATTGATTCTATCATTTAGAGACAGAATGTAGATTGTGTTATTGTACGTGGTCTGTGGGTTCCATTCAAATTTGCTATTAATATCTTCCATTAGAATCTATGCCAAATAAATAATCTCACATATTGTAGAGCACACAAATGACTTTCACAGAACGGATTAATTGTACTGGTTGTAATAAAAAGAAGAGGAGGCAGCTGGAGCTGCCTTGTACTGACCTGCAAGAGACAGTTGTTCATTTTTTTCATAAATTCTGTGAGATAATTAAATATAGGTTCTATGAAAACTAAATTAAATAAATGTATTATTATCTGTGTTATCATAAAAACTAAGCCAGGTGTGGTGGCATGTCTGTAAACTCAGTTGCTCAGAGACAGCGTGGTCACAAGGTTGAGGTCAGCAAAGCAAACAGCAAGACCCTTCCTCACAAACAAAATAAAAATAAGAAAGCTGAGGTATGGCAGAAGGGTTTGCCTTGCCTGTTCAAGGGCCGGGGTTCAAGCCCCAGCACTATAAAATAAAAACAAAAACTACAACTAATAATACTCAGAATGTATCAATTCCTATTTAACTATAGTCTGCTATTATCTATGTTCTCAAGGTAATTTTCATCAGATGCATATGTATAGTAGCACAGTACATAAAAGATGGTCTACAGGAGCTACTTCTGAGTCTTCAGTATTTGTTGGTAGCCTGACTTTGGCTATACTTTATAGTTTGGAGTATTTATACTGCAAAAATCAAGTGTAGGAAATCGGAGTCGTCATTTTTTTCTCAGAGAGGTAGGCATTTCATATAAATCAGTATACTATTACCTAACGGCATTATACAAATACTGCAGTTAATGTTTTAAGGAAAGTTTAATTTATAAATTAAAATTAACTAAAGAATGTGCTTCTGCTTATATATTAGGTACAAATTGCAGAAAACAGAATCATAAAAACAATATTATTATCCCACTTCTCTGAAGGATATGTATAATAATGCATTTTTGTTTTAAATTTGTGTGTATATTTTCAAAATATCCCCCCCTCCATAATATTAGGAATTGAATCCAGGACCTTGGGCCTGCTAAGCAAGTACTGTCTTATTTGAGCTACACAATCAATCCTTTCATGTGTTCTGTTTTATTTTTTTTCTTTTTGAGATAAGAGCTTGCTACTTCTGACTAGCCTCTGTCTCACAATACCCCTGTTTTTACCTCTCGAATACTTGGAATTGCAGGCATGTATCATCACATTTGGCTTTCAAAATCAATCTTAAGTACCATGTATGACTTTTATTTAAAAAAATAATAAACATGGGCCAGGATTTTGGCTTAGTGGTAGAGTGCTTGCCTAACATGCACGAAGATCCGAGTTCTATTCCTCGATACCACATACATAGAAAAAAGCTGGAAGTGGTTCTGTGGCTCAAGTGGCAGAGTGCTAGCCTTTAGAAAGCCCAAGGAAAGTGCTTAGGCCCTGAGTACAAGCCCCAGGTCTGGCTGGTGGCTTATTTCTATAAACCTAGCTACTTAGAAGGCTGAGATCTGAGAATTTTGATTTGAAGTTAGCCCAGAAGCAGGAAAGTCTGTGAGAATCTTATCTACAGTTGGCCACCAAAAATCTAGAAGTAGAGCTGCAGCTCTAGTGGTAGAATACTAGCTTTGAGACAAAAAAAAAAGCTCAGCACCCAAGCCCTAAATTCAAGCTCCAGGATAGGCACAAAACAAGAACAAAAACGTAGTTAAATAACTTACGTAAATATCATATGAGTATAAAGCAATAGAGTGAACTTCAGGGTTCATGTTGATTTAATAGATTGTACTTTGCCATAGTGCTTACCCACAGGTAACCATTACTATTATACCATTATTATTTTTTACAGGAAGAATATGAGTTAAATCTGCTTTGCCTATATTCTGAAAATATTCCAACTTGCTGTCAAATTTTTCCTGACACAATCCTATAGTTGCATTTAGTGGTATTTGTAGATGTTCTGCTACTGAACTTTTATTTTGAAGTGTCATATTTTTTAATTGTTTACAATAACATAGAACAATAAAATCCACTGAGAAGATAATAGCTGAAGATACAAATATAATACAAAAATAAAACCACCCAGTATTTTTTAACTAGAGATTAAGGTATATTCTGGCAATCAGGAGAATAAAAGAATTACTATTCATGAAAAAAGCTGGTAAAGTGTGGGGAATCACTCCACAGAGTCCTTCTTGCCCTAAAAGTGATTGGTATCTTACACATAAAGGTTGTTTTTAACATTCTAATGTGGCTTCCTTCTTTTTTTAATTGTAATTAATAGAAAGATTACAGTTATATTCACCAGATAGAAGGTGCATTACTTCACATACATTGATACCCCTTCTCATCTTTTTGTCTCCATTTCCCTGCCCTCATTTTGTTTTCTTCCACTCATCTTGTTTTCTCCACTTCCCTTTCCAATTTCCAATAAATAAATAAATGCATATACAATATATCAGATAGCAATGTAAGATACTGTAACAATATGAAATAACCAAGGGACAACAAAAGAGATGAGAAATAACATAGTACATTAAGAACAACAATCACACATTTATGGCTCTTGTTTCCATATCCTGGAGGTCCTTTCATTTTCTGCTACTGAACTTTTATCACAGCAGGGCCCCCTCTAACTCCGAGGACAACATGGGGAACAAACATGAAAATGAACACTTTTGTAGACCTAGGGAGACTTGAACTGGAATGCCAGCTGCCAGATGACTTGGACACAATAAACTTCCTTGACATTACCAGATTTGGATTGAAAAACTGCTAATAGCCATGGCAAAAAAAGGCAGTGTATTTTGCTCATTTCTGATTTATAAAGTAGAGCTGAGACCTTGGAAAATATTCATGTTTTTTGACATCATGAATTGTGTGTGTGTGTGTGTGTGTGCGTGTGTGTGTGTGTGTGTGTGTGTGTGTGTGTGTGTGTGTGTGTGTGCGAGCTTGACTTGAAGCCTGGGTGCTGTCCCTTAGCTTTTTTTGCTCAAGCCTGGCACTATATCATTTAAGCTACACCTCTATGTCCAACTTTTCTGCTGGTTAATTGGAAATAAGAGTCTTCCCAAGCTGGCTTTGAACTTTCATCTTGAAATATGAACTCTTATCTCAGCCTTGAGTAGCTAGACTACTCAAAGTATGATCCACCAGTGCAGTTTTTTGTGTTTTTTTTTTTCAGTATGAGAAAGATGTTAGTCTTGGGTTAGATTCCCCAGAGAATTTTCAATGTTGACATATCTTAGGAGAAATTATGAAGTGTTATTTTTATTATTATGTTATTATAACATAAGGTTTCTTGATAATAATATTAATGCCATTTAAAGTGTTTTCAAAAGAACACATTCTTGGCTTCCCCTTCTGGTGACGGCATTAGGCACAGGCAGTTCGGCCCAGCCTGTGAGGATTTCTGAAATTGCCTTTGGTGGGGTTAATCCATGGTTTCATAAAGGTCCATGTAAAACAGGCTTACACATTATCCAGTGGTAGTTATTAGTTACCAACAATCCTTAGCAAGGTGCGGCATTATAGTATGGTATGATGCTCATTTTAAGAGGAAACTGCTTACAGAATCTATATGCTTTCCCAAAAGAACATCAAAAAGGTACTGGGAGTGAGAAAAGGAAACTTGATCTAAACGTAGCCTTCTAAGTGTTAAATGTCCTTGCTCCTTGTTCTGCTATTCAACCTCTACTTCAGTGTTTTGCTATATAAGCACAGCCTGTTTGTCTTCTTGGCCTTAATAGCTGTACTAACCTGGGAAAACACAAATCCTGAATAAATCTATTTGTCCTTGCTACCATTATATACATATAACTTAATAGGAGAAAGGGAACCCACTGTCTAGGACAGGATCACTATAAAGTTTCTACCCCTGGCCCTCACTGGATTTTCCATTAGGCCGGGAAATCCTTGTCATCTTCCCTAAATGGACTCCCTACTTCCAGTTCCCTCATGGACACTCACTCTCCCCCAATAACCTCAAATCCTGTTTCACTGGGGAGTTATTCACCTCATCATAGGAAATAATGTAGAGATGAAAGAAATCCTAACATTTCTTCTCTTTAAGATTAGTAATACTCAACGCAACTGTGTTTCCCAAAACACACAATGAGTAACTCTTACAACACATATTCTTACAAAAACGTTCATCCAGAACTTGTTGTCCTGGATTTATTTCGCTGGCAGCTGTGTCCTGTACTGACTCAGTCATATGTCAAATCTGTGAATTCTACCCCTGGGTACATATGATTTAAAAGGGAGGGTTACTCAAATATATCTAAAGATAAATCACATGGGCTCAGTGTATTCTATATAAGGTAATAAATGGGGTCATTTGGGGAGTGGGATCCTGACAGGAGATCATTTTGCATATTATACAAATTCAGTTGCATGAACTCCAGTGTTCTGTAGAATTTAATATCCTGCCATATGCCTGATTCAGCAGTAAATGTTAAAAGTGTATAGTTGAGGCATATATCCAACAAAGCTCTGTCTATTTTCATACATGACAGTCTGTAAAAGTATCCTTCTTGTGATTATGAAAGGCACGCATTATTAAAAGTCTCACTAGTTGAAATGATCCAGAAAGATGTTGAGTTTCCTCATTGTCTTTACCTCAGTTAAAAGAGAGCCAATAAACTACTAATTCTATAAAAGAAGTCATCTAACAAACTCTTCTTGTTTTTACCTTTCTGGCAAACAGAAATGACTATGAGAATTTAGATAGAGAATTCAGTTATTTTGACAGTATCCACACGATTCTTTTCTACCATCATATTCCAAACACTTCAATGCTTAACATTTTAGATGGTTTTCATGATGTTATTTACTTCCAAGACTGTTCTATTTATTAAATCATTAATTGTTCTTCTACGCATGGTGTTTCAGATTAAGGTTAATGTTAAACCCATACTGATTTAGATTTCACAGTAAACAAAGCAGATTGAGAAACAATTTTTTTTGCCAGTCCTGGGCTTGAGCTCAGGGGCTGAGCGCTGTCCTTGGACTTTCTCAAGGCTAGAGCTCTACCACTTGAGCCTCAGCACCACTTCCAGCTTTTTGCTATGTATGTGGTACCGAGGAGTTGAGCCCGGGTCTTCGTGCATGCTAGGCAAGCACTCTATCACTAGGCCAAACTCCCTGCCCCTGAGAAACAAATTTTAAATTCTAAACCCTAATTATGGCAGCAAATAAATGATAAGAAACAAAGTTGAGGGGCCGGGAGTTTGTCCTAGTGGTTAAAGTGCTTGCCTAACATGCATGAAGACCCAGGTTCGATTCCTCGGTACCACATACATAGAAAAAAAGCTGGAAGTGGTGCTGAGGCTCAAGTGGTAGAGCTCTAGCCTTGAGAAGGTCCAAGGACAGTGCTCAGGCCCTGAACTCAAGCCCAGAACTGGCAAAAAAAAAAAAAGTTGATTTAATAATCTGACATTTTTATCTTAATGACATAGTATTCTGAAACTTTCAGAATGCAGACAGCATTGCATTTCAGTTAGGATTATTATAAAATTTAGACACTGAAAATCACTTCTTTCTAGAACACAAATTGGGATTGTTTCTAGGCCATTTGGGACTTTTTGTGTATTTCATGCACTGAATTTTCATTTGGACTATCAAAATCTATTGTTTTGCTCCTTAGCAGACTGAATTTTAGTTACTTTTAGTTTTTACCCATGGCACTTTCATATATGGAGATGGTCTCGAAAAACACAGATGAGACTTAGCGGATATTCGCTGCGTGATCAGGAAGTATTACAATAATCGGAAACTAATGGTAAGTCTTTTGGGTTATTATTAGCTGTTGGAAAAGCTCTAATTCTCTTTTATCAGAAGTATCTGTTAGAGCGTGTTTTAATACATATGAGGATAGCCTTCTGCTCCAGTAAAATGAGAAACACAAAGCAAAGTCTATAATGAGATTGGGAGAAAGGCACACTTTATTTGCATATGAACTTTGATGTTATGACTCAGAAATTAACGTCACCAAATCTAATGATACATTTCCCATCTACTTACAAACATTACCTTTGCTCACTACCCTATACAAACTTCTTGGTAGTTCTCTGAGGTAATATAAGGAAAAATAATTGATCTGGATGTGCCCTATAATACCAAACCCATTTCACTCCATTGTGATACATTTCATATGAAACTCACTAAATGACATCATTCAGCTTTCTCATGACTTCATTTAAAAAGATTTCAGTGAAGCCCTCAGTCATTTTACAAATCACGTACTTTCCACTCTTCTGACTTGACACACATCAGTTTTGTAATACCATAGCCAGAAACCATATCGCTATGGACATTCTCCTTACTGTTGCAACAGGTGTTTGTCAGTTTCTTAAGTTGCTTTCCTTTCCCCTGAGGTGGTGTTATTTCCGGTACATTCCAGAGGCTCTGAAAAAAAACTTCTGCACTCTTGCTAAGCCAAATCACAACTCCAGCCTCAAAGTTATTGTCAGCTCATTGTCTTTAAGCTTTCATTGCATTTGGTGTCTTGTATGTGTCTTTCTCTATTTCTGATTTTTGGCACTTAAATATTTGTGAAGAGTTTGGTAAAGACTGAAACCAAAAAGGGTAATGATTTTCATTCAGATATCTGGAATTGGAGTGGGTTTTACACTGGCACACTTGATTTCATAGGTTTTCATCATCCATTTAGACCACCTTCATGTCCAAAATGCACATAAACAAAACAGACCTTGATAACTAGCAGTCTGCTCACTAGCATCTGTTCTAGAAGAGAGAAGTCTGTGTGAACAGCATAGCTCAGCTTTGTAAGTTTTGCAGAACTTAGGAGGGGAATGTTGGCAGAGAACAGCTTATCCCTCAACTACTTATACTAATCCTTCCCCCATTTTTTTACATTTTGCCTCTATATCTATCACCAGGTAAAACCCATATCTACGATACAATGTGTACTGAAACACACACACACACACACACACACACACACACACACACACACACAATGTTAAGACCAAAAGAAGATTATAAAGAGAGAAGATCACCCAGACCAACCTTTTGGAAGTTTGTCAGTCGCACTGAAGACGACCAGAGTGAGAATCTGTACCAGTGGAATGTGGACGAGCTCTCTCATGATTAATCCAGTCTCACGCAGGAAAAACTTGCTTCTAGACAACACGGGAAAACACCCCACAGTTTACATTTTAAAGCATAGTTGTTACAGTAGGCCTGTCTGCTAATGACTGTTCGTGTCAGCAGCACTACGGGCTCTAAGTATAATCAGGAATTCTCAGACTTGGCTGTAATGATGGACGTGGCCAGCTGGTGAGGATCCACTTAGGCTAGTAATGCAAGTGCAGGGCTGCAGGAACAAGGGAAAGAAAATCCCTTCAGAATCCCTTTTAAGACAGTGGCAGAAGGACAATACCAGATGTCTTATGCAACTAATGTTCTATTCCCTGAGATACAGAGTTCCTGACCTTTTGATGAAAGCCCACCACTCTTTTTCTCAAAAAATAAACGTGAATGTGTCTCATTTGGACGCTTCTCCATTGCTTGGCTTCACAAATCCCTAAAGAGTTTACTAAGTAGTCCTTGAATTCATCCCTTCTTATACTCACATTCATAGCATGCAACCCAATTTCATTCTCAGACATTTCTCTAGATCACAGTCATGATCTCTCATATTTCCTCTGTGGCTGTGTCTTGTGACCCTCTGTGCTCTGCTTAAAAGCCTCAGTGGCTTCTCATCACTTAAAAATACCTGCCAACCTTTTGGCTACAACACAGAAGGACTCTGTAGAGTCTCTTCTGTCTGGTGAAACTCATCATTTACAATCCATGCTGCTGTTTATAATATTTAATGCTCTGATGGTAGTGCTCAGCTACTATACTACCCTAACTCACTGGAAGGCATGCATCATCTCACACTCATAGTAGATGGCACAGTGTGCTGAGCTGTTGCTCCTTAGTGCTCAACCCAGAGTGATCCAAAAGCAATGTCTTATCTCTTCTACTTTAAAAATAATCCAAAATGTCATTCAGGCTCAAAATATAAAAAGAAACTCATAAAAATTAATCTCATCCAGGTGCCAGTGGCTCATACCTGTAATCTTAGCAACTTGGCAGGCTGAACGTGGGAGGACTGTAGTTTGAGGCTAGCTCAGGCAGCATAGTTCATACTTGCCTTTTCAACTCAGAACTGGATAGAGTCAAACACGACTGTCATCCCAAGCTCTGCAGGAAGCTCACATCTGAAGGACCGGGGTACCAAGTTAGCCTGGACAGAGAAGTCTGGATTCCCTCTTCATGGAGGCATATGCCTAACATTCTAGCAGCTATGGGAAGCCTAGTGTGAACATCATGGTTCAAAGACTGTATTACTCAGTTTTTTTTTATCACTATAAGGAAATATCCAGGCCAAGCTACTTTATACACAAAAGAGGTTTTTATGAAGTTCATAGTTTTGGAGGTTTGAGCACATGGTATCTTCTCAACTGAGGTGACTGCCTTCTAGAGTCTCAAGGTATCATACACCATAACAAGAGACTGAGATAATGCCTATCTAGGTCTGTTTGTCTATTTTTTTTTCCTTTCTACTTATGAAGCCACCTGGATACTGTCATAGAGTCTGAATCTTAATGGTTTTCTTTCATCCTAATTGCTTCCCAAAGGTGTCATCTCTGGACATGACAGTAGGATTATGTTTCCACTTTCCTAATATCATTATCATAAACTCCTACATGAGTTTAATCCTACATGACCATGCATATTTTGTGTGTCTCAGTAAGGGACACTTAAATAGAAATGAAAGCAATGTAATTGGAGATATTGAGATGACTAATAAAATCTAAGAAGAGAATGTATAAGGCAAGGAATACTAGAAGTAGCCAGAAAAGCATCTCAACCTTTAAAGGTTAGCCTGAGCTATGTAGCTGACTTTGAACTGAGATCCAGATCTCAGTCTCCTGAACAGCTTGGATTATAGGTGTAAACCACCCCACTTGACTCCCTCGGCTCTCTTACTCCATCTACTCTTTTTCCAGCCCTCCTCAATTTTGTTACCTAGCACTGACATGCTATTCTTTATGAGGTTCATTGCGCAGGATATCTTTTTTTGTTGTTTTATTTTTTATTATTGGGATAATGTATAGAGGGGTTACAGTTACATTCGCCAGATAGCAGGTGCATTACTTCTCACACATTGATACCCCTTCTTATGTTTTTGTCCCCATTTCCCTTTCCCCACTCCCAGTCATCTTGCTTTTCCCCCTTCCCTTTCCTATTTCAAATAAACAAATGTATATACAATAGACAAGGTAACAAAGTCAGACATAGTAACAATATGAGATTAACCAAAGGGCAACAAAAGAGAAGAGAAATAACATAGTACATTAAGAACAATCACACAAGATAAACCTCTTGTTTCTATATCCTAAAAATACTTTCATTTAGTCTTATCTTACATGACCTTATTATGTACCTAGGTATTGAGCTATTGTAATCCTCTGCTAGAAGAGTCCTAGATGTGTACTAATTATTATAAATGAGGGAAACTATTGAGCCTATGTTTCTTTGGGTCTGGCTTACTTCACTTAATATGATTTTTTTCAAGTCTTTCCATTTCCTTACAAATGGGGCAATGTCATTCTTTCTGATGGCAGCACAGAATTCCATTGTGTATATATACCATACCTTGTTGATCCATTCACCTACTGAGGGGCATCTGGGTTGGTTTCATATCTTTGCTATGGTAACTAGTGTTGCAGTGAACATCGTTGTGCTTTTAGTATGGCCTTGTTTCTGCACGATTGGGTATATAACAAGGAGTGGAATTGCTGGGTCACAGAGGAGCTCTATGTTCAGTCTTTTTTTTTAATAGCATTTGTTAAATTGTGATTAATAGAAGGGTTACATTATATTCACCAGATAAAAGGTGCATAACTTCACAAACATTGATACTCTTTCTCATGACATGGTCCTCATTTCCCTCCCACCCTCACTTCGCTTATCTTGATTTCCCCCCTTATCCATTTCAAATAACCAATTAAGCACATAAAAAATATATAAGATAACGAGGTGAAATATTGTAACAATATGAGGTAACCAAAGGTTGGCAAAAGAGATGAGAGATAACATAGTACATTAAAAACAACGGTCATTCATTATATGGCTTTTGTTTCCTTATCTTGGAGGTCCTTACATCTAGTGTCATACTATTTGGCCTAATGTCTCTAGACTTTGTTCTATTGTACTAGGAGAGCCCAAGGTTTCTACTGATTATGACAAATGAGGGAGACTATTGGGCCTATGTTCCTTTGAGTCTGGTTTACTTCACTTAATAAGATTTTTTCTAAGTCTTTCCATTTCCTTACAAATGGGGCAATATTGTTCTTTCTGACAGCAGCATAGAATTCCATTGTGTATAAATACCACATATTGTTGATCCACTCATCAACTGAGGGGCATCTGGGTTGGTTCCATATCTTTGCTATGGTAAATAGTGCTTCAATGAACACTGTTGTGCTAGTGGATTTAGTATGTCCTTGTTTCTGGACAATTGGGTAAATGCCAAGTAGTGGAATTGCTGGGTTATAGGGGAGCTCTATGTTTAGTCTTTTGAGGAACTGCCATACTGCTTTCCATAGAGATTGAACAAATTTACACCCCCACCAACAGTGTAGTAGTGATGCCTCCTGGCCACATCCCCTCCAGCATCTGTTGTTATTAGTTTTCTTGATCCTGGCCATTCTTACTGGAGTGAGGTGGAATCTTAGAGTTGTTTTGATTTGCATTTTTTTATGGACAGATATGTCGAGCATTTCTTCATGTGTATAGGCCATTTTTATTTCTTCTTCAGAGAAGACTCTAGCAGGGTATAAAATTAACCCTCAAAAATCAACTGCCTTCCTCTATACCAACAGTGAAAGGAACGAGGCAACAATCAGGAAAGCAACTCCTTTTGCAATAGCCCCAAAGAAAATAAAGTACCTAGGAATTAGCTTAACTAAGAATGCAAAGGACCTTTCTGATGAAAACTTTAAAACCCTGAAAAAGGAAATTAAAGAAAAACTAAGGAAATGGCAAAACCTTCCATACTCCTGGATTGGAAGAATCAACATCGTGAAAACGACAATCTTGCCAAGGGCTATCTACAAATTCAGCACAATACCCATCAATATCCCAATGTCATTCTTTAAAGAAATAGAAGAGGCAATCCAAAATTTCATATGGAATAATAAAAGACCCTGTATAGCAAAAACACTTCTTAGCAGAAGGGAGGAGGAATTTCAATACCAAACTTTAGACTCTATTACAGAGCTACAATAATCAAAACAGCTTGGTACTGGCATAAGAACAGGCCTGAAGACCAATGGAATGGAACTGAGGACCCAGATATTAAACCACAGTCCTATGGTCACCTAATCTTTGACAAGGGAGCCAAAAAAATAGTATGGAAGAAAGACAGCCCCTTCAACAAGTAGTGCTGGGCAGAACTGGTTAAGCCCCTGCAGAAAACTAAAGTTGGATCCTTCTTTGTTACCCTGCACTAGAATTAACTCCAAATGGATCAAAGACCTCAGGGTAAAAGCCGACACACTGAAAACTTTACAAGAAGGAATAGGAGATACACTAGGCCTCGTTGGCACAGGTCGAAACTTTCTCAGTAAGGACCAGGAAACACAACAAATCAGAGAAAGGCTGGATAAGTGGGACTGCATTAAACTGCAGAGCTTCTGTAAGGCAAAGGCATACCTAGTATATTAATTAGGAAGCCTATAGAATGGGAGAAGATCTTCACTAACCATACAACGGACAAAGGCCTCATATCTAAAATATATCAACAACTCAAAAAATTGAATCACTCCAAAATTAATCTCCAAAGTAACAACCATCCCATTAAAAAATGGGCCAAAGACTTATGTTCAGTCTTTTGAGGAATTGCCATACTGCTTTACATAGTGTTTGAACAAGTTTACAGTCCCACCAACAGTGTAGTAGCAATCCCTCCTGGCCACATCCCTGCCAGATCTGTTGTTAATAAGATTTCTTGATAATGGCCATTCTAAGTGGAGTATGGTAGAATCTCGAAGTTGTTTTGATTTGCATATGTGGGTCCCGTCCCACATATAGGAAAAGAATTACATTTGGACTTTCCTTGCCATGGGGAAGGGCAGTGCTAAGCAGTGTTTTTGCTTTGTCTTTTTCATAATAACACCTTGTATCTGAATGTCCTTTAGACCTCCCTTTTGTATCATTATATTTTTTTGCCTCCCTTCATCACCAAATCCCATCTGGAATTTCCTAAGCTATAAAGAGACATAGGGAAGACTAGAAACCATCTCTGATTTTCCACCTGTATGACACTCTACCTGTTCATGTGTATTTCTCTCTGCTAGTCCCTTTTATGGAGCAAAAATAAAAAGTAAACCTTAAGTAATGTCTAATTTTAGAAGCTGTAGTAATGAAGAACAAGTTAAGAAAGCAAAAGGTAGAACATAGTTGTCAGGGAAGTTGGAGGAAATCCAAGTATCTGCACTATTATGGGAAAAAAGGAAGGAAGTTCTTCAAGGAGAAAGACATGGTCAACTAGGCTAAACGAAACCAACAGGATGAGGGAGTTAAGAAATGGAAGTGGCCAGGTGCCAGTGACTTGTGCCGGTAATTCTTAGCTACTCAGGATCTAAGGATTGCAGTTCAAAGCCAGCCCTGAGAAGAAAGCCTTTAAGACTCATATCAAATTAATCTCCAAAAAGCTGGAAATGGTAAAGTGTGAGCCTTTGAGGGGGAAAAAATAGCTCAAAGATACCATCCAGGCCTTAGTTCAAGTCCCAGGATCAGCACCAAAAAAAAAAAGAAAAAAGAAAAAATGAGTAAGAATGGGAAAGTTGGTGACCCTGATGTAATAGATCATACTTCGTGATACTTTTGGGTTTAAGAGTTAGCATGAGCCTCAAAGCACAAGATTGGGAACATTTTCTATAACAAGTCCTTAAGAGATCTCTGTATTAATTATTGTTTGATTTTTGGAATCTTTATTTCAGGAAACAAGGATATTTCTAACTGTTAAGACTCTATTTAAGGCAGCTTTGCAAATTGTATCCCCAAAGTGCTAGCCCTCTTTCCTACCAGATGATTGAAAATTTCAGAACCGAATATTATTAGATTTCCCTTCTTACCAAGTGATAATTGGCACTTGTGCATACAGATTATGAAAACCCTCTTGTATATATATGATGATATTGGCAATATCAATAACAAAATTGTCTGTTATTAGTATTAGTACCCTTATAGTACCTGTATCGGGATACTAACATTAAAGATACAGGAAAAGTAATTTTCCAATTTGGAAAAGTGTACCATTTCAAGGAAAGAGAATCCTTGGATTTAGCTATTCAGCAGCCCCAAAACACAAAATGACTGCAAGATAATTAAACTACACAATGGAATCTGTATGACACGGTCAACTTATTCATGATCTATTTTTTGCAACACTCTGAGCTCATGCAAGGATAAGTGAGTGTAGTCTATGCATAACTCTGATGCTCTCAGGAGATTTAGTTTAATTTAATTACAAAACCACAGATAAGACTTAACTTTTGTAATGTCCTGGTAATTGCTAGGATTACAGTAGGCAAACCCACCATGCTCTGGCCTGTGGTCAAAGCCTGGGTGTGTGGCCCATGGATCAAACTAGTAGTTGCTTTAGCTTAGTTTAGGGCAGGGGCCAGATTGAGCCATTTTGACTAGAAAGAAGCTCTGGAATATTTGAATTGTGATATATAGTCTTTCATGGATTCTTACAATACATAGCCAAAAAGACAGTGTTATGAATTTCTCTCTTCACTAAATGTGAAATATTTCTACTGTACAGCTTGGTGTGGTGTGTGGGCTGAGCTGGGCTGGTTTATTATCTGTTCACTTTTGTGATTTTGCCTTGGACATTTTCTCGCTTACTGGAAGCCACTGCTGTTGATGTGGAGCACACAGGCTGAGGGGCAGACAGACTCTCACTTACTGAAAGGCCTCACAGTTTTGCATGCAGGTGTAGAAAGTGCACAGAGCTTGGGCTGTCTCTGGAATGTGTCAGATATTTGAGGAGGCAATTAGAGCATTGATGGAGTTCATCACTAGTGGGAAAGAACTGATGGACTCAGGCACTCTAGGTCTGGGTGCTTTCAGACCTCACCCTGAGGCAGGGAGGGAAAAGAGATGCTAGAACTCCCAGCAAACAATCTGTTGCTAGACATCAAGCTCTTCACTAGCCAGGGTCTTTGTACTGTCTTCACAATGACCCTCAGGCAAATGGGACTTATTCTTGGTGAGGAGGGCAGGGCCACAGCTACCAAGTGCTTCGCTGCCTGAGCTCTCTGCTTCTTACGCTTAGCAGTAGATCCATTTCTCTCTATGAATACTTTTCATGGCATATCTTGCCCAAACACTCTGGCCAGGTATACAGGACTGAGTTGTGATTGTTCTTTGTTTGCAAGTCCCTAGATTAGCTCAGTCTCAAATGCCACCTGACCCAGTTAGCCAGCAATTCCTGGGCCTGGAGTCATGAGCTTAGTGTTCTTATATCAAATATTTCAATACAATCCAGAATTGCTTTTAGATAATAGAAAGTGAAAAATACTGTACCTGTTTTTAAGAAATTGTCAATTATCCAAGTTTCATTAAATATTCTTTCATTATCCTGTTGATTTGAAATTCCATCTTTCTTGTATATCCTATTCATTAAAACAATATGATGGTGGAGCATGATAAGGCAAACAACAACTCAGTGACAACTAAGATGATTTTACAAAGTACTAGATTAAACATATTCTGGAGCAACTAAAGCCCCAAGACAAGTGTGGTGTGATTGATTACTGAAGCTTTCCATGATTATAGAAACAGGCAAGGAATAGTAAATATGGTATACAGTAACATACTGTGCTTCATTAGTATCTGTAGTTGTGTACCTACTGATGAAGTTCCAGTATATCTAAAGAAAACAAAAACAAAACAAAAAATAATCCACAAAATTATTAGAGGAAAGCAGCAAATGCACACTCATTATAAGATACCTTTTTCAGTGTATTTCTCTGTAATACATAATGGAATTAAAAAAAACTGTAGTTTTTTTATTAAGTACCAAATACTAAATCCCAGTGATTATAAATAGAGATTCCCCCCTTGAACACTTGATTGTTAAACTTGTCATTTAAAATATGATGTAAAAATCAATGTTAATAAATTATTTAATAAAAAACTGTAGTTTTATTTTTTCTTAAGTAAGGAGATTGAGTAGCAGATAAATGCAAGGTATTTGAATCTGGTTCAACTCTAAGAGTCAGTGCATTAGTTTATATTTTGGGATAGTGAAGTGAACATGAGCTAAAACCTCTCCTGCTCTCCTAGAAGTCTAAAGGTAGACAGACTTAAAGCAAGAAAGAAATATAAGCCCACTGAGATAAGTATTATAAAGAGAAATGACAGGGTTCTCTACAATGTATAGGAGGTGCCTTTCTTAGAAAAGAAGACCAGACAAGGTCTCTAAGGAAGTGATCATTAAGATAAGATTATACAGATTTCAAAAAGTTAGTGAAGAATGAATGAAGAATGTATGAGACTTGGAGGAAGAGCATAGTGAAGTAATCCCTTGACAATATTTCATCAGGAGGAAGATAGATGTACCTGTCTTAGCTCAGTGTCGTGTTCTGAATTTGTATTTATTAAATCTTCTGTAAAACTTCCCATGTGATCTGAAAAAAAGAGAATTTATCTCAAAGCATTTTTTTTTTTGGCCAGTCCTGGGCATGGGCTCAGGGAATGAGCACTGTCCTTGGGTTTTTTTCTCAAGGCTAGAGCTCCACCACTTGAGCCACACCACCACTTCTGGCTTTTTTCTATGTATGTTGTACTAAGGAATCAAACCCAGGTCTTCATGCATGCTAGGCAAGCACTCTACCACTAAGCCAAACTCTCAGCCCCAAGAGAATTTAGCAAACATGTCCACATTTTGTATTTTGATTAACATGAGAGTGATTTCCTACACTTACAAATTAATAAACACATACTCCATAATAAATACATATTTCAATCTGCGATGCAATCTCTTCATGTTTCCAAAGTTGCAGCTTCAGACCCTGAACTTTCAAAGTAGAAAACCGATCTTTAAATGGAGTGAATGACTTAGATTCCAAGTTGAGCTCCCACCCAGCTCCAATGTACCTTTTTTTCAACAGTTCCAATGTTTATTTCAATTGCTGACCTTCCTCACTCTCTCACTTGTAAAGTTTTACAAATATGCAACATTGATGAAATGAAAAAAGATAAGCACTTGCAAAAAGAGAGGAATAGAATCAATGAGCTTACAATCTCTGTGTATCCTGATTAATTTTACTGAAAAGAAAAGCCCCATCTGGAAAACAGTCTGCACGGAGTCATGTTTTTAATATTTCGAGAATAAAATAGGCACCATCCTGGCTTAGCAGTCATGTGCTGTGTGAATAATGTTGGTCTTCTTTTATGAGATTGTTTTAGTATAAAACTGTAGTAAACTGCACTGGTAAGTGTTTCCCCACTACAAGCATGGAAACGAGACTTACTCATAATATTTATTTCTTCTCCAAGAGTGCCTTTGCAGACCCGAAACATCTGAACTAACAAAAGCCCTCCAACTTCTAATATAACACAGCTGCTCTGCGGCTTGTGTGAGTGTGTGCGTGTCTGAGAGCTTGCGCATGCGCACTCTGGGAGGTTTCCTTGGGTTTGTTCGTTTATGCGCCCCCTGCAGAAGGGACAAGTTCAGTCCAACTGGAATTTGGAGTGTCTTTAACTGGGCATTTGTTAGCTGTAAAAAGTTGGCTCATGTCTGAAGTATCTTCCAAACAGTGTGCAGCTGAGAGCCATAAAAGATGAGATTGTATATTGTTTAGAAACAGCAATGTGAATGAGTGACATTTTCAGAGTGAACAACGCGTTACTTTGCCCATGCAGAATAACGCGTTCATTACTAAGAATGGGGTATTATGCAGAAACTATTATCAAAAGATACATTCATGTAGTAATTCTACCAATGATTATTTATAACCAGTAAGTTAACTCCAAATGTACGCATTATGCATTTGATTTCACAGAAATAAAGACGAATCAGTTCTATTGCATTTAATTCTTTATTCTTCACTTTTGTTTATCTCTAAAATTGGTCAAACAAAACATTAGTCAAACAAAGCATAAGACATTTTAAATGCCACCAATTTAAGAAAAATCTACAACATCTAAGGAAAAACTTTTTTCTGGTCTTTTTTACCTCTTTTCCAAATCTGTACATTTACTCAGTTGAACTTGTACTGTGGTTACGGTGATGGGTCTCTGTCGATGGAGAATTTGTAGTCAGGCTAAGGAAATATGTGGTGAAATGAACCATTATTGGAGAGTGTAACAAGTGTTCTGCATGCTAAGAGCACTGAAGAACAGAGTAGAGCACACTGCAAACCAAGCAATGGTGTGTCCAATCTGGGTGACTCCCAGGGAGGACAGCATTTGATCTCAGCATTTGTGAGTGAGGCAGATGCGAGGGCAGGAAGAGGAATAGAACACACTTGGAGCAGGCTATACAAAACAGAGAGATATGAGCGATCACCTCATGGGATAGCTTATGTACTTTTTTATGAATGGCAAGAGAAAGTACTAACACAAAAATTTGAAGGAGGAAGTGAAAAAAGAACCAGTAGGAATTGCTTTGACTTCTGAATAAAGGTGACTTCCTGACAAGAGGTATCAGCATTTGTCCTCACTAATTAATAAAATTTAGGAAGTAGTTTTAAAAAACTATATTAAGTGAAGTAAGCTAGACCCAAAGGAACAGAGGCTCAATGGCTTCCCTCATTTGTCATAGTACACATCTAGGACTCTCCTAGAAGATTATAATAGCTCAAAAGTTATGCCCATAAGGTCATATAGGATGAGACTAAATGAAATGAACTCTAGGATATGGAAACAAGAGGTTTATCTTTGTGTTTATTGTTCTTAATGTACTGTTATTTCTTTCCTCTTTTTTCCCCTTATGGTTAATCTCATATTGTTACTGAATCTGACTTTATTACTTGGTATATTGTATATATGTTTATCTGTTTATTTGAAATAAACAGAAAGGGAAGGGAAAGGGGAAAACAAGATGACTGGGAGGGGGTGGGGAGAGGGACAAAACCATGAGAAGGGGGATCAGTGTGTGAGAAGTAATGCACCCACTGCCTTACGAATGTAACTGTAACCCCTCTATACATTACCCCAACAATAAAATAAAATAAAATAGAAAATATATTTATATAAGAAATTATGGAACTATCCATATAATAGAATTCATTTTAATTAAAGGGCAGATGAAGCATTTTAATTTTTTATAGACTGATTGGAACTGACTTGCAAATCACTGGTCTTCAAAAGTAGAACTTTTCGAAGGTTAAGAACACATTCCAAATATCATGAATTCTATAACTGGCATGGTATAGGAGCAGTCGGCAGAACAGCTCAACTCCTTGAGGCCTTTGGAGGTCACTGCCCACCATACCTGGATGAGAGAAATCTACAAGACTCGAAACTAGCTATCCTAGGAGGTGTAAACCACAAGTGGCCTTAAAAAGTTCTAGCTTAACCTACAGAGTGGGAGAAGATCTTCACCAACCAAACAACGGACAAAGGCCTCATATCTAAAATATATCAACAACTCAAAAAATTGAATCACTCCAAAACTAACCTCCAAAGTAACAACCATCGCATTAAAAAATGGGCCAAAGACTTAAAGAGAGTCTTCTATGAAGAAGAAACAAAAATGGCCTATAGACACATGAAGAAATGCTCAACATCTCTGGTCATAAAAGAAATGCAAATCAAAACAACTCTAAGATTCCACCTCACTCCAGTTAGAATGGCCAGAAGGGATCACTACTACACTGTTGGTGGGAGTGCAAACTCGTTCAACCACTATGGAAAGCAGTGTGGCAGTGCCTCAAAAGGCTAAACATAGAACTCCCCTATGACCCAGCAATTCCACTACTTGGCATTTACCCAACCATCCAGAAACAAGGACATACTAAACCCACTAGCACAACAATGTTCATTGCAGCACTATTCACCATAGCAAAGATATGGAACCAACCTAGATGTCCCTCAGTTGATGAGTGGATCAACAAGTTGTGGTATTTGTACACAATGGAATTCTATGCTGCTGTCAGAAAGAATGACATCGCCCCATTTGTTAGGAAATGGAAAGACAGAAAAAATCATATTAAGTGAAGTAAGCCAGACTCAAAGGAACTTAGGCTCAATGGTTTCCCTCATTCGTCATAATCAGTAGAAACCTTGGGCTCTACTAGCAGAGATTTGCAATAGAGCAAAATCTTGATACATAAGGCCGTATAATGTGAAGCTAATTGAAAGGACCTCCAGGATATTGAAACAAAAGCTATATAATGAATGATTGTTGTCCTTAATGTGCTATGTTGTCTCTCATCTCCTTTGCTGTCCCTTGGTTATCTCATATTGGTATAGTATCTCACTTTGTCATCTGATATATTGAATTTATTTGTATTTGGATATTTGAAATTTGATAGGGAAGGGGGGAAAACCAAGACGGGTGGGAGGTGTGTGTGGGGGGGAAATGGGTCCCAAGACATGTGAAAGGGTATCAATGTATGTGAATTAATGCACCTTCTATCTGGCAAATATCATGTAACCTTTTTACTAATTACAATAAAAAAATTTAAAAAAATAAATAAAAAAAAAAGTTCTGGCTTAAACAAGAATGACATTGGAAAGCTTTTATTAAAGCCTGGACCGCAAAGGTCTAGAATGCTAGATAGAGCAGTGGAGGAAAAACTGAACAAGTGAGGTTGTGTACATGTTCCAGCATTTGACAGGACACCCTATAAAAAATACTCTAGAAATGGCACTTACCTACCATGACTGCCCACATCAGCTTGCACATGCTACTAAGTCAGGGTGCTGGAGGTCAGATTTCATTGTGAAGACTTAAATGAAATATGGGGAGACAGTAAGGCATACAAGCACTATTTCTAGTAAGATATACCTGGCCTTTTTCATTTGCATAAACAGAAAAGATTTTTTAATCAAAAATTAGAGAGGAAAGATGATGAAGACCGTAACAAACATATTTTAGGCAGGGAGTAATGGCTCAAGCCTGTAATCCTAGAGCCTTAGAAGGCAGGGCTCGGGATTAAAGGTTGAGACCAGCTGGTACATAGGAGTTTTTAAGACTCTCGAAGCCAAGGGCATGTTATCCCATCCATAAAACAAAGCACTGATAGGAGGATCACAATCCAGGCCGGTATGGGCACAAACTGAGACC
Source organism: Megascapheus bottae (assembly GCF_031878675.1). Classification (NCBI taxonomy): domain Eukaryota; kingdom Metazoa; phylum Chordata; class Mammalia; order Rodentia; family Geomyidae; genus Megascapheus; species Megascapheus bottae. The sequence goes on along the minus strand of NC_143511.1, from coordinate 71,571,230 downwards.
CTGAAAAGGCCCAACAAAATGAGGTCCTCATGATTGGTGCCAAGCTACCCTGGGTTATATATATATTGTCTTGGTTAGTGTCTTGCTACTCATGAAGAGATTTTTATCCAAAGGCTTCAAGGAGTTAGTTTTTTCTTCTGGCCTGCTCTTAAACCATATCTCCTATGGAATTCATGTTATTCAGAATGTGTTATTAACCTCAAACACACCCCTTGGTATCAGCCACTTTCTGGATGTATATTGATACTATATTTCTCTTGCCTGGTTGCAAACCCTAGTTTGAACCACTTTCATCGTGATGATGAAAATGCTAGGACTTGTGCTCCATTTTTACAACTGAATCAGGTTAAAATGTAACCTAATTAACTGTATAGTACAGTGTTAGTTTTTACTCTTCATTACAAGCCAATTGTAGCTTTTGCGCATGGGCATCACAAAGCTTTAGCAAGACCTTGTTTTGCTAAAGAGACAGACAGACAGACACACACACACACACATACACACACACACACACACAGACCTGCCTAGTTTATAAATTCTTGATAGCACTTAACATTTTATTTGGATTTGGAGATAACTCTAGACACATCAATCAAGCAGGCTGTTTTCAAATCTTTCTTCTCAGCTGTTCCTGGTGCCAGATTGTCTAACAAACAGAAACAGAGACAGATGTAATTGTGACTCGTGGAGAGCATTCTGTGTCAGGCAGTAAGCCAGCTGGTGGCACAATCCACAGTGCAGTCCACAGCCTGACTCACAGCCATCCATATGAGCAATGTTTAAATGTCACACATATCGAGTAATGAATGTTTGTTTGCTCACAAACTTGATAGTTGAAAAATGATATTGTATCATAACATGTTAGTCACATAACCACATTGTTCTTACTTGATTAACACATGGAACTATGGTAACTTGCAAAATAGAACTCTGGCAGAATAATCAACAGCATATGACATAACCCAGAGACAAGACATGAGATAGAGATATTCTGTCTCTGCCTCTCTCTGCCTCTATCTTTGCCTCCTTCTTTCCCCTCCCCCACAAATTCATCAGTAGAATTACTTCTCTCCTAAACATAAATGACAAAAGGACCACAAAATGACCAGAAATATTAGGCAAATAAGGTTTATTCATAAACATCAGACCTGAAAGCTTATTTTACATCTAACAGAACGTAAAGATAAATGTTTCGGAATTTGCAACTTGCTACTAACCTAGTGACAAAGCTCTTCCATAAACTAATTAGAACCTTGTTGTTACTGTATCTGACTTTGTTACCTGGTGTATTGTATTTGTTTGTTTGAATTAGGGAAGGGAAGGGGAAAAGTGATGAGACAAAGGACAAAGAGTGAACCAATGTAACAGTGGTATTCATAAGAGTATCTTGGAAGTGAACTTGGAAGGGGGTGGGGAGAGGGAAAATGGGAGAAAAACATGGAAAGGGGTAACAAAGTTTGAGAAGTAATGTACTCACTATCTTATAAATGTAACTGTAACCCCCTGTATACATCACCCTCACAATATTAAAAAAATTAGTAAAAAAAGGAGAAGGTTTGACAGAAAATTGTACAAAGGTCCTGAGAATTTACAGAATTACAAATGCCTAATACGATGATTCTGAAATTCTTAAACTTATCAGTATTCAAAGAATAGAAATATCATTGCATATCTGAAGATATATATCATATATATAGATTTATCTGTATATACAGATATATATCTTAGAAATTTTTGGATATGAGAGAGAAAACTGTTGTTACTGATCAGCTACAGGTGACCATAGGAATTAATTTCTGTTATTAAGATTTCTCTTATCAAAGAAGTTAAATAAAAACTGCCAATTAAAACTGATTCCTTTTCTTTTGGTTAGCAAATTGTAGAATATTATATCATACTCCTGACCCAAGCACTTAATACATTTTGTTCCAATCTATCTGATAGATGGTGTATCGTATGGCAGTTGTTAGTGCAGTGGAAGTGCCCGGATGATGGTAGAACCTCAGTCTGATGTAGTTGAGACATTGATGCCAGTTTGGTAAGTTAATACATTGAAATTGACCATAGTCCTTACTGTCTTTTACATTTGTCCCAGAGCGAAGGCCTTGACTTAGCTGACACAGGAGCTGAGAGGAATTAAACATGCTACCATCTGTGTTTAAAATGGATGAATTAAATTTCCTAAAGATTATTAATATTGATATAGTGAGACCAATAATTTTATTCACAGATGGAAATTTTATAAACTAGTCAGAAATTCCTCTGAACCTTTGAGAGTTGAACAGCTAATCCCACATATAAAACTACCCAAATCAGAAATATAACAGAGATTGATGTCTTTTGGAATAGGGTATAACATGTGGATGCACACAAATCAGAATAAATGAATGCTGAAGTTTGATCCATTTAGTCTGTAAAACACAGGAATAAAATTGGTTTATATGGTATAGTTTACAATGTGCTTAAATGTAGCAAAAAGTAATATGATAAACTGTTAGTAATTTTCTGTCAAGGTAGAATTAAAAAGGAATTGTGTCTGTTGTGTTTTTGAGGCCTTAGACTATACATAATTAGTATAGATTACATGTTAATACAGATACAAATATAATTTATGGAGAAACATTTCAATAAAAATTTCAGGTTCATGCCCAGTCTTATACCGATACTTAATACTATAGACAGTTCTATTAGTTATTGCTTTTAAATACATATGCAAGTATACTTTGTAGATACAGATTTAATCGCCATATTTATGTCCCATTTTATAGCTGTGCTTAGTATTCTTTTGACAATTCTATATATATGCCACAAAATCATGACTTTTAAATACTGATATATGTTTCATTGAACACAATATTTTTTTCAAAATGGGCGCATATCTGGCCATTGATGGCTCATTCCTATCATCCTAGCTACTCAGGAGGCTAAGACCTGAAGGTCATGGTTTGAGGCCAGCCTGGGCAGGAAAATCCATGAGACTCATTCCAACTAACTAAAGAGCCAGAAGTGTAGCTATACTTGTGCTAACTCTGAACAGAAAAACTCAGAGCAGAACCCAGACCCTGAGTTCAAGCCCCAGAACACACACACACACACACACACACACACACACACACACACACACAGAGGCACATGGTATGGATGTTTTCTGAAGGTTTATATATCAAAGATTCTCCACTGAAGGTTCCAATTACAGAAAACACTGGATTAATGCAAGCTTTTCTCCACTGCTGCCTGACATTAAATATTATGTAAGTTTGAGGCAAATATAGTTGTGTACCATTAAAATGGGTCTCTAATACTGCTCCCCCAGGACTGAGGCCTCTTTGGATTTAGTGTCGCTCTAATATGGTAAGTGTGGGGTCACCCCAGTGGCTGCACTGTAGTTGCTACGCTCTTACTCTGGACACACAAAGCTCAGGTTTGTTATACTACTTGTTATAATATAGCATTCATGCTGAGATTGCACAGTGAATTCATCAGCTTTCTGTCCCTGAGACAAATTACCTGGGTTTATCAACATAAAGAAGAGAGGTACTTTGTTTTTCTGTTTCAGTACTTGGAGTCTATATGGACTGGCCTCCCTGCCATGGGCCTGTGCCATTACAGTACCTCATGGCAGGGTAAATGGAGGAGATTTGTTCCCCTTATGGAGGCCAGGAAGAAGAAAAAGGAAGAAGCCAAGGCCACAACAACCCCTTTGAGATTCGTCCTTTCTCTCTGCATTGGTGACCTTACTGCCCCCAACTAAGGTCCTGCTTCCCAAAGGTTCTGTCACTTTCCAGTAGTACCACGGGTTGGCAGTCAAGAGTTTAACATGTAGGCTTAGGTGTGAATACTCCAGATCCAAATATAGCAAGTAGTCAGTCACCCTTAACAAATCTCCAGTGTGGTCTCTATGGATGTGGCTTTCTAAATCGCATTCACTTCCCAGATCCCAGCTGAGTTTTATCAGTTACAGATTGTCAGCTATCAGAGCCTTGCAGGCCAAGTATGAATAAAACTATACAAACCAATCCCTTGACATCATGAATATAATTTTTTTTTGCCAATTCTGGGGTTTGAACTCAGGGCCTGAGCACTGTCATTAGGTTTTCTCAAGGCCAGAGTTCTACCACTTCAGCCACAGGACCACTTCCAGCTTTTTCTATGTGTGTGGAGCCAAGAACTTGAACCCCAGTCTTCATGCATGCTAGGCAAGAACTCTACCACTAGGCCACGCTCCCGGCCCCCATGAATACAATTATTACCCAATAGATTACATAGACTTTCCCATTCCCAAAACAGTTTCTCTGTACTGGAGGAACTGCATGGCAAAGTAGACCATCCTGTCCCATCACACCAAACTTTTTGAAGAATTTTTCACATTCATTTGAATGTTACATACATGTATACACACTTGGTTGTACACTAAAATGTTATTAGACACTTTATGTGAAATTATGGATAAAGTTTATTCCACCTGTTTTATTTTCTTTTTATAATCTAGTGTTCAAAATAGTGGCTACTAATAAATTTAAAATTACGTTGCCATTCCTAACGTATCTAAGAATTTGGTTCTTCAAGTTAGCAGTGCCATCTGCTGATCATTTGGGAATGTTCTTTTCAGGAAAACAAAACGTTCCGAGCTTGTAAGTATCAAAAGAAAGCATTACAAACTATTTGAGAAGAAAAGCAAAATATACATGAAAAAAATCTTGTGAAATTTATTTAGCGTAACTCATACATACTACCACTAAAACACATCTCAAAAAATTGAAACTATGGACTCTCCCAATTTTTTAATCCCTTCATTTTAATTTGTTTCATTAACTAGTGTCATTGTTTTCACTAGTTTCAACTTTCATCATCTTTGATGATAGACGTTATCAGTGAAGGAATGTGAACCACAGCTTATAGTTACTTCTCAAGAACAATAGTTCCAGCTCTTAAGTATAATACCTTAGTAAATAAATAACAAATGGGAAATCAAATTGCATCAGAAGTGAGATAACAGATATAACAATAGTTCAGGATGCACATATGAGCAGAAAAGGATATGGATCTCCTTTATATGCTAGGATGAGAATGTGACATAACCTTAGGGGAAGTGATAAAAAAAAAAGATAGTATCACCATACAACAAATTTTTTCATTTCCCCTGAGGAGATAATAAATGATTTACCAAATATCTTCTTAATTCCATAAACACTATATTTGCAATGATCCATGTATCTACGTGTACTGTCAAAGAAAATTAGGTTAGCTAATATAATACTCACAGTGAACCTGGGGTCAACTGGCACTGCGTCCTATCAACTCCATTTCTATTCCATAATGCCTAGATAGGCTGAAATCACAGTTGTTATGCTGATGAACAACAAAAAAATACATAACAGAAACAAAGGGAGGAAAGATTATTATTTGGGGCTCATTATTTCAGAGGTTTCAATCCATCGTGGCCAGGAGGGTACAGTTTAGTAAAGCAGCTCTCATCATAGCAGCTAGGAAACAAAGAGAATTCCTGTGCACTGGCTCTCTTCTTTTCCTTCTTTTATTCCATCTGAGTCCCCGACTATAAACAGAGCTAGCCACATTTAAAAGAGTCTCACAGACTTTACTGCCCTGGTTGCCCTTACTGGTACCCATCTCTCTTTAAGATTTTTTAAAGTACTTTTGCAGGTCAGGTTTCAGTGGCTCATGCCTGTAATGCTATACTTACTCAAGAGACTGAGATTTGAGGATTCAAGTTTGAAGCCAACCCAGGCAGGAGAGTTGATGAAGTTTAAATTTTTATCTTCAATTTTTAAAAAGCGAGAAGTGGAGCTGCATTCAAGTAGAGTACCAGCCTTGAATAAAAAAGCTCAAGGACTGCACTCAGGCCTGAGTTCAAGCCTACCACAAACAACAAGATACTTTTGCACTCCTAATTCTTAAACCAAAAGAGGAAGAAATAAAAGAGAAAAGAGGTAACTTCACAAAGTATGTTAAGAATAACAATCACAAAGATAAACCTCGTTTCCAAAACCTGGAGTTCATTTTGCCTAGCGTCATCATATATGGCCATATGTACATAGCTTTTGAGCTATTGTGATCCTCTGCTTGGAGAATCCTAGATGTATACTAATTGTTACAAATGAGGGAAACTATGGAGCCTGTGTTCCTTTGAGCCTGGCTTACTTCACAATATGATTTTTTCCAAGTCTTTCCATTTCCTTACAAATGAGGCAATCCCACTCTTTCTGATGGCAGCATAGAACTCCATTGTGTATAAGTACCACATATTCTTGATCCATTCATCTACGGACAGGCATCTGGATTGGTTCCATATCTTAGCTAAGCTGAATAATGCTGCAATGAACATGGTTGTGCTGATAGGTTTAGTATGTCCCTGAACATTTCGGTAAATGCCCAGGAGTAGGATTGCTGGGTCATAGGGGAACTCTATTTTAGTCTTTTTTTCTTTTTAGAAACCTCTTACCGTATTTATTTTTATACATACAAATAGTTCATCCTATGTCCTGTTCCATGTGAGAGGCCACCAGTTACCCAACAGTAATGAGAACCTTACATCTATATCATCAAGGTAACTAGAAGCCAGCAAGTTTGACTTTTCAATTCTTTTTTTTTATTGTGTAGCCCTATGTACCTTGATTCTTTTTTTCTTTTTTTCATATATATTTTATTGTAATTAAAAGAAGGGCAACATTATATTCACCAGATAGAAGGTGCACTACTTCACATACATTGATACCCTTTCTCATGTCTTGGTCCCCATTTCCCACCCCCAACTCCTACCCCTCGTCTTGTTTTTTTCTCCCTTCCCTATTTGATTTCAAATAACCAAATACGCATATGTACAATATATCAGATAACAAGGTAGAATACTATAACAATATCAGATAGCTAAGGAACAGCAAAAGAGATGAGAGATAACAGTACATTAAAGACAACAATCACTCATTAGATGGCTTTTGTTTCTATATCCTGGAGGTCCTTTCATTTAGCGTCTTACTATATGGCCTTATGTATCTAGGTTTTGTTCTATTGTAAATCTCTGCTAGGAGAGCCCAAGGTTTCTACTGATTATGACAAATGAGAGAAACCATTGAGCCTATGTTTCTGTGGGCCTGGCTTACTTCACTTAATATGATTTTTTCTAAGTCTTTCCATTTCCCTACAAATGGGGCAATGTCGTTCTTCCTGACAGCAGCATAGAACTTCATTGTGTATAAATACCACATATTGTTGATCCACTCATCAACTGAGGGGCATCTGGGTTGGTTCCATATCTTTGCTATGGTAAATAGTGGTGCAATGAGCATCACTGTGCTAGTGGATTTAGTATGTCCTTGTTTCTGGATGATTTGGTAAATGCCAAGTAGTGGAACTGTTGGGTCATAGGGAAGCTCTATGTTTAGTCTTTTGAGGAACTGCCATACTCCTTTCCATAGTGGTTGAACGAGTTTGTACTCCCACCAACAGTGTAGTAGTGATCCCTCCTGGCTACCTCCCCTCCAGCATCTGTTGTTCTTAGATTTCTTGATCCTGGCCATTCTAACTGGAGTGAGGTGGAATCTTAGAGTTGTTTTGATTTGCATTTTTTTATGGACAGATATGTCGAGCATTTCTTCATGTGTCTATAGGCCATTCTTTTTTCTTCTTCAGAGAAGACTCTGTAAGTCTTTGGCCCATCTTTTAATGGGATGGTTGTTTCTTTGGAGATTAATTTTGGAGTGATTCAATTGTTTGAGCTGTTGATATATTTTAGATATGAGGCCTTTGTCTCATATTGTCTCTATTGGCCATTTTTATTTCCCCTACAGAGAAATCTCTCTTTAGCTTACCTGTTCATGAAGTTCTGTAAGCACACAAGAACACCAACAACAATCAATTCCTTTGTATCTCAAGGAGCCAGAACAATTCCTAATAAAAAGAGTTGTGATTATTATCATGAATTTTTACAATTAGTTTTACTTGACAGTCAAAATTATAATTTTGTATCTGCTGTGATGGAGTAAGTGTTAGCCTTTATTGACTAATCCTATTCCTCCATTGAGAAATTCTACTCATCTAGTACTATCCCTCCAGTAGTTGAACCTTCAGCATGGAGTTAGTGGAAAATACATTTGACCTTGGGTGATCTATCAAGATAACATCTAAGAGGGCAAATAGAAAACTCTATTTAAGAAAAATACCAAGCCAACAAACCTAACCATTCACACTCCTCTCAATAGTCTGAGAATGATAGGCACTAATTTTCTTTTGAAATCCCTCACTCAGCATTAAGTCTTTTCACCACTGGAGGGCAGCAGAGGTTAACATTGACTAATCGATGGATTCTTCCATTTAATGTGTGACTATATGCACCAGGCATTCATATTGTAAACTTTGTAATTCATTATCTATTCTTGTTGTCCTTAATGTACTATGTTGTCTCTCATCTCCTTTGCTGTCCCTTGGTTATCTCATATTGTTATAGTATCTCACACTTTGTTATCTGATATATATTTAATTTATTTGTATTTGGATATTTGAAATTTGATAGGGAAGGGGGGAAAACCAAGACGGGTGGGGGGTGTGGAGGGGGGAGGGTAATGGATACCAAGACATGTGAAAGGGTATCAATGTATGTGAATTAATGCACCTTCTATCTGGCAAATATCATGTAACCCTTTTACTAATTACAATAAAAAAATAAAAAAGAATCTTGTGTTTAAATTTATGATTTTCTATAATTGAGAGCACATAACATTATGCAGTTTTTTTACAATAACATTTTTTAATATTTTTATTGTAATAAAAGGGTTACATGATATTTGCCAGATAGAAGGTGCATTAATTCACATATATTGATACCCTTTCACATGTCTTGGTCCCTATTACTCTCCCCCCACCCCCCCATCTTGGTTTTCCCCCCCTTCCCTATCCAATTTCAAATAACCAGATACAAATATATCCAATATATCAGATAACAAAATGAGATACTGTAACAATATGATATAACCAAGGAACAGCAAAAGAGATGAGAGATAACATAGTACATTAAGGACAAAAATCATTTATTATATGGCTTTTGTTTCAATATCCTGGAGGTCCTTTCAATTAGCTTCATACTATATGGCCTTATGTATCAAGGTTTTGCTCTATTGCAAATCTCTGCTAGTAGAGCCCAAGGTTTCTACTGATTATGACAAATGAGGGAAACCATTGAGCCTAAGTTCCTTTGAGTCTGGCTTACTTCACTTAATATGATTTTTTCTAAGTCTTTCCATTTCCGAACAAATGGGGCGATGTCGTTTTTTCTGACAGCAGCATAGAATTCCATTGTGTACAAATACCACATCTTGTTGATCCACTCATCAACTGAGGGACATCTAGGTTGGTTCCATATCTTTGCTATGGTGAATAATGCTGCAGTGAACATTGTTGTGGTAGTGGATTTAGTATGCCCTAGTTTCTGGGTGGTTGGGTAAATGCCAAGTAGTGGAATTCCTCCCATTTTTAAAAGCTTTCATTAGGGCCTGTGTCTTGACAGTTCTTGTGGTACTTAGATGGTATGATGTTTAGGTACCATTTCTTTCTCTGTATTGCATTTATGTTGGTTTTCTATGTGTAGAACATCTTTGAGTAAATTAGAATTAAAGCTGTGAAGAAAAAGGAAAGATGAATTGTAAGGATTTAGCACCAAATATTGATATAGTCAAGTAGGCAGGCTTTATTTAATATACACCCCTTACTAAGGTCTATTTCCTATCTCCAGGAAGTATAAAATCTGATAGAAAAGCAAGTAATTTACTGTGCTAGTTATGTAAGGCCAGGTTCCTGTGAACCTCTCTCTCTTTTCCTAAGAGGAAGTTTTCCTGAGGAAATATTTAAGCCCCAGAACTAAAGGGCAGGGAAAAAGAGCATAGGGGGAAGAGGAAAGAATGTGCCAACATCAGAGAGAGCATGGAGGAGCAAGGCCCAAGACATAAGCAGAGAGCTGAGAAGGAGAATTGAAAACCAAGTGAAAGAATTTGAATTTTATCACAAAAGGCAAATTTAACTTTACAAAGTGATTAATAAATTTGATTTTCAAATGATAACGGTTACTGTTCACTACAAAGGCTGATACTGAATCTAGACATAGCAGTGTGTGATATACATAGAATAGGAAATAAAAATATTTGTAAATAGTGTAGCACCACAATTTGAACTTTTCTGGGGGAGATCTAGAGCCATTGGTGTTCATGCTCCACGATTTCAGTCTCATAACCCAAATTTATATTTCCAAGTCAGTATCAATGATTTAGATGTATATTGAAAAATGAGCTGTTACTTTTCATGAAATTCATTTCATGAAACTTCATTTACATGAGTTGCAGTAACTGGAAAACTCTGATCTTTTGTCTAAATATATGCTTTTTTTGTAGAGGGGAAATATCTTCTTCGTTAAATGCATTTACTGGCAGTATTGCTTCAGTTTACCAATTTCTCTTATTTTGCTTCAGTTATGTCATTTTTAAATGTTGGCTTGTCTATTAGCATGTTGAGCTACATAAAATTCATCATACTTATAATTCAAGTATGAAGTTAGATCTATGTATTTTAAAGGAAAAGTATTACATGGATTTTACACAGTACTTTGTGGGCATTAAATATGCATAAGATCTAAGGAAAATCAAAAGGAAATGTGTGATTATAGCAAAATATGCAAATCCATGTTTCTTAAGAAACTCATCTGCTATTTATTAGGAAACAAGCTGAGAAGAAAAAAATTCTTCCAATTTATTTTCTTTACGAAACTTTCATGAAGTAATTCAAAACTGCAAGGTCTGGAAATCAAAGTTTTTAAGCAGGCCAAAGTATTAGAGGAGCAGATGATGCTAAAAGATTTTTTTAAGATGGAAAGAAATTATATCAAAACAAAGTCAAGGAAATATTTTAGTCATATTTAGCTTGATCATTTGATATTATCGGTGTTCATTTAGAACTGTTGGACTTCATCTTGCCAAATGTTCTTGGTATTGCAAAGCTTTAGCTATAGTTATAGCTATATCTTCAGAGAAGAAGAAAAGAAAAATACATTTAGTGAATAGAGCACCTTTCAGATGTAAATAATAATTTTCATCTACAATTATCAAAAACGTTCAATCTCCTGGAGTGAAAAGGATTTTCAAAACTTACCTAAACCAAAAGTTAAAAAAAATTTAAAAAATGGAAAATAATGCATCTTATACTGAAAGTCATTTAGAACATCCTTACCATCTTTTACATGATGCTATATTTGATAAGGCCTTTAAATAACTGTAAAATCCCTAATACGTGATATTAGCCTTCATACTGTGGATGCAGAAGAAGCAGTGATGAATGCTCACTAGAGCACAGATGATTCTGCATTTCACCTGGACAGGGTTGGGAGGAGGATTATTATGGGATAATTGGAAATATGAAGAGGACTCCTTATGGATGTGTGATAGATAAGAAATGATTGGGCTAGAAGATAAGAATTTGGATTTAATAGCTTCATTTTAGATAAGTTGAGTTGGAGATACCTATGGCAAAATGAGTAATAGCTTCACGTTTAAATAAGTCAAGAATCCACAGCGAGGTCTGGACAGGAAATAGAGCTTTGCTCGTTGAGAATAGTTGAGAGAACATGATGTCACCCAAGGAGAATGTGTGGATTATGAAAAGCTTGAGGAGCACAGGAGTCTGGATAAGGAGGTCTTATGAAATAGGGAGAAATCTGTAAGACCATAAAGAGAAAATAGATCATCACAAAAGAAACAGTGTTCACTACCTATTACTGTTGATGGCAAATATTTATCAATTGTGTCTGGATATGATTATCTTTACTCTCATTTAAAGATAATCTTTACTGCAATGGAATTCTTTTCTTCACAACTAGTTAGTAACATCCCTTTGTGTGTGTTGGTATTGGGTCTTGAACTCAGAGCCTAACACTCTGGCTTTTTTTTTGTCGGTCATGGGGCTTGAACTCTGGGACTGGACACTGTCCCTGAGCTCTTCAGCTCAAGGGTACCACCCTACCTCTTGAGCCACAGTGCCACTTCTAGTTTTCTCTTGATTAATTGGAGATAAGAATCTCCTGGACTTTAGTGCCCAGGATGGCTCTGATGGCTCTGAACTGTGGTCCTTAGATCTCAGCCTTCTGAGTAGCTAGGATTACAGGGATGAGCTACCATGCCCGACTACACTCTTGCCTTTTTTCCCAAGGCTTTTTTTTTTTTTTTTTTACCACTTGAGGCAGCTTTTTGAAGGTTGATTGGAGATGAGAGTCCCATAGACTTTTCTGCCCAGCCTGTCTTTGAACCATGATCCTCAAATCTCAGAACTCTCTCCTGAGTATTGTTAATTAACATTTTCAGTGACTTTTTATTCCTAGATGGTTATATATTTGGTATGAAATCAAGGTGAGTGGGGGAAAATACAGTGCGGAAAAGTATGGGACAAAAAGTAAGATGTCATTTTTATTCAAGTAACAAATTCTTGAGAAAGCCAAGGACGGAAGACAAGCAGGAAGATTGAAACTGTGACAAGGGAATAATAACATAGCAGATAGAAGCCTTAGAATGGCCTTTGTCCATCTGTCCCTCCCCCCACACACTTTTCTTTACACACACTCAGAATTCCATTAAAATAAGAACGATAGCAAGGCTATCATGATCATGAAAAAAATGTGAACACCAAAAGGTAATACTATAGACTATTGTTAGACTCTGGAGACATTTTCCATATATATTAGACAAGGGCAAGTAGATTCTTGAAAAATAGGATTTCTGTTCTGTATACTCTGTTTTGTAGAACAAACTGTTCTGGCTACATTGGACTCTGTAGGGCTATTTATTGTAAGCTACAATGAATCTCAGTGTAAAATGTACTGACTGAGATTTGTTCAGATTAAATGAGCTTCTCAGGTAAATTTTATCAGAGTGATTTTCAAGTCATGAAATAAGACTGTTTACTACCAGCATCACCAATATTTTTCTCTCATACTCCCAGTATTACTCATACTGTAGGATATCAGACAAGATCATTGGTCTTCAGGGAATCTGGAATCTCTAGAAATCATATACAAAATCCCGAGTTTTTAAAAGAGATGATCCACAATCTTCAACAAAACATTTAATGCACTTCTGTTTTGTATACTCCCTGCCTGGCAAAAAGAAATAATATGCAGTAGCAGACAGCCTATATGCACTGTCGTCCCATCTTATCACGAGCCTTTGCGGGCTTCTCCCCTAGCCTAGATACATTCCAATGAACTCTCGCAAAGACTAATCCAACTTTGAAACAAATACCTATTACTCACTTCCATTTTGTTGAAATTTACTAAATATATACATTTTCCTAATCAAGATTTTTTGGTTTGTTGTTTTGGTTTGGTTTGATTTTGTTAGTGATGAAGCTTGAACTCAGAGCCTGAGTACTGTTCCATAGCTTTTTCACCCAAGGTTAGCACTTTACTCCTTGAGCCACACCAACTTTCTGGTGGTTAATTGGATTTGTGGACTTTCCTGATGTGGGCTAGCTTTAAACCAGAATGTTCAGATCTCAGCCTCCTGGTAGCTAGAACTATAAGCCTGAACCACCAATGCCCAGCTCTAATTAAAATTTGGATGTTTTGCTTAGTCCAATATTATAGAGCTTATTCCAATATTATAAATTACATCATAATAAAAAAAGATACATCAATGTAAAAAATATTCAATTTTTTCTAATAGTTCCTTTGTCATTTTTCACATCTGCTACTTTGCTTAAAGCCTCGAATCTTACAACCAAGATATAGCTGTCACACTAAAGTCCCCTTTTGTTTCTAGTTATTTTTGTTTTGGCTGGGAACTTAAAAATCTTACATGTAGATGTTTCAAAACATCCAGAAATTACTGACTGAAGCAATTACTGTCAAATGTGTGTTGGAACTCTGCACTCTGTGTAGGCAACCAAATGCACTTTTTCCATACTACTCCAACACCCTCACTTTCTCAGGTATTCAAAGTTGCAAACTCAGAATTTGCCATTCAGATATGCTATTTATTTCTTAAGCCTACTGAGTTTAAGCCTGGAAAAGAAAGAAATATGAAGTGATCAGTAAAATGAAAATTGTAATATTAGAATGCTTAGGGAAACGGTCCCCAAAAAATTGTTCATGAATCTAGTGATTACAATGCTTCTTTCAGCATCCAAAGTCCTCTTTCATAACAGGGAAAGATGTGGAGTTGGTGTTTCTTACCACAGCTGGTGCCTGGGCCTCTGGGATGCTTGACCTTCCAAAGGTTCCCAGAGTAGATGTAAGGTTTGATGTGGCTGTGTGTGGTTCTTAAGGTCTTGCCCAAATGCTAGGACCAGATAGCTGAACAGTGCCACAGACAGGCAAGGTCATTTGGCTAATGGTGACAGTCATGAAAATGTGGCAGCTCTGTGCAGAAAGCACAAAGCTTCAGTTTGGACATCTGAACTCTCTCATCCATCATCTGTTATGGTCCCCCAAACTATAGCTGTTGTGTTTTCCTGCTCAGGAAGCTTCATCTACGATTCATTCAGAATAGCAACAGAGGTTTCTAGCTCAGAAGCTTATAACCAGCACAGCTTGGTTGAATCAAGGTAGAGATAGCTTATATGTTCAGAGATCTATGCAGCTTGAACTTGGTAGAGATTTGGCTCACTGTTGGTGCATCCAACCCCTAGGTCCATGAGATATTGAGTCTGGTAATGTTGCTTTCCACTCAGCCAGGTCTGAAAATAAAGAGAATCTGACACTTTTGAAGCCCTTACTTTAAAAAACCACACAAGTGGGTTGGGAGTTTGGCCTAGTGGTAGAGTGCTTGCCTAGCATGCATGAAGACCTGGGTTCGATTCCTTGGTACCACATACATAGAAAAAAAGCTTTTTAGTCACATACATGTGCAATGATCATTTGAAATTAAGGTTGAAAACCGTTTTCAAATTGGTATTTTACTTCAGGTACTTTCTCAATATATCACAAATCGTGTCTATTTAAAAAATTTCCTATTTTAATAGTTGATCTGTGTTGCAATCTTTGCCTATATAAAACTGTGTATTATTTGAGTTTGTTGGAAATGCAGATTCCTGAGTCCAGCTCCTTACTTTCTGAACCAGAACTGCCTTCTCACAGAATCCCCAGGTGATGTATTTTAAAGCAGAGGTTCTCAAAAATCTGATTTCCAAAACCACAGCTTGAACTTTAGCAATTGGTTAGAAAGAGAAGTTCTCTATTCTTATACAAATGCTCAGACTTGAGCAGTGTATATTTTTTCAAACTCTCTCCTGGTAATTTGGGTCAGGTTATTTTGCTACAAAGACAGTCACTTGATTGTGTAACAGTGTCACCGAGGGAACTCTGAAATATGTCAGTGCCAAGATTGCTACTCCTACAAGTTAATTAAGGCTCTGGAAGGGGGATTCTCTAGGGTTTTTAAACTTGTCGGGGGATTCCAAAATGTTCATTCAGATCTGAAAATCAGTTCCCCAAAGGAGAAAGACTATACTAATCCATTTTATTGATGACTGTAACTGGTGATTATTCTCAGAATTACTACAACGTATTGGGTACCTTACCTGTACTAGAAATAATCATTGACTGACATTTTGCATTCTCTTTTACAGGGAAGGATTTCATGCTTCATTCACCTAACATGTTATGGGTTTTATTTTCTTTACTTAATCTACTTTAATCCTCTGATGACATTAGTATTACAGAGATGGGAGCCAATATGAAGTGAAAATCAAGCCCTAAGTTTAATATTTGTAGGAATTTAGAAGAAGAAATGAGAACAAAAAGTAAAAATACCTGTTTTTAAAAAGGTATTTCCATGAAGAAAGGACAGATTATGTGGGAGAGAGATGGAAGGCCTTATCTCCTAGCTGCTCAAAGGTAGGGAGTGGAGAGTAAGAAGCAGATTTGTTTGAAGAAGCAGGGTCAGCACATAGCACAGATTTTCATTATGGGAGGGGTATGGAAAGGTAGATGAGGTCTCAGACCACACAGGTGTTGGCACTAGCATTCAAGTTCAGGAATTATATCAGTAAGAAGCTAGTGGTTCACATATAGCTAAAAGGAGTCTGTGAGACACCACAAAGACCATGTCTTAATGATTTTAGATCCTAGGGAAGATTTTGGATGAGTGTCAGAATTTTCAGGGAGTGTGGGAGAGGAATGAGGCCCAGATCTAGTGGTTTAAAAGAAATCCATATTAAACATGGGGGTGGCTCTTGGGAAGTTCATAAATTATAACTTTTTGGCTTACCAGTGAATCTGTTGTACACACCATTGCCCTTATATACATTTTCATGATATTGCCAGGAATGTTTTCTTCTAATATGCCTACCAGGCTACCAGCAAAATGCTTCCTAGAAGTATACATGAGTTTGAGAAGAACACTCCAAAATAAGAAGAGATTGATTTAAAAAAAACTACTGAAGAATTTTTCTGATAAAGATGAGAGCTTTGATTTTTCTAGATTTATTTCCCTCTTTACAATCTAGAAGTCTAGAAAGAGAGGAAAGACCCTAGATGTGCATCTGTAAACTAGGATCTACAGACATATTAGAGAGGGGGGGGGGATTGAGCTGTGTGCAGTGGCTCATGCCTATCGTCCTGACTACTCAGGAGGCTGACATCTGGATAGCAGTTCAAAGCCCATGATTCTCTTATTTTCATTTAACCACCAGAAAACCGAAGTGGCACTGTGGCTCAAGGGATAAGGTGTAGTATCATTGAGCTGAAGAGGTTAGGGACAGCATCTAGGCCCAGAGTTCAAGCCCCACAACTGATAAAACAAAACAAAGGAATGAGTTCTTTATTGAATTAGAAGGGAGAGCTGTAGCAAATGTTCTTTAATATCTTATCCCTGCCACCATTAGTTGGGTAGGAACTTAGTTCTTCTGAGAAATTTGTTGGTTCATTATAGCAGGAAATAAAACTCAGGAGACAGACAAGCCACATGCTAGTGGTGATTAGAGGGATAATGTTGCAAGACGCAGAGGAGAATCTGCTCTGTGACTGTGGGCACACCACAGAAAGGTTTGCCAGAGTAAAGTTCAGAGTCAGGAAAGAGACAGGTTCACTGAAGAACGAGAGAACAGGGAGAATATCAAATGAACATGGTCCCAGACCTCAAATGCATACGTGAAACCCGCACCAGATACCCTAGACTAAGTGCTTACCATGTAATAGAAAAATGCTCTAACCTTCTCAAATGTGAGTTACTACAAAATACATCCTTGCTGAGAATTTGTGTAGAAAATACTAAGAGAAGGAGTTCGTAGAAGGAAATGTTGATCAGTCTTTAAAATGTTTTTGTAGAAGGCTAAATTGTCCTAGGTTTCTTCTGGCTATCATTTTCTTTTCTTTTTTTTTCTTTCTTTTTTTTTTTTTGGCCAGTCCTGGGCTTGAGCTCAGGGTCTGAGCACTGTCCTTGGACTTTCTCAAGGCTAGAGCTCTACCACTTAAGCCTCAGCACCACTTCCGGCTTTTTTCTATATATGTGGTACCAAGGAATCGAACCTGGGTCTTCGTGCATGCTAGGCAAGCACTTTAACCACTAGGCCAAACTCCTGGCACTTCTGGCTATCATTTTCAATATTAATAAATACAGTCTGGGAAAAGAAGAAGGAAAGAGTTAAGAGATTTATGGAAGATAGACTAAGTCAGTAGTCAAGATTCAAAATGAAGTCTTGATGGAAACAGATAGCTTCCTAAAATAAATGGTCTCTATTTACCAAAACTTTTATTTGGAATAGATTGTGGAAGTTTGTAGATTGCAAGGAATTGGTTCATGTCATCTAAGCCATTGAATTTGTGTGCATAGAGTTGTTCGTAGTATTCCTTTATTGTCCTTTTAAACATCTGTAGGATCTGTAGTAATGGCCCTCTTTTACTGCTGATATTGGTCATTTGAATCTTTGTGTTTCCTTCCCCTTTGGCATCATTAAATTTCTCTATGGTTTTATTTTCTGTTTTTTCTCTTTAGTCATTCTGTTTTGAGGTTGTTCATTTCCATTCCTCTTGCATACATTGGTGCTAGCCAAGCCTGTGCTCTTTAGAAAGCCTGGCAGGAAGAATCTGTTTTCATGTTTATTCAGATGGCACTTACAGGTTTCAGAAGTTCTACTTCCAAGCTCACACAGTTGACATGCACACGTCCTTGCTGGATTCTTGCCATGTGGGTTTCCAGCGGGCATCTCAGAACAAGGCAATTGGCTTTCCTGAGAGCATAAGAGAAACAGCAAACGATAGCAAGAAACATAGAAATCAGTCTTTTCTAAGTAAACTATCACCCCAACACTTAAAAAAAATATCCTATAGGTTAGGAGTTGAGTCTTTACTACTAGCTTACATTCATGAGGAAGGAATTACACAAATATCAGTAAGGAGGCAGGATGATTGGAAGTCATTTAGAAGTTGCCTACAATATCTTAAGCCAGTTGTTTGGTGTCTGTGACTTGTAAAAGCATATTATACTTTCAGACCTTCTCCATAGAAAATGGAAGAATATAAAATACTGTCCCAAGTTGTGTATTCTTTATTTCCTGGCAAATTTAGAGTCCATCTGGGTTCAATAGAAATTAAGGATGTTGGAAACTACAAGCAAGATCTAGAAAGAGCCAAGGATATGGAAAATTTATGTGGGTATGTTTGGTGCATCATTTAAATGTTAGGATGGTTTCTTAGTCTGAATATTGTTAAGCAGATTAATTATTAAAAAAAAACATCTGGCTGGAGGAAAACAAGGTACAAATTACTAGAGTGAACATAAGCTACCAGAATACATTCCTCCATATTAAATTTTTGAAGTCTGCAAACAATGGAATTTTAAGATCAAATCACATTCCCAAAGGGGTAAATTAAACTACTGTACATGCTGTGAAATAAGAGCAAAGTTGCTGCTTTTTAAGACATTGTACCAACCTGAACACATTGAAGGTCTTGGAAAAAATGAAATGTTCGGTATTTGGGGAAGCAGGGAAGATATTCCTAAAAGCAATCTAATTGTTTCTCCTATGGAGTGGCAGAGCTATTTTTCCAAATGGCATATAGGGTGCTGTATTGGTTTCCCCTTGTATTCTATCACCAGGTGAACTTGCTGCTCCTCCGTGTAAAGGTGAAGCCCATTTCCATATCTCCCAACCTGGATTTATTTCACACCAGCTCTCAACATCAGAATAGAGTCAAAGGGGCACCATACAGAATCTAGCCAACACTCTTCCCAGATCCAGTACTTTCTGCCTACTGGAGGCATGAACCACTGTATAAAAAGTTCAGGGCTCCTCTCCTGCAGGGAGAACCACATGGAAATATATTGGGTTTCACACAAAAGAATGGAAAGGCCATGTGGACATCTGTCATTTCAGTTGCTAGGTAACTTCAGCCCCAATCACTATGTAATTGTAGTCATATGAGAAATCTCAAGTGAGAGCCCCTCAGCCGACCACCATCAACCACATAATCATGGAAAATAATAACACAATATCCTTCTGAGTAATTAGGATTGCATACAATAGGTAACCAGAAACCATTATTTGTGTTTTGTTTTGTTTTGTCTTTTTAACAGTCATGGGGCTTGAACTTGGGGTCTGGGCGCTGTCCCAAGCTCAAGGCTTGCACTCTACCATTTTTAAGTCACATTGCCACTTCTGGTTTTCTGATGGAGAAACCATTATTTTTATAGACCTAGATTTTAAAAGACATAATTATACTTACATATTTCTGGAGGCTTATTCAATCATAAAATACCCTTAAATTATGAACCCTAGAATGTACATTTTATGTATATGTCTGGATATAGATACAAGTTTGGGTTATAACTTAAAATATAATTAATAAAGTGGCAATTTTCCTATACTACGGTAAACATTACATAGTTTTAGATTTCTTTTTTTTTTTTTGATTGGTCATGGGGTTTGAATTTGGACCTGGTTACTGTGACAAGCTCAAGGCTAGCACTCTACCACTTTGAGCCACGGCACCACTCCTGGTCTTCTGGTGATTAATTAGAGATAAAAGTCTCACAGACTTTCTTGCCCAGGTTAGCTTTGAACCTTGATCCTCACATCTCAACCACATGAGCAGCTAGGATTACAGGTATGAGCCCCCAGTGCCTGGCTATCATTTTTTCTTTGCACATATTTATAGTACTAGGAGTTGAATTCAGGCCTTGTAATTGCAAGGTAAGTATTCACTCTAACATATGAGACATGCCCCCAACCATTTTTTGCTTTTGTTATTTGTGAGGCAGGGTCTTGCTTCATGCCCAGACTGTCCTGAGCTTCAGTCTTCCTACTGGTGTTCCTCCATGTCTCTGTGAATGACAGGCACATGCCACTGCGCCCAGCCATTGAATGAGGTGAAGTCTAATACAATGCTATGTCCAGGATGGCCTTGAGCCACAGTACCTATATCTGTCTCCCACGTAGCTAGAATTACAGACTTGAGACACCATGCCTGGCTTACATTCATATTTTAATATGTATTATTTTGTAAAGATGATATACAGAGAGGTTACAGTTATATAAGTCATTTTTTGGACAATGTCACTTGTTCCCTTGCTCTCTCATCAATTTTCCTTCCCATCCCCACCCCTATGTTGTATAGATCATTTTTGACATAGTGTCTAGTGAATACAACTGTGCATTTGTTCACTTTTCTGTATGTGTCTATTGGCCATTATTACTTCTTTGAACAAGTCTCTCTTTAAGTCCTTAGCGTAATTTTAATTGGGTGTTGTTTCTTTGAGGGTTTCTTTGGGGGAGAGGTTATGTTTTTGAGCTTTTGTCTGATGCATAGTGGGTAAAAAAATAATCTCCCATTCTCTGTCCTTTCTTTATCATTATCTATGTTGTTACATACATATATAGAGAGATATGAATATATATATATATATATATATATATAGAGAGAGAGAGAGAGAGAGAGAGAGAAGGAGCGCGAGCTATATTGTTAGTTATGCCATGCAGAAACTCTTCTGTTTGGTGCAATTATCTTTCTTTGATTTGCTTAGGAAGTTTTGACCCAGGCCTTGAAACACTAGTATTTACTCTACCCTTTCCTGTAATATTTTTATGGTATCTATTTTTACACTGAAGTCTTTGATCCATTTAGAATTGACTGGTTCAGGGTAATATAGAAGGATCTAGCTTCAGTTTTATGCATGTGTGTCCAGTTTTACCAGTAGCATTTGTTGAAGAGGCTTCTATTTTTCCAACCTGTATTTTTGACTACTTTATAAAATATTGGATGGCTATAGGTCTGTAGGTTCATTTCTGGGTCTTCTATATGGTTCCATTGGTCCTTAAGCCTATTTTTGTGCCTAGACTAAGCTGCTTTTATTAAATATTTTGAAGTTTGGTATTTTTTAATTGTATTTTTGGTTTAAATTTTATTGTCGATGTGATGTATAGAGGGATTACAGTTACATCCATGAGGTAGTGAGTACAATGGTTCTTGAACATTGTTACCCCTTCTCATGTTTTTCTCTCACTTTCTCTCTCCTTAGCCCCTCCCAAATTGTAAAGTTCATTTCCGACATACTGTCCTGTGAATATTGATGTTACATTGGAAGTTTGTTATTGATATTCCTCAGTATTGTTCTTCTTGCTAAGGATTATTTTCCTAT
Organism: Megascapheus bottae; assembly: GCF_031878675.1. NCBI lineage: Eukaryota > Metazoa > Chordata > Mammalia > Rodentia > Geomyidae > Megascapheus > Megascapheus bottae. Next base: position 71,549,610 of record NC_143511.1, on the reverse strand, counting down.
GTGGAGGTCTTTTATTTCTGGATTGCTTTCTCTATCTCTTTGAAGAATATTGTTGAGATCTTCTTGATGGGTATTTCACAATTACATTGATAATTTTTTTTTACCAGTCCTGGGTCTTTAACTAAGGACCTGAGCACTATTCCGGAGCCTCTTTGTGCTTGAGGCTAGTACTCTTCCACTTGAGTCACAGTGTCACTTCTGGCCTTTTCTGAGTAGTTCATTGAAAATAAGAGTCTCACAGACTTTGCTGCGTTGTATGGGCTGACTTTGGACTGCAGTCCTCAGATCTCAGTCTCCTGAGTAGCTAGGATTACAGGCATGAGCAAGTGGCACCCAATATTCATATTTTTAACTCATTATCTAAGTATGTATCTTTATCCCTCCCCATGTAATAAAAGGTATATAGCATTTATTGCCATTAAATATTTTTGAAAATGTAAGCATAATAATGCGGAAATAGTCTTTGAAAACATTTTATCTAATCATTCTTTTATCCGTTAAGTTTGTTTACAGTATTTCTAACATTCAACTTCTGTAATTGGTACTGTACATTGTAGCTTCATAGTAACTGTGTATTTTTCAAAGGAAAGTGTATTTCTTTGAAAAAATTCCTAACTAGGTAGGATGTGGTCCTCTCCCACCTCTGCCAGTACTGGGACTTAGGAGCTGTCCCTTAGCTTTTTTGCTCAAGGGTAACATTTCACCACTGAAGCCACAGCACCACATACAGTGCTGAACTCGAGATAAGATTCTCATGGACTTTCTTGCCTGGGCTGGCTTTGAACTTTAATCCTAAGATCTTAGCCAAATAGCTAAGATAACAGATGAGAGCTACTGGCATCAGTCTCTTAGGGCTTTTAAACCAAAGGAAACAACACATATTATTGAATCACAGCCTCCAAAGCTAACCGTGAAAAACAGCTCAACTTCCATCAAGTTTTAGCCCAGAAATGGCAGACAGATTTCATCTGTAGGATTGGCTGACATTGATTAATTAGCAGTGGTGACCTGATACTCATTTTTAGAAAAGGAGTGTAAGACCACATGTGGGAAGAGCAGCACCAAATGCTAAGGAAGAAAGCACACATTCACATGTGTTTTGTGTCTGCAACCCCAGCTTTAGCTAGTTCTAGGGTTGAAGATATATTCATTGATTTCTTCCAACATGAAATGCAAACAAGAACTTTCTTGTTTTGGTTAAAATATGTATTTCCATAATCATAAGTGTGGTTGAATGTGTTTTCATATGCTTAATGTCTAACTGAATTTATTCTTTTAAGAATCGTTTTTGCAATATTGTCTATATTTTCAATTTATACCAAGGCTTTATATGAGAATAATGAGATTCTTTTCTGTTATTTTCCAAATTGCTGTTTAAATTTGTTTATGCCATTTTCATATAAAAATGATTAATTTTTATATGGTCAAAACAATAGGACACAATTTCATTGTGTATAAAGAAGTAATTTGTTTCTTTTGATGGCTTATTTCTTTGAATGCTTAAAACATTTTTCCCTTTCCTATGATCTTATAAATACTCATCTACATACTCTTCTGGCTCATATATGATTAAGTTGACTTATATTTATCTCTTAAATCTAGCAATCTAACCTTGCATTTTTTCATATTTTTTATCATCCTAAATATGTTTACTAAGCTATCTTTTTCTACTGAGGTATATTCTTTATACCAGATTCTTTGTTATTCTGGAGTTGGTTTGTGAAATTTCATCAAACATAGCCCAAGAATAATAATAATAAATTAAAATAATATTAATAGCAGTAAGTATTCTTTATGTCATTAAAGACCTGCTCTGGCAACCAAACCCTTGCTGTCTTCTTAGTTTAGTAATTGTATCCTATGTTGTGTGCACTCCCACTTGTCAATTCACTCTTCTATTTGTTAAGCCTCTGTAATTCTACTCAGGTTAAGTTTAGTCCTAGTTTTATTTTGGCTTTTCCAGGCTATTGCCAACAAAATTGTTCTATTAGTTTTCTTCTCTATCTGGTCATTATTGGCATATAGAAAAGCTTCTGGTTTCTGTGTGTTGATTTTACATCTTACTACTTTGCTAAAGGAGTTCATTAGCTCTGTGGGTTTAGGGATAGAACTTTTAGGGTTCTGTAAATACAGGGTCATATCATCTGCAAATAGAAGATTGGATCTCTTTTTATATCTTTCTTTTGCCTTATTGCTTTGACAAAAATCTTAGTAAAATATTGAATAGGAGAGTGGGCACCATAGACATGTTCCTACTCTTAGAGGAAATAGTTTCAGTTTTTCTTCCTTTAGTATGATAGTGGCTAATGAATACACTTCTTTAGACATGCAAAAATATTCACATTAAAATATGGTTTGTAAAGATTGCAATCATTATCTGATCATAAAAAAATAAACCCTCACATTTAGAATCTCGTGAGAGTTACGCTCGTGAAATTTGTTTAGGACCTTACTGAACAAAGCACAATCAACTTCTCCCTAGAGAAAGAACAGTGGCGATAAGAGAAGAAATAATAAAAAGTTTGAAATTGAGTAATGAAGACTATGGCATATAATTTTAGTTTTTATTCTTTAATGTTCTTCAACCCTAGAGGCACCTAGGGTTATTGTACCATTTTGTTATTGCCAAATGTCAACGTATTTTCTCTATTAACTTCCTAAGAGTAATTATGCTTTATTTCTAAGGAAGCTGGTTTGTACAACCAATCTTTCTCTAATTTCAGTGGTTGAAGCAACATTTCCTATCATTCTACATATCCTATACATATACACATAATTCAAATGATGTGCATGTATTTGTGTATATACATTCTTAAATAGTCTGATTCTCAGGATGTTACACATTCTTTCCTCTCATGGAGAATTAGAGATGTGTAGAGAAACGTGAAATTGGCTTTGTAACTGGATATGGTAGCAGATGCCTCTAGTCATACCTACTTAGGAGGTGAAGTAAGGAAAAAAAAGCAAGATATCCTGTCCTAGAAGCAAGCTAAAAACAAAAGGGACTTGGGCATGATTCAAGTGGTAGAGCACTTGCCTGGCAAGCAACAGACCCAGCTGAGTTCAATCCTCCATATTATCCCTGACATACCCAAAATGCTGAACATCTTGTTTTTCTTAAAGAAGGAAGAATTCCGTATAGTACCAAAGAGAACCACTTTGCTCTGTCACACTAGGGCAATGGTTCTCAATGAACTTGGGAAGTCAAAAAACGAAACAAACAAAACACTTGAGAGATTCTTACTTAGTTTGTCTGGGATGTGATCCAGGTACTGGTATTTGTTTTAAGGGCACTGAAGGTGAATCTATTTACCCCAAGGGTTGAAAGCTTGTTTGAGGAGGCTGGAGGACCAAGATGGGGTCCATAGGAGTATCTGGATTCCCTGGACTCTTTTCTTTTTTAGGAGTTAGGGAAGGCTCTCTTTCCTTTGGCACTTTTTTCTTTTATAATTCATCTTTAGTGTCCCTTTTAGAAGCATAAGAACACATGAAAGGAATAATGCTGCTTTTCTGTGGCCCCCTGAGGACATGGGCTTGGAAAGTGCTGAGAAAACCCCCTGCTCCAGATGTGCTGGCGAAGTCCATGGAAAGATCAGAAGATGAAGAGATGGTGAGGGAGAGGCAGTCATGGGATGTTCTTATTTGTTTTAAAGGAAGAAAAATCCAAACATAGTTGAAGTTTATGGTCTCAAGAAACCTGAGTCTAGCATAGAATTAAAAGAGAAATGAAGCTTTCAAATATCCAAGAATAGCCTCACATATAAGAAAGGGGGATTATTTTGTTGTTTTTGTTTTGTCTTGTTGTCGGTTTTTATTTTTTTTAAGACTTGGAAACCAGTAATGGTACTACTGTTGGTTTCCTTTTAAGGATCCAAATGTTTTAACTGACCAACATTGGCATGAGGTAGCTGAACAGCATGGAGGCTGGATTTTGTCCTCTGGGGAGTGGGAAATGATGTTACATGCCCAAGCTTGACAGGAAGTGGATTCTGAACCATCAGCTTAGACTGGGGACATCTTGCCAAAGCTACAAAGATGATGTCTTTTTGCTTTCCTTTTACCCCCAACTCCCTTGGATTGCTTTTTGTGTTTGTTTGTTTGTTGTTTTGCCTTGAACTCAGAGCCTGAGCACTGTCCTTGAGCTTTTTCCTTAGGACTAGCGTTCTACCACTTGAGCCACAGCACCACTTCCGGCTTTTTTCTATGTATGTGGTACTGAGGAATCAAACCTGAGTCTTCCTGCATGCTAGGCAAGCACTCTACCACTAGGCCAAACTCCCAACCCCCCACTCTCATCTGCTTTGGTTTTTTTACTCCCATCTTTTCCCTCTTTTGGGTCTCTGAGCAAGATGATGCCTTGATCTTGGTGCAAGGCTGACAAAGGCAATGTAGTGCTGTGGTGCTCACCTGTATTTTCTTAGGATTTGTTTCCTACATTGTCACAGTGATTTTAGTGTATTCCTGTATCAAACCCTAGTGAGAGGAAGCATGAAGTGGGCTCTGTAGAAAGCACCATGAACCTGACCTTCATAACCTGATGAAGTGAAGACCAAGCAAAACACTTACCACTAAATTTCCAAATTAGTTTTACTCCATCTCTCTAGTTTCAAGTCTAGCTAACTCTTCTCTGTTTCTAAAGAAGACTAAGTAAAGTAAAACTGAAATTGACCTATACAATATGAGCTATATCCATGAGGAATATTTAACTTCTGTCTTTTAAAAATGATCATAGCCCATGAGCTTCTCATATTGGCCCCTCTTGCAGAGATCCTAACATGACAGAAAGATGTTTTGAGTAGTTGACAGCTTGACTTATTATTTAAAGTCTGAACAGAATTGTCTGCATATGGGGGAGATGTTGAGTGTCACAGTAGGTATGGGATATGGTTCAGAAATGCCCACCCACTTGGATGGCCAGGGTGAAGATGAGATGATCCTCAGACAAGTGTAAGGTGAGATACTATCTTATTTAAAGTCGTGATAGTTTACTTACTGTAGACTCATGGCATTTATTTTTGTTCATAAAATCTTCATTAAATGTAAGTTATCTAGATTATTAAGGTTTGGGGCACCCAAAAATCTTGTGTTCACAATCTGTAGAAACAGAAAACCTAGAATAAGATGACAGGAAGCTAAAATTGTTGATTACAATATATGCAGATGCATTGATCTAACACATCTTAACAGATAGGGTGCAGGGAGGAAAAGTGGGGGAAAAGCATGCGAAAGGGTATCAATGTTCAAGAAGTAATGTACCTACTACCTAACAAATGTAACCGTATCCCCTCTATGCATCATCTTGACAATAAAATAAATTTTTTAAAAAATGAAAATAAAGATTTAAATGTAAAGATGAGAGAACAGATGGACAAAAAGGCGAAAGAAAAGAATATGAAATGTCAAAACAACTCAAAATAGTAATGATGATGATGGTGATGTTCAAGATGGTGGTGATAACTGAGGTAGCATGTAGACAGTGGTAAATTTGGATAAATATGTTAGAAGAATAAGGGATGAGTATATTAAAAGAATAAAGATTAATTAGGGGCTGTAGCCATTGTGAAGTGACACTATTCTCAAATGTTCATTCATAGCAAGTATCTATTATGAACATCTGTGAACATGATTTGAAATATCAGACTATAAAGCAAATCGGGAGTCAAACTGAGTAAGCCAAATTGTAGCAAATTATTCATGATACACAGATGGAATAGATTACAATGAATAAAGATATAGAATATTAGCAATTGTATATAATAAAACTGACTTATAAGATAGGAAAATTTATATCCTATGACCACACATGCTTATTTTTTCCTCAGGAAAATGACACATTTTACTAGATGTTATGTTTTAGGTCAGGAAAAATTGTAATAAGAAAGATGTGTAGGACCTTTTCTTTTGTTGGTTGTGGGACTTGGTCTCCGGGCCTGGATGCTGTTCCTGAGCTCTTCAGCTCAAGGCTACCACCCTACCCCTAGAGCCACAGTGCCACTTCTGGTTTTCTAGTGATTAATTGGAGATAAGAGTCTCATGGTCTTTAGTACCCAGGCTGGCTTTGAACCAAGATCCTCAGATCTCAGCCTCCTGAGTAGCTAGGATTACAGGTGTGAGACACCGTACCTTACAGGACCTTTTCTTTAATCTCAATGACATTATCTCAAGAAACAAATAAAAGCAGGCTAACAAAGCACACAAATAAAAATAAAATAAATAAACACTTCAATAATTCCTAGGCCAAAGAGGAAAATAAAATTCCAATTGTTTGAAAATAATAATAATGTTACACATAAGATATAACTAAAGCTCTACTTGGCAGAAAACTGTAAGGGTAAAAGCTCTATTTAATAAAACAGAGTAAGTGGAAAGTAAATGAAGATTCAAGTCAAAAGAATACAGCAGAAATCATTTAGAAAAAAAGTGTAACTATGTACTAGAAAAAAGTCTAAGCATCAGTTCTCTAAAGTGTATAACCAATTAGACTAAAATGTTCTTATATGTAATTAATACAATAAAAAAATATGTGCAGAATGCATGGAGTTCTGTAGAGGAGAACTAAAAGATTAATAGTAGCAGGTGGTTTGGTGAAAAAGGCTAGAATTCAAATTACCACTGTTCAGCAGTGTGTTTACCATTTCCATTTCCCTCTGGAATACCCAGAATTAACTTGGCATAGCATGAAACCCCAAAGTAGGCATTAGTACAGAGAGAGAGAGAGAGAAAGAGAAAGAGAGAGAGGGAGGGGGAGCACAAGAGAGTGCCCCAGAAGGGGAAGACAAGTTGTAACATAGAGAGTGAGAATGACACAGGGAGATATCTCTTGTTTGTTCCTTCATTTTCATATTTCCTTACTTACTGCTTCACAAATCTCATGACAGCTGCCAGAACAAGGATGTGGAGCCAGATAGCACATTCTCTCCTCCACCCCACCCCCACCGCAGTAACTTCCTCTGGGATTTGTCAGTTCTATTTAGTGGAAATTAGAGACCACATCATCTGAAGCAATTCATCAGAGATGCAGATGTAAGAATGGTGAAAACAAATCACACATTGCCGAACCATCTAGGTTACAAGACTGCGTTGCTAGTAAGCAACAACACATTCGAACATTTCATGGATGGAACTATTATAAGCCATTTATCTTTCCAGATATATGCCTACGTTCTATTGGTTTTATTTTTCCTATAAAATGGGGTAATCATATAAGAACAAATAAGAGTATTTGGCATAGTGAGTTGAAATTAAATGCCATAAAAAGATGGGCATTTTGAACCTTTTAATTTTTCCTATCTTACAGGATAAGAAAATTTATATCCTATAACCATATATGCTTATTTTTTTCCCTCTGGAAAATGACACATTTTACTAGATGTTGTGTTTTAGGTCAGGAGAAATTGTAAAAAGATAGAAAATGTGTATGGCCTTTTCTTTAATCTCAGTGACATTATCTCAAGAACCAAATAAAAACAAGCTAATAAAACACACAAATAAAAATAAAATAAACATTTCACTAATTCCCAGTCCAAAGAGGCCTAGCATTATAAATACATGTATAATATTGCTCTTAGTTGTCTTCAGTGTCTCAACATCAGGGTTTTCCCATCATTGCTTCCCTCTTCAGATAGTTCTACTTAGAAAAAGCATAGAGTGGCCTGTCTGGGGAACATTACCTCTGTTAAACTCATAACAGAAAGATACCTTGTAAAGTACAAACACAAGGTGGCATCTTCCGGCTGTCACTTATTGTTCTGTCCCACCAACTCTGTAGGAGCCATGCTCCTCATCCCCAAACAATTGTTACCCTCCCAAGATGACCACTGAAATTCTACTAACATATTCACATTCTAGACAGGAAAAGATGAAAGGAAGTGACAATAGATTAAAAAAAACCCAGCAGCTGTCTATTAAAGAGGTCTAGTCTATTCTAGAAGCTATCACAAAAACAGTGTAGGATCTGGGTCCATGCCATCTTAAGCTGCAGGAGCAGCAAGACAATGTAGTCTTGGGAATGGTGCTGTGGCTCAAGGGATGGGGCTGTAGTCTTGAACTGAAGAGCTCAGGGACAACCCCCAGGCCAGAGTTCAAGTCCCACATCAGACAAAAAAGAAAGAAAAGAAAATGTAGTCTTGATCCTAGGAAAGGTTACGCCTCGTAGAAACTCTGGGACTCTAGAAGAGAAAACTAGACATATGTGTGTGATAGCTGGGGTGGATGGAGAGAGGTAAGACTATCATGCTGCAGTGAGCACATGACCAGAATTAGGACACTGGTGACTGTCTGTCCCCATAGTCACAATGCTGGGCTAAGGGATGAACATATGACCCATGGCAGCTCTATAGTAGGCTTTCTTTAGAATAGTTAGTGGTAGGGTGGGGGTGGGGGAGGGAAATGGGGACCAAGACATGTGAAAGGGTATCAATGTTTGTGAATTAATGCACCTTCTATCTGGCAAATATCATGTAACCCTTCTATTAATTACAATAAAATATATGAAAAAAAGAAAGAAAAAAGAGTAGTGATATGTTTTTGTTAACAGCGTGTGTGTGTGTGTGTGTGTGTGTGTGTGTGTGTATGTTTACTGGGGCTTGAACTCAGAATCTCATGTTTTCACTCAGATTTCTTGCTCATGACTGATGATCTACTACTTGAGCCACATCTCTGTCTAGTCATTTATTTATTTATTTATTTATTTGCCAATCTTGGGACTTGTACTCAGGTCCTGAGCATTGTCCTTGGGCTTTCTCAAAGTTAGAGCTCATTTGAGCCATAGCACTACTTCAGGCTTTTTCTATGTATGTGATACTGAGGACTCAAACCCAGGTCTTCATACATGCTAGGCAAGCACTCTACTGCTAGGCCAAACTCCTGGCCCTTGTTAATTTTTCTTAATGTGAGTTTATGAGGAAGAATCTTTCTGAAGAAGAGACTTAAGAGAATGCAATGAGAAGCAGAAGAGGAATATTCAAGACCTGGGTTATTCTGATTTGCATTCTTAATTGTGAACTTCTGCCTTGGTCTACCAACTGGTGGTGTTTCAGACATGGGCCCCTCTGATTTCCTCTTCAAAGGCTTGAGAGACCTGCTCATTACCCTGCCTTGCTGTCATTACTTTGGCTTAAGAAACCCTTTATAAAGGACAAGCTGGATACCATTGCTTGCAATCAGAGGGCCCTAAATGTAGTTGTCTGCTTCCCACCCCAGATTTTTGTCAATCTGCCTTATACATTAAAGGCCCAAAATGCCAGGTCTTAATGCTGTGTTTTAAATGACACAGAGTGGATGGAATTGGATAAACTATTCTTTTCCCAAGATTCCAGCTCAGATGAGATCTTTGCTCATTTTGGGGATGATCTAGATCTTTCTTCTTCTGACTTTCTTTTGTATATCTTGCAGTCCTCTTATCATTTTTGTAATTAACTTGAGGCTCTGTGTTTTCTTTTGATAAGAAAAAGAGTCCATTCTGGTGGACTAGAATGGAACCTCATTCATTTTTCAGTCCCCAGTATCTATCATGCTGATACAGCATAGATGGTCAATAAAAGTGTTTGAAAATGAAGGATTTGGACAGCATTCATGGCAAAAGGTAGCAGTTACAACTGACGTTTACCAAGTACATACTGTTTCATAAGTGCTTTCCTTTTTATGATTTAATCCTCATGTTAATTCTTAAGATATTATTATCATTCCATTTTCCAAATGAGAGAATTGATAGAAATGGTAAATAGCAGATCTGATATTTCATTTCACACAAACCCAAGGCTAGAGCTGGAGACATCTGTACCTGTGAAAGTACTTCTTAAATATATATATATGGAGTTAAATATTCCACCGTGAGAGACTAAGGAACTTTGAGGGCCCCAAGTTGCATCATTAAATAAATGCTAAAACAGAGCGAAGGGTTTGAGTTGACTCTGTGTAAGTGGTTCATGTAACACCTGCACAGGACGCCTGTTCCCTTGCTTCTGTACACACGCACCCCTGCAGAGCTGGAAAAATGGGCCATCGAGTAGCTTATGTTTCTGAGTAGATGTGCAACACCAGGTCGATCTTACCTTGCCTGATTTTGGCCAAGCTCAAGACTCTTATAGGGGAAATGATGTATTTCTTGTATGATTCCATATAATGCAGATACTATATAGATACATAGATAAGCCATGTCTTGTGTGAATATCTGGTTGCTGCTCACGTCTTGTAAATGTTCTCAAGGACCAGATCCATGACTGGTTTTTCTTCTTCATATTCTTGCTGCCTAGCATAACTCATAAACCCAGCTCATAATGAGGGCTCAAAAACGTTATCCATGGGGGAAAGAATGACCAAATGGATGATTAGGTAGATGCATGATTGACCCAACATGACTAGTCCCCACTGTGGAAGGCATAGGGGTGTGACTTGAACCTATAGGTTCCTGTAGTGTGCATACACACTCACACTTCCATGCAGAAATCCCTGCCAGGAAAGGTCCACAAATAGCCATATGGTGGGGTCTTTAAGGCACTTAAGGGTGGGAAAGAATCACAATGTGTATGTGTGTGTGTGTGTGTGCGCGCGTGTGCGCGCTCGCGCTCAAGTGTGTGCGTGTGCATTTTCTTCTACAGAGTGTTTCCAATTACTGTGGCACTCTTGGTATCTGGACCTATCTCCAGTGAATTCCTCTGCAACTTCTGCCAGACACATGGGATCAATCAGGGCCAGGGCGCTGGTGCGCTTGCTGAGCGGTTGTTGAGAGCTGACAGACCGGTATTCTGGAGTCAAGGAATCTCCTGGTCTTTGCCTGGATCCTGGGAGGAGAAGGAGGGGAGAGGGAGGAGGGAGATAGAGGCAGAGATAGGGAAAGGGGCCAGGGGAGTGGAGAGGGAAAAGCAGAGAGGAGGGACGAGGGAGAGAAGGAGGGACAAGGCAGGAGAATCTTCATGAGGGCGCCTTTTCCTTCTAACAGTTTATAGGCGTTAGGGAGTGAGGAGGAGGAGAGAGAGAAGAGAGGGAGACAGAGAGAGAGGAACAAGAGGGGTCGATCGCGCGCCAGTCCCTCCCGAGTCCCCGAGCAGAGCAGCCAGAGGGGTCTGGAATTTGTCCCCGTGTCAGATTTAAAAGGGCGCCAAGGCTGGCGGCGGCTGCCCTGCGGCCAGGCTCCGCGCGCGCCCCTCTGCCACCCGGCCACCCGGCGCCGATCCCCCGCCAGGGTTCCCGGCGCGATGCGGTGGCTGCGCCTGGCCTTTTGTTGCTGGGGTCTGGCCCTGGTTTCGGGCTGGACGACCTTCCAGCAGCTGTCCCCGTCGCGTAATTTCAGCTTCCGCTTCTTCCCGGAGGTTGCGGTGCCCGGATCTCCGGGCCGGTGGCCGGCGATGCCCCTCGCGCCCGGCGAGGAGGAGCCCGCCGAGAGCAAAGTGGAGCGCCTGGGCCAGGCGTTCCGGAACCGCGTGCGGCGCCTGCGGGAGCGCAGCGGGCGCCTGGAGCTCGTCTTCCTGGTGGACGAGTCGTCCAGCGTGGGCCGCGTCAACTTCCTCAACGAGCTCAAGTTCGTGCGCAAGCTGCTGTCTGACTTCCCCGTGGTGCCCACCGCCACGCGCGTGGCCGTCGTGACCTTCGCCTCCAAGAACAACGTGGTGGCGCGCGTGGATTACATCTCCGCCCGCCGCCCGCACCAGCACAAGTGCGCGCTGCTCAGCCGCGAGCTCCCCGCCATCCCCTACCGCGGCGGGGGCACCTACACCAAAGGCGCCTTCCAGCAAGCCGCGGTAAGGCACCCGCCTGCATGCCCAGGCCAAGTGCGCAGGGCCCAGCTCACCCTGCAACCCCTTCCTCGAAATCTAAGTCCGCAGTGCCCCCTCTCCCCCAACTGTGGGGTCTCAGGGATGGGGGCGGGGTAAGGGCTTTGCCTAAGGCAGGGTGTCTCCGTGGTCCCTCCCGAGGCGGGGAAGAAAAGGCCTCTCAAGAGCTATGCCCAGGTAGACTGGTGGGGATGAGCTGTCCAAGATGCACAGGTGAGTACTGCTGACAAGATGGGTGCAGAAGTAGGGTGTGGAGGGCACAGAATGTGCCTCTAATCTATATTATGATTGGTATTGTTTTATTATTAATATTTATCGGTGGGGCTTATGGTTTCAGCAGGAAACCATAATTGTGCTCTCTGAATCTCTTAGAAATATTTTAGTATCTGGAAGAGGTCAGTTTTGGGTGCTGGACAAATGTACTAATTTCTCTCCCCTGCTTTTCTTCCTGTCCGTATCTGTCTTTCTCCCTGTATCTCTCTCTACCTCTGTATGTGTGTCTGTGTATGCACGCGTGCATACACGCATGCGCGTATATCCACTGCTGGAACCATACCCAGCCCTGGTTGTTGGTTTAGTTATTTTTTCATATAAGGTTTCAGGGATGAGCCTGACCTCCCTGACTGGCTGGGACTACATGTGTGCACCAGCTTGCCTGGCTTGTTTGTTGAAATGGAGTAAAAACAATGGAGTATCAACTAGGGCCTTCACCTTTCCCATCTCTACTTCCCTAGTAACTGGGATTTTATAGGTGTGAGTCACCAAACCAGATACTTTTTTTTGCCAGTCCTAGGGCTTGAACTCAGAGCCACTTGAGTTACAGCGCCAATTCCAGTGTTTTCTCATTGTGTGGTACTGAGGAATTGAACCCAGGGCTTCATGCATGCTAGGCAAGCACTCTACCACTAGGCCGAACTCGCCCTCCAAACCTAGCTACCTTTGCATCACATTTTCTGATTACAAAGTAACATATGGTCAGTTGATGACACATAACAAGTCAACATTTGTAGAACTAATGAAGCAAAAAGAAATAGAAAAAAGAAGAGGAAAACATCATTGTTTATATTGGGTTGAGCATTTGTCCAGCATGATACTTATAAATAATTCAATCAAATTGCTATCCAGAGGTTTTCTTTCATATATTTTTATTGTAATTAGTAGAAGGGCTACATGATATTTGCCAGATAGAAGGTGCATTAATTCACATCCATTGATACCCTTTCACATGTCTTGGACCAAGATATCCAGAGGTTTTGTAGCCAGATATTTTCATTCGTCTTATCATGACTGAAATGATACTAAGCTGCATACTATCTCATGCATGAGCGCCATACTTTATTTTACTGATAATTTATTGTGATGTTCTGGGTTTCTTTCTTTCTTTCATTCTTTTTTTTTTTTTGCCAGTCCTGGGCTTGAGCTCAGGGCCTGAGTACTGTCCTTGAACTTTCTCAAAGCTAGAGCTCTACCACTCTTGAGCTTCAGCACCACTTCCGGCTTTTTTCTATGTATGTGGTACTGAGGAATTGAACCTGGGTCTCTGTGCATGCTAGGCAAGCACTCTACCACTAGGCCAAACTCTCAGTCCCAAAGGGTTTCTTTTTTTTAATTAACTAATTTGCAGAGAACGCAAATAGTTGTAGACCACTCTAATTAGTTCTTTAGAAAGGTTTTCTGCATTTTGGATTAAAAGATATGAAACTTTTAACCTTTTTTTTTTGTGGGTGAGAGCAGCACTCGAGTTTGAACTCAAGGCCTCATACCTACTAGGCAAATGGTCTACCACTGGATACCTACTAGGCAGATGGTCTACCACTGGGCCTTGCTCTCAGCCCTCCCCCTGTTTAACTTCTTGATAGAAAAGGTCCCTTCTTCCCTGAGGGAATTATGTAAAATTACATGTTATTAAGTAGCAAGTTTGCTACCTGCTCAGCAATATAGTATATTATTATTCTTAGTAGTTTTGATGATTTGACATGCAAGTGGTAGAGTTATACTTTTAAGGATGAACATTTGCTACTGCATTATCTGGGTAGTTATATTTTGTCTTTTGCTAATTATCTGGTTATATATTTTGCCCCTTTTCCATTCTAGCCATATTTGTTTGCTATTAGTGATAATAAAAGCTCATTATTTATGTAGTTAGACCAGGAACTTTTGTGCTGTATACAGCTAATGATTTTTCCCAGCTCATTGTATTTTACTTGGGTTAATGGCAGTGTCATTATTAAGTTAAAGATATAAATTTTTATATGCTCAAATCTGTCAGACTCTTATTATGCTCATATTTTCTTACATCCTTAGAGATACTTTCTCATTTCTCCAACTAGAAAAAATAGTTCTCCATTAAATTGTACTTTATTTGAAACTTCTATTTTGTAGTCTGGTATCTTAACTTTTTTATTTTAGATAGTAATTGATGAGTCAGTTATCCTAGGACCAGTTGCTTTGCAGTTATTTGGTCTTTACACTAGTTGTATTGAGTGCCCCTTTCAACACATAGTAAATGTCAATAGTATTTGGTTTCCTGATTTCTACATTATTATTGTTGTTGTTGTTGTTACTACTGCTTCTACTACTTCTACTATTACTAATACTACTACTATGTAAATTGTTTGACTTGAACTCAGGACCTATGGTGTACTAATTATTACAAACAAGGGAAACCATGGAGCCTATGTTCCTTTGGGTCTGGCTTACTTCACTTAATATGATTTTTCCAAGTCTTTCCATTTCCTTACAAATGGAGCCATGTCATTCTTTCTGATGGCAGCATAGAATTCCATTGTATTTAAGTACCACATCTTCTTGATCCATTCATCTACTGAGGAGCATCTAGGTTGATATATGATAAGATTGTTTTCTGAACTGCTACTCTCAAAGATGCGTATTACGGGCTGTCAATATTGTATTATGTTTGATTGAAACACATTGACCGAATAGTTAGGCATATGCTATTCTTGGCCCCAGCTGCCAGAACCCTACTTGGTTAAAGTGTAGGAAACTTCTTCACCCATTACCTAATCATGGCAATACATACAGAAAGCATTTCTCTTAACTTTGACCATGGAGTAGGACTACTAAATGTATTCATTCTCTTTTATTAAAATTGATTTTTACATCATATTTCAAATGACATGTTTAACAATCAAGTATTCAAGAAGGGAATCCCTATATGCAATCAAATGTATTCATTCTTGAATACACTTCTAATTTGCAAAGTACCTTGTAATTTACAACTTCCTTCAAAGCTAGTATGGCAGATGAACAATGTCTTCAGTTATTCAGATCTCTTCTTCTAACTCAGCTCTCTGATTTTCAGGTCATTGTCTAAAATGACTGTGAGAGCTTCTACAATTGAGAACTCATTCTAGATCCCAAGCAAGAGGAGAAGGCAGAGAGACAACTCCATGTAAGGAGAGTATGTGTCAGTCCACAGCATTCTGTCATGTAGATCTTATTGGGGACCTTTATTGATCAAATGGGAGATGACAAATGCCAAAGGGGTCCATAAGTCATCTTCATCAGTATGTGAGGAAGGGTGTCTGCCTAGGGAAATGACTGGAAATTCTCAGATGGCACTCATCCCTCTGGGAGTAAAACAGAAGATTTGAGAATTACCTAACTTACCCTATGTGGTAGATTATACCTCTTGTAGTAAAGACTGTTGCAATTCCTGAACAATCTGTTTAAATATTGGCAGTAGAAACTTCTTTGGCACATTTTCCAGAAGCAAAAGGTGTGTGTATAATGTGAAATCTACTCACACATAAAAAAGTATACTGAAAGTGAATTGACAACAACTGCAAAATGCTAGTCATATTTTTTATCAGTTTAATAAAGATGCATGAACATCTCCTAGAAAAACATGGTCCTTCTCCCCCACCTTGGATTTCCTAGAGCAATCTGGACATGAACACTGAGACCTTTCATAGGTATATGCTTCCTTCTCAGTCTTTCTGAAAAGATGAAACATGGATCCCCTTCTTTGTTACCCATCCTCCCCAAAGTGCCATTGGCAGGTTATTTATGTAGAGTTGGGAAATAAAGATTTTTAAGGGAAATGGCACTGTGGTTCTAAGTGGTAGAGTGCTAGCCTTTGGTCACAAAAGCTCAAGGATAGCGCCCAGGCCCTGAGTTCAAGCCCTATGACTGACAAAAAGAAAAAGACTTCAGATTCCGATCACACATACTTCTTTTATGTACAAAGAGTTATTTTACTGCTACACTAAATGGAAAAGCTATAAGCATGGGGATGGATTCTAATTACTATGCTTAGATGTAATGATAGCTACTTTGATTGATGTGGACAAGTATAATTTAAAATTCAGAAAAGTATTGGCTTCTAACAAGAATAGAATGGTTTTAAGGAAGGTTCATAGCAGAACTCATTTCATGATTAAGTCATTTATATTAAGTGAATAGAATGATTCCATTTAATTGAAATATTTTTAGTTGTAAGCTACTGACAGTGTATGGAATATGTTTTGAGTGCACCACTTCATTGAATTTTCTCTCTTTTCTTCCATTCTATTATTATGGCAGTATTGGGTCTTGAACTCAAGGCCACAAGCTCTTCACACAAAGCTGGTACTCTAGTACTTGAGCCACACCTCCATTTCTGGCTTTTTGCTGATTAACTGAGTCTCATGTACTTTTCTGCCCAGGATGGCATTGAACCATGATCCACAGAACTCTGCTAGGATTATAGGTGTAAGTCACCAGCACCCAGCTTCATGCATTATTTTTGTAATTCCTGCTCCATACCCCAAATAGCTTTAATTTTTTATTAACCATCCTGTGGCACTTGGATATGTATATATATATATACATATGCATGTGTATATGTATGTATGATATACAACTGGCTGCTATTGAAAAGTATGTTTTTATTTGAAGGATGATATTTTATAACAGATGTGTGTATGTGATAAAATGTATACCTTTCTCATTTTATCATCTATGAGCTCAAGTTTTCACTGGTTTCACCTATAACCCCTTTGGCCATGTGTATTTGTCCTTAACTCCCCACATTTATTCAGAGGGAGCATCCTATCACTCAGCAGGACCTTTCATCAAGTTGTTTCTTTCCTTACTTGTGTCTTTAAGAACTTCCCCCTTAACAAATGCTTTTCTCTGAACAGGACAGATTCCTAATTTGGAGCATGATTTGATGCATCTCTTATTTATAATAGTAGCTGGATGTTTTCAGAGTAACATGGAAACTTGTAGAGTGCAATACAAGAATAAGCCCTAAAATTAATTGTTTACCAAAGAATGTCCCACAAGAATAGAAGCCAAGACACAAACAAAAAAATCCCTGTAAAAGGATGCTTGTTTCAATATTAGCTGGAATAGGAAATATTAGCTGGTTTGGGAAAGCCCAAGAAATGACCCCTTTCTTCCCATCATATAATATATTTGAATGATCATGTGGAAGTCCAGCGTGTCCTTTTCTGCTATTGATGGAGAAAATGGCTTAGGTTCACAGCTTTCTAATGCTCCATTTCTAAAGCAGGCAGTTATGCCTCCCCCATACAGGCAGTGCTGGGCACAGAAGTGCAGCCCCATGGGCAGTCACCTTTGTAAACCATAAACTCACTCTGGATAAAGGACAAAGGGAGTGGCAGCTGAGGAAGTCCCTTCTTCCAGAGAAAGAATAAGAAGGAGGGGACTGCGGGTCTGCACAAGGGCAACTCTGGTGATACTTCACACAAAAGCTGGAATCAGGAAATCAGGACACATCCTTGCTGACATGTATTATAATCAATAAAATACTATTTAGAAATGAGTGGCATAGGCCTGGGAATGTGGCTTAGTGGTAGAGTGTTTGCCTAGCATGCATGAAACCCCGGGTACCACATAAACAGAACAAGCTGGACGTGTAATGCTGTGGCAGAAGTGGTAGAGTGCTAGCCTTGAGCAAAAAACGAAGCACAGGGACAATGCCCAGTTCAGGCCCCAGGTAAAAAACAAAAGCAAGAACATGACATAGTGAATTAACCAAGTGCCATATTAAATGTAATAAAACTCTACATATATAAAAATGGATACTACGTAAGCACAATTAATTAAATATAGGCCTTCATAGAAGAAATAAACTGTGAGAAAATTTTCAAAATATTAACAGTAGTCATCTAGAGGTAGGATATTTATCAATTTAAGAATATCCACTTGTGCATTTGAAAATGTGGTGAGCATATTGAAGTGAAATATTATTGTCATATCTGGGAAGAGCTAAGCGAAAAGGAAAAATGACTTGGCCTATCCAGAAACATTGTAGAATGATTAGTCTCAAACACAAACATCCTTTCTATGTCTCCACTTTTTTCTTAAACATGCCTGAAAACTTAGAATTGTCTTTCACAGCCCAACTCTGCTTTCTAATACAAAATGAGGCTTTTGTATTTCATTAGGATATTGAAATGAAACCACTCCTCTCTCTTTCTGTCAAATGCCGAGAGCTGGGGCATTGACTCTCTGCGGGATGAAAGACTAGCTGGATTGTAGGGCAGGCACCACTCTATAGATAATATCACTTCCCTCTGTCTTCTCTGTCCTTCCTCCTGGTTCATACTAAATCTTAGGAATTCAGACTCACAGGAAAATCTGCAAACAAATGACAATGGTTGTCCATTGCTTGTTGAGCTCTCTGAGGAGAGGAATTAATGACCAAGATGTAAAACTGAGCCCATGTTGGGGCTGCAGATGGTGGAAGTAACTGACTCTGCCCCTTGCTGAGAGGCCAGGAGATGGTGGCCCTCCTGGATTTGTCACACATGGACGGGGGTTGGGGGAGGTGGACAGTGAACCATTGCTCTGTCAATCTCCATTATTCTCACTGATAATACACATCAGAGAACATTTCCAAGGGAGAAAGACGTCGTCTAACACCCAGTGCTATTCCATGTAAATAAAGTCATTGCCTCAAAGGATCCATTTTCCACAGTTAATTCTCATTTCCTAAGTCTCAAGCTTCACTTTTCATTGTGACTTTTGCATTACACAGTTAAAAAGCTGTCTTATCATCACTGGAAAGGGACCAGCCATGGCCACAAGTGTTGTTTGATGGTGTGTTTTGCTCTATGTATCTCTTCCAATTTGGCTCATTCATTTTGATCTATATCAATTTAGCCATAGCTTCGCCATATGGTTTCATAAATTTCAGTCTTATTTTATAGGCTTTATCTTTCCAGATGAATCTGAAATGGACTGTGAAAAAAATTAAGCAAATTTGACTTGTTTGTGTTTCTCATAGTATTATTTCTTAGCCAAGATGTCTTTCTTTTTAGTCATATTTTCCTTCCCAATGTACATGTGTGGCTTTTGAATGTTGCTCTAAACGTGACGATGTCAGGAACTTACTGCTGGAATTTTTTGGTAATATGGATACCAAAGTTTAGCCTATTGGTACATAGCCAAATCTAACAATAAAAGAATCTGTATTCATAAGTACACATCTACAACAGATGTTATGTGAGATTTTTTTTTGTTGGCTTAGATTTGGCTCTAGAGCTCACCACTCTCATTAAAGAGCAAGAATCATGGAAGTGGGGCTGTGGCCTTGAGCTGAGAAGCTCAGGAAAAACACTTATGCCCAGAGTTCAAGCCCCATGACCCCCCAAAAATTATATAAAAAATTGAGCAAGAATCATTCCACAGTTTATGGAGAACCATCAACAGTTGAGAAGGATGCATTCCTCTGAGTGCATGGATACTGTGCATAGCTAGCCCTGAAAATCAGTTAACATGTTTCCCTTTGTCTAGTTCCTATGAGCAGAGAACTTCGGAGCAAGAGAGAAACAGTGCAAGCATGGAATTTTGGGAAGGAAAACTGTTTATATTATCCTCATGTTTTGCTGTTCTCTTCCACAGCTGGATGGAGAAGGGAATCGGGATTTTACTATGGGTTGGAAATTTACTTGGGCAAAAGATTTGATTTGCCCCTGTGTCTGTTTACTGCTGAAAGAAGCCTTGTAGATCAATGACCAATGGCCAGTGACAAAGACCATAGTTTATTTAATTGTTACTAGAAATATAATCTTGGAAAAAGGTCTGACTGCAAGATAACTTGGTAGATGAACCAGGTAAATATTGATAGGAAAGTAAGGAAGTGAGACAAGGGAAGGAAGAAAGTTGGTTACTAGATGAAAAGTTGTTGGCTGAACAGCCATATGGGGAACACTGAGAGCCAGTGTAGAATTCCAGTCCTACAACAAGTATTACATCCAAAAGGCAAGGGATCTCAGGGTTTCCTAGACCCACCCTGTGAAAGGCACCAGGGAGGGTTGTTTCGGTATCATTCCCTCATCCCCTGCGAGTGGGCAGAACATTCTCTAGATGCCCAAGAAAGCTCTCAAGCAAAGAGATGGAGCCGCTGACCTGAAGAAGTCTGAAAAATGGGTGAGGACATCAACAGGGCTTTGATTTCAGCTAGAGAAAGATTAAGGGGAGTTGTAGCCTTCTCCTATGGAGAAGAACCACAGGAAAAAATGGTTCTTCTTAAGTTACTATGTGATCCACTTAGCCAGAAAACTGTATTAGTAAGAAGTCATAGATCTGGGTATGGTGAGTTATCCCCAGCCATGGAAACGTAATAGGAATGAACTTCTGGGTAAATGTCATTTAGATGATTATTCTCTAAGAAGACAGTCTTCAGTGGGCTTTCATATTTCCCACCAGAACCTCCCCTTGCATCTGGAGAGTTGCTTATCAGAGCTTATTTCCATGAACTATGGCTTCATCAGCAGCATCAGGCCCATTTTGTATACCTTAATAAGTATACCTACTAGTCTCTGCAGAGGCAGTAGTGATATCTTCCACTTAAGGAGTATCTGTCTCTGTCTCAGTCCTTTCATTGTTTTCTGAAATCTTAGATTAACCTAGTTCAAGGTCAGTGCTAACTTATACCCTTTATTAAGGGAAAAAATGTGCCTGAAGGAAAACCCACTATTTTTAGTCCTGGGTGTTCTAAACCTACACTTAAGTTTATAAATTTATATGCCAAATCTTTGGTCTTCCAACTAAGTTCAATTTATCTTAATTTGGGTTACTCAGTGTTCTCTGCATCATTCTGTTTTTTTTTATTCAGATGTTAACCCATTTCCCAAACAAACAAAATCCTCTTTGACTATTTTAATAGTTTCTTTGGGTTTAAGAACAAAATTTGTTTTAGCAACTAGTTGCATGGTTATCAATGTTTAGAAAACGCTTTCATAAATACCGTAGATATTGAACTAACTTGTTTACATGTCTAATGTACATTTAGAGAACTTTCACTGTCCAAGTTATGAATTGTTTAATCTATCGGAAATGACACTAGAGTCAAAATGTTTTTAAAATACAACACATTTGAATTATGATGGGTGTAGGTGCTACTACAGTCATAGATAAATAATTTAAATGCATATGGAAGCATTTTGAAAATCTCACATTCAGTTGCATGGAACCAGAAACATTTAGATTTTGGATGTTTTGTGATTGTGCATATTTGTAATTTTGCATGTATAACAATATTTGCACATATTTAATGAGATACGATACAACCCAAACCTAAACATGAAAATTTTTATATTTAATATGCACTGTACAGTTATCTGAAGACAATTTTGTATAATGATTTTAATTACTGTGTGCATGAAACCAAATTTCATTATTGGAATTTTCCACCCTGACATCAAATGCATGCTCAACAAGTTGCATATTTGGTAGCATTTTGGATATTTCATTTTCAGATTAGAGAGGCTCAACATGTAATAAATCTAATCTACTAATAAAACTCAACCCATAGTGTTTACTTCCAATTGTTTTAAGGAGATAAACACTGAATCGTTTGCTCTAAACTGATTGCTTGATATGATTATTCAAACAAAAAAGAAGAAAAATACAACAAATTTTTGAATACCATTTGTTTGGAATGCTAATCAGTGTCACAAATGTGAATTTGGTAATGATCACAAATAAAATACAAAGTTAAGTTCATGAACTTAAAAGCTTCCCTCAACCTCTACTCTTTGATTACTCTACATTTTTAGTAGATTTGATGTGAAATATACTGGCTTTTTGAAGTCTTCCAAAGTTGTGTTTGCTAACTGCTACCAAAATTGTTTCATTATAGTGGTTAGATTATGTCTTTCTTATACACTCGGCTCCCTCAAAAAATTATTTTATTTTATTTTATTGTAATTAGTAAAAGGGTTACATGATATTCGCCAGATAGAAGGTGCATTAATTCACATACATTGATACCCTTTCACATGTCTTGGTACCCATTACCCTCCCCCCCACACCCCCCACCCGTCTTGGTTTTCCCCCCTTCCCTATCAAATTTCAAATAACCAAATACAAATAAATTCAATATATCAGGTAACAAAGTGAGATACTATACCAATATGAGATAACCAAGGGACAGCAAAGGAGATGAGAGACAACGTAGTACATTAAAGGACAACAATCATTCGTTATATGGCTTTTGTTTCAATATCCTGGAGGTCTTTTCAATTAGCTTCATACTATATGGCCTTATGTATCAAGATTTTGCTCTATTGCAGATCTCTGCTAGTAGAGCCCAAGGTTTCTACTGATTATGACGAATGAGGGAAACCATTGAGCCTAAGTTCCTTTGAGTCTGGCTTACTTCACTTAATATGATTTTTTCTAAGTCTTTCCATTTCCTAACAAATGGGGCAATGTCATTCTTTCTAACAGCAGCATAGAATTCCATTGTGTACAAATACCATAACTTGTTGATCCACTCATCAACTGTCCCTCAAAATTTTTCTTTATAGTTATTAAAGTATCTCACAAGAAGACATCACTACTGATGAATTTTAAGTCATAAATAACATTGCCCTAGTTGTTTCAGAAATATTTTTATACTTGAGCTTACCATGTTCTCTAGTATTGGATGTTCTTTTGGAAAGACAATTTGACCTGACAATTTTCCAAATCAGTTTTTCTGCTAGAGTTCTAAGAGTAGCATTAAATTCATTTTCCCTTCCTTCCTTCCTTCCTTCCTTCCTTTCTCTCTCTCTCTTTCTTTTTCTTTTTTTTTTTTTTTTTGCCAGTCCTGGGCTTGAGCTCAGGGCCTGAACACTATCCTTGGACTTTCTCAAGGCTAGAGCTCTACCACTTGAGCCTCAGCACCATTTCCAGCTTTTTTCTATGTATGTGGTACTGAGGAGTCGAACCCAGTCTTCATACATGCTAGGCAAGCACTCTACCACTAGGCCAAACTCCCAGCCCTCTCTCTTTCTTTCTCTCTCTCTCTCTCTCTCTCTTTCTCTCTCTCTCTCTCTCTCTCTTTCTTTCTTTCTTTCTTTCTTTCTCTTGTAGCTCATATCTTTTGCAGTCCACGTCAAATCATTTCTCCTCTTTCCTTTCTCTGGACCACCTATGAAAGTTGTATTTTCCTCTGTTTGTATTGAGGCACCAATCAAGAGGGTGAGATGAAGCCTTTTTATGTCTTTTTCCTAGCAATTTGAATTAGGGGGAGAGAGAATCATTGTAGTTGTTTTACAATTTCTTTATTTTAAAATTATCTTTAATTGTTCCAAGTTTCAATTCAATGTCACTTTATGAGTACAATGCATCTTTTTTCAGTGCCACCTCTCCCATCTTTCCCCTATCTATCCTAACTCCACTGATCTCCTCAGGTTACCTCATTCTATTAAATGAGTGCTGAGTTTTACTACTGCATTTTCCCACTATTCCTCTTTCCATTGTCCCCCTGTAAGAGCCCCCTCCTCACACAAAACCTGTTTTAGCATCCTGGCATTGATTTAGTTAAACTCTCAGTTGTTCAGAGGAGTCACACCACAAGGAATTCACCCTTTCTTATACTATATTCAGTTCTTTTTTAAAATAGATGCATGTCTTCTTTTGTTAACTAGAAAGCAAAGCAACATAGAGTTTAGGACTGTGTCCAGAGCTGTAGAAATCCCATCAATGTAAGGAATGTAAGATGTGCAGAGAGAGAGGCTGAGATAACCTACTGCATAATCCCAAAAGAAAACACATGGAAGGACACAGAAAGTAGCCAGGATTCATAGTGACTTCATGTTTCAGTCTTTTTGAGGCTCCATTCTTCCCTCTGAACTTGGGTTGGAAGAGATATTCCTAAGTGCTTCCAGAAAATCTTCCACTTTGGTTAAACCAGTTAAGTGAATATCCAATCCCTATAGATTTTATATGTGTGATTAAGACATTCTTTGTAAGTTTCTTTTTAGTTTAAAATTGCAAGGATAACCATGAGATTCTTCACTAAATACTGTTTACCAGGGTTGAAAATACATTTTGCTACTTTTTCTTGTGGAAAAATAAGTGATTGATAGCATTAAAAAATACAAGAATATAGGGGCCAGGAGTTTGGCCTCGTGGTAGAGTGCTTGCCTAGCATGCATGAAGACCCAGGTTCAATTCCTCAGTACCACATGCATAGAAAAGCTGCAAGTGGTGCTTTAGCTCAAGTGGCAGAGTGCTAACCTTGAGGAAAAAGCCCAAGGACAGTGCTTGGACCCTGAGTTAAATCCTAAGACTGGCAAAAAAACCCAAAAACGAATACAAGTATATATAACTCACAGTTATATTTTTATAACCTATAATAGTTATATGAACTAGCATTTCTGTCTCATTCTTTATATATATAAATACACATATATAATATATGTACATATATAATATTTAGGAGAAATATTTTACAATTTAATTCTGTGTGTAGTGTGGGGGGTGTGTGTGTGTCTGTGTCTGTGTGTGTGTGTATGTGTGTGTGTGTATTGGTCCTGGGGACTTGAATTCAGAGCCTGGGAGCTGTCCCTGAACTTTTTTGTTCAAAGCTACTACTCTACCACTTTGAGCCAGAGCTCCACTTCCAGCTTTTGAGGCATGGCTAATTGGGGATAAGAGTTCTCTTAGGCTTTTCTCCCTAGGCTGGCTTTGACCTGGGATTCTCAGGTCTCAACTTCCTTAGTAGCTAGGATTACAGACATGAGCCAGCAGTGTCTGACTATAAGTTAATTCTTAAAATTGAATAATGAAAACTTTTGCCTATGAGGAAATTCTCCAACAGTTATATTTCATGTATATATTATTGTGCAGACACAAGCAAAATTAGATTGCTAACGTCGTTTTTTCTCCCTTCTCGTTTTCTTTGCACATCTTCTTCTTACTCGTTTACTGTGTGTGTGTGTGTGTATGTGTGTGTGTGAGAGAGAGAGAGAGTGAGAGAGAGAGAGAGAGAGAGAGAGAGAGAGAGAGAGAGAGAGAGAGAGAGAGAGAGAGAGAGAGAGAGACTTGAACCCAGGCCCTTGAACATACAAGACAAGAGTTTTCCCACTGAGCTCCCATTCTCAGCCCACAAATGACTTTTAAAATCTATTAAAGGTGGGGCCAGGAGTTCAGCCTAGTGGTAGAGTGTTTGCCTAACATGCACGAAGACACTGGTTTGATTCCTCAGTACCACATACATAGAAAAAAAAGCCAGAAATGGTGCTGTGGCTCAAGTGGTAGAGCTCTAGCCTTGAGAAAGCCCAAGGATAGTGCCCAGGCCCTGAGTTCAAGGCCCAGGACTAGCAAAAAAATCTATTAAAGGTTACTTTTTATTGTAAAATATGGCAGTTAGCTATTGTACATAAATCTTTCTTATCTCACCATATTACGTTAATGGACTTTTTGTATATGTTACACAATCAACTTTTTATCATTTTGTTTTTTGCCTTGTTTCACTGAGTGGTAGTCACACACTGAAGGGATGAGGCCTTGTTGTCTCATATTTGAACTAAATGAAGATGCTTCAAGCATGATTTTGACAATTGGCTTCCTCATAGTTGTTTATTATATCAAAAAAGTTGCCTAGTTTACTTGTAAAATTATGAATGAATGCCCAAATACCAAATAGTTGTACCATTTGAGATTATCTTATTTTCTCTTTGGAGTTCTTGATGGAAAGCACAAAGACCTTTGACTATGGCAGTTGAAGCTATATAGTCATATTGTATAGGCAATTAGTATGTCAACTGAAATTATAGTTATTCAATTTGATTTTATCTGAATAAAGTAGTAGTTTTCTTTATAGAGAAATGTCACATACCTTCTCTTTTTCCTTTTGAATTCTAATGAGTTTACTTTGGCTCTTGAGATTTTCTTGGTTTCTCCTGTGTGCCCAGAATGCGAGTTGGAAGTTGGCATGACTGGAAACTTGTTCGGTCTTTCTGTCTTTGTTCTGCTGTTTTTTACAGTCTACATTGGGCCTGCTACTCATCAACTCCTGTACACACTATTTTTCTATTTGATGTACTGTCCCCCATGGGTCCATTTCAAAATGATTTGTGTCCATGTTTAATAACTAAAGCATGTATGTGGGTGGAAGAGCTATGTTACCATAAATCTGAGACTAAGTTCTTCGATGACCTTCTGGTTCTCCTCTAATTTGGCTAGACTGCCATAAATAGCCTAAAGGATACTCAAGCCAACATTTGTTCCTTTTCTAGAATTTCAGTCAATGAAGCCTGAGTACATACTTAAAGTGAATAAAACATGCTAAACATGATTCAGTTGAAGTTGCAAGATGAAAATGAAGGTTCCATGGCTGTACTATTCTCTTTCCTGTTACACTTTTGACATTGTTTTAGTTTAGTTAGTTTTTAGGTAATATTTGCTGTTACACTTGTGACATTGTTTTAGTTTAGTTTGCAGTTAATATTTCTTTTGTGTCATAAAAGTTAGCACAGTTAGACAACAATAGCATAGGGCCAAATATATAATGGAGATGCAGTATGGAATGGGTAAAATAAATTGAAAGGTGATATGTATCATGGTTCTTAAGTAGAGAACAGTATTTACTAGACTGGAGTTTACTATTTTATTTTCTCTATTGGACATATATCTAGCAAAAATTATAGAATTTAAATTTTTCATCTGTTAATTCAGTAGGTTCTTAGTTAAAGTTCTTATCATCAATAGTGTAAGAATATATATTTTATTGTCTTTGCCATAGAATACCTGACAGTCTACCTGGGACTAGAGACAGCCTTAAAAGTATTAACTATAAATGTGGACCAGGCAATGTTATGTCATATATGTGAGGAAATTGAGGTGCATTATTTTTACCTGCAACAGAAGAATCTGAGAAAGTACCAAAGAGGGGATGTACTTTAACTCAAATTCTGAAGAACTAGTAAATGATGGAATATAAATATGAGAGAGAGAGAGAGAGACAGAGACAGAGACAGAGACAGAGACAGAGACAGAGAAAAAGAGAGAGTGTGTATTACTAAAAATTTCTAGTTACTGGGCCAGGAGTTTGGCCTAGTGGTAGAGTGTTTGCCTAGCGTGCACGAAAACCTGGGTTCAATTCCTCAGTACCATATCTATAGAAAAAGCGAGAAGTAATGCGGTGACTCAAGTGGTAAAGCATAGCCGTGGACCAGTGCTCAGGCCCTGGTGATACAACTTCTGTTCTGAGTTCACGTGACTTTCTCTGGGAAAAGCACAGAGGAAAGAAGAAAGAGGAAATTTATGAATGATATACACCTACAAATTAGAAGTAAATCAAAATTTGCTAGTTAATTCAAAATACCACCAGAAGATAGTCAACGTGACAATGTACCTACTGTCAGCCGCATATGTACGTGTATAATGCATTCACATTTATGTGCACATCATTGTAAACATATATAGTGAAATTATCAAGATACTTGTGACAATGTCTATAATATTAGCCACTCAAAAGTTTAAAATCTGAGAATTGAAGTGCCTAGCCAGTCCAGGCAAGGGACTCCTACGTAGAGGTAATTAGATTATTAGAGGTAATTTGATAATTAGAGATAATTAAATAATCAGAATTAACTAGCAGTAAACTGAAAGTAGAGATGTGGCTTAAGTGATAGAGCCCCAGACTTGGGCAGAAAAAGCCAAGCAAGAACACCAGACCTGGAGTTCAAGCCCCAGGACTGGCATATGCCTATACTCAAAATCACTCTTTACTTCTTACATTTAGTATTATTTAGCAGTGTCATTGTAGTAGTATTATACAGTTGCCCTGTAATTTATTAAGGCACCTCTTGTTGGAATTTCATCTTTTTGGTTCATTTATTGTCGCAAATTATTCTGGCATATGCATTCATGAGGTCATTTTTGCATATGTATAAATGGCTTTTTCCATGATATTCTTACCAGTGGCACTGAAGTTCAAATGACATGAAATGTTTAAGTCTATGAGCTCTTTGTCATACTGTAATCCAAATATGACCAACTAAGTAATATTTCCAAGAAAAGTCTCTGCTTCCCCATACATTTTATAATTTTGAAATTTTAAAATAACTATAGCTGTTTGAAAAGTCAAAAACTGATGTTGCCAGTACTTGATTTACATTACTTTTATATCAATAAAGTTAAACATTTTTGTATTTCCTCTTTCTCTCTTTTTGTCTATATTTTATTTGGTTAGAACCCTCACCTATGCTCCTGTTATTTTTCTTTTTCTTTCTACTTAGAGCTGTTTGAAGTTCTTTATATTTAAGGTCATTCATACTGTAATTAAGCATGGCATAAACAAGCATGGTGTACCTTTTTTTCTAGTTTGTTCCTTGCTTTCTAGTTCTGAATTATTTTAGAGGGTCAGAAACCACAAGGACAATTCTAAGCAAGGCCATGGTGGCTTATACTTATAATACCAGCTTCTCCAGAGCCTAACATAGGGAGAATTACATTCTAGGCAAATAAAGTAATAAAACAAAATTAGGTGAAATAGAAAATAAAGTTCCTGAGGCCCCCTCTTGACAAATAAAAAGCTGAGTACTGTTATCCCAGTGTGTTACTAATCCCAGCTTCATGCTAAGTGTTGATAGGGAGGATCACAGTCCAAGCCAGTCCCAAGAGAGGCCCCCAAATTATAAAAGCATAAAGGTCCTACGCTATGACTCCAGTAGCATCTGCAGCGCCCTGGGTTCAAACCCTAGTATAGCAAAAAGAAACAGAACAAAAACCAGTCCAGTGTTTATGGTGGTTAGATTCTTATTATTTTGGCTAGATTTTTGAAAGGGCACTTTAATAATTACGAAGATACTTATACTAATGTATTCCTTATTTACTTAGGAAATCTGATGGGCTTTTGTAATTCAGCATGGTTCCCATTGTTTTAAAATAGATAATTAACAATTTGAATTGTATTTGTTCCAAATTTTTATTCCTTAGGAAAGGAGAAATTGTAGACTTTTAGTGAAGATGAAGCTGCTAACCACATTTGTCTGCCGGTGCGTAAATTAAAGGAGTTAAAGGAAATGATTACTTCTTCAGTTGTAATAGACTTCAAATGCTGCATGTGCCTTAAATAGCGGCAGTGACACTACAGTGCCCACAGTATTTACACAAACACAGTGTGTGTGTTTGTGTAACTTTTTCACTGATCACTTGGCTACATTATCAGCTTGTTTTCCTAATCTTAATGGCAACTGTGACAGGCACAAATTCCAATGTGTGTGTTTCCCACTTGTTTACTGTTTCCTGTGAGCACTTTGACTTGATCTCTTTCCTTGGCCACAGATGAAGAAAATCCCTCAACCCGGTATGGCTTCTTTGAGCATCTTCTGCTAGAGTGAAACACGCAAAGTGTAATAAGATACAGGTAAATTGTAAGACTTCACTATGAAAAATAGGATCAAATCCTAGAAATCATGTTCTTACATGCACTTAAATGACAGACTGGTTTAGAGATGCAAATTAAGAGGATAAAGAAAAAAGGGAAATTTAAACCAAACTGGTTGAAAATCTGAAAGGAAGAGAAAATGGAACTTTGCAATAAGAAACATAAAATGCAATGTCATGAGTGATATGGAAGAAAAAGCCTAAGACGTTTCTCCCATATTTAGAGGGAAAGGCGGATGAGATGAAAATGTAAAAATGACTATAATATACAAAATCATGCAAATGATAAACCAACAGAAAAATGTAACATTTTCTGCAAATAATATTCAAAACTACATAGCAATAAGCATCACTTGAACTAAAGAATATCAGAGTATTCTAAGTAAAAATATTAATCAAACAACAGATAAAGCTTGGTGAATTAAAAATTATCTTTAAGTAGTTGTACAGAGGAGGTGCCATTTAACATAGCAGATTATGAACATAGTGCATCTGGATCAGTGTCACCGACTCCTCCTTTAACTCACCCCTTCCCTTACTCTTAAATTACATGGTATTGACTGCAGTCTTCCCCCACCCCCGTTCATTGTCTGCCCTTTTCCCCCACCTACTCTGCTCTTGCAAGTACCCATTTCCTGGTGCTAATTTTGTTGGGCTTTGACTGTGTCTTTCTAAAAGCTTACACTATTTGAGCTCTCTATAGCATCGACTATAGTTCACTTCATTCCTTTGTAGCTATTTGCATACCACCCAAACCATTTACCTACAGATTTATTGGCCCATTCTAGTTCCCACATGTGAGGGAAACCATGTAACCTTTGTTTGTCTGAATCTGATTCACTTCATTTAATATAACTTTTTTCTAAGGTGATGAAATTTTAAAATGTGAAGGATGAGGACAGTGTAATAAGAGACTTAGAATCTCTTGTTTGAATTTTATGTTTCCTAGGAAGAAAAAAATGTAGAAATAAGTTGAAATAC
The DNA here is from genome assembly GCF_031878675.1 of Megascapheus bottae. Lineage (NCBI taxonomy): Eukaryota > Metazoa > Chordata > Mammalia > Rodentia > Geomyidae > Megascapheus > Megascapheus bottae. The sequence goes on along the minus strand of NC_143511.1, from coordinate 71,519,218 downwards.
TAACTTACTTTACTATTTTTCTGCTCCTTGGGTTAGGATGGTTATGACACAAACATGATGAATATGTGTTCTTTAAAGGATAAGTAATTTACCTTCTTATGTTAGTCATCTTTAGTCCAGGCTGGTCTCTGAAGGCAATTCTAGCTAAGTCCATGTCACAGTTAATGTTATATTTGCATGCAGTTTAATTAATGAAGCTCAAGAGCAAATATTGTTCTGACTTCGGATGTGTTAAAATTTTCCTATTTCTTTCAAGACCATTTTTTTGAAATAGCTCTGTTGTAAGCTGCCTTGGGGCCTACCCCCTCTGGGCTAGGGGTGCAGGCTTGTGTAACAGTGATGGATCTTGGTTGTTAGAAAGATGTTACACAACCCTACATTTTTATCATTCTGATGACTATGGCTGGACCCTGGCTGGACCCAAGGAGCTTACTTCCCTGCCAGATATTTATACAAGCTAATCAGAGGCTTGATAGAATCCAGATGGTGATAACCTTTTGCCATGACAGAGTCCATGTTGAGTTTTTCTTTGGCAGCAAATGATTTGCCTCATTCAATATTCTGGATCTCAAATTCTGTCTCTGGAATGGCTCGCCAAGGGCAGATGATGTAAACTCTTTCAGAAACACTTGAGAGAAGTGCCAGGACCCTACCACATTCCACAAGCCGTATCACGCATCTCATTACTTCTTAAATCTCCAGTCCTGTCCCTATGACCAATGTTCTTTTTATTGAATTATGTTTTCTATTTGAGCATGATGAAGCACAAAGATGGAGGAGGGTTAAAATATTTTTTCAGTAAATCATTCTCCCCTCCTCTGTTTTTAGTGTGCATTTCAAACCCAGATCTTGTGTAATTCTATCCTTGAACTACTGGTCCTGCCATTATTTTGCAGTTTGTCAGCTTAATATGTTGTCTTGCCAGCAGATCTAATGATTCCTGTAAATGCTCACCAGTTCTTCAAAAGAAAAATAGAATTAACACAAAACTATTCATGCCTCACCACCTGGATGGTAAAGATTGCGATTATGAGCTAACGTTAGTATGTTTGTAGGATATTTGTTTGTTTTAAAAGGACAATAAAGTCACAAAAAAAGGAAAATGTATCTGGTTCAAAGCTATTTAAAATAGCACACAAGTGTGGATACTGACCTTGCTACTACTCAGTCAAGGTCAGCTCCCTCAAGTGATCCTTCTCTAGGGAATCCTAGTGTTCCCCCATCCACTCATGCACTCATTCAGTGGATAGGTATTTATGGGTGTAGACCCTAGACGAGGGGCTATCCAGAATATTGTACTGAAGCCAAAAGCTGAAGGCTCATTCATGTGATCGTAGCCACTTGAGAGGCAAACAGAGGGACTGTTCTAGCTCAAGAGTAGTGCAAATAGGAAAGTACACAAGATTGTATCTCAGAAAAATAACCAGCAAAAGCCAGGTTCTGGTGGCTATGCTTATTTTATTTCCAATAAAAATTACTCAGAAAACGCAGGAAGTAGAGCTGGGGTTCAAATAGGTAGAGTGCTATTCTTGAGAAAAAGAATCTCAGCAACAGTGCCCAGGCCCTGAGTTCAAGCCCCAGGACCAGCACCAAAACCAAAACCAGAAGGGCCGGGAATTTGGCCTAGTGGTAGAGTGCTTGCCTAGCATGCAAGAAGACCCGAGTAGTCGATTCCTCAGTACCACATACATAGAAAAAAGCTGGAAGTGGTGCTAAGGCTCAAGTGGTAGAGCTCTAGCCTTGGGAAAGTCCAAGGACAGTGCTCAAGCCCTGAGCTCAAGCCCAGGACTGGCAAAAAACAAAACAAAAACAAAACAAAAAAAAAAACAGCAAAAGCATAAAAGCATAACCAAAGGTGTGTGGCTCAGGTGACAAAATGACAGTCTAGGAAGTGTGAAGTCCTGAGTTCAAACCCCAGTTTCTTTAAATTCAGCTTTAGCCAGCACACAATTCATTTTTTGAATTTTAATATCTTCTTTTAACTACTGGAAAATGCAAGATACAATTATTACTGTTCTTGACTACTTTCCACAAATGATTGCTTCTTGAATTATTGCCTCATAAAAAAGAGTTCCTTCTTCCAACTTGCTTGAATATATACCCTGGTACTACTTTACTGTTTTCAATTCTAATGAAAAACAACAGAAAATTGAATTGTAATTCTAGACTTAAAAAATGCTAATCTTGGGCCAGAAGTTTGGCCTAGTGGTAGAGTGCTTGCCTAGCATGCAGGAAGACCCTGGTTCGATTCCTCAGCACCACATACAGAGGAAAAAGCTGGAAGTGGTGCTGTGACTCAAGTGGTAGAACACTAGCCTTGAGAAAAGTCCAAGGACAGTGCTCAGGGCCCTGAGTTCAAGCCCTACCATTGGCAAAAAAAAAAAATGCTAGTCTTGGAGCCAGGAGCATAGCCTAGTGGTAGAGTGCTTGCCTAGCATGCACGAAGCCCTAGGTTCGATTCCCTGGTACCACATACTCAGAAAAAGTGGGAAGTGGGGCTGTTGCTCAAGTGGCAGAGCATTAGCCTTGAGCAAAAGTGTCCTAAGACAGTGCCCAGGCCCTGAGTTCAAGCCCCAGGACTGGCAAAAAAAATTCTAGTTTTCTTATGTCTGTATGGCTTGGTGTTATAAAGTGTCAACACAATAAATAGGTTATTTACTTGAAGGGTTTCATAATTCCCATTTATCTATAGAGAAGAAACCAGATATAATGTTGTAAAACAGAATCCACTTGCCCTAAAATAATAAAGCTCAAATGTCGAATTCAGTGAATTAATGTTTTCTCATAAAGATAGAATACCGCCAAAAACAGCTGATTTAATGATAATCCTGGGTGGTCTAAAAGTGAAGTATTGAATCAATTGTACATTTTTGAAGGAACTGTGGAAAAACAAATATAGGAAGCAGGTCAGTCATTACAAATTCTAGAAAAGACATTTTCTGTTAAGTTTTCTTCCAATTGATATATGTTCGCGTACTGATTTAGGCAGATTAGATAGATAGGTGGTTGGATAGATAGTTATATAAATATATAGATATATAAATACATAGAGAATAGATCAATTGAAGTATTCTTGGGAATAGATGCTTAGGAGTCTGATTTGTTTCATATTTATTGAAACAATAAAAGGTCATTTAGCAATAATTGTAGTATTAATTAAAAATATATCCCATAAACATGTGTTGATTGTTCTTTATTGATGCTGATACTTGAACTCAGGGCCTATGCATTGTCCCTTAGCATTTTCTTTTGATCAAGGTTCTACTACTTGTGCCACAGCTGTACGTCCAGTTTTTTTGTGGGGGTTTTTTGGTGGTTAACTGTAGATAAGAGCCTTACAGGCTCTCTTATCCACAATCCTCAGATCTCAGCCTTCTGAGTAGTTAGAGTTACAGAAGCCACAGGCCTACCTAGCTAAAATGACACATTTTCAATGCTTTTGAGTTTTATTGTGTTCCTATAAAAAGACCACTATGGGCTCTATACCTGTTTCTGTTTTTTCTGTCAGTATTTCCTGACCTACTGTGATGACACGCCCATAATCAGTGGCTCCTGAAGTCCTACCTTTCCTAAGAAGGAAAGAAGCTGGGGCTTCGGTTAACAAAACGCATTCAGACCAACTTTCCCCATGTCTTCATAGCAAATTCTTCAACATGCTAGAGAAAACTCAACGAAAGTTATATTTCTCATTACCGACGGCTATTCCAATGGTGGAGATCCAAGAAGTATTGCGGCATCACTGCGAGATGCTGGAGTGGAGATCTTCACTTTCGGCATATGGCAGGGAAACATCCGGGAACTGAATGATGTGGCTTCCACCCCCAAGGAGGAACACTGCTACCTGCTTCATAGTTTTGAAGAATTTGAGGCTTTAGCTCGCCGGGCATTGCATGAAGGTAATGGAACCTAATAGTATAACAAATGTGCCTCTAGATGGGGGTTTCCTTCTCTCTCACTACCTGAAATATTAACACACTCTTTTACAAGTTCTTCGCAAGGCATGATGGCCAGATGTGCTTTGGGTATCACGAGATAGAACTTCCTAGAAATGACATTCTGACCTTTGCAGAATGAGTGTTTGTTTTGCTTTGCTTCTTACTAGCTGTGATGTATGCATGTATGTATGTATGTATGTATGTATGTATGTATGTATGTATACGTATAGGTATATGTATATGTATATATAGTTTTAACTGGAATATCAATCTGTTCCCTTCCAGAACTGGTAGAATGATCTAAACGGATTAAGGTGTATTTTGAGACCACCTACAGAGTAGAAGCCTTGACTTAGCTATCATTTGCAGTTGTCTGGACAGATGAAATAAACATTCAAGAAATGGAAAGTATTATACTACATACCACATCATTGGAGCTTTTTTTTTTTTTGAGGAGGAGGAGGACTAAATCAACTATTTAATTGCACCAGCCTAGCCCACAATAGAAGTTCAGGAACTGGGATTGCCTTTGTTTTGCCTTTTCTCCAGGGAAAGTGAGATTACAACTATGGTAGGGGTGTTACTACATGGGATTTTAGAATTATAGGTGTGTGGGGCCATAGATAGTGTAGCCAGTGGACTTCTAATCCTATGCCTCTTCTGTCATGTTAGACTGGCACCCAGTCTTACAGAGTAGAGGAAAGGCTCAGTTGGTAGCATGCTAGCCAATGAGTAAAAACATAAGGTACTATGTTTGAGTCCCCAGCTAATACATTCCTCTGCCCCAAGAAAGTTGGTCCAAGTGTTAGAACAACAGGACCTTCAAGGAAAGGACTTAGGCAACTATCATGTACCAGGGTATTAAAAGGTCCTATATTTATTACCAAACCAATATCTGAAATGTATATAGTAGTATTTCAGTTGAGTTTCCAGAGTTAGTAAGAAGAAAGTCAGTTGTATGAACTGGAAACATCATCAGATCAAAGGATATAACCCTAAGGTTTCCTCCTCTGCGTTTTCTGAAGATGATTTTCAATTTGGTTTGATCCAATTCTGGTGTCAAGTCTTTCTGACCATTCATTCTCAGTGGAAATAGGATATAGAATGACAGCTTTCTCCACTAAATGTAATTCTTCATTAAGCTCTCACCTCAGACCTAAAAGCTAATGCATCAACCTTAATATCTAAGGATATTTTGATCCCTGAGTTGCTCTCCTCTAGGTCCTAAGGATTTCTGGAGTGAGACCATTAACCCACACTGCAGTCTCTTGAGTAGTACTTTAAATAGGATGCCTGGTTTATTGGTGCCTTTTGAAGTTGGAGTCTTTCTTTTTTTACTTTTCCCCTGTCTTTTTTTAAATCTTAAAGCATAGGGAGAGCTTTTCATAATTTAGACCATCATCACCTCTTGCACAGGCATTCACTTACAGACTTTCAACCACTTGTGTTCCTCCTATTGTCTGATTCCTGCATCTGTCCCTACACCATGGATCTTGCACTAGAATTCAGGTTAAAAGTTGTTGTTGTTTTAACTTCAGCCAGGTACTAGGGGCTCATGCCTGTAATCTAGCTACTCACGAGGCTGAGATCTGAAGATGGAGACTTGAAGCCAGCTTGAGGCTGAAATCTGAAAATGGAGATTTGAAGCCAGCTTGAGCAGAAAAGTCCTTGAGACTCTCATTTCCAGTTAACAAGAAAAAGCTAGCAGTGGAGCTGTGGCTCAAGTGATAGAAGATCAGCCTTGAGTGAGGGGGGGGAGGCCAATGAACAGTGTGAAGCTCTAAATTCAAGTCCCAGTGTTGGCGCACGCGCGCGCGCGCACGCACACACACACACACACACACACACACACACACACACACACACAGAGGAATTTTTTATCTTGGATAAGATAGTGTGGATTTATTGTTTCCCTCATCATGGATCAGTCATTTATATTCACTAACGTACTTTCTCAACTGCTCTGCTTGGATTAAATTCCAAGTGCTTGATTTCATACAAGCCTAAAATAATCTGAAAGTTCTTTCTTTACCTAATAAGAGATAAACTACTTAAAGTCAAGAGATCACCTTGGCTCCTATTTTACTAAACTATGTGGTTCTTCAGGTTTTTAAGAAATAACTACAGAAAATATAGTATTTATTCTAAAGCTGGTAGGTCACAATCAGCACTGCTATGGAACAGTCAGGACTGTGGTTTTACTTTTAAAGTGAACCAGGATTTTGGAAGTCTGATTACTTACTGCTGCCTGACCTCATACAGAGGCAGTGAAACACTGACAGTTTGGAAGCCAAGAGAATGACCTGGAGAACTGACTGTGTTACTTCCTGCTGCATCTGGAGATTCCTCTCGAAAGTACTTCATTTCTACGTGACCCTGCATGACCTAAAGAACTTATGATGAGGTCCCAGACTGAAATAACTTCACTGGCTGAAACAAATTCCCAGAGTATAGTAGTACAAATAACATGCATTCCTGTTTAGGAGGGAGAAGTAAGAGGCATGAGAAATGATGTTCTGAGCATCTTGTACTGAGATGCTTAGCAAATGAAAAAAAAATGGAACATTTAATTGCTGATCACTTTTCCTCATCCTCTGTCATGTATGTTTTTGGTAGATCTACCGTCTGGAAGTTTTATTCAAGAGGATATGTCCCACTGCTCCTATCTTTGTGAAGCTGGAAAAGATTGCTGCGATCAAATGGCCAGCTGCAAATGTGGAACACACACCGGCCAATATGAGTGCATCTGTGAAAAAGGCTATTATGGGAAAGGACTACAGCATGAATGCCTGGGTGAGTCTCTTGGTTCGTGAGGAACTGCCACAGTGATGGTTGCTGTGTAACAAATGGCCCTGAAATTCAGTGACTTAGAATAAAACATATTTATTGCAATTCATGAATGTGGGGGTTGGGCAGCTCTCTTGGTCTCAGCTGTCATAAGTCATGTGTTTGTCACCAGTTGGTTGGACAGTTGATGAATGGGTCTATTGATAATTATCCTACTGATTTTAGTGAATCTTTTGTGTTTTGGAGTCAGCTGACCTTGGATTGGTCTGAAATGGCTTTGTCTGAGGCAATAGAGGCTGTCCTCTCACACTCCATCAAGCTAAACTGGGCTTGTGCAAAGTCAGTGATGGAGTTCCAGAAAAAAGAATAAGAACTTGCAAGGCCTCTGGAATTCTAGATTTGGTACTGGGAGGGAGAAATCTTGGGACCTTTTCTTTGTAATTAATCCAATTAACCAAATCTGTCCTATAGCTACCTCACCTGAAATATGCCTTAGTTTTTCTGTGATACCGAAACAAGTGAGATTCTGTTCCTTGGTCCACATATACCTTATCAAATTGACACCAAAATGTTTTCACTTAATGACCTTTTTAGCTCTTCATAAGACTTTGCCAAGTTCTCAGAATAGCCCGCTGTGATGACTCATGCCTACTCCAAGAGGTAGAGATTAGAAAGATCTTGCTTTGAGGAGAGCCCCGGTGTAAAGTTACTGAGACTCTATCTCAAACTATAATGTGAGCCTTAAGGCAATCCCAGTCGTATAATTTGTGGGAAGCTATGGATAACACAGTGATGATGATCTGAGGCCAGAATGTGCAAATACTTGAAAAAGAACTAAAAAACAAAAAGGCAAGGAAGTGTTAAAGATATGGTTCAAGTGGTAGAGTACCTGCCTAACAAGCATGAGGCACTGAGTTCACAACTTGGCACCACCTAAAAGAATTAAATGGTACCGAAGTACCAAAGTTTCACCTTTTCAAAGTGGAATTACTTCACTAACATTTGTAATTCTTTTTTGTTTGTTTGTTTGTTTACAAATAGATATTTGTATTTTATTAGAGATGTTTTTTTTAGGTCTTTTGCATTCTATATTGTAAGGCATGCCTGATACTTGAAAGTACTATGAACATTTTCTATAATAGGATGCTATTTGTTTTTAACCTAAAAAGTTAAAACAATTTTTTAAAACAATGCTTTCAAGTTCTTTTATGATCTGCTGTTTTGGATAACTGTATTCCCATGGAAATTAACACCCACAGAAAAACATAGAAGCAGAAAATTTGCTTTCTTTGTGCCTTCCAGTTGTTCATTACTTTCTTCATAGAAACATGGTTCTACTCTGGCGTTTGGTAGGTAGGCCTGGTCTATAGCACAACACATGCTTCTCCCCTGTTTGTTTGCCATGATTTCTTTCTTCATTTCTTCCTCAGGAGACATTTCTTTCTTTTTCCTATCCTTTATTTTTCTTGTCTCTCATCCTACATCTCCTCATTTCGTCTCCCTATCCTAGTCCAGATCTCAACTGATAGCCACACACAACCTTTGCCAGGTCTGGCCATCTCTGCTGACCACAGAGTCACAGCTTTCCTGGCCTCTCTCCACCCCCACCCAGCAGGATTTCCCACTTAAGCAGAACCAGCCCAACTGCCTCCCAGATGCCTCCTCCTGTGTCTCCCTCCCCTACACCTTCCCACACTGTCATCAACAGCCCAGCTTGGCACTCTCCCCAGACCCCCTCCCTCATTCCTCCTGTCCAGCCCACCAAACACAGGCGGAAAATCTCATTTGCTTTGCTTCATGCTGTAGTCAGCATGTCTGCCTTCAGTGTGGTCCTAGATCAAACTGTTCCCCGCCAGCAAGCCATGTCATCACCCTGTGGCTGCCTAGCAGCTTCCACCATTGTAGACCACAACTGCCATTGCTCCATGACACCAAAATCAGCCATCCCCAAGGACTGTCTGCAGAGAGAGAGAGAGAGAGAGAGAGAGAGAGAGAGAGAGAGAGAGAGAGAGAGAGAGAGAGAGAGAGAGAGGGAGAGAGCATTCACAACCCTATCCTCCCATCCTGTGCCCACTGACCAAGTAGCTTTGGCTGCTACCAGTAGCACATTCCAGGCTGAAAGGCACAGCAGTCCATAATATGTAGGTGGTTGGGTGGATCTGTCCTTAGAGTATCAGTGGAAGGGATGGAGGCCTTCTGTTGCTGGTTCCTGCCAAGAATGCCATGCACAAGAGGATTCGATTCCTTAGCTCTTCTCTCAAATTAACAGGTCTCAGCTGGATACCTTCCGATACCCAAGATTTAAATCAGTTATGGTCTTGTGAATGTGGATGTGCATATGTCATTTTTGGTATTTATTTCTGAGATTAGGAAATGTACTGTTGAGGCTCCAGGATACACACTATGTCTGTGTACCGTGTGGAATAGCCCTCATTGCTGATATTCCTGAAATACTAGGCACTAAGAGAAAATAAATCGTGCCGTGCTATAGCAGGGAACAAACTCATTACCAGACTTTTCTTTCTGACTGGGAGAAAGGGAAAGAGAGAGGAGGAGGGAGGGAGGAAGGGAGGGAGGGAGGGCGAGAGAGAGAGAAGGAGGGAAAGCTCAAAAGCATTCAGAACTGAATTGGATCCATTTGTCAGCCAATGCTACTGAGCCCTTTCCCATAAAGGCCCATGTGAGGCACAAGGTTGGGTTGGATACAATGATGACAGCAAATGCATGCTCACTGCCTTCTTGGAATGTCAGTCTAACCAAACAAATCAGTCTATAATTGCAAACAATGATATGTGCCATTAAATTAAAAAAAAGCTATAATATGTAGAGCAGACTCCAGGAAAAGCTAAACTCTGCTCTAAGCTAAGAGCTGAGGATGGCAAGCTGTGGATGTTTTATTACTTAGAAAGAGGATGTCGGCTTCCCTTCTGAATAGATGGAATGCTGAGTGTTGGTCCTCATGGTGCAATGTCTTTCATTCTTTAGAGCCAGGAGAAAGCTTAGACACTAAATGCTTTAAGCTCCTTTCTCTGTAAGAGGAAATTGAGACTGCAGGAAAGGTGAATATTTTGCTAAGGTTGACAGAATCACCCATCAGCAAAACATAGGAGGGACCCAGGACCCTTTTGTCTAAAAGTGTCATTTCCAAGATAATGCGGTGCTTTCTACCCTCTCCCAATTTGTGAAAATACTTTCTAGGATATATTACTCTTCAGAAACCATGGAATTCTGCCCAAATATTTAAAAACAGAAAGATCTGGTTCAAGTTCAACTTTGGTCGATTTTAAGGTATGTGGCTTTAGGCAACTTAATTTCTTTTGATTCTATTTCTTCCTATAAAGTAGACTTATTCATGATGTATGTGCATATGTAGCTTTATATAGATGGGATATCTCTGTCTGAGATTTATATAGATATATGCATAAGGATAATGGTTGAATTGAAAGAATTCAGAAATGTGTTTTTCTTCCTAGTGCTCTTACTAGTATTATTTTCTTCACTATTAACCCTCAGCAGGTATTTGATGCTGCTGCTGACATTGATGATACTGATGGTAGCCTAGTAACTGATGACATTAGAATAGTTAATATTAATACTATGTAGTAATACTAATTACTATGTAGTAATAATTATGTAATAATTACTATGTAGTAAAGACATAGTTCAAACTCTTTCCAAGCATTGTGTATATCAGTTCATTTCATCCTCACAATAACTCTCTGGAGAATTATTTCAGTTGAGATATGAATCTCAAGTTATGGGTTGCCAATATCTACATTCTGGCTAAACTGATAGACATGTAATAAATAAACACATAATTATCAATGTAATTTATCACAGAACTTGGAAGGCTAAGGCAAGGAGGATCATAAACTCAAGTCAATGTAGACTATATACCAAGAACCTATCTCAGCCTCAAAATAAGTAGATAAAAATATATCAAGTTTTAAATGTTACTTTGCCCCTAGTAAAATAAGAACATTTGATCAGTTTCAACCTACAGGATAGCAGCTTCAACCCAGTACTAGGAAACTAGCTTCAACCCAGTACTAAAATAGCAGATTCAACCCAGTACTAGGAAAGAAGAAGAAGAAAAAAAAAAAACAGAATGAGGTATATAAAACACAAATCTGGCCATACCACACTCCTGTTTCACATTTTAAAATTATGGCCCAGTCATAAAATAAACCCAAACTTATTAGCATGACAGGAACTATTTAAGTAATTCATTCCCTCCTTTACCTTTGGGATAAAAAGCTAGAATTAGTCACAGTCCCCTCTACACACCATGCTATTTCATTCCTCAGATCTTGCTTCAAGCTTCTGGCTCCATTAGCCACAATCATCAACTGTTGTCTTTATTCCTATCTCAGCAGACTAGATATTCTAACAGGAAATATTTTTGGGTGCACTTCAAAATCTCCCTGCCTGTCTTTAGGGCCCCGAGTTAGTATGAGCTCAAGAAAAGGAATGTAGGTAAAAAGTCAATTTTAACACCAGAATCTTCAGTGGACAAGAACTTGTTATTGAAATTGTTGTACAATAGCTTGGTCACAAGAAACAGAGAAACCACATTTTGAGAGGTCAAGTTGGAAGTCTTTATTGGAAAGCCAATAACTGTAAATGAACTCTAGTCACAAAGACCTGCAGCCCCTTGAATATCTTTAACACTGTTAGACAATGGAGCCATGACAGCAGTAAAGAACACAAAGAGTGGAAAAACAATATCAACAAGCCAGATCAACTCCATTGGAGAGCTGAAGTGAGACAACATGGTGATAGGAGAGCCAGGAGAGAGGAGACCAAGGAGTCATGAGGCAAGGCGTAATGGCACCTGAGCTGTCCTGTGCCTGAATGGGGTCAGGTCAGTGACCAGGTTCACAGGTAGCTTGAGAGTTTATGACCCAAGCTTGGCAGGTCCCATAGCCTATTGCCAAGTCCCTGCCCCTGACTCTAGGGACTTAAGCATGTCATCACCTGGGAGGTAGGACTTCCCCTTCCTCCACAGTGAAGACAAAATGGCATCAGTTAAACCCAATTCCCTGTTCGCCATGTGACCAAGATGGTGCCCAATAGACTCAGCATCCCCACTTCAAAATCTTAGGTAATTTCATGGTTCTTGTGTCTGCTTTGGGAACCACGGAATCCCCAGAACAAAAAGCATGTTGGTAAGACAAGGTTTTTTTTTTAATGCATTTGATTTACTTGAAAGCAAAGTATTTACATTTATTTAACATTTGCTGACAGCTAATGAAATCCATTCTATAGCTGATTTACTAGATAAGACATTTTTTTAAATCGGTAGATCATCAGATGAACTGTAAATCACCAGGGAACTCTTGTAAATCTAAGTAGCTGCAGCTGCTTTGGATTTTTCCTGGAGGAACTGAGAGATGTGCAAGATAGAGAAACAGGCATCTTGAGGACAACGATCCTCTCCAGAGATCAACTCCCATTTCAGTGAGCTTGGAATGAACAGATTGAAAATTACAGCTGGAGAGTTGCCATGGATGAGGCCTGCATATCTTGAGCCAAAGTTCCAGTTACATTATTTTTTTCATCAGAGGAGGATATTGTATAGAGATAGAAATGCTAAAATATTTATGTGAGGAAGAACTTTTTATACATGTATATAAATGCACACAATGCAGTTTCTTGTCTAATATTATATCATTGCTTTGGAAAGAAGGAGGGCAAAGAGCCCTAAAAATTCTTGAATGGAAATCAAAACATTTGGAAACTTTCTTTTCTAAGCAAAGCTTAGCTGATTATTTTTTCCCCTCCAGATATCCCTAGTGGTCCCCAGGAATGGATTTATAAGATGAAAGGAATTTGGACAATGCAGCCCTCTTTGGTTTTCATGCAGGAACATTGGTATTGCTAGCATGTTGTCCCCGCCCTCCCTCAAAAGGAAGGGCAGGATTTCTAACTACTACCTACACTAGGCTGGTTTGCTTATTTTTTACTGAGTGAGGTAGGCATTCAACACAAACAGTATATTTTCCAGTATCTTGTGATTTTGTAGCCAGAAAAACACAAAATAAGACTAATGGTATAAAGTATCACAAACTACAAAAATCATTATGTTGTGGTCTTAATAGTGTGTGTGTGTGTGTGTGTGTGTGTGTGTGTGTGTGTGTGTGTGTGTGTGGCTTGTTTTTAAGTGGCCATCTGCAATTTTTCAGCAAGATTTAAAAAGATGGCAGTAATACTGTATGGGCACTTTAAAAATCATGCATTTCTTATTGTATTTTATTGTTGGTGAAATGTATAGAGGGGTTACAGTTACATTCATCAGGTAATAGTTGCATTATTTCTCGAACCTTGCTACCCTTTCTCATGTTTTTGTCCCCCTTTCCCTCTTCCCATCCCCTCCAAATCATCTTGTTTTCCCCCTTCCCTTTCTTATTTCAAATAAGCATATATATACCAGGTAACAAAGTCAGATACAGTAATCACATGAGATTAACCATAAGGGGAAAAAAAGAGAAAAGAAATAACTTCACCTAGTACATTAAGAACAACTTCACACAGTATATGAAGAACAAAAATCACAAAGATAAACCTCTTGTTTCCACATCCTAGATTTTGTATGTTTTTTAATATACCCATTGATATCTAAGCAAATGTGATTCCTTCTAGCATTAATTTGTGAACAAGTACCTTTTTAAGCAAAAATGCAGCATGGTTTATTTTCTTTTTCTTTTTTGCTGACAACTAGTGGTTTCTATCCTTCTCCTACCACATAATTCTATTCCAGTTTTGTGTGTATGTGTGTGGTATCAGGATTGAACCCAGTGCCAGTGCATGCCTAAGAAGCTATCACTTGTGCCACACCTTCCATCCCTTTTGTTTGTACTCTGGTTTTCGAAATAGGGTCTCTCTTACCAACTTTGCCTGGACTGCCCTGAATTCAGAATCCTCCTTCCTCCATCTGTAGAATAACTGGGATTACAATTATGTGCCACTGTGCCCTGCTTTGCTGTTCTATTTTTTTTTCTGGATGGAGGGCGGGATGCCACTCTTGACTTGAACTCAGAGCCTGGATCCTGTCCTTGAACTTCTTTTTGCTCAAAGCTAGTGGTCTACTACTGTGAGCCACAGTGCCACTTCCAGTTTCTTTGGTAGTTTAGTGGAGTCTCACAGACTGTCTTGCCCATCTAGCTTCGAACCACCATCCTCAGGTCTCAGCCTCCTGAGTAGCTAGGATTATAGTCATAAGCCACTATACCTGGCTTGCTGTTCTAATTTTATGTACCAGAACCTTCTCTTGATCACATATTGTACTCTTCTGATGCAAAAGAAAAAATGTGAATATGAATTATAATTTATATTTTTTTCTTAAATTTTCTGGGAAATATTTGCTACTAGATTGAATTATTGTGCTTGCTATTTGCATAAAATTTGTCAGAAATATTATGAAACATATTGAACACAAAGATGTATTGGGAATGTTTTTCAAGCCCTGGGGCTTGAACTCAGGGCCTGGACACTGTCCCTGGAGCTGCAGCATCACTTTCAGCTTTTTCTGTTTATGTGGTATTGAGGAATGGAACCCAGGGCTTCATGCATGTTAGGCAAGCACTCTACCACTAAGCCACATTCCCAGATGCTATCGGGAATTTTTTAAATGAGACATATGCATATATCCATGGATTTTGTTATTATTCATTGATGATATGGATAAAGAAAAATATGGTATCAATTTCATTTCACTTTTAATTTTTATAGATATTAGTACTAAAAACCTTCTTTACATAAACATATAAATAGGACTTGAAAGAGTTGTGTTAAGTTGATGACACCCAATTCTTGGAGTGTCTCCAGATTTATGTGCCAAAAATAACATCAGTTATCTGTCTTCCAAAAATATGGTTAATGTTTTGTTAGTTGACAATATTATGTCCCTTTTCAATTTTACTAAAATTGAAGCACTGGAAAACTTGCAAAAGTACTTGTTACTCAATCAGTATCATTATTCACTTTCTAGATTTCTGGGAATCCCTTCCCCTTCCTCCCCCCAACCCCAGGAAAATCTTCCTGAGTTTGTTCATTTCACTTATATGAGGTAAACTCTAGAGATTTAATGTGCAAAAGAGTTCCTCTAGTTAAGAAAAGCTACCTTTGATTTAGAATGGTATTTGCAGTTGTGAAGGGTTTGAATGGTGCTGTAAGTTTCTCACTTTGGAGCAATGCATCAGGGATGTGAGGTACACATTTCTTAAATGAAAGGCAGGCTATAAGAGGCTATAAGATATTTATTTCATCAAGTACAACAGTTTAAGTACTTGTAAATGTTCAAGTTCTGGAAATTCACTCTCTTGAAATGGTCCATACTACTTGCAGAGTCCTCACCTGTCTTTAGCCCTCCTTTGAACTCAAGACGTTTTCCTGTCCGTCAACTAGGAAGAGGAGGAATACGTGTGTAGATGCAGATCTGTGTGACCCAAGTCCAGGCCATTATTTGTAATCCATCTACAGCTCTCATTGCACAGGCAATTGTCTATTGAAGAAATGGTCCATATCCATCCACAGCTCTCATTGCCCAGGCATTATCCATTGAAGAAATGATCCAGAAATATTTTGCTGCTCTTTCCAAATGACACTGAAGATAAACAATGCTTCCAAGTTGTAATTTAGCTTCTCATTGTTTTACTCTATAACATCTACACGTGGTACATCATGTTATATGACTAATCCAGTTTGGATAACTGCCCCCATTAGCAATTTGAAAATGATAACTCAGGCTAGAGGGAGTCAAGCTATGGTTGTTCAAACTCCTCCTCATTCCAAATTCAATGAAATCATGAGCATACTAAGTGTTGGCGGCTTTGAAATATGTATGACTCAGGCTTTTTGCCATATGCTTTATAGGCAGTGATGGTCCCATTGAGTAGTGTGTGAATCCTGGCCCTGTGATTTATTCATTGTATTTTTCTCCTGGGGAAATTTTAACTAACTCTGTTGACCTTAGTTTCTCAATCTATAAAATGGGATCGGTAGTATTGTGTTACTGAAATGGATTCAAGCCCCACAACCAATAAAAACAAGTCATGTAACAACATTAAGTATTAAATTTCTGCATAGGTCTGACACCCCCTAAATGTCTCCAAATCTCTTCATGGCTCTGTGCTTGGGCCTTTTTCTCTCTCAGCCTACTTTCTTCCATGGATTGTCTTGTCTACCCAGTTCTTCTTGCATTCCTTCCTTCACAGATTCAACACCCTGACGATTAGTAGATCTTCTGGTTATCATAAATACCAGCTCTTTGTATGTACTCACTACATAGTGTTATTATTATGATGATAGATTTTTATTCTCTGATACTCTGATAATTCCTTCAGGACAGGTTATACTCCCTTTTTAAAAAAAATCTAGTCATTTCTGCATAGTACATAGTTAAAATAAGTAAGTTTTGGTGAATGAATGAAGAAGTGAAATCAAGAGAGTTGCATGTTTAAGTATACAATGCAGCATATGTAAACTGGGCTTGTTTCTCAACTTCCTAGGAATTTTCCATTCCTTTTATGGAGAATCAAAGGTGAACAAGTCTACTGACCCTGAGAACTCTGGCTTTGAATCAAAGTGAACCATCTGGAAAGCCAAGTTCAACAGTAGGAAGTTGCTAGTAACATATTTATCTCTTCCATTTTATCTAAATACTAAAATTCCTTCCAAATTTGTATATGTGCACACGTGCACGTGTGTATGCTATTTGCATGTACTGATGGTTTGTGGTAATGTTTTTGATTATGACAGTAGAAGACATAGCCTTTCAGGGTATTGTGAGGGTTTGCCATTTAAGTAAGCATTTAGCAAATATGTAAAATAGACCATTTTTACTATATGTAGCATAATGTTAATATTTGCAAACTTTCCTTTAAATGTTAAGAACTACAGATATTGTCAAGACATGGAAGCAATTACAGGAAAATAACTTACCAACTACAGAAAAATTTATGAGAACAAATAGGCCTCATATATGAGCTACTTAAGGCAAAATTATAAAATTTAAGATAGCAAGATATTTTATCTCAGCCCTTAATGTTTAGCATAAAAAAGGTAATTGTTTTTTTATTTGCATAGAATCTTATTAATCCTCTGGAGGAAAAACTCCAAGAGAATGAGCTGAAAACAACTAGCATTAATAGGATGAATTTATAAGATCTGAAGATACTTTTAGATTAAGAAAATTTTCTCTGGGGAAATATAGGGTTTAAAATCGAATCCCAGCTCAAATCCTAGCTACTCTAGAAGCTGAGATCAAGATTTGGAGCCAGCCCAAACAGGAAAGTTTGTGAGACTTGTATCTCCAACCAGTCACCAGAAAGCCTGAAAGGATGCTGTGCCTCAAGTGGTACAGTGCAAGCCTTGAGCAGAAAGCCTCCAGGGACAGTGTTCAGTCCCTCAGTTCAAACTCAAGGACCAACACACACACAAAAATATCCCACTAATACTGGTAAAAATATATATGCATATGTATTGTATGTATACTGTATGTTTGTATTTATATGTATATATATATTCTTTGAAAGTGTGTGAGGAACTGTAGCATCTTACTGAGACATGAATACAAATGCTTCTTTAGATATTGCTTTTTCCGGTCAGAATGCTCCTGTGAATTTTCATTATGAGTTTTTCCAAGTGTTTCTGTAGTGACCAGGACTTAATAGTCTTCCAGCTGTTGTTTGTCTACTTTGAGTATGGTGGAGGCACTTGGATAGTTTGCTTCTGTCTTCTGCTATTTAGAAACAGACTCACTGTACATTTTCTTTTGAGATATTTATATATTCATGTGACTCTTAAAAAGGAATATTGAGAAATCCCCTTTATCCTTCTTCCAGTTTTCCCTAATGATAGCATCTTGCAACCCATGTTATACTACTAAATATGCCAACTAACTGTCTGTTCCTATTAAGCAAACATCATGCCAATCTGGATTATGCTTGAGTATTGTCCCTGTCTCCCAGAAGGCTCAAAAATTCTTAAAGCAAATAGGCATCTGCTTGGTTAGTACATATGTAAATTCCATGGATAACCCCATCTATCTAGGATGAAGGTGAAACCCTATTGTGCAGAAATTCTCCACAGGACTTCACATTTAAATGATGATTAATATATCATTAAAAAACAAAGTAATAAGCCAGTGCTAAAAAGAGTACAATCAGTTGTGTAGTTTCAGTCCCGATAATGGGAGTATAAAATATAAATAGTCTGAATATGTAGTGTTTTCAATATATTGTAAAATATATAGTAGTCTCCTCAGTTTGAAAACATCATTATTTGCCTAAAGGGGAAAAGAGTTTAGTGGATTAAAGACATAAGAGGCCAGCATGGCGGCAGCCCCTTTTGGGATTACATGGCTGTAATCCCAGCTACTTGGGAGGTATAGGTAGGAGGATCATTGTGCAAGCCTCATCAGGGAAAAAAATGAATGAAATAGTACCTGAAAGTAACTAGAGTAAAACAGGCTGGCACGAGTAGCAGAGTGCTTATCTAGCAAATGTTGGACTCTGAATTCAAATCCCAGTCTCATTAAAATTGCAAATATCAATGTCGGAGTTTAAAAGAAGAGTTAAAACAAAAATGTTTCAACTTATGATTTATCCTCTTTTATATAGTATTAAATTATTGGCTACTTTTTAAATATCTTTAAGTAGTTTACAAAGGAGTTGCCATTCAACAAAGTAGCTTATGGATACAACACATCTTGATCAATGTCACCCCTTTAGCACTTTCACCCATCCCTCTTAAACTACCCCTTCCCTCGCCTTTCTTAATTCTGTAGGATATACATTGAGTTTTTACTGCATTTGGGGGGGGGGCGCAGTTGTGGGGCTTACACTTTAGGCCTGGATGCTATCCCTGAGCTTTTCCGCCCAAGGCTAGTACTCTACCACTTGAGCCCCAGCACCACTTCCAGTTTTCTGGTGATTAATTGGAGATAAGAGTCTCAAGGGCTTTAGTGCCCGGGCTGGCTTTGAACCATGATCCTCAGATCTCAGCCTTCTGAATAAGCTAGGATAACAGGTGTGAGCCACCAGCACCCAGCTTTTACTGCATTTTAAAAAAAGAAAAATAAGGTTGAAAATCATCAGATGACCTCACCTAAAACTGCATGCCCACAAAATTTTAATTGTAAAATGTAAGATGATGGCACATTTTTCAGTCAGTAAAATATTTCAACGCAATTAAGAATGCAGTTTGCAACAAAAATGAAAGACTTAGTCTAAATATTTTATACTCAACCAAGCTGTATTTACATATGAATCAACTTGTGTACATGTATGTCTAGTTCAAAAGGGAGACTGGGCGGATTGGTACTGAAGCTTAACCCGGGGCTTCCACTCACTTAGCTTGCCTTTGAGTGGCTCTATTACTTGAGCCATACCTCCAGCCCTGCTTGTGTGCTGGTTATTTTGGAGACAGAGACTCATAGGCTTTTCTGCCTAGGCTGGCTTTGAACTTTTATCCTCCAGATCTCAGCCTCCTAAGTAGCTAGGATAATAGGTGTGAACCACCATTGCCAAGAGTATACTAGTTCTTTACATGGGAAGATTTATTTGTGATATATCTTCATGTCTACAGTCTTTTGAGGGTGTGAGATTTTGTGTTTGTTTTGGATAGACTTAGGATCTATCATCACCCTGGCCAAGTTGGAAAAGGTGCTGGCATTTGCAACATGGCATCCTGCAGTTTTGTTGCCATGTGCTATTATGGTGGCATACAGGGTTCAGATTTTCAATTCTGTCCAAGTAATCTGCACTCTAGCCAAATGAGCTAAGCAGTCACAGGAAGAGTGGCAAGGCGCCAATGCATTCCACACATGCTCTGCTGAGATGACTTCAGGGTGATTGAACGTCTCATCAGATTCCCCAAGGAAAATAGAATATCAGAGATACAAGTTGCTAATAAAAAGAAGATCCCATATGGACATACTAGAGTTCTTGTCCTGACTCATTATGGTGAAATTTCATCCTCCCTAGGGCAGTGAATCGCCAAGCTCAAAATAATCCATCACAACAATGGTTGTGACAGATTCCTTATCCAGAACAAATATGTCTAGTTGAAAAGAAGCATGATGTTGTAATGATACAGAGCCTTTCTCTGGGGGCTTATATATTAGGTGCAGCAGAAATGAAGGCTTTGGAATTATACAACTACATGAGCTGCCATGATATTCTACCTAATTGGACTCCATGAGAATTATTTAGTACACTGCCAAATGCAGCTCCTATCCTGGTCTAAAACTGTGTGTGTGTGTGTGTGTGTGTGTGTGTGTGTGTGTGTGTGTGTGTGTTGATGCATATATGCACATATGGTACTGGAATTTGAACTCAGGGACTTCTATTTGGTATATATATATATATATATTCATTCTACCACTTCAGTCGTACCTTAACTCTATTTAGCTTTAATTCTTTTTTTGGACATGGCATTGACTGTACTTCCCAGGAATACATGCCAGGCTGAACTATAAATTTTAAACTACTCATTAACCTTTAGCGATGAATTGTCCCCCCAAAAAAGAGCTTAATAGTTACCCTGGTTTTTCTCAAGTTACTCTTAGCTTATGTATAAGAAAGAATTTTGCAAAATGTGAGGTAACTAGATAGTATCCATTATTAATAGTAGCTCAAATAATTATTTAAGAAGTTGCTATTTAATGGGCCAGGTAGATTGGAGAGATAGGGACCCTCTTGTCTGTTCTAAATTCTAAACTGGATAGTGGTGTTTTAAGTGATTTCAGTCAAAGTATTGCATGTCAGCTGGAGAAAAAAAAATCTAATGATAACACAATATGAAAACGTCCAGAGTCATACTTCCAGTAATAGTTACTGTTTCTGAAAAGAGAAAGTGCTTATTTTAATGACCAAATGGGCAGTTAAGAAATAATATTTGGTGTGTTTCCAGGAAGGAAATGTCTCATTTAAAACATTTTTTAACTCCCATAGACCTTTACCAAGACTTGTGAAACTAGTTCAGACCACAGCATTATCTCATCCTTTCAACTTCTGCTTGGTTTTCTATAAGAGATTGTCCCCCTGGGAATCCACCTCTCCCTCTAAAATTGTGCAATGCTTTTAATAAGGTCTGTTTTCCATTAGGGGTATGAATTTCACAATGTATTTCCAAATGTACTTTGGGATATTTTTATCCCAAACACTATTCTCTACTTACTGTTATAAACCCTTGATTATTAAAAAAATTTTGGAAAAAGTAATTTTAATATTTAAAATAGTATTTTAATCACATATAAAATCTGTAGCTAGAATCTGGCCCCTTGTATGGACATTGTTCTTGGTTACTCTATAGTAATATGCTATTTATGGAATCATCACATGTTAGTTTTGGAATGATCATAGTTATGGTTAGTTGTAATTTCTATATACTGTAACAAAAGGAAAGAAATTTATTTGCCAGTAACTCCATACCTGGTTAGTGTAGAGGCCAAGATTATAAGTCATTGTGTAATGCCCTTTCACCATTGTTACTCTTTCTGACGTTGGTACTGTTCCTACCCAGGCTCCCCAAACACACTCCAGCAGAGCTTGGGGTTTGGGGGTGGGGAGTTGCCTTTATTTTATGGTCTACCTACAGCCCAGGCAATGGGATTAACAGTGGCAGGATCAAATAATTGACACTTAGAACTTACAGGAGCAAGTAGCACACCCAGAGAATGAGACAAGTTCCCCTTACATCCAGTACCATAGGCCCCAGACAGGAGACAACAGTGATTTGCTTGCTTTGGGTGCCCAGAAGAGAAGACAGCCCCACCTTTTCCAAGAATCTGGGGAAGCTGTGAGCAGCAAGAGTCTGGAAGAACAGTGGATACACTCAGAGACAGGGAAACTCATGCAAACTAAAACATGAAATGGAGGACAAGAAAGGAAATGAAAAGGGAAAAGGCAGTATTTACCAAATTTGAAAGCATCTATTTGGCACAGCTAGCTTGGGGAAATGTAATTGTTTCCTTTATGGTTGAGAAAATGAAAAGTTGGGACATTATTCTAACATTCTCTTGAATATCAAACTGCCTGCTAGGTATTGTTGCTTTAATCCATATTATTTCAATGACTGTTCACCAAAAGAGAGGGGGGGGGTGTGGGGAATGCACATGGCTGTTGTTACAACTGTGCTACCCAGAAATGAAGTGAATCTTTCAGAATTGCTCAAACTCCCAAGTTTAATGAAATGTGACATTGCAGGGGACAGGGGTGGTGCATTAGGTACTGGCTGACTATAAAGCAACTCTCAGTAGACTGTACAATTCACTGGCTGATTGTAGGTGACAGAGGAAGGAAGGTTACAAACAGATGTACTCTTCTCTGGACAATCACATTGAAATAGAGTGTGGGTGGAAATGGATTTGATTGAAGGGTAGAAAGACAAAAGGGCTAGTAAGGAGGAAAAAGGTGAGATGGTCTCAGCTGAGACAAGAGTCATGCCCAAGGAGCAGGGAAGAGGGAATTACAGGACCCTGGGCAGTTCAAATCAGAGAACATGGGTTGCATTTGATTGCTGAAGGAAATACAGGAGAAAGGAGAACTAATGCTATGAAATGAAACAGAGGATTTGAGAAAACATGTCTGTTTTCCAAAAGAGGCTGCACAATCAGATTAGGTTTGCTTTTACCCAATAAAAATAACCCCCAAATCATCAGCATTGAACCATGAATATGTATGATATCTATGCAAAACCTTAGAGATCATTCTCAGGTATGATTGTAAGCCAAATCGAATCACTAAACTCAGGGTTTGGGGCCTTCTAGGCTGGTCCTCTAACTCTTGAACCATTCTCGTAGCATTTCTGTTCTGATTATTTTTGAAATTGGGTCTTATATTTTGCCCAGGGCTGGCCTGAATATTGATCTTTCTATTTATGATTTCCACTGTATCTAACATGGCAAATATGAGCCACCACTTCTTGCTGTTTTTGTTGATAGGGAATCTGGAAGACTTTTCATGTGGGCTATCTTAGAATCCTATTCCTCCCAAACTCAGTTTCTCATATAGCTTGGGTGATAGGCACATACTACTGCATGCAGCTATTGGTTGAGAGAGTATCTCATGAAGCTCTCCTCCGCCTCCCCCCCACAAAAGCTGGTCTTGAACTGTGATTCTTTCAATCCCTCCTTCCCAAGAAGTTAGGATTACAGTGCCCTGCTGAAAATGTGCTTTTTTTTTAAGATGAATTACAAAATGATTTTCCATGTCAAGAATTACATTGTTTCTGGCTAGTATTCCATGGGATAGATATGTAACAGGAATTTAGCAAATCTTCTCTTTGTGAACATTTTTTTTGCCTGTCCTAGACTTTGAGCACTGTCCTTAGGCTTTCTCAAGGCTAGAGCTCTACCACTTGAGCCACAACACCACTTGTTTTGTTTTGTTTTTTTCTATATATGTGGTATGAAGAAATCGAACGCCGGTCTTTGTGCTTGCTAGGCAAGCACTATACAACCAGGCCAAACTCCCGGCCCCTAACATTTTCTGTTGTCTTCAGTGTTGAACAATGAAAAATAATAATTCTGAAGGAGAAAGCTCTGAGATGTCTTTAGTTCCTTCCCTTTGGTTAACCTACAGAAAGAAGCTTCACAACCTTCCACAGAGCAGGAAACAGTCTGTTTTCCCATGTCCTTGCTAGTACTGCATATTAACATTTTTAATGTAATTTTTTAAAAGCCATTATCTTTTTTATGTCTTGAATAAATGTAACAAGCTTATTGATTATTGATTTTCTAAATATCTTCTTTGGGAAATTTCTAACTTGTTCTCTGTCAACTTTTCTATTGGAATACTGATATCTTTCTCATGTCTTCCAAAAAGTCCTTGACATATTTTGTTTCTCATTTAGAAAATCATTATAGATAGATAGATAGATATAATCCTATAAATATTGCATCTTTCTAAATAGAACCAAGAATTGTAGAAGTGTGGTTATTGTCCAAATTAATGTATCATGTTATGAATCTTATTTCTTTCTTTATTTTTGCCAGTCCTGGGCCTTAAACTCAGAGTCTAAGCACTGGCCTTGGGCTTTCTCAAGGCTAGCATTCTACCGCTTGAGCCACAGCACCACTTCAGCTTTTTTTTTCAATGTATGTGGTACTGAGGAATCAAACCCAGGTCTTTGTGCATGCTAGGCAAGCACTCTACCACTAGGCCAGACTTCTAGCCCCATAAATATTATTTCTTTTTTTTAGATTTTTATTGTAATTAATAGAAGGGTTACATTATGTTCACCAGATAGAAGGTGCATTACTTCACAAACATTGATACCCTTTCTCATGACATGGTCCCCATTTCCCTCCCCCGACTCATCTTGATTTCCCCCCTTCCCTATCCAATTTCAAATAACCAGTTAAGCACATATAAAATATATCAGATAATAAGGTGAAATATTGTAACAATATGAGATAACCAAGGAATAGCAAAAGAGATGAGAGATAACATAGTACATTAAGGACAACAATCACTCATTATATGGCTTTTGTTTCCTTCTGTAGTTTTAGTATATAGCTTAGTTTTAGTATACTGCTTAATTTTAGCTTTAACATTCAAGACCTGGATTTTGTATGCAGCATATACAGTAGTAGTAAAGAACAAGTTTCTGAATCCCAGCCACCTGGGTTCAAATCCCCACCCTGGTGCTTTTTTGATCCTGCAGTGTTGACAAGGCTTTTCAGCCTCTTAAAGACTTTTCAGCTTGAAGTGGCATTATTATAATAGCTACTTCATAGATTATGAAGGAGATTGAAAAGATGATATTTATAAAGTATCTAAAATAATGCCTGGAGAGGTGGGAGTTTGGCCTAGTGGTAGAGTGCTTGCCTAGTATGCACGAAGACCCAGGTTCGATTCCTTGGTACCACATACAAAGAAAAAAAAAAGCCAGAAGGGTGCTGTGGCTCAAGTGATAGTGCTCCAACCTTGAGAAAACCCAAGGACAGTGCTCAGGCCCTGAACCCAAGCCCAGGACTGGCAAAAAAAATCATAATCATAATCCCTGCAACATAGTAAATGCCATTTAAACCTATAGCTCGGTTTAAGAATTCTGTCAATGTATGTGAATTAATGCACCTTCTATCTGGCAAATATCATGTAACCCTTTTATTAATTACAATAAAAATATATTTAAAAAAGAATTCTGTCAAATGCAGTCATCATATTCAAAGTACATATGTAAAACTGGAACTAGTAAAAATTAAGGGGATGAGTAAGATGGAGAGACCTGGGGGAGGAAGGGGGAGCTATGACAGAGGTGACATTAATTGAGCTGCCTTGTACTCCTGTACTCATATGTTGAGTTGAAATCCCCTTTGTACAACTACTTAAAGATAATTTATAAATATTTTGTCATCCACTGAACTTACTTTATTTTTTAATTGAATTCATGTTTAATAATTACAGGCACTGTGCCCCCCTTCCCCCCTGCCCAGGCAGCCGCAGGGGTGGTGCAGGGTGAACTTACTTTAGTCAGCAAGTCTAAGCTTCATCTTCTCCTCATTACAACAGATATAATGATACTAATAACATTCATTTGTATATAGATATTAATAACATTGAATGTTATTCATTAACATACGAGGAAAGAATGACAAAGGTTATATAAAACATCAAACATATCTTCCCATGCCTCGGTTGCTACTCTTTTTTAATAATCTAATGCATCTTAGTACGCCACTGCATTTAATTGGCTTTATTGAGCAAGCAAGTCCCTTCAGCTCCTTTATTAGTGATTAAATCTCTTAATTTTGAGTTGTTTTACAGATATGTTACTCCCAAAGGATGAAGTTACAAATTCAAAGCCACATTGTCAGTACAGAGGGACGATTTGAAGCAATGTCAATTAAATTCTGCTTTTAGTCTTTTTCTTCTTCTGTGAGCCTGGGAAAAGCAAAAGTCTTAATTTTTTTTCTTCAAAGGGTCTATTTTCCAAGAGTTGGATTATTTCCCTCAAGCCCTTCAATTTCTTCTCATTCTTTCTGAAGGGCTTTGAATGAAAACAATGGCTAAGAGCCTTTTGCATATCTGACATGAGTCTGTACTGGAAGTACTGGGGTCTCAGGGCCCTGTCCACACGGGACAGGGATGGAAGAGATTAAATATGGAAAGCATAATAGTATCTGCTGAGAATCAGTGATTTCTCCAGTCTCAATGTCTATTGCTATTTTGATTTTTTTTTTTACTAATCAGTCCTGCTGTACTGTGTAACAGAAACTGTGAGCATTTATAACTTGCCTATAACAATGTCACTCTTAAAAAAAATGTTGCTCTCCTTGCTCAAATTATATTGTTATTTCTACACAGAAGCTATTGTTTGGCTCTTTCCCCCCCTACTTAGTTTCAAACATTTTGGCAACTTGCTTGATGTGACTGTTTGTCTGCCCACAGCTTGCCCGTCAGGGACCTACAAGCCTGAACCTTTGCCAGGAGGAATCAGCACGTGTATTTCATGTCCTGATGAAAATCACACCTCTCCACCTGGAAGCACAGCCCTTGAAGACTGTGTGTGCAAGGAGGGGTACCGGGCATCCGAGGGGATGTGCCAAGGTAAGTCTCCTGCCATTGGCAGACTGGAAATAGAAGCACTGATTTCTTTCTTTTTTTTTTTAGAAGCACTGATTTCTAAGATAGAAAAAAATGTGTTTCCATCCAATTCATTTGGAATGCTTTTTATTATCCCTTTCTCCAGTCATTAAGTATAGGTTGCTTTTATAATGTCCTAACTCTTTTTTCCCACTAAACACATATCTTGCTCCAAAACACTGAATAACATACCATGAAAATATAAAGAATTAGTACTTTAAAAAAAAAACTCAAGTGCTCCCTTCGGCAGCACATATACTAAAATTGGAAAGATACAGAGAAGATTAGCATGGCCCCTGCACAAGGATGATACGCAAATTCGTGAAGCGTTCCATATTTTTTAAGATGTATCTCTGCCTGTTCCTCAAAAGACTAAACATAGAGCTCCCCTATGACCCAGCAGTTCCACTACTTGGCATTTACCCAATCATCCAGAAAGAAGGACATACTAAATCCACCAGCACAACAATGTTCATTGCAGCACTATTTACCATAGCAAAGATATGGAACCAACCTAGATGTCCCTCAGTTGATGAGTGGATCAACAAGATGTGGTATTTGTACACAGGGAATTCTATGCTGCTGTCAGAAAGAACAACATTGCCCAATTTGTTAGGAAATGGAAAGACGTAGAAAAAATCATATTAAGTGAGTAAGCCAGACTCAAAGGAACACAGGCTCAATGGTTTCCCTCATTTGTCATAATCAGTAGAAACCTTGGGCTCTCCTAGCAGAGATTTGCAATAGAGCAAAACCTTGATACAAAAGGCCATATAGTATGACGCTAAATGAAAGGATCTCTAGGATATAGAAACATAAGCCATATAATGAATGATTGTTGTCCTTAAGGTACTATGTTATCTCTGATCTCTTTTGCTGTCCCTTGGTTATCTCATATTGTTACAGTATCTCACTTTGTTACCTGATATATCAGATATATTTGTATCTGGTTACTTGAAATTGGATAGGGAAGGGGGGAAAACAAGATGAGGGATGAGGGAAATGGGGACCAAGACAGGTTGAAGGTTATAAGTGTATGTGAATTAATGTACTTCTGTCTGGCAAATATCATGTAACCCTTCTATTAATTACAATAAAAATATATGAAAAAAAGATGTATCTCTGCCTATAAAAAGTATTAAATGAGGAGCCAGGAGTGTGGCCTAGTGGTAGAGTGCTTTCTTAGCATGCGCAAAGACCTGGGTTTGATTTCACAGTATCACAGACATAGAAAAAGCCAGAGGTGGTACTGAGGCTCAAGTGGTAGAGCTCTCACCTTGAGAAAATCCAAGGACAGTGCTCAGGACCTGAGGTCAACCCCAGGACTGGCAAAAATATTATTAAAGAAAATATTTGACATGTACCACACAAGGGAAAGGCTTTGTTTTACTAGATAAAAACCTTTAATAAACTGCTGACTGGCACTTCAAAATGAAAACATCTAAATATAAAACATTTTTGTCTGGAAACATTAAAGACAAGGGCTTAATTGATACACATTTTTCTAGGCGATTTTTTTTTAGAGTCTACCTGTGAGTCCTAACATAATCTTTTTTTAATCCTAATTTTTTTTATTGGTGGGTAATGTATAGAGGGGTTATAGTTATACTTGCCAGGTAGTAGGTGCATCATACATATATATACATATATATATATGTATGTATATATATGTGTAGAATGCTTGTAATTTCTACAGAACAAAATGTAATTGGCTCTGCACTTGTTTTCATATATAAAGCCCTAAGTTTGTCCTAGTGATAAAGTGCTTGCCTAGCATGCTCAAAGACCTGGGTTTGATTCCATGGTACCACATACATAGTAAAAAGACTCAAGAGGTGCTGTGGCTCAAGTGGTAGAGTGCTAGCCTTGAGAAAGACCAAGTGCTCAGGCCCTGGGTTCACATCCCAGGACTGGCAAAAAAAAAAAGAAGAATTCAAATATTGTCACTGGGAAAGCAGTGGGGAATGGAGATGTATGTATTGCCTGTTCTCATAAACAAATGGAAAAGGATGCTGACTCACAGACAAAGGCTGATTTTCCTTCTGTATTTTATGTTAGCTGTCTACTGTCCTGTGCTAAAGCCTCCTGAAAATGGCTACTTTATCCAAAACACTTGCAAGAACCACTTCAATGCAGCCTGTGGGGTCCGGTGTCGCCCTGGATTTGACCTCGTGGGAAGCAGCATCCTTTTGTGTCTACCCAATGGTCTGTGGTCTGGGTCAGAGAGCTCCTGCAGAGGTATGCCAGCTGCCAGTTCCGTTGTGTATAGACTGCCTTGCTTAACTTTCTTGATTTAAAGTGTAATGGGCCCAGTCAGTTCTTTGTTTCTTTTATTTCATATAGCATGGACCACACAAAGGAAAAAAATCACAAGTTTGAATTTAAAACTGCTAAATCCAATGGCTACATCATCATAACCTATGCCTTTCATATTTCTTTGATGAGCAAGTGAAGAAAAGGCCTCCCTACAGAATAAATAGAGAGGTTCTGAAAATCTCAGACTTCCAAGGACACTAAGCTAAGGGGCCAATTTTGGAACAATTAACTTGGAGGGGGGCACTCTATGCCAACTGTGACCCACAGGGCTTGGAGAACCCACAGCAGGGCCCTGCTCAACAGAAGCATTTTTGCCAGTCCTGGGCCTTTAACTCAGGACCTGAGCACTGTCCTTGGGCTTTCTCAAGGTTAGAACTCTACTAGTTGAGCCACAGCACCATTTCTGGCTTTTTTTCTATGTATATGGTACTGATGAATCGAACCCAGGTCTTCGTGCATGTTAGGCAAGCACTCTACCACTAGGCCAAACTCCGGGCCCCTAATCACGCTGCATTTGTTTGGCTGTCTCCTGGGGTGGACCATATGCTACAGAAAGCTTTTCATCTGCTGGAATGAGATCTCAAGACACCCAGCCAGCCCAGTGGGAAAGGTGTATCACAGCCATCATGCAGCTCCAACCTCTCTAGCTTTACCTGGGATAGAAAGGAAAGGCTTCCTAAGAAAAGGTCAGAAGGGAACCAGCCAAGGATCCCTGCGTGTGAAGCTAGCTTCTCAGAAAGGTGTGAGACCTGAGTATATGGGAAAATGGTTTCTTTTTTTTTTTTTAAGTTCGAATTTAGCTGGGTATCTTGTTTGCTTTGTTTCTTGTTAAACTCTCACCACAAACTGTGAGCGATACTTTTCGGCTACAACATTGGTTCCTCTAAGATGCCACAAGTCATTCAGCTCACTGGATAAAAGAATTCTATCTTCTGGTCTTTTCTTGGCTTCATACCTACAAGGAAACTCAGCTACTAACCACTCCAATTAAATGTTTATCAGCTGTCAGTACAAAACCCACCAAGAAATAGTCAATTGTCTAAGTCAGATCCCAATCTAAACTTTCATCTATGCTTATAAAATAAAGAAACCAAGAAGAAACTAGAGAATTAACCCACTGAACAAAGAAGATTGGACAAGACAAGGGTAGAAAATGAAATCACAATGATGCAAGGACAATTTGGGGGCTAAGGGAACAAGCCAGTTTCTTAGAGATGAGAGATGAGGACCATGGACAATAAATGAAAAAAAATAATAACATTTAAACAAACACCTCTAGAAAATCATCCGAAAATAAAGCAAAAAAAAATCAGAGGTAACACAGAATTCCCAAAGAATAAAGTAACATAAGAATAATCACAGATGAGTCGGGAGTTTAGCCTAGTGGTAGAGTGTTTGCCTAGCATGCACGAGGACCTGGGTTTGATTCCTCAGTACCACATACATAGAAAAAAAAAAAAAGCCAGAAATGGTGCTGTGGCTCAAGTGGTAGAGCTCTAGCCTTGAGAAAGCCCAAGGACAGTGTCCAGACCCTGAGTTCAAGGCCCAGGACTGGCAAAAAAAAATTTTTTTAAAGAATAATCACAGAAAATACTTCTTATATTATGGATTCAGAGAGAGAATGGAATACTGAGGAAGCAGTAAGATCAGAGTACATCCCAAGCTGAAATCTGGAAAAGAAATATGTGCAACTGAAATCTTCCATGTTCCATTTAAAGTCACTTAAGTGAGTGCCAAAAAATTATTAAAAACAGATCCCTGTCTGGAAATAATCTTAGTGAAATTTTGGAATGCCCTGGAAAAATAGAAAATGATATCTGTCTCATTGTTAGAAATAACATTACCTACAAAGGGAAGAAAATCTGACTAACCTTTAGGGCATGAATTAAACATTTTCCATGTTGGAAGATAAGAGTATATTTCTAGGATTCTGAGGGGAGGTAATTAGATCCTAGATTTCCAGTGTTGGGTAAACTACTATTTATATTCACAAACAAAGCTGTGTTCAGTCTCCATGCTGGTCCCTGGGCCGGCGTAAAGCTCAGTGGTATATGCTCACCTAGCATGCAGAATCCCTTGTCCCATTCCCAACCCGGAGACAAAAATATCAAGTGGGGAAAAACTACATTGCATGTCAGAGAAAATTAAAGCCTCTAAAATATATTTCTAGCCAGGCACCAGCTTACACCGGTAATCCTAACTACTCAGAAGGCTGAGATTTGAGGATTGCAGTCCGAAGCCAGCCCTGACAGAAAGTCCATCAGACTTCTACCTCCAATTAACCTTCTGGGAAATTGGAAGTGGCACTGTGGCTCCAAGTGATATAGCACAAGCCTTGAACAAATTGCTCAGAGCCAGCACCCAGGCCCTACGAGTTCATGTAAAACTTCTACATTTTCTTTCAGATACCTCAGGGGAGGCAGGGGGAGAGCATAACATTTAAGAGCCCACTAATTAAGAATGGCAAGCAGGATCGACTGACCCTCCCCTTGGGTGATGACCAGCCCCTCCCTCTACGACCCCCACAGTTCAACACCAAAGCTTGTATCATAAAGCCATAAAAATGTAAGACCTTGGCTTTACACTAAAGCCACCAAAATGCATGTGCCCCTCAGGAAGCCAGCCACTTGCCAGCTTCGCTCCCATTGCCCTGCCTTTGATCTTGGATCTCATAAAACCTCCACTGTTGCCAACCTCAGCCTGAGGGCCAGGCCTCTGTGTGTGCATCATAGGCTCGTCCTCTCTTGTGCCAGCTGCCACGCTGTGTAAACCAGGCTCAGACAGGAAGTGTAGTTGCCAGGTGTGTTGTAGGATAAGTGATTTGTTTGGGGAATCTGACCTCACATCATTTTGGAAGGAGCTTGAAACAAAGGAGATGATGGAGGGACCAAGGCATTGCTGACAACTCAATCTCAGATCCTACACTTGTCCAACTGTAGAATCTTAAAGGAGAGACTTGGATGACTTAAGTGATCTGTGTAGCCCCACATATCACAGTGACACTGCAGCCTGAATAAACATGGCCACAGTTGTCAGTGGGATCCATCACCAGTAGAAACATGAAATAAAAGCACGCAAGGGCAAAGTAGAAGGCACTGATCTACAAAAACCACTGGCTTTGTTTCTGTCTTCTCAAATCAAGTGCAAGTCCCTCTTTTGACCAGCCCTAACTTGGGACCACAGGAAGGGATTCTGGCAAACAAATTTCTCATCTTAACCAACTTGTCACAAATCATTACACCTGGCCAGCCATGGCAGTGCATGCCTGTAATTGTAGCATTCAGAAGGCACAGGAAAGAGGATCATGAGTTTGTGATTACCTGGCTTAACACAGGGAGTTACAGGCCAGCCTTGGCTACATAGTAAGTTCAAGGTTAGTCTGGGTTACATAGTGAGACCATGTCTTAAAAAACCAGAGGGAAAAAACTCACTTCTATTGTTCATGAACTTGTCACTTCAGCTAGATTATGAATGTAGGGTAGCCCAACAATGTATGTTTTCTTCTCAATCCTTTAAGACTGGCGAATGAAGGAAATATGGAATTAATATAATGAAGACATAATAAATATGTGCATGATGTCCTGCTCTTGTGTCATCTCATTAAAAAGTATGCTTAGGGCTGGAGTTTAGCCTAGTGGTCGAGTGCTTGCCTAACATGCACAAAGACCCCAATTTGATTCCTCAGTACCATATACATAGAAAAAACTCAAAAGTGGTGCTGTGGCTCAAAGGGTAGCACCCTAGCCTTAAGAAAGCCCAAGGACAGTGCTCAGACCCTGAATTCAAGGGCCAGGACTGGCAAAAAAAAAAGCATGCTTATTCTCTTTTGTGTAATTTGACTTGCTATTCTAACATTTTAATCATAGTAGGAAAGATGTTAAGTGGACCTACGGCATCAGTAGCGTTGTCTGTCCTAAATGCAGATATTCAGGGGCTTCTCTTGCTATATCTTTAGTGGCTATGGATTTAATACCTTGAGATATTGTTCTATGAAGTATAATCCATTTTCACCAAATGTAAAACACTTTTCTTCATATATTAACATCTCAAAAACTGGAATTCCTTATTGGATCTTTATTCTTCTGACTTTTTGCTGGTTGTAAAGGAATGATAAATGTTTCCCTTGTTTAGTAGTTAAACATAGAACTACTCTTTTTGGAATGTTTTTGTATTGAAACCTAATAAAACTTTTAACACATTAAAAAAAACCCATGGGCAATAAATCGTTTTGTAAGTATTATCATTGTTTTAATGGTGACCCATAAAATTGGTATGTC
Source organism: Megascapheus bottae (assembly GCF_031878675.1). Classification (NCBI taxonomy): domain Eukaryota; kingdom Metazoa; phylum Chordata; class Mammalia; order Rodentia; family Geomyidae; genus Megascapheus; species Megascapheus bottae. The sequence continues at coordinate 71,486,311 of NC_143511.1, read as the reverse complement.
TTAAACTGGGGCATCTGGGGTTCCATAAAATATAATAATTGGAAAAAAGTATAATAATTGGGTGGGATTCATTTCTCTTTCTGAGAGAGTAGTTGGGAGAACATTGCATTTTAAAGGTCTTATTTCATTATAAGATCAGAATAACTTTAATCACATTATATTTGGCAAAAATATTTGTAAGATTGAATTAGGAAGGGAAGATCAACAGAAATGCAAAGCATTTAAAAAACTCTGTTACTTAGTTAATGTTTTTGTCACGTTGAGTAGCAATTGTTAGACTAGATTTCCCTAGGTATGCTCCACAAAGCACTTGAATCATTTTCAATTTTATTTAAATTATGCATTTTTCTAAGCCCATAAGGATTCTTTCATGGTTTCTGAATGATAATTATATAACACAGCAAGATCATAGTAAATTAAATTTTGTGATATTATATTCTTTCCAAAAAAAAAGCTCAACAAAAGACAGTTTGCATTTATTTTCTGCATTGGAGGCTATCACAATTTGGAGATTAATAGGAAGTGTATCTAGAAAAAAAACTGATTAAGTTGAATATAAGAAATAAGTGGGTTCCTATTGAAAAATAATAAATGATTGTTCGTGAATTTAAAAAAGTATATTGGGGCCGGGAGTTTGGCCTAGTGGTAGAGTGCTTGCTTAGCATGCATGAAGACCAGGGTTCTATTCCTCGGTATCACATGCAAAAAAAAATTTTTTTAATAAAATAAAAATACTGTATGATGTTAAACTTCTTAAATAAATAGGAGTGATTACACATTTGCTTTGTTTTCCCCAAAGAGCAATTTAAAAGTTTATTAAAACCAGCATTTGGGAAGCAATATAATTTGCATCTGTCAGAGGTGCCAGTCCTAATTTATTATCAGTACTCCTGGGAGATGCAAATGCAAATTGCAAATACAATTTGCCTTGGGTTTGGCAAGCACAGTGACTTTTTAAATTTTTGCTGAAGCTAAAAACAATTGTTTCCCAAGTTTATACATGTGGATAATAAAACTCTCATCTGATTCCCTTCTTAAGCTAACCTAGCTCATTACATTGCCCTACAGAGGATGCACACCTTCAATAAAAGTCAAGATTTAAAAGGCAAAGGAGTCTGACTTATTTTTTACTTCATCCCAGGAATAGCATAGGCTAAGGTTTATCATTTTTATCATGTTCTTTCTGATATGATTCTTTAATTTTCTTGAGAAATCAATTTTCTCAGTGTAATTAACACTAAGCTTATTTTTAATTTACTCAATGTTTATGCTGTACCAAGCTACATAATTTGAATGAATACCTATAGAAAAAAATCTATCAGTAACTTCAGTTGACTATGAACTTCACTGTGTGTGTGTGTGTGTGTGTGTGTGTGTGTGTGTATAACAGTCAGCAATCGGTAAACGTTTATGAACAAGATGTTTAGAACTCAAGAACATGTTTGGGATTTGGAGTGAGAAATACAACTCCTCTTTTATGTATTTACAAATTTTTATAGGAGGATTAGATAGATAGATAGATAGATAGAGTCATAGTAAACTTAAATTACTGATAGAATTTATTCTATAAGGATCTATTCAAATTATATAACTTGGTAGAGTGTTGAGAGTAAACTGGATTTTTCTCTTTTGTAGGGATTTTTGTTATTGTTTATACAGTATTTGACACTTGTGCAGTGCCAGCTACCAAAATCTGGCACACACCCAGGATCCCAATACACAGGAGGCTAATACGGAATTCTGGACTAGACTACATAGCAGGACCTTGTCTCAAAATAATCACACCTCAAATTAATATCTCTGCCCACCTGTTAGCATATGTTCCTGATAGCAATGTACATGCCTATCTGATAGAAAAGATACATTTTCTATGGTCTAAATAGCATCTCATTCTCTTTATTCCTCCCTCTTCTTATTTTTTTTAACTTTTATCACTTTTTTTGCCAGTCTAAACAGCATCTCCTTCTCTTTGTTCCTCCCTTCCTCTTTTTTTTTTACTTTTTTTTTTTTTTTGCCAGTCCTAGGGCTTGAGGACAGGGCCTTAGCACTCTCTCTAAGCTTCTTTTGCTCAGGGCTACTCTATTTGAGCCACAGCTTCACTTTCAGCTTTTTCTATGTATTCAATACCAAGGAATTGATCCCAGGGCTTCATGCATCAAGCACTCTACCACTAGGCCACACTCCAGGCCCCCCTCTTTTTTATTTTTACTTGCCCCTTCTTCCTGTCAAAAGACAAAATTACCACAAATTTAATTAGATATTCAATTGACTTTTATTTGCCATTCATTTTTCTTTTTCTTTTTTTATTGTTGGGATAAATGTATAGAGGGATTACAGTTACATTTGTCAGGTAGTAGGTACATTACTTCTCATACATTGGAACCCCCTCTCCTGGTTTTGTCTCCCTTTCCCTTCCCCACCCCTTCCCAAACATCTTGTTCACCTCCCCTTTCCCATTCCTCTTTCAAATAAACAAACATTATATATATATATATATATATATATCAGGTAAAAAAGTCAGATACAGTAACAATATGAAATTAACAATAAGGGCAAAAAAAGAGAAATAACATTACTATGTTATTAAGAACAACAATCATACAAGATTTGTAATTCATTTTTCAAGGAAGCCTCCATTCTATAGAGTGAGCTCACTGTATAAATTCTATTTTACTGAGGATAAGGAAAACAGAACAGGAGGGAGAAAACACCTGATTGATTGACATCCATTTATTTCAGGCTAGTTTTTATTTTTCTGGTTAGGGTTGAGACAGGAGTGAATTTCTTAATGATCAAACTTGAATAGAATTTCCTGTTTCCAGGAGAAAAAAAATGGTCTGTTGGAGGAATCTATTTTGTTCCTTAAAATATGTTTGGTTATGTGGTATTTTACATAGCATGATACCATAAAGAAGCTGGAGGTTTTCAAGAGGCAGAAAAGAAGAGAGAATGATCTTAGAATGCAATAAGGAGCAGTTAAGATGCTTCCCTCACTTCTGTGGCCTTTATGGTCTGTAGGAGATTAGGGTAAAAAGAAGAATTTCAAAATAGTATTTTGGAACATTGATCCATTTTTCAGGAGCAAATATAAGCGACAGTAGGTTTAGATTCGGGTCCCAAATGTGTGGACTAACTCCAGTAGGAAAGGAGTGATCCTTGAGGTTTGGGTCTTCCAACAAGATTTTCATCAACAAATATGATAGGACATGATAGGGTTCATTAAAATGACCTTGAAAACATGGTGTGGGCTTTGGTGAGCCCATAGTGAGGGAATCTTGATAGGAGAATTCAGAGCCCATATACCATTTGGTTTTTGTTGTTGTTGTTGTTGTTGGTCATGGAACTTGAACTCTGGGCCTGGGTGCTGTCCCTGAGCTCTTCAGCTCCACTTCTGGCTTTTTTCTTTTTCTTTTTTTTTTTTGCCAGTCCTGGGCTTGAGCTCAGGGCCTGAGCACTGTCCTTGGACTTTCTCAAGGCTAGAGCTCTACCACTTGAGCTTCAGCACCACTTCTGGCTTTTTGTCTATGTATGTGGTGCCAAGGAATCAAACCCGGGTCTTCATGCATGCTAGGCAAGCACTCTACCACTAGGCCAAACTCCCTCCCCCCCCCCATATACCATTTGTAAGCATGTACGGGAAGGAGATGTAGTTTCTCTTAGCCTCTGGTGGCCTCTCTGATGTAGTAGTGTTGAGGATAAAGGATCTGAGTTAGTGAAACTGGGAAAATTCTTGTATCTAGACACCATGTGGAACTGCTCCAGTTTGTAGCACTGAGATTGGCTGGGGAATGGGGGCATTCGTGAAGATCCTTCTGACCACTTTCTCCTGGTAGATTCAAAGAAGGTCAAATAAGGAAATGGATCACCAGTTTATCTACTTGCTTCTCAGACCACGGAGGATGTGATCCAGGGTCAGATGTTCTGCTCTTGACCAGAGTTGAAACATACAAATTCTGTGAGATGAAAGAGAAGAAAGATCTTTCATTAGAAACTCAACAGAGGAAAAATGAATCAATGCTGGTGGAAATAATTAGAATTTATGATTGTCTTATATCAAAGACCCAAATCACAATGTCTTGAGCTACCTAAAGATTTTCTCCTCCTCTGAAAGAAAAGGGGGAAAACATGATGATTTGGAGGGGATGGGGAGGGGAAATGGGGACAAAAACACGAGAGGGGGATCAATGTGTGAGAAGTAATGTACCTACTACCTGACAAATGTAACTGTAACTCCTCTATACATTATCCCAACAATAAAAAAAAAGATGATAAAAAAGGACAATGTAAAAACCGGCATAAAATTTTCATTATCATCAAAGACCAAGACTTCTTTTTTTAAAAAAAAAAGTCTATCATCTTAGCACATAATATATTTTCCATAGCATTATATAAATACTATATAACAGTATAGCTTGGATACCTAACAAACTTAGATACTATCCTTCAAGTCTGTTTCTTAAGATAAAGAGGAAAGGGTAAAAGTAAAGAAGCACTCTATCCATTGAGACAGTCTCCTCCTTTCAAAAACCCAACACAACTTAACTATTTTTTGGCACTTCACAGTCTGTCACCATAGCAAAATACAAAGTGATATTAAAGTAAGATTACTATCATAAATTACGATTGGCAGTGGATAGTAGGATGAAAGATGTTGGGGAAAAGTTGGAAGGATCAAGGTCAAAATAACAGTAGAATACTGAAATTTTACTGCAGAAGTTATGCAATGTGGCAGAGCCAGGATACAGCCCTAAGGTGTAAGATTGGGGCTGATTATGAATTGTTCTGGAAGCATCTGTCCTGGAAAAGGTCTCTTGTCGTTTGCTGGAGCACAGTCTGTAGAATCACAGCAGCTGCAGGTTGCAGTTACCTCCTTTTTTCAACTACTCAGCCATCATTGCCTATTTAGGGCCAGATCCCTTACCTACTTTAAATTTCCCCCTTATAGGTAGCAAGAGTGACATTTTTTGGACACTGCATTTAATAAATTTTTAATTACTGCATAATAACTAAGGAATGATGGTGTATTATTGATTGCTTATCACTTTATTTAGCTAATTATGTTCCAATTGTTTTGCATTTTATAATAGTGAGAACATGCCCCCGTCTCCATCAGCCTAAACATGGCCGGATCAGCTGTTCCTCAGGAGAAATGTCCTACAACACCACTTGCTTGATTGCCTGTGATGAAGGATACAGGCTAGAGGGAAGTGCTAAGCTTACCTGTCAAGGAAATGCACAGTGGGACGGCACTGAAGCCCGGTGTGTGGGTGAGTCCCCAGAAGGGGTTGGCGATCCTTGGATGACTGGCGCCAACTTTCCTCTGATTTTTCCAAGATTCTCGAAAGGCCATAACCTAATTCTTGGTTCAACACATGTTATTATAAATACTTAGACAAATACGTTGTTTATTCCTCCCTTCTGATGAAAGTAATTCCACACTAATCTTAGTTGTCCAACTCACTGAAGTGTAGACCTTCACATGGCAATCTTTTCTTAACTGAGACTAACCTCAGTAGATATTTTTAGTCAAATGCTGGCCAGCATGCAGGCACTATCCCAGTACCTACCATACCCCTAGATACTCTGGAATCAGAGACAGAAGAGTTGAGGTGTGAGGCCATTCCCAGCGAAAGTTAGGGAAAGCCTGTCTTATAAACAGGCCACGTGAGTAGAGCATGCCAGCACTTACAATTACTTAGGAGGGAGAGGTAGAAAGGACCCTGGCTCCAGGCCAGCCTTGGCATAGTTAGTGTGACAAACTAAAAGCAAAAGGCTTGGGGGAAAATTACTCAAACTCTAGAGTGTTTTCCTTGCAAGTGAAGGCCCTAAGGAAATGCAAATTCTAAAAAAGAGGGAACTCAAAAGTACAATTACTTTCCAACATAGAAAGAAAAACATTATCATATTAGTAATTATTCTTCCAAAATTGACTGAAGTCTTAATGACAGGGAAATCCTTTTGAACTTTTAAGAAATTCTCCTGCATATTGATTCAGATACATTGATTCTTATACATACTTTGATTAAAATAATGGAAAGCTCTTCAAGTCAACTAACCAAGCTGTTATTATTTTGTCACTGACTTGACAACATTACCAAAAAATAGTAGTAATCTATAGACTATTTGTGTGAGTAGCTATAATAACAGTCCACAGATTTAATCAATATTAAGCTCCATTCTGTAGTCTGTAAGTGAGAATAACTACTTTCTGTATAGAACTGCAGCTGATGCATGTGACATGCTTAGGGTAATACCCTGCACTTAATAGTTATTGAATAAATGGTAGCGATCATTACATGGGAAATACAACTGAAAATGTAAACAAAATTGCCAGAAGAATCTGATCTAACCCATAAGTGTGCACCTGGCACATTTATATGAGCATCTTCCATTCAGTCTTAGCCTTGGTTTGTGCATTTTGTCTGTACTCCACCTAGTCCATTTTCTATCCTTTTATTTATACTGAAGATAGCATTAAGGATCAAGACTTTAAGTATAACACAGTGAATTTAGAGAGGGCACAAATACTCTTCTCCTTCTACACTAGATTAAAAAATAAGACCAGAGGGCTAGGAGTTTAGCTTAGTGGTAAAGTACTTACCTAACATGCACGAAGACCCGGGTTCAATTCCTCAGTACCACATATATAGAAAAAAGCCAGAAATGGCACTGTGGCTCAAGTGGTAGAGCTCTAGCCTTGAGAAAGCCCAAGGACAGTGCCCAAGCCCTGAGTTCAAGGCCCAGGACTGGCAAAACAAAATAGCACCAAAAAGCTCATGAAATTAAACTTGATTGCTGAGTATATCAATCAAGCCATAAAAGATAAGACTCAATTTACTTCTACATAAAATAATCTACAAACTAAATGAAGATGCATCAAGCAAATGATGAAAGGCAGAAGCAGCATTGTTTAAAATGATCAACTATCTCAAGGCTTTGATAGCCTGGCAAAATTAACTTGAGATAATTAAAAGATGTAGTCCAACATGGTACATAATGCACCAAATATGCAGCATCATACATGATTATTTAATGATTTATGTCAGTCCCATGCCAGTGCAGTTTTATATTTGTTGGGGAAAAGTGACTGTAGCATTTCTCGTTTGGGGGAATTCCAACAACATTTTCTCATTTTCCTCTCCTAGAACTTCTTTGCCCTACCTTTCAGAAGCCTAAAGGTGTCATCCTAAACCCCCTCAACTGTGGCAAGCAGCCAGCCAAACCTGGGATGCAGTGCCATGTCCTGTGCCGCCCAGGATTCCTTTTATCAGGAGTTGAAGAAGTGAGATGTACCACTTCTGGAAAATGGAGTGCAAAACTCTACACCACCACGTGTAAAGGTAGATCTCCTTAGCAGTGCCGCATGAATGCAGCATTGGACTGACCCTCTTTGCAAACTCTTCTGTAATCTTAAGATAAAATGGCAGGTGTTTTCCTAATTTGCATTACGAGGATTCCTGGTTCAGTTGATACACTTATAAAATACCAAGTAATACCAGTAAAAAGAGAAAACTCGGCATAAAATTGGTGCTGGAAATCAGGCAAGTTTCTCATCAAGAGATGAAAGTCTTTGGATGACTTAAAGTCCATCTAAACCAAACAAGACTGAATTGATTTTTAAAAGTAATAACTAGTACCTGGTGCTGACAGCTCATGCCTGTAGTGCTAGATCTCCAGAGACTGAGATCTTAGCTACAGAAAGATTTAAACCCTTAGCCGAAAGATAGTTGTTGAGTATTAGGCAAGTGCATTTTCATAAAATTTCTAGGTACAAAGTTAATGCAAAAATGTTAAGTAGATTCCATAGAGGAAGGGAAATTGTACCCTAAAACAAAAGTGTCAAATTCACATTATATGTATTTACAATTCTAAATACCAGCAGAAAATGCAGCTATGGCTACAGCTGTATTTGGAGAGAAAATAAATACACATTTAAAAATCCAAATTTGGCCAACTATCACAAAATATGATTGAAAAGTTAAGTACTTTTTCAGAGTATCAGAGTGGATATTCCACCGTGCATCTTTGGAGAGGGAAATTGTTCCGGATTAAGTCCTGCAAGAAAAAGAAAATATAAGTAGCATAAAAATGCAAAGAAGCAAAAAGGTAGGAAATACAATGAAATAGATTCAGATATGTCCACTAGCAAGCCAGTGTTACATAGCTTACAATAAAGGATGTACTAGATCACATAATAAGAACCTGTCTCTTTTATATGTGGCCCTGTTACTGTTGAGACCTTTAATTAAGTATTTGTAGTGTGAATTTTCACACTACAGAGAGTACTGACTTTAATTTGTTGTTTATTTTGACATGTTCTAGGACTGTTAAATACTCCAGTTTGATAGCTTTATTTTCAAGTGTAATTTCTCTTTCTCACAGTTATTATTTATTTCCTTACTGCATATTTCTTTTGTTTTATTCAAACACATTCAATATGCTCCTATTGTATATTGTGAAAAACATAAAATTATGGTTCAGATATCTATCATCCTTCAGAGAACTTAAATTCTATTGGTGGAGAAAATTAAATTTTAAAATAATGTATTGAATTATGACTGGAAAGTACAGAAGGCTGTGGGAATTTAGGAGATGAACACTTTAAATGATTGTAGAATCAGAAATGGCTTCCTGAGCTGCAAAGTTAGAGAAGAAAAAGTAGCTATCATGGTACAGGAGGAAGAGAACATTAATTCAGGCAAATAAAAGAATATGAGAAAGACTCATATTTCCCATGGAAGCTTTCACAAACTTTCACAAGCTTCCTCCTTCTTTGACAGCAATTCAGTGGGTAAAAGAGAGACTTCAGGAAGATGACTGTACAAACAACCTAAGAGTTCAGCAACTACAAATGTAATTGGGCTAACATAAACTATGGAAGATCATTTCATATTCCAAATTAGTAAGTGATCCATTAAAAATAAGTTACAGTATTAATAGAGTCAGAGATTTACAACTTTCTTTTTTTAATATTTTTATTGTATTTAATAAAAGGGTTACATGATATTTGCCAGATAGAAGGTGCATTAATTCACATACATTGATACCCTTCCACATGTCTTGGTCCCCATTACCCTCCCCCCATCCCCCCTCTTGGTTTTCCCCCCTTCCCTGTCCAATTTCAAGTAACCAAATACAAATGTATCCAATATATCAGATAACAAAGTGAGATATTGTGACAATATGAGATAACAAAGGAACAGCAAAAGAGATGAGAGATAACATAGCACCTTAAGGACAGCAATCATTCATTATATGGCTCTTGTTTCAATATCCTAGAGGTCCATTCAATTAGCTTCATACTATATGGCCTTATGTATCAAGTTTTTGCTCTATTGCAAATCTTTGCTATTAGAGCCCAAGGTTTCTACTGGTTATGATGAATGATTTACAACTTTCTAAAGTAACTTTGTAATACATAATCAAGATACTGATTAATTTGTGTATTTGGGAGACCAGATGTCGAGGCTCCTGAGATCATCTGTCCTCAGGACATAGAGGCTAAGACTCAGGAACAGCAAGACTCTGCTAACATCACCTGGCAAATCCCAACAGCCATTGACAACTCTGGAGAAAAGGTCAGGTTTGCATAAGTAACTGCATTCTTTTCAAATAGATCCTGCATATGCTATGCATGTGCTCAATATGGAATTTTTATGCTATTTTAATAATGATAAAATAATACCTAAAATTTCCTCATTATTTATAGGGGAAAATTAAGGCAATCTGTTGAGTCCCACCAAAGTAAAATAAGAAAATTATTGTTTAACTTTATAGCCATCTTAGGTTATGCTAGGATACTCTGATTTTCATTCCAGTATATTTATTCTTGGTTGATTGTTAGCTTTTCACACTAGATCCTTTGGCATTTGTTTTATTGCCACATTTATAGTTGTTTCTCAGACTAAGTCTGTAGTTACATGGTTTGGTGTTTGTTGGCAATCCTTTATACCACGACTGTCACCACTTGTGTGGGATTTCTGATTCAGCTCTTGTTTACAGAGCTTTTGCAAGTTCAAGAATATCTTCTATTTCCATAGTAGCATTTAATGATGAAGAGAGTTTGGTGTAAGATGATGATTCTCCCCTCTCAGGAAATATTTTTTCCAAATGCCATGGGAATCTTCTATTATGCATGCAGTCTTCTAAGATTTGTGTAGTTGGTAGCGGTTTCTTTACTCACTTTGCCTGCTACATAAACAAGACTCCTTTTATCTGGAGTGTAGGTTTCTTCAGCTCAATTTTTTTTTGCTGTAACTTGATGGATTCTTCTGATTCCCTTCATTCTACTTTATCACTTGGGACTATCACACAAAGATCTGGGTTTGATTCCTCAGTTACCACATACATAGAAAAAGTTGGAAGTGATGCTGTGGTTCAAGTGGTAGAGCTCTAGCTTTGAGAAAGCCCAAGGACAATGCTCAGACCCTGAGTTCAAGCCAGAACTGGCAAAAAAAAAGCAGATAAAATTTATTACATCACAATACTGGAATAAATTAAGCTAAAAATATAATTCAAAAAAGAAAATTATGTTGTAATGTCTTGCAAATATAGTGTAATCTTAGACTGAGACATTAAGAAACTGAGACTGGGGGCCAGGAGTGTGGTCTAGTGGTAGAGTGCTTGCCTAGCATGCACAAAGTCCTGGGTTTGATTTCTTGGTACCACATACACAGGAAATGCCAGATGTGTTGCATTGTCTCAAGTGGTAGAGCTCTAGCCTTGAAAAAGCTCCAGGACAATGGCCCTGAGTTCAAGCCCCAGGACTAGTAAAAAATAAAGAAACTGATATTGGATATATCTCAGTGGTAGAGTGTTTGCCTCGTATATATGAAGCCCTTGGTGGATAATCAGAAAGAAAAAGAATAAAATCTGAATTAAAGTAATGATCTAATACCATTAAATCTTCTTTCTAAAGACTTTGACAACAACATGATAATATCTGACAATGGAAATGCAAATTCTTAGTATGCTTTGGAAAGACATGCTTGTACTTTCCATCAAAGAAATGTTAGTGGTCAGGAGTTAATTCTGTTCATAGACATTTATTATAAGGAAATAATTTTTTAAATATTTATTTAAAAGCTATCAGTACAAAATAGTCCATCCTAGACATATTTGCAAAGTGAGACATTGGAACCAAGCTAATAGCCTTCAACAAAAATTTTCCTTTGGGGCCAAGAGTTTGGCCTAGTGGTAGAGTGCGAACCCGGGTTCAATTCCTTGGTACCACATACATAGAAAAAAGCTGGAAATGGTGCTGAGGCAAAGCTGGAAACGGTGCTGAGGCTCAAGCAGTGGAGCTCTAGCCTTGAAAAATCCCAAGAACAGTGCTCAGGCCCTGAACTCAAGCCCAGGACTGGCAAAAAAGAGTTTTTTCCCTTAAAAAATAATCAATTATTTGTTATGCAGAACAATATGGAAACATTTAAAAGTCATCTTCAGTTTTAAAGGCTATGTAAGAACATGAAAATGCTTAAAGATATGCAAATATTTTAAGAATGTGCAAATGTTTAAGATATTTATACAATGTTCATAAGCATGCTAACAATACAAACTATGCAAGTAGTCTATGAAAAATGCATCAACAAGCTCTGCCTCATTTCCTTCCCTTTTCTGCCTAGAGATCTTTTATTATTTTAATATTACTGTGCCAATGATGTAGAAATCAAAAGGAAATGAACCTACAGGTACTGTTGACATTAATTTTAACCTTCAAAATTTTTGTCTCCAAAAGGTGTCAATCCATGTTCATCCAGCTTTTACCCCACCCTACCTTTTCCCAATTGGAGAAATAGCCATCACCTACACAGCAACTGACCTATCCAACAATCATGCCAGCTGCACTTTCCTTATCAGGGTTATTGGTAAGTCTTCTTCAAATGATGCACATGATTTTGGACACAGAGAGAATGGGGGAGGGGGAGGGAGGGAGGAATGGAAGGGAAAAAAATCAATGGAACGCTTTTCCTGGAAAGGTTGGCTAGTGAGGAAACAACTTTTTCACGGTCCATTTGGAACCGAGATAGCAATTTGTCAGTCAATACATACACATTTTAAGTGTATATTAATGAGATGGTTCACTTCCTGGCCTTGTGTAAGCTTTTGCAAGATTTCAACAGAATTATACCAAAAAGCCACAGGGCCGGGGTTCACAGAACTGCCAACGTGTTACACCCTAGTTATTAAACTGCCAGTTTATTAAACTTCTAGTTTATTATATATTATTATATTTATAATATATTATATAGTATGTAAACTGCTAGTTATTGAACTGGTAGTGCAATAATTGGGTGAGGAGATGAGAAGGATACTGGATTGTTTTCTCTGCCTCTTGTGGTTCTAGTCATTACTTGTAGGTGGCTGTTACTCCTGTGCGGGGCTCAAATTCCTTCCCTAAATTCTTCTCACTTATGAACCCTCATTGTTTTTCTTTACTGACATCCAAAAAATTCTCCCACATTCAACCTGGACTTTGAAACCTGTCTCACCTAGCCCATCTCAAGTCTTCTTTTCAGTCTGATTTCTAATGCTTATGTAACAGACTCAGAGTTCTTTAACTTCTTCAGAGGATCACATCCCCTCTCCATTTCCTCTGTTCCAGACCCACACTTTATTCTTTGTCTTCACCTAAATTTTATCTACCTTAACCTCCTGAGTCTTTGGCTGTGACCTGCCAGCCTTTCAGCATTCTCAGAACCTCACTCATCTGTTGCCTGCTATATAGCATATGGTCCTACCATGAACTATCAACCTTATCTTGACCTTCCAGATAAGAGAGGGAAGAGGAGAATGACTGGTTTTTACCGTTTTCACTCCTGCAGTTTATCCGGGAAAGTTTTCTGGTCATCCCTGGATGGATTTCCTCAATCACTGTGGGCAGAACCCACAGATTCAGTGGTCATCACATCTGGAATGCTTTCTACACAGCTGTGATCACAGCAATTTTAGGATCCTGATATTTCTTCAACAAAGAGTAGCCTAGCAAAATACTTTCTTTTGATGGTGGAATTGCAAATCAGGTCTATCTCCTCATCAAAGAAACCACAGCAACAGCCTTGTTTCTTACAAGGTCAAATTACTCTGCGGATTTCCTTCTTTCTCCAAAGCCCCTTCATTGTTTCTCAGATTGTGACTTCTCCATCTGGTTTCCTGTTCTTTAGATGAGGAGCCCCCTGTCATAGACTTGTGCAGATCTCCACCTCCAGTCCAGGTCTCAGAGAAGGAGTATGCTGCCAGCTGGGATGAGCCTCAGTTCTCAGACAATTCAGGTGAGACAGGAGGATTGTGTGATCATCACAGTAACCCTGAATTCTTTGTTTTTTAAAAGCTCTTTAAGAGGATAAAGGAAGTGGAAAGCAAATCACCACTGTCTTAAGTAGGATGGATAATTATGTGAGGTAATGTGTTTTAATGGTAGTATAATTAAACATTGTTAATCTTTTCTGTCCACTGGGGTTTCTATTTGTTTGAAATTTGATGAACATTTATTAGAGCTATGCTAGGTTTTTTTTTGGTAGCTGGAAGTATTCTAATTGATTGATTGCATATTCAAGCTTATAATTCCTTTAAGAATGAACTCTGAAAATCTCTCACACAAGCTATATATTCATACTCATTCTTAAACTTGAGCCAAATAAGTTATAAAAGGCCATTGGGGGAAAAAAAGTAGAGAAGAAAAGGTAAGCAAATGTAACAGAAATTCACCTTAAAAGTTTTTACTGAAACCCAGAAAAACAGCAATAAAAAATGGTAAATATGTTTCTTAAGCCCTCGATGTTCTAGCTGATTTGCTCAAAGAAAAATCATATCACAAGTATGCCTCAACTTAATGGAGCTTTGGTGCCTGCTACTCCTATATCATAGAATATATAACAACTCTTTCCTTTTCTTCTAGTGAATATGTCAACAGAAATGGAAAGCCCTGCTGATTTGCATATAGAGAAATTGAAACTTCAGATCACATAAAGACAAGTAAAATAAAAAATGCCCCATTTTCTTTCTTTCCTAGGCTCTGACTTGGTCATCACCAAAAGCCACACACAAGGAGACCTCTTTCCTCATGGGGAGACTATAGTGCAGTACACAGCCACTGACCCCTCTGGCAATAACAGAACATGTGACATCCACATTGTCATAAAAGGTATTCTCCTCATAAGATCCCCTCCCCGACCAAACCCAATTAACATGCTATAATATCTGATTACTATAGTCTTCTGTCTTGTGAAAGAAAATGGCCTGGGCACACTAGATTTTTCAAAGTTAAAATACTGATAGATTTTAAGGCTTCCAGAACTGACCTTATGAAAGAGATATTTTCTTCCAAAAGTCATTAACAACCATTTACCATCTTACTAACATTTTTCTCTAAGTGACAAAGTGTTATAGTGATCTAATTTGCATGCTTAAAGAAGCATTCTGAAAATGGTTTTACTACATGAAACTACTATACATTTTTCACTTTTATCAAAGAAATGCCAATAATAATCCACCAAATTCATAAGTACTTATGAACTATGCAAAATTCCTAGTACACATAGATGTAAGTTTTGATGAGTGCCCAGACTGAAGCCAAAAATAGCCAAGGACACCTTCTTATGCTAAGGATATGTAGGAAAATATTCCTAGAGATAGTGGCAGATAGGAAGACTCCATTAAAAAAAAAAGAACTCAGCTTGTGGCCAGGAGTATGGCCTAGTAGTAGAGTGCTTGCCTGAAGCCCTGAGTTCGATTCTCAGTACCTCCTACACAGAAAAAAACTGAAAGTAGTGCTGTGGCTCAAGTGGTAGAGCGCTAGCCTTAAGGAAAGCCCAAGGACAATGCTCAGACCTTGAGTTCAAACCCCAGAATTGGAAAAAAAAAAAAAAAAACTCAGCTTAAACATCTGAAATTTTGCATAGCACTGTGTATGAATAATACCATGTTAGTTTTTTCATATATTTTTATTGTAATTAATAGAAGGGTTACATTATATTTGCCAGATAGAAGGTACATTAATTCAAGTACATTGATACCCTTTCTCATGTCTTGGTCCCTATTTCCCTCCCCCCACCCCCACCCGTCATCTTGTTTTCCCCCCTTCCCTATCCAATTTCAAATAAGCAAATAAAAATATATCCAATATATCAGATAACAAAGTAAGATACTGTAATAATATGAGATAATCAAGGGACAGCAAAAGAGATGAGAGATAACATAGTACGTTAAGGACAACAATCACTCATTATTATATGGCTTTTGTTTCTATATCCTAGAGGTCCTTTCATTTAGCATCATACCATGTTATTTTTAACACAGCTTCTCCCTGTGAAGTTCCCTTTACACCTACAAATGGGAATTTTACCTGTGCCCAGGATAATGCTGGAGTGAACTGCACGTTAAGTTGCCTGGAGGGCTATGATTTCACAGAAGGGTCCACTGAGCATTATTATTGTGCTTTTGAGGATGGCATTTGGAAGCCACCATATTCCACTGAATGGCCAGACTGTGCTAGTAAGTTTGAATTTTATTCTGGACTCCTTTATTGTGTATTTGCATGCATACTTTTGTTAAGAGGATACTTGCCTTTCATTGATGATTAGTGAATAAGAGGTCATGAGTTTGAAATGTTTGTGAATAAGAGAATTCTTTCCTGAGTTTAAAATATTAGCCACCACAGTCATATTCTAGACCAAGTTGTCCTAAGAAAGTAGAACCATCTCGGCTAGCTCCTGATTTATCAGAAGTACAGGAAGAGATTGTTAGCATGTAGTTCTTGACCTGTTAATATGAAATTTTCCGTTCATTTCTAGAAAAACCTGTATTTAAATTTCCCATATACATTATTGGAAAAATAGAACTATTGCATTCTGATTAAATTTGGTGTTGATTTAGAGCTATTCTGAAACGTTGCTCTAAGTTACTCAGCCAAGGTACCAGTGGCTCATGCCTGTAAGTTTAGCTATTCAGGAGGATCTGGGGATCAGTGATTGAAGCCAGTCCAGTCCATTATTCCATAGAAAGGTAAATCTTCATTTTAAAAACACTAACCAACTGAAGCTGTTTTGCCCAACATTTTCCAGTAAAACGTTTTGCAAACCATGGGTTCAAATCCTTTGTGACACTGTACAAAGCAACTCGCTGTGATGATGTGGACCTGTTGAGAAAGTTTTCTGAAGCCTTTGAGACTACCCTGGGGAAAATGGTATGTCAGTAGCGTCCTTTATTTTATGTCGTATTTTAAAGGATGCTGTGAAGGTTATCACAGCCTTCCTCTGTATTGTTGACAACTAAAATTCTCTCTAATTTCTCTATTTGTGATTCAAAATTGCACCTCATGTTTATGATTACTCATTAATTTTGCACTTCTGGAATTCATGATAAGCATTTAAGTGTTAATTTGGAAAAAAAATGCTCCAATTCAGAAAGTCAGATACACAAAGATCTCTGTGGTTTGAGAATACCTGTCCTATAATTTAAAAATCTAGCAAAAACACCTAACATTGAGACTATATTCTTTTATGATGAGGAGTGAATTGAACATGTGAAGGATTTTCTTTTTCATATGTGTTTGTTTAGATCTCTTTCAAGAATTGAAAAATGTAGACTTATATATTTAATTATATTAAATATTCTAAAGGCAGGAAACAGGTTATGTACAGATATTTGAATGTCTGATGGAGTAGGTAGTACTTTATTTGCTAACAAGTATTTTATAGTATATACTTACAGTTTTTCTTTTTCTTTTTGCCAGTCCTGGGGCTAGAACTCAAGGCCTTGGACAGTGTTTGCTCAAGGCTAGCACTCTGCTACTTGAACCACAGCACCACTTCTGGCTTTTTCTTTTTATGTGGTTCCCAGTAATCGAACCCAGGGCTTCATGCATGCTAGGCGAGCACACTACCATTAGGCCACACTCCTGGCCCAAAGTTATCATTTTTACAAGTATTTTATAGTACTATTTGCCATGAACCAAGTATTGTTATAAATACATTAACTGTATTAAGTTGCATTCATTTAATAAACACCTTTTTAAGGCTTTATTTAAATTCCTTTGATAATATTAAATTCCAAAGAGAAAAATAGTCATTGTTACCAGCAGGAAACCAACAAAATCCTACACTCATTAGGCCTCTGTAACTATTTATCTATGCTTAAAACTCTCAAGCCCATTCTGCCTTAGCACCTTTATGGGTATGGTATAATTAATATGTGCACATTATTTCCTTTTAAGCATTGGTCAGAGTGGCAGGAGCAGAGGATTGTGGGATGAGCAGTAGAGATCACATGGGTAGAAAAATAAGAGCTGAGGAAAAAAATCAACTGGAAATCCTTGAAAGTCATGGTAAAGACTGATATGTCTTTTGAGTGAGATGGGAATTTTTTATTGAAAGATTTTATTAACATTGATTTTTTACATCATATTTCAGATGTCAAGTTTAACAAGTAAGTATTCAAGAATGGGATCTCCTTGTGCAATCACTGGCACACAAATTTAAGAACAAAATGAAAATTAAGCTGAGAGTTTGTATGTCATAGAAACATATCAATCTATACAATATAACATTATGTCTATACAGTATATATCCCATCATAGATTTTTATGTCTATGTAGTTATGTTTATATCTCTAAGATCATATCAATGACCTTGAGTATCAGAGTATTGAGTCATTGCTTCTGTACTGTTTGGATCTAATATCCATATATCAAGGAGACCATGCACCTTTTGTTCCTTTGTCCTTGGCTTATCTCACTCAACATGATTTGCTCTAGTTTCATCCATTTCCCTGTGAATGCCATTATTTTTCTTGTCTGGCGGCTTTGTAGAATTCCATTGTATATATGTACCCATTTTTTTGTATTCATTCATCTCTGGTGGGGCATCTGAGTTGCTTCCATTGCTTAGCTATTGTGAATAGTGCAGCGATGAACATGGCTGCGCAGGTGTCCTTATCATATCCTGGGTTATGATGCTCAGGGTAGATGCCTAGGAGTGGTATGGCTGGATCATAGGGAATGCCTATTTTTAGTTTTTTGAGGAGCCTCCAAACTGCATTCCAGAATGATTGTACTAGTTTACATTCCCACCAGCAGTACAGTAGAGTTCCTCTTTCTCCACATCCCCTTGTCTGAGTTCAGAATATTGGTCATTCTGATTGGGGTAAGGTGGTATCTTAGGGTTTTTATTTGCATTTCCTTTATGACCATGGGCGATGAGCATTTACTCATCTGTTTCTTTGCCATTTTAACCTCTTCTTTTGATAGGTCTCTTTTTAGTTCCCTTGCCCATTTTGCGATTGGTTTGCAGGGTTTGGGGGGGATTAGTTTCTTGAGTTCCCTGTAGGTATTGGATATTAAGCATTTTTCTGGTGTGTTACTGGTAAATATCTTTTCCAAGTTGGTTGGCTGTCTTTCTACTTTAGTAGCTGGGTCTGACTGTGCAGAAACTTTTTTATTTTTAGGTGGTCCCATTTGTCGAATCTCTATCCAATCTGTTGTGAGCCTGGGACTCTTGTTCAAGAAGTTTTTGCCTGTGCCTATGAGTTCCAGTGTCTCTCCTACTTATCATGTAGTGGTTTCAGGGTTTCAGGTCTAATATTGAGGTCTTTGATCCATTTCTGACTAGCAGTCTGGCAGGCAGACAGTAGAGTCAAAGGGCCTGGGGAGAAGTAATGAACAGGGTCAAAAACAGGAGTGTAAGCCAGGTACAATAGTGGCACATGGCTGTAATCTCAACACTCAGAAGACAGGATTACTAGTTCTAGACCAGCCTCTGCTACATAGTGAGTTTCAGGCCAGCCTCAGCTACACTGCAAGACACTGTCTCAGAAAAAGAGGAAGAGGAAGAGAAAGAAGAAAACCACCATGACCATCATATGAGTTATAGGCTAAAAGTCTAGAGACAGAGCTATCCTAAGATTCCTGGGCTTCCTGTGGTGAGGGATGTAGAAGAGATTAAAAAGGACAAAGCTAATGTAAGCAGTTAAAGGCTGCAGAAGAAGAGAGGGGACGAGAGGCATTTTCAGGAACATGCAGAACCTTCTCTCCATTCCTATTTGTGGAAATGTGAAAGGCAGGGGAACGAAGAGTTTCCCCAAAGCACACAGGTGTGGTTGACATGTTGTCCTCTTCATTTGACTTGCAGGTCCCATCATTCTGTAGTGATGCTGATGATATTGAATGCAGACTGGAGGACTTGACCAAAAAATATTGCCTGGAATATAATTATGACTATGACAATGGCTTTGCAATTGGTAATTACATTCCTTAGTGTCCATGGTTTGCAAAATTGTGATGCAAAGTGGAATAATTCCAGAAGGGTTGGGTAATCTAGAAAATTTACTCTTATTAATTGGTTGAAGTGCTTTAGAATGTTTGGATAATTTGATTATGTGCTTAGCTGTTGTGGATATATTAAATTTTGGTACCAAATAACTTATAACAAAATACCAGCCAGAACCACAGAATAACAAAATAGTGTCATGTTGTCATATTAAAATTAAAATATAGTAAAATTAAAATATGGGTATCATAAATGAGAATTACAATGCTTGTACTAGACCAATTTAAATGACAGTCAACTGACATTGTAATTAGACATTGAAAGTGCCACACATTCATGTCATCTATAATGCTTTTATTCTATATGCATTTGGTGTAGAAACTACCACACTTTGCAAATACGTTGTAGATTTGGCAAATAATCTGGTTTTGCCCATAGCATTCTGTCTAGATCCATTAAATTTATATAGAAAGCCAATTTTCTTTGTAGCAAGTTGTAAAAGGAAATAGAAATGGACCAGAATTCAGCACTTACTCTTGTTTACTATTAAAGCTGGAATAATTATTAACTCAAAGACAGTCACATACATGCCTATGTATTTACAAGGGGACCTTCTTTTAGAGTAAGTATTTTAGTAAAATCATGTTTAATATGAGGTGTCCCAAAATTACATTATAATATGACATTTTAGACAAAACTCTGTATGTGATTCAAGTCCTTTAAATGGTCAAAGTGCAGTTTGACTCAAAACTTACATGTAGGAGGATGCTACTGTACAATCATTTCTCTCTACCCCACATGTCAGGACCTGGAGGCTGGAGCACAGCTAACAGGCTGGATTACTCTTACGATGACTTTCTAGACACTGTGCAAGGTACAAACACTGGTCTGAGCCAAGCCAGATCTCCACGGATGGCCAGAAATGCCCCATCATCTGACCACAAAATCCGGTTAATTTTTAACATCACAGGTAAGGATAGACTTTCTGTTTGAAAGGTAATATTAAGTGAGATTTGGAGTCAGAAATCTAATTCTCAAATCTCTAATTAGTATTATTATTACCAAATGACCTCAGAACTGAGAATTAGAGACAGCATCCTCAACCAAGTTTTGCCTTGGAGCTGTTGCTTTGTTATGTTTAATTCCCATCGTGGTGTGAACTAAGTATGTTTTTACGTTCAAATTATAGCCATTTATTCTGTGGTAGTAACGATCTCTGCTTAAAAGAAGATGAAAATTCAACATCTGAAAGGAATTAAACTATATTAGCCAGGTGTTAGTGCCCATGCCTATAACCTAGCTCCCCAGAAAGCTGAGAAATCAGGATTATTCTTGAAGCCATCCAGAGCAGGAATCCCATGAGTCTCTAATCTCCAGTTCACCACTAAAAAACTGGAAGTAAAGGTATACTTCACGTGGGCGAATGCCAGCCTTGAATGAAAAAGCCAAGCATAGAATTCAAGGTTCTGAGTTCAAGCCCCAGCACTGGCATACACACAAACAAAAAGTAGAGTTTCTTTTTTATTTTTTGCCAGTCCTGGGCTTGGGCTCAGGGCCTGAGCACTGTCCTTGGACTTTCTCAAGTCTAGAGCTCTACCACTTGAGCCTCAGCACCACTTCCGGCTTTTTTCTATGTATGTGGTACCAAGGAATCGAACCCAGGTCTTCATGCATGCACTTTAACCACTAGGCCAAACTCCCGGCCCAAAAAGTAGAGTTTCTTACAGTTGCCCACATGCTAGTTATTCAGGGAGTGGTAATTAAATATACTATGAGTTTTCCTTGAAGAACTTTTTAAGATGCCATTTCTTTTGATAAAAGCAAAGCATAAAGGACTTTCTAAAACATCAATATGTTTGTTCTGTTTTATTTTGTCTTATTTTTATCTCAGCTAGTGTGCCATTGCCTGATGAAAGAAATGATACCCTTGAACTGGAGAACCAGCAACGACTGATTAAGACACTGGAAATGATCACAAATCAGCTGAAAAGGACACTTAATACAGAGCCCATGTATTCCTTCCAGCTTGCCTCAGAGAGGCTGGTGGCTGACAGCAATTCACTAGAAACAGAGAAGGCCTTTCTCTTCTGCAGACCAGGCTCGGTGCTGAGGGGACGCATGTGTGGTAAGACTTTTTCTTGAGATCACAAAGGTACAGTGTAAAATGAGTATGACCACTTTTCAACTCGTACATAAAGAAAATTGGCAGGAAAAAGACATTTTCTTCTTTTGGTGTGACTTTTAGTACTATGGTTTCAAAGGACTCAAGCAAGCACTGCAGGTCAGCACAAGAAAATATTTTAGGGGAGAAACTCAAGCCTTATTTTTATAAATAGATCCTCCTACCTCATAACTTTTAGCAGTTGTTCCAAGGATGAGCCAGGAGACCCTTTGAATCTGGTGGGTTGACAGTTCCAAGGAAACTACAAATGCTTATAGTGTAGACTTCGGTAGGGCACTGTGGGTACTTGATTCATTTTTCTCATCGTCTTACTCAATTTCTACTGAAAACATGCCACCATTTATCACATCTAAAATTTTCACTTCATCACTTCAATGAACCATAGGAACTTTAACCTTGTTTGGGAGGGTACCATTTGCTTTCTGAGAGTCAGATTTTCACAAAATTAAGTATATTTTTGTTCATCACTTCAAAAAGACACCCCATACTCCTTAAGCAGTCCTTAACGCCCAAGTCCCACATGGTTTAAGGCCTGCTCTCACTGCCACCATCTAGATCAGTTGCAGCCTCTTCCCCCAAAGAAGTCATTTCTAGGTAGTAGAATCTCTGCTTACTAATCTCAATTGATGAAGATGAGTCTTCTGTTAATCTCTTGGTAGACATGGCTCACGAGTCCTTTCAAGAAAACTGCCTTTAATAGTTCTTATTACCTTTCTAAGAGCTCTGCTGGGTTTTCATGTGGCAAGTTCAATCCATCAAAAGTATATTGAAATCATTGTCAATCTGAGTATCCTCTGGGTTCCTCTCCACCTCCTACAAGAAATTAGGCATCATTTTAGCCAGTGTTTTTCATTTCTTAGGTGAGCTTCAGGCTATTTGTATCAGTATCACTGAAAATGCTTATGAAATGCAGCTCAAGTCGGGCCATAGCCAAAATAGATGCATCTGACACTTTGAGAAAAGGGGGAAAGGGAAGGGATTTGCCATTTTTAATGAGCACCAGATAATGCAAACCCATTTCAGAATCACGTAAGCAGTAATTTCAAGTATCTTCTCGATTGAATTTAATGTCCCACTTTGTACTTAGAATGTATGAGCTCTTTGAACCTGCTGAATATCCCAGGGAAAATAAATGTTCTGTTTCCCATGGCCTTTATAACTGAG
Source organism: Megascapheus bottae (assembly GCF_031878675.1). NCBI lineage: Eukaryota > Metazoa > Chordata > Mammalia > Rodentia > Geomyidae > Megascapheus > Megascapheus bottae. The sequence continues at coordinate 71,463,703 of NC_143511.1, read as the reverse complement.
AATGCTTCAGACAGGCCTTCAGATGAGAATAAATTCTACAAGTGTGAAAGGGCTCTGCTAACCTTAGAAGGTTTAATATCACTGCATTAGCTTGTTGTTGTTCCTAGAAATTAGATAAAATAGCCAACTATCTGCTTCATAAGGGGCAACATTAAGAAAAACAATTAAGAAAGTTTTTTATGTGTATGCCAGTCCTAAGGCTTGAACACATGGCCTGGGCCCTGTCCCTAAGAATCTTTTTTTTTCCCATCACTCTACACTTGAGCCACAGTGCCACTTCTGGCTTTTTCTGTGTAGTTTATTGGCGATAAGTCTCATGGACTTTTCTGCACTGGCTGACTTCAAACCACAATCTTCAGATCTCAGCTTCCCGAGTAGCTAGGATTATAGTCGTGACCCATTAGACCTTACTGAAAATATCCATTGCCTTCTTCTGGAATCTTTTTTGTTGGTGGTGGTGGTTATGGGGCTTGAACTCAGGGCCTGGGTACTGTCCTTGAGCTTTTGTTCTTAAGGCTAGTTCTCACTTTGAGCCACTGCTCCACTTCAGCTTTTCTGATGATTAATTGGAGATCAGAGTCTCCTAATCTTTCCTGCTGTGGCTGGATTCTAACCACAATTCTCAGATCTCAGACTACTGAGTAGCTAGGATTATAGGCGTGAGCCACCAGCATCTGGCCTGGAAGCATTTTTTGGTTAACTAATGATCTGGGTTAGCTTTTACCCATACATTAAGGTCTCATCACAGAATTCTCAACCGCACTCAATGAAAGTTTGAGTGTTCTCAAAAGCAAACAAATAAAAAATTAAACATACAAAATGTTAAAACTAAAATAAAAACTACTGGGAAAGGAAGGGTGGGAGAATACAGTCATAATAGTCAAAGTACGTATGTAGAAATGAACCAGATAAATTGAGGGGATGGATGAGGTTGGGAAAAATGGAAGAGAATGATAAAAGAGGGGACATTAATGAAGATACATTGTACTCGAAAACTGACATGTTGATGGCCGGGAGTTTGGCCTACTGGTAGAGTGCTTGCCTAGCATGCACGAAGACCCAGATTCGATACCACATGCATAGAAAAAAACCAGAAGTGGTGCTGTGGCTCAAGTGGTAGAGCTCTAGCCTTGAGAAAGTCCAAGAACAGTGCTCATGCCCTGAGCTCAAGCCCAGGACGGGAAAAAAAAACAAAACCTAAAAACCTGACATGTTGAATTGAAAACCTTAAAACTGATAAAAATAATTAAAGAACAAAATAATCAAAGAGCAAAACAAAATCTAAACTCCAAATCATAGTAACTACTGTTCTTGGTTTCTAGAAATTTCTGAAAAGTTTATGGGAGTGAACCTCTAGCAGTAAATTTAACTAGAGAACAATGGTACCCAGAAACAATCTTCATTCCTTTTGTGTCAGAGGAAAAGAAGAATTTGAGCGTGTTACCTGGCTACGATACCTGATTTGTGTTTCCTGCTTGTTTTCTCTACAGTCAACTGCCCTTTGGGCACTTACTATTCTCTGGAGCATTCTGCCTGTGAGAGCTGTGGGATTGGATCCTATCAAGATGAAGAAGGACAGCTGAGGTGCAAGCCTTGTCCTCCTGGAACTCGCACTGAGTACCTCCATTCCAGAAGTATCTCTGAGTGTAAAGGTATGTATGGGCTTGGCGGACAGTCTGAGCAGAAGCAGCCTAAAGTTTGTGTTCAGCTGTATTGGAAGAAAGATTTCTTCATCCATCTCTTGATTATGGCTAGGATTCCTATAAAACTAAGTTATCAGTTAATAAGAGAAGAGCATGTCGATTTATTTCTTTAAGTTTTAGGTGACCTAAAAGTCTTCATAAATGAACACATCAAGAAGTAAGGAAACTTGTGGATAGTGTGAAAGATGTTTGGATCAAGGGATGTGACCTAATGATAGTAAGTTAGAGATTACTTCACAAGACCTGTTTGTTCAGACTCTCTTTGTATTTCTATTTTCAGAGGTAAGGATATTCCTTTTCTCTAGGTGACCAAGCTGACACCCCTATGGGTGTTATGATCTGCTCCAGGAGTGAAAAGTGGGGAAAAGTCAAGAGTTCTTCCTGCTTCTATAAATTTCTTAGACTCTTTCAGCTTTAAATATCCACTATGCCATGACACCTTATTATGGAATATAGTGTTCTAAGACAGTTCAGAAATCAAAATGGCAAGTAGATTAATATAAGAACATAATTGAAAATAATTCTGTTTATTCTTTGTTTTTATAATAAAATAATACCAGAATGTTTCCTCCATTACAAAAAGTTCACTTACTTTGGAAATATTCCATTGTTCTTGCTTGAAGTCAAGCACCAATCTACATTCAGCAGAAAGCTGACACTTTTCTGTCCTTCCTTCCTTCCTTTCTTTCTTCCTTCCTTCATTTTTTCTTTCTTTCTTTCATTCCTTCTCCCATCTCTCTCTTTCTTCCTTATTTTTCTGTTTCCTTTTTTCTTTCCTTGGTGTCTTCTTCTTAATCTGTTTCCTTTCTTCCTCTCCTTTCTCTTTCTCTCTCCCTCTCTCTCTCTCTCTCTCTCTCCCTCTCTCTCTCTCTCTCTCTCTCTCTCTCTCTCTCTCTCTCTCTCTCTCTCTTTTGTGGGTCATGGGGCTTGAACAAGGCCTGGGCGCTGTCCCCGAGCTCTTCGGCTCAAGGCCACAGCCTTACCCTTGAGCCAAGCCCCACTTCCCATTTTCTAGAGGTTAATTGGAGATAAGAGTCTCAGGTCCTTTTGTGACTGGGCTGGCTTTGATCATCAGATCTCAGCCTCCTGAGTAGCTAGGTTTACAGATGTGAGCCACTGTGCCCAGCTCTTTTCCTTTCTCTTTTTTCTTCCTTTTTTCCTCTCCCTTTCTTCTTTGTTCTCTCTTTCTTCCTTCCTTTTTTCTTTTGAAACAGGTTGTCACTGTACCTAAGCCAGCCTGGAACTAGAATCACAAGCATTTACCATTGAATTTTTTTTCTTTGAATCTCAGAATAATTAGTGGAGAAGACTTTTTTGACATCTAATCATCACTAACTTGCTTTGTGTTAGAATAATATTCAATATGATGAAATTAATTCTCTGTTACCTTGGAAATAAACAGATAAATATGCATGTATTCTTGCTACTAAAATATATGGTCTTTAGAAAATGTTCACACTCTTCTTGAGAGTTTCTGATGGTAATCTCTTCTTTTTTTAACTAATATTACAGAAGACATACCTAAATAATAAAGAATTTCAAAGTTGTATCTACTAGCTATTATTGCAAATATAGGGTATGGAATTTTAATGAGAAATAATAACTCCAGGGAAGTGCTAGGTGATGGCTAAAAATGAAAAGGATTTGAAGAATAGAAACAGCAAAGGACAGTATCCTGGAAATCAGTACCCGTGGTCCAAGCCTGCTTTATAAGAAAATCTGTGTGTGCTTACGCTGCTTAATCATTTGGTGCTAATGCTGTGACTGTTTTTTTTCATATATTTTTATTGTAATTAATAGAAGGGTTACATTATATTCACCAGATAGAAGGTGCATTACAAACATTGATACCCTTTCTCATGTCTTGGTCCCTATGACTGTTTTTATTTGCCATTTCCTTCCATCCCTCTGGTGAAATAGCACCTCTACATAACCGGAGGCAGCAGAGCCAAGTCTCATTTACAGTAGCAAAGATGTGAGCGTGGTTATAAGACTTCATCCCAGTTTGGTGTTTGTTTTTATTATTCAAGAAAACACTGTATGAGTGTTACACAAGTTCCCCTGTATACAGTTCATTCTTGTGATAGAGCCTTTCTGTGATCTGCATTCCTCATGTCCCAAATATACACCGTGTTTGGCTGCCAAACACTGACAGAACAGGCCATAAAGCAAGTCATCAAGTCTAATATTTAATAGTAGAGAGAGGCAGTGTCTGTGCTTGACTATCAGGAGGAAGAGTTCTTCATGAAAATGCAGAGCCCCTTACCCAATACAGAATGAGGTGGGTATGACCCATTACTAATTACATCCTGTTTTTTTCTTCTTTTTAGCTCAGTGTAAACAAGGCACATACTCTTCCAATGGTCTTGAGACTTGTGAATCATGTCCACTGGGCACCTATCAGCCAGAGTTTGGTTCTCAGAGCTGCCTCTTATGTGCAGAACCCACTACAACGGTGAAAAGAGGAGCTGTGAACTTATCTGCTTGTGGAGGTTATCCAATCTTTAACTCTATTTCTTTCGCCTACTGGGGTCTGTAGAATATTTTCAGCTGCACAGTACATGTTTCTATTTGCACAGAATGTAAACAGCTGTCTCTTCATGGAGAATTTCTTTATAGTTACCCAGTCAACATTCCAGGACAAACATTAGACTAGAGCTATTAAACCAATGTAAGACTTGATCCCAGGCCTCATGAATAAAAGTATGACTTCGGGTCTAGGAGAAATACATCTATTTATTTATAAAATGATATCCTTTCTACTGCTCCTTGCAACTCAGAAAATAGAGAATTCTCTGAATTTGGCATTTCATTCCTTAAGGTGTTAAGGGTTCCACAGGAGATGATTCACTCTGCCTGTACATCACAATCATCTTCACATTTACGCAAGTATTTTACAAATATGAAAGCCCATTCTCCACTCCAAGACATTCTCATTTATCTTCTCTGAAGTAAAGCCTGAACAATGGTATCTCTCTAAGTTCCCTCACGTGACTCTGAAGTAACAGGAAAAGTTGAGAGTCAAATAGTTTTAGTTCTTAACTGTGAGGGCTTGTTAAGCACAGAATGTTGCATCTCATCCCCAGAATTTTGGGGTTCAGTAAGACTAAGGAACATCCTATAATTTGCATTTCTAGCTGGTTTGTGTCTATTTTATTGGTGTAGGGTTTACATGTTAAGAACTACTGGTTACTCAGGAAGCTGAGATCTGAGGATCAAGGTTCAAAGCCAGCCCAGGCACTAAAGTCTGTGAGACTCTTATCTCCAATTAACTAATAGAAAACCAGAAGTGATGCTGTGGCTCCAGGAGTAGCATGGTAGCCTTGAGCTGAAGAGCTCAGGGACAAATCCCAGGCCCAGAGGACAGGCAGTAGCCATAAGCTGAAGAGCTAAGAGACAGTGCCCAGGCCCAAAGTTCAAGCCCCATGACTGACACACACCACACACACACACACACACACACACACACACACACACACACACACACACACACACACAAAAGAACTACTGGCTTATGTAACATATATATATGTATTATATATATATAACATGTGTATGTTATACATTTCTCATATACATAGATGTTTGAATGTATTTTTCACTAACATCCCTACTGAAAATAGTTAATCTATTCAAAACTTTCTGAAGATGTAAATGAAAGGTAAAAATGAAGAATTATCATGAAACCAGGACTGGTAGTCAAGGTCAAAGTGCTGCCAGACACTACAAAGCTTTGCAACGACTTAGCAGTCAACAACACTGGATTAAAATAAGAAGTTACAAGGCTAATAGCACCTCATATGCTGGAGTGCCTACTTAGTAAGTCTGAACTCCTGATTCAAATCCCAGCACTGCCAAAATAAATAAATAAATAAGGTGGTAGACTACTTCTACTATTGATTCCGTATACTCATTCCATACACTCTTATTTAAGAACTTAAGGTTTATGGCAAACCAAGATGCTGCTCCCTTACTGAATGAATGGGTTATTTTTGGTGGCAATGGAGTTTGAACCTAGGGCCTCATGCATGCTAGGCCGTTGTTCCTCCAGTTGAGTTATACCTCCACACTCACTGCTGAGTCCTGGTTTGTTTGTTTCCTGGTTATTCCTCTCCCCTCCCATGGTGATTTTTCTTATTGTTATTATAAAGGTGATATACAGAAATGTTACGGTTATGTAAGTCAGGTAATAAGTACATTTCTTTTTGGATAGTGTCTCCCCTTCCTGCGGGTTCTTTTAAGATAGGGTTCTGCTTCCTGCCTGGGCACACACTTCAGGTCAAGTCCACATAGTTGGGCTTCCATTATAGCTGGGATCACAGACTCACACCACCAAATCCAGCTTTCCCCTACAATGGACTTTTCAGCCGAGGCTGATCTGGAAACATAACCCTCTAATCTCATGCTCCCATAGAGCATGGAGTTGTAAGTATAGGCCACTACACCCAGCCATAGTTGAGGAGGGGTCTCATGAACTTTTTTGCTGAGGCTGGCCTCACAACCATGATTCTCTCCTTCTTAACTTTCCAGCCAGCCAAGATTCCAGGATGAGCAAAGTTTTATGAGAAGCCAAGCTGTGGCTTCATTCACATTCACACACCTCCTACGCTAACCCTACTCCAGCCATCCATCCAGATACATCCATCCTCGAAAACTACATGGACTATACACAAACATATTAACTAGCATATAACTTTTTCAGGGGACAATTCACATGGCATAATGCCTTACCAATACTCACAGCCCAACAAAATACATAACAAGAAACCAGCACTTGAAGGGGGCAAAGTCAAGGGGCAAGGATTAGACAAATGAAGAGAGTGGGGGAGAATGCACACATAACATTGAATGCATATGCCTATGAAACCAGGAGAATTGAGGGGAGGAGTGGGTTGAGAGGGATGAAGGAGAATTATGAAAGGGGTGACACTGATTAAGATACATTGCACTTAGAAAATGATTTATTGAAGTAACCACTTTGTATAACTACTTAAAGACAACAATAACATACTTTTTAATGATACAAAATAAACAACAGCATGGGAAGTTTTTATAAGCAGTTTTTTTTTTCCAGGTGGACTCATCAAGCATTGCATTTTGGGTGATACTGTTCTCTCAAGTTAAGAATTATGCAGAGCTGGGACAGTGGCTCGAACCTGTAATCCTAGCTACTCAGGAGGCTAAGATCTGAGGATCACAGTTCAAAGCCAGCCTGGCCACTAAAGTTTGTGAGATTCTTATCCCATTAGAAAGTGGGAAGTGGCACTGTGGCTCAAGGGTTAGGGTGGTAGCCTTATTCTGAAGAGCTCACGGACAGTGCCCAGGCCCAGAGTTCAAGCCCCACAACCACCACCACCAACAACAACAACAAAAAGAGTTGTGGGGAGAAGGAAAACATACACTCAGTTATAGGCTTTTATATATACCTCATATTTAAAATATTTGGAACATGGTAGGTAGAATTTATCAACCTAAATGTTTCACTGAGGAGTGGCAAAGGGGATTTTCTAGCATCTAATTGAAACTTATAAACCACGTCTGTCAGGTAAAACCAACTTTAACTTTCTTAAAGCTAAACAAATCTTCGTACTATAGTTGAAATAGATCTCCGAGAGGCTCTTATTTTGGTAATAGGCAGGCGAACTTAAGAAGAAAGTCTGCAGCAGAAAATTCTGTGCCCACTCTTACTTCCTCCCAACCAATAAAATCAACTAAGATTTTTACACTGAAACAAGTTCCTATTTGATGTGTTTTTCTTGTTGCTTTCTAAATAAGCTTTGAGGTTTACCTCACACCAAATTTGTAATTAAGCAGTTGTAATTCCCAGAATATCTCACAGTGCTGGGAACTGCCCCCATTTCTCCTAATATTCCTCACATCAGTCTAACCACATTCTGCCTGTGAGGACTGGAAATGACAACCCAATACTTTCTGGTGCTGCTCGTAAGCTCTGTCTTACTTGAATGTTAAATATGCATGAGTTCCAAAATGGCCCTTTATATATTTTTCATAGTTTCAGCTCGTTTCTTTTTTCTCTCTCCTTCATTCCTTCCTCATTCCTTTCTCCCTTCTTTTTATCTCCTTTTTTCCTTGTCTTTGTATTTCTTTCATTCTTTCCCTTTTTCCTCCCTCTCTCCATCACAGTCCCTCCTCCGCCTTATTCACTCCTTCCTTCCTTTCTTTTTTCTTTTCTGTCTTCCTATTTGTTTTTCTGTCTTTTTTTCTTCATGTGTTGCATATATTATACGTTTTCTCTTCTTTTTTTGCTAATATGTCACTTTTTTATATTTCATTTGTTTATTGAACATAAAATATGTTTGTTGCTGGTACTGGGGCTTGAACTCAGGGCCTGAGAACTGTTCCTTAGTTTTTTCACTCAAGGCTGGCACTCTATCACTTGAAACTGACTTCCTCCATTCTTTGCTAGTTAATTGAAAATAATCTCAAGAAATTTTCTGCTCAGGCTGTTGAGACTGTGACTTCAGATCTCAGCCTCCTGAGTAGCTAGGCATAAATCACCAGCAACCAATCGATATAATATTTTTCATTTGTTAAAAACACATCACTTAATGACATAGGGACAAATCTGGTAAATACTCACAGTATAGCATGAAGTGAAAAAAAATCAATGTACAATATTATGGGTAATTCTCATCTTTATCGAACAACTATGTGTAGGTAATGACAGGAAGGGGAAACAGCAAAACATTTGCCTAGGTGATAAACAGTGGGGATATTAAATATGTCAAAGATAGTACATTCAGTAGCTTTCTTACATCTCAAAGTTTGCAGGTACTTGTTAAAACTGTAATGTGTTGGTTTACATGCACAGAGTTCAAAGGTTTTCTTATTTTTCTTGGCAGTACCTTGTCCAGCAGGAGAATTCTCTCGTTCAGGATTAATGCCCTGCCATCAGTGTCCTCGAGACTATTATCAGCCTGACCCAGGAAAATCCTTCTGCCTGTCTTGTCCCTTTTATGGAACTACAACTTTTGCTGGTGCCAAGTCCATCTCAGATTGTTCTAGTAAGTTGATATAACTTCATTTCTTACACATCCCACAATGGAGATTTTTTTGCTTGCCTTTGGTACTTTTTGGATCTCGTTTTGTTGTTATTGTTGTTTGTTTGCTTTTTATGGGTTTGGGTATCTAGGCTTGTTAAATTGATCTTTTAAGATCTTTTTAATGACAAAATGGCTCAAAGGACCACTTTGGAAATGTTGGACTTGGTGATTGCCAGATGTCTTTCAAAAAGTTGTTTCTTGTTTGTTGGCAATTGCAGAGCTTGAACTCAGGGCTTGGGCGCTGTCCCTGAGCTCTTCAGCTCAAGGCTACTGCCCTACCCCTTGAACCACAGAACCATTTCCGGTTTTCTGATAGTTAATAGGAAATTAGAGTCTCAGTGTCTTTAGTGCCTGGGCTGGATTTGAACCATGATCCTCAGATCTCAGCCTCCTGAGTAGCTAGGATTGCAGGCGTGAGCCCTCATGCTGGCTTCAAAAAGGTTTATTACTGAAATTAAAAAAAAAATGTGGCTTAATTAACGCTACAACCAAAATCTTACTCTCCAGAAGGAGCCAGATTATCAGTGATATCTACCATACACTGACATGTGCCCTATTAATTTTGGTAGGTTTTAGTTCAAGTTTCTCAGCAGCTGAAGAAGGCGACATGTTCTTTAACTCTCCTGGAAGTAAAGAAAAAAAATATGAAGTTGGCAGTCAAGTAAGTCCATTTTCTGCATAATGGAATAGTTGGAAAATCATTTTTCATCTCACATGTCCCACTAAGGAGAACTACCATGGTGGCAAATCTAATCAGACTCCTAAGTTCCATAAATAAATAATTTTATTTACTCATGACTCCTAGGAAGAACTTTCAAAAAAATGACACATTTGATGAACAAAGTACCAAAAATGAGTTTTCCTCAGTAATGTCTGTCCAAGAATGTGTGGCTAGAAGAGCTTTTTCACTTACTAATAATCGACACTAAGCACAAACATAGCCCATCATTTGAGAAGGAATGTTTGGTTTAGCCAAAAGCCTGTTAAGAATGGCAAAAAGAATTATTCAGCCTTCATTTCAAAATTATTTACATACTTTGTGCCAGCAATAAAACATTTCTTGGAATAACATGAATTTGAAAGAATTCAAAAAGTAACATGACTCATGAACATAACTAAGCCAATTGTTTTCCATTTTTTAGCTACTTGGTAAGTCTGATCATTTCTATAGATTCTGCCATTATTCTGGATTCATCTTGCCCAGTGTCATGGACTTTAGATGTTTTTAAAGATGATAAGGTTTCATTTGTTATTTTTCAACTCCATACAGTCCCAATACAATGACTTTCTGGAGTTTTATAACTTAATTTGAAGCTGAGTTTCTCAGAACCAGAAATTTGTAGGCACCCCCTAAAGCAAGGGCTTTCAAGTAAGCAGGCTTCACACCATTGAACTGGCCTGGGTTGCAATCCCTTCTGTCACATACTTGTAAAACATCTCAGATAGACTCCGACCTGCAGCCAACATTTAATGGAACCTGAGTACAGCTTACTGCCATTTGTCCTTATATATAGAAAGTACAAATTTTATTCAGTCCAGCTAGCTTGCATGAACTAAGCTAGAAGCAAGAATCAGCTGTCCAGTGTTGCCATCTTCTGACTACTTAGGCAGGATTTCACTAAATTGAATGGATTGCTGTATCTCTAATAGGTGTCTCTTCTTTCACTGATAGGTTTTCCACGAATGCTTCTTAAATCCTTGCCACAATAGTGGAACTTGCCAACAAGTTGGGCATGGTTATATTTGTCAGTGTCCACCTGGATATACGGGTAACTAGGAAATGCAAACTTTAGTATATTTTATCTGAAATTAAACTTAGAATGCTAATGATATACTAATGTAAGAAAAATACTAATGTAAGATACACTGTATCTGATTTTGTTACCTGGTACATTGTATGTCTGTTTATTTGTTTATTTGAAATAGGGAAGGGAAGGGGGAAAACAAGATGACTGGGAGGGGGTGGGAGAGGGAAAGGGGGACAAAAACATGAGAAGTATCAAGGTTGGAGAAGCAATGTACCCATTACCTGATGAATGTAATTGTAGCCACTCTAAACATTGTCCCAACAGTAAAATACAATTTAAAAAAAGATTCACTAGACTCTTATCAGTGGAAAAAATTGAATTGAAATGAAAGATAGACCAGTAGGTAAAAGAAAAGATAATCATACCCCTACAAAGATTTTATTTTAGAGGAAGAAAAAAATCATCTTTTGTAAGAGAAATTCACATTGTAAGTGACTATTTAAAATGGAATACAGTTCTGAGAGCCATGTGTTCTAAGTTTCATTAATGCATGACATTCAACATAGAACAGATTGTCCAGCACAAATATCTTCAAGCACATTCTTAGTTTTCTCATTTGTTACACAATAGTAGACTAGTCCTGGTACATGGATAAGATTTGTTGCTTTGTTTCTATCTTCCTGATGGCTATTCTTAGAAAAAGCTTTGGACTCGATTGATGGGCATTATGTAAGAATTATGTTTCCCTACAAGCTTGGTTCACATTAACTAAGCTGACGCCAGAAACAATTAAAAGGGAAAATAAAACTTTGCCTTAAAATAACAACTTAAAATAATTATGTTTTATTCTGGAATTTTTTGAAATGATACTAGAGAATGTTTTCTCTTTTCAAAAAATTTTACAATCATTTCAAAAGCATTTGTTTTGTTCTGCTTTTGTTTGGGCTAGTATTGGGATTTGAACTCAGGGCCTCATACTGGCTGGGCTTTGTCTGCTGGCACTGTATTAGTTGAGCCACTCTTCCAACCCCAAATTAAAAGATTTAATGAGCATAAAATGATACATAAGGGATAGCAACTCTGGGGTTCCATTCTCCTAGAAGAATCTTTACTTCACTATTCTTATTCACTTAAATAAATGTGTTCTCTCTGCTTAAAAAAAAAATAGGAGCCAAGAGTTTGGCCTGTTGTAGATTGCTTGCCTGCATGCACAAGAACCGAGGCTTGATTCCTCAGTACCACATACACAGAAAAAGCTGAAAGTGGTGCTATGGCTCAAGAGGTAGAGCTCTAGACTTGAGAAAGCCCAAGGACTGCTCAGGTCCACAGTTCCAGCCCCAGGACTGTGGATTAGAAATGGAATATTATATGATAGTGGTTCTCAAACATTAGTGTGTGTCAGAATCATCTAGAAGGCTTGTTCAAACACAGATTAATAGACTACAGAAATATGGCAGTAGGTGTGAGGTGTTACTCTGGAATTTATCTTACTATTATGTTCTCAGGTAATGCCAGTGGTCTGAGCATCATGTTTGACACTCCACCTACCATCCCAAGCTAGAGGCAGGCCATAGGTTTCTGGTCATGTTAGCCCTTGGAAGGGCAGTGTGCATATCCTAAGGGAAGATGAAGCCAGGCATACTCAGGCACCTGCACTGTGAGCTTCAGTTTGACCTCTGACATGTGTAGTGAAGTTTGACCTGGCACGTGAGCTGTATCTGGCAAGATTCCCCCCCCCACCCCTCAACCAAGTGACCTTTTTTTTTTTTAACCTTGGGATTCAGACTTCCAGACTTCCCTCTTGGAATTGTTGCTATTTGCTATATGGAGTTTTAGGTTATCTTAAATCTGTATAAGAACTAGATAGTACCTTCATTAAGTATTGTTTTTGCCAGTCCTGGGGCTTGAACTCAGGTCCTAGCCACCACCATTCTTGGGCTTTCCTAAGGTTAGAACTCTACTATTTGAGCCACAGCACCACCTATGGCTTTTTCTTTGTATGTCATATGGAGGAATTGAACCCAGGGCTTCATGCATGCTAAGCGAGCTCTCTCCCATTAAGTATTCTCTAGATGGGAGCAGTTCACTTGCCCTGATCACTACCCCATAAGTAAAGATTACTAATAAATATTACCTTTTCAAAATATATTTTTTCTGTTCATCTCTGTCTTTGATTTTCCTTTAGTGTTTGGTTTGTATTTTAGGCTTAAAATGTGAGACAAATATTGATGAATGCAGCTCCATGCCTTGCTTCAACCGAGGAATTTGTAAAGACCAAGTAGGAGGATTCGCTTGTGAGTGCTTGCTGGGTTATGCAGGTAACGGAGAAGTCTCTTGGTTTTACAACGTAGACCAGTGGACCTTGGAATAATTATGATTTCATCACTGCAGTGAATTTAACATGTACCTTCAGGATATACTAATATGATATAAGCACACTGAAGAGACATCATTTCTATTATTTACTTTCATTAGGAACTTTTATCTCTATATGCTAGGTAAAGAGAATCATCTATTTTTGATCAGCCCACTTCTTTCAACCTAAAAGATGCAGATATTTAAGTGTGTATCTTATTTAAAGTTACAGCCTCCAACACCCTGCCCCCCCCAAAAAAAGTATCTCAGAAACCTGACCTTACTGTCAATTCTCCCTTCAATTGCATAATTATTGTAATGGTAGTAAATATTAATAACATATTATCATAAATTGGAATATGTTTTATTGTCTTACAAGTGGTAACAACAACAGCAACATGTTATTAATGGAGTATATTGAGATTGTCTAAACTCTAGTACTGTACATAACTCAAATTTTTGACTATCGTAAAAACATCTGATCATGTATTTTAATTAATATACATATATAATTAACATATCTGATTGTATATTCTTAATTCAGATATGCATATAGTTATCTGTGTCCTTAGTAAGTTCCTTTAACATGTTCAAAGGAAACTAATCCTAATAATTTTGTCATCTAAATACAATTTTACTAAAGTAATAGAAATATTCAGCATCATAACTTATGGCAGTAACGATTTGAACTGACCCAAATATTTTCTCTATTTGGAATCCATGGATCTGAGTCATATAGAAAAACAAGGATTTTGCAGTAAAATTATTCTTTATTTTGGACTTTAATTCCAAAGTTTGTGTAGGAGAAAATTTTAAACTGTCCAAATAGCCCCCAATGGCTCCTCATATCAGGTAGATTAAAAGGCATGCTGTTTTGTAATTTTTCTTTTATCTACAGCAAGAGGTCATTTTGGTTTCACAAGCATTAAACTAAGTAGGTGGCTGGGTTTGTGGGCTCAGTTATATGTATTTTGAAACAAATTATGTTCTGCTGATATCCAAAGAGCCACAGAGGCCCTGGGACTGGCTAAGGAGGCTGCAGATCTGTACATTTGTCACCCCCACTCAGGGTGTGTGTCCAACAGGTGACTCAATAGCTAAATTGCTGTGTTTTCAATTTTATTTCTCCTCCTCCCTCTATGCTCTCTGCCATGTACATGCGGTTACATTTCCACATACAGTATGAAAGTGAAGGAACTCTGCTGCATATTTATTTACCTAATTATTCATACACAAATTACATTAATCCAGAGCAGGAGACAACTATACAGAAGTTTGGCTACTGTTTGTTCCAACTTGTATAACAAACTAAGTTATTTTCTTCATTTAGGATATTTCTCCCACAACTTTTCTGCCAGCTTTGTAACTGTTGCCTCTTAAGTAATCTAACAAAGGAGAGACAACTAGCAAACACATAATGTAAGGACACAAAGAATCGAACCATGTTTACTTGCTAGCTTTTTTAAGTTAGCTTAGATATTCATAATATTAATTTCTGTTATATGCTATATATGTTAAATTTCAGGACAGAAAATTTTTAGCTTTAAAAAATATGAACCTTGGGCTGGGAGTGTGGCCTAGTGGTAGAGTGCTTGCCTAGCATGCATGAAGACCTGGGTTCAATTCCTTGGTACATACATAGAAAAAAGCTGGAAGTGGTGCTGTGGCTAAAGTGGTAGAGCTTTAGACTTGAGAAAGCCCAAGGACACTGCTCAGGCTCTGGCAAAAAAAAAAAAAAATATATATATATATATATATGAACTTTTACAAGGATTGAAATATTTTATTTCAGCATATCTGGAAAAGAGCAAACATTTTTTACTAGCTGATTAGCCATAGTTTCTAATTACACAAACTTGTTTGAAAGCTATTGGTCTTCAGGTCTGCCCAGGTTTACTCCAGCTCAGAGATTGTGTGATTATTTGCAGGTCATCTATGTGAAGAAAACATAAATGAATGTAGTTCCAGTCCTTGCTTGAATAAGGGAACCTGTGTAGATGGTCTGGCCGGCTATTTCTGTACCTGTATGAAAGGATATACTGGTGAGATGTTTCCATTCTTCCTTGGTGTCTTAAAATCGTGTAAAGCCCTAAAAACTAGTGCTGTGTATGTGCTAGTTTCCAATTTTTATGAGTACACTGTAATAATGTTAAAAGAACATTCTCATTTTGAGGGAATACACACTGAATCAGGTCTGCAATTCATTCTCACACATCTCAGAAAAAAGTAGTAGTAAATTTGTATGTGTTTATATGTGTGATAAAAACTAGTAGTTTCTATGTATGTGTATTAATACCACTTTTAAACAAGAACTGAATCAAATTATATAAACAATATTTATAAATAGATATTTAAAAGTGATATAATATGCTTAAATATTTATAGTTAATTTATAAGAAATCTAAAACAGAAAATAGCCAGTGACAAAAAAAGGCAAGGTCAGTAAAATAAAAAAAAAAATTGGCCAGGCGCTGGTGGCTCATGCCTGTAATATCAGCTATGCAGGAGTCTAAGATCTAAGGATCACATTTCAAAGCCAGCACAGGAAGGAAACTCAATGAGAGACTCTTATCTCCAATTAACCACGAGAAAACTCGAAGTTGGGCTATGATTTAAAGCAGTGGTAGAGTGCTAGCTTGAAGCAAAAGAGCTAAGGGCCAGTGTCCAGGCCCTGAATTCAAGCCCCACAACCAAGTAAAAAAAAAATTGGGGGGTTTTGTTTTTTGTTTTTTATTTTTTGTTTTTTGCCACTCTTGGGGCTTAGGCTCAGGGCCTGAGCACTGTTCTTTGGCTTTCTCAAGACTTGAGCCAGAGCACTACTTCTGGCTTTTTCTTTGTATGTGATACCAAGAAATCAAACCCAGGTCTTTGTGCATGCTAGGCAAGCACTCTACCACTTGGCCAAACTCCCCAGCCCAACCAACCAAAATTTTTAAAATTAACTAAATTAGTATTTTTGATTATTTCCATTAAATAACTACTATTCATCTTAGTTTCAAAAAGAAAATTTAAAAATAGAAGATTATCAGAAGTGCAGTGCTCTAAAATGACAAACACCAGAGCTCATTACAGAGTGGATCCTAAACTAGTCTGTAGGCAGGGAGTTCTATCACCTTTATTCTAATCCTTAGGAGTAACACTAAAAAGTCATCTCTTCAAACACTTTTCCTGGGGACTAACGAATTGGGCTCTTTCTATTCCTTATCCTCCTACAGGCTTTCACTGTGAAGCAGAAGTCAATGAATGTCAATCAAACCCATGCTTAAATAATGCAGCCTGTGAAGACCAAGTTGGGAGATTCTTTTGTAAATGCCCACCTGGATTTTTGGGTACCCGGTGTGAGAAGAACATCAATGAATGTCTTAGTCAGCCATGCCAAAATGGAGCCACTTGCAAAGATGGGGCCAATAGCTTCAGGTAAAATATTGTGTCTGAACTTACGGCTGTTTTTATTTTCTTAGATAATCCACCATCAGGCCACATTTGTGGAGTTTCACAGTGAGTCTCAGTTATTAATGATAGATAGCTTTGATGGATAGGTAAATCTAGGTTGGCAGTTGTTCACTTTTAACACTTCATACATATCATTCATGCCCTCCTTGCCTGCAGTATATCTGGTGAGGATTCTACTACTCCGATATACTGTCCATTTTATCTGACTTCACCTTTCTCCCTTACAGCTTTCAAAATTGTTTCCTCTTTCTGAACACTTAATGTTTGAGCTGTTATCTCAGGGGTGGCTCCTTTCTGATCTGGTGTGTTGGTTGTCCTAAACGCTTCCTGTTTCTGAATGATTTGGGAATGTTCCTTCCCATGATTTGAGAATTTTTCTTTATTTTCTTGAAATTTTATCCCTTTAACTTTTATTTCTTCTCCTGCTGTGACCATGATTCCTATTTTGGTATGTTAATACTGACCAAGAGGTTCTGTATTTCCCATTCTTTTTTTTTTTTCTGATTGAAAGTTCTAACAGAAGTATATGTTCTGTATTCTATCTTCAGTGTGATTCACTGTACTGGAAAGTCTTTCTATAGAGGGTCTTTTTTTTTTAACTTAATGTTTTTCATTCCTGGGATTTCAGTTTCTTTTTCAGGGTATCTATATTTTATTGAATTACCTTTTAGTATTCTTCTTTGTCGTCTTTATTTCATGATCCTCTTTGTCACCTTTCAGTTTCACCAGGTGTCTTATTCCTCTTTGGTGATTGTTATTGCTCATCCTCACTTTTGCTCTTCCAAATGTAACCACCCCTTCATATCTCAGATTCTTTGCATTTGTAGTGCCTAATAACAACAAAGCTTCCCCTCCACCATCTCCTTGTCTTGTTGTCTTTATCAAGACTGCCTTATCCCATCCCCCCTTGCAGGAATGTTCAAAACACAGCACTCCTGCAGTACAAATGACAGTCAGCCATTGGTTAGAAAAATTGTAATAAAATCCTTGCTCTTCAAGGTCTTGTTGGTTTTATAAATTTTCAGAAGTTTAAAAAAATGTAAACTGTCTCAGCTATAATATTTTCCATCTGGTTAAGCCTCTACTTTTTGCCATCCTTTCACAAAGAGCTTCAATAACAGGGACTATGCAGAAGAAATAAGAAGGCAATTAGACCAATGAGACTTCCACTCTCTGTATACTCTTTTGGTGTTTAGCACTCAACCATGGATAACAAGAAAATTCAAATTCCCCACAATGTTCAAAATGATAGGTGAACATTATATTCATTTAAAGTTTAAGTAAAGGAAAAGGCAAGATAAAGTCCTCCAACTCAGAAAGAATGAAGTTGTTACAAATGAATATACTTCTTGGACAAGAATATGACACTATTGTAATGATATCAAACAGATGGACTGGAAGAGGAATGAAATTATAACCAACATAGATTTTCCATCAAGTATGTCCTCATTCCAACTGAGTATTCACTTTAAACTCTTCAAATAGTATTTATTCTAGTCATATTTAGGTAAATATTGAAGAAGTCCCTGTGTACATATACTCATGCCATATCTTCATTAATTACAAAATATTTTAATCATATAAAAATTACAAAGAATAAGTCATACACTCATCACTATGATATCATATTTTAATATTTTGCATATTTAGTTGACATCCTTTGTTTAAAGAAGTAAGTTCTAAAGATAGGGTTGGATTTCCTCCAGTTCACACACAAACACATAAACACATGCATGCATGCACATTCTCCTTTTGCTCTAATGGTAGTCACTGTCCTAAAATTGCAATATGACTTTATCATTTAGGATATTTATATATAGATATATAATTAGTTCAACTTGAACGTGTGTGTGTGTGTGTGTGTGTATACAAGGTGAACCACCATTTGTAGTAAATCTATTTACTTTGGTTGCCATTTGTATTCTGCATTGTGATTGTACCATGACTTATTTTCCCATTCTTCCTGACATAGACATTTAGTAAGGCTGCTATGAGCATTTGTTACATAAATCTTTATGTATTTCTGCAAAATCTCCTAGAGTAGACAGACAGAATGGATATATGAGGTCTAGGAATGCAAAATCTCAACTTTTCTTTCCACATTGTAGTTCTACTTACTGAGATTTTTTCCACCTCATGTTCAGTATTTTCCACCCTTGTTCAGTATTTTGTGTTGTCAGATGTATTTTCCATTCTGGTGAGTTTGATTTGTTGCAAATGAGAGACTGTCACCCATATTAAGGACAACATTCAATATCCACTCTACCCTTAGTAAAAACAAGATTTCAATAATTACTTAATCTCTTTAGCCACATTTAACTTACTCTAAAAATAGAAATAATGAGTATTAATTGAATGCTGTTCATCTTGACTTACACATAGAAAACTTTTAAAATACTATCTGAATTTTGTCTATTTTTCCCAATAATTTCTAGAGAGCATACAATATACAACTAATATTTCACCTGAACTGGGACTACTTCTACTTCATTTTTGCTACTGTGTTTCAAAGACCTGTTGACTATGGTTTAATGTTGACTTAGGTTTAATCAGATGAACTAGACAGAAGTAACTAATAATTAAAACCCTGTTCATGTGGACTGTTCACTGGCACACATTTGAACCTGTCAGTTTTCAAAGACCTTAGGTTAATATAAGTAGGAGATTTTTTTAATGCCTTCTTGCAACTGTTCCAATTGCTTACAGATTTTGTTTTCTTTTAGATGCCAGTGTGCAGCAGGCTTCACAGGGTCACACTGTGAAGTGAACATCAATGAATGTCAGTCTAACCCTTGTAGAAATCAGGCCACCTGCGTGGATAAATTAAACTCATACAGTTGTAAATGCCTACCAGGATTTTCAGGCAGCAGGTGTGAGACAGGTACATATGAACTAAATGTTATTATGACCAGTACTAAAATCCATCGTATAATAAATATTAGGTTCTTCTTTGTCCTATTACATATACTTCTATATACCCAAAGCTATGCTAAACAGTATACTAAGTACCAGACTTACAAATATAAGGAGGAAATGGGGGTAAAATGAATTTAGCAGAATTTCTTTGTGTTTAGAAAACAACACAAAGAAACCACCTGACTTAGTAGGTAAGATCCTTGAATATGTTTGAGAACAAAAAGATCAATGCTAGGATGTTTTATCAGTTGCTTTATTAGTTGAAGAACTTTTGTCTTACTGTATAGGTTTTGCAGGTTTGGGTCAGAGCTGAATTGTTCATGAGCTACCTACCTAAAAGCCCGTAGTAGGGGCACATGTTACTGTTTAGTCACCTTCTGCTCTCTCCTGCAACATTAGTCTTTTTCTCTCCACTGAGTCCTTCTTAGTATGCTAACTTGTTTACTGTCTCTCAGTTTGGATAGAATTCTAATCCTACTTCCTCTAACTCCTCCCTGATTCTCTGCTTCTTTCCTCATGAAGTGTATTTCTTAGGTACTCACCAGTGATTTCATTTAAAATGACATGCTGTACTTTCTGTAAATAGTCTGTATTTGATTTGGACATAGCTTCTTGAGTCATGTTTGATGAAAATTAGCTTCTTTGACAGTAGCTTATGCTGCGCACATGCTACTCACTATGGACGGTTGAGACACTGTCACAAATGCCACCTTCTAAATCCTTTCTTATTTGTTCCAGAACAGTCTACAGCTTTTAACATGGATTTTGAAGTTTCTGGCATCTATGAGTATGTCATACTAGATGGTGTGCTCCCTGCTCTCCACGAGGTAACCTGTGCCTTCTGGATGAAGTCCTCTGATTCCATCAACTATGGCACACCCATCTCCTATGCAATTGAGGATGGCAACGCCAATACCTTCCTTCTGACTGATTATAATGGGTAAGCACAAGTGCCAAGGATGTCCCCCTTTGACCCCGCTAGAACCTTGTCCTATTGAGGGCTCACTGTGTGATACTGGATGCAGGGGAAGAAGTCACACAAAGAGTCGAGTTGTAATGAGGACAGCAGGATCATAATAACCAATTAGAGCCTTTGGACAGGTTCTATTAAGAAGGCCAAGTTCTAGTGAAAATGCATTGGCTTTTGCTACTAAGCAGTCAGTCATATATTTCAATGTCGTAAGTATCTGAGAAATTCATGTCTTTTGTCAAAAGAGTTAAACTATCAGCAGGACTAAATGATTTGTCCCAAATTTCATATCCTGGGAAAACAATTCTAACTCTCAGATCTAGACTCTTAAGACCAGTGCTCCTTCGTTACGAAGCAGGATTTCCCATGACGGATAGACAGACTGAGTAGGATCTAGTACCCAGGTGCAGTGGCAAGGTGACACCTCTGATTCCTTTAGGATCAATTCATCCCAACCCCAGGGTCCCCTCCTTCAACACTGTTGAAGTCATTTCAGTTACACTCCAGGTTTTGTGAAATATCACAGACTGACTGAGCAGGACTTCCATCATTAGTCTACACTCCTTACCTCTGACTGTCCTGTGGCTCAGCCTTGGTCCTCCCTTAAGATTGCTGCTCTTGGGCCGGGAGTTTGGCCTAATGGTAGAATGCTTGCCTAGCATGTATGAAGACCCGGGTTCGATTCCTCGGTACCACATACATAGAAAAAAGCCAGAAGTGGTGCTGAGGCTCAAGTGGTAGAGCTCTAGCCTTGAGAAAGTCCGAGGACAGTGCTCAGGCCCTGAGCTCAAGCCCAGGACTGGCAAAAAAAAAAAAAAAGATTGCTGCTCTTTACTTATGAGGCCAGGCTTTTGATCCAGATACACTTGGTAGTGGCCTATGTGACCTTTTCCTCTCAGGTTTACCTATAGCATTGGCCCAACTAATAGGTTTCAGACTTCAGAAACCCACTGAGCTCTCTTTCCTCTCCTGGAGCCAGGAGAATCTCTGTTCTCATGGAAATCTCTCCATTGTTGAATGTTCTTCTTTATTTTTTAATATTTTTATTGTAATTAATAAAAGAGTTACATGATATTTGCCAGACAGAAGGTGCATTAATTCACATACATTGATACCCTTTCACATGTCTTGGTCCCCATTACCCTCCCCCCACCCCCCATCTTAGTTTTCCCCCCTTCCCTATCCAATTTCAAATAACCAAATACAAATATATCCAATATATCAGATAACAAAGTGAGATACTGTAACAATATGAGGTAACCAAGGGACAGCAAAGGAGATGAGAGACAACATAGTACATTAAGGACAACAATCATCGCCCCATTTGTTAGGAAATGGAAAGACTTAGAAAAAAACCATATTAAGTGAAGTAAGCCAGACTCAAAGGAACTTAGGCTCAATGGTTTCCCTCATTTGTCATAATCAGTAGAAACCTTGGGCTTGCCTAGCAGAGATTTGCAATAGAGCAAAACCTTGATACATAAGCCCATATAGTATGAAGGTAAGTGAAAGGACCTCTAGGATATTGGAATGTTCTTCTTTTAAATAGACTTGAGCTTTCATTAAAAACATCTGCAAAGGGGCTAAGGAGAATGCTTCCAGGGTAAGAGCACCTACCTAGCAAGCATTAATACCAAACTCAAAAAAAAAAAGTTCAAGAAGTTTGCAAAATCCTTTCTTTAAGGCAACCTGTATGTGTAGACAGAACCTATTGCCTGGTTCAATAGAGATAGGAAAAGGAGAACTTGTGGGAAAGAAATGTTGCTTCTTTATAAACATGTTAGACTAGAAATATAGTCAATGAATTTATATCTTCAGTGTCAACTTTCTATATTTTTTCTCCATTTACTTCTTAAGTGTTTTGTTGCTTTAAACTGCTTATTATCCTTTTCATTTCCCTAAGTGATAATCCCATTGACTACCCTGCTTTAGTTCCAGTATTTCTTTTCTTTACATCAATGCACTTTGATTACTACATAACTGCTTTGGCAACCATTTAAATGACCAAATAAAACCCCATCAATTGAATAGTTTATGAAGGACAGCAGCATATTTCTTACAATTCTAGAGGCTCAGAAGTCCCTGATGAAGGCAATGGCAGAATTGGAGTCTATGAAGGCCCAATTTCTTATTTGTAGCTGATGTGTTCTAGCTGTGTTGTCAGATGATGAGGCATCAAGGAGTTTGTTTGGGTCCTCTTTTATCACTGAAAAGCGTGGGAGGGGTGGGAGGGGTATGGGTACGGTGTATGAGTGCACATGCACACGTGTGTGTTGCCTCCTGCCTTAGCTCTAAAGGGCTGGGAGTACAGACATGCACTGTCCTGTCCAGCTTTAGGACTCTTTTCTAAGGTCACTAATCCCATTAGCAAGGGCTCAACCCTCCCTAATCACCTCCTAAAGGTCTCACTTCCTAATATGATTACATTGGCAATTAGGCCTAAATATGTAGCTTTTGACTAGAGACCCCAGCAGTAACCATAAGACAACACTTAGTTTCTATGGGACATGTGAAGCTTATTCTTAGTCTTAGAAAGCACATTTTTTTTTGCCAGTCGTGGGGCTTGAACTCAGGGCCTGAGCACTGGCCTTGGACTTTTCTCAAGGTTAGAGCTCTGCCTCTTGAGCCTCAGCACCACTTCCAGCTTTTTTCTATGTATGTGGTACCAAGGAATTGAACCTGGGGCTTTGTGCATGCTAGGCAAGCACTCTACCACTAGGCCAAACTCCCGGCCCTAGAAAGCACATTTTGAAGGAAGATTACAATCTGGCGTGTGTACACTTCTCACTCATTCTCGACTCTCCAGAAGTGCCAGGTGGTAAATTTTTCTCAAATTGGACAATTTCCTTGACTCATCCTAGGACCTTTTCCTATCACTCAGTGTTTGAGAAACACAAACTTTCCAACAAGCTTCAAGTAAGTATAAGTAATAAACCAGCTGTGCTCCTATGAAATATGGCCAAATGGAGAAAAGGACTAGTGGTGTACACAAAGTACTTCACACAAAAAAATAATAATAGTATGAAAAAAAGAAAAAGAAGACTGATATGCCCCCACCCAAAGAATTGCAACATATGACTTGTGACTGTGTTCCTGGAATCTCTCTCTCCACAGCTGGGTTCTTTACGTGAATGGCAAGGAAAGGATCACAAACTGTCCCCCAGTGAATGATGGCAGTTGGCATCATATTGCAGTCACTTGGACAAGTTCTGGTGGAGCCTGGAAAGTCTATATTGATGGAAAATTATCTGACAGTGGTACTGGCCTCTCCGTTGGTACAGCCATACCTGGTATGTCATTGGCCAGTAGAGGAGATGATGCTTAAATGAAGATGTGTGATGACTTTGTTGTCCTTGGCTTCAGGTGTCTCTCTCATTTAGGATTCCTAAACTGCCCATACTCTAAGCTATTAGATGCCTTTTCCTACCTGAGCTGTTTGATACTGTATAAGCAATGTCTTTGAGACTGGACCCCAGTGGCTCATGACTGTAATCCTAGCTACTCAGGATCCTGAGATTTGAGGATCATAGTTCAAAGCCAGTTCAGGCATGAAAATCTATAGGACTCATCTCCAATTAACCACCAGAAAACTGGAAGTGGTGCTGTGGCTCAAGTGATAGAGCGGTAGCCTTGAGCTGAAGAGCTCAGGGACAACGCCCAGACCCAGAGTTCAAGCCTCATGACTGACAAAAAAAAAAGAAGGAAAGAAAAAGAATATAGGAAATGAGGAGTGAAGTGATATTAGTAGCTTATCATGAAGGTAAATTGTTGGATAAAAATAAACAAATCAGATCTTGCCTATACTGTTAATTTAAAAATATGATATTATAGATTGCTACTATATTATTATAATTTTATATTATATATGTATGCATATGTGTTTATATGCATGTAGTATGTATAGGTTTTATCATATATTTATAAGCCTAATATAATCTAAATTTTAACTAATTTTTAAATTCTCTATAATTTAGTTTAAATTTTTTCTTATGAATAAAGCAAGGAATAAATTTATAACATAGCAGTTTGATGACTTTTGGCATATATTTATATTGGTTATACCAAATTAGTATTTGGGGAATCTCAGAGACCATCATGCCAGCTTTACCTCTCTTTCTCTAGGTGGTGGTGCATTAGTTCTTGGGCAAGAACAAGACAAAAAAGGAGAGGGATTCAACCCAGCTGAGTCTTTTGTGGGCTCCCTAAGCCAGCTCAACCTCTGGGACTATGTCCTCTCTCCACAGCAGGTCAATTCCATTTTCAGTGTATGACAGTAATGAGATACAAAGGTATAAACCTAGAGAAAATGTCAACAGCCTAATGATGACATATCTCATTGTAAGCTCTTGGTTATTAAATTTTGTCACCAGTATCACTGGATTTTGTGGTGTAAGTTAGATGTTGCCTGCAGTGATTTTCAATGACCATCCTTTTTTAACTTCTTGGTAATAGTATGACATATTACTGTAAAGGAGTTTTTGTGAATCTGGCCATTTCAGAACTGGAAAGAATCATAGAGAATAATATTTCAAATCTCAAATTAAATTTGCAGAAATTTAGAACTAACAAGATTATTGACAGTCAGATAAGCTAGTGATTAAAGCCAGTCTGTACTGAGTTGGCTCAGGTTTGAATCCCAGTTCTGCTGCAGTTCTGCTGGAATGATTGTGAATATGTGGCACAGCTGTTTAAGCTTCCATTTTTCTTGTGAATAAAAGATAGCATCAGGGCTGGGAGTTTAGCCTAGTGGTAGAGTGCTTGACTAGCATGCATGAAGACCCAGGTTTGATTCCTTGGTACCACATACATAGAAAAAGCCAGAAATGGTGCTGTGGCTCAAGTGGTAGAGCTCTAGCCTTAAGAAAGCCCAAGGACAGTGCTCAGGCCCTGAGCTCAAGCACAGGACTGGCAAAAAAAAAAAAAAGAAGAAGAAGATAGCATCAGTTACATAACAGAAATCTGACAGGCTTGAGCAAAATACAAATATACATTTGTGGTCTTGTTTGACCCATATTAGCAAGGTTTCATAAATAATTGTTCAAAATTGGAATAGCAGAACTTCTCTATGGCAGTGGTCGAAGACATCAAATATGGGAGAAATAATTGGAAAAAGGGATGATAGAGGTGGGGGAAAGGAAGAGAATCTTTCTGGTCATCTCTAAAATTATACCATGCAAAAATCTACTTCTCTTTCCCTCTACTACCAAAACTCTGTAGGTACTTTTAGTGAAACTAAATTGTTATATAAGAACTCCATCTCAGTGAAATAAGGAAAGCTAATCTAAAGATACGCTTTTAAACTTGCAGGTGAAGTCACTAGCCACCTCCTGCTCAGAGGACCTCAGTAGAGGAAATGTGTTGGCCTGGCCTGATTTCCTGAGGGGAGTTGTAGGAAAAGTGAAGACCAGTTCCAAAAGCATATTCTGTTCTGGTGAGAATTTTCTCCTTCCATCAACATCCTTATCATTTGCCTACACTGGAGGTGTCTAGAAAAAGGAGATGATAAGAATCATAAATCTCTGTCAATCTATTCCTTAATTAGTGTTTTCTATTTAACCTATGCCTACCTAAAGATGCTTTTAATGTTGAAATGCATTCTGTGTAGCAGAGTACAAATAATTCAGGGTGGAAATCTGGTTAATATGAGAGGAAAAATAGTCATAGCTTAAATGTCCACTGGAGTTCTATACTCCTCTTTGAGATGGGCTTATTCTTTTTTTAATATTCTTTTTATTGTAATTAATAGAAGGGTTACATTATATTCGCCAGATAGAAGGTGCATTACTTCACACACATTGATACCCCTTCTTATTTCCCCCCTTCCCTATCCTATTTCAAATAAACATATATACAGTATACCAGATAACAAGGTAAGACATTGTAACAATATGAGATAACCAAGGGACAACAAAAGAGATGAGAGATAACATAGTACATTAAGAACAACAAGCACACATTATATGGCTCTTGTTTTCATAAGAGATGGGCTTATTCTTTGGGTTCTTTATTTCCTAAAAACAGGTAAAAATGGAGAAAAGCATAATGTTTCCATCCACACATTGGCCTACTAGATGCTCAATGGTTAAAATTCTCTCCTAAAATTACAAGCACTTTCTAAACAGTTTCCTAAAATGTTCTAAAATTCCTGACTTTGATTGCTTACAGAACCATCTTGTTAATATTTCCAAAATCCCATTTTCCTTTAGAAAAATCTTCAGCATATTTTTGTTCAAAGAGGGAAAACAATTTGTTGCACTCGAGGAATTGTTCTAGTAGTTTCTCTTGCTAATGATTGGTATGTATGGCAATGTGTTTTAATCTCATTAGAGCGGCTCTCCTGTGCTGAAATTAAACAGGATTTGGGGCTGGGAGTTTGGCCTAGTGGTAGAGTGCTTGCCTAGTATGCACAAAGACCCAGGTTCAATTCCTTGATACCACATACACAGAAAAAAGCCCGAAGTGGTGCTGTGGCTCAAGTGGTAGGGCTCTAGCTTTGAGAAAACCACCCAAAGACAGTACTCATGCCCTGAGCCCAAGCCCAGGACTGGCAAAAAAAAAACAAAAAAAAAAACAGGATTTGTACCTTTGTCTTGATGGTGCCATTTGGTAGGTTGCTGATAAGTTCTACATCTGTGTTCTTTGACTTCAGATTGTCCGTCTTTGGAAGGATCAGTACCTCACCTGAAAGCTGCATCAGGAGATCTAAAGCCAGGCTCCAAAGTCAGTCTGTTCTGTGACCCTGGCTTCCAGCTGGTCGGGAACCCCGTGCAGCATTGTCTGAACCAAGGACAGTGGACTCAGCCCCTCCCCCACTGTGAACGTGAGCTGCCTGTGTTCAGTTCCCTTCAGGGCTCTTGAGAAACACTGGAACTCTAAGAACACTTTGGAAAATAGATTTTTATTAACATATATTAGTGGTACAAGGGTTGTTTTATGGTAGCATTTCCATACATGCATGCAAAGACGTACCTGATCAGACTCACCCTCTCCATCACTCTGTTGCAGCCTTCTTCAAGATTTTGTTGTTTTCATTGCATGCATATAAAGTACTTGCACCATACTCAGCCTCTCCTTGGACCCTTCCTCCTCACACTGATTCTTCCTTCCCAACGGAGCCTGTATCATTTTCCTATTAATCATTTCAGGAATGCTAGACAAAGGCTAAATGCTTCATAGCAGCAAACACAGTAAATATGAATTGAATCCTTTCCTTATGTAGACAGCTGTTCTAGGCACCATGAGAAAGGTAGGTCCAGAAGATCGAAAGAGACTGCAGATGCCAGGCACAGGGCACTAAGTATGAGAGAAGGGCAGACTGAGCAGGGTGGAGACCCAGAGGGAGTTGGGTCATTGCCTGCTGGGGAAGCAGAAAAGTTCATTTCATTCACTTACTCAGCAACTTTTTAAAGTGCCTGTTGTGTGTTAGGCACTGATCAAAATGCTGAAGATACAGCCATTGAAGGAAAAGTTACTATTCTTATGGAGTTCACATTCTAGTTAGAGAGACAGCAAAATTAACAAATAGGATATCATTTATTTATAGGAATAATGAAAATTAAAATAGCAAAGAATAAATAAATAAAAACAGGTAAGGTAGACAATGTGAAACAAATATGCCATTCCAGATAAGGAAATGGCATCCATTGCCACCTTACACAGTATTACTTATATGTTTGTTTTGGGGGTGTTGTGGGGGTTTTTGTATATCTACCTCACTAAATGGTAAGTTCCAAAAAAAAAAAAAACCAGGAATTTTATTGGTTCAACTACTATAACCCTAGCACCTAAGAAAGCACCTATGGGGTAATCGGATCTCCATATATAGCTTTTCCAGGAATGAACCACAGACCTTTTAAGAGCTGACATTGTGCTCCATTGCTGTGCGTGCCAGCTCCACTTCAAAAGCACCCTCTAGCCATGTTTGCACACAATGAGAAACGCATGCTTTGTTCAACTATCAGAGAACTCAGTTAATGCAAATACATACCCTTGGAGACTATGGTTCCTAAGATGGTTTTGTTCTTTCTGGTTCTATTTGTAGCCATCCACTGTGGGGTGCCTCCCCCGTTGGAGAATGGTTTCTATTCAGCTGAAGATTTCTATGCTGGTAGCACAGTGACCTACCAGTGCAACCCTGGCTACTACTTGTTGGGGGATTCAAGGATGTTCTGTACAGACAATGGGAGCTGGAATGGCATTTCCCCACTGTGCCTTGGTGAGATGAAAGTTTTCAGTTGCTCTGTGGGTTTATTTTAGCTTTGGTGGGAGACAGCTGCCATAAATTCCTGAGGATCTCAAGGCATTCATTGCATCCCAGTAAACTCTGGGTAAACTGTAATGACAAAGCAGCTGCCTGGCCTTAGAGATGCCAGAAATGTTTTAAATTTTTAATAAGTCGATCCGAACCCCTGTTCTTCGATTTGTCTACTTTTAAAGTAGGGAAGTGGTAGTTTTTAGAAGTTCACAAGATCCATAATATGATAATAATGTTTGTATATAAATTTTATTTGAAAAAATATGAAGTTTCTGGGTATTACATGGTCATGCATATAATTCTAGCTTCTCAGAAGGCTGATATCAAAGGATCATGGTTAGAAACCAGCCTAGGCAGGAAAGTCTCTTAAAAGCAAGAAGCAAAGCTGGGATTCGAGTGGTAAAGTATCAGCCTTAAATAAAAATACTCAGGGACAGTGCCCAGGCACTGAGATCAAGCCCTGATACTGGCACAAAGACACATGTGGATGTGAGAGTGGGGGTGATACAGTGATATTGTAGCAATTTAGAAGTAAAAACAAATGCTTGATCTGTAAGAAAAAGTGAATGAACTTGAGCATCTGTAAGCTGTCTTCATTTCAGATGTAGATGAATGTGCGGTTGGATCAGATTGTAACGAACATGCATCCTGCCTGAATATAAATGGGTCGTATATATGCTCTTGCATCCCGCCATACACAGGAGACGGCAAAACCTGTGCAGGTAACTTATGCATGCACAACAGCCAATTCCTCTCTCAGTGCTTAATGCAGTTATGTGTTTTAAAGATATGTTATTTTATAGTAAGACAGTAATTTCAAATTCGAAGAGCATGCAGACATGCAGAGAAAATAAATGTCTCATAATAAAGTAGCTAAAAGTTGTCTTAGCATAGAACTACCATATATTATCAGGAATATATTGTCAGGATGTTAAAGAAATATCTACATAGTATAATGATAGTACTTGGCTCTTTAGGCATGTAAGCAATGCCCTCGCCACCACACTCAGTCAAAAAGATGCTTTATCAATCCCCTTCCTCTGTCTCAGTTGTACTAAGTTGATGGCAAGCAGGGGAAGGATTCTAATGGTATATGACTTCTTTGAATAACTTAGAATGAAAAAAAAAGAAAAGGCCAGGAGTAGGACCTAGTGGTAGAGTGCTTGCTTAGCATGCACAAAGCCCTGGGTAGGATTCCTTGGTACCATGTACACAGAAAAAGCCAGAAGTGGTGTTGTGGCTCAACTGGTAGAGTGCTAGCCTTGAGAAAGCCAAGGACAGTGCCCATACCCAGAGTTCAAGCCCCAGGACTGGCAAGAAAAAAAAAAGAATACCAGAAAGCTGGAACTTTTGGTGTCATAGGGATGAGATCAAGGGGAGGAGGATAGACAAAGGGAGAAAGAAAGAGTAAGCAAATGCAGTCATAATAGTCGATGTACATATGGGGAAATGGAACTAGGAAAACTGAGTGGATAGGTGGCTTGGGAGAGATGGGGAGAATGATAGGAAGGATAGTACTGATCAAGATGTATTTATACTCATAAACTGATGGGTTGAATTGAAACACCTTTGTACAACTTCTTTAATAAACATAATACCTTAAAAAAAGGAAATAGATCTCTTGTATTACCAAGTCAGTGTTCTGTAATTACTTCAATAACACTGTCTTGCCTTTCCAGCCACTGAACATTTCTACATTCATTATAAAGAGTAACTACCAGAAAACACTAAGATAGGAAGTAAAGAGGAATGTAAAACACTAGGTTAAGTCATTTGGCTAACAAGTTCCAAAAAGTGAAAAAGACGCAGGAGTTACCTGTGATTTAAGAATCCTGTGTCATACTGTAAAAGTGAGAAGGTGAGAGGAAGGGAAGGAGGGAGAAGGGGATATAAAACAACAAAAACTTAAGTTACAGGACAGAAATAGAAACATAATGTAGGTCAATCTGGAGAACCTATCTATGTAATATTCTTAGGCTGATACTTTATATATTATTTGCATACTGTTGGAGAAAATAATGCAAAACTTGCCTAGGGAAATGTTTGATTTAAATATATTTCTTCTCTAAGTAAAATAAAGCAACATCAATATACAGAAAATTTGCAAAAATATTCCTACTCAAAGAGTTGGGTCACTAATGCTAGAGACTCGGAATGACTGAGAAAAAATGAGTTAATATAGATGTGAGAAGAAAATATTTAGGGACTGACTGCTTGAAGCCTTTGATAGTCTTTTTAAATAAAAAAAAGACACATTAAAATAGAAACCTTGCCAGTTAACAACCAAGTTATCTCCAATTAATCACCAATCAGAAACAGAACTGACGCTCAAGTGGTAATCATCTATGAATGACAAAGCTAAGGAATAGCATAGAGGCCCTGAATTCAAACCCAAGGAGGGGCGAGCTTGCAATGCACGTGTGCGCGCACACACACACACACACACACACACACACACACACACACACACACACACACGATAATGGAGGACAAAGTCCTTACTGCCTTTTTGCCCAAATAAGTCTTATGTCAGTGTTATTATTTAAATGCCTATTAAGCCAGGTGCCTATAATCCTAGTGGCTTAGGAAGCTGAGATCTAAGGATCATGGTTCCAAACCAACCCAGGCAGAAAAGGCCATGAGAGATTCTTATCTCTAATTAACCACCAGAAAAGCAGAAGTGACACTGTGCTTCAGAGTGGTAGAGTGATAGCTTTGTGGAATAAAAGCTCAGGGACAGCACCCAGTCCCTGAGTTCAAACACAATGACCAGCAGAAAAAAAAGAAGAAGAAGAAGAAGAAGAAGAAGAAGAAGAAGAAGAAGAAGAAGAAGAAGAAGAAGGAGGAGAAGGAGGAGGAGGAAGAGGAGGAGGAGGAGGAGGAGGAGGAGGAGGAGAGAGAGAGAGAGAGAGAGAGAGAGAGAGAGAGAGAGAGAGAGAGAGAGAGAGAGAGAGAGAGAGAGAGAGGGGCAAAATGGATTCTGGCCTCATGTCCCAGGTGGCCTTGCCTTCGTGCTTCTCTCTTCAAAAGCTTTTCTCTTGTGATCTTCCTAAGTACTCTAGCTGGAGCTGAGTTCTTTGGCTGTGAGATTTTGCATGGTTGGGTGGACGTCACCTGTTATTCCACTAAAACTTCATTTTTAGAACCTATAAAATGTAGAGCTCCAGGAAATCCAGAGAATGGCCACTCTTCTGGGGAGATTTACACTGTGGGAGCGGAAGTCACATTTTCCTGTGAGGAAGGACACAGACTGCTAGGAGTCACCAAAATCACATGCTTGGAGACTGGAGAATGGAATCACCTCCCACCGTATTGTGAAGGTATGTTGAGTAAACGTTCATGTTCATTGTGGTAGGTAGTCTTTAAAAACTAAGCTACATTTGGGCACTGATGGTTCATTCCTGTAATCCTAGCCACTTCAGGAGGCTTAAATCTGAGGATATAAGTTCAAAGCCAGCCCAGGCACAAAAGTCTTAAGACTCTTATCTCCAGTTAACCACCAGAAAACTGGAAGTGGCGCTGTGGCTTAAGTGGTAGAGCACTAACCTTGAGCTGAAGAGCTCAGGGACAGCACTCAGGCTCATGACTGACAAAAAACAACAACAGTAAGCAATGGGCATGTCATTATTGTGTCCAAACAAACAGATCTAGAAGCTGGTTATGGATAGCTAGCACAAACCAGCTATCAAGTTAAAAGAGAGATTGACTCTCATCACTTTTGCTGTCCCTTGGTTATCTCATATTGTTACACTATCTCACTTTGTTACCTGATATATCGGATATATTTGTATTTGGTTATCTGAAATTGGATAGGGAATGGGGGAAAACAAGGTGGGGGGTGAGGGAAATGGGGACCAAGACATGTGAAAGGGTATCAATGTATGGGAATTAATGCACCATCTATCTGGCAAATATAATGTAACCCTTCTATTAAAAATATATGGAAAAATGAAAAAGAAGAGAGATTGAGGCGAGAATCACAACTTCAAGAAAGATTTCAAGCTGTCTCTCAAATTTCAGATGGTCAGATCTTTGTTCTTCCCTCCTTAAGCTGTCTCCTGTGGTGTACCAGCTGCCCCAGAAAATGGTGGCATTGATGGGTCAACATTTACTTACAAGAGTAAAGTGACATACAGGTAAGTATGTCAAAAATTACAGTAGTTGGTAACAAGGCAGCAGTAGTAGAATACTAAAGGAAGGAAGGATATATTCCCAGAAGATATTTTTGAATATGAAATTAACTGAACAAAGTAGAAAAAGAGTTAAAGTGTGATATGAAGAAATATAGCCAATAATCTATAGTAGTCATCTGTGGAGTATTAACTCCTCTGATAAGCAATCTGTTATTACCTCCAGCACCCCCTTGAGGCACTGTGGAGGAAGGATTCCAGCTAGTGAATACTTATGGTTATTAAATGCTAACTCCAAGCCTAGTAGCACAGGGATTTATCCAAGCCCATACCACTCTCAAACCAAATAGTTCTGATTGCAGCTAATGAGCCATAGTATAAAATGTAGGCAAGTCAGATTCCTCAATCTAAGATACCTGCAAAGAGGGTGGACAGTATTCACTCTTGAAGAATGGGGAAAAACAACCCCTCCCTCTGCAATTTCACAGCATTATTTCAGGAAGAAAAAAGAAATTCTAAGCCAAATTCAACAGCTCAGTCCTGTAATTCTTACTCAGGAGATAGTGATCAAGAAGATGACAGTCCACAAAGGCAAGAGTGTACCCCCAAAATAACTAAAGCAGAAGGATAGGAGATGTGGCTCAAATCATTTAGTACCCACCTAGCAAGTGCAAGTCCCTGAGTTCAGATCCTAGTACTGCCAAAAGAAAGAAAGAAATTCTCAATACGTGTAAATTCCTAAGATTTTAGAGGGTTCTGGTGCAGATGAAATGATGCATACTAAAAGCAAATTGTATTCTTTAATCTTTTCCCACCTCTCTCAGGTGTAATAAAGGATATACTTTGGCTGGTGATAAAGAATCATCCTGTCTTGCCAGTGGTTCTTGGAGTCATTCTCCTCCTATGTGTAAACTGGTAGAGTGCTCCAGTCCTGAAAGCATCAGTCATGGAAACTACATTCTGAGTGGGCTCACCTACCTTTCCACTGCCTCATATTCCTGTGAGACTGGATACAGGTAATGAGTGGAAAGGCTCAACCCACTTCCTACAATACTCACGTGCCTGTTAGGAACCCACTGGCTTTCATTTGTAATCAGGTGACTGACTTTTAAAACAAATCTATAAACATATGGATATTCTCAAATGTGTATTGTTTTCTGGGGGATAACATTGTATGTGTCCAAGGAAATATTCTATTCCCGTAGTCCATTGTGAAGCATAGAATAATAGCTGATGAATTTTTTTTAATTTTATTTTTTATTGTCAGGGGAATGTATAGAGTGGATACAGTTACGTTCACCAGATAGTAGATGCATTTCTTCTCACACATTGATACCCCTTCTTATGTTTTTGTCCCCATTTCCCTCCCTCCCCCCCACAATCATCTTGTTTTCCCCCTTCCCTTTCCAATTTCAAATAAACATATATACAGTATACCAAGTAACAACATCAGATACAGTAACAATATGAAGTTAACCAAAGGGCAACAAAAGAAGAGAAATAACATAGTACATTAAGAACAACAATCACATAAGGTAAAGCTCTGGTTTCCATATCCTAGAGTTCCTTTCATTTAGTCTCATCTTGTATGCCGTTATGTACCTAGGTTTTGCACTATTGTAATCCGCTGTTAGGAGAGTCCTAGATGTGTACTAATTACAAATGAGGGAAACCATTGAGCCTATATTCCTTCACTTAATATGATTTTTTCCAAGTCTTTCCATTTCCTTACAAATGGGGCGATGTCATTCTTTCTGATGGCAGCATAAAATTCCATTGTGTATAAGTGCCACATCTGCTGATGAAATCTTTTTCTAATAGATTTTTTCCATAAAGCAGCTTACAAAGCTTATAGCATTACATGGGATGTTGTAAAAATATAAAGCATGCCAAAGTAAAAGCCTAGGTCCTTGAGCTTAGAAGAGGTTAATTTGGGCCAGGAATGTAGCCTAGTGGTAGAGTGCTCGCCTAGCATTCATGAAGCTCTGGGTTCAAATCTTCTGTACCCCATACTCAGAAAAAAGCCTGAAGTGGTGCTGTAGTTTAAGTGGCAGGGTGCTAGCCTTGAGCAAAAAGTATCCAAGAGTTCAAGCCCCAGGACTGGGAAAAAAAGAAAAGAAAAAAAAAGAGGATAATTTGAATGCTAGACACTGATAGATTATGCCTTTAATCCTAGATACTTGGAAGGATAGCTCTAGGGAGGCTGAGATCTGGAGAGTCGTGGTTTGAGACTAGCCCATGTAAAGCCCTTCTCGGCTAGTAGCTGAGCAGAGTGCATGTACCTGTTCTCCCAGCTAGGTAGGAGGCTAAGATTGGGAGGATCACACTTCTGAGCCAGCTCAGAAAGAAGGGCTACAGTACCCCACCTCAGTGGAAGAAGCTCAACGTATTGCTAAGTGCCTGTCATCCCAGCTATAGAAGAAAGCCTAAAACAGGAGGGTCACAGTCCTAGCATGTACCTAGGCAGGAATAAAAGACCTATCGCAGAAATAACAAGTCAAAAAAGGGTATAATGATGCTGACCTGAGTTCAAGCCCCAATGCTGTTGCCACCCCCATCCCCACCCCTGCAAACGTGCCACTGCACCAGAAGAAGAGGAGGAGAGGACAAGGAAGAAGAGAAGGTGGGAGGAGAAAATTGGATTTGTAGTGAGCATGTTTTAATGGAAGGAATAGAAGACTCATGTCAGACTGTGAGCCGAAAGGTGGCCCCATGGAATCTAAGGCAAAACAGATCCACTGAACAGAAAACAGAATGAATAGTGCAGGCAGTCCAAATCAGATTGGAAAGCAAAGGCCATGGAAGAGAGAGAGAAGCTTTGTAAAGTCAGAAAGGCCAGAGGTCATAGTCCTAATTAACATGTTTACAATGCCCAGGCACATGTTGAAGACCTTCCCCTTTCCTCACTCGGATCACCTGGGTTCCCAGCTAAGTGTCTAACTCTGGCGGATCCCAATCAGCCTATGAACCCTTCTCATCCAGGTAGTCTGATATTCACACCTGCACCAGGGAGCACATGGACCTTTTATTTGGAACCCAATGGCTGTCCTCACAGTCTCCTGACCCATTCATTGTTTTAAATTATTTAGATGTCCCTTGTTTTTATGTGAATCCATAAAATGCAAAGAAACATTGTGTGTACTACAACTCCTTTATCTTCTGAGGCCTATTTCCTCTCCAAAGAAATAGATAATCCATGAAAAAACTGAAAAGACTCTTCCCTCCTTTCCTTCCTTCCGTAGCTTACAAGGCCCATCCCTCATTGAATGCACCGCTTCCGGGAGCTGGGACAGAGCACCGCCTATCTGTCATCTTGTCTTCTGTGGAGAGCCACCCACCATCAAAGATGCAGTCATCACAGGCAATAACTTCACTTTTGGAAACACTGTCACTTACACCTGCAAAGAAGGGTGAGTAGAGCTTATGGGGTGGGGGGGGAGGGCCTTGACCAGGGAGAGGCCAAGGAAAGA
Source organism: Megascapheus bottae (assembly GCF_031878675.1). Lineage (NCBI taxonomy): Eukaryota > Metazoa > Chordata > Mammalia > Rodentia > Geomyidae > Megascapheus > Megascapheus bottae. The sequence goes on along the minus strand of NC_143511.1, from coordinate 71,427,640 downwards.
CCGATTCCTGACTGCAGCCACAGGCTCAACCGGACACAAAATTAAATTTCCTGGAAGCCAAAGCCAAAGAGAGCTTGAGGCTCTGATGTTTGTGACAGTAGAAAGGATGCATGTTTTCCTGTGGAAACAATGTCTTCCTGGAATGCATTAAACTTATTCAATTAAGCCTTAAATAACAAACAGTGGGCCTTGGCACAGAAGCTGTCTCTCTACTTTAACCAAAGATGCAATACCAAAGCAAGATTTAAAATCACAAGGGGAAGATGTTTTGGCAGGGGAATAAAAGAGATCCAATCTGGCTTTTTCTGATGTTCATTACATTTCCTGATGTTCTTACCTAATTCAGATTTAATGACCTCAGCAACAGGAAGCAAACACAAAGGGCTTTTGCACTCATGGCCTCTCTGATCTCCTGGAAGCCCTGTGGGGTATACAGAAGGGAAAGACTCCTTCTGAGATCTTCTGTTCTGTGTCTCTTGGAAAGCCCATAAAGCATCGAGGGCTGCTTAAATCCAGGTCATCAGATTTACATTCCATTGCAGTCATTCTTTTCAACATTCCTTATTTAATATGTTCACAGTGCTCATGTTCGCATGCTCTGTAGATTAACCACACTTATTCTTTGCCTGTCTGAAAGGAACAGAAGCAAAAACTTTGCCATTCTCTGGACTTGTATCTCTCAGCACTGCTCCTCTCTAACTGTGGCCATGAAGAAGTGCTGTGTCACTGTGTGCTGTGGCTGTGCTGCCATTTCAAATGAGTTCATTAATGGTTTATTCTAATGGACAGTAAGATGAGTAAAGTTATATAATGCATGGTTATCCAGGCAGAGAAAACATCTCAAAACTCAACAGATGCCAGGCGCCAGTGGCTCACACCTGTAATCCTAGCTACTCAGGAGTGAGATCTTAGGATCACAGTTCAAAGCCAACCCAGTCACAGAAGTCTGTGAGACTTGTCTCCAATTAACCACAAGAAAAACAGAAGCAGGGCTGTGGCTCAAAGTGGTAGAGCACTAGCCTTGAGGTGAAGAGCTCAGGGACAGTGCCCAGGCTCAGAATTCAAGCCCCATCACACACACACACACACACACACACACACACACACACACACACACACACACACACACACACACACACACACACACACACACAACGCCACTGTCATAGTGACTGGAGCCTAATTCAAACCAACAACTGCCAGCAGGTGGCAGCATCCTCTTGCAGAAAGATCTAAGTTCTTGTATAATCCTTCTTCCTATTTTTATACTGTGTGTGTGTGTGTGTGTGTGTGTGTGTGTGTGTGTGTGTGTGTGTGTGTAATAGGTTGTGTAGAAAAGTTTAAACTCTGGGCCTTGAGCTCTTGCTTGGCTTTTCACTCAAGGATAGTGCCCTACCACTTGAGCCACACCCTCTGGATCTGGCCTCTCACTAATTAATTAGAGATAAGTGTCTTGTGGACATTTTGCTTTGGCTAGCTTCAAACCCAACTCCTTAGAGCTCAGCCTCCTGAGTATCTAGGATTATAGTTGAGAGACACCAGCTCAATTAAACTGTACCTAGTATCCATTGATTCTTGATCTCTCTCACTCTCTTCTCTTCCCCTTCTCTCTCTCTCTCTCTCTCTCTCTCTCTCTCTCTCTCTCTCTCACACACACACACACACACACACACACACACACACACACACACACACAGGCCTCTGCTAATCACCATTCTAATCCAAATATCTATGGGATCAACTTTCTGTGTCTGTGGCCTAGTGGTAACACACTTGCCTAGCTTACATGAAGCCCTGGGTTTGATTCCTTGATTACACATACACAGAAAAAGCTAGAAGTGGTACTATGGCTCAAGCAGTGGAGCGCTAGCCTTCAAGGATAGTGCCAAGGCCCTGATTTAAAACTCCTAAGACTAGCCAAAAGAAAAAAAAATGACTTATGCATCCAGATTGAATGCTCTAAGTTCGATCCCCTGTGCAAAAGAAAAAAAAAGGTGTTATCTGGTTCAATTAATAGTAAGATGGTACTGAGACAAACAATAGTTTTCCCACTGATTATTTTTAGCCCCGCTTTATTGTTATTGTTTTACTGTCCTATGCAGTATAGCAAATGGTATGCTTATTTTCAATTTGTTTAGAAATAACTGTGATCTGAGAATGTAGGTCTTCTACCATTTTTTAAAAATTTCTTAGTCATTTTCAATGCAAATGTTTACCCTTTTGCACTTTCTCTTTTCCTTCTCTTTTTTCTTTTCCTAGGAATCTTTTCAGGTATATGGGACCTTTTCTTTGTCTTTTTCATGTTTCTTCTTTTTTTTTTTTTTTTTTTTTTTTGCAAGTCCTGGGCTTGAGCTCAGGGCCTGAGCACTGTCCTTGGACTTTCTCAAGTCTAGAGCTCTACCACTTGAGCCTCAGCACCACTTCCGGCTTTTTTCTGTGTATGTGGTACTGAGGAATCGAACCCAGGTCTTTGCGTGCTAGGCAAGCACTCTACCACTAGGCCAAACTCCCGGGCCCCATATTTCTTCTTTTTTATGACTGCATTTAAGTAGTTTTACAAAGGAGTTGCCATTTAATAGCACAGTTTATAAAAACATCTTGATCAGTTTCACCCCTTTCACCATTCTCATCCATCCCTCCCCTCCCCCCCTTCTCGTGTTTCTTAATTTGTCTTTCATCTCTTGACTAACTTGTGTTACATCTGGTCATTTCCTCATCTGTATCTCCCAGACTATTAACTGTCCCATCTACTATCTGTAGTCTGCTTCTATTTGTTATGTGTGTGCCAGCCTAGGGCTTGAACTCACTGGGGCCTGAGCATTGTCCTTGGGCTTTCGCAAGGCTATTTCCAGCTTTTTCTATGTATGTGGTACAGAGGAACCGAACCCAGGTCTCCATGTATGCTTTTAAAAAATTTTGTTCTAGCCGGGCACAGTGGCTCATGCCTATAATCCTAGCTACTCAGAAGGTGAGATTTGAGGATAGCGGTTTAAAGCCAGCCCAGGCACTAAAAAACATCAGACCCCTATCTCTACTCAATCATAGAAAATGAGAAATGGGACTGTGGCTTCAGGGGTAGGGTGATAGCCTTGAGCTGAAGAGCTCAGGGACAGGGCCCAGGCCCAGAGTTCAAGCCCCACGACCAAGCAAAAACAACAAAAATTCTATTCTCTGTATTTTTGTTTCTAAAATTTCTATTCTAGTTATGTTCATAATTACTCCTTTTCAAAAAGAATTTTGAGTGTTTGATCTTTATTTCAACAGACTTCATAATATTTATAGACTTTAGACAATTGGTTCTGTTCTCACCATAGCCCCACTGCAATGGAAAGCATGTTTGTGTGTATCTGTGTTTTGACTTCAGATTACGTCCTGACAATAATCAGGACTTGCTTTAACTAAGGAAGTCTCCTACAAACTACGTGGTCATAGTCAGACTTGCATATGACTTATGTGAATTATTTAGATATAATTATGTGAATTATTTTTTTGCCAAATACCTCCAGAAGAATTTCCACCCAAAATCCAATTTGACATTCATTTATCAACTTGCAGGTTTTCCATAGAAAATGAGTAGTATAAATTCTAACCTGAAACCCTTAGGAGACTTTCAGACCCAGAGCACAAAAAACAAAGAAACAAACAAACCAGAGCTGACCATAGGATGGAAGTTTGCCAGCTTAGCCTTTGAGTGGATGTCTTTCTAGAATGTAGGCTCATACCAGAGACTCAGCTACACCTCAGTGACTCAACACCAAGGCTGTATTTCCTATTCTCTCCATTTCCTTTTCTTCTCTAATACAGAGCAGCCAAAGTATTCATTGACAGGGTTACTTTTCTGACTTTTTTTTTTTTTGCCAGTCCTGGGCTTGAGCTCAGGGCCTGAACACTGTCCTTCGACTTTCTCAAGGCTAGAGCTCTACCACTTAGCCTCAGCACCACTTCTGGCTTTTTTCTATGTATGTGGTACCGAGGAATCGAACCTGGGTCTTCGTGCATGCTAGGCAAGCACTCTACCACTAGGCCAAACTCCCGGCCCTTTTCTGACTTTTATTTCTTCTCCCTATCTGGAACATGGAGATTTCATCTCTGGTCAGCTCAGCTATGAATTTAAGTGATACCTGTTATATTTCATTAAGTAGTGAATAGGGGAGAGTTTTCCAGACCGTTGTAGCCAGAACTGGAGCTCAGCCCTCATCCCACCTTTATTCCTTTTCCACTTGGTCCTCTGACTGGAAAAGGAGATTTATTGGCATCAGTCAGCACATATTGTATGTTGTTTTAGTCCAGGATAGCAAGTCACGTCTTTTGTGTAATGTGAGCTGTCTTGGTGCCTCCTTACACTTCCTAAGATGCTACTGATCTTATAAAAAGGTAAGGGTTAGGCACCAGTGACTCACTCTTGTAATCCTACTCAGGAGGCTGAGTTTGAGAATCACAGTTCAAAGCCAGCCCTGGCAGGAAAGGCCCAAGACCCTTACCTCTGATAAACTACCTTTAAAAAGACAGAAGTGGAGCTAAGTGATAGAGCACTGGCTTTGAGCAAAAAAGGTCAGGTAAAGCACTCAAGTTCAAGCCCCAAGACTGGCATGTGCATGCTCATGGGCACACGTACAGGCACACACATACATATATACATACATACATACATACATACATACATACATACATACATACATACATACAGAATTAATGTTCCTCTCCATTCTTTCTCAGTCCTATCTTCTCTTTGCCTTGCTTTGCATACTGTGGAAGGGACCCAGGCTGCATGTGTGTGTACATGCACACACATTTTTCTCTAATGCCTTTGTGACTTTTTTTTTTCCAGTCCTAGGCTTGAGCTCAGGGCCTGAGCACTGTCCTTGGACTTTCTCAAGGCTAGAGCTCTAGCACTTGAACCTCAGCACCATTTCCAGCTTTTTTCTATGTATGTGGTACTGAGGAATTGAACCCGGGTCTTTGTGCATGCTAGGCAAGCCCTCAACCACTAGGCCAAACTCCCAGCCCTCTTTTTTACTTTTTGTTTTTTTAATACTGTCATGGTTTTGCATTGAGCTTTCAGCTTTTCCTTAGGTTTCAGGAAGCACATCCACTCCCAAGTTAAGAATGAAGAGACTTTAGGAGCCCAGGGTAGAGTGAGGGATGCCAGAAAAGGAAAGCTGTTCAAAGCCTCATTACTGCATCCTCTTCTGACCTTAGTCTTCCAAATGTATCTTTCATTAAAACATTTATTTATCTTTTTGAAACACTTAATCACAACTTTCAAATGCTGGGAAGGAATGGTGATTCAGCTGCCAGGGCAAACATCTAAGTAGTCATTTATTTCTCTCTCTCTCTCTTTTTTCCTGTCTTAGGTGATGAAAGAGTTAATAATATAAAACCCTGATCACATGTTTCTCTTGACTCTTGTCAACTATGAGCTTGTAAATGCAATTACTGGATATAGCAAGATAAAAGCTTTGATGGTTGCTGTGAACTGAAAAACAGATTAGTTACTGATGTCCATGTATGCTTTCTATTTTTCTTATTAAGTTTCAACTGTGTAATGGAGCTGTTTAATGGGCGGTTCTTCTCTTTAGAAGAAGAGCTCATTTCCCTCTTAGTAGCTCTTTCACAAAGCTTCTTGGGCACATGCTAATGCATAAGCTTCCACTTTGTGTTAGAGTGCTTTCCTGGTGTGCGAGAAGCCATGGATTCGGTTCCTTGGTACCACATACACACAAAAAAAGCTGGAAGACATAGCACCACTTTTGGTGTTTTCTGTGGCCCAAGTGGTAGAGTACTAGCTTTGAGAAAGTCCAAGGACAAGTGCCCAGGCCCTTAGTTCAAGCCCCAGAACTGGCAAAAAATAAAAAGTAAAAAGAAATTATTCTGCTGAAGTTTCAAAGGACTTTTAGTTATTTATCCAAGAACATGAACATGAAAATGCATTCTGGCCAATTTGTCCTCAGATGTGCCTGACACTCCGGTGTGACACTGATGGGCCATTCTTTCCCTTTGATGTATGCAACAAAACAAGTTTTTTTTTATTATGGACTAGTTTTTAAATAAAAATCTACATTGAGTATCCTTAGTGCTTGTTTAAATGACAATACAAAATGCTGCGTAAAATTTAATGAGCAAGCCCTCCATTTTAAATTAGTCCCAGGTCTGTCTTGCTTTTGTAGCCAGCATTTATGGGTATGCCTCAACATCTGTTCAAAGTTGATCATCCTTTAAGTGCTTCTTCAATAAAAATAAGTGGGGAAAATATGCTTATGCTGTATGGGAGATAGATTCTCCTTTATTATCTTAAAAGACTAATTTATGTATTTTAGAAGATATTCATTATCAACACATATACATACACATACATTCAGACAATGTTAGTTTCTTTTTCCCCTTTTCCAAGTGTCTTTAGCCTCTCCTATCTGTGTATTGCCACTGGGTCCCAGCTGTATCTTGTTCCTATGCCCTTGCTCCTGTCTCTTGCTAAGCAACTCTTCTCCACTTCTCTCCTCACAGGACTACTTTTGAGAGTCATCTCATCTGTAGGGCCTTCCTCCCTTCCCATTCATCAGGTAGAAGATATCACTCTTTCTGTCGTGAGATGTGGAGGGACAGAAGTATAAACACATACTTCCCTAAGGATGGAGCTGTGCACTCAGAAAGCTACTCTGGTCCAGAGCAGGCTCATAAGAGTCGCTGAGTGAAGAACCAAGTTGCATTGAAAGTCATAAAGAAAAATCAAGTTTTCAGTTCAGACCAAAGTTCAGAGAAATTAGTAGTAGTATTAACAATGTGGTCCTTGAACTCACTTGTGCAGAAATGTATTTCTGGCAATTTTCTGTTAGGTTATAGAATCATTTTGGTGTATTTTTCCCCCCATCAGGGAGGAGTCTCTGGTAGAAATGTGTCAGAAGATCAGGAATCAGAGATCTGAAATTCTTTTTTTTTTTTTTCCGGTCTTGGGCTTGAGCTCAGGGCCCTGTCCTTGGACTTTCTCAAGGTTAGAGCTCTACCACTTGAGCCACAGCCCATTCCTGCCTTTTTTTTTCTATGTATGTGTTACCAAGGAATCAAACCTGGGTCTTCATGTACGCTAGGCAAGCACTCTACCACTAGGCCAAACTCCCAGCCCAGAGGTCTGAAATTCTAAAGCACAATTCTCATATGCTCAAGAGACTCTGGAAAAAAGGAGAGTTCATTCTGAGGCAGCTGCTTCTGCCATAAAGGAAGACTTTTATAGATGCCACAATAGATTCTTCTAAACCAAGTGTGTCTAAAGCTGGGTCTCTGAACTTGAGCCAGTGAAATATTCTAGCCACATCAAGGAATCCATGGACATAATGATACATGTTTGGAAGTGTGAAAATGGTGTAAATTGTGCTGTAAAACATCAGGAGGCTCAATAAATATAACTTCCACTCAAAACACACCCTACACAGGAACAATGGAATACACATGCCCAAATCAGGGAGAATGATTTTTTTATATAATGAGATGATGTTCTTAGTATATCATCTATGGGTATCTTCCTAAATATTTGTTCACTTGAGATCCTCATATAAAGAACTGAGTTTATTCAAAAATGATGAACTGAAAGAGTCCTAAATGGAGACCTCACTCAGCCAGTGGGGAAGTCTATGAGCACCCATTTACACACTTCTGTCCGTAACATACAGTTGCACCCACGTTAAATGTACATATCTCTGTGTATGCTCCATCATTTTTATTGATTTATCTATCTTCTAGAGATGTCCTATTTCTGCCTAAGATGAAGGAATCCATCTTTTTTGCCTAGCAGTTGATTCCTTACAGAACTAAGAGGGACCCCAGGAAAAATTCTTGGTATATAATGATAAGAGTCTTTTCTGATAAGAGTCTTTCTAAGGTGAGAGATGTGAAGGAGTAGAAGTGTAAACAGATACTTCCCCAAGGAAGTTTCTGGGCACTAGGGAAGCTACACTGGCTGAGAGCAGGCCTGTAAGAGTCACTGAGTAAAGAACAAAGTGTTTATTGAAAGTCATACAGAGAAGTCAAGTTTGTAGAGCCAGGCCTGATAAGAGTCAGATCGTATCTATCTGTCACTCTCCAGTGGGGAGGTACTACTGTACACCTACAAATCATAGTTATGCTTGACTCGCTTAGAAAAGAAAAAGGGAGAGATAGAGCAGTACTATAGGAGAACGACGTAATTGCTGGAATCTGATAAAGTAAATTCAGTTCCCAATTCTGCTACTTCTATCTGTATGGCTAGGCACAATGTTAAGTTTGCATGAATTACCAGCCAGACATCTATAAAAATGAGCCAATCAGCTCATTGAGCATCGTGGCCCCAGTCTGTAATTTTAGCTACTTGGGAGGCTAGTAGGGGAAAGGAGAAGTAAGGGGGAGGGGGGAGAATAGGGAGGAGGAAGAGCTTGGGGATTCCCTCTCATCCATTTAAGGAGAACCATGAGTGGGTACAATGACACATGCCTATAATCCTGGCAACATGGGGAAGCATAAGTAGGAGAATCACAACCTAAGCCAGCTCAGTTATAAAGAGGAACCTAGGGGCCGGGAGTTTGGCCTAGTAGTAGAGTGCTTGCCTAGCATGCACAAAGACCTGGGTTCAATTCCTCAGTACCACACACAGAAAAAAGCTGGAAATGGTGCTGAGGCTCAAGTGGTAGAGCTCTAGCCTTGAGAAAGTCCAAGGACAGTGCTCAGGCCCTGAGCTCAAGCCCAGGACTGGCAAAAAATAAAATAAAAAATAGAGAGGAGGGCGGGAGTTTGGCCTAGTGGTAGAGTGCTTGCCTGGCATGCACGAAAACCCAGGTTCGATTCCTCAGTGCCACATACATAGAAAAAAGGTGGAAGTGGTGCTGAGGCTCAAGTGGTAGAGCTCTAACCTTGAGAAAGTCCAAGGACAGTGCTCAGGCCTTGAGCTAAAGTCCAGGACTGGCAAAAAATAAATAAATAAATAAATAAAGAGGAATCCACCTTGAAAATAACCAGTGAGAAAGGGGGCTGAAGTCAAGACTCAGTGGCCTTGCATCTACCTAGCCAGTGTGAGGCTGTGGGTTCTAACCTGAACACCACTAAAAACAACAAGAACAATAAAATGAATTTGTCTAATCAGGATTCCATTTAGGCACCAATTTACTTTTCTCTCCTTATTTTTCACTAATATCGAAATGACAGCCTAATCAGTTGTTAGACATTCTTTCATCAGTCTCTTTAATAAGAGTGATAATGAAGATAAGAACAACTCACCTTCTGCATATCCTAATACTTTGCTCTGCTTTGTTGAGCCAGCACTGGGAAGCAATTTAAGATTTTTGCATCCTATCCATCTGTCATAATGGGCCAACCCATTATACATAAAGAAAGACGGAGAGCTATTAGGTAAAACTTTCCATACCAACAGAATAGTAAAGCAATGCATATTGAAGGCAATGGAGGCTGGCAGTAATTGCTGCTTTAAAGTTCATTGGATGTCTCGAATGCCTGACTGAACTCTGCATGAAATAAGGCTCATTAGCCCTTCTTTTACAAACTGTTGCTGAGATCAGGCTGAAATCAGAGAGGCGGGGGGTGGGGGAAGTCAAGTGATGAGGGGAGTCAAATAGGACCAAAGTGTACTCATTTTTTTGTCTGAAAATGTACAGTTAGGACTGGGGTGTGGTAGAGTGTTTGTCTGTTAAGCAGCTCTGAATCCTAGCCTGAGTAACACACACACACACACACACACACACACACACACACACACACACACAGGATTCTATGACCCTATAGTATTTGCATAGCATTGTGAAGTATTGGGTTCAATTCTCAGTACACATATCCACACAAAAAGAAATATAATAATTGCTAGAGTTCCTTAATAGTAAAAATCTTAATTTCTCTTCCTCAATAAATGTTAATATTAATTTCAAGATATGTTTATATATGTCAAATGAAAGTCATCTCATTGATGAGCTCAGTATCCTAAGAATAACAGTTGTTTTAAAGGAAGAAAGCATAAAGCAAAGTCATGGTTGGAAAGATAATGATAAAAATAACAGAAGGCACATTTGTTCTTCCTTGGGCTAGAATAAGAGGTGATAATTTCCAGTTTTCATTTGTAATTCTTTCCTTTCCCCAGTTCCCAAGTAACTAGAAATAGTGTGTACCCCAGACTGAGTGTCGTGGCCCACTCTTGTAAGAGGTACAGTGAGGCTGTTGGCGTGGTAATAGGGGATCTGGAGACACCTTCATAAGTCAGGGTCACTAGTACTGATGCCATGGCTCTCTCTCTCTCTATTGTTTACATCATTTACTGGGTGATGGGGTTCTGTATATGCCACAATTCAGATAGAGGCTAAAGAATTTGGGGTTCTCGTAACACCTCTCTGGGCACCTTAGGACATCTTCTTAAGTAATCTTGGTCAAGCCCTTGGATTCTGTTTTTATTGCCTCTTATTTATACATAGCCTACAGCAAGTGCTGACAAATGACTGTCTCCCAAGTTCTCTCAAGTTTCTCAAACCAAACTTCTCTAATTGAGTATACATATATATATATATATAGAGAGAGAGAGAGAGATAATTATATGGATAAGTAGATAGATTTTATACACACACACACACACACACACACACACATATGACTTTTGTTATTGATAGTTATGGCCCTTGAACTCAGGGCCCAGGCTCTATGCCTGAGCTCTTTTTTTGCTCAAGGCTAGTGCTCTACCACTTGGAACCATAGTGCTACTTACAGCTTTCTGTTGGTTAATTGGAGAGGAATCGCACAGACTTTTCTGCCAGGTGTGGCTTTGAACCATGATTGTCAGATCTCAGCCTCCTGAGTAGCTAAGAGTAAAGGTGTGAGCCACTGCATCCAGCTCAGATATATATATATATGTGTGTATATATATATATATATATATATATATTTTTTTTTTTTTTTGCCAGTCCTGGGCTTGAGCTCAGGGCCTGAGCACTGTCCTTGGACTTTCTCAAGACTAGAGCTCTACCACTTGAGCCTCAGCACCACTTCCAGCTTTTTTCTATGCATGTGGTACTGAGGAATCGAATCTGGGTCTTTGTGCATGCTAGGCAAGCACTCTACCACTAGGCCAAACTCCCAGCCCCTCAGATATATTTTTATTTTAATTTCTACCTTCATTTCCCTCCCTGATATTATCATCTTACTTTATGATGCCATTAATCAAAAAAGAAAGAAGAGGGCAGGGAGTTTGGCCTAGTGGTAGAGTGCTTGCCTAGCATGCATCAAGACCCAGGTTCGATTCCTCAGTACCACATACATAGAAAAAGCCGGAAGTGGTGCTGTAGCTCAAGTGGCAGAGCTTTAGCCTTGAGCAAAAAGTGTCCAAGGACAGTGCTCAGGCCCTGAGTTCAAGTCCCAGGACCAAAGAAAAAAAAATAACAGAAGATATAAATGCTGTTTCTGTTTCTTAAACGTGATGCATATTTATTGGTTTTTTTGTCCTCCATTACAGCTATACGCTTGCTGGTCCTGACACCGTGGAGTGCCTGGCCAATGGCAAATGGAGCGGAGGTAACCAGCAGTGTCTGGCCGTCTCCTGTGACGAACCCCCCAGTGTGGAACACGCCTCCCCAGAGACTGCCCATCGGCTCTTTGGCGACATTGCATTTTATTACTGTGCCGACGGTTACAGCTTGGCGGACAATTCCCAGCTCCTTTGCAATGCCCAGGGCAAATGGATTCCCCCCGAAGGCCAGGCAGTCCCCCGCTGTATAGCTCATTTCTGTGAAAAACCCCCATCTGTTTCATACAGCATCTTGGAATCTGTGAGCAAAGCAAGGTTTGCAGCTGGTTCTGTTGTGAGCTTCAAGTGCATGGAAGGGTTCGTGCTGAACACCTCAGCAAAGATTGAATGTATGAGAGGGGGGCAGTGGAACCCTTCCCCGCTGTCCATCCAGTGTGTCCCCGTCCGCTGCGGGGAGCCACCCAGCATCGCGTATGGCTATGCAAGTGGATCCAACTACAGTTTTGGGGCCATGGTGGCCTATAGCTGCCACAAAGGGTTCTACATTAAAGGGGAGAAGAAGAGCACGTGTGAAGCCACGGGGCAGTGGAGTAGCCCCATACCCACGTGCCATCCGGTCTCCTGCAGTGAGCCACCTAAGGTAGAGAATGGCTTCCTGCAGGTAAGAGACTGAAGAGCCCATGCTTCCATCCCCCTTACCGCTGCCTGGTGTTCACAAGCCAAGGCCGTGAGTAGATTTGTTGAAACAGAGAAGTGCTTCAAACCTCTAGGGGTGCTTGCAGGAGAAAAATGCATCAAGATCATGATAAATCCTCTTTTTTTGTCTGTCAGTCGTGGAGCTTGGACCTGGGCACTGTCCCTGAGCTCTTCAGCTTAAGGCTACCCCTTGAGCCACAGTGCCACTTCCCGTTTTCTAGTGGATAATTGGAGATAAGAGACTCTCGGTCTTTAGTGCCTGGGCTGGCTTTGAACCACAATCCTCAGATCTCAGCCTCCTGACTAGCTAGGATTACAGGCGTGAGCCACCACACTAGGCAACACAATCTTTTCAGTCAGTCTTTTCTAAGCAATTTGTGGCATACCTTTACCCTAAATACTAAGTTAGATTAAGTCCATTTTAATAAAACACTGTTTTAATTTATACAAATTACTCCAAAATGGTCGTTCAGTTTAGGAAATTAAGATCTATGCTGGATGGGGTCAGCAGCTCATGCCTGTAGTCCTAGTTACTTAGGAGGCTGTGAGCTGAGAATCTCCAGAGCCAGTTACCATGAAAACAACCAGAAGTGGATGTGTGGCTGAAGTGCTAGAACTTTGAGTAAGAAAGCCAAGGAGCATAACGCAGGCTCTGAGTTCAAGCCCTAGTACTAGCACCAAAAAAAAGGAAAAGAAAATATATAAGATCTAAATAGAATTTAGAGAAATTTGGGGGGGGGGTCAGCAAAATATAGAATAACGTAACCATGACAAAGGTTTTACATTGCTCTTTCAATAGCTGTAAAGATGGTTCAGCATAATGGACAAAATAAAAATATGACCCTGAGACATGTCTGCTTCCAAACAAATAGGTTTCTTCTTCATAAGTTCATCAAGAAAACAGGATCAAGAATCCCCTAAATCAAAGGACATTTTTGCATAAATAATATTCTGATCACACTATTTCTTTAATGTTTCCACCAACCCCAGTGCCTCTCCTTCTTAGTATTTGAGAACATCAAGATAATAGTGAAAGCTTTCTTATTTAAAACTTTTCCTTACATATATTAACTTTACAGATACAGCCTATCGACTGTTAATAAGAAAGGTTTATTTGTTTCATAGTGTTTCTAGAGCATCTACCAGGAGCCAGGCTGTTAGAAACACTGCAGGTCTAGCATTTAATAATAGAGGGTCAGTCTATGATGGCATTTGTGTTGACATGCATGTGGGGTACTTGAACAATATATAACATAAAACAATTGTTTCCAAATACTTTTTCCCCCAAATACTGTTAAGTTCATGAAATTTAGAAGTTAGAAATGACAATTCCACCAAAAAGCACAGTAAGTTGTAGATTTTAATAATTTATATGCTTAAAATGTCTTGGTTTACATTCACTTTAAATTTTTAACTATTTATATTAATTATACAAAATACTTTATTCTGATTTATTTTAATTTTAAGGTCCTGAGTCTTAAATTCTTTTTATATTTATTTATTAGTCAGTGGCACTGGGTTTTGAACTCTGGACCTTGTGCTTGCTAGGCAAGGGATCTTATTATTGAACCATGCCACCAGTACTACTTTTCACTACTTAATTTTGAGATGGGGGGTGGTCTCACACCCTGCCAAGCTGTGTGCCTGGACTACAGGACATGTATTTTATGTTGTCTGTCATAGCTGAGAAAAACAGATTCATGCCACCACTGCTTCTACTGAGATGGAATCTTGGGGACTTCTCTGCCAAGGCAGGCCTACAATTATAGTCCTAGCGATCTCAGTGGCTGGAAGGCTGGTGCCACCATGCCAAGTTATTGGTTGAACTTTGAGAAGTCTCACAACCATTTCTGCCTGCCCTGGTTGAACCACTATCCTACTGATTTCAACCTCTCAAGTAGTGAGAATTACAGACAAGAACCACAAGTGCCTGGCTTAAATTCTCTACTTGAAAAGTAGAAGATTGATTTTTATTTTCCATTTTCATACCACAGTTTGAAGTATATTGTGAAGGAAAAAACTCTAATAGAACACTTGGGACAAATCCATAAAAACTGGCAAAATTATTTATTTTTGGTATTGCCCTTCAATGATCTTTTTATTTATTAGGGGCGTCATCCTGTGGTAAAACTATAGCAGGGATTATCTACTTTGATCTGTTATGTTTTACTTCTAAATTAGCACTTATTTCTTAAAATAGAATGAGCCTACTGTATTGAAAATAAAAGACTTTATTTCCTGAGGTCCTAATTGATTAACTTCAGTATTTTTTAACTATGAAAACAATCAAAATTACATGTTATATTCATGTTATACACCATATACTCACTTTTTCTTCCTGTTATTCAGCATGCAACTGGCAGAATCTATGAGAGTGAAGCGAGGTACCAGTGCAATCCAGGCTACAAGTCCGTGGGGAGTCCTGTGTTTGTCTGCCAAGCCAATCGTCACTGGCACAGTGAATCCCCACTGGTGTGCATCCCTCTAAACTGTGGGAAACCTCCACCAATCCAGAACGGCTTCATGAAAGGGGAAAACTTTGAAGTGGGCTCCAAGGTTCAGTTTTTCTGCCATGAGGGTTATGAGCTTGTCGGTGACAGTACCTGGACATGCCAGAAATCTGGCAAGTGGAGTAAGAAGCCAAGCCCCAAGTGTGTACCCACCAAGTGCCCAGAGCCACCTCTGTTAGAAAACCAGCTCATACTGAAAGAGTTAACTTGGGAAGTTGGTGTGGTGACATTTTCCTGTAAAGAAGGCCATGCCCTACAAGGCCCCTCTGTCCTGAAATGCTTGCCATCCCAGCGATGGAATGACTCCTTCCCTGTTTGCAAGGTGGTTCTTTGCCTCCCACCTCCCCTGATTTCCTTTGGTAGCCCTGTGCCTTCTTCCACTCTCCATTTTGGAAGTACTGTCAAGTATTCCTGTGTGGATGGATTTTTCCTAAGAGGCAATCCTAACACCATCTGCCAAGCCGATGGTACCTGGAGCTCCCCACTGCCAGAATGTGTTCCAGTAGAATGCCCCCATCCTGAGGAAATCCTCAATGGCATCATTGATGTGCAAGGACTGGCCTATCTCAGCACAGCTCTCTACACCTGCAAGCCAGGTTTTGAGTTAGTAGGCAATAGTACCACCCTGTGTGGTGAAAATGGTGACTGGATTGGAGGAAAACCAACATGTAAACCCATTGAGTGCCCCAGGCCCAAGGAGATTTTAAATGGCAAATTCTCTTCTACCAACCTTCATTATGGGCAGATCGTCACCTATTCTTGTGATGAAGGCTTCCAACTGGAAGGGTCCAAAGCCTTGACCTGTTTAGAAACAGGTGACTGGGATGTGGCTGCCCCATCCTGCAATGCCATCTACTGTAACGCCCCACAACCAATTGAAAATGGTTTCGTAGAAGGGGCTGATTACCGATACGGAGCCATGATCATCTATAGCTGCTTCCCCGGATTCCAGGTGGCTGGCCATGCCATGCAGACCTGTGAAGAGTCAGGATGGTCAAGCTCCATTCCCACATGTGTACCCATCGACTGTGGGCTCCCTCCTCACATCGATTTTGGAGATTGTACTGAAATCAAAGAGGGCCAGAGATATTTTGACCAAGAAGATGACATATTGGAAGTTCCCTATCTGACTCCCGGCCCTCATCGTTTGGAAGCAGTGACTGAAAGCTGGGACCACATGAAGGAATCCCCCAGTACACATTCATCACATTTTCTCTATGGCACAGTGGTTTCCTATACCTGTAATCCAGGATATGAACTTTTAGGAAACCCTGTGCTGATGTGCCAGGAAGATGGCACTTGGAATGGCAGTGCACCTTCCTGCATTTCAATTGAATGTGACCTGCCAGTTGCTCCTGAAAATGGCCTTTTGCATTTTACACAGACTACCATGGGAAGCGCCGTACAGTACAGCTGCAAACCTGGACACATCCTGATAGGCTCTGACATGAGATTTTGTCTGCAGAACCGGAAGTGGAGTGGGGCTCCCCCACGCTGTGAAACCATTGCATGCCAAAAGCCAAATCCAATCATGAACGGATCCATCAAAGGAAGCAACTACACATACCTGAGTGTGTTGTACTATGAGTGTGACCCAGGCTATGTGCTCAAAGGCCCTGAGAGGAGAACATGCCAGGATAATAAAAACTGGGATGGCCGTGAGCCAGTTTGCCTTCCTGTGGATTGTGGCACACCCCCAGTATCAGCCAATGGCCAAGTCAAAGGAGAAGAGTACACCTTTGGGAAAGGGATTGAGTATATTTGCAATGAAGGCTTCTTGCTTGAGGGAGCCAGAAGCCGTGTTTGTCTTGCCAATGGGAGTTGGAGCGAAGCCACTCCTAAATGCATACCTATCAGATGTGCCACCCCTCCACAGGTAGCAAATGGGGTGATGGGTGGCCGGGACTATAGTGTTAAGAAGGAAGTCATGTTCCACTGTCAGGAGGGCTACGTATTGCATGGTGCCCAAAAAATCACCTGTCAGTCAGATGGTACCTGGGATGCAGAGGTCCCTGTCTGTAAACCAGTCAGCTGTGGGCCTCCTGAAGATCTTCCGCGGGGCTTCCCTAATGGTTTTTCCTTTTATCATGGTGGACACATCCAGTATCAGTGCTTTCCTGGTTATAAACTGCATGGAAGTCCTTCAAGAAGATGTCTCTCCAATGGTTCCTGGAGTGGCAGCCCACCCTCCTGCCTGCCTTGCATGTGTTCTACACCACTCATCCAGTACGGAACTGTCAATGGAACTGATTTTGGCTGTGGAAAGACGGCCCAGATTCAGTGCTTCAAAGGTTTTAAGCTCCTAGGACTTTCTGAAATCACTTGTGAAGCCAATGGTCAGTGGAGTTCTGACTTCCCTCACTGTGAACACACGTCCTGTGGTTCTCTTCCAGCCATACCAAATGCACTCATCAGTGAAAGTAGCAATTCAGAGGAAAATGTGGTGACTTACAGCTGCAGATCCGGCTATGTGATGCAAGGCAACTCTAATCTGATTTGTACAGAGGCAGGGATATGGAGCCACCCTTACCCAGTGTGTGAGCCTCTCTCCTGTGGGCCCCCACCAGCTGTTGCCAATGCAGAGGCCACTGGAGAAGTATACACTTATGAAAGCAAAGTAAAACTGAGGTAAGACCGTTAAATTTGATTTCAGCAATTCTCCTTAGGCAATGTGTTGTGAGCACTTTAGCCCCATCTTTCATTCTTCTAATTGCTGTAAAAAGTAGAACCAAGAGATGTAATCATAATGAAACCAATGAGTGGCAGCTCAGGCACTATGCAAAAAAAATTCTTACTCCCTGTTGTTCAATATGTTCTAAATGTTCTATTTTGGTATGGGTGTGTATGGTTTAAGTTGAGGAGCCAGTGTCATCTGCTTCCTAAGACCTGCATAGTTTTGTTCCTTGTTGTGTGTGTTTATTACTATTAGCAAATGTTAATTATACAGTTTAACAACAAAAAAAGGCAACATAGAGCAGTGGCAAAAGCATGATTCCAGAACAAAAGTCAAGATAAAGTTTGCAGTTTGTCTACTGTACCACACTGCCTTTTAATGGTCCATAGGAACTCAGCACCAGGGTTACCTAAGCTGAATGCCTTTTGAAGCTACTTAATCTCTGTGCTATCAATTTCAGGATCAGAGTAGGATTACAAAGCACCTGTTCCAACAACAACAAAAATACTGAGAAAGTAACTGAGATAGAGTTGATATTTGTAGCCCACATGTGGCCATTACCAGAAATTAGTAACTGTTACAGAAACATTTCCTGAATAGTTGTGCACATTTTCAAAATGGTAGATGGTCTCAGAGCCAAACGAACTTAAATTGGAACACCAACACTCGATAACACCTATTGACCAAGATTAAAAAAGAATTGTCTTCTGTGGAGAACCTAGGACAGTACCTATAACATAGTAGTTAGGCCATGGATACTGTGATAGATTCCCAGTAGTATCCGAATGACCTGTAGACTTTGCTTAGAGTTTTTTGAACTATCAGCTAGTTTTAGGTACAAATGAATTCAGTATTGGCATCTGCGTTGAAAATAACAAACATCGGGCTAGGAGTTTGGCCTAATGGTAAAGTGCTTGCCTAGCATGCACGAAGACTGGGGTTTGATTCCTTGGTACTACATATATAGAAAAAAGCCGGAAGTGGTGCTGAGGCTCAAGTGGTAGAGCTCCAGCCTTGAGAAAGTCCAAGACAGTGCTCAGGCCCTGAGCTCGAGCCTAGGACTGGCAAAAAAAAAAAAAAGAAGAGGAGGAGGAGGAGGAGGAAAATAATCAACGAGAGCAATTTTAATTGACTAATGTTGAAGTGGAGGTCTGGGCAAAGCCAGCCACCTGATGTTTGAGCTAATTCTGATGCATAAAGTGCTAAGCCTTTTAATACCTTCAATCCTAGAACAGGTCAGGAACTGCACAGTACTCCCTTCAAGGCCTTCATTTCTTATTTGTATTGCAGGTGTCTGGACGGTTACATGATGGACACAGATATAGATACTTTCACCTGCCAGAAAAATGGTCACTGGTCCCCTGAGAGAATCTCTTGCAGTCCTAAACAATGCCCTCTACCACCAAATCTGACACGTTTGCTTATCCACGGAGATGATTCCAGCGCAAACAAGCACGTTTCTATGTCATGTGTAGAAGGGTATACTTACGAGGGCATCAACACATCAACGTGTCAGGTGAGACTCTGCTTTAGTCCAGTTCCCACATAGACATTTTCTGCTGTGACAAGCAGTGTATCTAGCTGTCCTGAACTAAAAGGGCCTCAAGTTTTCATTCACAGCAAAGGAATTAAGCAGTCTTGATTGAAATAGAATGTATCCCGATATTCCCATTCTTAAATTTGTTCTTATCATCTCTAGTGGGACAGAGAAGTTTGAATGCAGCATGTTAATTGTATGAGTACAATGCATTTTGATTGCTGTCACTCCTTCTAGCACAGCTCACCCATGTGCCCCAGCTCCTCCCATCCACTCAAGTTACCTGGTTCCATTTCACATAGGTATATTGAGTGTTATAACTATGGTCACCCACCATCCCTTCAATATTTCTGTTTTTAAACTAAGAAAAATGTCACTGTTACATAAAATGTTCAACGACTGTCCCAAGAGATTTATAACAATTGTATCTCAGGCTCAAAAGACCATCATGATGGAAATCTGCCCTGGACGATGCTAAGTCGATTTCTAATTTCAATGAAAAGATCAAAAGTTGCAAAAAGCAAACAGAAAATTCACATTTTCCTTAAGAACACAGCAAAGTAGAAGTGTGAAGATGCAGTAGAACTCACTTCAGGAGAACTCAAAGCTCAGTTTTACCTACTATGCTAAAAACAGCTCTCTTCTGATTCTAGGCCTGTCAAGTAATCACTTCTGCAGCAAACACCACCTCAGTGTCATCTAGATCTTTTCCCATCTTGCATCTTCCACCTGGAGGTAGTAGCACACCTCTTGGGTCTTTAGTGTTCAGAACCTAAGATTTTCCACACTTCCAATGCCAGGAGCAAGTGCAGGCTTCTCAATCCTCATTATCTGACTACTCACTGGGGCTCCCATAATCCCCTCCTTGAGTTCCATTAACTTGCTAGAGTGGTACGGGACAGCACTAGGGAAATACTTCAGTACATTATGAGTTTCTTTTAAAGGCTACAAAAGAACACCCAGATGAAGTAATGCCTAAGGCAAGGTCTGGAAGGGTCCAGAAGGCAGGAGCTTCTATCCAGTCTGTGTGATTTGAGGGACCCCACACTCGCAGAGTGAAGGTGATATCATTCGCCTTCCTCAAAGCCTGCATGTGTTCAGATGTTGAGAAGCTCTCCTTTTAGATTCTGATGGAGACTTCATTGGTCAAGCATGATCAAATCATGGAACAAGGGGCAGGGAGTTTGGCCTAGTGGTAGAATGCTTGCTTAGCATGCACAAAGACCCAGGTTCGATTCCTCGGTACCACATACATAGAAAAAGCCAGAAGTGGCATGGTAGCTCAAGTGGTAGAGTGCTAGCCTTGAGAAAGCCCAAGGACAGTGCTCAGGCCCTGAGCTCAAGCCCAGTACTGGCAAAAAAAATAAATGAATAAATAAATAAATAAATAAATAAGGACAAATGTGTAGCAATGTGATTGAACAAAAGGATGTAATCTACTGCTAATGGACTGAATGTAGAATCCACAAGGTTTCTCTGTTCACATTTTTCTTGGCCTCTCTGTGTAGAACTTCATCCTTACAGTTCTGGGGAAACACCCCTTCTGAAATTGGGGATCTTATGAGCTACTTTCAGACAAAGTGGGTCAAAGGATATCTTTAAGGACAACTCCAAAATAGAAAGGCAGGGAAAAATTAGAGTGTCTGTGGCTCACTTTGGGAAGAAAAAATCTGCTTTCTATGTCTTGCCTTAGGGAGGAAATTATGGGTTAGGAATAGTGGACAGAAGTATATACGTATCAGTTGGTAATACAGTAACACCCTCAGAGAGAAGCATCTGTATGTGCCTTACTTTACCCAACTACAAGGCTAAAAAGAACTCTGACAAGGTGATGACAGAAAAAAACATATTTAAAGAAAATATTCTTTTTTACTTTATGATTTCTTCAATAATAAGTGATGTTATTTTCAAGTATTTGTGTTGGGGTGCAGAAAAGGAAATCATTTTTTAAACTTTGTGTAGAATGTCTAAAAGATGCTGTTTCTCAGAAACTTTAAAATATAAAATTATATAGAATATAAAGGGTGCATTGAAATATATCATGGATTGTTTATGTCAACTATCCAGCCCTTGAGAATTACAATGAAAGCATACTGATTGGTGTTCTTGATTTCTAAGTGGACTCTGTGTGGAAGAAAATTACAAGTATTAGTACCTGTGGCTACTACTTGTTATCCTAAATCTGAGAATTTTGGCTTGCAGCCAGCACAGGCTAGGCAAATTCACAAGCCTCTTATCTCCAGACAACCAGCACAAAGCCAGAAATGGAGGCGTGGCTCCAGTATTAGAGTGTCAGTTCATGAACAAAAAAGTCAAGCAAGAACTTAAGGCTCTGAGTTCAAGCCCCAGTATCAGAAAAAAATGTAAAAGGAAAAAAAATGATATCAGCACATGTTTAGAGCAATAATCAGTAACAGAATTAGGACTAAACTCTGGATCTTCTTGACTCTGATTTGGCCGCTTACCAATATTAGCAAACTTCTCTCATTCCTAACTATAACTTATAACTTGTTTGTTGCCTAGCTTGATGGTACGTGGGCACCACCATTTTCTGATGACTCCTGCATTCCAGTGTCTTGTGGACATCCTGAAAGCCCAGAGCATGGATATGTGATTGGCAGTAATTACAGCTTTGAAAGCACAATTACTTATCAGTGTGAGCCTGGCTATGAATTAGAGGTACAGATTGTTTAACTGGAATTAATTTGCCTTACTATAAACTCAGGATTATTTTTAGTATTAGCACAAATTTACTTTACCAACTTGTTCCTAAAAATATCCATTATATTTTGTTGCCTTATACACTTAGTGGTGGAGTGCTTGCCTTGCATGCATGAAGCCCTCAGCATCAGTGGTGCTGTGGCTCAAGTGGTAGAGCGCTAGCCTTGAGCACAGAGGAGTACAGGGACAGTGCCCAGGCCCTGAGTTCAAGCCTCACAACCAGCAAAAAAAATAAGTACATTTCCTAGGGTCCGGGAGTTTGGCCTACTGGGAGAGTGCTTGCCTAGCGTACACGAAGACTTGGGTTCAATTCCTCAGGCCTACATATATAGAAAAAGCCAGAAATAGTACTGTGACTCAAGTGATAGAGCTCTGGCCTTGAAAAAGCCCAAGGATAGTGCTCAGGCCCTGAGTTCAAGCCCCAGCACTGGCAAAAAAAAGAGGGGCAGGGGGTCTTAGTCTTAATAGACCTCTGTTACGGCTCTCTGGTCTGCTGGATGAGGGATATCAGGGAACTGCCTTTCTCCCTCTGCACCTGTATTTGCCTTTGTTTATACAACAGAAAATGAGAGAGGAAGGAAGAAAGGAAAGAAGGAAGGAAGGAAGGAAGGAAGGAAGGAAGGAAGGAAGGAAGGAAGGAAGGAAGGAAGAAAGGAAGGAAGGAAGGAAGGAAGGAAGGAAGGAAGAAAGGAAGGAAGGAAGGAAAGAAGGAAGGAAGGAAAGAAGGAAAGGAGAGAGGGAGGGAGGGAGGGAAAGGGAAGGGAAAAGGAAGGGAAGGGAAAGGAAAGGAAAGAAAAGGGGAAGGAAGGAAGAAGGAAGGAAAGAAGGAAGGAAGAGGAACGAAGGAAGGAAGGAAGGAAGGAAGGAAGGAAGGAAGGAAGGAAGGAAGGAAGGAAAGAGAGAAAGAGGGAAAGGGAAGGAAAGGGCAGGAAAAGGAAGGGAAAGAAAGGGAAGGAAGAAAGGAAAGGAATCTGCCAAGGATGAATTTTGAAGTAATTTGATGATGCATTTTTGAGAAACTATACCTGTCCTTTACACTACGGTCATTTAGCATATTTCCTTACTGTTCTCAGTGCTGAGCATTTGAGTCTGCAACTACATTGCTTTGCATGCTCTTATTGTCTTTCTAGGACAGAATTCTTTTCTTGTCCATGACCTTTCATTGCTTCACAGGGGAACAGACAACGAATCTGTCAGGAGAACAGACAGTGGAGTGGAGGGGCAGCGACCTGCAAAAGTAAGTTCAAGAAAAAACACCTAGTGGTCCCTACATTGATGTTCAGGACACAAAATAGCCATGTGCTAGAACTGTTTAGTATATCAGCCTTGTAATTTGAAAACAAGTTTTCAAACCAACTCTAAAAATATAAGAGATTTTGCTCAAGGGGACCAAACCAATAATGTGTCAAAACTTAGAGTAGACATTAGAGACTACATGGAACACAGCACAAGATGCCTGGCCCTGGAAAATAAACTTCATTTAGAGACTGGTGATTATACTTAAATACGTATGGAGGGGCATCACCTCCAATACATATGAATTAGGAAGCTGAGAGCTGCTGCCTCCCAGTGCAATACTGGCCAACTTGGGCATCTTTTTAACGTGCTTCCAGGATGGCCATGAGTGAATATTCACAATCTATGTGGATTATTGCGTATAGACTAATTCACATGGGTTGATTCCCAGTCAGTACCCCCTTTGCTTTGTCTGCCCAAAGACAATGAAACATTAAAGACAAAAGTTTCAACTGTTACAAGTGGCCAGCTTTTTAATTACCATTCTGGTGGAATCATCCAGTTCTCAGACTGGAAGGGCCTCTTCGACAGACTCTTCCTGTCCCTTCTATTGACAAATGAAAGGACCAAAGGAGGTTACTCCAGTTGCTGCATTTACTCAGTGGGTAGGACTTGAAGCGTCCTACCCAGCCTCAGAAAACAAGTTAGTAGCTGAGCTGACACAATGGTGCCTCTATCCCTCTGGGCTCATCCATATTGTATGGTTACAATTCAGTAGAGAAGTGGCTATCTTTAGTTCTTAAAACTCATATAACATATAACTCAGACCAGGAACGTGGCCTAGTGGTAGAGTACTTGCCTAGCATGCACAAAGACCTGGGTTCAATTCCTCAGGATCACATACATAGAAAAAGCCAAAAGTGGTGCTGTGGCTCAAGTGGTAGAACTCTAGCCTTGAGGAAAGCCCAAGGACAGTGCTCAGGCCTGGCCAAAAAAAACTCATATAACTATGACGTAATCTCATATGTGAAAATATGAACCATATCCGATGTCTTTTATTCCCTTTTTCCCCAAGTTCATGCTTCCTCATTTTTCATACTTCCCTGTCATATTTTGCTTACCCTCTCCCCACAGGCAGTGTGACCTTGACCAAATTATTTAATGTCTCTGGGACTTGTTTATCTTCAACCACTAATTGAAATAATCTCAGGTTTAAGAAAAAATACAGAGCACTTTTAAATTTAAATTTCAAATGAAGAACAATTTTAATATAAGTCCCCAAAAATCTTTGAGACATACTTCTACCTAAAATATATCTGTTATACATGAAGTGGATATTCAGACTTAATTGGGCATCCGGTCTTTATCTTTTTACCTGGTTTTTGTTTTGTTTTGTTTTTTTTGCCAGTTCTAGGGATTGAACTAAGGATCTGAGCACTGTCCTTGGGCTTTTTCCTCAAGGCTAGCACTCTGCCGCTTGAGCCACAGCACCATTTTTGGCTTTTTCTATGTATGTGGTACTGAGGAATTGAACCCGGGTCTTCTGCATACTGGGGCAAGCACTCTACCACTAGGCCAAACTATCGGCCCCTACCAGGACTTTATTACCCAAGTGTTATACAGATTTACTGTGGTAGTACATGAGAATTTTTGAACTGCAGTTGCAGTTTAATAGCGTTCTTTTTATTTCACCCACCTGTTCACACAGACCTTCCACTATCCCCAATATTATTAACAACATGCAGACAGCTGAAATAAATAGAACAAAATAGAAGTCTTTATAAGTGACAATGTATTTATTAAGTACTTACAAATCTTGTTATATTCTTCCATCAGTGAGTTTCACTGTCTCACACAGGAGTAGACCACAATATTTTACATACATTGTACAATTCTATATGTATATATGTATACATATATTAAAATAAATATGTACATTATGTATGTGTATGTAATATATGAATATGTATGTGTATATAGACAGATATGTCTATATATAAACACATATATATACATACCTATGTATGTATACACACACACACATAATGTACTGAGTACCTCTGGCTGTTACAACAAAAGAAGGAAAGAGGATTTGGGGAAGCAGTCTGCATATGGCTTCTGTTCTTCCTTTTAGAAAGCAGATGTGAAGCTCCAGCTGAGTTTCTGAATGGCAACGCTGTGGTGGAAAACAGCACAGGGGAATCCCGGGTATTCTACTCTTGCCACCGAGGCTACAGCCTAGAAGGGCCACTGGAGGCGTACTGCACAGAAAACGGAACCTGGAGCCACTCAGTTCCTCTCTGCAAACGTGTGTGTTGACTTTAGAGAGGTTTGAATCCCATCAGCTTCACTCCTAGCTTCCTGCTTGTCTCACATAGAGAGGAAGCTCTACAGATGAGCGAGATAGTCCCGAAGAAAGCAATTCCTATGTTCTTAATATTTCTCCAATAATAAGGGAAGACTTAATGCATTTTTTATTTTTTATTGTAATTAATAGAAGGGTTACATTATATTCACCAGATAGAAGGTGCATTACTTCACATACATTGATACCCTTTCTCATGACATGGTCCCCATTTCCCTCTCCCCCCCCCCACTCATCATGATTTACTTAATGCATTTTTATTGCTAGTATACCTTTGTTTCCTAATGCTGATCAAAAAAAACTCTAAAATAATGATGTGAGTCATTTTAGATTATTTAACTTGACATCTTAGAACTTCAGGATTTTGTGGTCGTACTTAAATAATTCGGTATTTCCAGATCTTATCTGATTTTATCTTTTTTGTGTTAGTATCTTTAAGTAGTTTTACATAGGAGTTGCCACTTAACACAGTAGTTTATGAAGACAGTGCATCTTGGTCAATGTCACTTCTCAGTAACTCCATGTGGATTCAAAACAAAGCTGTATATAAGTTGTATGTGCCTTAAAGCTCATATCAACTTGAAAAATTCTCTCCTTAGGAATCAACTCTGCCTTCAAAAAATAAATTAGAAAGAGGAGAAATATCTATCCAAATTTTCTTTTCTTTGAACAGCAAATCCATGCCCTGTCCCTTTCGTGATTCCTGAGAATGCTGTCCTTTCTGAAAAGGAGTTCTATGTTGATCAGAATGTATCCATCAAGTGTAGGGAAGGCTTCCTACTCAAAGGACAAGGAGTCATCACCTGCAATCCAGATGAGACATGGACACAGACAAGTGCCAAGTGTGAAAGTAAGTCAACAAAGAGGACCCAGTGAGCCACTTACTGTGGGGTATTCTCCCATCCTGTGAAATTATGTTCCATGAAAGAACTCAATGCTCAGCTGTCTTCTACTTTAATGTTTAACACTCAAGAAAGTTCTTTAAATACCAAACATTGTGGGAACAAAATACTTCCCAGAACTAAGCTAAAACCTATTTGACCACAATGACAGAGCAAATTTACAAATGTACTCTTCCAAAAATAAGGAAGAATTTAAATTGAAGATATATTTTTCTCCATACTGCCACAAATGCTTATTTTATTTTATTGTAAAGATGATAATGAGTACATTTCTTTTGAAAGTGTTATCCCCTTTCTCCTCTTCTCCAGATTTCCCTTCCCCTCAACTCCCTTCCCCCTCAAGTTGTAAAGTTCATTTCCAACATAATATCCAGTGAGTATGGTTATTGCATTGGTTTGCCTATTGTCCCACCATTTCTGTGATCCCCCTTTCCCGTCCCCAAACCATGTAAAGTTATGTACAAGAAAGAAGTAATCATGGAGGAAAAAAAAGGAAGACAAAAGAAATAACTGAAAACAGAAAAAAGAAAGAAAGAAAGCAATCACAAAAAGAAAAAAAAACCTCTTGTTTCCATATCATAGAGATAATTTTGATTAGTCATATACATAGCTATTGGGATATTGTGACCTTCTGCTAGGACTATCCTAGGCATACACTAATTATTACAAAATGAGGGAAACCATGAAACCTGTGTTTCTTTGGGTCTGCTTACTTCACTTAATATTATTTTTTCCATCTTTTCATTTCCTTACAAATGGAGCGATATCATTCTTTCTGATAAAAGCATAAAATTCCAATGTGTATACCACATTTTCTTGATTCATTCATTACTGAGGGGCATCTGGGTTGATTCTGTATCTTAGCTACAGTAAATAATGCTGCAATGAGCATAGTTATGCTGGTAGCTTTAGTGTGGCCTTATTTGTAAAATGTCCAGGAATGGGATTGCTGGGTCCTAGGGGAGCTCTGTGTTTAGTCTTTTGAAGAACCTACACAACTGCTACCCAGAGTGGCTGGACCAGTTTACAATTCCCACCAACTGTATAGTATTCTCTTTTGGCTACATCTGGCTAGCATCTGTTATTACTTATTTTCTGATAATGGCCATTTTAACTGGGGTGAGGTAGAATCCCAATGTAGTTTTGATTTGCATTTTCTTTATCTTTTTCTTTCATTTTTCCTTCCTTCCTTTCTTTTTTGTTGTTGATGTGGAGCTTGAACTCAGGGCTTGAGTGCTGTCCCTGAGCCTCTTTGTGCTCTACCACCTGAGCCACCTCACCACTTATGGTTTTGAATGGTTAATTGGAGATAAGAGTCTCATAAACTTTCTTACCTAAACTGGCTTCAAATCATGATCCTCAGATTTTAGCCTCCTGAGTAGCTAGGATTACAAGTGTGGGCTTTTGCATTTCTTTTATGGCCGGAGTTGTTGAACATTTCTACGTGTGTCTATTGGCTATTCTTATTTCCTCTCCAGAGAAGACTCTTTTTAATTATTTAGCCCACTTATTTTTTCATATATTTTTATTGTAATTAATAGAAGGGTTACATAATATTTGCCAGATAGAAGGTGCATTACTTCACATACATTGATACCCTTTCTCATGTCTTCGTCCCCATTTCCCTTCCTCCCACTCCCACCCCTCATTTTGTTTTCCCCCTTCCCTATCCAATTTCAAATAACCAAATATACATATATCCAATATATCAGATAACAAAGTGAAATACTGTAACAATATGAGATAACCAAGGGATGGCAAAAGAGATGAGAGATAACATAGTACATTAAGGACAACAATCACTCATTATATGGCTTTGGTTTCTATATCCTAGAGGTCCTTTCATTTAGCGACATACTGTATGACCTATGTATCTAGGTTTTGCTCTATTGCAAATCTCTGCTAGAAGAGCTCAAGGTTTCTACTGATTATGACAAATGAAGGAAACCATTGAGCCTATGTTCCTTTGAGTCTGGCTTACTTCACTTAATATGATTTTTTCTAAGTCTTTCCATTTCCTTACAAATGGGTTTAGCCCACTTATTAATGGGTGGTTGTTTCTTTAAGGATTTGGTTTTGGTGGGTGGTGTCAATTTTTGAGCTCTAAGTATATTTTTGATATGAGGCCCTTGTCTGTTGCATAGCTGGTGAAGATCTTTTCCCAATCTGTGGGCTTTCTATTTATCTTGCTGGCTATGCCCTTTGACATGCAGAACTCTGCAGTTTAATGCAGTCTCATTTATCTAGCTCTTCTTTGATTTGTTGTGTTTCTGGATCTTTATTTATGAAGTTTTGACCTGTGCCAACGAGTCAAGCTATTATTTTATAGGCTGACATGCTTTACCAGTACAAATTCTAGAATAGTTCTCAACTTGAGCTTCTACCAGAAGCACCTAGAGAGCTTTTTAGAGCCTTAGATAGCTAGCGGCCAGTCCTGGATTTCTGATTTAGTAGGTCTGGGTGAGACCTGAGAATTTGCATTTCTATTAAGTCCCTGAGTGTTATTGATGAAGATTATTATGACTTGACTATGAAAAGTGCCCTCCAGGCTCATATTTGGTCCTCAGCTGGTGTTACTATATGGGGTGGAATAAACTATGAACTTTAGAAGGTGGGACTTTTAGCTGAAGAAAGTAGGTCTTTGTGACAGCTCCATGGCAATATCTTGCCTGTGACTACTTCCTGTCTTCGGATGTTGGTTAAAAATAAATAGATGAGCCAGGCACAGTAGCTCATGCCTATTATCCTAGCTACTCAGGAGGCTGAGATTTGAGGGTAGATGTCTAAAGCCAGTCTGTGAGAGGCTTATCTCCAATTAACCACCAAGAAACTGGAAATGGTGCTATGGCTCAAAGTGGTAGAGTTCTAGCCTTGAGCTAAAAAGATCAGGAACAGGGCCCTGGTGCTGGTTTAAGCCCCACAACCAACAAAAAAGTTAAAATAATAAAACAATAAAAATAAGTAAATAAATGATGAACAAATGTCTATAGTTAGGAAGAAATATCAAGTACCCCAAAGTCCTTAGTTTTTAACTAGTTAGCCTACTGCATCATTAGAAAGTTGATTTTCTTTTTTTTCATATATTTATTATTGTAATTAATAGAAGGGTTAGATGATATTTGCCAGATAGATGGTGCATTAATTCCCATACATTGATACCCTTTCACATGTCTTGGTCCCCATTTCCCTCCCCCCCAACCCCCACCCCTCATCTTGTTTTCTCCCCTTCCCTATCCAATTTCAAATAACCAAATACAAATATATCTGATATATCAGGTAACAAAGTGAGATACTGTAACAATATGAGATAACCAAGGGACAGCAAAAGAGATGAGAGATAACATAGTACCTTAAGAACAACAATCATTCATTATATGGCT
Source organism: Megascapheus bottae (assembly GCF_031878675.1). Classification (NCBI taxonomy): domain Eukaryota; kingdom Metazoa; phylum Chordata; class Mammalia; order Rodentia; family Geomyidae; genus Megascapheus; species Megascapheus bottae. The sequence continues at coordinate 71,398,137 of NC_143511.1, read as the reverse complement.
TATGAGTCTATATCCTAGAGATCCTTTCATTCAGCGTCCTACTATATGGCCTTTTGTATCAAGGTTGATTTTCTTTTTTTTTTTTACTCCAGATAACCGAGTACTATAGAATTTGGGCTCAGTGTCTCCATAGTATGGTACCATACAGCTTCATAAGGATGAATTGTGTATTTGTCTTTCCCTATTTGTCTAAACCAAGAAGTAGCTTTTTCTTCTCCCCACATCCCCCGCAAGCCCTGGTTAGTTCAGGGCTTGATCTCTGGGCATAGGCACTCTTCAGCTCAAGGCTAGTACTCTACCACTTGAGCCACAGCATCAATTCTGGTTTTCTGGTAGTTAACTGGAGATAAGAGTCTCATGACTATTGTGCCTGGGCTGACTTTGAGCCTTGATGCTCAGATCTCAGCCTCCAGAGTAGTTAGCACTATAGGCATGAGTCACAAGTGCCCGGATTCTTCTTTTTTTCTATCCACCTTGGATAGAAAAGAGTGAGACTTATACTGGATACTGTTTAATATCTTGACTCCAATCCAGTCCCTGACTGTGGTCCACCCCAAAATAAGTTTGATTATATTAAGGCGTCCCATAAAATCCACAAAATAAACCAGGTGCCAGTGGCTCACGCTTGTAATCCTAATTACTCAGGAGGCTGAGATCTGAGGATTGCAATTCAAAGCCAGCCCAGGCAGGAAAATCTGTGAGACTCCAATCTCCAATAAACTACTCAGTAAAAGCTAGAAGTGGAGCTGTGGCTCAAGTGGTAAAGTACTAGCCTTGAGCAAAACAAGCTCAGGGACAGCACCCAGGCCCAGAATTCAAGCCCCAGGACTGTCAAAAATAAAAAGTATAACATATGTCATTCATTCTAATATAGATCCCCAGAGTAGAGCACCACTGCTTTACAGTGTTATAAAGAAGAAAACGAATGTGTTAAAATGGTTCACCTTTAAGATTTGAATAAGAAAACAGATATCCCTAGATCTTTCTCTGTCCAGTTTTTCTCAATCACAACAGATTATTCTTTTAGTTGCTACTACTCTAGATACTAGGTGGGTGAAAATGTTTCCTTGATGTATTTTATCTTTGCTTTTTGGTTCAGTCTTAGAAGTGAGTTTGTGATCTCCAGCAGGCTTAGTCGCATAGGTGTAATTATGGCTTTGTTTGCCTGTAGAAATCTCCTGTGGCCCACCAGCACATGTAGAAAATGCTATTGCTCGAGGCATCCATCACCAGTATGGGGACATGATCACCTACTCGTGCTACAGTGGCTACATGCTGGAGGGCTCCCTCAGGAGTGTTTGCCTAGAAAATGGAACGTGGACATCACCCCCTATTTGTAGAGGTAATAAAATACATAAACACTTACTTCTTAATGATCCTGTGGGGAAATGTATATGGGAATCCAATATAACCGACAATTACTATGCATGCTGCTTCAGTTTTCCTTTCAATTCCTTTTTAATATGTGTGTCAAAATGGAAAAAAGGAAGCCAGGCATCAGCGGTTCAGGACTGTAATCCTAGCTACTCAAGAAGATGAGACCTAAGGATCCCAGTTCAAAGCCAGTCAAGGCAGGGAAGTCCATGAGATACTTTTCTCCAATTAACGCAGCAAAAAGTCACAAGTAGAGCTGTGGGTCAAGTGGTAGAGAACTAACCTTGAGCACAAAATCTCAGGGACAGCACCAGGCTCTGCGTTCAAGGCCAGTACTGACACACAAAAAGCCCAGCTATCCAAGTGTCATTTTAAAAAATCCTAAGAATTGTTTCATTTGTCCTACATATATTTCCTGAGAGATGAGAACTATGCTGGTAACCCCATGAAGCTGGGATTCACACTACAACTCCAGGGTAGCCCGGGTTTACAGACCATCCCACTAGAAGGAATGACTTCTTCCTCTCACCTGGCTTAGCTCAATCACCAGAGGATATTTACTACTCTACAGACAAGGAGAAGGTTTTAGGACTTAACCTTGGAGTTTCTACAAAACTACAAAATGTCCTAGAAGATATGAGAAAACCCAGCAGAGCAGCCTGCCCAAATCAGCCTTGAAACACAAAAATTTTTAACAAAAAAATGTATTTTTAGAAACATGTAAGTACAGTTGGGTTCCAGTGGCTCACACCTGTAATTCCAGGTACTCGGGCTGATAACACTTGAAAACCAGCTTTAAAGTAGAGCACAGTTCAAAGCCAGCTTGGGCAGGAAGTCTATGAGACTCTTACCTCTACTTAATTAAAGGTGTTCTTCAAGTTGTAGATTAGCAGTCTTGAGGGGGAAAAAAAGCTCAGGAACACAACACTCTGTCCATGAGATCAAGCCCCAATACTAAAACACACACACACACACACACACACACACACACACACACACACACACACACACACACTCACGCACACACGCACACACGCACATGCACACACGCACGCACATTGAGTATACAATGTAAGTAGAGATCCTCCTGATAGACACATGTGGTCACAGATAGCTGCCACAGAGGTGACAGGGGATCTGTTGATCTGAGGGTGCACATGGTAGAGGGTTGAGTTTGGAGATGCTGAGGAATAAGGAGGAGGAAAGTCATGGCTTGTGTGCCTGGGACTTGAGAGATGTGTCAGGAATGGTTCCCAGACAAGAGTCATTTGAACTAAGTTCTGAAGACGGAAATGGATGCTAAACAAGAAAGGATTAGAGCAAAGAGAAATGTGTGTGTGTGTGTGTGTGTGTGTGTGTGTGTGTGTGTGTAATATTATTCAATTTTTGAATTAAAAAAAAAAGAAATTCTGTTGTGTGCACCAGCATCTAGTGAATATATGCTAATAAGCCAGGCACAAAAAGACAAACGTGTTATGATCTTTCTGATACATTGAAGGTAAAAGTAGTCAAACTTAGATGTAAAGGATGCAGTCGTGGGGAGGGATAAATGGGGAGTCAGATAGGGAGACGTTGGCCAAAGGCTATAATTTTTAATTATGCAAGATGAATAAATTCTACCAATCTAATGCATTGTGACTAGTGAATAAAAGGAAGGAGGAAGAAGGGAGGAGGGAAAGAAATGATAAGTATGTATTTAGCTCGATTTGATGATTACTTCACAATATGCATATAGGAAAGATATCAAGTTGAAATTGCTTCATAATTTGATCCATACTCCAAACCTTTGCATTTTGGTTGTTTGTAATAAAGTTTCGTGCTTTTGCCAAGGTTACCCTTAAACTGCAATTCTTCTACCTCTGCCTCCAGATAGCTAGAATTACAGGCATGCACTACCATGCCTGGAAAGTTGTAAATCTTAAACATATACAAAATTTCATCTTTATATTATAGCCTCAGTAAAACCGAGGGAGTTGCAATGGTAACATCTAATAACAACCTATACCTCTTTGTAAATTGAAATATCCTCTTGAGACTTGATATTGCTTCTGCTCTTTACGGACATATTATGAACTATAAATGAGCGGTTCTGATTTCTACCCCAGTCCTTTCAGAATTCTCTAGAATTATGAGTTATCCTGTTCTCTTTCTAGCTGTCTGTCGATTCCCATGTCAAAATGGAGGCGTCTGCCAACGCCCAAATGCATGCTTCTGCCCAGATGGCTGGATGGGGCGTCTCTGTGAAGAGCGTGAGTCTGCCCTTCAATTTTACTCTGAATTCTGAACAATTCTATGGAAGCCACTGAGTTGGGGGAATTCCTAGAAACTGTCTCCTGTTGGAAGGAATCCATTGGCTTAAATCCTTACAGCAGACCAGAATATACAAGCCTGATCTAAAAACGCCAAGGGGGCTGCAGGAGATGTAGCATATACATGAATGTACAAGGCTGGGAATATATACTTGTCAGGACTGTCTAATATCATTGTCACGTGTCTCCTGGCATGCATGGCATGCATTTGCTAGAGTTGTCTTGGGAAGGAGTTTATGGTAGAGTCTCACAGCCCTCTCCTCATCTACAGCAGTCATTGCTGCAGTTAGTATAAATACACAGCATTGCATAAGACTGTACTTTGTGAATATTAGCAGCCCACTGTCACCTTTTATCAGTGATACCACTAATTAAGAAAAGAAGAAGGTAGAAATGCTTGGTAAATGAATACAGAATTCTTATAAAAAATATGTCCACTTTACCAGGGGAAAGAAAATTAGTATTTTTGGTGTATTTTTATGACTAAACTGTACTGTGCTTCAATATCTCAGTATTTAAGGGTCAAATATATTTCCCGATTTCATCAAGAATAGTGTATGGAGAATCCTTCATGTAATGGCCATTGGTCTACGCCAGTTTTTTTCCCCTAAAATCAGACTCTAAAACTTAATCAATATGAGATCTGAGTGCTGATGGGATCATACCTAGCCCCTCTAGAAGCTGAGATCTGGGATCATACTTCAAAGTCAGCCTGGGAAGGAAATTCAATAAGACTGATCTCCAATTAATCATAAAATGCCAGATGTAGAGCTGTGGCTTATGTGGTAGAGCACCAGCCTTGAGTGAAAAAGCTAAGGGACAACACCTAGGCCCTGAGTCTAAGTCTTAGTACCACAACTTCATAAATATGATCTTTTGAACTATTCTATGTAGGAAGTTGAATAATGGAAAAAACAAAACTTTAGGCTGCTAGCCTCTCACCAAAGCAAGTATATCTACAATGATTAAGAAAGATGAAGAAACACATTTTTTTCTTTCCACTTCTTCATCATTCTTTTCTACTAAGGGCTCAACTGCCATAAAACCGAGAGCACAAGGACTCGGAGTATCTCTCTGAGGTATCTCAACCATAGGCCTTGCTTATTACCTCACTGAGCATGAATTCCCAGAGGTCATCTGGAAGATACTGTTAAACCATAGAGTCTGTTTCAGCAGAACTGAGTTCAGACCTAAGAATCTGCACTTCTAACCAACTCCTACGTGAGCTCAATACTATTGGTTAGAGCACCATACTTGGAGGAGTAAGACAACAATGTTCCCATCTTTTAAACAGCCTCTTCTAGGAAGAGGAATGTCGGCTGGGGAGAGTACAGGGGCGGTCTGATTCAGTCCCCACAAAGCATCAGTTTCAAGGAAATGAGAGTTATTCCATCACCACTAAAACATTACGAACAGTAACCTCCAAGATGGCTCATCTGATTCTCATTCTCATATTTAGTCTCAGAGAAGAGTTGCAAGGCAGGCAAATCCTCTCGGAGCATCTGACGTAATTTGTAATGGAAATTTGAAATGAGAAGACATGGAGATCACCCGGATTGTTTTGTGAGGAGTCAAAGTGGAGCACTTAGCAGGCATCGATTCCGCTGTGTTCTCACTGAAAGGGGTCATTTGGCATTAGAGTAATTACATATGGCCATGGATTCAGATTTACTTCCTTACTTGTGTTTTCCCCATGATGCTATTGACAAGCAGAGCACATACTGGAGGCTTCTTTACTGCGGCATGCAAGGTTTCGCTCCTGGATGACTAAGTGTTCTGTGAGCACTTGAATATCTCTGAGCATGTATGTCTTAATCAAATCCTTTCCAATACCTTCTTTATTTTTATTTTTAGCAATATGCATTCTTCCCTGTTTGAATGGTGGTCGCTGCGTGGCGCCTTACCAATGTGACTGCCCAGCTGGTTGGACTGGGTCCCGCTGTCACACAGGTAGGCTTCCTCTTTGGGTTTACTTTATTTTGTTTACTGGTATCCAATGCAAAGCCCAAAATGAACTACCCATGAATGTCACTAACGAAAAACATCTTTAGGGATTAAATTTAGAGACTGTGGGAACTCTTAAAGCACTTTGATATTTATGCATACTTCTCATACACCCAAACCTGAACCCTCCTGCAAACTGTCCTGCCCATTTAGAAGCACCTTATCTCAGATATTAGTGCCATTTTTCCAGATACTGAGTCTTTCTTGACTTTGCCTCTTCTTTCTTTTATTTTTATTTTTTGATGGCTATAGGGTTTGAATTCTGGACCTCGGTGCAGTCCCTGAGCTCTTTCACTCAAGGCTAGCACTCTTCCACTTTGAACCACAGCTCCACTTCCACTTCCTGTTTTCTCCTGATAGTTGATTGGAGATAAGAGTCTTATGGACTCTCCTGCCTGGCCTGGCTTGAACCATGATCCTCAGATCTCAGTTTCCTGAATAACGTGAGCCACCAGCACCCCCCCCCCCTCTTTATCTGAGGTCACCAATGTCTTTTTCCCTTCCTCACATCCTGTGCTAACCTTCTGTCACCAACTGGTAGAGACCTCTGGATCATGGCCAAACATGACCCATTGTTAGATGCCTTCCATGCCTCCACTGCCAGGCCAAACATCACTGTACTGCTTTTGCACGTGTCTTTGAGAACTTAGCATGCTTGTATATTGTCTCTACATCTCACCTAAATTCTTGTGACAGGGAAGGTGTTTCCACTCAGCTAAAGCACAACCCAATTCCTATCTTGCCATTACTCTTTGACCCTGTCTGTGGTAATGACCCTCTCTACTGTGCTCTGAGCAAATTCTCCCTGACCACCCATCTCATAGCTTCGCTCTTTCCTCTACCCATTTCAACCTTATCCACCTCCACATTCCTGCCTGAGTTTCCTTTTATTTTCAGACTTATTTCTTTATCACAGTAGCCTAATTTCTCACGTTCCATATCTGTGGTGTTATAGACAATTTATAGCGCCATTGATTAGATGTATTTGTATTTTCTTAGCTCCTTGATTCTCTTGCTAGATCTGAGTTTGTTTCTTCCCTTTCTTATTGCAAATGAGTGTGATCTAAGTTGATTTTATTCCCTACTTTACCAAGAGTGTACCTCCAAGGGAAAGATGATATTTCATGTCTCCTTTCTTCTCCTTTTCATTCTGCTTATCTCATGCCTGATATTTGTCTAGCAAGCACTGGGTATATTTTAGGAACAAACAGCTATAGAAATGATATTGATTTCTATCTCATCAAAGATGAGTTTTTCATCTAGAAAAGGCTGTTACCTTCTTGGGGCTATCATGAAACTGAACTGGTTTACTTTTCCAACTTTCCTGAGCAGGAATTTTATTTTCTTCCTATAAGGCGTTCTCTTGTGTCTTTGATGTGTTAACCCTTCTGATATTAGGACATCATCATATCTAAGCAACCTCAGGTTTTTTAACAAATAAATTCAAGCAGATACAGAGCTTAGTTATGAGACTAGATTTGTGAGAGAAGATGTCTGTGTCATAAATTTTCAGTGTTCTCTCAGAGTTTCATCTATAGCTGCTTTTGAACCATTTTAGGTTTAGTCTCATTCCAATCAGAACTCATAAAAAGCCATGCAAGTGCATCTCCTAGATGCACAAAGGGCTTGTGTTTGAATCATCTATTATGTTAAACAATCTGTGAGCCTGATTTATTATCATCAAAGTTGGTTTCTAGCCTAATTATACAATCACTCAGAGAGTTAAATGCTTGCTCCATTAAGAGATTCACAATCTAAGTATATGAAAAAATTATAGTCCAAAATAGTGCCAAGTTGCATAAATTAAGGGGAAAAAAGTATATGAGAAATAGGGGTAGGCCTCACCAGGAAATAGAGGGAGACCTTTTCCCACAAGCCTCTATGGACATCTTTAGAATTTTTAAATACCCATTAAGTAAATGAATTTTTCTTCATCCCAGCTACTTGCCAGTCTCCTTGCTTAAATGGTGGAAAATGCGTGAGACCCAACCGTTGCCATTGCCTTTCAGCTTGGACAGGACACGACTGCTCCAGGTAAGGCAACCCCAAATAAATTAATGTTTATCTATAATATCAGGGTTGAAAGTCAAGATAAGCCATCTCTAGAACCAGAAGGTATCTCTAGTATTAGTGCATGCATTTTATATTCCCAAATACACTCTTTAAATCTGAACTAACACCAAAGCTAAAAATAATCACAATAATGTTAGTTCAGTCATTGGGCTCATGGCTCACTTTAGTAGCACAGGTACAAATATTGGAATAGAGAGATTAATGTGTTCAAAAATAGTATGAATTTGTGAAACATTCCATTCCATGTGTTTTATTTTATTGTTTTTGTTTGTTTTCAAAGGTTTTTTTTTAGATAAGTTCTCATTATATAGTCCAACCATGCTTCAACTTGTAATTTTCTGTATCAATATACTGATCCAAATTTTATCACAAGAAAATGAAAGAAATGAAGAGAAAGGAAAAGAGAAAGAGAGAGAGAGACAGAGACAGAGACAAAAGGGAAGGAGGGAGCAAGGGAGGAAGTAAATACATAAGTAAACACTTTTTTGTGTGTAGGTGGGTCATGGGGCTTGAATTCAGCCTGGGCGCTGTCCCTGAGCTCTTCAGCTCAAGGCTACCACCCTACCCTTGAGCCAAGCCACTTCCCATTTTCTAGAGGTTAATTGGAAATAAGATTCTGAGGTCCTTTTCTGCCCAGGCTGGCTTTGAACCTCAGTCCTCAGTACTTAGCCTCCTGAGTAACTGGGGTTACAGTCATGAGCCACCTCACCCAGCTAAGTAAACAAATTTTTGACAGAAATTGCAAGGATGTAAAATAAATAATAGTTTATGGAACATTGCCTACTAGATGTTTAAGCGATTGGGTATGATAAAAGATAGTATTGTGGGGCCGGGAGTTTGGCCTAGTGGTAGAGTGCTTGCCTAGCATGTACGAAGACCTGGGTTTGATTCCTCGGTACCCCACGTACATAGCAAAAAGCCGGAAGTGGTGCTGAGGCTCGAGTGGTAGAGTGCTAGCCTTGAGAAAGTCCAAGGACAGTGCTCAAGCCCTGAGCCCGAGCCCAGGACTGGCAAAAAAAAAAAAAAAAGATAGTATTGAAATTGGCAAGAAATATTTTTTCCTCAAGCCAAATATTTTTGGTCTTGTATTTTTAGTTTATATATTCACTAGTTCATTGACTTACAAGAAAATTTATGGCACATTATGTTCTATTTGTTGGTTTCTCATTTCTGATTAGAGAAAAGACTACCATCAAAATAAGTCCACAGAAACAGGATGACTGGGAAGGGTGGGGGAGGGAGAGGGGGACAAAAACATGAGAAGGGGTATTAAGGTTCAGGAAGTAATGGACCCACCACTTGACAAATGTAACTGTATCCCCTTTATACATTATCCTGACAATAAAATACAATAAAAAAATAAGTCCACAGGAAAATAGTTTTAAAATTGTACCTGTTTAAAGCTCAGAAAGTACTTTGTAGTCTATTTCATGGATAAACTCAGTTAAATATTCAGACACTTTCCTTACAAATGTTACAGTGTTAGAAAATTATTAATGCCAGTGTAAGACTTTCAATATACATACTGCATTACATCCTGAAGATTTAATCCCTGTGTTGTAGGAAAACTAAAATTAAATGGACATTGTCAGATTCACTTTTAAAGCAGAAAATTCAGCTAGATGAAGTCAATTTTTATTTTCCCATTTGCTGGTGAATCATTTTTACTGGAATGTCAATGTCAACTTGCAAAGAAATGAAAGCTATTAAAATTATAATTAAAAAATCAGTCTTTGCCAGTGAATTTTTCTTGCATTATCTCCAGTGTATGCTACCTTTACAGAAAGATTACAGATCACTACACTCTAGAGGGAACTTTGGAGAACAAATGCATTCAGAAGCATTCAGAGAGGGAGGAAAACAAAACAGAGACTCAGAAAAGATCAGAAAGCATTTTTGACTTTCCTAGAACTTTACATTTTATATGTTACAGATAAAGAAAATGGAAACTAGGGCTTGCATGGTTCCCTAACATGGAAATGTTTCTGTAGTCACACTCCCCTACCATGGAGTAAGGGCAGTTAAGAGCTTCTATACATATATTTCTAACATACCCTTAAATTATTCAAAAGCCTGAGATGAAAATTACAGAAAAATTATGGCAAATGACGTGGAAAGCTATATCACACACTTAAGGAAAGCCTAATGCCATCAACTGGATCAGACAGGCTATTTATACTGTGATCCATTCTTCTAGGAGACCTAAGTCAATTAAGATGCTCGTCCCTCCCTGTAGAGGGATTTGCATGCAATCCCAAGACAGAGAAATCACTAGATAGAACATCAGAAGGAGCAGAACTGGGGACTCAACCATCCAAGCCCCACTATCGCCTGCTTCATCTCCTCTCTGCAAGCGCTGATTCACCCTCTCCTCCCCTGCCCGCTCCCCCCGCAGAGTAGTTTTCTCTGCTGGTCAGTTTGCATAGGACAGAACTGACCATAAATTGCACATTTTATATAGCATCATGCAATATCTAGAGACATTCATACACTGCCCTAGTTTACAAATCCAGAGAAAGGACTGATTGATCCAGCTTTATCCCAGGGCCCAGCAGGTAAGGACAAGTTGTACCAAGGGTAATTTTGGTAAGGCATTGGGTGAAGGGCAGGTGAGGCCGGTAATAGTTGTTTTCCTTCTCTCCTACAATTCTGAGTATCTTAAGGACTATGCAATCAGTCTATGTGTAGGCACCAAACTACATACTCAATAAATGTTTTATGACAAGAAAGCCATTTCTGGATGTGAGTAACAGGAAGAGAGCATAATTGCCTTGTTGACTCTAGCAAGTTTCTTAACCTGGAATCTTCTCTAGCGATAAGTAAGACAAACCTGAGCTTGTTCAATCTTAGTTGAGTCTTAAGAAAGAAGTTATGTTTCCTCTGATCTCTTCCCAAAATTGATTCTAAACAGACATCGTTACTAAAGGTTGCAGATTACTAGTGCTCTAAGAGACATTTAGACTCAGGAAGTCCAAATACTTCACTTTTCAGATGAGAAGGGTTTCACAAAGGAAGCTAGTAACAGGAGGGAGACTAAAATGTAGGTCTCCTGGGCCGGGAGTTTGGCCTAATGGTAGAGTGTTTGCCTAGCATACACAAAAAGACCCAAGTTCAATTCCTCGGTACCTCATACATAGAAAAAACTGGAAGTAGTGCTGTGGCACAAGTGGTAGAGCGCTAGCCTTGAAGAAAGCCCAAGGACAGTGTTCAGGCCCTGAGTTCAAGCCCCAGGACTGGCCAGAAGAAAAATGTAGGTGTCCTTCTTCTCAGATCTTATTCTCCACGTGATCCTCCCATCCCTACAAACCCCATGGCAAATAATGCGATATTCCAGTCAGCACCCCCACAAGTTCTTACTTCCTTGGTTCAGTCTTTTGAATGTTTTTCTTTCCTTTTGTTTTGTTTTCCTCCAGGAAAAGAAGGACTGGCTTTTAGTCACCACACTCCCAAAGCAGGATCCTCTCTTCCCGACAGCTCCTAAGGCCCCTGGAACTTACACCAAGGAAGTCCACCATGGTGCTGGGGCTTGTTTGCTTTAGTAAACATGTTATTTGAGGTTGACTTCTTCTTTAATTTGGTGATATATTTTGTTATTCCTCATGGCATCCTTTCTTACATGTTTCTGTTTTTAAATGTGCCTGTATTTTCTATATAAAAATTATACTAGATAGATGCTACTCCATCTTCATGAAATGTACATACTCTGCTGTCCATTGGGAAAGTTTCTGGAACACATTTTTATTCAGTTACTTAAGATGATTTTTCCATTAAAATATATTTTGCTACTAAATAATATTTGGCTGGGTAGTGCCATTTTCTGAGGTGGTCAGGGCACAATTAAGAGGACTCACAGTTTTCCATCTACACTGGTAGGATAACACATGATTACATGTAGTATACCAAGCATTTATAAAAATGAAAGAGAACCCTTTTTTCTACTCCCATTGTCTTTACAATATGTTCCCCAATAAAGGATTCCTTTTATTTAAACATAGAGCAACTGTTGGGCTCAGTCCTCTAAACAAATAATTCTGAACTGATGTTGGGTTGGGGGCTAGATTATTCCTCTCCTAGCATTTGGAAAGCTGTAGCTCAATAGGAGCCGGAGGAAACAAGATGGCAGTTTCCCAAATTAGTGTGCTCCCTTACCTTCTCCCAGTGACATCAGAGAAGTCTAATAACTGAGCAATTAATAGTAAGCCTGTACTCAGGCCTTATTGCAACTCACTGCTTCAATTTCCTCTGCTGTCTATAAGGTATTGCAAGTCTTGGCATGCCATTATTACACAGAGATTAAAGTCCAAAGACTTCACTTTTGATTTATTGCAATAAACTATATTATAAGCGAATGTTAACAATAAAGAGTATCTGGAATTTGCCATAAGTTCACAGGCTAGTTCAGCCCTTAGATTCAAAATATAATTTAGCCATATTAAGAAATACCAAATATGGAAAAGAATATAAAGAGAATTCTAAATGTTTCCAGTTTAAGTAGGAACTGAAAAAAAAATCACTCAAAATAAGTCCCTAGTATAAATAAACTCACTCAAAATAAGTTCCTAGTATAGTGGTATTTCTATGGCTAAAGTAACCATTATTCCTCGTTCTTTGTTATATTTTCTAAATAGGATAGATTTCTAAATAACACATCAGAAAAGAATGTTAAGGGGCCAGAAGTTTGGCCTAATGAGAGAGTGCACAAAGACCTGGTTCGATTCCTCAGTACCACACACATAGAAAAAGCCAGAAGTGGCGTGGTGGCCTGCGAGATAGAGTGCTAGTCTTGAGAAAACCCAACGATAGTGCTCAGGCCCTGTGTTCAAGCCCCAGGACGTGCAGAAAAATAATATTAAGATTATATTACTTATAAAGAGCCAGAATAATATGTCTCAGTGAAACATCATCTATAAGCAGATCCTGAGGCGTGTGAGACAACTGAAGATATAAAGGGCCTGCACTGGTAGCAGGGGGTCCTCAAAAAATAAATAAATAAAAAGAGGCCAAGACAGGATTAGACAATCAATAAATGAATTAGAGGAAATGCTTACGAAAGAAACCATGTTGGAAGAAAGTAGGAATTGGCTGGCTTGTATTAGTCAACCCTCTCTCACTATTACAAAATGCCTGACACGATTAACATTCTACAGGAAAAGCTTTGTTTTGGATCATAGTTCCAGTCCATACTCACTTGGCTGTGTTGGCAGGGAGTGAAGGGTGGAAGAGATGTGCCAGGGTGCTAGCCTCCCCTTCAAGAGCACTATCCTCTGTGACCTGCCATCCCCCAACTAGGCCCTGCCTCCCAAAGGTCTCACCAGCTTCCAGCAGATCCCCAAGCTGAACACCAAGCCTCTAATACAACTTTACAGGATGTTCAAGATCCTAACTCAAGCACAAATTCATCATAGGCCTGACCTCAAGGAGAGAAAAAGGAAAGAAGGTTGAGTGGAATTGTCTTAGACTTAGAAGATTGCAGTGTAATTCTTGGAAATGCTCAAGAAACCACCAGAGGAGAGCTCTGTCTCCCAAGAGCAGGCTTGGCCCAGTATTCCCTGTCTCTCTGTGTCTGGCCTATAGCAGCAAATGGGCACCTCAAAGCACAAACACAGGGACAAGTACCAGGCACAGCAACTGAGCCCCACGGGCCAAAACTATTCCTTATCTCAGAGAGAGCTGGAAGAACAGAGTTCTCAGGCCAGCCTCATTACATCAGAGGAAATGGGAAAATTATTCAACATGCTGGACTCCAACAATTTATTACTGGGGGGAGGGGAGGAGTATCAATTTACATCCTCGCCTCTCACTGTGCACAAAATCTCTCCCAGTTAATAAGTTCAACGTAAACACTCAAATCTTAAAAATTAGAAACTATAAGCTGGGTGTGGTGCCGCATGCTTGTAATCTTAGCTACTCAGGAGGCTGAGATCTGAGGGTCACAGTTCAAAGCCAGCCTAGGCACAAAAGTCTGTGAGACTCTTAACTCCATTAACCATCTGAAAACTGGAAGTGGTGCTATGACTCAAATGATAGAGTGCTAGCTTTGATCAGAAGAGCTGAGGAACAGCGCCCAGGTTCAGAGTTCAAGCCCCAAGACCTGCCAAAAGAAAAAAAAAATGGAAAGTATAGATGCTTAGCCAGGTGTGGTGGCTCATGCCTGTAATCCTAGCTGCTCAGGAGGCTGAAATCTGAGGATTGAGGTTCAAAGCCAGTGTAGGCACAAAAGGATCTGAGACTCTTATCTTCAATTAACCTCTAAAAAAACAGGAAGTGGGGCTTGGCTCATGGGTAGGGTGGTAGCCTTGAGATGAAAAGCTCAGGGATAATGCCCAGGCTGAGTTCAAGCCCTGTGACCCACAAAAAAAGAAAGAACGAAAGAAAAAAGAGGGAGAAAGAAAATATAGATGCTTGTGTAGTAATGTCTCGAAAAATAAGGAGTCCGAGTTTAAGAAAACCCATGAAGCTCATCCATACTGTAGTGTTACTAGTTCCTTATTCTGTTGTGGCTGAATATTTTCTTTTTTCTTTTGTTGCTAGCACTGTACCACTTTGAGCCACAGTACGCCACTTCTAGTTTTCCAGTGGTTAATTAGAGATAAGAGTCTCACAGACTTTTGTGCCCAGGCTGGCTTTGAACCTCCATCCTCAGATGGCAGCCTCTGGAGTAGCTAGGATTACAGGCATGAGCCATCGGCGTCTGTAAGGCCTGAATATTTTCTTGATTGGATAGTCATTTTTTGTTCATTAATTCATTTGAAAATGGACATTTGGGTTGTGGACCTTGAAAACAATAGGCTAAATGAGAGAAGCCCAGCAAAATAAAATAAAATAAAAGGCTTCAATTTATACATTGAAACAAATCTATAGGGATAGAAATAAGTGGAGGGAAATGGGAAGTGGTGGGTGAGACATAGGATTGGTAAATTTTCCTTCAATGGTAAATTTTTCTTCAGTTAGATAATTTTTATGGTTGCACAACTGTGTGAATATACTAAAAACCACTAAACTATGTACTTTAATGATGATTGTATTATAAAACATTTTAGAGCTCTGTAGAAGAAACAAACTGATAATAAAATGTGGAAATTTCTCAAGCCAAACATTACCAAATTTTAAAACCAAGCAAAACACCCAGGATAAAATGAGAACATTTTAAGGTATGATTTAACAGATGTACTAAGAAAATGTTTTAGTTATGAAAAGGAATTCATTAAAGAATAAATACTGATTGAAAATAAGCACTACTAAAATGTAAATCAGAGCTGAGATTGTGACTCAAGTGGTAGAATATTTATATACCTCAGATAAACATATATACAAGACAGAAGTCAATAACAATGGTAACAGGGAATAAACCAAAGGGGGGAAAGGGTGAAAAAAGAGATGCCTGCAAGCAGTGCATCATAAAAACCTCTTGTTTCCATTTTTTGCAGTTCATTTAGATAAGCTTCATTTTATATGTCCATTTGCACTCAGCTATTGAGTCACTGATCCTCTGCTAAGAATATCATAGACATATTCTAGTTATTACAAATGAGGGAAGCTGTCATCTGTGTTTATTTGGGTCTGAAATATATATATATATACATATATATGTAGTGGGAAAGGAGAAGACTAGGGAAAAATTATATTAAGCAAAACAAGCCAGACTCAAAAAAACTTTTAAAACATGCATATATACCTGTTCAGTAATCTTTTGACTGACCAAAAAAAAAACCATAAAACAATATGGTTTGTCAGTACATATTTATGTGCATTATTTATATAAACACCTGCCAAAAGCCCTGGAATTGGTTATGTAAATCAGAATTTATGAAACTAATGGATACAAAAAACATTTTGTGAGTGTATTAACACACTTTTAATGACATGAAAAGTCATGATGGCAGACTGTTTTCAATTGAAAATAGAATATAAAATGTGCCTAATTATGTTCCGAGTTTCCTAAAAATAAGCATATTCAGTATACATAAAAAGATTTATCAATCTCTATTCATGATTTTCCTTAGGACATGGAACTCTAATGGATTTTATCTTCTATTCAATTCTTTCTTTTATGACTGGCTTTTTCTTTGTTGGTCATGGGGCTTGAACTCCATACCAGAGTACTGTCCCTGAGTTCTTTTATTCAAGACTAGAGCTCTGCCACTTTAACCCACAGCTCCATTTTTGGTTTTCTGGTGGTTAAATGGGATTAGAAGTCTCCTAGATGTGTTTGCCTAGGCTGGCTTTTAGCCATGATCCTCAGATCTCCTTCATAGCTAGGATTAGAAGATTGAGCCGGTTGTCTGGTTTATTTTTAATGATGACATACTACTTTTAGAGCCAGAGTTCACATCTGTAATTCTAGCATTCAGGATGATGCTAAGGCAGGGGAGTTATAAGTTGACACTAACCTAAGTTGCATAATAAGACCTTGTCTCAATAAATAAATAAATAAATAAATAAATGGCACATCATTCTTATATTTGTAAATTTACTGTCCTATTCATAAAGGTAATCTTATTCATAAAAGTCAGTTGAAGTAGTAGCCCCACAGCAATGTGTTTATATAAATATAATTAACTTGACATATACACTAGCATATATCATCCATCTTTCCATTTAGCTTTGTTTAAATATAATTTCAGAAATTTCTAAAGAAGAGTTCACCTCAAGACAATTAACAGTTTTATAAGGACTCAGCAACTGCTACCAAGAGATACCACCAGGTTGTTTTGACCCATTTGTGTTTACCAGGAGTTGCTTAAGGCATTGTTTCCATCAACTATTAAAGCAATCAATGTATTTTACAGTATATCCTTGTACTTTCTGGGTTCCTTCAGGTAAGAGACAGATATTTACAATATCTCAAGTGTACCAGCCACGGTACATGAGTTGCCTTCCTTAGCAACCCACATAGCAACAGCAATGTTGCTTTCTTTGAGAGGATCACAGCTCCTTGTTCTCTCCTGACTGACCTTCTGGCAATGACAGCAACTTTGAACCTTTTTCCCCCTTCCTCTAAGCAACCATTCAAGGCCACAGTAAACAGCAAGCAGAACAGGTAAAATGATCATGAGCATAGTATGTCTGGGTCCTTAGGTTTTGTGAAAAACCAGCCGCTTTAGAAAGCCACCCAGGCTGTTTGGGGGTCTGTCACATACTTCTCTCGCCACCCAGAGATCTTTTCCTATCCACTTCTCAAGACACCATTTTCAAGAGGGTGAGTTCACTCCACCCTCCCAAGTCCCAGCCTGTCTAGCTACATGCTGATCCTTCTGAATCACCAACATTTCTCCTGTCATGATGCCCGCTGGATCCTGTCAGTTTCCCAGCACAGTGTTCAAGTGGATTTATGTTTGTAGAAATTCAAGTGTAGCCTTTCAGCAAAGATCATGAAGAATCTAGAAAAAACTGAAAGAACGGACTGAGGCACAGACCACAGAATACCAGCAAGCTCTGCCTGCCTTTATTTCTCTGCTACACCACATTCTTCCCAAGAGCTATGACTGAGGATCTATGAAATACACAGAAGAAATACTCCTAAAGCAGCTTTTTGACCTGAGGAGGAGGGAAGATGAATTAGGAGGAGAGGAGAGAGAAGGGGAAACAGGAGGAAACTGAAAAAAAAGGAGACGGGAAGGGAGAAAGAAGAGGGAGGGAAGAGAAGAGAGGAGAGAGGAGAGAGGCGAGTTAAGGAGAGAAAAGACACTGGTGCTAATCACAAAGCAGCTTTGGTTTATGGGAGAGTCCCACCCAATTACTTCAGGTGATGTTGAAGGAACAGCCCAAAACGTTCTGTAAGTCATCATTGCAACACTGAGAAGACCTCGTGATGAATGGCTTTTGGTGTCTGAATAAGCCGGGTTCTCATCCTGAGAAGAAATAGAAGTTATTCATCTATCTACTAGTTCCCACATAACCTCCCTCCAGTAATCCCCACCCTACTCTCTTCTTTCTACCAATCAACACTTCCCTCACTGCACCAAAGCCAGCTGAGCCAGGAGGTGGGCATCAGCCCATCTTCCCCTGTTCCAGGATTCCTACCAGTTAACAATGCCAGTTATTGGAACATAGAAATCTAGGTGGATATTCAGTTATAGAATGAATATATTGTGCAGTGTGGGGGGGTGTTCACATATTCAAAAGCACTCTTAAATATTAATATATATGCATACACACACATTCCTTCTATCCCTAACAATTCAATTCATGACTTTGATATTAAATCATTTCCCAGCTTGCTACACTTGAACTAGAATAGGCCCCAAACTACAGAACCTAACAATAGATGTCCAAAGCATAGTAACAGAGTGCCTCTGGGTTAATAGGGCAAAGTCCTGGGTCCTGAGGTGTCTCCTGGAAGTGTGGAACAAGAACGACTTCTGGGTCCTCCCCAGGCTTCTGGGTCATCCAGCTGATAATCCCACCTAGTTCAAATACTCATGGGCAACAACAGGAAGCCACCCTGCTCCTTCCTTCATACTCTTGTTCTCCTGTCATCAGGTAACTTTTCCCTGGCTCTACAGGGGAAAAAAAAGAAGGCAAAGCCCATCTTCATGCTTCATATACACATATGTATGCATACGTTTCCTTGCAAACCTAATTTGAAAAAGGCTCTGTCCTAAGCATCCTTGTGTGTCTGTGGGAGTTGTAGCGAATGCCACGCTAAGCCCCCAACCCTGCCCTGTCTCCCCAGCCACCATTGGTTTTTCTACTAGCTGAGTGATGAACTCAGGAGTTGGCTAGAAGTTCCTCTTTCCTGAGATGCATTTTACAATAAGCGCATCCACTTTCACACCAAGTACCCTCTCCACCCAGTCTTAGCTCGTCACCCATCCCCCTGTGACTCACATAAACACATGCCCTATAGGCCTGTCTTTTGGCAACAGTAACTGGAGTACAACTTACACCCTTCTTTGTCTTCCTATTGCTGATAAGATCATTCTTCCTTACATGTTCCTCTGACATGCCTTCCTTCTGCTCTTGTCCCTTCCACGCAATGTGCCTGCTCCAGCTCAGTAAGGATCACAAGTCATCTCCATGAACAGCACCAGCACAATTGCAAGGAATCTCGGAGATCTCGTAACCAGGACAAGGGGCCCTAGTAACATCCTTCAGACCTTTAAGGACAGGGCCTCTCTTGATTTTCAGATTTAAAAAATAATACGTCTCAGAAAGTAAGGGATTGAATCAGAGTGATACATCATTAATCAGGAAGAAGGTGAACAATGGCCTGTCTTCCTTCCTTCCTGAAGCAAGTTTAGATTCTCTTCCATTACAATCTCAAGGAGAGCAGATAAGTTACAATGCTAGCTAGCTATCATTATCACTAAACTGTTCCTAGGTGACAAAACTAGGTGACTAACAAATCACCAAAGGAAGCTCCTACAAGGTGTTTTGGCCCCAGAATGGTTCTTAGGCAAACTAAGAATTACAGGCTTGGATTCATTTCTGTCATCCTGCACAAAATGTTCCAAAATTAGATGAGCAGGTGCAGTGCTCCAAGGGGCATCACTCAAAGGAATGATGTGGCTAAAGTCCAGACAGGACAAGAGATCTATCTGTATACCCACTCATCCAATAACTTCTAGAAGACTGAACCTGCGTATACGTACAAAGAAAAAAGATTTTACAAGAGAGAGAACATAACTAAAGAGTCACGTGCTCTATCTGAATTCTTTTACTCCTATATAATGAAATAGCATCGTCAAAAGCTGAAAGAAGATTTTTCCCTCAATAAGCCATGAAGATCTCCGTATCAATAAACTTAAGACATAGATCCCATTCAACTTCTCAATATCTTAACTACATCATTTCTCTTTTTACCCCAGTAAAGGTGCCGAATGGCAATTAGCTTAGTGTCAAATGCAGGACAAGAATAATCCCATGCATTGTTTGAGTACTTCATTGATGGAATGTGACTTCTCCTCCCCCCTAACCCCACAGTCATGTCTTAGAACTGCCCTTGCTGTCATCTCTCCCTTTACCCTGCTTCCATCTACCTCGCCTGACTTTACTTTTCCTGCCTAATATTTAAAGGGATCCTGGTTGCAACCCAGTTGGGGATGGAGGGAGGGGTGCACCATTTCCCCTTCAGCCTAGCTGAAGAAGACTTGATTGACTTTCCCAGGCTTTCCTACAAAATAAAACCTGTTCATCTGTTGACTTTACCTTTCTGCTCTTTTTCTTTTCTTACACTCATAGCTAACAAAACCAATTTCCATAGGCATTCACATTTGGTCCTCATAACTCAATGAAGAGGGCAGACTGAATTGTCTTAGCTCCATTGTTAGATAAGCAATTTGTCAGATTTGTGTAGGTTTGAACCAATCAACAGTTATGGTTCCCTTCAAGGAAAAAAAATCAGAACTACATATATTTTAAATGAGGTAATTTTTTACAATAGATTTTGGGGTCATCACATCTGATCACAGGTCAGACTGAAGCCATGTAGACTATTGGTAGATGGACTAGTCAAGATTCTCCAGGGAAACAGAACTCGTGTGTGTGTGTGTGTTTGTGTGTGTATGTGTGTATGTGTGTGTGTTTGGTGTAAATGAATTATGAGAGATTGAATGATGGAATTATGAAAAGTAAAACATCCTACAGTCTTCCATCTGTAAGCTATAGACTCAGGATACATAGTAATGTAACTTATTCTGAGTTAAGGGGCTAAGAATCAAGGGAGCTGATAGTATAGCCCCACCCCAAGGGCAGGAAAAGAGATGCTCAGTTCAGGTAGCAGTAGGTAGGTGGTAGGTAGGTAGGTAGGTAGGTAGGTAGGTAGGTAAAGCCAGTGAATTCCTCCTTCCTTGGCCTTATGTTCTCTTTGGGCCATCAGTGTACAGGGAAGGCCCATTCAGAATATGGAGAACAAGTCACTGACTATACAGATTCAAATGTTGATCTCATCCAGAAACACCTCTGAGACACACCCATTACTTGATCTAAGCCTGTTAGCAACGGACGAGCCCAGCTCAACTGGAGGAACATCTGTGTTCCAGAAAAACATGGGTGAGACAAACATATTTGAGTGAAAAGACTACTTCATAAGAGATTACATGATTACAAAGAATTTTTTCTTTAAAAAAAAACAACATAGTTAACTATTAGAAGTCTACAAGAAGCATTGTGAGAGACTGGAAGCCCCCTGCGGAAATTAGAGATAATACAGAAAGTCAGTAAAGATTTCTGTCTTCCTTGATAATAGAAAGAAAACAACAACCACAAAGAAATCTTTTAAGAAAGAAAGAGCTAACTAGATTAGAATACATTGCTTCCTATGTGGTCTCCAGGGCCTTAGTTTAGTCAACAGCTCACTTTAATCCACTTCTGTTTCCTAGAACAGGTTTTCTGAGTCATTTTCTAAGCTAAACCCTTTTGTCACACCTCCCTGCTCTCAGTTCTAAGTACCTCTCTACAAAGAGACCAACATTTCCCAGACCTCTGTTTCTATGCTCGTGTGCTTTCTGTCTGAGAAAAGGCAATATCCACATTTATCCTTACCGTGATCACAGTGCCTGAATGTACCACCACAGACAGGCCACAAAAGCTCAGGCCAGAATTTTGTGCCAGGCTGGCAAAATTTGTCCCATAATGGAAATCCTTGCCAAGCTAGTAAGGAACCCATCTGTGGAAAAGGCTGCTCTTGACATAGCCCCTTTCTACATTTCAAGAAATGCATTCACCTCCACTAATGCACATAGCAGAGACTGGGTGATATGTGAGAATGATCTTTTTCAGTTTTGTCTTTGAGTGTGTTTGGCTTCTTCTCCATACTAATTACAGTGAGTACTCGGTATACCCACAATCCCCACAACTTCTATGGCCATTAAGGAGAGCTCCTGACCGCCCTATCCAGACTCAGCCTTTGCCCAAGGAAATTAGTAGTTTTCTTTTCTAAGAGTAAAGGAATCCCTGAAGGCTAAAATTCCATTGAGGAGCTCCATTTCAGGACTACATTTCCAAAGAAACATTGAATAATTGTTTTCCTTGCTGATGAATAACTCCTTCTCAGTGTTGGTGTGGAACCACTTGGTGTGTTTGGAAGTGATGTTGTAATATTTATCATTGGCAGAAAAGGTTTGGGCAGGGAGTACAGCCTAGTGGTAGAATGTTCGCCTAGCATGCTTGAAGCCCTGGGTTTGATTCCTCAATACCACATACTCAGAAAAAGAAAGAAGTGGCACTGTGGCTTAAGTGGTAGAGCACTAGCCTTGAGCAAAAAGTGTCCAAGGACAAAAAAATCATATTAAGTGAAGTAAGCCAGATCCAAAGGAATATCGACTCAATGGTTTCCCTCATTTGTAATAATTAGTAAAAACCTTGGACTCTTCTAGCAGAGGATTACAATAGCTCAAAACCTAGATACATTAGGCCATATAGGATGAGACTAAATGAAAGGACCTCCAGGATATGGAAACAAGAGCCATATAATGCGGGATTGTTGTTCTTAATGTACTATGTTACCTCATATCTCTTTTGTTGTCCCTTTGTTATTCTCATATTGTTACAGTATCTTACCTTGTTATCTGGTATGTTGTATATACCATTATTTGTTTAGTTGAAATAGGAAAGGGAAGGGGGGAAAACAAGATAAGGGGAGGGGGTGGGGTAAGGGAAATGGGGACAAAAACATGAGAAGGGGTATCAATGTATGTGAAGTAATACACCTTCTATCTGGCGAATACAACTGTAACCCTTCTATTTTTTTTAACATTTTTAACTTGGTTTTATTCTTCATTAAGAATCACATTGAAAAGTTCAAAGACCATGTTTCGAGAATAAATAGAGCTCCCATTTTTATTCATTTTCACTTTCTTACTTGTTTCAGGTAAAAACCGTAGTAGGGCTCCAGCAATTTAGATTTTATATACATAAGATCTCACATATGTAATGGAAGCTTTGTGGACAATAAAGCAATTAAATAACATATTCAAAATTACAGCTGTACACTTTTTTTCCTTTTAACAAGTTGGGTTGCTTAATATTATTAGAGGCTGTAAAATATTTCTATGTTGGTTTATCTCGCTGATATCTCACATATAATATAGTCTTATTTTGTTATTGTGTTTTAGTCCCCATGTTTCTGTCTCTGTCAGGGGACTGATGCTTTGACAATAAAGGAAGAATTTCTTCTTGTCCACACAATACCTGGGACGGGTTTCTTTAGCAATAAAACTTTCCATTTATCTTGTGGTTCCACTGCTTCCTTAACCACTCATCTCCTTGCTGAAAAGCAGAAGAAAGTGTAACCCTTCTATTAATTACAATTTTTAAAAAAAAAGTGTTTAAGGTCAGTGGCCAGGCCCTGAGTTCAATCCCCAGGACTGACAAAAAAAGAAAAGAAAAGGCTGAGGTTTAGTTGATAAACACAGGGATGGTCATGCCATGTGGTAAGTTATTGAAACTAGTCCCTCCTCTAGGATACCTTGTTCCCTCCCCCATATCTAACAACTAAAAGAATTAATATCTCAGGGATGCAGTAGGGTGGCTCACGCCTGTAATCCTCGCTACTCAGGAGGCTGAGATCTGAGGATCAAGGTTCAAAGCCAGCCCAGGCACAAAAGAATCTGAGACTCTTATCTCCAATTAACCTCTAGAAAATGGGAAGAGCTCAGAGACAATGCCAGGGCCAGCGGTAGGGCAGTAGCCTTGAGCGGAAGAGCTCAGGGACAGTGCCCAGTCCAAGTTCAAGCCCCATGACCCACAAAAAAATTAATATTTTGCAGCACAACCAGCTAAAAGATGGACATACACTGTTCATTCTGATTGATCGGTACCAAGCCACTTGGGTTGTTAAATTATTTTGAATATTATTCCTGTACTCTTCAGTTGTTATAGACATAATGTACTTGACCAACATAAATACACCCAACTGTGAAAAATAAATAATAGCCCAGTGGCTGTCAAACTTGAACATGCAGCAGAATCCCTGGAGGGCTTGTTAAAACATGCACTGCTGGGTGGCACCGCAGAAATTCTGATTCAGTACGTCTAGGGTGAGGCCTGAGTGTGTGTATTTCTCATAGTTCCCAGGTAATGCTCAAGTGATAGGGCCACAGACATCCCTGTTAGAAATGTATCTTGACAGCAATGCTTTTCAAATATCAATGTGCACAAAAATCACACAAGAAATCCTACCATACAGATTCATAGTGAGTGGCTGCGATGTGGAACAGGCAGCTCAGCATCTCAGATGATGGAGGTGGGGCTCTGATCTTGAATTCCAAGGATTATATATGTCCTTGAATTGCAAGGTCTGAGGACACTGAAGAGAATTCATGCTTCACTTCCACATAATCAAAGGGTTTCCTACAAGCCCTTTGCTCTCTCTGTATATATTTTTTTCTTGACTTCCTTCTCATTCATTCTTTTTTACCATTCTATTGCACTTGCTTTTGCTTTCTTTTTCTTTTCACCAGCCTTCTTTACTTTTCCTTTATGTCTTCACTCTTTTCCCTCAATTTTTCTTGCCCTTTTTTGAAAATTTATATTTGAAGATTGCACCCCTAGTTGAAATTTTTTTAACAAAACACAGCCATGCTTTCTCAAAAACAGACTCCACCCTACCTGTCATATGGCCTTCTGTTTCCAACAGTGAGGTCAGAAATGAGTCTAGGAAAATGCATGTGAGCACATGTAAGGAAACAAAAGACCCAGTCAAGTGCAAAGGGAATACCCAGATTGCTGTTTTCTAGAACATTCTTCACTAGAACTTTTCCAGAACTAGAAATTTTCCTTGCTGACTAACTAGGAATGTTTTTTCTACAAAACTAGTGCTTAATTCTAGTTGAGAGTAAATACATCTCTGTGAGCCAACAGCTTGTATTTATTCTCTCCCTGCCCTTGAGCTGGGCAAGTTTCCTGGCAGCAAATTCTGTAGAAAGCCTGTAGTTGTTAGCACTGAAGGATAGAAAGGCTGGCCCAGCCTCACTTAGTGAAATTCAAGGATCTGACAGAAGTCTGTTGTTGTTTTGTAGCTGTTGGCTAAGAGTTCATACAGAACTATATCTTCTTTCTTAAATGTATTAGAGAGGTTTCAAGAGGAGCTTGGTCCATAAGGGAAAGGCAGGTGGAAACAGCAGCTTATCTTCCTAGTGCTTCAAAAATGGGACTTCATCCTGACTTCAAATGTAGCCAGTTCTGAAGATCTTTCTGAATGAGCTTTAGAGCCCAGCTAGTTTCCTGTGTTCCTTTCTATGTAACAGGGGACCCAGATAAGAATACTAAATTAATTCTAGCTAGCTTCAAGTTTCTAAACCTGTTGTGCCCTAATCCTCTCATCTGGTGAACACACAAAATCATCTGAACCAACTGGGTACTCACAAAATTACAGAATTGAACATGTTTAGAGCTCACACTTGAAGCAGAAGTTCTCAAATGTGAGTGAATCCCTCCCCACCAAGGAGAGACATCTTTACTTGTCATTACTAGAGGACAATGCTGACATTCAGTACACAAAATGTCACTAACTAGCCTATAACATAGACAACCTCCCTCCTCACTGCAGAGAATAATGAGCCTAAAATGTCTGTCAGGAAGAGAATCATTTTTGTTTGGAAGATGTTGATTATGTGTCACTTCCTGAAAAAGAGTCCAGATACACCAAAATAGTCTCAGTTGCAAACAGGGCCTGGACAAGTAAAAGACATAAGGAAAACATACCAGGGACAAAAAAGAAAACGCAAAACAGAGAGTCGGCAAAGCCATTAGAA
This sequence comes from Megascapheus bottae, assembly GCF_031878675.1. Classification (NCBI taxonomy): domain Eukaryota; kingdom Metazoa; phylum Chordata; class Mammalia; order Rodentia; family Geomyidae; genus Megascapheus; species Megascapheus bottae. Next base: position 71,372,681 of record NC_143511.1, on the reverse strand, counting down.
ACAAACATCTTTTGTTGCTGTCAATCCATAATAAAAATGACATCTTGACATTTAAAAATTCTCCTTCAAGACCTCAAAGCAAAGGAGGAACAGGGAGATGAGAGTTCTCCTATAAAGAGCAGACTCTTCTCCTTGAGAGCATGGCTGGTCTCTCTACATAACAGTTATTAACCTGGGACTCAGGGTTCAAAGCTATAGGGATGGGAAAAGAAAAAGCACAAAGATTTTGCTATATTTGTTGTAGTTGTTGATGGCTACAGAATGTTTTCTCACATTTTTGTTGTCCTTTGTTCTGAAGATGTACATGATGGGGTTTTTTTATTGTTATGATTTTTGATTGGGGGGACTATTTTTTTTGTTTTTTTTGTCTGTTGTAGGGCTTGAACTCTGGATGCAGGCACTGTCCCTGAGCTCTTCAGCTCAAGGCTGGCACTTGAGCCACAGCACCACTTCTGGTGTTCTGGTGGTTAACTGGAGATAAGAGTCTCATGAACTTTCATGCCCAGGCTGGCTTTGAACTACCATCCTCAGATTTCAGCCTCCTGAGTAGCTAGGATTACAGGTGTGAGCCATCAGTACTTGCCTTTGGTTTTGGTTTTGGTGTTTTGGGGTTGTTTGCAGGGGGTGGGCATTAACTTCTGAAAAAAGAAAAAGCACCAGAGTTTTGAAGTGTTCTTTTTGTGTATGTGGTCTGCTAGCTAATAATGTTTTTTACATTTTGTTAAGATTTAAAAAAAACATAGAGAACTTCCACTAGAAACTCTATGTGGCTCATTAAATCTAAAATGTTATTGGACTCTTGCCAGAAAAAGTTAGGCAGCACCCGATTTAGTGTATAAAAGTGAAGTTTCCTTACCTTTTAAATAGAGCAAGCTAACAAAGCACACAGAAGCTGATTCATAAAATGAATCTAAACAAAACTTACCATAGACTTTATTAAGGTCTAAGTATTTTTCTCAATAGCAAAATGTGTTTCTTTAAAATCTAAAATGAGGGGCCAGGAGTTTGGCCTAGTGGTTAAAGTGCTTGCCTAGCATGCATGAAGACCCGGGTTCGATTCCTCGGTACCACATACATAGAAAAAAGCCGGAAGTGGTGCTGAGGCTCAAGTGGTAGAGCTCTAGCCTTGAGAAAGTCCAAGGACAGTGCTCAGGCCCTGAGCTCAAGCCCAGGACTGGCAAAAAAAAAAATCTAAAATGAATATATATATATATATAGTTATTTCTGGGGCTTGAACTCAGGCCCTTAGCACTGTCCCCTAAGCTGCTCAAGATTATCACTCTACCACTAGCGAGCGCCACAGAACCATGTCTAGCTTTTTCTGTTTATGTGGTACTGAGGAATTCAACCCAGGGTTTCATGCATACTAAGCAAGCACTCTATCACTAAGCCATATTCCCATAAATGAAAATGTTTTAATTATCTTATCTTATATAATTATTTCTCCTTTGGTAATTCAAGATCAAGGTCCAAGACAATAATGTGGAGAAATCAATAACAAAAGACCAGAAAGGAGACAGACAGACAACATTAGTAACTCTATATCCAAATTCTAGTTTTTTTATTACTTGGCTGGTTAGAAGCCAACTTAAGTCATTGACATAGAAGTGAAACTAAGTCTCAAATCTGCCAAAGTTCTAAGTTCTGAGATGACATATTCCATGACATCATAGAGAAGTTACCCATATAATCTGGCCAAAGTCCTGTGATGAATGAGAGGCAACTACAGAGATCCACCAAACCCCAGAAGTTATCAGTTCATCAGCAATTCCCAACTGTAAGCCATGGTGCAGATTATTAAAGACATGGCAAGTACTCATTTGGCTTTCCTAATAACCTTTAAGAAGGATTGTATCTACCTACTATTGTTCATTGTCTTGCGGCAAGAGGACTTTCTCTCTCTCTTTCTTTCTTTCTTTCTTTCTTTCTTCCCTTTTTAATTTCTTGCTTCTTCTTCTTGTTCCCTAAAGAATGATGCTGTCGAGAGACACAGTCTAGAATCAAAAGTTTTCTTCCTATCGGATTTTTATCACTTACTCTTTACTCCAGCTAGATTCAGGCCAGGCACTAACATATCCAGTCCTGTATCTACCCTAATAGTACCTGTAAAAAAAAAAAATCTAGGGCCAAGAGTTTGGCCCAGTAGTAGAGTTCTTGCCTAGCATGCACGAAGACGTGGGTTTTCGATGCCTCGGTACCACATAGATAGAAAAGCCACAAGTAGTGCTGTGGTCCAAGAGGTAGCGCACTGGCCTTGAGGAAAACCCAAGGAAAGTGTTCAAGCCCTGAGTTTAGTCCCCAGGACTGGCAAAAAAAAAATCTAAAGAAAGTCCACTTCTTTCTTCCCATCCTAGGAAAGAAAGCAGAAATTCTAGACATCCCTGGGGTTTGAAAAGAAGAATGAAAGAAGTCATACCAATTCTTTAGGTACATTTTTGTAAAGCCACTTTCTTTTCTTTCTCTCTTTTTTTTTTGTCAGTCGTGGAGCTTGAACTCTGGGCCTAGAGGCTGTCCCTGAGCTCTTCAACTCAAGGCTACTGCCCTAACCCTGGAGCCACAGCACCACTTCCAGTTTTCTAGTGGTTAATTGGAGATAAGAGTCTCATGGTCTATTTAGTGCCTGGGATGGCTTTGAACTGCAAACCTCAGATTTCAGCTTCCTGAATAGCTATGATTAAGTGGCATGAGCCACTGTGCCTGGCTGTAAAGCCACTTTTACCCATTTACCCAATAGTGCTGTCACCACAAATCTAAATCTGTACATAAGGCAAACTGATTTTTTGTTTATATTTTAAAAAGAGAGAAAGAAAGAAAGAAAGAAAGAAAAAAAGAAAGAAAGAAAGAAAGAAAGAAAGAAAGAAAGAAAGAAAGAAAGAGAGAGAGAAAGGGGAAAGGAAAAAATGCCTCTGAAAGAGAGGCAGAGGGCTTACCTCTCAGGGACAGGGAAGGGTGTCAAATCTCCTCCAGTTAGGGGAGGGCGGAAGACAAATGCCCGAACCTCACATTCATTAGCCACCTTGGATCTGGATTTTGGAAGTGTTTCCAAAATGTTCACAAAACTGATGCTGACCAAGCCTAAAGAAAAAAAAAAAAAAAAGATGGCAGGGTGGGGAGGGAGGGGAAGAGGGCAGGGCCTAGTCCTTTGGCTGTAAGTAAAATTTGAAGATACTATGCATTTGCTAATACTTTCGCAACATTTTTTCCCATCCATGGTGCTTAAACTTGGGGCCTGAGCACTGTCCTTGGGCTTTCTCAAGGCTAGAGCTCTACCACTGGAGCCACAGCATCACTTCCAGCCTTTTCTATGTATGTGGTACCAAGGAATCAAACCTGGGTCTTCGTGCATGCTAGGCAAGCATTCTACCACTAGGCCAAACTCCCAGCCCCGCAACTTCTATTTTTAATGTTTGAGAATCTCACCAAATAGCAAGCCTCCCTCTTCCCTGAGAAGCCCTCTCCTCTCCTCCCTAGAGAGCTGCTCAGAAGTCCCATCTCCTCATCTTTATCCAGATGTCTTCTTTTTGAGGTGCATTACCCACATTGGGAGTGAACAGTAGTAACCCAACACCCATAGCATACTTTCTCCTCTCTTCATTTTATTCTTTACTAGTAATTATCACTAACATGGGTACATATTTTAATCTGTTGATGTGTCAGTTCTCCCTCTAAAACAAAATGCAAGCTCCGCATAGACAGGGAAATGTTGCCTTTTATTTACTCCTTTGACCACAATTGTACCCTACCAAGGCATCTAGCAGGTGACAGGTTATAGGCCCCGATAGGAACATGGTGAATAAATAACAATTGTATAGGCATAGTCCTTTCAGATTACTTTAGCCAAGTCAAGATCAATCATGGCTTCACTACATCAACTCACACCCAAATAACAGCTGGAAAATGAGACACAAGGTTATTTACAAGCAAATGAGGAATGTGCTGGTTGTCTGAGAAGTCATTCTCCCTGCCAGTCAACTAGAGGACTATTGGTACAAGAACTGAATGCATCTTCTTTGAACCACCAGTTTCACCTAAGCCAGCAGCAGCATCATAGTCAAGGCCATCCTGATGTAGAGCAGATAAGCCATTTGTCTAGAATTGACCCTATCTCTAATCATTGGTCCAGTGCTGAGCATGTGAGACAATTGAGAACAGAGAGTAGGTCCAGTTGCTATGGAGATATCAGAGATCTTGGGGTGCTGATTAATGAAATGGCTTTTGGAGTTAGTCTACCTAGATTAACAATCCCCAAAGATTTGACTCCTCACCAACTGGTTCACCATGAGAAAGTTACTGGACTTCTGTTTTTCTCATATCATCTGTGATTGGACATGATGAAGCTACATACAGGGCACAGAGATTAAGGGACAGAACATGAAGCACAGAGTAAAAGAGTTACTATTGTTGCCATTCCAGTGAGTGAAAGAGAAAGAAATCTTGACCTGAGCCCTCTGCAGTAGCAAAGCATTCCATCATTCAGTAAATGTCCCATATTACCAGGTAAGGGGATGGAAGGGAGGTTTCTAGTAGAAACTTTGAGAGATGAAAGAAGCCCAAAATATCCAATATAGGACAGTTGTAGTATATAAAGCAAGCAAATATAGTTTTCCTTCAATACAGGGAAACTCTAATTAGATGGTATGAACAAGTAATAGAAATGTACTTGACAAAATATGTCAAATCCTTACCTGTACAGAGTTGACTACAATTGCAGTAACGATTGCTTCCCAAAGCCAAGGAAGAAATGACTCAAACTGTTGCATTCATTCTTCACATTTCCTTTCACTATTAATGCATGTTTCCCTTGCTTTTAAACCGGTCTATATTAAATGTAGATGTCCACTTAGAACAAGAGTTTACCCTCATCCTCCGACTGCTGCTACTTTCCAGCTAGACTCAGTTCCCTCCCCGCCCCTATTACCAACCTTATTGCCAGCACATTTAGTGCATAGACTTCTAGATTTTGTGGGTTTATCATCACATCTGTATACTCATGAAGAGAAGTATATCTGACCTCAGACATGTGTGTTTATCAAAGGTTTAATTGGTGGGAGAACAGTAGGGCAATCGCCTCTGATGAAGGTTTTGTGGCTTCTTTGTAGGAATTTCTGGTGGCTCCCGCCTGCAATCCTAGCTACTCAGGAAGCTGAGATGTGAGGATCATAGTTCAGTCAGCCAGGCAGCCCAGACACTTATCTCCAATGAACCCCCAGACGATGGGAAGTGGTTTTGAATGATAAAGTACTAGATTTGACTGGGAAAAAAAAGCTTAGGGTCAGGACTCAGGCCCTGAGTTTAAGCCCTATAGCAGACAAAAAAAAAAAATTACCATGTGAAGCCAGGTGCTGGTGGCTCATACTTGTAATCCTAGTATGGAATAAGGCTGAAACCTAGAGGATCAAGGTTTGAATCCTGTCCTGGCAGAAACATCTGTGAGACTTCCATTTCCAATTAACCGACAAAATATCAGGCAAATGTTCAAGGTGTAAAGCTCCAGCCATGAGCAGTAAGTTAAAGCCCTGAGTTCAAACATAAGCACAAGAGAGAGAAAGAGAGGAAAGAGATAAGGGGGGGGGGGGAGAAAGAGAGACAAGAGAGAAAGAAGAAAGAGGGAAAAGAGAGATCTCAGTTACTTTTTTTGTTGTTTTTGTCATTCCTGGAGCTTGAACTCAGGGCCTGGGCACTGTCCTTGAACACATTTTGCTCAAAGCTAGTGCTCTACCACTTGAGTCACAGCGCCACTTCTGGCTTTTTCTGTGTATTTGGGACTGAGGAATTGAACCTAGGGCTTCAGGCATGCTTGGTGAGCACTCTAGTACTAGCCTACGCTCCCGGTCCCCCAGCTACCTTTTTCTTTGTCAGATTTTATGAGAGTCCATAGTGACATGCCTTTCCTCATTTATGTTCTGGTTTCAGAATGAATTGAAAGAATTTTTGAAAGCTGCTGGGCACAAACTTGTGGTGGTAGAATTCTCAGCAAAATGGTGTGGTCCCTGCAAAGCCATGTGTCCTATTTTCCATGTAAGTATCACCAGTCTCTGTGTCACAGTTTTAGAGGACTCGTATTCCCCAAGCAAATCTTCAAAGTTAGACATGAAATCCAACATTCTCAATCATCCTAACCAGCCTGCAGGTAATAATACTACCTGTCTAGGAACACTTCCAGCAAGGAGCATCACAAAATGCAAAGGAGTCCAGTGGTGCACAGGAATGCACATTCATATTCTCATAACATTTTCTAGAGTTCCAGAGTTTTACTGTAATCCTAGCTACTCATGAAGCTGAGTCTGAGTATCAAACATTTAAGTGCAATATATACTACATTTTACAGCTTTTATCTACAACCTACATACCTTTTTTGAGTCATGGGGCTTGAACTCTAGGCCTGGGCACTGTCCCTGAGCTCTTCAGCTCAAGGCTACCGCCCTACCCTTGAGCCACCGCCCCATTTCCTGTTTTCTACAGATTAAGTGGAGATAAGAGTCTCAGCTTTATAGTGCCCAGGCTGGCTTTGAACAGTGATCCTCAGATCTCAGCCTCCTGGGTAGCTAGGATTACAGGCATGAGCCACAGCTCTCTGTTCACTTTCCTCGAGAAATGCCTAGTGAGAGAGGGTAAAAGTAGCATTTAATTAGTGGGTACCTTATCTGGGATGACCTAAGGACCTTGCCATGTGCTCAAGCACTAAGAACTGTACCTGGATGGCTGAAGACAACTCCTTCACACCTGCCTCCACAAAAAACTGCTGTCCCAACCCTGGCCCTGAAAGGAAAGTCAAGGTCCGCTGCACACATTCTGTTTGGTTGGTTTTTTTCCAACTTTGAAGCATTAGTCTTCAGTTCTGTTCTTTAGATTCTGCTTCTGCCCCTGGTACTTGCTGGACCTCAGCACAGCTGGCATTTGACTTGAAGCTTTGAGTTCTGTTGACAAATGTAGTGGCAACCTCTTTGGCTCATGGCTCAGTTCTGTGGATAAGGCATTTCTGGTATACGCTTCAATATTAACACTATGCTAATGGGAAGTTTCACTTGCTTTTCAGGCAATGTCTCTTCGATACAAAAATGTACTGTTTGCTAACGTGGATGTGGATGATGCTCAGGTAAGAATTTTAAACCTTCAATGTGGATTTGCTTTTTGGTTTTACCAGTCCTGGGGCTTGAACTCAGGGTCTCAGCACTGTCCTTGGGATTTCTCAAGGCTAGAGCTCTACCACTTGAGACACAGCACCACTTCAAACCTGGGTCTTCATGTGTGCTAGGCCAGCACCCCATCAGTAGGCCAAATTCCTGGTTGAGTATGGCTTCTTAAAACCCAAATGCAACATACTCAAGCTGCACCACCGCCATAATTACCATGTAAAATCAAGTCAAATTTCACTTTTTTTCCTTCTGATAAACCATCCTAAACTCTCCCATAATTTTGTTTTGTTTTCCAGTTGTGGGGCTTGAACTCAGGGCCTGAGCACTGTCTTTAGACTTTTTCTTGAGGCTAGAGCTCTACCACTTGAGGCAGAGCACCACTTCCAGCTTTTTTCTATGTATGTGGTACCAAGGAATCGAACCCGGGTCTTCGTGCATGCTAGGCAAGCACTCTACCACTAGGCCAAACTCCCAGCCCTGAACTCTCCCATAATTTTTAAGTTAGTGGATAAGAGCCATGCCTGCCCTGGAAGCCCTTATAATCAACCTTAATATTCTTCACCATTTTCTGTGGGCTCTATCTCCAAAATATTACTGACCCACAAGAATTGAACTCATGGTGATAAATGCATTCTACCTCATGACAGGTATGCGATCATTTTCATATATCTTGCCTTCCTCTTGTTATATAGCTTTTGCTTTTTGGTGGGTTTTCTTCAGTATTACAAGGAAATCTTTCTTTATCCCAAAGTACATCCTTCTCCATCCTAGCACACAAATACACACTCATACACCCTACATACATCAGCCTCATGTTTCCATGTTAATATATATAATATCTATATACTATGTAACATATATATCAATATAATATATAATATCTCTACAAAAACTACTAAGAAATTAAAATTTGGGAATTGCAAAGTGTTAGGAAACAGTTCTTCCAAACATTTTCTGATTTAGACTGAGGAAAAGTAAACTCTGTTGGTCAGCTTTCTGTCACTGTACTAAAATCTGAGGTAATCAGCTTATAAAAAGAAAAGGGTTTAGGGCTGGGAGTTTGGCCTAATGGTAGAATGCTTGCCTAGTATGCACGAAGACCCAGGTTCAATTCCTCAATACCACAGACAGAGAAAAAGCCGAAACTGGTGCTGTAGCTCAAGTTATAGAGCTCTAGCCTTGAGAAAGCCCAAGGACAGCTCTCAGGCCCTGAGTTCAAGGCCCAAAATTGGTTAAAAAGAAAAAAAGAAAAGGGCTCATCTAGCCTCACAGTTTCAAGCAGTAATCAACTGGCTGAGTTTCTCTGTCGCCTGTGAAAAGATGGCACATCAAGATGGAATTATATGGTGGAACAAAGCCACACACCTCGTGGGCAGGAAGCACAAGAGGGAAAAAGAGGCCAGGGAGCCACTATTCCCTTTAAAAACATGACCCATTATCCTAAAGAGTTCTCACTAGGCCTGACCTGGAGGCCCTGCACATCCCACAGCACCAAGCCTTGGGCCTAGGGGGATATTCAAGAATCAAGCAGCAAAACGAAACAAGTGGCTCATTCACACAACTTAGATTGAGTATGAGATTTAAAATGAAATTAAATCCACCCATTCCCCGTTCAATACTTTAATGGTGTCTGTGATCTATCACTTAACCTCTATGAATATAAGCTTCATCATTTGTAAAATGAGGTAATGATAACTAAGATAAAATGAGATAAAATATATACAATACATGGCATAGTGCCCAGATTATAATAGGAATTCTATTTCTCCATTTCTTTCCAGCTTTATTAAAGTGTGACATTGTTTAATTACTCTTTTGGCTAAATAACATGCTATGAATTCTAAATACACAGGTAGGAATACTAGCTCTGTCTTTTTTGTATTGGCAAAATTATGCAGCCATCATCACTGCAGTCATTTTTTAGAATATTTTCAACACTCCAAAAAGAATGCTCACTCCATCTACCATCCCAACTCTAGGCAGCCCCAAATCTATAGTCTATAGATTTGCTTATTCTGAACATTTCACATGAGTGGAATCAGACTATGTTGACTTTAGCAACTGGCTTATATACAGTGAATCAATGGTTTATTCATTTGTAATGCTAAATTATATGCCATTGGACCGATACAATGCCTTTTAATTACCCGTGTATCCATTGGTAGACATTTGGGTGGTTCACAATGTTTTGTTATTGTGCAAACCTGTTTTTATTTCTCCTTGGTACATATCTGCAAGAAGAACCATTAAGTCTTATGGTCACTCTACATTTAACTTTTTGAGGACTTGAAAAACTATTTTCCAGCCAGGCACGGTGGCTCATGCCTGTAATCCTAGCTATTCAGGAGGCTGAGATCTGAGGATCCCAGTTCAAAGCTATCCCTCACTAAAGAATGTTAGACTCTTATCTCCAAGTAATCTCTAGAAAATGGGAAGTGGGGATGAGGCTCTAAGGATAGGGTAGTAGCCTTGAGCTGCAGAGCTCAGGGACAACACCCAGGCCCAGGGGTAGGACAGTAGCCTTGAGCTGAAGAGCTCAGGGACAGTGCCCAGGCCCAGAGTTCAAGCCCCAAACAAATGACACCATTTTATATTTCCACCTCCATGGTAAGAATTTTAATTTCTCTACATCTTTGCCAACTTGTGCTACGCTACTGCCTGTCTTGTTTTGTTTTTTAAATTATGGCTCTTTGTATTTTAAAGTGAAAGGAAAAGAGTACACTTCTGATTCACAGTTAAGAAAAATTAAAACTGTCATTTTAGAAGCACTTTGGAAAGGATGGAGGTTACTGGAATTTCTAGCTTATTTTCTTGAGTTTGGAATCCAAATAGTTCTCAAATAAAGATGACCAGCAAAATGGGTGTAGAGCCTTAAAAAAAAAAAAAAAAAAAAGAATATGCAAGCCCTTTTTTTTTTTTTTTTTTGCCAGTCCTGGGGTTTGAACTCATGGCCTGAGCACTGTCCTTAGGCTTTCTCAAGGCTAGAGCTCTACCGCATGAGTCATAACACCACTTTTGGCCTTTTTCTATATATGTGGTACTGAGGAATCGAACCTAGGTCTTCATGCATGCTAGGAAAGCACTCTACCACTCTCCAGGCCCACAAGCCTTTCTTAAAACGGTAGACCAGTATATCATCCTATGTCATTTGTGATTTATAAAGGTATATTTACTGCTTCCATTTTCATAGTGCAGTCTGTCCTTACTGGGCTCCCCTGGTTTCTCCTCCATGCTTTTTCATGAGGTCTTTAAATAGATCCCAGAAAGTCATTACGTGCCCATTCTATCTGACTTCCATCTCTCTCTCATCTCTCTCCTAGAACTCTGAGATGAGCAAGCCTAGGAATTGTGGGGTGCTTACTTTCCACTGTGACATTCCTGGAGGCCTTCACGGGAGGAAGGTTCTTAGCACTAGAGTCCATAGTGTGTGTGAGGTGTCCCTGGACTAAGATGCCTCTTGTGAAGCCACCAGGTAGCAAGCGTGGTGTGTTGAGAAGACACCAAAGCTGTTGGCTTCACACCGCTTCTTTTCTTTCCCAGGAGTTGGCGGAAACTTGTCGCATCAAAGGAGTACCCACATTTCAGATGTTCAAGAAAGCCAACAAGGTACGTCTCCATGGAAACCAGCAGGGTTGAATTAGATTATAGAAACTTCAGAACAACAACAACAACAACCGAAAAGAAGGCCACTGCATTTGCTTTTATTATGTGGCGGTGTGATTCTTGGTTTCTAAACTTGCCTTGCTGCAAAGGATTAAAAAAAAGAAAAGATAGTCTTTCAGAAAATAACATGATAAAATTCACACAACAATGCATACATACAAATGCATAAGGTCCCCACGCATGGGGCGTGGCTATGAAAAGCTATCAGAAGGCTATCTAGCTTTGCACATGAACATGTCATGGATTCAGATTCTCATGACTCACTAGCTATGGGACCTTGATTGGTTTTCTCAGTAACTTTATTGAGAAAACTATCTTTAAAATGAGGATCACCATCATTTTTTCCTCACTGGGTTATTATAAAGATTAAATACATAGCTGAGGTGTAGTTCCATTGCAAAGTACTTGCATAGCAAGGGCAATGCCCTGATTTCAATCTTCACTATCTAAAAAGACAAAACTAAATAAAATTACATTTAAAAATAATAACAGATTGGGAGAGTGTGAGAAAAGAGATAACATTGTTCAAAAGGAAATGTACTGGTCACCTGACATTTGTAACTGTAACCCCTCCAAATATCACTTTTATAATAATAATTAAAATTCTAATATACTACTAATAATAAAATTAAACTTAAATACGTGGTTGGAGATCTCACTAGGAAAGCTTGCATTGACATCCAGTCTCTCCTTGCAGATACAGTAAAACTAAATTCACTTCTCTGAAATCACCTCAATAAAAGCACTCCCCACTTTCACTTGGGATAATGCAACTAGAACTGAGTTATTGAAACAAGTGCCATTTATCTATTTTTAAAAACTAGGGTCCAACTTTCTATTAAGGACCGTTACAAGAAACGTCTTCATATTTCTGGTAAAACCTCTGGCAAAGAGCCACTGTCCATTATGCCCTTTTAAATGTACATAGTATAAAAGGTATTATAATAATTTTTCCTAGAGCTGGGTTAGAATATTCACCTTCCTTGAAAACATGGTCTGCCTCCTTGCATTAATGCAGAAGACTTAGAGTGTGGTTTTCCCTATTACTGGCAAGAATCTCAGTATTATTTCCTCTGTGTAAATTCAATAACCTCCCTAACTGGCATTCCTACACTCTATTATCCTTTCTGCTTTCACTAATGGGGATTTTTCTGGTTGCTGGAAGTTTTCTTATAAAGGTTAGGTAACAACTGGCGGGAACAAAAGAGAACACATGTCACAGTTTTAGGATAGAGGAGAGAGCCAAAGTGAATTCCAGATAATAAAATATGGGGAGTTTATTCTTTCCTTTGATGTAGTATAGTTATCCACGACATCACTATCATGTTCCAGAGAGATTTATTATGGTAAATAAGGTCATTCTTGTGCTCCCTAGTAGATGGGGCACACAAAACCCTGGCAGGTGATTTTGTAACCAGAATAGTACACAGTATTCCAACTGCAATAGACCTCTTATCTAAAAGAGATATATTCCAGGAAACCCACATCACTCCCCTATGGTTACCTCAAACCTTAATCTATATATACTATGATTCTCCTATTTTGTTCTTACTGTGATTTTAGAAAGACATCATACAAGCTTTTTTCTTAAGTCAAGAATCTCCATTTCATATTTTCAGATCATACTTGACTGAGTAAAAGGATAGAAAGCAAAGCTACAGATAAGAGGGACAATATATAAATATGATTTATAAACCTAATATCCAATAAAGGCTGTAACGCATCTCTAGGAAAAAAGATGTAGGCATAACAACTGATATATGTAGAACTACTTCATGATGCTTTAAGTCCCACCATTGGAAAAATTAGAATAATAACTTTGAGTTCATGATCAGCCTGTGTCTATGCAGTAGGGTGAAGGAAGAAAAATGAAGAATTAGTTAATTTTAGACAACTGCTTTAAATATGAGCCATCTATCAAAAATTGAGTCCCTCTTTCATTCTTTAATATTAGAATAAAATGACTTTGCCAAAGCACTTAGGTCCAGTAGAAGAATGGTATGGACTATGGGCATTTATATGCTAATAAATGAATTAGTTATAATAAATGAATGGTTCAGAAAAGCCATAATTAAGTGGGAAGAAGGTCTCCTCCACATTCCTATGACCTGCAACATCTTTATTGATAGACGAAAGTCATTGCCAACTTCATTCCCCTTGAAATAAATGTAGAAACAAAAAGAATCCCAATCTCATTTCCACCCTGGAATTTCATTTTTCCTAAATTTCCAGTTCTTGAGTACTTTATTCAGTGATTTACAAACACTTACTACAAGATCCAGTACAGTAGCCAGTTGCATTCATAGCTGAGATTTGTTCCAACACAGACTACAGCACAAAGGTGAAAAGAAAATGACAGGCCGTGGTGAAGTCTAGAAAGGTCCAGCAGACTTCTGCTCTCCTTCCTTCTTGAGGACACCAGGCAGCATGTATATGCTCACTCTCTAGCAGTACAGTTCAGGTACATGTGAGGAACAACTCTGCTTAGAGAAAGCCTTTTGAACCAAGAGGGCATGAGAGCTTTGTGGTAGTGAGGGCTGCTTTTTTTTTGGCCAGTCCTGGGGCTTGAATTCAGAACCTGGGTGCTGTCCTTGAGCTTTTTTCTCAAGGTTAGAGCTCTACGACTTGAGCACCATTTCCAGCTTTTTCTATGTATGTGGTACCAAGGAATTGAACCCCAGTCTTCGTGCATGCTAGGGAAAGCACTCTACCACTAAGCCAAACTCCCAGCCCCATGAGGGGCGCTTTTTATGGAGACATCTTGGTACACTGTCATTGCTAAACAGCCAATCATAATAGTGGAAACTCAAGGTCTCAACAACAAACACTATAAATGCAATATTGATGTTCAGGCAAATCAACTTGACAAGCCAATATGGCATCACTCCAAGTTCACATAACAAAGTAAGTCAAGAAGACCACACCTGAAGGACTCCTATACTCCCAGCAGTGGAGAAAAGCCAGTCTCGATTCTCCTAGAAATATGCAAGAAGTAAGCAACCATATCCGCTGGATTCTCTTTTACCTTTTTTTTCTCCAAAGGAATCATTCTGATAATCACAACACTACCCTTAGAATAAGTAGTCCTGGTACAAAGTTGATCCCACTGAAAAACATGACTGGGACCCCTCGGAATAACCCACCTTTGGGAGAATCTTAGGTAGCAGAGTGGAAACATATCTAGCCAGGTAAAAGAGGAACAGTTGTTTTATATAACTATCAAGACTCAAAAGTGAAGAAAAGAGTGATGGCCTTCCAATCTACATGCACAAGGCAGACTGTGGAGCCACTTCTTGTGTGCTGTCAGAAAGAGTAGACAGCATGCCTGCCTCTAAACAGAACATTCCCACAAAGATGTGAGCTCATTGTTTCAGCTAGACTTAAAAGATATGCTCACCTCTGAATTCAGGAGGAAGTAAGTGAAAGGTTATGGAGAAGAGTCATGCTTTCTTAGTTCTGGGCATCTGAGCAGACAATGGAAGCTGTGAATATATTGCATTGTGGGGAATCTGTTTCATCCTGCGAAGAAAGTTCTACCCCACACTTCCAGTAATGGGCAGAATGACAACTCTTGCAGCCAGTTCAGAATCACTTTTCCCATTTCTAGGTGTGGCTTGAGATGGGTCCTCAGAACTTCAGACTCATTCCCTGCTTTCCCCCTCACTGCAGCCTCGAGGAGCCTATCCCTCTGGGAAGCTTAGCATGTCTTCTCAGGAACTTCAGTTGATGACACAGAACAAAAGTTGGCCATGATAGCTGACGACCCATCTAGCCCTCGCTGGGCTTCTGTAAATAAACCCACACTGGAACAGCCATGCCCATTTTGTACACATAATGCCCGTGGATGCGCTTGTACTACAGGAATAAATAATCCCATACAGCCAAATATAGGGACATAGGACCTTGTGCCTGACAAGATAACTCCTATTGTGAGAAGGAAAGCACTTTGATACTACTGATGCTATCAGTGTTCAAGAAAGCAGCTATATGAAGAGCTCAGGGACAGTGCACAGTCATGAGTTCAAGCCCCAAGACTGACACACAAAACCAAAAAAAAAAAAAAAAGACTCCATTCTAACATTTACTAGTGGAATGTTGAGAATGCTGTGGGAGGACTGCAATATATACAATAGACAACATATACATATAGGTATGTATACTTATACACATGTATGTGTATGTGTGTACACATATGTATGTATGTAGAAATATTTAAATATAATGCATATATATATGCACACAGGTTGAGTATCCCTAGCCCAAATGCTTCAGAATATGAAATCTTTTAAGCACCAATAAGATGACATTAACCTGATAGTTTGATACACCCAAACTTTATCTTAAGTAAAAAAAAATTATATTTTTTTTTTGTATTTGGGCAGGGAGTGTGGCCTAGTGGTAGAGTACTTGCCTAGTATGCATGAAGCCCTGGATTTGATTCCTCAATACCACATACACATAAAAAGAAGTAGTGCTGTGGCTCAAGTGGGCAGAGTGCTAGCCTTGAGCAAAAGTGCTCAAGAACAGTGCCTAGACCCTGAGTTCAAGACCCAGGACTGGAAAAAAAATGTATAAAATTATCACTACGCTCTATGTATAAGCTAAATATAAAAGAAACGAATTGCATGTTTAGCCTTGGCTCCCATCCCCCAAGACATATTATGTATATGGCATATGATGTCTATAAAAATATTCCAAAAGGGGCCGGGAGTTTGGCCTAGTGGTTATAAAGTGCTTGCCTAGCATGCATGAAGACCCGGGTTCAATTCCTCGGTACCACATACATAGAAAAAAAAGCCTGAAGTGGTGCTGAGGCTCAAGTGGTAGAGCTCTAACCTTGAGAAAGTCCAAGGACAGTGCTCAGGCCCTGAGCTCAAGCCCAGGACTGGCAAAAAAAAAAAATATTCCAAAATCTTAAACCTGAAATACTTCATCCCTAGCATTTCAGATAAGGTGTACTCCATCTACATTTGTTAAATTAATAAATGAGTACATCTCTAAAGAAGTACTCTAGGTTATGCTGAAGATACGCAGTGAGCTAGAAAGATGGGGCAATCCTTAGGAGCTCTTATAAGAAGGTTCGTGTTCACAGTGATGGCAAAACACTTAAGAATTTACAAGGAATGATGGTGGAAGTGGATTTGTGATTTTGAACTTCAGGAAGGAGAGCAAGCCTGAGGGGCTCAAGGCTGGAGGCAGAGAGACAAGTCACAATAACTGTGACTAAAGCCCAAGTGAAGGCTGCCCAAGGCAAAGAGCATGGAATTAGGTAACAAGCGTAATGACAACCTTTAAACCCCAGATCAGCTACAATGGAAAGGACTGGTGTAGTGAAGGACATGAGATAACTCAAACACTCATCCTCTGCCATAGATCATAATTCGATGGATATATATGGAGTGTGATTTGATAAAAACTCCTTAGAGACTTCTACTAGACTTGGCAATCTCACTCTTAAAGACAGAGTTTTTATGTACCCCTCCAAAGACGCCCCCCACAAAAATAAGGACAAGAATGTTCCCAGCAACACCCACTTTGTCAGTGTCAAAATGGATAAAGTGGGTTATTTCCATATAGTGGGATGCACACAAATTAATGTACACCCATAAATCCCCTGAGCATCACTCAGAGTAAAAGAAGACATACCCAGAAGAATGCATGTAGTAGACATTTGCAGAAGTAGACAAAAAAAAAAACTCAATGTGAAGTCATACCTTTGGGTAATGGGATTAGGAAGTATCTAGGTATATCCTCCATTTGGGTATGATTATATAATGTATAATTATATAATTCTCCAAACTGTATATTTATAATGTGTGTACTTTTTAATATATATAGTCATGATTTTTTTCTCATGACATTGGATTCCTTGCTCAAATGACAGGGTAGGTGATAGCCTCCTTCCAATGTACCTAGAAGCAAGAGTCAGACTACACAATAGCCAAAGCCCTTACTGTACTTGGTATCCATTGGCTGAGCTTTGTGACTGTCCAGGTATCACAGTGCAGGTGTGTTATAACTCCATGGTCATGAAATTCAGCTCCCCAGGTACCCTCCTCTGAGCTCCCCTCCTCCCCAAGAGCTGGGCTATCTGCCTTGAGAAACATTATTTTTTGCAAGAAGAGAACTCTAACTTTAGGAACCCTCGCACTCCGATCCCATAGATCCCATATTGTTCTACGCAAGAGGAAAAGAGGAGATAAACGAAGACAGCCAGACCCACCCTTAGAATCACTAAGGTTATCAAAATATCTTCTATAGAATACCGAGAGTACAGAGGACACTCCCCATATAACGTCACCCTTCTGGTCCCCAGGAGAAAAAGAGTCTGAGACAGCACCTAAAACCTAGCATGCCCTGCATCCCACTCCAGCTAGAGATAAGAGAGAAAGTTCCTTTAAAGACCAGTCTATCAAAGTCCCTCTGAGCTCCACCATCCAGCTAGCACCAAACTGTTAGAAAGGAAGTCAGACCCGTTGTAGATCCTTTCAGACCTGATCCTGTCCTGGCTAAAGCCAAGAGAACTATTGTTAAGGAGATGATTACAAACCAGGCAACCAGATAAATCATGAAATTCTGCACCCACACATAGGTAACTCTATTCTCAAGAATCAAACGAGTACTTTGCTGTTGTAGAAGTGGAGTCATGGCCAAGCAGGTAAGTGAAATGAGAACAATGGAGATGGAGTTCACACTGGGGGTTGATACTCAAGAAAGAAAATCCAATCACAGGACACAAAAGCACAGCTCCCTGGGGGAAAGAGTCATTAGATGTGGAGATAATTGCTTCCTTCAGCACAAGAATTTGTTCTAAGCTTTTCCAGTTCCTTCTCCAAAGTCCTAACACCAATCCTGGTTGCTGAAACCCTCTCCCCTTACTGGAAACTCAAGGCTTCAGCCAATCTCAGCCTCAGTTTTACCTACATGCTTCCTTCTCTCCAGTCACCTAATACACTTAGTACTGAGGTGACAGTGGGAGAGTAAGGGTCTTGACTTCTATATTTTTCCAAATGTAAAATGTTTAAGAGGTACACACTACTAAAAATATAGATATATATAAAATATACCCTCTACTGTAAAATCCACCCTGATTCAGAGATGGAAAAAAAGTGCTACTATACAACTGTTACCAAGAATAGAAGTAGGAAATTGAAAGCATAAGCTATTTGATTTCAGAAGATTTCATATTTATATACAATATATAGTTGTATGTATATGTTATATGAAGTAATAACCCTTGGTCTCAATATGTTAAAACCCCAAATTTCAAGAATTGGGTTTTACCATTTCCAATACCATCATGTTTTGGTCTCAGACTAGAAGACTATTCCAAGGAGTTCTAGAAACCTGGCACAACAGTAATTTGGGAAAGGTAACAAGTCTCCTGAACTTAATATATTTCATGTATATTCAAAGTATCTTGAAGATTATAACCATGAGAAGGAGGAAGAATCTTCCGGTTGGGAACAAGATATTTGACAGAAACAATATTTGGACCAACAAATGTTTTTACCTTTGTATATTTGAAACAGATCTACGAACTTTGTGGGGCTGATGCTAGGAAACTGGAAGAGAAGATTCAAGAATTGATGTAAGCTGCTCTCTAAAACAAAATACAAACCTGTGACCACTCTTCCAAAGGCAAATGTGTTTGTGGCTTTCTTTTCAGCAAGTGCTGTGTTTTTCCTCTGTGAGTCTCTGTCCTCATGCTGTGAGATTGCATACTGCAATCTCATTGCAGAATTGCCTAAACTGTTGCCATGTGAGGATTGTATCATTTCCCCTCACCACTCTGGCCTGAGCACTTGCTCTAACAGCTCCTTGGGCAATGTTACTGTGATCTTCACAAGTCATTTACAGCGAAGGGACAGGGCATTGGGCTATTCCAGAGATTTCCAATGGGACAAATCTTGATGGAGATGAAGGAACAGACGGATGCCTCTCTTTCCTGGTATACTCTAAATACACAAATGCTTCTTGCCAGTTGGGCCTGCCCTTCTTGGGGATACAAAATTCTTCTCCAGTGTATCACCTCATAACCAAAGTGTATAACTTTTCTCTCTTCTACCTTCCTAAAATTTGCCTATAAATATATTTTAATTGTTTTATCTTTAAGTAGTTGTACAAAGGAGTTGCCATTCAGCAAAATAGTAAATGAATGCCATGACTCTTTTTTTTTTCTTTTGGTCAATCATGGGGCTTGAACTCTGGGCCTGAATGTTGTCCCTGAGCTCTTCAGCTCAACACTAGTGCCCTACCACTTGAGCCACAGCACCACCTCTAGCTTTCTGGTGGTTAATTGGAGATGAGTCTCACAGTCTTGGGTTAGCTTTGATCCACAATCCTCCAATCTCAGCCTCCTGAGTAGCTAGGATTACGAGTGTGAGTCATGAGTACTAGCTAATGAATGCAGTGACTTTTGGTCAATGTTACGCTCATTCAACCCCCAGCCTACCCCTTCCCTCAGTTTTTCTTTATCGAATAAACATTGCATTTTAGGACAGCATCTACACACACACACACACACACACACACACACACACACACACACACACACACACACACACTTCCTCCTATAAAATTTTTTGCCAGTCTTGGAGCTTGAATTCAGGGTCATGGCACTGCCCGTGAGCTTCTTTTGCTCAAGGCTGACACTCTGTCACTTGGGACACAGTGCAACTTCGGCTTTTTCTACGTCTGTGGTACTGAGGAATCAAACCCAGGGCTTCGTGCATGCTAGGCAAGCACTCTACCATGAAGCCACATTCCCAGCCCAAATGTGTGTGTGTGTGTGTGTGTGTGTTTTAATTTCACAAAATCAAAACAAATCACCAGGCACAGCTGATTCGTTCCTCTAATCCTACTCAATGGACTGAGATCTGAGATGGCATTCAAAACCAGTTGGGGAAGGAAAGTCTATGCGACTCTATCTCCAGTTAACCACCAAAAAGCTGCAAGTAGAGGTGTGTGGCTCAAATGATAGAGCACTAACCTTGAGCGTAAAAGCTCCAGGATAGCACCCAGGCCCCGACTTTCAAGCTGCAGGAGGGTGTGTGCTTACACGCATGTGCACATGCGTATGCATACACACAAACACACACACACACACACACACACACACACACACACACACACACACACACACACCCCAAAACTGAAATCGCTCAGACTTTTGGAATTGAGAAGAAGGTGGCTGCTTTTCACATTGACTGCCCAGCGTGCAGCTGCCCCCAGATGAACTCATGCTCGAGCAGAGCCAGCATTCCCTACCCATTAATTACTTGAGATTTTGAAGACATATGAGTCTGATTTGTTAGCATCCTTTGGGCAATGTCTTAAGGGAAGAAAAGTAAATAAAAGCTTTTGCAAGAAAAAAAATCTATGCAGTCATTCAAAAAAATACTTTTCAAAAACTTTATGCCACACACTGTTAGAAACTTAATTCAAGGAATGTAGTTCAGAGATAGAGCTGGCCTTCACATGCCATTAGAAATGAGGAAGGAAAACAGGATGAAAAATGTCCAAGAATGATCTCTGTTTTTCTCTCTTCACTGGAACTGCCCTTTTCATTGCTCCAGAGGTATGCTTTGTTTGCATCTGCTAGCTGGGACACTGTTCCCTGTCAATATTAAGGATGCCTTATCTCCTTTATAGATGACACAGAAAGTAGAAGTATTGTAGTCCCAGGCCAACACAGTTAAAGCAGAACCTGAACCCAAAACCAAACTAAAAGCCAAAGTGCTAAGAGTCATAATTCAGCTGCCCCAGCAAATTTTACTCATCCTATGACGGTGGGAGTGGGAGTGAAAAGAATCCCCATAAAGACAGAAGGCTAGAAGCACATACCTTCTCACTTCAGAATCAACCATTGAAAATAAAGCACCATCTAAAAATTGATAAAAGGACACATATGGAATTATGCTAACCAGGCATGCTAGTGCATGCATGTCTACAATCCCAGCACGTGGGAAGCTGAGTCCAAAGGATCCTTAGTTTAAGGCAAACCTGAGCTGGAGAACCTCTTCAAAATAATAGAGAGCCAGGCACCAGTGGCTCATGCCTGTAATCCTATCTCCTCAGCAGGCTGAGATCTGAGAATCATGGCTCAAAACCAGCCCCGGGGATCCTGGGCATGAAAGGCCATGAGACTCATCTC
This sequence comes from Megascapheus bottae, assembly GCF_031878675.1. Classification (NCBI taxonomy): domain Eukaryota; kingdom Metazoa; phylum Chordata; class Mammalia; order Rodentia; family Geomyidae; genus Megascapheus; species Megascapheus bottae. The sequence goes on along the minus strand of NC_143511.1, from coordinate 71,351,726 downwards.
CAATTAACCATCTGAAAGTCAGAAAGTGGTAGAGCACAGGCCTTGAGCTAGAAAGCTCAGGGACAGTGCCGAGGCCCAGAGTTCAAGCCCCATGACCAACAAAAGAATAAAAATATATGTAATAGAGAGCCATCCATGGTGGCTCGGCCTGGGCTACATCTCTTACGTTCGCTTCGGCACCATACATATTAAAACTGGAATGGTATCAGAGATTATCATGGCCCCTGCACAAGGGTGACATGCAAATTTGTGAAGCACTCTATATTTTTAAAATTAACAAATGTAGTAGTGATACTCACCAGATACTATGTTGAAAATAAACTGCACACTTGAGAGGGCAGAGATGGGAGGGAAAGCCTGAGAGAAAGCCAGGGAAGGGGTTGACGCTGTCCAAAAAGAAATGTACTCAGTATCTGACTTAAGCCCTAGCTAACTGTATTTAACTGTAACCCCTCTGTATATCACCTTTACAATAACAATTTTAAAAAATACCATAGACTCAATAAAAATTGAAAAGTAAAAACAAAAATGTTTGATAAAAAAAACTATGCTTGCATATATAAAGACTCTCTGCTAAGCAATAATATGCCAAAATCTTTTGCATTCATCACCTTGTTAACTTTTACAAATGCCTGAAAGGATTGCACTAATCCACATTTAAAAGATAGCTTTTTTTTGGGGGGGGGGATTGTTCATGGGTCTTGAACCAGAGCAAGCTCTTCAGCTCAAGGCTGGTGCTCTACCACTTTGAGCTACAGCACGACATCTGGTTTTGTGGTGGCTAATTGGAGATTAGAGTCTCGTGGACTTTCCTAGCAAGGCTGATTTGAACCGTGATCCTCAGATCTCAGCCTCCTGAGTAGCTAGCATTATAGCATTACAGCTACTGTCACCGGGCTGAGAGCTAGCTTTTTCAGAAAAAAATAAATAAATCTTGTAGTAGCTTGTAGTAGTTGCCAATTTGAATACTTAATAAATTTCAAGCTGCAAATGGCATTGCTGAATGGAGAGATGCATAATAGTCTTTCAATGAGCAATTAAGATAGCTACTGACACATGCTCCTTTTTCACTCTCCTCTTTTTCCTACAGTGCTAGGAATCAAACCCAGGGTCACATACATGCTAGGTAAATGCTCTGCCACTGAGATATATCCCAAGTTTCAGCAGTATTACTTTTCTTCTCTGGTTAGGAGTTTGGCCTGGTGGTAGAGTGCTTGCCTAGCATGCAGGAAGACCCAGATTTGATTCCTCGGTACCACATATTTATAGAAAAAGCCAGAAATGGTGCTCAGACTCATGTGGTAGAGCTCTAGCTTTGAGAAAGCCTAAGGATAGTGCTCAGACCCTGAGTTCAAGGCCCAGGACTGGAAAAAAAAAAAGGGAAGAGAAGGGAAGGGAAGGAGAAAGGAGAAGAGATGGAAAGGCCAGAGGAGAGAGGAGTGGAGACATAGCAGGGAAGGGAAAAATGAGGAAGGAAGAGGAGTGAGAGTTGTAAAATAAATAAAATGAATGAATGAATGAATGAATGGGGGCCGGAGTTTGGCTTAGTGGTAGAGTTCATGCCTAGCATGCACCAAAACCCCGATTCGATTCCTTAGTACCCATACATAGAAAAAAGCTGGAAGTGGTGCTGAGACTCAAGTGGTAGAGCTCTAGCCTTGAGAAAGCCCAAGGACAGTGCTCAGGCTCTGAGCTCAAGCCCAGGACTGGCAAAAAAAAAAAAATGGCAGTACTCAAAATTCAAGATTAAAAGAGCATTTTGGGCCAGGCACAGTGGCTCACACCTGTAATCCTAACTACTCAGGAGGCTGAGACCTGAGGATCCCAGATCAAAGCCAGCTTGGGAACTAAAGACCAAGAAGACTCATCTCCAATTAATCACTAGAAAACAAGGAGTATGCTGTGGCCCAAAGGTAGTAGCCTTGAGCTGCAGAGCTCAGGGACAGCACCCAGGACCAGATTTCAAGCCCCATGACCCACAAAAAAGGGGGGGGGCATTTTAGTTCCCCAAAATGGTTTTGGGTTTTTTCCCCCTTTTAAGTAAAAATCATGTTTTCAATGATGCTTTTTATCTTTCTAACCCAGATTCCTGTCCCTAAGTGGGATGGGAGCTTCTGCACTGCATTTAGGGTCCCACAGCTTGGTCCAGTCCAGCATTTCTTTGTCACAAGCTTGGTCTTGACACTGAGGCAAGAGGAGAAGTTTCAAGCCCAGTGTGGTGATTCGGCCTGTAATCCTAGCTATTCAGGAGGCTGAGATCTGAGGACTGTGGTTCAAAGCCAGCTGGGGAATGAAAGTCCGCATAAAAGTCCTGTTAACTTCCAGAAAACCAGAAGTAGCTCTGTGGCACTGTGGTTCACGTGGTAGAGCAGAGTGGTAGTTTTAAACTGAGGAGCTCAGGGTCAATGCCTAGGGCCAGAGTCCCACAACCTAAAAACAAAGAGAGAAACCCACTCTCAAGATAACAGAACCACTCCCCCAAGACCAACATTAATCCACTAAAAACCAATTAAAGGCCCCATCTCTCACCACTGTTGTGTTAAATTTCCAACCCATGAACCCTGGGGACACATTCAAACAATAGCACATGGTATATGCAAGATGCACATAAGTACCTGTGCTCCAGAGCAAGTCTCACAAGACACTAGCCCGCTAGACAGAGCAGCCCTGAAAATGCTTTTGGAGAGGTGGAACAGAGTGGAGAGTGAGTTCCATGATTCCTGTGGCAGAGGACTCACAGAATGACTTGTCACTAATGCATCTCAACATTGTCTGCAGGTTGAAGCAGGCAGGCCCCGAGCTCTCCTCTCACATTCTATCTTCTCATTAAGAACCAGCCTCAGAGTCTAAGAGAATTCCCTGTAAATGAAACTTTCATTGCCCCCATAGATGCTAAGGTCTTAGTGTGACTTCACTTGCCCAGAGCACAAGGGCCTGTACTTTTATAATGGTCCCTTTTCATGTGTTTTGTTTTTTTTTATCATTATTAAGTAGCTGTACAAGAAGGGTACAATTTCATCAGTCGAGTTATGAGTACAGTGTTTCTTGGTTGATGTCACTCCTTCCATCCTTTCCCCTCATTCCTCTGCCTCCTATCCCCACCCTCAAGTTACATTGTCGGGAGCAAGAGTGGAAACAAACTGTATTTTGATTTGCATCAGATAATTGCTTGATTGTCTCATTGTTTTTTGGCCTTCTCCTGTTCAATTGATCTGAGATTTTTACCATATGAATGTAACCCTCAACAGCTCCCTGATTAACGATCTGGATGTAACACCTGGGAGGGCCCTGGTCTCCGGAGGGGATAAAAACTTTGTGTTAAGAATAAACGAGGGCAGTTTGTGCTTGGGCTGCAGACCTCCTGGACCCGATGTGTTTGTCTCTCTTCTAATTTTTCCAGTCCCTGCCCCTTATTTCAGGAACCCCAATTTGCTGCCGGGAGGCCCCGGCATTACATAGCTCATCTTTTACATAATGTACATTGAATATAATGACTGTATTTACTCCCTCTTTCTTCCTCCATTCCTTAGCCTTCCCCCCTCCTATTTTCTCTCCCTTCCCAAACATGTTTCTGCTTCCTGGTGTTCATTTTGATGAACAGTACATTTGTTGTTCGGAGGAGTTATACCTCTGGATTCCTCCCCCAAACATACCATCCTTTACTCAGTTTGCATGTGTTTAACGTACGGACCTGTAATACCTGTTTTATTTTAGATCTAGCTTCCATATATTAGAAAAATATGTGCTGTTTGTCTTTCTCGCTGAGCTTCATGTACTTCCATCCATTTTCCCTGCATCTTATTCTTTCTAATGGATGAGAAAAATTCCACTGTGTATATGCAGCGCATTTTCTTGATTGATTGGGTAGGCATCTGGGCTGATTGCATAGCTTGGCTATCAGCATGAACGTGGATGTGCCCGTGTCTTGACTGTACCTTGACTTGACGTTCCAGATGAACACTCAGGAGTGGTATCACTGAGTTATAGGGTAGTCCTATACTTAGTTTTTTGAGGAATTGCCAAAGTGCCTTCTAGAGTGGTTGTATTAGTTTACAAGCCCACCAGCAGTGTAATAGAGTTCATTCTCCAGGCCTCACCATACCGAATGGCATTTGTTATTTTTTTTTAATTCTCAGTGCCGGCCAATCTAACTTGGGTGAAATGGAATCTCAATGTTGTTCTGATTTGCATTTCCTTTATGGCTAAGGATATTGAGTATTTCCTCATGTGTTTATTGGCTTGATAATGGCCTTTTATCTTAAGAAAAGAAAAAGATGCGATTTGACTGTTATTGATTTTTATTTTGTATTAATGTTTATTTTTCTTAGTTTCTATTTAATTTATACAACATTATCTTAAAACAAAGTAACAAAGTGCATCTTCTATGATAATGGTAAATACCATTTCATGACACTTGCTTGGTTTCATAGCAGTTCTAGAGGAGGCTCAGGCCACATAACACCTTTCTTGCAGCTTCTGATGAGTCAAGTCTGAACACCAGCACAATAGGGCTTCATCTTCACAGGGCTGGTCTAGTACAGGCACTGGCCAAGAGAGCTGAGGAACCCTGGCATCGCCTGGGATCTTCAGCAATGCACATTTCAAATCCTTCTTAGAAGCCTTGGATCCGAAGTTGGCCAGTGGGGGAAGGGGGGCGCACCGGTGCAGATAAGGGATTCATAGAAAATCTAGGTGTTCTGCTAGGCACTAACTTATATGCACAACAAAGGTTCATTTAAAAAAATCAGTGGCTCCAGGTACGGTAGCACATACCTGTGTGCCAGGCCAGAAGGAGCACAAAATAGAGGCTTACCAAGGCTACACAGGAAGGCCTTGTCTCAAAAATAAATAAGGCCAGGAGTGTGGCCTAGTGGTTAAGAGTGCTTGCCTAGCATGCACAAAGACCCAGGTTCAATTCCTCGGTAGCACATACATAGAAAAAAAGCTGGAAGTGGAACTGTGGCTCAAGTGGTAGAGCTCTAGCCTTGAGAAAGCCCAAGGACAGTGCTCAGGCCCTGAGCTCAAGCCCAGGACTGGCAAAAATAAATAAATAATAGCCAGGCACAATGGCTCACACCTCTAATCCTAGCTGCTCAGGCTGAGATCTGAGGATCCAGGTTCAAAGCCAGTCCTGGGCACAAAAGGACCTTATCTCCAATTAGCCTCTAGAAAACCAGAAGTGGGGCTTGGCCCAGGGGTAGGATGATAGCCTTGAGCTGAAGAGCTCAGGGACAGTGGCCAGGTGAAGTTCAAGCCCCAAGACCCACAATAAATAAATAAATAAATAAATAAATAAATAAATGTTATAGACCCTTTGATAACCAAGAATCCCAAATAAACAACTGGAACAGCAGCTCTAAATTTGTGATAGAATGTTTATTGGAGTTTCATTTGATGTAAGGGTAAACATAAAAGCAGTGGGAAAGAAAAAGTCATATGGGTCAAGACTGCACAAACAAATGAAACCAGTCTCTCTCCCAATAAGGTCTGCAACCTTGGAATACATCATTCGTTTTTACATGGAGGAGATGGATGGAGACGGGTCCTAGGGCCATGTTGTTTGAAAAACATAACTTAAAATACTAGAAACAACTCTGTAGGCTGAGATGATACTCAGCTGAGAGAGCAAGTCACATTCTCAATGTGTGTAGGGGCGGGGGAGAAGAAAATATATTATTCCATCTCTGCAAATCCAGAGAGTTGAAATCCCCACAATTTACTTTCTTTTCTGGCAGTATAAAGATGCAAATTCAGGGCCTCCCTCTTACTGAAAAGATGCTCTGTGACTTGAGCCATCTCCTTAGCTCTTTTGTGCTAGAATTATGTTTTTCAGTTAGGATCTCATACTTTGGCCCAGAAGCAGCCTCATCTGAAGGTTTACCTATGGGTGATCTCCAAGACATCGAGGACTATGTGTGCCTACCACCATTCCTACCTTATTGACTGAGATGAGATCATGCTAAATTTCTCCTTGAGAAAGTGGAGATACTGGAATCACTAGGATTTTACACATGAGCCCCTCACCACTCTGTAAGAAAGGATACAGGTGTCAGGAAAATTGCTGACCTCATCTCTTCACCCAGGTAGAATACTTTCTGAAAATCTTGGACTCTGTTAATATTTAAATATGTCATAATCACAATTTCAATTTAAAAAGAGAGAGGGCCGAGAGTGTGGCCTAGAGGAAGAATGCTTGCCTAGCATGCACAAAGCCCTAGGTTCGATTCCTCAGCACCAACACACAGAAAAAGCCAGGCGTTGGTGCTGTGGCTCAAGTGGCAGAGCACTAGCCTTGAAAAAGTTCAAGGACAATGCCCCGGCCCTGAGTTCAAACCCCAGGAATGGCAAATAAATAAATAAATAAATAAATAAATAAATAAGGGAGCATTCATTTTTTCTGTTTCTCTGGGGTTTCTTTTTCTTTTTTCTTTCTTCCCCATCCTGGGGCTTGAACTCGAGTTCTGAGCACTGTCCTTGGGCTTTCTCTCTCAAGGCTAGAGCTCTACCACTTGAGCCACAGCACCACTTCTGGCTTTTTCTATGTAAGTGGTACCAAGGAATCATATCTTCATGCATGCTAGGCAAGCACTCTACCACTAGGCCAAACTCCCAGCTCCTCTTTGGAACTTTTAAATGTAGCTATTTGCTGGTTGGTTTGTTCATATATCTGTGTGTATTTGTATTTATGGGGACAGAACCCAGGGCTTCACACACAGCAAGCACGTGCTCTACCACTGAGCTCCATCCTGGCTCCTAGAGCTTTTAAGAGATAGTATAGGAGTGAAAGGGTAGAGAAGAACAGACAAGGACAAATGCTTCCAGCAATGTTCTGTATTTTTTTTATTTTTTTAATTTATAGTCAGGAAGAGGTACAGAGAATTATAATTACATTCATAAGGGAGTCATTACATTTCTTCTACAATGTTCTGTATTTCTATAAAGCCACTTCTGTCCAAGGCCATCCTGATTCATCCTCACTCAAATAGGTGGGGCTTTTTTTCAAGACAATTCTACTAAGGCCAAAGTAGCCAGGTAAGACTCTGCCAGCAAGGAAGAAAGCAAGTTTTGCCAAGATTCTTTGCCTTCCACTTCCCAAACCTAGTCATCCAAAATCATCTGCCTGCCCCTTTTTTATTGTCACATTATCTATTTTTACAACACAACTTCTTATCACCTTATATTAAACAGGTGAACATGGGTGGTTTTGGGCTTTTTTGTTTGGTTGGTTTATTTTGTTTTATGTTACTGGTGGGGCTTGAACTCTAGGCCTGGGCGTTGTCCTTGAGCTTTTCAGCTCAAGGCTAATGGGTGTTGTTTTTCTTTTAACAACTTTTTATCACCCTATATTAAATAAGTGAACATTGTTCTCAAAAGTGAAAGAAAACACAAACTTGAATTCATAAAAAAAAAACAAAATGAGTGTCTTCCCATTATCTCTCTCCCTTCTTCCCTCCCTTTTTTCTCCTCTTGCCCACCTCCAGCAAGATAGGTCCAAAAAGAGAATTAAAAAGAAAGCAAAAAGGGGGTACATGAGAGCTGCCTACAGTTTTTCTGCTCAATTATTATTATTTTTCTTTTGCCAGTCCTGGGGCTTAAACTCGGCATCTGAGCACTGTCCTTGGGCTTTCTCAAAGCTAGAGTTTTACCACTTGAGCCACAGCAACACTTCTGGCTTTTTCTATGTATGTAGTACCAAGGAATCGAACACAAGTCTTTGTGCATGCTAAGCAAGCACTCTACCACTCCGCCAAACTCCTGGCTCTCCTCAATTCTTTCTCCCAGAAATATAAGACCCTGCCCTCAGGCTGCTTGTGCAAAGTCTGATTATATTTATAAAAATGAGGGAAAAGGCCGGTGTGGTGGCTTATGCCCATAATCCTAGCTACTCAGGAGGCTGAGATCTGAGGATCCAGGTTCAAAGCCAGCCTGGGCACTAAAGTCCATGAGACTCTTATCACCAATTAACCACTAGAAAACCAGGAATGGCACTGTGGCTGAAAGGGTAGGGTGCTAACCTTAAGCTGAAGAGCTCAAGGACAATACCCAGGCTCAGAGTTCAAACCTGGCTACTGACAAAAAAAAAAAAAAAAGAGTAAAAAGATGTGTCTAATCTGCTTTGGGAATGGTTTCTCACTGAGCACAGGATGTCTCAAGTCATTCATTTGTGGGCAGAAATGATCTGATTCTCCCTTCCCTTCCTCACCCCCAATGCCCATTCTCTCCACAATTTATTTTCCAATGCTATGTGCTCTCCTTCTGGAACTTCCTTTCTCAATCTCTGACTAGCAAATCTTGCTTCTCTTTTAAGATCACTCAAGAAACACTCCATCCACCTAAATCAACCACAAGTTCTGTAAAGCTTCCCTTGACTCTTCCAGACAGGGAAAACTTCACCTGGCTAGGAAGTCACATTACAAATCCACTGAGGCAGCAGCAGCCATTTTTCTGTTAAAGTCGTGGGTTTCCAGGTCTGCCTAAGATCAAATACATGGTGCCTAGTTCTATTCACTTTCAGCGCAACTAAGGTAACTTTTTCACATAACTATACATTGTGTAGAAGTTGTCTGTAGTTGCTATTTCTAAATCTGGCAACTCTATGACTATGTTCTTATGCCCATCTCCATTGGAAGCCAGCTTCCTAAAGACAAAAGCTTTGGCTCTCCATCTTTGTGTGACCAGTACCCACAACACTACCAAGTACTTAGTACAGATAACTATGGATGGGAGGAATTATGACATGAGTGACTACATATAGGTTTTTTACATTGTCTTTAATTACAATCAAGAATCCACTTCTATTTCAACCTGGATATGCAGCTAGCAATGGAAGAGGACAAGAGAACGTGCTCAAATGTAATATCTTTGATATTCTAGAAGATGATCTTGTTGGAAGGATTAACGTTGCCTGCATCATTCTCAATCTTGTCTGTGACACAGAATAACGTACACACCGCATGATTTCTACACTTCACAAGTCTCCAGCCTTCTACATAGCTCACACTATGACAGTAAAAACTTACACTGTCCAGTCAGGCACAATACAAATGGCACCGCCCAAGAATGAATGTACTCCTTGTTGGAACTGGTTCCATTCATGAGTTGGTAATGAGTTTTTGTATTCAGCTGGGGTTAAAGCTCTCCTGTCAGAGAAGTATACAGCAATGGAGACTCCCAGACGTAAGTCACACAGACCCAGGTTTGATGCAGTGACTCAGCCCCTGCTCAGCTCAAGTCCTCCCTGGGGCTCAGTTTTCTCATCTGTAAACTATGTTCTGATGAGTACCTCCAAAAAGCCACCGAAAGTATCCAACGGGATGATGTACTTGAACATGGAGGTGGTTTGTGTTTTCATTTCCACCGTTGTAGACAGATGCCTTTAACATATTCTTTCCTTCCTTCTCTTTTTCCTTTCCTTCTTTCCTGTTCATTTGTCTGTCTGTATCAGGGTATTACTACATAGCCTAAGACCAAGCCAGCCTGGGCTATATAGAAATCTCTGAATCTGGCTGGGTACCAGGGGTTCATGCCTATAATCCTAGCTACTAAAAAGGCTGAGACTTGAAGATCACTATTCAAAGCCAGCCCAGACAGGAAAGTCCTTGAGACTCTAATAACTCAGGAAAAAAACTGCAGCTGTGAGTCAAGTGGTAGGGCTCTAGCCTTGAGCTAAAACTCAGGGACCGAGCCCAGGCCCAGAGTTCAAGGCTCTCCCCCCCCCCCCCACACACACACACAGACAATCTCTGAGTCCTCTAACCTCAGCTTCTTGATTTCATGATGAGGTGAGTCCTGAACTTTCCTTCTCCTCTTCTTTTGCATTCTCCCAAGAGCAGTACATGCAAGAGCATATGGGGAATGGCCTAAACGGAAGACCACCTGCTTAGCAAACACCAGACGCTGAGTTCAATCACAATACTGAGGGAAGAATGCAATAAAAAGTACTTAGTCATCTGATAGGCAGCCAAATAAACCCAAATTCTAAAACTGCTTGGTGTTTTAGTGCTTTTCATAAAGCTGACACTATTTAATCACAGAAGGGTATGGTATAACAAAAAATTAACCATTATAGGTGACTAGTGGACTGATTTTGTCTTTCATGAATCATTCACAAATGGAATTTGACCAAATAAGAAACTAGGGGGGGGGAAAAGAGTCACTTTAATGCAGCAAAGAAGGAAGCTGGGCAACAGTGACTCATTCCTGTAATCCTGGTGACATGAGAGGTTGAGATTGTTAGGAATCATAGTTCTAGGCTATGGGAAGAAAAAAGTTCATGAGATTCCTTCTCAATGAAGAGCTGGATGCATAGCTGGTTGACACATGCCTATAATCCTCACTACCCAGATTAGCATAGGTGCATTCTACCCCTACCTATGTATGGCAGAGAACAAGATCCTACCTCAAAAATTAGCCCAAATCAAAGTTGATGCTAGGCTGGGTGCCTGTTCAGCAAGCATGGTTCCCTGTTGGGCTTTATACAGAAAAAAAAAATTAGTAAAACTCTTCCCACATTCTCCACCGAGACATTCTATGTGGTATGTGCTCCCATCCCAGGCTCCCACCTTCGGGAACACACTGCCACAGAGTGCTATCTGTCCTCACCAGTGGCTCAAAAACAGTGCGGAGTGACTGGCAGTCTGCTGCCAGCAAGTGAACAGCTTCCATGTAGAAGACACTCTTCAGTCTTGGTCCTTATTCATTCCTAGCCTAATTTAGCTGAAGTAATCACTGAAATTATTTTCCCAACCCTGGCAAAGCCCTCACAGACCTTGGGTTTTATAACCCTGCCACTCCTGCCCTAGAACATCTTCTGAGAATTCCAAAGCTTTTACAGTATACCTGCCATATATTTTTATTTTCACTTTGATCAAACTAGAGCCTCTCCAATGACAAATTAAGTCTATAAAAGTTTACATTGTTCAAATGATATTTCATAGCTATTTTAGCACTTATTCGAAATAGGTTTAATTGAATACTCAAACCCATCCAATTAAGAAGTACACCAAGATTGATATTTGATTTTTTTTGGGGGGGGGGAGAGGAGAGAGGTTGATGGGAGGAGTTAGTCATGGCCCTTGAACTCAAGGCCTGGGCACTGTCCCTGAGCTTTTTTGCTAGTGCTCTACCACTTTGAGCCACAGTACTACTTCCTCTTTCCTGGTGGTTAATTGAAGATAAGAATCTCATGGGTTTTCCTGCCCAGGCTGGCTTTGAACCACAATCCTCAGATCTCAGCCTTTTGAGTCGTCAGGATTATAGATGGGAGCCATAGGCACCCTGATATTTTACTCTTACTAAGAAGAAAGGCAGGCAACTGACATCTTCCCTTTTACAAGGCTTGGGGACTGAAGTTTCTGGCAAACATTCAGTAATTATTGGCTGTGTTGTTGCTATAAATCAGTGTAATAGGGATCTTAACTAACACACACAGAGACCCATGTCAAGTATATCTTAAGTATATCATCCAAGCAATAAACTTATCTCCACCACTACCCATGCTGACAGCTTTAACAAGAGGTGTTGGTTTACAAAACACATCTCCACTCAGAGATATTGAGATATGGTAATAAGCTCAGCACCAAACTTCGGAAATGCAGTAGGGTTTAGGTTATTATTAGAAGAAACCACATTAGCATACATGAAGCGAATCATCTGCTCATGAATCTCGGGCATGTTATAACAAATCTTCATCGTCTCCCAACAGATGACACCTCTGCCAGGAAGTCTTTGGCAACTAATCTTCTACTTTGGCACCTCTGGAAACACCAGGCTTATTGATGTCTCCCCTAGAGACTCAGCACCCTTCACAGGCAAGCTGGTTAGGGTTTTCCAGCAGGGCATTGGGCAAGGACAATTCCCCCAGAACACCACACCATGAAGACAGAGTTTCTGTCTGTCTGTTCACTGTTCTTTCTCCAGTGCCCAGAACACTGGCATTTAGTAAGTACTCAATACCTAGAGTTAAATTAATGAGTATATAATTATGCAGATATTTATTAAGTTAATAATGGTAGGTTGAGAAAATTCACACCAAGGAGGCTATGACTCATAGCTGAGCCAACTGGAAATAAGGCTCTGGATCTCAATTTCTTCCTCTTCCTGCAACCTCTACACGTTACTTTGATAGAGCAATTTTAATGGAAATAAGCTTAAAATGTAAAAATGCTTTAATTAATTATATTTAGGGTGAATTATACCTGCTTATTGATCCAAGGCTGTTCGCATACTCCCTAGCAACCGTGAGAGAAAAACAGAAGCAGGTGTTTGGGCTTAGTTCATGCTTGCTAGCAACTTAGATGAGCACCTTTCCCCCTAGGAAATCATAAGCAATTTTTATTTGGCTCAGAAAAATACAGCTGAAATCCAAGCAGACTTTTAGACACCTCTGTTTAATTTTCCTGCTTCAGGCAAGCCTGGAAGAACTCCTACTGTCATGATGCTTTCACATGTTCCTAATCTCATTCACTAGGAGTTGATTTTATTGTTTAATTTTCAGGTTCCTGATGAAGCTGGTTTTACACAGCAGACAAAAACACAGACCCAAGTCAACTGTCTAGTTGGTTGTGACAACACACAACTCCAACGATTACTAGCTGTGTGACCTTGGACATGTTTCTTAATCTCCCCAGTTTCAAAATCTGTAACAGTGACACACTGGTAGATTATCACAGGATGATTAAGCAGCTAAGTAATGCCTTGTAAACAATAAATGCCATATAAATATTAAATTAATAAACAAAATACACTTTAGTCCCCAAGAAGCTTTTACTAATAATATATTTTATTTAGGTACATAATAGAAACAGATTTGTGCCAATCGTGGTGGCTCACTACTCAGGAGGCTGAGATCTGAGGACTGTGATTCAAAGCCAGCCTGGGCACTAAAGTCCATGAGACTCTTATCTCCAATTAACTACCAGACAACCGGAAGTGGCGCTATAGCTCAAGGAAGTAGGGTGGTAGCCTTGAGCTAAAGAGCTTAAGGACAATGCCCAGGCCTAGAGTTCAAGTCCCACAATGACAAAAAATAAAATAAATAAGAAACAGATTTGTATCAGGCTTATCTAAGCATGCCTACTAAAAGCAATTCATGTAATTCCTACATAAATGCTTGGATTGGTTCAAGGATCTCGTGGTGGAGAGTATCACTAAGATGTTTGGAGGCATGCAACAGCACAGTGTTAGTCCATTTCTCATTTACTATAATAAAATATGTGAGGCCAGATACTTTATTCTTCTTTTTTCTTTGTCTGTTGTGGGGCTTGAACTCTGGGCCTGGGCATTGTCCCTGAGCTCTTCAGTTCAAGGCTAACACCCTACCCTTGAGCCAAACCTCATCTCCTATTTTTTTCTAGGGGTTAATTGGAGATAAGATCCTTTTGTGCCAGTCTGGCTTTGAACCTTGATCCTCAGATCTCAGCCTCCCGAGTAGCTATGATTACAGGTGTGAGCCACCACATGCCAGTGAGGGTTTTTTGTTTTTTAAGTCCCATTTTATAGATTCAATAACAGATGTCTCCTTGTTATCCACTTTGTCATTCACCACTGATAACTGCTTTATTCCAGCATAGGCCATCTTGGCTATCATACACCATAGAAGGGGTGTGTATGTGTGTGTGTGAAAGAAATTATACATGATGAAATAGTGAAGCTAACAAGAGGGGACAATCTTGCTCTTTTATAACAAGCTCTCTTGCTGGAATTAACTAGGGTCCTACAAAAGCTACTTAATGCTCTCTAGGGTGGGGCTACGTCTTCCTCTACTTCATCTCTCAACATCATTGCCCTGATAACCAATTTCCAAGACATACCCCTAGTAGATACACCAAGCCAAGGTCAGACCATCAGAGTACCTTCAGCAAAGTCATGGGAGAGTATCTTAAAGCAAGCCTTCAGGAGGGACAGGGTTTTAGCATCTCCGGAGATCTCTAGTGCAGTCACCATGGAGCATCCCTTTGGGAATGCATGAGGGTTCCCTAAAACTCTCTTTATGTTTGCACTTTGGGCCTTTCCAGAAATTTACACTTCTCTCTTTCCTCAGTGAGTACTTCTACTCTGAACGATTGCCCTATCCTCTGGGTATTCAGGCACAACCCAGCAAGAATCCAGCAATATTTACAAGCTGCCTTTTCTCTGGCCTAATGAAGCAGCTTTCTCATTGTTTGTGTTGCATTCATTTAAATACTTATCTATGCTTCGCAATTGCATAATAATGATAATTTCTAATTTAATCAAAACATTATGCTGGAGTTTCAGATGCAGCTAGTGATCAGCTTGCCAAGGCGCCGTACATATTCATGAATCCTTTACCCAGTCACGTTGTTTTGGGCTGCAAGTACTAGAACACCCAATTTGAAAAGTATCAGCCAAGGAGGTACTGTAACTCAAATGGTAGAATGCCAACCTTGAGTGCAAAAATGGTAAGGGACAGTACTTAGGCCCTGATTTCAAACCCCTGTACCAACATAAAATAAATAATAATAATAATAATAATAATAATAATAATAATAATACCAGGGCTAAAGCAGGATGGGAAATAGCCAGTGGTTGTTTTTTTTTAAGTCTTTATTCAGTGGTACTAGGTTTGAACTCAGGGCCTTGTTCTTGTTAAGCAAGCACTCTACCACTTGAGCACATCTCTAGCTGCCAGTGGTTTTCTTCTCTTCTTTCCTTACTTTAGTTTGTCTTTAGGAGAATTTATATTTCTTCACTATTTGCCTATAGTCAGCTTTGATCAGCACAGAGGTGAAACTTACCATAGAGAACTAATTTGTGATCAAAGTTGTTCTCTGGTAGGCATCATAGCTCAGACCCATAATCCTAACAACTTCAGAGGTAGAGATCAGGTAATTTTGGTTCAATGCCAGCCAGGGTATAAAATTCTTCAGAGTCAAAGCCTATGCTCAGTGATCTACATATGTCATCCCCAGTGACCTGGAGAAGCACAAATGGGAAGATCAAAGCCTAGGCCAGCAAAGGCATAAAGTGAAAAACCTAACTTTAAAATAACCAATGCAACTTTAAAATAACCAACCATTGGTGGCAAACTGATGGAATCGTAGCTACTCCCGAGACTGGGATCTGAGGGTGGCAGTTTAAAAGCCTGTCCAGGCAGGCAAGTCTGTGAGACTCTTATTACCAGTTAACCACCCAAAAGTTGGAAGTGAAGCCTTGACTCCAGTGATAGAGCATTTCACATGTCATTGTCCCAAAAATGTTTGCAGAAGAAACTATCCTTTGTCCCTACTGATTCTTGTTTTTGACAGTATTGAGAACTCTGGGCCTCAGGCACTATACATAAACATTCTATTACTTATGCCATTGTCTCAGACCTTTTCTCTTTAGTTTTTCAGATTATGTCTTGGGCTTTAACATGGAACCAACCTCAGAGATGTCATCTCATCTCTGCCCCCTTAGTTGCAGGGATTGCAGGCATGTTCCACTATGCTTAGCTCACTGACTATAGGATTTTTCTTTCTAGACTCTCAATGCCATTTTGTTGATCTGTATGTGTATTTTTGGTATTGTCTCATAGTCATTTTAAAACAGGATCTGGCTACATAACCCAGCCTGTCCACAAATTCATGATTTGTTGTCTCTGAGTGCTGGGATGACAGATTGTTATCATGTTTTTGTGTCTTACATTTATATCTATATACCAGAATATTGTTTTGAGAGCTGTAGCTTCGAATAATTTTGCAATCAGGAAGCAAAAGTACTTCATCTTTTCTTCTTTCAAGATCATTTTGGTTATGCTATGTCCCCTGTATTTCTATTATTCATAAGAGAGATTGCCATGCATATGATGTTAATTCAATATCTACTGATCCATGAACATATCTTTTCACTTATTTGTGAAATTATTTCATCAAACCTGTAACTGCATGAATCCTACATTCTTTTATTAAGTTTATGTAGCAGGAATTAATTCTTTTTTTTTGCCAGTCCTGGGGCTTGATCTCAGGGCCTGGGCACTGTCCTTGAGCTTTCTCAAGACCTTCCACTTGAGTCATAGCACCACGTCCAGCCTTTTCTGTGTGTGTACTACTGAGGAATCAAACCCAGGGCTTCATGTATGCTAGATAATCCCTCTGCCGCTAGGCAACACTGCTGGCCCCAGGAATTCATTATTTTTTTTTTTGCATGCTGAAATTATATGCTGCATCCCTGCTGATGCATTTAGATTGCTTTTGTTTTTGCAGTACTGGAGTTTGAACCTGGGGCCTCCCATATGCTGAGCAAGCACCATTCTACTAGATTCATACTCCAAGCCAAGCTGTTTTGTTTGTTTCTGTATTTTGTTTTTGACTTAAGGTCTCACTGATTTTACCTCGAATTCAAAATCCTTCTCCCTCTGTCTCCCAAGTAGCTGACATTATAGGCATGTTCTGCTACACCCATTACTTATTTTTATTTTTTGCCAGTCCTAGGGCTTCAATTCAGGGCCTGGGCACTGTCCTTGGATGGATGATTTTTGCTCAAAGCTAGCACTCTGCCACTGAAGCCACAGTGCCACTTCTGTTTTTTTCTGTGTATGTGGTAGCAAGGAATTGAACCTAGGGCTTCATGCATTCTCCTACTAGGCTATGCTCCCAGCCTACCCATTACTTTTAATCATATTACGTTCCTTGGGATTTTCTATATGAGCAAAATCAGAGCAATCACAGAGTCCATTTTACTTCTTCCTTTCCTATCTGAACATCTTTTCTCTCTCCTGACTTACTGCTCTGGCTAGAACTTGTAATACAATATTGACTAGAAGGTTGGCTAGAATCTACTAGAGTGAATATGTTCACATTTCACTTGATCTTAAGATCTGTGTATTCCGACCCTTCTGAGCTATGTGCAGGTCTTCAAGAACTAACATGAATGTTCTGGAATCTTCCAAAATGGTCCTCTGTAAAGAGCCAAGTTCTGTTTCATGGTATTTTTCCTTTGTGACTGCTCTAATTGGGTCTTAAAAGCTTGTGTGTCCAAGGCTTGGTCTCCAGCCCATGACACTACCTGGACAAAGTAGAACCTTTATGTCAGTCCTAATGTGAAGAAAATTCAGTCCCTGAGGACATGACCTTAAAAAGGATACTAAAGAACTGACCCATTACCTTTTCTTCTTCTTCTTAGCAACCTAACATGAATGAGCAGCTTTATTCTACCACGTGCTCTCCATCAAGTTTCTGTCTGGTCACAGTCTCCCAAAACAAGAGCCAACCAACCCTGAATTGTGTCCCCAAAACTAGAGTCAACCAACTGTGAATTGAAACCTTTAAAATTGTGAGACAAAATTACGCTTTCCTCTTCATAAGTTGTTTCTCTTATGTATTTTGTCACAGTGAGGGGAAGCTGATTGATACAAGTTCTTCATGTTTCTGGATTTAGAGTAAGATGGAAGGCTGTGCATTATTATCTATATTATTAATATGTAACACATTGATATCTAATCCTCTTTGAAAAGTACAATAAGCAAAGGTCAATCTACTTTTAAATACTCTTTTAGTTTCCCCTGCTTACATCTGTATAACTTGTTAGTGCCTACATGTTTCAATTTATCTCATCTTTGCTATCTTGTAAACATACACTCAAGTACTTCATGGTGGTTTTTGTACTTAGAAAATACATGTATTCCGAGACAACAGGTTTTTTACTAGTTATTTTATTGGAAGTATAGTTTGTACCCATTATAAATAAATTACATCCATTTTGACACATTTTTCCATAAGTTTTGGAAATATGTAAAACCAGTTAACTACCAGAAAGTTTTCTATTTCTAAGGTCCTCATATCCCAGCTGTGGATTCACCTTCTGTCAATGTTCATATTATTATAGAACTTCTAAATGCATTCTTACAAGCTTTAGTGTAAGAAGTCTGGCTTCTTTCACATAATATGTATGTATATGCTTGTACAATTAATTATACACACACACCTTACACACAAGTCAAAACTCTGGGCTTAGCAGGACACGGTGACTCAAACCTGTAATCCTAGCTACTCAGGAGGCTGAAATCTGAGGATCGTGGTTCAAAGCCAGCCCCGACACTAAAGTCTGTGACTCTTATCTCCAATTAACCACTAGAAAACCAGAAGTGGTGCTGTGGCTCTGGGGATAGGGCAACAACCTTGAGCTGAAGAGCTCAAGGACAATGCCCAGACCCAGAGGTAGGGAGGTAGCCTTGAGCTGAGAGCTCAGTGATACGGCCCAAGCCCAGAGTTCAAGGCCCATAACTGACAAAAAAAAAACAAATAACAACAACAAAAACCCTCAACAACACTGCTTCCCTCCCCTACTTGTTTAGAAGTAATCGGACTGAAGTATTCACCCAGCACCCTCAGCTCTACTGAATGAGGTAGAAAAAAAAATCTGTAATCTAGAAAAACCTGTTTCAGCCACCCTGTGGCTGAACTTTCTTCAAATCAGAACAAAGAGAGCAGGCGTAGATCTCCATCCTACATGGAGCCTGAGACTGCTCCTCTGGAAACTGGAAGCCAGCTTTCTCACCCAATGGCCCACATCACTTCTGTTATGCTCACCAACATGAAAACATCCTTTTTGCTTTCCTGCATCATCACCTCTTTCTCTGGTACCCTCCTGGATTTCCCCTATGCCTAGTCTAGTGGTTCTAGCACACAAGGATACGCCTTCCTCTCCCCATTGCAATAAAGAATAGCATCTAACGCGAGGTACATTTCTTGTGGATGTTTGGGCCCCAGGAGTGACTGGCAATACAAATTCCCAATTCTCTTGGGCTTAAGACAGTTTGAGCTAGATGTCCTTGCAAAATTACAAGTACTGATTAGCAAAAGGAGCAGATCTACCCAATGAAGGCCTTTAATTCCTCTCCTCTCTCCTCCTCTTGACCCCACACTGCACAAATGGAGTCTGCCTCTCTAGGTCCCAAATAATTGCACCTGGTTTTCCCCACAGAATGTCATTTCCTTGCTACAAATGAAATTTAGGATTTCCTCCGTTCCAAGGGTTCCTTCAGGGACCCTTGCTTCTTAGGACCAGGCCCCAAACATTTTTTTCTTCTACTCTTTAGGAAGGAAAAGTAAACTAGTAACTTTTCCTTTGAGACAGTATATTACTTCCTGATTACTTGAGTCAGGAGACTAACACCTATTTTATGATCTCATCTACCCTGGGTCTCCAATATATCAGTTGACTGTATTTCATCCATGTAAGAGCCTGCAGTCATAGCTCTGTGGCACATTATATTACAATTTTTTTAGTTCACCCAATACTTAAAATAGCTGAAATATTACCAACATGTGTGTGTGCCTGCATGTGTCTGTCTAGGGCTTGAACTCAGAGCCAGTGTACTGTCCCTGAGCTTTTTTGCTCAAGGCTTAGAGCTCTACTACTTGAACCACAGCTCCACTTCCCGTAGTTATTGGAGAATCTCACAAACTTTCCTACCTGAGCTGGCTTTCAACCACAATCTTCAGATTTCAGCCTCCTGAGTAGCTAGTATTACAAGTATGTAATTACCTGCCTAGTATTGTCCTATTTTACATATGAGGAAACTGGAGCACTGAAAAACTATTTAGCCTGGTAGGAGTTACCAGCTACTAAATATACAGGCAGATGAGGAAGTAAATTGCAGAGTCCAGAACTGACTCAAGCTCTGGCCTCCCAGTTCCTTATTCTGTTCTTTATATTTGTAACACCCCCTTATCTAATCTATACTGGTCCTGTGGATTGGAAAGGAGGTCAGCACATTCTGCAACTTTTGGTGGGCATGTGGGAGGTCTCCAGAGAGGCCTGATAGGGGTGGCTTCAATCTTGTTGTCCTTGCCTGTACAAAGTCAAGTAAGCCAGAAACCTGGGATGTGGCTGGATTGAAGATTCAATGGTAGAAAAGTAATTTATAAAAGGGTGAACAAATGTAGCAGTGGTACACCCTGGACACTATGTTGAAAATGACCTAGACAACTTGTGGGTGGGGACAGGAGGGAAAAACTAGTAGAGGAAGAGAAGGAGTGGCACTGGCCTCAAGAGATGTACTTTTTACCAGACTTATGCAACTGTAACCTCTCTGTACATCACTTTCATAATAATTTTAAAAACGAAAGGAAGGAAGGAGGAAAGAAAAGCAGGCTGTAGATTCTCCTCCATGGAACCCTTTCCTCCCCAACACTCTTGATTTTTTTAGGAGGGCAGTACATTCGCACAGTCTGCTGGCTAGGGCTGTCCTTATCACCTCCGTCAGTACCCTCAATCATATCCAGAACCCTTCCATTCCCTTTACACAAGTGGTTCAAAATCTGCCTCCTGCCCCTTCCAGTGTCTGAAAGAGCAAAGAGAAGGACGTCGGGGCTGGGAAGTGATGAGCGGGTGGGTTCCAGGAAGCCGTTTCACCACCCTCTGCCCAGGCAATCACCTCCAAACGCAGCTCCATCCCGGCCTGAGTCCCCGCCCCTCACTCTCCCGCGCCACCCCCCCTTCTTCCCCCGCCACCATGACATCTCGTCCACTGGCAGCTGCGGACCAGGCCTCCCCCACTCTACAAAACCAGTTAGCTAATACACCTTCCCTCACCCTCAGGCCCCCAGACAGCCCCGCATGCGCGGCCCCGAATCCATACACTCGGTGGCCGGCGTGCGCTGGGGTGGAGAGCCATGCCAACGCGCGTGCTGCGACCCTGGTGAATCTGCAGCCCGGCTGGGGTCGCCGGAGGCGTAGTCACAACCGTCGGTGCTCACCACCGGCCAAGCACTGTCCCTCCCCCCCCCACACCGCTCTCCACCACTTAATCCTATCTTCCAGGGGAGTCCCGCCCGGGGGCCCAGCGGCCTGAACTGCCTAGGGCGCCGGGCGTCCTAGTGACCCCGCCGGCGACCTCCGTCCGCACCCAAGGACCGGGTCACCTCGCGATCTCCAGGGAAAGCGGAAGAATGAGGAGGAAAAGGGGAGACGGCACGGGCATATCCGGAAAGGGAGCCGGCCCAGTCATCGTTACTCAGCATTTGCGGGGGAGGGGCACGTCGGCCTCGGCGAGGAATCCCGCCCAGCCAGCGCCACCCTGGGCCTGACGCTCAGCTACCGTCCCGTCGCGTCCGTTCAGGGCCTGGCGTGATGCAGCTCATGCCCCAGTGACCCAGGAAGAAGGGGATCCTGGGCCTCTCGCCGCTCAGCGGCCCGCACACTGCAGGGATGCCCCTACCGCGCAAGGGCTCAACCCCTCCGGACGGGGGCGCCTAGGGTTCCGGACGGAGAGTCGGATGTGTCCCGGGGTCCAAGCCGCCTGGCCACGCCCCCCGCGGAGACCCCGCCCCTCCACTGCCTCGAGGCTTTAGGGGCGGAGCCTTGGCGGGCGCGGGAGTCTACGCGGGCGCGCGCCCCCGCCACGTGCACGCTCCCGTCATGTGCACGCTGCGCGCGCGCCCGCCCCGCCTCGCCCCGCTGCGCTCCGCCCAGTCGGTATAAAGGGAAGGCGGGCCGCGCGCTCCCCTCTAGCTTTGATCCCGCACCTTGGATTCACTTCCATTCCTTCTTACAGTCCTTCCAACTAATCCACCACAGCCAAAATGGTGAAGCAGATCGAGAGCAAGGTAATTTGCTCCTCGGGGAGGCCGGGGCGGTTCGCGCAGCCTCCATAACTGGAGAACGCCACCGACCGTGGAGGAGGTGTTGGGGAGGCCGCTCCTCGCCTCTGGGGCTTGGAGGAAAGGGACACTGGGACCGGGAGAAGCCTGGGGCCTGTGCCCCGCGGAGGCTGTCGAGCCTGGCCGGGGGTAGGGAGGGAGAGCCTGGGGTCCTCCCCCACCCTGAACGGAGGGGTCGGGCTGCCCCGCCGCCGGTGCTCCGGAGGCGCACGCGCTCGGGGAGCTCCCAGAGGTCCTAACACTGCATCCACCGCCCCCACCCAGCCGGGCAGGCTGGGAACGTGGAGGCATGGAGGGGTCCAGCACCCCACACCCCCATCCACCTCCTGATGGGCGATCTGGCAAGGGGGAGATGGAGGGCCTCCCCCCCACACCCTCAAGGCGCAGGATCTTCCTGCCTGGAGATCCCGCCACACCGGGTGGGGTGAGCCCTGTTGGGAGCAAGTCCAGGATCTCAGGATCCTCCGTCACTCACGGGTCCGATGACGCGGGCTGTCTACGGGGGTGGGGGGGGGTCCCAGCTGGAGACCCTCGGGCGCGTGCCCCAGGTAGCTGCGGGGAAGTGAGGTCCGGGCCGGCCGTGCCCGCGGGGCTCCTCCTCCTGCGGCGCGCGTTTCCGGCAGCGCTGGCACTGGAATGACTCAGTCCCCAAGGCTGGGCCCACGGGCCTCGCTGTCCTCCCCGCGTGTGATTCACCCAGAGTTTGGCCGGAAAATCAGTGCGTGTCTCCCCCTACACACACACCGCACCCCTCTGTCTTCTCTACCAGACTTCTTTATAGACCAATTTTTTGAACATTCCCTGGTGGGGGTGGGGGGGAACTGTTCCCTTTTCCAAAGTTATCAAGAGCCAAATATCGTCCAGATTGGGGAAGCCAGAGGCTGGCATTCAGCGTCGGGTGTACTGAGCCACGCAAAGGCAGAAAGTGAATGGGGGGAAATGGGATGGAAGACTCTTGGCAAGGGTGTGCCCACCCTACCAGTGCGCCCTCACCCCTGGAAAGCGGAGGAATTGTTGGATGCTCGCTCTCTGGTTTTGAACACCTGTCGGTGCTGGATGGGCTCCAGAAACAGATGTGAATGTGTCTGTGGTATTATAAAATCCTTTTGTTAATGACTCAACATTTTTTCTCATATGCTGTCAATCTGACATCGTGATGTCCTTAATTTTTTTTTTTTTGGTCGGTCATGGGGCTTGAACTCTGGGCCTGGAATTCAAGTCTTGGGACTTAAATAGGCCTCACTCTTACTTTGTGACAAATTAGTCTACCTGGGAAGGGAGAGAGGGTGGGGCTCTCAGGTAAGAGCCCACTAGAGATGAAGACCTTTGCTTGGCCTAGGTTAATTTGCTTACATTCCTGTCCCTTAACACACAGGAAGTTGGTGTGGATTCCTGAAACTCATGTTGTGATTCTCTGTCTTTGAGTTGTTAAAGTTGTGGTAAGAAAAGTATAGGAGTTTGGGTCCTTATGGCCCTGGCAGCAGTTGATCAGGAAAGTTTCCAGAGACATTGGAAGTTATAAACAAGTGTTGAAGTTATATACCTGTATTGAATGCATTTCAGATTTGGCTGAAGTTGATGCCTTTGGCTACCCAAAACAGCTGTGTTTGATGCCCTATGTGGGTAGTTCAGGGCCAGTGGTATCCACTGGGGAGGGGGAGGGAGTGGGCTATCAATGTAATGAGGAAGAAGTATTCAACCTGGATTGCCAGTCCTTTTTAATTTCTTTTTTTTTTTTTTGCTGCTTTTGTGCCATTGCTCTTTTTTTTTCAGTAATTTTTTTTATTGTAATTAGTAAAAGGGTTACATGATATTTGCCAGATAGAAGGTGCATTAATTCACATACATTGATACCCTTTCACATGTCTTGGTACCCATTTCCCTCCCCCCCACACCCCACACCCGTCTTGGTTTTCCCCCCTTCCCTATCAAATTTCAAATAACCAGATACAAATAAATTCAATATATCAGATAACAAAGTGAGATACTATAACAATATGAGATACCCAAGGGACAGCAAAGGAGATGAGAGACAACATAGTACATTAAGGACAACAATCAGCTCTTGCCTGGCTTTGATGGCTCATGCCTGTAAACCTAGCTGCTCAGGAGGCTGAGATCTGAGAATTGAGAGGTTCAAAGCCAGCTCAGGCAGGAAAATCGTTAAGACTCTTATCTTCAATTAATTACACCTGCACTCCCCAAAAGCCAAAAGTGGAGCTGTGGCTCAAGTGGTAGAGCACTAACCTTGAAGGAAAAAAGCTCAGGGACAGATACAGGCAGTGAGTTCAAGCTCCAGGACCGCACATATACACATAAAAAGTGGCAGCTACCTCCCCTTTATTGATACATTTATTTATAACACTGCTAAGTGCAGAAGTATCTACCCCAACTACCTTGTTTTATTTCCAAATGAATGATTTGCATCTGCAGTGGGGGACATGGATCAATCCCAGTGGGAGTTTCTGGGAACTACAAATTGTGATTTCCTTCTTAGTAAGGTAGTTAATTTCAAATAGCTTTCAGGCCAACACTTGTTTCAAGGTGGCTTAAATATAGAGAAGAATGGGATCTTCGTGTGAAATTTTCACATACCAACTTTTGGCTATACTTGTTTAGGCCAAAAGTTATTTTGTTTAGATATTTTTGCTTATACTAATCTCAGAACTATTTTGGAGAACCTTGAGCATATTTGAAATCTTGAAAGTGAAACTCCAGTTTCAATTGACGGTTCACCATGTTCCAAAACAAATTCTACCAGACCAGATACAGTTCTTCCTTGACCTTTTCTACCATCTTTCTTACGTTCATATGTCTTGCAGGAAAGAATGGTTGAACCAGGTATGGTAGTGCATGCCTGTATTCATACCACTCAGGAAGTTGGGGCAGAAGGCTCACAAGCTGGAAGCCAGCCTGGGTACAAAACAAGACCCTGTCTCAAAATTTCAAAAGGGAGGGCAGGAGGGAAGAGAGGAGAGGCTGGTTGGCTCAACCTTTCAGAAAATCATGAGTGAAGGATGACTTTGGATGAGTTCATCTAGAACTAGTTTCTTTTCTGTGGCATTCCCATCCCCTACTCTTGTCACCTCACAGCCAAAGATGGGTTGATGGACCTGCATAGCTGGACATGTCACCCATGTCATTGCCACCCTGCCCTGAACAATTCTCAGTAATATCTCTTGTGAATTGTTTCTCTGAAATCACAAAGTAATTAAAAATCTAGAAAAGTAACTGCACTTCACAGGAACTCATATTAGTGGTGGTAGTAGGAGAGGGAGTTAACCTGAAGTTTTCTTTTGCTAGGCCAGAACTAATAAGGTCCTTGTGGGAGGAAAGGAATATTTTGTATTAACCAGTGTTTTGAGGTCCCTCCCCCCCCCCCCCCCCGAAGAAATCCTAGACTTCAGCTGTGTGTTTTGATTTCTTTGTTGCCCTAGTCTGCGTTTTGGTCATCACTGAACTGACTAATTGCAGTTAAAATAAGTCCCTTGTTACTAGAATGCTAGGTTCCTAAGGGTTACAGTAATAAGACCATTAGTAAATAATTCAGGGAGGTTGGCCAGAAGGATTTCTTGATCATTTCATTTCACATTTATTTCTTGTGTAAAATAATACCTTTTAAAATGTTCCTTTGTGAGGAACTTACACTATCATTTCCTTTACTGAGCAGTGTGGGCAGAGTTTTGAGCTAATGGGCCAAAGATCAAGGTGGATAATGTGATCTTAGCTCTGGAAACTGTGTGTGTGTGTGTGTGTGTGTGTGTGTGTGTGTGTGTGTGTGTGTGTGTGTGTGTTGGAACTCAGTGAAGGTTAGTTTTCCGTTATCCTTTTCGGATGAAGGTACATCTGGTATACACCCCTGAATTTGAAAGCGCTCTTGACATATATCCCTGAAGTAGCATGTTTGAGTAACTTGTATTTCCAGTGCTGAAGTTCATGATGGCACTGGGACTTCTTCAGCTGCAGTGCCTGTCATTAGTCCATAAGAATTCAATGCGTCTGTACTATTTCTGTAGATTTAATGTGGAAATGCTTTTTAGTGCAAATGCCTTTTTGTAACTTCGTTTAATGTAAATTACATGATTGACAAAAAAAAATGTGTGAAGCCATCCTGAAGAGTGTGAATATGAGTACCAGCATGCTCTAACCATATAGACCCTGTTTCATCTTAGCAACTGTAACAGCACCAAGGATGGGTACAATTCTTTCAGGGTACTCATTTGGCCTGTTTGGGGATGGAAGGCGAAGTGAAAAGTAGATCCTATAACAGTTGTGCCTTGTGTCATCAAGTCTCTACCTTTTTGGAAAGGAAGCTGTTGAACATAAGCTTTTCTTTTCCCATTTTCAGGATGCCTTTCAGGAAGCCCTGGACGCTGCAGGAGATAAACTTGTAGTAGTTGACTTCTCAGCCACATGGTGTGGGCCTTGCAAAATGATCAAGCCTTTCTTTCATGTGAGTATAAGAGATATGTGAGGCTGAGAGTTTGGCTTAGTAGAAGAGTGCTTGCCTAGTATGCACCAAGACCTGGGTTCCGTTCAGTTCCTTGGTACCACATTCACAGAAAAAGCTGGAGGTGGTTCTATGGCTCAAATGGTAGAACTCTAGCCTTTAGAAAGCCCAAGGACTGGGCTCTGACCCTGAGTTCAAGCCCTGGCACTGGCAAAAAAAAAAAAAAAAAAAAAAAAGACGTGTTGGTGGTTGATATGGTAGGAAGATGGTTATTAAAGAGTTTGATAATTCTTAGGTCTCTACTTAAGATTCCACTGAAGAAGCTTGATTATATTGAAATGCAACTTGCCAGGTCTAAATCTTCTCGATTTTTTTCATTTGAACCTTTCCAGGCCCTCTCTGAAAAGTATCCCAATGTGATGTTCCTTGAAGTTGACGTGGATGACTGTCAGGTAGGAAGCTGGGAATTGCAGATACTGCTGAACTGCTGCCATGGGCCTTTTTCTCTGAATTGCACTCTGCTTTTTCCCGTAAATGTCAAGGCATGCTAGTGCTAGAGCTGTATCAGAAATGTTCTATTTCAGAACAACAGGAAAATGGAATAATTTGGGGCTTAAATCTAAATATCAGGATCTGTGTATATCACATCCTAAAATAAGCATAAAAGCAAATAAAGGTTCAGGTGACTGAGGTCCCCACCTGACAGGTTACCCTTGGAGATGCAGAGCCAAGCCTTGCAGGTGAGGGAGTCTGGCTTACTCACCTTGCTCTTACCACCACACTTTGAAGATGCTGACTTGTGGTGGGTACATATTGGGTTTTAAACATACAACCTGTCACAAAGACACTTGTCCTGGTAGAGCCTGTTCTCCACGGAGCACCTTAGCCCTCATGCAACAGAGACTTAAGAAAATATGATGTTGCATTAAAGGCCTGAGTTCCAATCCAGGCTCACTGACCTTGTTATAAGCTAATTTCCCATCTTTAAGTCTTGGTTCTCATCTATAGTGAATTACTCACACCTGTCCCCCATCTACCTTCCAAGGTTCTTTGCTTAGCAAGCATGGAATGCCACATGGAGGTGCTACAGGGTCACTTCACGGCTGGGTGTACTTCATGGAGGCTTAAGAGACTTGGAGAAGGGTCTGTAAACATATGAGTAGAAAGAAATTACCATGTAGGTGTAATGGACAGTTAGAAGGCCTAAACTTAAGTTATCCAAAGAAAATAATTTTATATTCATAGTATAAGAAACAAAGTAGTTTAGACCTGAATATTTTGGAATATCACGAGTAGTGGATCCAGGAATGAGTTAATAAAGTTACTATTGGCTATATGTAGTGCTAGCCTAGAAACCAATGAAATTCCCTTTCATAGGGGCTAATGTAGTTTTTTTGTCCAATGAGGAAAATGTGGGTTTGGGTGATAAATTTGGGGAACCGATGGCGATTGCCTGGGCCTGAGATCAGATAGAGTTTTACTACAAACGACCAGCTAAGGAAATCTGTGCCAAGAAAGGAACATTCTGAGCCCTAATAAGCATGGGTGTATGGCTGTGCACTGGTCAAAACTCTTAGCACTTGGACATTCAATATGTAATGTTTTCATTAGGGAAAATCATGGAGAGTAGTGGGTTGGTTAAAATGCCTATGCATAGCCAGGCACAGTGGCTCACACCTGTAATCTTAGCTACTCAGGAGGCTGAGATCTGAGGATCCAGGTTCAAAGCCAGCCTGGGCACAAAAGGACCTGAGACTCTTATGTCCAGTTAACCTCTAGAAAATGGGAAGTGGGGTTTGGCTCAAGGGTAGGGCGGTAGCCTTGAGCTGAAGAGCTCAGGGACAGTTCCCAGGCCAAGGTCAAGACCCACCAAAAAAAAAAAAAAAAGCCTGTGCATGTACACAGGACTGCTGTGGCATGTAAACATATTATGTATTTTTGTGGGGAAAGTGCATGTCTAGTGTATGTGGTGTATGTGTATATTTGACAGTGTATGCAGTGGGGACCTCGGAAAGACAGATGTATATTCAAGTACTTCAGTAATAAAACATTAGCAGTAATTAATAGAAAAGGTAGATGACTTGCCTCTTGAAACTTTTCTGCACAGATTTTATGTTTATAATTCTGTAAGTTAGAATTTAAATCTTATAAATCCCTACTGGGAAGTTTCTTCCCCAAGGATATACCTGAGGATGGTTCACAAGAATATAGACATAAATTAGGAATTACCTAAAAGTCTAGTGTAGGGAATTACATTATGGGATAGAATTCATTGTCACCTTAGAAAATCACTTCTTTTTAGTGAAATGGCAGAATTTTAAAGTTTTAACTAAAATGTATATAGAAAGATGTGAGTGGGGCCAGGAGTTTGGCCTAGTGCTTGCATAGCATGCACAAAGACCCAGGTTTGATTCTTCAGTACCACATACATAGAAAAGACTGATAGTGATGCTGTGGCTCAAGTGGTAACCTTGAGAAAGCCCGAGGACAGTGCCCAGGCCCAGAGTTCAAGCCCTAGGACTGGTTTAAAAAAAAAAAAAAAAAAAAAGGTGAAAGATGGAAAGATGTGACTGATTTTCAAAAGTAAAACATAAAAACACTTTATCTTAGCACACTAACTGAGCATTCATGCAAATTCATCAATTATCTGGCATTTAATTGGGCTGTGTCTCTGACTCCAGTGACTATTGCTTCAAATATTGAGACCTTGTATTTCTGCTAAGACCTTGGGATTTTGATTCAATATCTGGTCCTTATAACCACTTATGTACCATACTCCCCATTATAAAACTGAAGAAACAAGAGCAGTGAATTCTGAAGAGTTCAATTTGTAATCCTAAATCCAGTGACAGAAATTGTCAGTGCTTGTTAAGATACTCAAATATTCCAAAAACTTAATTGAATTAAACAGTATATTAAATCACTTATATCAAAGAAAGTAGATAATTGAGAATATAACCAATATGGTTTTTGTGCTGTCATTGCATTCATTATATTGAATTTTATATGCTAAATATATGCCCTAATAAAGAAATGTATTATCGAGCCAGGTGTGATGGTTCACACCTGTAATCCTAGCTACTCAGGAGGCTGAGATCTGAGGATCGTGGTTCAAAGCCAGCCCAGGCACTAAAGACAGTGAAATTCTCATCTGCAATCAGTAGAAAACATGAAGTAGAGCTGTGGCTCCAAAGGGTAGGGAGGTAGCCTTGAGCTGAAGAGCTCAGGGATAGCACCCAGGCCCAGAGTTCAAGCCCCATGACCCACCAAAACAAACAAAACAAAAAATGTATTATCAAAGGAAAAAGAAGCTGTTTGGGAGCTGTCCCATCAAATCTTTGTTCTCACATTATTGTTTTTTCTCTCCATTGCCTGCCTGCTCCAGGATGTGGCCGCAGACTGTGAAGTCAAATGCATGCCAACCTTCCAGTTTTTCAAAAAGGGTACAAAGGTGTGTACATCTGATTTTTAACAAAATGAATTGGACAGGTATAAATGAAGAAAGAATTTGAAGTGACTATGAAGCATGGTAGTATTTTGTTGGAGAATATTGAAGCATGACTCAAACTTCATTAAGTACATAACGTGGTCCCTGATTGAAAATTGATGAGCCACCAGTACCAGCCTTTGTTTTTAATTTAAAAAGTCTGCATTGTTGGCCAGGCACAGGTGGCTGACTCATGCCTACAATCCTAGCTACTCAGGAAGCTGAGATGTGAGGATCACAATTCAAAGCCAGCCTGGGCAGGAAGGTCTCTTGAGACTATCTTCATTTAACCATCAGAAAGTCGGAAGTGGTGCCGTGATTCAGAGCAGTAGAATGGGACCAGGAATTTGACCTAGTGGTAGTGTTTGCCTAGCATGCACGAAGACCTAGGTTCGATTCCTCAGTACCACGTACATAGAAAAAGCCGGAAGTCGTGCTAGCCTTAAGGAAGTCCAAGGACAGTGCTCAAGCTGTGAGTTCAAGCCCAGAACTGGGAGGGTGGGGGGTGGGGGGGAAAGGCAGTAAAATGCTAGCCTTAACCAAAAACAGCTAAGGGACAGCACTCAGGCCCTGAGTTCAAGCCCCAGGACTGACCGTGACCCCCCCTCCCCAATTAAAAAAAATTGTATTGCTCAGGAATGTTTATTTTAAACATGATAATATTCCCAGCCCATGCTTCCTTCCTATTTTATATTTTGTATACAACAGAGCCATGCATTGCTGAGTCTAATGTCAATTCGTTATTCTCTTAACAGGTGGGAGAATTTTCTGGAGCTAATAAGGAAAAGCTCGAAGCCACCATTAATGAATTAGTGTAATCGCATTTTCTGAAAAACATTACCAGTCGGCTGTTTGAAAACTTGTAATTTTTTTTTAATTTACAAAAGTATGAAGTATGGAGACTATATATCCAACTGCTATCTG
This sequence comes from Megascapheus bottae, assembly GCF_031878675.1. Lineage (NCBI taxonomy): Eukaryota > Metazoa > Chordata > Mammalia > Rodentia > Geomyidae > Megascapheus > Megascapheus bottae. The sequence continues at coordinate 71,321,263 of NC_143511.1, read as the reverse complement.
ATTATAAATGACAATAAAATATTAATTCTACCCTTTTTAAAACTGCCTGGTGTCTGAATAGTTTTCAAAAGTAAGAAATAGCCATTCAATACCTTTAAATTTTTAGAAACAATTTACACATTAAGATTTTTAAAAATTATTACTCGCAGGAGGGAGGCTGAGATCTGAGGATTGACATTCAAAGTCAACCCAAGCAAGATAGAGAAATCTGTTAGGGAAAATACAGATGTTAGGAGTCAAGTGACTTTGTGTTGTACTTTTATCAGTGAAGAAAGTCTACTGTACCAGGTTAGCCCACTGTGCTTGTCTGAAAACTTGGTGTGACCAACAGCACAAGCCCAATATAAGCCCCAACCTTGAGTAGTCTAGAAATAGTCATTCACTGAGATGCTTTTTTCTTTTTGTCTTGTTCATTTATCTTTGGGAGGGTGGGTTGAGGGCATGGAAATGGAGGAGGGGCATGTGAACAAATGCAGCAGTGGTACTCACTGGACACCATGGTAAAAACGGACTGTACAACTTGCGAGTGAGTATGGAAAAAAATTGGGAGACAAAAGGGAAGGCGTAACACTGTCCTAAAAGAAATGTATTATATGTGCGTGGTGGCTCACGCTTTTAATACTAGCATCTCAGGGGGCTGAGATCCAAGCATCAAGGTTCAAAGCCAGCCTGGGCACAAAAGGACCTGAGATTCTTATCTCCAATTAATCTCTAGAAAACAGGAAGTGGGGCTTGGATCAAGGGTAGGGCAGTTTAATAACAATTTTAAAAATTCATTAGAAGAACATTGCTTCTGTGTACTAAAATAGCAAGGAGCTGGGGGACTGCTTGAAGAAAGTTTTCAAATATTTGGTGATGAAAATCAAGCCCTGAGCCAGTGGCTCATGCCTAGATTCCTAGCTATTCGAGAGGTTGAGGTCTGAGAATTACAGTTCAGAGCCAACCCTGGTCAGGAGACTCATCTCCAATTAACCCGAAAAGGCTGGAAGTGGTTGTGTAGACAATACCAGACTTGAGCCAAAAAGCTCAAGGACAGCACTCAAGCCCTAAGTTGCATTATATCAAAAATCTTCAGATTAGGGGCCAGGAGTTTATAGTGGTAGAATACTTGCCTAGCATTCATTCAGACCCATGTTTGATTCCTCAGTACTACATACATAGAAAAAGCTGGAAGTGGTGCTGTGGCTCAAGTGGTAGAGTACTAGCCTTGAGAAAGCCCAAGGACAGTGCTCAGGTCCTGAGTTAAAGCTCTAGGACTAACAAAAGTCTTCAGATTAGTCATTATATACTAGTTATTACATTAATAACTAATCCAGTATTTAATGTGGGCACACAATGATATAAAATAGCATCACAAATAATGGAGAAGCTGGGATTTGATTCAGGAAGTCTAGCACAGAAATGTACCCCTAACAAGTACACTACCTCTCCACATAGCTTCATGCCTCAAGTAAAATTAGGGTGGAAAAGTTAAGTGATCCTAGAAGACGATTAACTCAATGAGTGCCTGTTACATTCCAGGCACTGTGTTAGGCTTGGGGGGTACCATTTTAAGACCTTTATCCTCAGCTTCCATTCCAAACGGGAGGGTAAACTGGTGAGGAGTAGACTATGGTATATTTGCAGCCAGCAAGGTCCAGAACAGTAGACAGCACTCAATAACAGGAGAATGGAAGATGTGTGCTTTAGGTAAGGTAGACAGGGTGAGGGTATGTGCAATGATTGAGCTGAAATTTGAGAGATGAAAAGGGTGGCATGCTAGAAGCCAGGGGTCTGCTTTCCCCATGAGAGAAACAGACACAAAAGCCTTCAGTTGAAAGAGCTGAGTGCGTTTAGAATGGTCAGAGAATCATGAAATAAAGCTGAAAAGAGGCAGGACCATGGTTGGAGGGGTTGGGAGTGAAGAGGTGGTAGAAAACAACTCTATAATGAGAAAACAACAAAAACCAATTGATCAGCTGGACACCAATGATTCAGTAAATCCTAGCCACTCAGAAGGCTAAGATCTGAGGATCTTGGTTCAAAGACAGCCTTATCAGAAAAGTCTGTGAGACTTTTAACTCCAGTTAACCACTCAAAAAATGAAAATGGGGCCGGGAGTTTGGCTTAGTGGTAGAGTGCTTGCCTAGCATGTACAAAGGCTCAGGTTTGATTCCTCAGTACCACATAAATAGAAAAAAGCTGGAAGTGGTGCTGTGGCTCAAGTAGTAGACTCTAGCCTTGAGAAAAATCCAAGGACAGTGCTCAGGCCCTGAGTTCAAGCCCCATGACTGGCAAAGAAAAAAAAGAAAAGAAAATGGATCTGTGGCACAAAATGGCAAGAGCAATAGCTTTGAGCAAAAATTGCTCAGGGACAGCACTCAGGCCCTTAGTTCAAACCCCACAGCTGGGAAAAAATAAATAAATAAAACTTCAGAACAGTGTCTTTTCACTCCATGTGCATGGGAGAAGTCAACTGAGGTAGGTTCTTGATGTGCTATTGGTGAACACTTGAAGTCAGATAAAACATTGCCTTAAGCCCTTGCAGATATTTCCTGGTTTGTACGTACAATTCCTATTCAAGATTTAAAATATTTCTCTTCTGAGCTAGTAATCAGTGAAGGAAAACTTGAATCCCACAAGTAGGTGATTTCCCCTTCAATTTTAGCAGCCCGTCTAACATGAGTAATCCCGCACTCAAAATTGGATCTAGACTACTGGGGAGGTGGCGGATAAGAAACGGAATCACCCAGCTCTCTGCAATCAAAGATCGAGGGTCCTAACACACACTTCACTTGAAGAGAATGACAACAGAGAAATATGGGCAGAATCACGAAATGAACCTATACCCATCCCCATCCCACGCCCGCAGCCCCGTGGCCACGCAGCGAACCCCGAACCCCGACCGGCCACACAACCACACACCTGAAGATCCAGAGGGGCAGACCAGCAAGGCGAGACCCCTGCTTCCAGACACAGCAAACGCCCACCACCACTGGCTAGCTCACCAACGGCCAGGATCTTTGAGTACCCCACTGGAGACCCCTCCCACGGGGACCAGCCCTGGTGGTGACCCAGAGTGCCTGGCCCAGACACCCCTCCCTCCTGCCCAAGAAGGGGCACCATGCTTGAAGACGGCAAAGAGGCTGGAGCCCTTTCCTGCGGAAGACCACTGGGATGTAACCCTGACTCCAAGTCAGAAAACGTCAGGTACCACCAGCCACTGGAATGGACAGTGGCTGGACGGTGGGACCCTGCATTCCCCACAGCCACAGCTGATGGCAGGAAAAAAAAAAAAAAAACAAACAAGAAACCTGACATGCTAAAAGGCAAGGAGGACAATCTCCCTACACCACCCACCCCTTCCAAGGCTCACGTCCCAGAGACCAACCAGGGCCCCACCCCACACAATGGGAACTAGACACCTACCTGGACTCAAGTGGACCATTCCCCCAGCCTAACCTCTGAGGCTGAACCACAGGCTTGAATGCACTTCCCTACACCGTGGGAAGCAGACACCAGTTCAAGACTCAGATGAGACCAATCTCCCCTTAATGCATGGAGGGAATCTGCCCCCAGCCCCTCAAATGAGCTCCAGGTCCTAGAAGGCTAATTTCAAACCCTTCAGAAGCATATGGCTGTCCAAGACTGGGCCAGGATGACCTTAACACTACCACCAGCAGAAACCTGCCTACTCCGGCACAGAACTGAGCCCCATATAGACGGCTGTGCACCACATGACAGGAACACACCACTGGGCCTAAACCCAGGCCAAGGCACCAGACTTTACTACATACCACAGAGCCCCCCAGAGGGGCTAGGACCCATTACACTGTTGTACCATCCTGAGCTGACAGAGATCCATCTAGTGAATCACACTCCACCATCACTGGACTTAATAGACAATCCAAAGGATCCTGACAATCCCTCAACCCAAATATGTAAATCACAACAAAAGATTACAAAATTCTTGAACAATCAAGACAACAAACAAAATTCGGAAGCCAACATCAAGCCAGGGAAGGCCCCTAATGATAGTTGAAGAAAAGTTGGAGGATAAAAGGATCATTAAAGTAAGGATGAATTGGCCAAAGAAATAAAAGGCAATATCCAAAAATAAATAGAAAATAAGAAGGAAATGATTAGGAATATACAGGTTGCCCCAAAATATAAGGATATAAAGATAAAAGATGAAAACACTCCAAGAACTGACTTCACCAAAGAACTTGGAAACATGGAAAGTTCAGTTTCCTTATTGCAAGCCATGGTTGAAAGCATAAGCAATAGAATAAGTGAAAAAAATCGCTAGAAAACTAGTTTAGTCAGCACAGGAAGAGGAAAGAAGCAAACTACAGAAAGACAACAAAATAGCAGGAAATGTGACACATCTCTCGGTAGTAACCTTGAACATTAATGGACTTAGTTCCTCAACCAAAAGACGTAAAGCAATGGAATTGAGTGATAAACAAGATCTGTCCATTTGTTATCTCCAAGAAACCTATCTCACAGTTGAAGATAAAAATAAATTCTAAGCCAGGCATGGTGGCTCAGCTGATAAAAGTAGCTACTCACGAGGCTGAGATATAAGGATTGTGGTTCAAAGCCAGCCTGAAACAAAAGTCTGTGAGACTCTTATCTCCAATTAATCACCAGAAAACCGGAAGTGGCACTGTGGGTCAAGTGATAGGGTGGTAGCCATGGGCTGAAGAGCTCAGGGACATCAACCAGTCCCAGAGTTCATTCAAGTCCCACTATCGACCAAAAAGTAAAATTCTTGTGAAGGGATAGAGGGCTGGGAAAAGATCTTTCATGCAAATGCACCTTGCAAGAAGGCAGGAGTAGCTATACTGGTATATAATAGAAACAATTTTTCATTCAAATCAGTATGAAGAGGAAAACATCATTACATAATGATAAAGGCAATGGTCCATGAAGAAAAAAATTACAGTGGTCAGTATTTATGCACAAAATAACAGCGCACCTAAATACATTAAGCAAACACTGTTTTAGACTGACAGAACATGATAAACCCCAACACAATAATAGTGGGAGATTTCAATGCTCCACTTTCACCAAAGGACAGGTCAGCCAAACAAAAGATAAGGAAAGAAACCTCTGAAATAATGACACCATAACCCAAGTGGACTTAATAGATATCTGCCAAGTATTCCACCCAACAAATGACCCATCCCACATTCTTCTCTGCAGCCCATGGAACATTCTCCAAAATTGATCATATCACAGAATACACAAAGAATGTAAGCAAATACAAGAGAATTGGAATAGCTCCTTGCATCCTATCTAACCATAGTGAAATCATGCTAGTTCTCAACAACAATACATATCGCAGAAAACACTCAAACACATGGAGATTGAATAACACTACTGAATAATACATGGGTCACAGAAGAAATAAAGGAGGAAGTTAGGAAGACCTTTAATCCAATGCAAATGAAAATGAAAGTACATCACAACAGAACCAGCAGTGCTGAGAAGAAGGATCATAGTTATAAGTGCATACAAAAAGAAAGCAGAAATAGCAGTATGAATGGCCTCACTCCATTATTGATAAATACAAATGACCCAAGAATATGCCATCAACACTTCCAAGTGCATCCACACAGTGGGCTTTGAAAGCATGCCCCTTGAGCACTCAAAGACATTCAGAAATTTGCAAAGAAGGACCTGGGACTGCAAATGTGTGTATTGATGTCAGGCTCAACAAAGCTGCCTGGACCAAAGTAATAAGACATGTACCCTAACATTTCCATGAATGGTTGTCTAGAAAACATAGGTAGACTGAAGACTGACCAAACAAGCGCTGTACTTCTATTACCTATGTACCTATTTCCACTTTCAAGAGTCTGCAGATGGCTGGGCACTGGTGGCTCAACTTGTAATTGTAGCTACGCAGGAAACTGAGGTCTGAAGATTGCAGCTCAGAGCCAGCCCGAGCAAGAAGGCCATGAGACTCTTATCTCCAATTAACCACCAGAAAACTGGAGCTGTTGTCAGAATGGGAGAGCACTAGCCTTGAGCAAAAGAGTTCAAGGGTAGCACCTAGGCCCTGAGCTGAAATCCCATGACCTACATACACACACACACACACACACACACACACACACACACACGCACACACACACACACACACACACACACACACACACACACACGAGTCTGCAGGTATCAATGTGTTTGAAAACTAACCATTCACTGCAGAAGAAAGATTTAAAAAAAAAAAAAAAAACCTGAAAGATCCCAAAGAAGTTGTCTTCCAAAAGACACAAATTCAGTTGAAATCTTTGGAAAAAATAAAAAGCAGAAAATGACAGAATTTTTTTTTTAATGTAGTGTATTGGAATTCAGTTCACGTGCTTTTTAGAGGCAGCCAGTGTAGCTGAGCAACACAGCTGGGTCCTGTGACCTAGGCACCCATCTCAGAAGCGCAAAGCCTGCACAACAAGATAGAGCACAACTCACAGAGCCAGCTGTATCCAGGTTGAAAGTCTTTGCAATTAGATTTGCTTTGCTTCCTTGTATCTAGGTAACAGACTCAGGGTTCAGGGAGCAGTGCAGAAAGGTGAGGTTCATCTTGTAATAAGATAGGGCAGATGACTATCGTCAGGGAATCAAGGAAAGTAGAGCCTGAAAGCAGTCCCTTCTCCAGCCCTCCCTCCCCATGCACAATCAATCCTCAATTGCAGTTTTGCAATAGACTCAGCCAGAAATGTGAACAGGAAAAGATTTCTACAAGTAGATAGCTGACCATTCAAATAGTGGTTCTTGGCTCTCAGCGTGCTCTGACTTCTTCTACAATTTGAGTTCAATGGGTTGAGATGAACCTCAGAATATACAATTTTAAAAAGTATTTAAAGTGGTTAGTAGCAGTTTACCTTCAGTTGATATTTTTCCACACTCACTATCCATTCAGAAGTAATTTATTTTGAATATTGTGTACTTAAGTTGGGCTTTCTGTTCATAGTAGGGATTTTTTTTTTCCTATTGACAGAAGCCCATTGCAGAGGATGGACAAGATTAAGGATAATCAATTGACTGATTTCATTTAGAATATTGTCAAATATTTAGACATCAGGAAAAGGCTTTCTTTCTATGGCTTTTTTTTTGGCGGGGGGGGGTCAGGAAGTACAGGGAATTGAATCTGGGGTGTAGACTTGTTAGACAAAAACTGTAGCACTATGCTGCTCCCTCACCTCCCACTATTTTAAATAGAAATTATTTCAACAAATAATGTTCAATATTTCCCTTTCAGGTGAAAATTAGAACAGAATTTAAAGTTAATTCATTGCAGTTCAACTACAAGAATGGTTTTCCAACATTTTCATGTTTTATATAAACTTGTTTTATTAAGACTTAAAAAAAGAAATACACCATTTCAACTTTTAACTTATTTTTAACTTAGTCAACTTTCTCTTTTGCTGTTTCTTAAGGCTTTGTTCTGCTAATGAAACATACTCACTTCATGAGTTTTTATTTTATAATTTACACTGAGTAAAGATCAAGAACAGACTATAGTTCTTCAGGAATTGTTTTTGATAATGATTTTCTGCTTCCCCCCAATTGTTTCTTTCTTTTATCTGAATCCATTCTTCATTGTGATTCTTCATAGTTTCACAGTATGCATGGGTGGAGAATGTCACAAGATAGTTCAGTAAATACAAATATTTAATTTAAACTACGAGATAGGAAGATCCTGTTTTTGCAGCAAGCAGCGGTGTACATTGTTTGGTAGATGAGAGGGCAAAAACATTTCCAGTTGTCTTTTAGGTCAGAAAGCAGAAAGGGCACGGAGCTCTGCAATAGTCTACATCAAGATTAGGAGCTGGTCTCCTGGGGTAAGCCCTGGCAAGCTGGGATGACCACAGCAACCCTCCTCCCTGAAGCCCACATCACAACGTGCAGCTCAAAACACCCCTTACAAGTAGACGTCCACCTCTAAAGGAATAAAGAAATAGCCTAGGTTTGTTTCTGTGAACTATGGATAGAAAAAGGCCCTCAGCCATATTTCTGCAGATTTCCTTCTACGCCAAACACTGAAGTTAGTCACTTTACCACATCCCTTTCTGTAAATTTGGTTTTCCTTTTAACTGAAAGAGGAGAACCTTCAATCCTGTAAGAGAATCAATATTGTAACTTAAATATAAATTGCTGATAAAATGTTATATTAAAAAAATTTTTTAAAAAAAAACGTGATTTCTTTCACATTCCTTATCCCCTCAATACTACAGCTTCTTTCATGGATTGGCTTTTTGTTATTGTTGTTTTGTTTGTTTTTAGCTGAACTCATACTGAGTATTCTCTCCGCCCCCCCCTTGAACACCAGGTATTTATGAATTGCAGTTGTTATGAAAAGAAATAATAAAATTCAGTCTCAACAGTAAGTACTGTGTGTTGTGTCTATAGTTCAAGTACTGCAAATGATTCAAACTTAAAATTTAAGAAATGATCAGCTAGTCAAGATACAACAAGTAATCATCTGTTTATCATGTCAGACTTTGCAGAGAATCGAGTACATCAAAGGCAAATTAATTGATGAGGATATGACTTAGAAGTCAGTATGTGTAGACTGCACGCAGTAGGAAATGTGTAGTATGGTTCTCAGCTCACAGTTCAAATGGCTGATCTGTACTTACAGGAGGCACAATTAGCCTTTCTCCTTTAATGATCATCTTTGTAGTAGCCTCATTTTCCAGGCTTTCATCCAGTGCACTCCTTCCAACAAATCATATAATAATCAAATGCAAAAACAAAAAAACCAAAAGGAATAAAAGTACCTAAGAAACATTACAAAGTGCTGCTTCCTAGCCACACAGTTGGAAACGTTTGTACGTGAGACAGAATGCGCTCACTAGTCGTGGTGGTGTATGCCTGTGATTCCAGTACTGGGGAGGCCAAGGCAGGAAGGTCATGAATTTGAGGCCATCCCAGGGAATAACAGTTAGACTGTCTCTTAAAAGATTCAGAGAATGGGTTTAATAGAAAAATTCCTTAGCTGCTTACTAATTTTGTATTGATTTATTTTTAATGTATCTGACAGAAGTATAGTATTTTCTCTCTTCAATAAATGAGATCATACTAACTCCTATATCGCAGTTCTCTAAGCTGGTATATGTTCTATTTTCAGCTACATGAGCATTTAGAAAATGTATTTTAAGATATGCTTGTTTTATGATTGGTTATAACTGTGATGCTTGAATATTCATATATCTCTTTTTCCATTTGTGCACTGTGAATGAACTTTGTATGATTTTTTTAAATCTCATGCTAAATGTAAATGTCACTGCAACTTATATTTTGCTCTGTGCTTTGATCTATGTAGCTAAGTCATTAAAAGATACTTAAATCACATGATTTTATTATAAAAAAAGTAACTCAAGTGATTCCTCTGTATGTGTACAAGTGTGTGTGTGTGTGTGTGTGTGTGTGTGTGTGTGTGTGTGTGTGTGTGTGTGTTTAATACGGTGATTTCTTTCTTTCAGTCCTGGAGGTTGGGCAAACTGGGATAAAGGTTCTAGCAGGTTCCTGGACTGATGAAGATCCACTGTCTAATTCTAAGATGCCTTTTTCTTTAATGGCTGTTAATATGCAGGACTGAGGGGCCTGGGTTCATTTAAGGACCATGTCACTACCAGCTAAAACAGGGAACAATCCCCAAGAATGTGCTCCTGAATTTCTGGGAAAGACTTTTTAATCATCAATCAGATTCAGAATGAGTTGACCAAAAGAAAATGAAGATCATGCATCCAGGGTCCAATGATTCTTAGAGTTTTTTAAAAAAATGTTATTGTATTGTCAGGGTGAAGTATAGAGGGCTTACAGTTACATAGAGAGTAAATTACTTCTTGACCATTGTTATCCCTTCCCATGTTTGATTCTTAGATTATTTTTAACTTATTTTTAAAGATTACATAAAAAGTATGTCTTGAGTTGATCAAAATGTATCAGTAATTTTTTTGTGCCAGTCCTAGGACTGGCCTTAGACTCAGTGCCTGGGTAATGTCCCTCGGCTTTTGTGCTAAAGGCCACTTGAGCCACACTTCCGTTTCTGACACTTTTGGTGGTTCATGATGACTTTCCTACCAAGGCTGGCTTTGAACCACAATCCTCAGATCTCAGCCTCCTGAGTAGATAGGATTGTAGGCATAAGCCACTGGTACCTAGGCTTATGAGCATTCAGCGCCTTTTCTTTCTTTTGGTAGATTGTGGGCCTGGATGCTGTCCAGCTCTTCAGCTCAAGGCTACCACTCCACCACTTAGCCACAGCACTACTTCTGGTTTTCTGTGGTTAATTGGAGATAAGAATCTCACAGAATTTAGTGCCCAGGCTGACTTTGAACTGTGACCCACAGATCTCAGCATTCAGCAATTTTTCATTTTTCTTTTTGTTTCTTTTTTTGCCTGTCCTGGGGCTTGAACTCAGGATCTGGGCACTGTCCTTGAACACTTTTTGCTCATGGCTAGCGCTCTGCTACTTGAGCCACAGTGCTACTTCCAGCTTTTTCTGAGTATGTGACACCGAGGACTAGAACCTACAACTTTGTGCATGCTAGGTAAGCACTCCACCAGCAGGCTACATCCCAGCACAGCATTCCATATTTTTTTTTTTGCCAGTCCTGGGCTTGGGCTCAGGGCCTGAGCACTGTCCTTGGACTTTCTCAAGGCTTAGCACACTACCACTTGAGCCTCAGCACCACTTCCAGCTTTTTTCAATGTATGTGGTACCGAGGAATCAAACCCAGGTCTTTGTGCATGCTAGGCAAGCACTCTACCACTAGGCCAAACTCCCGGCCCCAGCATTCCATAATTTTTAAAAGAGTAGTTCGCCATAACAAGAGCGGAGAAAGCATTGACTCCCATAATGCAAATACACTCCGATCACAACAGTTCGGTATGGGGTTAGATTGAGATGAGAAAGATGTCATTTATTTCCTGTGCCAACCGTTATTCACTTCAGGGTTTTATATGGGTCTGAGTTGGCATCCCTGAGCCTTGAGAACCTCATCTGTTAGATGGGGACAGTGCCTCTTTCTCAGGGGCTTATTCAAATGAACGGGATGTCATATATTGAGTATCCTTGTTAGACTTGTTGGGAACTACTTGAGTTAATTTGGGATGTTATAGTAAAGATACTCAGATATGTAACCATAGTGCCTGTCTAGGAAGTATGGGAAGGTCACGTGGCCCTCAGACACTTCAGAAACCCTCTGAACTTCCCAGTGTTGGTCCTTGTCTCACATGGCCTGGGAAGTACCAAGGTAGGCCTTTCAATGATCAGAAACTCATCAAATAATCACTAACATATCAAACCCTAACCCTCGACTTTTCTCAACTGCCATGTAGCTATTACTCAAAGTCACCACTAGAGGGCAAGAAACTTACATTTTCAATAACAGACTTAAAAAAAAAAAATAGGCTGTGAGCATGGCCTGTGAACATGGTAGAGTGCTTGCCTACCATGCATAAAGCCTTGGGTTCGATTCCTCCATACCACATACACAGAAAAAGCCAAAAGTGGTGCAGTGGCTCAAGTGGTAGAGCGCTAGCCTTGGGAAGGCCCAAGGACATTGCCCAGGCCCTGAGTTCAAGCCACAGGACTAGCAAAAAAAAGTTAACATCATTTTAGTAGCTTTAAGAAGTCTGTGCCGGGCACAGTGGCTCATGTCTGTAATCCTAGCTATTCTGGAGGCTGAGATCTGAGGATCGCAGTTCAAAGCCAGCCGGGGATAAGTTCAGGAGACTTATCTCCAATTAACCACTAGAAAACAGGAAGTGGTGCTGTGACTCAAAGGGTAAGGTGGTAGCCTTGAGCTGAAGAGCTCAGAGTCAGCGTCCAGGCTCAAAGTTCAAGTCCTATGACTGGCAAAAAAAAAAAAGAAAGGTTGTCCTAAGGGTATTGTTTCAACATGCCAGTTTATGAGGATAGTGTGTTGTTAAGTTCTTCCACAGTGGAGTTTTCTTAAATGGGTAAGCAGGAAAAGCTCTGATTACTGGAATAATAAATGAATAGGTAATATTTGTGGCACATTTTCTAAAGTCCAGAAAAGCTCCCCTAGACACTTCTTTTTGTTTTTTTTTTAGTGGATCATGGGACTTGAACTCTGGGCCTGGGTGCTGTCCCTGAGCTCTACAGCTCAAGGCTACTGCCCTGCTTCTTGAGCCACAGCGCCACTTCCAGTTTTCTGGAAGGTTGTGGGCCTGGATGCTGTCCAGCTCTTCAGCTCAATGCTACCACTCTACCACTTAGCCACAGTGCTACTTCTGGTTTTCTGGTGTTTAATTGGAGATAAGAGTCTCATAGACTTTAGTGCTCAGGCTGGCTTTGAACCTTGATCCTCAGATCTCAGCCTCCTAAGAAGTTAGTATTTCAGATGTGAGCCACCTCCTGTCTTAGACACTTTTTATTTTTCCCAGTCCTGGGCTTGAACTCAGGGCCTGAGCACTGTCCTTGAGCTTTCTCAAGGCTAGAACTCTACCACTTGAGTCACAGCACCACTTCTGGCTATTTTTCTATGTATGTAGTACCAAGGAATCAAACCTAGGTCTTCGTGCATGCTAGGCAAGCATTCTACCACTAGGTCAATGTTTATTCACTTGTCTGTATCAGGAATATTCCAGCAGCTGAATAAGTACTTGAATGAAGTAAAAAAAAAATATATATATATATATATATATATATATGCTGACTTCAGAACCTAAAGGTAGGAACCATTGTAGTACATTGCATGTTTTGTCATTGTTTACAAAACTTATAGGGCTTTGTTGTTGTTGTTGTGGGGCTTGAACTCTGAGCCTGGGCGCTGTCCCTGAGCTCTTCAGCTCAAGGCTACTGCCCTACCCCAGTCTTCAGATCTCCGCCTCCTGAGTAGCTAGGGTTATAGGCATGAGACACCAGTACCCGGCAGTGTCTATTTCTAGACACTAGGTTTGGGTATTCTATACTATTCCTTTGATAATTTTGACATTTTATGCTTTATTTGGGGGAAAACTGAACTTTTGTAGAAAGTAAATGGTAGTCATTAAAATTGTTTTCAAATGGTGTAGTGTCTGTTTTGCAGATGCTTTTAGATATTAAGTTTGCTTGTCCTATTGTTTTCCTTCAATAGCTTTTCTATATTTTATTTGGGAGGAAACTTCTTTTGTAGAGTGTGAAAAACATTGCCAAAACTAAATCAATAAACACTTCTTGTATTACCTGAATTATAGGTATTATAATTAACCTGGATGAACTTGTGAACTTATGTTCCAACAAATACTAATCACACACCAAGCACTATCCTAAGGACTTTTGCACGCTTACAAAGGTGTTATTGGCCACTAAATTGTTTACCTTAAAACAGTGAATTTTATACCATGTTAGTTTTAGGTCTGTAAAAAGCTTAAGGTGTTTGGGCGTGGTGGATCATGCCTATAATCCGGGCTAGGTAGGAGGTGTAGATCACAGAATTCATAGTCTCAGGCCAACCTAGACAAAAAGTATGAGACACTACCTGAAAGATAACTAAAGCAACAAGCTAGGGGCATGGCTCAAATGACAGTGAGAAATGAAGTTTAAAACCAGTGTTACCAACATAAAATACTGAAGTCAAGCACTAAATTCTACCCACATATGAAGGTGGAGACCATCCTTCTGGTTAACATATAACCAATGACTCTCATTTGATTCTGTTACTCTGTATATTTTTTAAAAGGGAATAAAAGATCAAAGAACTCTCTAAGAAGATAACAATATTCCGGTAGAAAAATGATAAGATTCCTTTGAACATTATCACAACTCAGTTTGATAACGGCCACAAAATGATCTGAGTTACACTGTGTCCTCCTCCCCACTTACACTGTGAAAATGCTAAGGCTGAAATTTGATCTTGCTTCATTCAGATTTTGGTTAATGTAAAAGCAGGTCATTTGACAGAATATTAACCCAGTGGCTAGTATCTTCATGAAAAGGGAGAAATTGGACCCAGAGATCTACAGAGAAAACACATGAAGATGAAGGCCAAAAGTAGGAGATATTATCCTCCTTCTCCTCCTCTTTCTCCTCTTCCACTACCTTGACCTCTCCTCTTCTCCTCCCCTTCCTCCTCTTTCTCCTCCTCCTCTGCCACCAGCCTCTTCCTCCTATTCCTCTTCCTTCTCCTCCTCCTCCTCCTTCTCTTCCTCGTCCTCCTCCTCCATCGCTTTCCTTTTCTGCTTTGCAATAAGACCTCACTATGTATTCCAGAAGGAACCAACCCTGTTAATACCTTGATCTTACATGTCTAGCCTCCAAAACCATAATATAAAATGGAAAATAAAGGGAGGAAAAACTCCAGAATGTTGTTTAACCTACCCATTGTGTGAGGTTTTCGTTATGTTGACTTCAGCAAGCTAACAAATTGGTGGTGATTTCTCCTCCACTGCCAGCTCATCCTCTTTAAGTGTCTTGGGTGACTGGTGATCTATATGTATATGTATATTATGTATATTAGAAGCCAACAGAATCCAGAAAGAAATTGTACACTATGATCAAGTAGGCTTCATCCTACAGATGCAAGTCTGGGTTAACATTCACAAATCAATCAATGTAATACATCATATCAATAGAGTTAAGGATAAGAATCATATGATAATTTCTCTGGATGCGAAGAAGGCATTTGACAAAATACAACATCCATTCATGTTGAAAGCACTAGAAAAAGTAGGAATAAGAGGTACATTCCCTAAAATAATTAAAGCCATATATGACAAACTTACAGCCAGCATTATACTAAATGGTGAAAGACTGGAACCATTTACCTTAAAATCAGGTACCAAACAGGGATGCCCACTCTCTCCACTTCTCTTCACTATAGTGCTAGAACCCTTATCCAGAGTAATAAGGCAAGAAAAGGATATCAAAGGGATCCACATAGGGAAAGAAGAAATTAAACTATCCCTATTCACAGACGACATGATCCTCTACTTGAGTGATCCAACAAACTCCACTCCCAAACTCCCAGAATTAATAAACTACTTTAGCAAAGTGGCAGGATACAAAATTAACCTTTAGAAGTCAGTAGCCTTCTTGTACACCAACAATACACAAACAGAAGGCCAAATCAAGAAAATGATTCCATTCACAATAGCCCTCAAAAGAATAAAATACTTAGTAATTAACTTAACCAGAGATGTAAAGGAATTATTTAATGAAACCTATAAAAGCCTAACAAAAGAAATTAAAGAGGACACCAGGAAATGGAAAGACATCCCATGCTCAAGGCTGGGGAAAACCAACATAATGAAAATGGCTATACTGCCAAAATTGATATACAAATTCAATGCAATCCCCGTCAAAATCCCAAAGACATTCTTTACTACTGAAACAGAAGATACAATCCAAAGGTTCATATGGAACAAGAAAAGACCTAGAATAGCCAAAACAATTCTAGGCAAAAACAGCAATGCAGGTGGTATTACAATACCAGACTTCAAACTCTACTATAGAGCCATAATAACAAAAACAGCATGGTATGGGCACAAAAATAGACCAGAAGATCAATGGAACAGAATGGAAGATCCAGAAATGAACCACATACCTATAGTCAACTTGTATTTGACAAAGGAGCCAAAGATATACAGTGGAACAAACACAGTCTATTTAGTTATTGGTGCTGGCAAAACTGGGCAGCCACATGTAGAAAACTAAAAATTGACCCTAGCCTTTCGCCATGCACAAGCATTAACTCAAAGTGGATGAAAGACCTCAATGTCAGACCGGAAACCATGAAACTGCTACATGATAAAGTAGGAGAGACACTGGAACTCATAGGCACAGTCAACAGATTCCTGAACAGAATCCCAGGGTCACAACAGATTGGAGAGAGGCTCAATAAATGGGACTACCTAAAAATACAAAGTTTCTGCACAGATAAAAGCATAGCCACAAAAGTAGAGAGACAGCCAACCAACTAGGAAAATATATTTACCAATAATACATCTGACAAATGCTTAATATCCAGTATCTACAGTGAACTCAAGAAACTAATCTCCCCCCCCCAAACCCAACAAACCATTCACGAAATGGGCAAGGGAACTAAAGAGAGATTTATCAAAAGAAGAGATTAAAATGGCAGAAAAGCATGAGAAAATGCTCATAATCCATGGTCATAAAGGAAATGCAAATAAAAACAACCCTAAGATACCACCTTACCCCAACAAGAATGGCCAAGATTTTGAACTCAGACAATGACAGATGCTTGCGGGGTTGTAGAGAAAAAAGAACCCTACTACACTGCTGGTGGGAATGTAAACTAGTTCAGCCACTCTGGAAAGCAGTGTGGAGGTTTCCTAAAGAACTGAAAATTGACCTTCCCTATGATCCCGCCATGCCACTCCTGGGCATCTATCCTGAACATCATAACCCAGGATATGATAAGGACACCTGCTCAGCTATGTTCAGCTCTGCACTGTTCACAATAGCCAAGTGATGGAAACAATCCATATGCCCTACTGCAGATGAATGGATACAGAAAATGTGGTATATATACACAATGGAATTCTACATAGCCAACAGACAAGATAAAATAATGGCATTTGCAGGGAAGTGGATGAATCTAGAGCGAATCATGTTGAGTGAGACAAGTCAAGACCAAAGGAACAAAAGGCACATGGTATCCTTAGTATGTGGCTAATAGATTCAAACAGTACAAGAGTGAGGACTCAATATTTGCGTACCCAATGCTATGGACATGGTACCGGAAATATAAACACAACTACATAGACATAAAAACTTATGACTCCATAGACATAATGTTTTATTACATACTAATATGTATCTATGATATACAAACCCTTAGCCTAATTTTGATTATGTTCTAAAAACTAAGTGCCAGTGATTGTATATAGAGATTCCCTTCTTGAATACTTGTTTGTTAAATACGTCATTTGAAATATGATGTAAAACTCAATGTTAATAAAATCTTTAAAAAAAAAAAAAAACCTCCAGAATGTTGTTTAACCTACCCATGTGTGAGGTTTTTGTTATGTTGACCTTAGCAAGCTAACACATTGGTGGTGATTTCTCCTCCACTGCCAGCTCATCCTCTGTAAGTGTCTTGGGTGACTGGCGGTCTTTGTGTATATTAGAACTAAAGAAAGGACTTCCTTGACCAAGTAGAGCAAGGATAGGTCAGAGTTTCTGTAAGAAAGGGGGCAGGGAGCTGGCATCTTTAGAGATAGGTTGGCCAGCAAGGGATAAAGGTGTACCTAGCCACAGGCAAGATAAACACCGGCTTTACTGCTAGGTTGGAAAATGCCAAGCCCACAACAGTTCATAGCATGGGAAATGTTACAGGTGGGGCTGGCAGGAGGCCCAGGGGCCCAGCCCTAGGTTCTATCCCCCATGGCAGACTTTGGGACTGGGTTTTTCACTGGGTTGTGTGTTTAGGACCGAGTGGAGATCTTTGTGTTGAATTCTCCTAGCACAGGGTACTGCAGGAACATTCGGTGCTCAGCTTTGGAGGCACAGGAAACTGCAAACCAATCCAGCAGGTTCTGATGAACCACCAAGGCTAGTCCAAAATTGTGTAAGCTGAGCAGGTGCCTGGCACTCGCGAGCCCAGCTCCCACTCTGCCAGAAAACAGGGTACCTTACTGGAGCTCTTGGAATTGGAATATACTTTGAGATCCAGCAGAGAAAGCCTTGGCATAAGAGACCTGAAGCTATTAGCACCCCAGCTGCTAGCACCTGCCTTTCTCCTCAGCTCCCCACTCCTGGCTTCTCCAGTTCACCTCCCGCTCCTGGCTTTCCCCTGCTCCTACTCTCACCTGATTTATTAATCCCCTCTTGTCACTATTTCCTTCTCCCTCTTCTATTTCTTTTTTGCCCCCCTATTTAATCCTTCCTCAAAAGGGACATTTCTTTTCTTCTTTCCTCCCTCTTCCCACCTCCCTACTTTTCCTCTCTTCAACCTCTCCCTTTTCCTCCCTTCTTTTGTCTCCTCCTTTCCTTTTTTTTCCCTCCCTCCTTCCTTCCATAGTACTAGGGTCAGGCAGGTACTAGGCCACTTGAGTTTCCTTCCCTCGATTTTCAGTCTTCTCTCCACCCTGCCTGCTCACCTTTCCACCCACCTTTTGGCCCCATCATCCCCCCTCCTTCCCGCTGCTTTCCCCTTCCTTCCTTATCCCTTTACTTCCTGCCCCCTGCCTCACACCTCACCATTTACTTTTCTCCCGGATCCCGGATGAAGGGGTTGGCCTGTCCCTGCCTTGCTCTGCCCCACTTCTGGCAGCTCCGGGCTCCATTCATGGCTGAGAGCTCTGGGATTCAGGCCCCTGGCCAAGGGCCCTCTGTCAACATCCAGTTTCTGCGAGCCCAGTATGAAGGCCTGAGGAGGCAGCAGAGGACCCGGGCCCACCTCCTGGTTCTCCCCAAAGGTAGGGCTGGGCAAGGAGGGGACTGGTGGTGTGTGGAACAGATGGCTGAGCTTCCTGCATTGCAGAGCCTGAACTCTGTCAGCTTCCTAACAGGGAAGAGCAGAGCTGCTTCTGGCCTAGTCCAAACCAGAACCAGACCAAACAAGACTGGGTAAGGGCAATTCAGCCCAGCCTGTCCCAGGGCCAAATGAAAGGGGCCTCAGCCAGTGGTGCCATGCCAGGCTTTCCGCTTCTGATCTTGCTTGACTGGTCAGCCTGAGAGCTGGGCTTGGGCCCCATTGCTGGGCGGGGGAAGGTGGGGTTTCTGCTTGCTGCCTAGATCGAACAAAAGGACCTCCAGCAAACGAGAGAGATCCATTTTTTTGGGGGGAGGGGGTGATTTTTCCCCAACATTCTTGCAACTGGCTGCTACAGAGTAAACCCAGGGCTCAGGGACTCACCAGGCACCCGGGCTCATCTAGCCTCCTGCAGCCATGGGGAAGGTTGGAGCCGAGAGAAAAGCACTTCCTCCTGGCAGAAAGAAGCTCCTACCTTAGGGAATTCAAAGTTCATCCTGAGAGAAGTCCAGGTACATGGGGCTTAGAGAGTAAGCTGTTGTCATTTCTAGCCTTCTTCCTAGAATGGAGAGGAGATCACGGGAGAAGGGAGGTCTGTGAAAGGTCAAAGGCATTCCCGGAGAGCTTTTGCAATTATGTGTCATTAGTTCCATAGACAACTCTCTTCTGTGATCTATGTTCTGCTGGACCAGGTTGGAGGGGAGCCAGGGGGTAGAGGCTCCTCACTACTCAGGACTGGAAGTAGTCTTCAAAAGGCCAACAAAAGGAGGGTTTGGGGAGATGAAAAGATCTCCTCAGAGCTAGAGGAGACTTCTTCATTACTTGGGCTGTTACCAAATGGGATCCAGTTGAAGCAAACTAGAGTAGCCAGTTAGGAGAATCTCTGCAGGGCATAAGCTGGAGAGCTCCTACAGCCCTAATCTCCCTTCGTGCAGTCATTCAGCAATCATTCATTAAGTTAACCCCCATTTGATGAAAACATCATGTTTAACAGACTTGCTAATCAGACTCACAAATCCATTTGCTCACCAGGAATTATTCAAATGCATCTCAGACCCAGTATAGTTTTGATACAAGGTTTTATTAGCTAGCCCCAACTAGCCTCAAACTTAAGATCTGCCTCCTTCATTCTCCCAAGTGCCAGAATTATAGATGTGTTTCACCATGTGTAGTTCCAAATTAGATTTAAAAGACACACATAGTATGAATGTCCCAACTGGACATGGTGGTACATACATGGTGGCATTCTCTGCTACTCAGGTGGCAAAGGCAGGAGGCATGCTGGTTTGGAATGAACCCAGTAAAAGATAGTAAGAGGTAGTCAAACATTAAGTCAGCATAAATTATTGGGGATGTAGTGCAAATGGGAAAGCACTTATTTAGTGTGAGGCCTTAGTTCACTTCCCAGTAGTACAAAAAAGAAAAAGAAAAAAAAATCTTGTGCTTTTTGCTTGCATAGAGATAGAGCAGGTGTGATTCTGAAGGCATGGAGGAAACCCCCACAGAAGGTCCTGCTCTGAGACCAAAGGCTCTGGGTACCCCCCTCCCCCCCCACTGCTTGCTCTCTCCCATGTCCTCTGTGGACCCTGGCTGAACTGACAGTTGAGCAGGGCCTGCTATGAATTTATAGCCCTGCTTGTCCTTCCTGAGCCCTTTCCTGGTAGACTCTCAATGGGAGAGGATTCCAGCTCCCAGGTTCTCCCATTATGCACTGCACCTCCCCTGTTTTTATGTGAGTGCTTAGTATTTTGAACATTGTAAAGGTTTTTCTGCATTTTGCATTGACTATAGAGTGGTTTCAAAGAAGTTGTCTTCAGTTTTTCCACTGGAGTTCATGTACAGGGCAGTCAATGTTTGCATAGATAGCCTGCCTCTAGTCTGTCTCTTTTGTTTCTTTTAGACTCCTGGAACTGAATGCTGGAGCTTCCTTCTGACTTTATTTCTTTAATATTAACCCTGTATCAACTTGTATGTGGTTACCCACAGGGAGTCCTGTGGTAGGAGGTGCCAGAACCCTTAGGCAACTTTGATAGCTCAGAGGGACCAAGGTTTTTCACCAGCCTCTTTCCTATAGGTAATGCCGCTCGGTCATTTCCACAAGTTTCACAAGGAACCATTATGTTGCACAGAAGGGGCTGTAAAAATGCCCTAAGCTGAGGGCTGGTGGCTCACACCTCACTATTCATGAGACTGAGCTCTGAGGTCCACATTTGAAGCTAGTCCAGACAGAAAAGCCCAGGAGACTCCTGTGTTCAATTATCCACTAAATAGCTGAAAATTGTGCCATGGCTCAAGTGGTAAAGCACTAACCTTGAGCTTAAAAGTTCAGGAACATCCAGATTCTGAGTTCAAGCCCCAAGATGGCACACACACAATAAAAGTTCCTGAGAAAGGAGACATGTCTACCTTTATAATTCTGAAGCTAGTTCAGAGAAGCAGCAACAAACCCAGAGTATATGGACTAGAAGAAAAATAATGGTTAGTTCTCTACACTCTACATGAGCTACCTTAGGAAACAGCTTCTCTCTTTGTCTTGAGTGGTAAATTATCTGATGCTAGGATACAATGCTCTCCAAGTTAAGCCCTAAATTAAAAATAAGCTTTCCTCCAGTGCATACATATGAATCCATGCATGTGTAACATTGGTGTGAAAAAGTACCAAAGAAATTTAGCTCAAAAGGAAGCAAGTTTTACACTGACTCAGACTCTCAGGCCATGACTCAGGTTTCAGTCCATGGTCTGTCTGTGGTGGGCCAGGCTGCTTTAGGTCTGTGACAGTTCCATGTGTCAGGACAGGAGACTGTGATGAAGGACATTGGTCACCTCGTGGTGGCCAGGAAACAAAGAGGGAGAATGAGACTGGAGGCTCTTCCAATGAGCCTCCCTGAAGTTTACACAATTACCAAATAATACTACAATCTAGTGACCAAGACATTAACTCATGGGCCTCTGGAAGACCTTTCTGTCCATCCATCTGTCTGTCTTTCTCCATATATATAATGAATAAGTAATTATGTGAAAGTGTGTATGTTGAGGACATTAGGTGTGTGTATGTGTGTGTGTGTGTGTGAGAGAGAGAGACCGAGAGAGAGAGAGAGAGAGAGAGAGAGAGAGAGAGAGAGAGAGAGAGAGAGAGAGAGAGAGAGAGAGAGAGAGAGAGGAGATGCATGAGGTAATCATGTGTGCATGGACATTTGACCCCCTTGACATTCTAGAGCCCTAAGTGATAGCTATCCACCTTTCCTCTCAATAATGACACTGTGAACTTCTCTTCACAGGAGGAAGTCCTTCTCCTGCTGAGTCCATGATCAGTCCTGTGCGGATTAACAAGGAGAGAAGGACCTCACTGTCCCAGGAGGACACAGAGCCAGGGCTGGAAAGGATGCCAGAGGAAACGGATCGAAAGTGTCTTCAGGCACCTGAGTCAATGTGGCACACGCACCTAGAGATGCATCGTGTGGTCCAAACCTTCCACCAGGAAAATAATCATTTGATGCCAAATGATCAACTTGGAGCATCTAATCAGAGGCTCCCTCCTGAGGGCGACCCACACTCACATGGAAACAGTCAGAAGACCCAGCCGGAGGCAGCTCAGCACCCATGTCACAGGACTGCTACCCAAACAAAGGAAGTGGAATCCAAGTTAAAAGCCAGCATTCAGTGTTCCCCTTTTATAACAAACCCACACAGGCCTGGCAAATCGGCTCACTACCCCTTTCCCCAGAGGAAAACACCCAGGATCTCCCAGGCTGCCCGCAACCTGGGCTTATATGGCCCTGCCTCAAATTTTGGACTTAGCCAGATGTCTCAGCCTTGAGGCCATCTACAGACTCATCAAAAACAGATCAAAGAGGCAGAGCCCTAACTAGAGCTATGAGAAAGAATGGCATCAATACTACTGTTGATCATGAAATTCACAGTGGGAACAGTCTTCCAGAATATGCGCCTGCAGCCCCAGTCAGATGGTTCACCATCCATTCAGAATGGAAGAGTACTGGCTGATCAGTGCCATCCCACTCTGCGCATATAAAAAGATACCACTAAGGAGCCTTGCATGCCATGGAGTGGGGGATGGGGGTGCAGAACACCTAATCCATCCCAAAAGAACATCTGCTCCCTAGGAGTGGAGAATTTTGAGACATCAAGTAGGAACTCTAGCCAAGAGAATGCCTAGCAATGCCATTCAGGAGACCATCTAATTTTCAGTACTTCCTGACTCCTCATATATTCTGGGTGGGGGGAGAATGAGCTCAGAGAATTCAGGACCCTTTATGGGTTATTGCATCTGAAGACTTAGTATATTCAGTAGTAGTGACTACAGCATTTCCTTGTGAACCTCCTGAAGTATGGTTATCCTGGGTAAAGAGAGTCATGGCAATGCCACCTATCATGATGTGTGCTTAGGGTTGTCAGCTGCCACCAAGGCTGTATGTTCCAGCCTCATGGTGGATTTATTTCCTTCTCACTTTTACTCTCTTCCTTCTTTTTTTCATTTTGTTTATTGCGGGGGCTTGAATTTAGGGCACTCTACCACTTTGAGCTATAGTATCACTTTCAGTTTTCTGGTGATTGACTGGAGATAAGAGCCTCACAGACTTTCCTGCCTTGGCTGGCTTTGAACCACAATCCTCACATCTCAGCCTCCAGAGTAGCTAGGATTACAGGCAAAAGCCACAAGGATTCAGCTTCTTCTTTCTTCTTTTTCAACTGTTTTTCACTCTGCAAATTTTCATAATTAAAAAAAAAAAACTATCAGGGCTGGGAGTTTGGCCTAGTGGTAGAGTGCTTGCCTAGCATGCACAAAGACCCGGGTTCGATTCCTTGGTACCACATACGTAGCAAAAAGCTGTGGCTCAAGTGGTAGAGCTCTAGCCTTGAGAAAATCCAGGGACAATGCTCAGGCCCTGAGCCCTAGCCCAGGACTGGCAAAAAAAACCCCCAAAACTATCCGTCATTGAAGATATATAATGATAGGTACATAAATAACGAAAGACTGAATGGTGATTATAATAATGATGATGCTGATGCTTGGAAAACAAAAGCTCCTAGAAATTTCCCTCTTCTCATCCTAGCTAAGATCACTTAGAAGTCTTTCTTGGGATCAAATATGTGTTTTAGATCTAGAATAAAATTAATTAGGTGCGGCCAGGAGTTTGGCCTAGTGGTAGAGTGCTTGCCTAGCATGCTCAAAGACCTGGATTCGGTTTCTTGGTACCACATACATAAAAAAAAGCTGGAAGTGGTGCTGAGGCTCAAGTGGTAGAGTTCTAGCCTTGAGAAAATGCAAGGTCAGTGCTCAGGCCCTGAGCTAAAGCCCAGGACTGGCAAAAAAAAAAAATGAATTAGGTGTTGCTTGAGTTGTGGTAAAGAGAGCCTGTGGTTAGAGGGCAATTTTTGTAAACAATTTTAGTTTAATCAGATCTCACCTGATATTTAATCAGATCTCACCTGATATTTTCTCTTTGTATACCTGTTTCTCCTAAATGGACCAGCAGAAATACACTCCAGTTTGTAAATCCATTACGATTCCTTTTGTAAATGAGTCTTAAGTGCAATTGTTTTTAAGCTTCTGGTGAAAATTATGGAAACTTTCTGAAAGAAACCTTGTCTGTTACTTTTTGTCTGAAAGAGTCTTACAAGCTCCGCCTCTTGGTGTAGATTTTATTTTTCTTTCTTCCTTGTTCCCCAGACTCCTGCAAGTCTAGTAGCACGTGCAGGGCACCTGTGTCCTGTGTAGGAGATGGCAGAGAGCATGTGGGATGGAGAGCTACTTTTTGACCTCTGATTGGACCCAGTTACTTAACCTCTCCGTTTAGAGTCCATTCTTGGTCATGTAAGGGAGATAATTTTTGGTTTCCAAAGGTTTAGTGATACTGTGTGTTAAAGTTCCAAGCACTCTCAATAAGAGACTGGTGTGTGTGTGTGTGTGGTGCCACTCCTGGGGCTTGAACTCAGCACGTAGGCTCTGACCCTTAGCTTTTTTGGTCAAGACTGGTGTTCTACCACTTGGGTCACAACTCCACTTCTGGCTTTTGGATACTTCACTGAAGATAAGAGTCTCATAGACTTTTCTGCCCAGGCTAGCTTTGAACTGAGCCTCAGATCTCAGATCAGATACTCAGATCAGACCTCAGCCTCCTGAGGAGCTCAGATTACAGGCATGAGCCATCAAAAGGTTTTATACACATGTACATACAGATATATATGCATGTGTACATAGGTATGCAGGTATAAATATGCATATCTGTACATGTGTGTACATGTGTGTACAGATATAAGCTTCCAGGGCTACTAACTGCGCTGCCAAGAGCATTGGACCGGAACAACCTGTTTCTCAGTCAACACACACAAATGTCCATACACTCCTAACAAACTTGTCTTCCTACCAACTCCTCGACAGGCAAAGTGCTCAGATTACTGTGGGGCTCTCACAGGAACAGGGCTGGGTGTTCTTTCCTGTTGCCAGAACTGGAGCTAACCTCTCCAGGTTATCTCTCAGGGCTAGCAGGATCCAGAGAAGGTGGGAAGCCTCTTAAACTTCTACATGGGGGAGTCTTTTTCCAGGAGCATGGAAGGTGGGGGGGTCCCTAAAATCATGGAAACTTTGATGGATGCCAGACCTGTGATGGGTGCCACATGACTTGCTGCACCAAATGTCTCCATCTTGTCTGGCAGGAGGCAGGTGCCTCAGGGTCTAATTGCCTGGCTGCACGGGTACACGGTGACATTTGCAGGGTTATCAGCCAGTTACAGATTTCACCCTGGGGGAGGGGCCGAGAGAGAGGAGGGTGGTTTTTCTCAGCTGGGAACAGAGAAGGTCTTTTAAACCTGTAGCTGCTACTAACCTGGCTGGGTGGTCTTTGTCATCGTCATTATCGTGGGGGGCACAGTCAGGATTGTCATTGAGGTAGCACTCTTCCTCCTCCTCCTCCTCCTCTTCCTCCCCCCCTCCTCTCTCCTTCCTCTTTTTACTCCTCCTTCCCCCACCCCCACCCGGCCCTCCTCCCTTCTCTGCTGGGTTCCTCCCTAAGCTAGTTCAGTATGGTTCCCTAACCTTTCAGTCACTTCTTGTTATTAAAGCTGAACATCCCACTTCTTAAGACGTAGAACTTTCTAAATTTAAAACTCCATCTCAGAGTCGAGTCAGATCCACCAATAGCCTCCCACTGCCCTGTCCCCTGTTCTGTACTTTTCAGCTGGAGAAGAGGGGGTATGGTCTTCTCCCTCACAGCTGATTCTTGCTACTCTTGCTCCAAAAGGCATGCAGCCTTGTGGTAGGGAGACTAGGAAGGAAACACGAAAAATGAAACTCAGCCACATTCCAGAGTCCAGCCTCTTCTTTATGACTTCTTCCCTTCTGCATTTCCTGGAAGCCCCCTTCAGACAGAAGACCTTAGTGCTTTTAATTAGAAGCCAGAGAGAACTGGAGAATATTTTCTAAATACTTCTTCCTAAAACCCAGCCTTTTCCCTAAAAGCCTTTGCAGTGGCAGGTAACCCTCCCTGCTCTACACAAATGTCCTTTTGTGCCACTTCTTTATTGTTGAAAGAGATCGGAATCACTCATTGTGTTTCCAGTCTGACCCCAGATTCCTGGAAGCCTTACACACACACACACACACACACACACACACACACACACACACACACACACGGTGACTGACTTCCTCCCACAGCTAATGAACCCCATGCTTCCTCACCACAGTGGGTTCCAGGGACTGAACATATCATTTGATTCTTAGCCTTTGATGTGTGGCAATTATAAAGTTCCCCTTTGGGGCCAGGAGTTTGGCCTAGTGGTAGAGTGATTGCAGGGCATGCATGAAGACCCAGGTTCAATTCCTCAGTCCCACATACATAGAAAAAAGCCGGAAATGGTGCTGAGGCTCAAGTAGTAGAGCTCTAGCCTTGAGAAAGTCCAAGGACAGTGCTCTGGCCCTGAGCTCAAGCCCAGGATTGGCAAAAAAAAAAAAAAATAAGTTCCCTTCTCCACTTCCATTCAGAAAGATGAGATACTCGCCATAAATTAATGCTTTCTCCTCTCCTTTGTCTGTTCCCTGATGGTTCTACTCCCTGGCTAGGTTGCCATCCACCCCCTGAGTTCCCTAAATCCAGGATTACAATCAAGACTTGGACACACACCAACCCTCAGTCTTACCCTAAGAAGTAGAAGGAGGAAATGGACAATTGTGGGGAAGGCTGTGGCTTCTGCCAACCCAACTTGAAGAACCTTTAAGGCGATCGTGTGCCTAAGATGAACTAGAAATCAGCATGAGGTCTGGATGCAGGTTAGGATGATTTCATTGCTCAGTGTGTCTGTTCAGAGCATTCCCCTTCTGGTGTGGGTGGGTCTTGGAATTGTCGATATCCCTACTTGACTTTTTTTGCAGGAAGTAGGGGAGAAAAGATGCAGGAGGTGCTTCTGTGGAAAGCAGCTCCAAGTCTCATTTTTATCACAACGGCTCTGTGAATGGAAAGATCAGGAAAGGATCAATCCAACATACAGCTCCTGACAGAGGTCCCGCTGTGTCCTTGAGGCCCATCTCTGAGGACCTCCTGTGGGATGCAGTAATCAAGGGAGAGAAACCTTGAGTTTCTCACTGTAGTCAGCTGTCTGACCTTCTCATGATGGGGAAGCAGAAGTAGCTTGATAACATCACGTGCTCAGCATTGTTCTTGAATGAACTAGAATAAGAATCAGGTTGTATAAGAGATGACAGAGGAAGTCTTGGGTTAGCAAGGCTTAGAGGTGGCTGACCAAGAGACACCCAAAAAGTCTCCCACTGAGCTACACTCCATAACCACATTAGTTCTAAGCAATCAGTGAGAAACTAGTTCTCCATCTGTTGTTCTGTCACCCTTAGATCCTTGTTGTTATGTGCCTTAAGAAACTAAGGTTCAGTAATATAAGGTTCAGTTTTCCATAGATGTGTTTACTGAAAACACAGTTGGCTTCATTGCCTGGATCTCTAGCAGTGGTTTTTCCCTTCAGGAATTAAGACAGACAGTAGACCAAGATTAAGAAATAGAAGTTCTAGGATTTCTGCTGGTCATAGATTTAGAAACCAAGCTCAAAATGGGAATTAGCTTATAAAATCCTGATTAAGTTTGAGTATCACTTCCTCCCTGCACTTGTTTTTTTTCCCCATAACTACAAAAGTGCAAAATATAGCAAGACGGATAGCTACAATGAGAGATGGCAGAACTTCCTCTCAGCCTTGAAAAGTGCTTTGGCTTAGCCGGAGACTCCTGTATCTTACCATGAAGGAGAAGACAAACTTCTTTATCCAGTACTTATCTCATTCACCCTGCACACATCCTGTATCATGAGAGTAGTGTTGGAGCGCTTAATGGAGACACTTTGGAGACTGTGAGTCTTGCATGAATAACCACACGAAGGTAGAAATAACTATGTTCAGATGTCCCTTAGCCATGTTAACCTGTGTCTCACTCTCCAGTCTTTCAGGGTCATGAGGCTGCTTGTCCTTGCAGTAGTTCCGTATCTCTGGGTTGCAAGCTTTGCAGTGGTAACCTGAGGGGGGGGTTCCATGCTGGCTCAACTTGTCTACCATGTTACTTAGTATGGGTTCATCTCAATGAATTAGTGTTGACCTTTTGCTTATCTCCAGAGCTGCCAGAAGTTATGAAATGTATGAATGACAGAGTAGTAATGCTGTTTAACCAGGGGTTCGTGAGTGACATTGAGATAGGTGTACCAGCCTATCTGTGATGTGATAATGATTGGGTTCATGATCTGTATCATGTTGTGGTGGGGCCTAGAGTGTGAGGGTTGCAGATATTGTCATTTTAGACTGGCCACATGGGTAGCTGAAAGGCACCCAGAAGACCAGCTTGCTGTTGGAGCCCCATACCACAAGCAGACCTGGGTTTCTAGAATTCCAGTATTTTCTAAGTACGAGTGGTGGATTAAGACCTAGAAACAAAGCATGTCCTTGTGATTCAGCAATGAAAGACAAAGAAACTTGAGCTTGAAATTTCTCCAGAATTTTTAAAAATTATTTTGCTCTATTATTGTAATTTTTTTCAAGGAGAAACCAAGTTTTATTAAGACACTGTTAGAAGAGAGACATAGTCTCATGGACTTTTCTGCCCAGGCTGGCTTTCATGATTCTTAGATCTCAGCCTCCTGACAAGCTAGGGTTAGAGGCGTGAGCCACTGCACTTGGCACGTGGTGGTTTTCATTGCAATGTTGGGAGATTCTTGTCTACTGTGGAGGGTGGGGAAAGTCTGCAGCCTCCTGAGAGGCTCATGACCCTCTTAGCAGCTTTTACTTTAGAGACCAGTGACACCTTGTGGCCACATTTCATACCTGCAGGCAAAGATGACTATCAAATGTCAAATGAAAACATTTGAGAGTTAGAATTCCATGCTTCCAGTGGCCAAGGAAGGCATTTCTGTGAGCTTCTTGCTCTTCTTGGGAAGTTATTTCTTAAGTTCCTCCTTGCAAGTGCCTGGAACCTTGTGACTATCCAGGAACATTCTCTGAGATCATTCTTGCTGTTTTTTGTTTGTTTGTTTCTAAATATCTTGTTACTTGGCTCTTCTGTCCAGAGAATATGCAATTAATTTTGTGTCTCCAACCCATAGAGAACAAATGTGAGAAGAATATCCAGGTTCAGGTCTAAGCACCATACATAAAGAGAAAGTACTCCCAGCAGCCCCTAAGATATTGTGAGCCAGGATCAAGACTGCTGTATTGGGGATAAGGTGTGGGAGGGAGGGGGAGGGCCTGCCTGCTCAAAGATTACTTCATCTTAGAGTCACCTGGAATAACTTTTAAAAATTCATACCTGAGCCCCAGCCCAAACCACTAAATATAAGTTTCAAAGCTCACCAGGTGATCCTAACATGAGTTAGGGCTGTACAACGTTCCCCTGAGCCAATTCAGAATTACTTCTTTGATATCTCAAATTATACAAGCATGCTAGTCAAACTGTTACTAGCATAGACTCACTGGAAGGAAGCCAATCCATTAAGCAAAAAGACAGCAGAGAAATTGATACACTAAGCCAATCAGAAAGTGCCAGAAAATTGCATATATGAGAGATAAGTGGTCATTGACTGGTAAGTTTGTGGCAAAAATGAAGATTCATTCTTTCCTTGGGATATTATCATAGATTGTTTTGCACTTGGATAGTTCCTGACTTTATTACACAATGGACAGACAGGTAGACCTTTCAAATGATTAATAAACTCACAGTACTGACCAAAAAAATGGCCTTCACCTGATTATTGTGAAAGACAACTTGCATGAGGTTAAGCAGGGATTTAAGCACAAGCTCTGTCTCAGTTCAGATCCTGGCTTCAAAACCTTGTTATTGAGGATGGAGGATGTGGCTCAATTTTAGTGTGCCCCTATCAACATACCCTTCCCCCCCAAATGAAGGTTACTTCTCACAGAAATAGAGGTATAAAAAGTGAGCAGACGCAGCAGTGGTACTTACTCGACACTGTTGAAAACGAACTCTACAGCTTATGGATGTGGACAGGAGGGACAAAGTGTGAGTGAGGGGTGACATTGTCCAAAAAGAAATGTACTCTTTATCTGATTTACATAACTGTAACCTCCCTGTACATCACCTTTATAATATCAATAATTTTCTAAAATGGTCATTACTGAATATTTTTTCACATTCATCACACAATGTCTTATTCCAGTGTGAATTCATCAGTGTTGAGACTAGAGCTTTGCAGCAGACTTTCCTACATTTCCTATATTCCCAAGATCTAAAACTGGTAGACAATAGGGATATAGCTTGCAGTAAAGCACTTCCCCTACATTGCACATGGACTATGGGCTTACTGAAGACAGTTTGGTGTTGAGCCAGTGCGTGTTGGCAGTTGAAAATTTTCATGCGTCCTCCCCAATTGTAGTGACTTATACATGGGGAAAAGCAAATGCACTCTCAATTGTGTTGCTTGACTTCTTGGTGTACATAAACCACTGCTAGAGAAGTTCTGATCCCACTGCAAAGTCTTCGCTAAGCTCTCTGTAGGTAAAGGGCTCTCCAGATGCCCGAAGTTTGCAGCTATTTTAGACATGTGTCTGCCCACACTGCTTCCCCAGTGTCTCTCTCCAATGTGTTCTTGGCACTGAGGAAGGTATGCAGTGAACTGTTTTCTTTGCCCCACCCAGTAGTTTCTACCTGCTGATGTTGTTTCTAGGCCAACTTCAAGTATCTCTCAAGATGGACTCTCCTATCTCACAGGGCTTGGCTTTCTGGAGAGAAAAGCCCTTGGGAGCCCTGTGACACTGTGTGCAGAGCTGTTGTCTCACCTGCTGTTCCATGACAATGACCTAAGAGGGAATGGCAGGGATGCTGTAAGTGCCAAGTCTTCTCTAGCATCATGCGGTGTGGGGATTTTGGAGCCTCATCAGAAGATTCGCTCCTTAGCTGAGTCCATGGCCACCTCCCCAAAGGTCGTGATAGCCTGAGCAGAGCCTGAGTGCAGCTGTAGCCACTGGTTTCTCTGGGGAAAGAGTGGGGACCCAGGCACCAGGCCTCTAACCTGGCACCAGTCACGGGAGGGGGGTTATGGAGCCTCAAGCTCATCTCTTACCCAGTCTGTCTTCTCTCCAGTCACCTTTTATCTTCGCTCTGCAACCCAGCACCTCTTACCTCACCATGACTGAATTTTAACAGTTCTTCCAGCTTATTTGAAGTTTCTTCCCATTTTTGTAATAGGGATGGCTGGTTCACTTCTGCTCACCATTTCGGTTAGGAAATGACAAAAAAAAAAAAAAAGAACAAGGTCTTCTATACTCAATCGAAATTGCTTTTTCTGAAAGTTTTCAAATGGTAGTTGGTTGCATCCATGGGGCTTTCTAAGATGACTGTCAGGTCCACCCACCCTCTCCACTTCCGAATTCTTTACCACCCAAGGACCTGAAGATGCCACCCACTGCAGGGCACCATATCATGTCCCCAGTTGCTCAAGAAAATATGCCTGGTAACACAGGGGAGGAAAACCCCTGGAGAGTCACCAAGTAGGTAAAGAAGAGTCAGTCAGAAAGCACACACAAAAGGAAATAGAAGGTGCCAGGAGTTTGGCCTAGTGGTAGAATGGCTGCCTAACATGAAGACCCAGGTTCGATTCCTCAGAACCACACGGAAAAAGCTGGAAATGGTGCTGTGGCTCAAGTGGTGGAACTTTAGCCTTCAGAAAGCCTAAAGACAGAAAAAGAGGGGGGGGGGGCAGATCAGGAACTGGAGATTGACGAGAGAATAGGGAGAGGCAAAGATTGGGGTTTTTCCTGGTGAACCTGTGTTATCTGTTCTTTAAAGCTTGAATACAGATCTTAAAATGTAGTAAGAAAAACAGAGCCTGGTACTGGTGGCTCACACCTGTGATCCTAGCTACTCAGGAAGCTGAGAACTGAGGGTTGTGATTCAAAGCCGGCCCAAGTAGGAAAGTCCACCCAACCCTTCTCCACCAGAAACAAAGTGGTGCTTGGCTCAAAGTGGTAGAACACTAGCTTTGAGTGTAAACGCTAAGGGATAGTGCCCAGCTACTGAGTTCAAGACCCACGACTAAATAAATGAAAGAAAGAAAAGAGCTTAATAGCTGAATGTGATACATGGTGTTAGGGCTTATCCTACTGTTTGTCCAACAACCACCTGGGCTTTAGTCTTTCAATGTGAAGACCCATTTGTCTCATTTCTGATGGTCCCATCAGAAGTTTCTGGGTTGTCATGGCATGTAGAAAACACTGATAAAGGGATTGTGGGAACAGTCTGCTACGACTGTCATCTCAGTAGTGTTCTTTGTTCTGAGAAGCAGGTACTGCCAAGACAGAGGCAGTGGCTCAGCACACCATTTGCAATGTGACTAATCTTTCAACCTCTTCCAGTCAAACAAGTAGCCATCCTTTACAGGAAAAAAAAAAATGCAACACACACATATCAGGTTTTAATGAGAAAATAACTGTATACTTGCATTGAATGCCTCACAATCACTATAAAACCAAAGCAGAATAATAACATTTAAGTGATTAACATACACAAGAAAGCCAGATACAGAGTATAATTTTTCAACACAGTATTGCTGCTCCCCCCCACGCCCTCCTCTAATTAATAATAATAGGAAAAAAGAAACAAAGAAAAAACTCATTTGGGTAAAGAGCAACACAAGATCAAAATTGGCAGCTTACTGAATACTTAGAATTCAGGAAATCGATTCTGTAACTAAAACTGGATATAGTCACCATCTCTTAACATTTAGGCTATTTTTTTTTTAAATATATGGTTTAGTTAACTCCTTTCAACTGGAAAAAATGTCTTTAGAGACAAGAGTCAACACTGCTTTAGTGTCCCTTGTTATGCTGTGTGTGTGTGTGTGTGTGTGTGTGTGTGTGTGTGTGTGTGTGTTCACTGGTCTATATACTGCTTCTATGCCATGGCTGAGGGTGGGGCGCATGCATGGGTACACAGAGGTAAGGAAATTACATGTGCCATTCAAGTAGATCTCCTACCACAGACAGACCCCGTTTCCATAATTTCAGCATGAGAAAGGCAAGGCATGTCAGTAGTCAGCTCCAGAGGAAAGTAAACATCTAACAATGCAGTGGGGAACACCTTTAGGAAGGCTTTTAAGTCTCGCTGAGAATCTAAGCATCTGTTGTACTTCGTGCTGGCTGAGGGTGGGTAAAGCTTCCGAGGCCAGGTTGCTCATGAGCTTCTTCCTCTTGGTTCATGAGGCAGGAATGACTTTCAGCCAGAGATCCTTTTCCCATGTTTCCATGGTTTCAGGGGCTCCTGTGGGATCCTAGAGACTAGCACAGTGCTGTGTCCAAAGTGATGGCCTGGTGTTTCTTGAATGAGTAAAACTCAAGAGCACAGAGAAAGTCTGGCATGCTCAAGGAGACTGTAATTTACATTGGATGGGATTAAAATAGGGCCATCAATAAGAACATTAAGGAGATTAGTTAGCAGAAGGCAGGTAGGAGAACTGCCAATAATTTGTAGTAGAGGACTCATAGTTAAAGTCACTGACTAGGACCAAGTCACAGAAGCTAAATTGATTTCCTCATCTATACGTGCAGTGTGGGCCCAAGATTGGCTCTGTAACTGTTATTCCTTAAGGAAGACAATCAACCATGGTCAAGAACCATGGTCAAGTTCAATCAACCACAGTCAAGTCTACTTAAACACAAAGCCAGCACACAAAGCAACCCACAAAACCAGCCAACTCTCCAGCCATCTAGCAGGTGTTATGCCTGGGGCTAGAATGCTGAGGCCTCCTCTGTTCTTACACTGCTGTCTCTCTTGGGAACCCCTCTTCATATCAGGACTTCAGTCCAGACATCTGGAACCTCCAACAGGAAATCCTTAGACAGAAATGGTCCCCCTCACACATTCATAGGAAGCAGGGAGGGGGGTGTGTGTGACCTGCCTCCTAATAAGATGTCATTTTTCTGGGGGGGGAAGATCTGTCTCCAGACCAGCTTTTACCGCTAAAAAATGGAATTCCTTACAATAAGGATCTAATTTGTTTTGTGTCAGCAATGGCTAACATTTTGTTGACTTGTTCCATCTAAACCTTCTGCCAGGAAAGATAATCTAAAAACTGCCTTGTGCCAGTTTGGCAACCATCTGCACAGTTTGGCTCTACATTTCAGTTTCCCTTCTTAGTTCTTAAGGATTGGTATACGTCATTACACAATTCCATCTTTGGATCTTGTGCCCGCCACAGGTCTGTGAATAAGCTTTATCCCTCTCAAAGTCAACACTCGTCTAATAAAACAAAAAGCAAACATAATGTATATAGCACTACATATACATGTTGTAGAATTCCAACTTATCTGAATAACGTGTTACAGCTTATGGCATAACAATATGAAAACAAAAAGGAATTATAGCGAGGTCTAATTTAATTATTGCTTTTCTTAAACCACAGTTTTCAAAGAAAGGAAACAATAATGAAGGCTTGTTAGGTTTTTTTGTTTTTTTTTTGGTGGGATCCCTCTGTCCTAGCCCATGGTCAGAAACTGAACGTTTGTCTCATCCAGAAATTTAGGGCACCCAGTTAGTGAATGCCCTTATTGCTTTAAAAGAAAGAACAAGCAAAGCTGGCATCGTCTCTAGTAGACTAAGCATCAATAGAAAGCATGGAATAAATAGGATATGTTCCTAAATGTCAAGTTACAAAACTGTTCAAAACTCTGCAAATGTGACTCATGCAAATACCATGTTAGATCAATTTAATATTATAAATACTGCATCAGCTCAGTGCCATTATATCCCTTTTCATAAAAAAGAAATTCTCACTCGCTCCTGAAGCTGGTAGACAGCTTTGGAGGAAAATAAACTATACATCCCTATACCACGATCAATCTGGAATTTTCATACATACACACACACACACACACACACACTTTATTCGTGAACACACTCCACACAAACACACAAAGGTGTACACACACAGACACACGCCATCTTTAGGATTTGTAGCTGATTCCAAGCCTGCACTTAAATTTCTATTCTATAGTTTTATCTTTCTGAAAAACACTGGTTGCTCAGCAAAAATAATCTCTCTTACTTCCTTATTTTCCCACTCCTTCCCCCCCTCCATGTTTCTCTCTCTACCTCCATGACATTTATGTATTTCATCTTTGATAGATCTAAAACAATTGATCCTCCTTCTATCTCTAAGGCCCACTTTAGAATACAAAATAGCTATAAACACCTCTTTATTCCTGGCCATCTGCCTCTCCAAGACAGAGTTTGCCCTTTCCCCCCCCTCAATTATTGCCACTTTAAAAATACCCCTACCATCTTGAACCAAGCTGTTCAATGTGTGTAGACTTTACCCATATTTATATTTTCCCCCTATCCCATCATAAAAATAGATGTTGCTCACTAAATAGAGTTTTCCTATGAAGAAACCTAACTAGGGAAATGTGTTCTAAACTGAAGATCAGTCAATAGCATATGCAGACACAAAGATCCTAAAGCTAAAATAATCCATTTGGTTTGGCTTTCTCCTATACCTTTCGCAACCTCCTGGTGTGTATTTTATGTACTGAAACCATTCATTGCTCTCAATTAGAAATAATTAAATGTAACTAGAGATTGAATCATGACTGCCTCTTGGGCACAATAAGGAGAAACACCATTTGTTTTATGGCTGCTAGAGAAAATGGGAGTCAACCCAATACCTCTGGTGCTGTGAGCGAGGGTTAGAAAGAAACAGCCCACAGCCTACATCACATCAACTGCACCAGTCTGGGCTCTACTGTCCTCCTGGTGGCCTTTTAGCCTTTGTTCTCTGCCATCACCCTGCTAGGCTGGCCTCAGTTCTGCCAGCAGCTGGTAGATTGGTTTGCTTGTGATATCTTTGTCCTTTTGGGTCAATTGTGGATGGGTCCTGATCCAGAAGTTTCTTCTTGAGTCACAAAGAAATCCTTTCTCTGCTTATTTCTGGGTCTCAAGAGTTTGATGGGTAGATTGACTTCTTTTTTGATCTTTTTTTCTCTCTCTCTCTATATATATATATTGCAGCTTGTGGTCTACGTAAGGATTGCTGAGTTTATGTGCATTTTAATAGAGTCTGTTAAAATGCTTTGATTTGATCATGTCTTGGTTTCTTGGTATCCCAAGCACCAAAGAAGTTTCCTGGGCTGAAAGAAGTTTATTCATTGTTCTCTTCCTCTTGGTTGGCATAAATGCCTGCCTCCCAGCGCAAGGCCAGAGCACTCTTTCTTCTATTCACCCGGGTGGCCTCAAGGACCTGAAAAGAGAGAAGGGGAGAAAAAATTACACACAATTCATAAATGTTAATTATGCACACAAATTAATTCCCTTTCTGGGCATCTTTTCTCTGTTTGCTGGGGGTGGGTGAAGGGTAGGAGAGAGAGAAAAGGGGGCTGGAAGGTTCTGGGTAGATATTTACTCCAAGTTAAAATTAATCTGTATGTGATCCGTACATTTCAAGAGATTTAATTTGTGTGCCTGGCAAGTTTCTTTAAACTAGACTTGCTCTGCATCACGTTTTTGTCTTATTTTGGTTTTTTGCTATGGTGTAGGGACTAAACCCAAGGCCTTGTGCATATCAGGTAAGTACTCCACCATAGTAGCACTTACCACACAGCTATACCTGCAGCCTCACAGCAAGTTTTTAAGTTGAGCAGATTCTACATGCTGTTCAGTACAGTGCTGTCCAACAGAAACGCATGTACCAATTTAACTGTTCCCTATCTATGCCATCCAATATATGTTAGCTATTTATTTTTATGTGGCTGCTATGTACTAGAAAGAGGGTCCCTGGCTATTACAAACGTATGAAAGAAACAGGGCAGAAAGCAGTGCCTAATTATGGGCCACGGTAGATTTAATTCTTCAAGCTTTGTAGATTTACATAAACTATGATCATATTGATACCACAAAAATCTTCTTTGCAGTACTTAAACATAAATAGTCATTCAATGGGTAAAAGCTTTTCAGGTCATTTAAGAAGACAATGTTTTGATGTAATGACAGGACTGTACACACTAATAAAAGAAATTAATAGGTGGTTGCTGGTGGCTCATGCTTATAATCTTAGCTACTCAGGAGGCTGAGGTCTGAAGATTGTGGCACAAAGCCAGTCCAGGCAGTAAACTCCACGAGACTCTTATCTCTAAGCAATTAGAGAAAAAGCCAGAAGTGAAATTGTGGATAGCAAAAGGCGCTCAGGGACAGTGGTCAGGTCTAGAGTCCAAGCCCCAGGACTGGCAAAAAAGAAAAAAAAAAAGGAAAGAAGGGAGGGAGGAAAGGAATAAAGAGGGAAAAAAAGAAAACAAAGGAAGAAATTAGAAATTCAAAGTCACGAACAGGATCAATGACTGTGACCATGGGGCTCTATTTCTTTTCCTTCTGACCTAAAATCATTCGTGGATGCCAGCTTCCGTTCGGTAAGATGTGGAGTGACCATATAATTAAGAATGAGAAATTATTTGAGCTCTTTATAGTTTTTTCAAGCCATACTAAATGGTCACCCACGTGACCATCGCCGAGTGAGCAGTATGTTAGCTGGTCCTGGGTGTTGTCACTGAGCTCCTTTCTGTTCAAGGCTAGCTCTCTACCACTGGAGCCACAGTGTCCCTCCCAGCTTTTTCTGTGACTAATTGGAAGTAAGAGTTTCGTGGACTTTCCTTCCTCGAGCTGGTTGAAACTGTGATCCTCCTGAGTAGCTAGGAGGATGGGCATGAACCACTGGAGCCCAGCTCTTAAGCCTTCTTTGAATGCTCGATTGACTGTAGCAAATTTAGCTTGCTCTATTTTTCCAGGAACCTATGTATTTAAAATTCATCTATCCATCCATTTTACCTATATTTTCTGGATTCCCATACCACACCACCATGGTCACCATGGAAACGTTAGCAAGGCTTGCTTTGAAGAACTTATCAAGAGCTCAAATCATTCACTTCTATTCACTGAGCTTCCATTCGTTGTTCCTTGTTTGGTTGGCTACTCAACATGATTCTCAATTTCTGATGAACTGTTATTAAAATTGATATAATACAATCTTTGTATAAAAGTCACCAGCTTTCCTGTAATTCATACAGTTTAAGATCTAAGACGGTGTTGGGGTAAAGGCAATCTACACCAAGCCATCAGAGGAGTCAAAATCCAAGCCCTCAGGGACGATGTGTGTGGGTTATGGGTGTGGCGACAAATGTCTAGCCAATTTAGATCTCTTATGCTCTGTGTGTTATTTTGATTTTCAAAGTCAAAGTAACCATAGAGGCTAATCATGTATGCCTCTGAGTCACTTAAATCACCAAGACTATGAACCAGTTACTGCTTTAATCTTCAGAACCATTCTATGAGCCTCGTGCTAACATTCATTTTCTTTACTTTTTATTTTTATGTTTTTCATCAGTCATGGGGCTTGAACTCAGGGCCTGGACATAGTCCCTGAATGTTTGTGCTCCAGGCCAGCACCCTATATCACTTTTGAGGGACAGTGCTATTTGTATTTTTCTGATGCTTAACTGGAGATAAAAATCTCATCCTGCCCAGGCTGGCTTTAAAGTATGATGCTCAGATCTCAGCCCCCTGAATAGCTACTAGGGTTACAGGTGTGAGCCACTGGCCCCAGTTCATTGACCCTTCTGTGTCCCAGGATACTGAAGCACCGGGCAGTAGGAGAAAAGGTCAATGTTGAGTTTAAAGCATTCTCAAGGCCACAAGGCTACATAGCTGCTCAGTGGCTGTAATGAGACTGGACCAATAAACACTCCATGTAAGTGGAGAGGGAGAAACACACAGCAAAAATAATAAAATGACTTGACTTAAAGTTTTGTTTCTACAGATTAAAACAAACCCAGGTTTGGGGGTGGGTGGGGACTCAAGGAATCAAACGTTCTACTATTAATTTTACCTTTCTAACACTTAGGAAATTCAAGTCAACTGCTTATTCTGCCAATATAGACAAATTTATTTATTCATTTTTTGGTCAGTTGTGGGACTTGAACTCTGGGCCTGGGTGTGGTCCCTGAGTTCTTCAGCTTGAGCCATAGGGCCACTTCCGGTTTTCTAGTGGTTAATTGGAGATAAGCGTCTCATGGACTTTAGTGTCCTAGTTGGCTTTGAACCGTGATCCTCGGATTTCAGCCTCCTGAGTAGCTAGGATTACAGGAGTGAGCCGCTGCGCTTGGCCAGTTCTAACTTCTTGAATATACTTCACCAGATTTGCCATACTATTCTTGGACCCAATCGGGATAGGAGAATAGGTCTTAATTCTT
Organism: Megascapheus bottae; assembly: GCF_031878675.1. NCBI lineage: Eukaryota > Metazoa > Chordata > Mammalia > Rodentia > Geomyidae > Megascapheus > Megascapheus bottae. Next base: position 71,282,071 of record NC_143511.1, on the reverse strand, counting down.
AAACTGCTGTACTCCTGGGAAGAACCACTATTAGACAACGATGAAAGTGAATGGACTGATATTCTCAATATTTGTTTTACATCCCTGAATAAAAGTTACTAGAAATAACAGCTCAAATCTATAATCAAATGCTATTTTGTAATTACATATATACAAATACACTTAAAATATATTTATCATATTTATATATAAAAGTGATGCATATAGCTAATGTAAAGAATAATTGTACCATTTAATCAACAGATTCCAGTCAATGCCTAGGTAGAGAAAGCATTCCATAAACGCATAAAGGAACATGTATAATATTATTAATGAAGGCTAGGGATGTAGTTTAGAGTTAAAGTACTTTCTTAGCATGCAGGGCCCTGAGTTTGATCTTTAGCACCATAAGAGAATTTTTTTTAATTCATTGAAGTACTGTAATTACAAACAGTATCCTCAATAAAGATGACAAAAAAAAAAAGTAGGAGTGGGTCGGGAGTTTGGCTTAGTGGCAGAGTGTTTGCCTAGCATGCACAAAGACCCGGTTCAATTCCTTGGTACCACATACATAGGGGAAAAAAAAGCCAGAAGTGGTCATGAGGCTCAAGTGGTAGAACTAGAGCCTTGAGAAAGTCCAAGGACAGTGCTCAGACTCTGAGCTCAAGCCCAGGACTGGCAAAAAAAAAAAAAAAAAAAAAGTAGGATCAATTCAATCTATATGTCCATCAACAAGAGTGAATAGTTACATACTCATTCAATGGAATATCACACAGCCTTCAGAGCAAATGCCAGAGGTATAAGGAATAGCAAAAACACATCTATAGATAATATAGACAGAATCTACATTACAATATGACTTACCATTTATAGGAAATTCTACAACATGCAAAAATGAAAGCTATTGTACACATATATGCAGTATATAGAGCATACAATACATATACACATATTAGAAAGACATGCATGGAAGTACACACCAAAAAAAGAGGAACGTATGGCAAAAAAACCCCAGAAAAATGGAAACTGGATATTAACTGGATATTATATTTGTGACATTAATTAACTTTAAAAATATTGAGCAAATAGACAAAGACAATAAGACAGGGTTCATCATCTTATTGTGCTCTTTTATTGGAATGCTGGCTCTGTATCAGGAAATTAAGATTTGTTTTGATGAATGTGATCTTTTGGGAATGTGACATGTGTATCTGACTTTTAGCTGGGCTTCAATAAATTGTGAACTGAGTGAACAAACATGTGATTATCTCTATATACCTATAGACTGGAAGCAATTCTTTCGAAATAAAAAGAAGGAAGGAGCTGTGGCTCACTGTGGTAGAGCACCAGTCTTGAGTAGAAAAAGCTCAAAGACAACAGCCAGGTCCTGAGTTCACCTCCACAATGGACAAAACCAAACCAAACAAAAAACAAATAGTAATAAAAAAGAAAAAAAAAACTACAGAAATAAACATGAAGAATAGTGTTTCTCACAGTGAGAAAAGATGGAAAAAGAAAAGAAAAAATTAAAGAGAGAAATACTGTGCTTTTTTGCAGCACAAATATTTGTGAAATCTGGGCAAAAAGGAAATTGTAGGTGAAAGGAGACCATGGAGGAAGGCTAATATTTAAGATTGAAAAAAAACAAACCCAGACACATGTCTGACATACATATACACACACTCAAAAGCCATCTATGGGTTTCAAGATTGGCAGGAAGAACTGAGATAGTTTTCATATGTAATAACTCATCTTAAATCCATGAGATGGAATGTTCTGGGTTTGTGTCATCATAACAAATTGGTCAGAACCAACAGCCCGTCCTCCATGAGCTGCAATTGTTTTCTAATCTGACCCAAGCATGTTTGCTATTAATGCCTAAAGAAATGGAAAGAATCCCAACAGCCCATCAGTTGTGCCCTCTAGTTCAAGGATCTTCCACGGATGGGCAACAAGGTCTTTTGAAGCCAGCCACAGCACAGCAAACAACGGCATGGTGCATCCTTGCTGTGTGGACCATGGTGTTTTGAGGCGGTCCCCCAATTCAGAAAGGCAGGAGGAAGAACATATGGAGACAGGCCGCTTTTCTTGTCATTCTCATTGAACATAACAGGAAATGGCAAACCACAAAAGCATGCACCTGGGTCAAGCATGCAATAAGACCAAGATAAACAAGTTGAAAAGGTACCTCGGAAGTCACCTTGCAAGACAGTAACTTAGAGGTGTACTGGCAGAGAGGGAAAAGACCAGGGTTAGTGCACAGCAGAGACTCACAGAATGCCCCCAGCTGGGAATCTGCACCCAGCCAGGAGCAGATGGAGAGGGAATAACTTCCGGAGACTGTTAACATACCACCTAGGACTTGCATCATCTGATATTCATTTATTTAACAGTCTGTATCTCTTGAAACAAGTAGATACCCTATTGTGCATTAATAAAAATATCAGATACGCTAGACCTTGTTAATTCAGCCATTGGCTTTCATTGAATGTTGTCCATTGAATTAACAAGATTCCCTCCCATCTGAGGATAGCCAGCTGCCTGTCAGCCAGGTCCTTGACGGCCATTTTGGATTTGATTAGACTATAGCCAAATGGCCTTCACTCTTCCTTTAAGCTTCTCTGAACTGTAAAGCAATCTTATAGCCTGCTATACTATTAAAAGAGGACCTTAATCATAGGCAAGAGTTTTAGGGCAAAGTTTCTGGAAGTAGATTCTCTTAAGATGGGTCTATCTAGAAAGACCATATAACTCCACTAACCAGAACCTAGAGAAGAATCACACTGTGCTTAAATGCAGTCATATAGCTCATAAAGCACCCACAGGTCAGTTTCCTAAAGGACTTCTTGGTGCCTTTGGGAAAAGCAATCCAAAGAGTTCGTTGTCAGTATTCCAAACGTGTGTACTGAATTGGCCACGTCTTCTCCAAGCCTCTTAGCAAACTCTAATCCCAGATGACATCAGACCCAGAGAAGAAGCACTTCCACTTAAGATAACATCTGCTGCTAAGAGGAACCAAGGTAAGAGGGCACTGTTATGGCTGGGGGTTCAGTGCAAACATTTTGCAAACACCCCAGACTAAAGGGATGAGTATGGCTGAAACCCAGCTCCCTGTTCCTCCTGTCAACAAAACTATAAGGCCTGAGGCAGGAGACCACCTCACAGGAGAAAGGTGGTGATTCCCTTCCATATGCAGTTATTTTTTGTTGTTGTTCTAGTATTTGCACCCCTACACAAAAAGTAGGACATCTGCAGAATATTTAGAAAACAAGTGCATAGGTCACTGTGAAATGCCTCTGTGCCTGTGGGGTGACATCTAACAAAGCTGCTGATATATGGTTTGGAAGCGTGGGCAGAAAAGAAACAATACATTATCATCTTACCCTCAAAAAAAGGGCCAGACCAAAGATAACCTCGAGGCAAACTCTAAACCTAAACCAGGGCTACAAAGAAGAGCTGGCTAAAGTGACCTAGTAGACAAAAACATGCCTAACAGGCTCAGGGAGGGGCTGTGGCACCCACTAGTGAAATGTCTGCTGCAGCCGGCACTCTTCCATCCTCCAGGGAGCTAAGCCAGTGTTCCCTGCAGTTTGGGGTCAACAGAGGAAAAGCCAGCCAGCCAGCCTGCCTGCCTGCCTTCCATTCTTCCTTCTTCCTTCCACTTTTAAAGAGACTTTCAGGATCTGACTTCAACTCCAGAAATCCTTTTCACTTGGGATATGAAAGGCAGTAAATTCGCATGGGCTTCCATCAAGTGGACCCCAACGTTTAAGGTGACTGCATAATTTATCACTTAAACCAGGCTACTTCAAAAAATAAAAGGGGATGGGATGGTATTCATGATGCTGGGACAAAAGGCAAAAAAAAAAAAAAAAAAAAAAAACTAGAAGTGACCTAGATAAAAAGGGTAGTTCATCAAACCTGGCTGTAATTGTGGGGTAGGCGTGATGGCCTTGATGAATGCTAGGGAAGTAGAGCTGGTATGACACCCTTGATGACCCAAGGCTCTATGGACACTGAGGAACAGCTAGCTCTTCAGTCTCATTCTAGACAAAAAACTAGAGAGGCAGGTGGCTTCCTTCATAGCGTATGTAGATCCCACGTGCCAAGTTCTCAGAGTTGAGGGTAGTGGGGTTAGTTGGGTGATTTTTAATTGTCATTTAAGGTAGCTTTTTCCCACCAAACTGCACATGGGCAGCACATAAGGATTATCCAGAAGAGATTTCGAAGGAACAGCATTTCCTATGCTAATATGTATCATGGATACAATCAATGCCGATAAGAAACATTGGGGATGGTTCCGGAGTGCTTACATTCTTCTTCCCTCCCTGTGAGGCCCTCGCGTCACCCCCTTCACATCCAACGTCTACTGTACCTATCTTGCAGTGAGCCTGAGCTGGACTTGCCAACAAAAAGATCTACTTCTTGATCACAGATATTTTTCAGATAGGAAGCAAACCCCCAAATCCAACTCCAGGCATATTAAACCACACAGAAACTGATTTTAGAACCACGATGCATGCAAATCAGGTAACTGTATATACATCCACGCCTAAACTGGAAGACTGTTCAATGCACTGACAGTCACCCTCTGAGAAGTGAAAGGGAAGGAGGGAAAACTTACACTACTATCATCCATTCTCTCGCGCCTTTTAGATCTGTGTGTCTCATAGTCTTCCATGAGGGTCTGCATCAGGTTCTTAGGCCTCTGGGCTCCGGCAGCCTCTTCGGAAGCTAAGTCAGGCTGCAAGCTGGGACCTTCAGTGGTGGGGGATGGAGGAGGTTTGACTTTCTCTATTTTCCCTGAAACAAAACACGAAGAGAATACCCTTTCTAAGCTTATCTTCTCACTGCTTTCAGAAAAACACGCATGCACACAAGCGCACGCGCATGAGCACATGCACGTGCACACACACACACACACACACACACACACACACACACACACACACACAACTGGGACACGGTGGCATCAGAACGGTGGTTAAAAGTAGGCCATTTCATTATAGAGAACAAAGCATTTAAAAGACAGCAGCTGTAAATCAATCCATTAATCCAAAAAGACTTTAAGGATGCCAGGCCAAACACATCAGTTAGCTCAACTAGGCCTAAAAGGAACTTAGCATGAATATTTGATTTCTGCCGCACAACACAGTATTAGATTGTCAGAGGAGATGGTGCCTTTGAGCCCTAGGGGACCATGATTTACAGATGAGGAAACCTAAAAGTAAGCAAGGAAAAGGCAATGCTGAGGTTGGGAGAGGCAGGAGGAATAAGACCCAGGTGTCCTGGTTTCCTGCCTCTATGTCAAAAGTAGCCAGTTGTCAGCTTATCTGCCAGGCTTTCTGCATAGACTACGAACTGTCAAAAAATAAAAATAAAAATGGGGACGAGGTCTGCCCTCCCATGTCAGCAGACACCCAGAAGGGTGTTCTGTCACAGACAGAACAGGGTCCTCAATTTCACAATCACCATTTCATGAATAATTTAGAAAACTCAGGAGGTGGAGACTGAGGTTCGAAGCTAGGTGGGGCAGGAAAGTCTGTGAGATTCTTATGTCCAAAAAACTCAGAAAAGCTGGAAGTAGCACTGTGACACAAACAAGTGGTAGAGAACTAGCCTTGAGCAAAAGGAAGCTCAGGAATAGTATACCCGGGTTTCAGTTCAAGCCTCAGGACCGGCACCAAAAATAAATTAAATCATTAATATTTAGGACAGAAAGCATTCCATGAACCTAGGAACTATTTCACTGACATCTCAAAGACTCACATGACCATAAAGTAAGCATAAACAACTTGGTGGGTATTTTGTAAAACATTTTTTGTGATCTGGCAACTAACAGAAGCAGATGCTAATTTGCCAGGTTGACTATCGTCAGTTTTCAGTTCATCTCGCCAATGTCCGGGTCATCTCCTACAGACGTTCTTCCCACATGAAATGTCTAGACTGCCTCGAGCTCCAGCTTTTCACACTGTGCACCCCAGTGTGGACCCAGTGGCACCAGTGGTTTCCTGGCAGTTCTGTGAAAGCCGTTTCACACATAGACTAGTATCCTATCTGGTCAATGGGAACCATCTGTCTTCTCAATTAGACTGGGAAATCATCTGATGACACAAACTCTCTCTGAATTCCTTTAGTTCATTTGACTACAGATCTGTAACCACCACTTTGCATCAACACAGCATTTCCTTCATAGCCTCAGGTCACTTATCCCTTACAACCTGCAGTAGGGTTGGATGGCACTGACATCCAGGGATAACACTGAGGCTCAGGTGCCAACTTCACTGGAGTCCCATTGGACCGAAGCCTGGCAACCCAAACGCAGTGCTGATTATGGCCAAATTGTATGACAGGATGTAAGGACAGCAAAAGGTTCCTAAAGGAGAACTGGTCAACCATTTATTTTATTAAGATGCTTGTTTCTTTTTAGTCTGACGAAAGTCTACCTCATATGGCAAGCATTACCAGTGACAGCCACTAGAGGTCACAGGAAGCAAGGAAGGTTTGGCAGATCTGGACAGCTGCCATCACAGAAGTAGGCAGATGGAAGTCTCTTGGAGAGGGCTCCTGTGATAAAACCCTTGTCATAGCTTGGTGGCCCGGGGGGGAGGGGGGGTGCGCCTATTGACAGTGCCTCAGATAAAGGAAGTCCTTTGCCTCATCTTCAATCTCTGTTTGGAGTCAGTATTCCAGGAAACTATCTTGGCTGGGCCCTAGGATCTCCAAACATTTCCCCATGGTATGATTCAAACCCATGTACTAGGATTCTATGTGCCATTGTGGCAATCACATGGACTATTTAAAAGAAGAGGAAGGAAGAAGGAAGAAGGAGAAGGAGAAGAAGGAGAAGGAGAAGGAGAAGAAGCAGCAGCAGCAGAAGAGGGAGTACTCCACACCCAACACCTTCGTCAGAAGCCTGAGTTTGCAACAGATGTTCTTGTGACTCTCATGTACAACAGTGAGAAACTTCTGGAACTCCTACTACAGGAGACCACATTATAGATGCCATCACTGCTGGGGCCACTGTACAGGTCTGAGAAGGAGTCGCCTGTGTAACAACCTCCTCAGGCTCCTTAAAATTCTTTGACATAAAAGGCGCTAGTGGCTCATGCCTGTGATCCTAGCTACTCAGGAGGCTGAACTCCGAGGATCACCATTCAAAGCCAGGAAGGGAAGGAGTGTTTGTGAGACTGTTTTCTCCAATTAACCACCAGAAAACCAGAAGTAGAGTTGAGGCTCAAAGTGATAGAGCATTAGCCTTGCGCTAAGGTGGAATAAGGGTGTGGGAAGGAAACCAGAGCCCCAGTCTAAAGTGAAAAAGCGAAGGGACAGTACCCAAGCCCTGAGTTCAAGCCTCAGGATTGGCACAAAAATAAACAAGTAAATAAATATGTAAATAAACAAACACACAAATATGTAAAATCTGTTGATCCAGGTTGAGAGAGATGAGGAAAAATAATGGAAGGGGTAACACTGATCAAGATGCATTGTACTTAGAAATTAATGTGTTTAATTGAAATCCCTTTGCACAACTACTTAAAATAAAACACTTTAAAAAATATAATTTGTCCTTGCTTCAAGCTTTATCGGCTCTACAAATCCTCAGATCTTTCTATCTTTGCAGGCAGTGCACACCCACAGAGTTCAGAAATTCTATAAACTCTGTTGTTCTCTTCCACAGTGGTACTCTGAGGCCAATTCATAAGCAAGAAAGAGTGGCAGAATTTCACTCCAGATTAGCAGAGGGTATCTCTCAACATGAGCAGAAAAGAAAACTGGGAAGCATGAATTTGTGTTTCCTGTTGACTTATCAGAAATAGTTAACCGCATTTTCATCCAGAGAAGGCAAGCCATGCTTGGCTGCCCTTCAAGAGTTTCCAAACAAGATGGACTTCCCCTGGGCTTTTGTGGCAGGCTCTGCTGACAGGGGGCAGAGAAGAACCTACAATTTCTCCCACCCAAGGAAACAGAGAGAAGAGGGTAGGTTATAAGACAAAACACTCCTCTCCTGCCATACCAACAAATTGAACTTAAAACTAAAACAACAACAAGACTATAAATGCCAACTTTTTTAATTTAATTGTGATCAAGCTTTATTAGTTGTGATTATGACTGTCCATGTACAGGGAGGCAAAGATCTAAACTCAAAGATCCTTTGTCTCTCAATTTCTCAAAAGAGAAAAAGCCATCGCCCACTCTTACTTAAAAATCGAAACTGAATTGAACAAAAAACCACCCACCAGATAACATGCTTTGGCCCAGGGCTCTTTTTCAAGTACCTCCTTTCTTCACAGAGCATTGGAGTGGGCTTGCAAACATCTGAAGTGACTCACTCACACGTCCCCGCAAAGAACACACAGAGGTCAGACTTGGATTTTATAATTTCCTCTCCACTCAGTGAAAGGGAGCAGTGCCCTGCTTGCCAATGGCCCCAGAGCACATGGGCGGGTGCAGTTCCATCTGTGCCCACGAGCTGGTGCCTTATTCGTTCATCCCTCCTTTGAAGGCCCCAGAGTGGGAGAATATAATAATATGAGTCATCAGATCCTAAACTTTGCTCAGAACTGAGAAATGTCCTTAACATGGTAAGGTAGATCTTAGGGCAAAGTGACTGCTTCCAAGGTAAGCCGGGGTGGAGGTGGCAGTGGGGGTGGGGATTGCTGAGTTGCTGATATTGGATCTACCTTATGAATACAACTGGGGATGATCAGAACCTAGAAGGGGGAAGCATAGTTTGAAATCAAAGTTATTCAGAGCACTTGCTTTAGCAAATGGGGCTGAGGCTATAGCTCAGTGGCAGAGTTCTTGTCTAGCATGCACAATGCCCTTGGCTCAACTCCCAGTACTACAAAAGAACAGTAAGAAAGAACAAAAATCAGCACTGAACAAATAGTAAAAATGAAAGTCTTAATGATTAGTAAATTCTCTATCAAAACCGTTTTTATTAAACTGACTTCTGGCAATATGGCTGACTTAGTTGTGGAAGTATAGCTTGGGTGGAGGTGGAAATGTTATAGTAACACGGTTTTATTGTCACTAATCTAGTAAATGATGTGCTTAATTTGTTCTGGCTTAAATGTTGGAGCACCTACCTAGGAAGTGTAGAGTCTTGTTTAAAACCTCTGTACCACCAATAATAAAATTAAAAATTACAAAGCTGACTACTGAAAATGCATTCCTGAACTCAGTTGTTTAAGAGAAACTTTAGTTCTAAAGAAACTCTCAGATAGGAACAGAGGCAATTGTCTAATGTGTGTTCGATTCCTTATTCCAAGTTCACAACCACTTAAGTGCACCTCTTAAAGTAGATTTGCTAAAGTGTTCTTGGGCCTTTTTAGAAAAATCTTACAGTAACTGTAGTAACACTTATTGGGAACCTTTTTATGTTCCAGAGATTGTCTTCACCTTTTTGTGAAGTAAATATTATTTTATTTGCAATTTATTGATGATAGAATTGAGGCGTATTAGGGAGTGAGAAGTAAGCCACTTACACCGCTAGCAAAGCAGCCAGAGTCAGAAATTTACTTTTCAATAAAGGCAAAGAGGTAACTATCATACTTATTTGGCAGTGAGAAATAAAAGAACAACTGATAATATGTGATGTTAGCTGCATACCAGATTAGGGAAACCTTTAAATTTCCCTTCAAAGTCATGAGAAATAAAATCATTACAAGAACTACAAATGGATTCTTTCAGGCTGCCTTACTTTCTCCTCTGATTTTCTGCTTCTCAAGTGTTCCATCCACTTCTCCAAATACAGGCTTAATCACAGAGATGATGTGGATCTGAAATTCCAATCTCCTTGGGAAATCCACAACAATTAACAACTGCTAGTAAAAGATTCAGTCAAGATCCTGCGCTGGCACCACTACCATAGGGTATATCCCCATGCCAAGCATTTAATTGGTTCATAGTTCTTACTGGGGATCTTATAAGAATTAGGCCCTTTCATTCACTTCCTCTTTGTGGGCTCAAAATTATGTTTTATCTTTGTAGGTGGCTGAGTCTGATTCCTTGGAGTCTGTTTCACTAACATGGAGCCCACAGTAAGTAATACGGGACTAAGCAACAAGAAACTCATGAATGCCCCCAGGGAGAGATGAAAAACACCAGGAGCCAGCCCAGATCTCCTGGAAGAGGGAAGAGCTGGCACAAGTAGCTGTTACACTAAAATCTGTTCATACAGAAAGGAAGCAAATGAATGGGATATGATCTATTTGCCTTTTCCAAAGTCATACTGGACCAAAAGTCATGACTGTATGCTTGATACAAGAACTCCTGGAAATCTATATATTCTCAGGGATGAAGCTGCTAAGTCAAACCATGGCTTCTGCTCTTCCTAAGCCTTCAGAATTAAGTCCAAAATAAACCATGAATTCTGGAGTTTGAGGAGTCCTGTTTTCATGGTAAGTGTTTACCTTCTGCCAAACACACTTTAATGTAGGCTTTTGGTACCAATTCTTCTCCTAATATTATATACATATTTTAAAGGAACATATTTGAAAGCTCAGAAAGGAAAAAAAGAATGAAAGAAAGCAATCATAACACTCAAGGACCACCAGTTAACTAATTTAGTTGATCTGACCCCACGATGTTTATATTCAGCTAATGAAGTGAACATTCATCTCTACTCAGACACAAATTAAGAAAATTCCTTGCTTGTGTATTCACTTCTTCCAGAGATTTCAGAGAATGAATGAGACTTTCTGGAGTGAATGGCTGAGTTTCTTCCTGGGAATAGAACTTCTAAAAGAACTCACAAGGTCAGCCAGGATGGACACCAGACAAGCATTGTCCAATTCCTTTATCTGCCTACATCTTTGGACATACCAGCCTATTTACCAGTGGGGCATTAGTTTCAGTTCTAAAACACTAAGGAATGACTTTAGGTCTCTGTGAGTCAAGCTCATGCACTCAGAATGTTACAAACGGAAGATTCTGGCATTTACAATGGTTCTAAGAGAGGGTCAGAAAAAGCCCAGAAAACACAGGTGGGGGGATGAGACTGGGAGATTTGAGGAAAAAGGAGTTCACTATAGGATGGAGACACCCTATGTGGAAAAGAATCACAAGAAAGGCTGGGAGAAAGAACAGAAGCCTGGGTTTGAAACCAGAAGCTGCACTTCCGGCTTTGAGTGATCTGGGGCACCTTAATGAATCCCTCTGGACTGTAGTGTTAATTGCCTGAAAAGAGAATAATATTACAGACATACATTCCTTCAAGTAGAATCCCGAAATCCAAAAAAGCTCCGGAATAACAACAACAAAACTCAAGCTTGTCCATAACTTACTTGGCAGTTAAACCTGACATGAGTGGACATGAACGTTTTCTCCTATTTATTTGGATAGCACCTAAGTTTCACAGTCAAAATTTAATGTGATGACAGTGTGCTGGCCCAGAAGGACCTTCCAGTTATGTTAAATAGTATCTACACTGCATTATTCTCCCAAAGTAATAGTGTAGACATTCTGTGGGCGGCTCTAAAATCAGGAAGGCCTGAACTTACACCTGGCCTCAGCAGCTTCCAACCAGGCTGATTGGTACACCTGCCAAAGTTTCTCCATCCTGCTCTACTTCTAAGTAACAAGCAGAGGTCGCACACCGACACACCGAGGAGTAACCGTATCCTATCAAGACGGCAGCAAACCTTCAGAAGTACTTACACACTGGAAAGCTCAACCTAGACTGTGGAAGATTCCCATTCAAGCAAGATTTTTCATCCAACAATTCGAGAAGGCAAGCCAGTTCAGCTGTGTGGAGGTAATTTACCCCCAGAAAGCTCTCACTGCTTCCTCTGCTACGAAGTTGAATGTTTAAAACCCTGAAGGTGATTTACATAGCCTTTTTTGTCCAAATCGTCAACTTCAATGACATTTAAATCTCTTCTTTTTCACCTCCACTGGTCTTCTCTGAGAGAAGAAATTGTATGTTTTGTATGAATGTCACTCAAATTCTACTGAAATGAAATGAAGCAAGAATGAGAAAGGTAAATTTTCCAAATAAATGGTTCCTTGAAAATCCAAGGCCAGACATGATAATATATGGTTGTAATCCAAACCACTTGGAAGACAGGTAGAAAACAAACACACACAAAAAACAAACAAAAAATAAATACCTTCAGGAGCAGGGAGTTTGGCCTAGTGGTAGAGTGCTTGTCTAGCATGCACAAAGAACAGGGTTTGAGTTCTCTGTTACCACATGCATAGAAAAAGCCAGAAGAAGTACTGTGGCTCAAGTGGTAGAGTGCTAGCCCTGAGAATGCCCAAGGCAGTACTAAGGCCCTGAGTTCAAGCCCCTGGACTGGCCAAATAAAAGAAAAGAAACATCTTGGTCAGAAACTAGCCTTAGCAAAGTTAGCGCAAGACCCTATTGGAAAAACAAACTAAAAGCAAAAGGAGTAGGCTCAAGTAATAGAGTACTTGCCTAGCAACTAGAGTTGCCTGAGAATGTTATTTTTTTTTTAAGTATCTTCTTTTCCTTTTCTTTTGGGGGGGAGGTGGAGGATGGGTAGGTCATGGGGCTTGAACTCTGGGCCTGGGTATTGTCCCTGAGCTCTTCAGCTCAAAGCTACTGCCCCTGTCCCTTGAACCACAGTACCATTTCCAAAACAAGTATCTTTTCAACACCCAGGGAATGGTGTTTATGTATTAATGGGGAGAATTGATGTATCTCTTCTCCCTCACTAGATATTATTTGCCTTAAGGTTTTTAGGATTCTAGCATATGACCAGTATGATTTCTACCAGAGGAGTTAGAAACTGTATTTTTCATCTAATAACACATCATCCAGCTGAGTCACTCCTTCTAGCAGGAAATGGGAAGCAGTGCAGGAGGGAATTAGCATTATATTTCATTCACAAAACCAAAATTGGAGCCAGCCATTCTGATCCTGGCCATGAATTGTTCAGTTTGGCTGCTCAGAATAATGTGTCCACTTCCTCCTTGATCATGAACTTGGAGGTTACCTGAACAATACAAGTGTCCAGACATGGATAAGAAGAGAATGTCCTTTTACATTCACTTTCTATCTATCCATTTTGTGAATTATGCAAAGCCATGGTTGTTTTCTTAAAAGGCCCTAGAGATAAGAAATAAGGTATATGCACATCAATATAACTGTATTGACTGTAGTAACCACACTGGCACTGCCCATACCACCTCCCCCAAAATAAAAAATAGGACAGAGAACAAGTTTTTAAGTAACCAAGATAATGCAGATCAATATGCGGTGAGCAGCATTCCTGCATCGGTAGGGAAACCAAACCCTATACAGGCTCCCACCCCTCCTGAAATCTTCCTGCCAGCATCCCTGCCATATACAGAATGAAGGCTACACGCACAACCCTATCCATCCGAATCACATTTCCAATTCCTGTGTTCTGGACGCAGACTTCACTTACCTGGGGCGGTTTTGTAGCACAGGGCTCTGGAGGGGAGCGATGGAGCGTTCTTGGCCCTGGGACTCGGTGTGCTCTGTAAGACCTGTCTCTGCCGCTTTAGCTCTTCTTCCCTTTCCTGGGCTGCTCGGATCTCTTCTTCAATCATGGACAAAGTCCGTTGTTTCCTTGACCTCAACTTGAAAGGCCCAACCATCACGTCGGATTCTTGAGTAGCCAGGAGGGAAGCTGTGCTTCTCAGCTCAGCTGCCTCCGAGTACTTGCTGAAGTAGCCTCCTTCTGGAGGCCTGGTCTCCTCCATGCTGACTGGGCCACTGAGCTGCACAGCCACAGGAGACTGGCAGGACACCCTTTCCCTGAGCGCCCTGTCTTCGGCAGGCAGGGTCTTTGGTTTGACATCCCTTTTCTCTTGAACAGGAGAGGACACCTGAGGTGGGGCAAACATGCCTCGAGGCTTTTCAGATCCAGAAGCCCTGGTTTCAGCTTCCTCTAGAGTAGCTCCATGTCCCAGGGATTTGGCCTCCTCCTCCTTGTTGATTTGGGACCCAGCCTTGTCTCCTTGCTCAGCTATGGCTTGTTGAATGGCATTTTGTACTAGGAGCCCAGCATGATATTCTAAGGGGTCGTCAACGGATGGAGATTCTGCCAGTGTGGAGGAAGGAGAATAGAAACCATGGTCACTGAAGGATTTGGAGACCCCTTCTCGGCTTTCTGAGGGGTTGTCTGTCTGTGGAGTCTGAGGCAGAGAGAAGTCGGCCAGTGAGTTTTCCTGGAGGGCGTTGGGCGTCTCATTGGAGGCCCCGCTGTCACTAATGTTGTCCATGCTAAAGTCATTAGACAGGCTCTCCAGCACAGTGGTATCCTGGGATCTGACCGATAACTCATCCAAACCTGAGTCGAGCTCTTCTTGGGTCAAAGAGACATTGACGGATCTTGAAAACTGATCCAAGATCCCATGCTCATCATCCTTGACCACGGTGAGGATGGCCCGGGCGCTTGTGAACTCTCCATCTTCTGTCCACAGTTTGGCTAAGGGCCCTCGTTTGGAGGGCTCACTGTGTAGTCCTTCCTTTCCCGGAGGGGCTGTGCTGCTTGGGCCTCCTCCTGTTGCCTGGCTCTCAGAAAGCGCACAGGGTGCTTTCTGTCCCTTTGATGTGCCATTGTCTTCCAGAGCTCCCACCATAGAAGCCGGCCGAAGGATAGTGGGTGGCTTGTCTGAATGGATGGATCCCAAAGGCTTATAGAAAGGCTTGATAGAGAACAGCCTGGGTGTGCTTTGGCCCTTGGCCACTGTCTGCCTAGAATTATCCATCTGCTGGAACTGTTTGCGCGCTGCAGAGAAATCTATCTGCTCTGTGACAATGGCCTCCTTTGGGTTTTCAGTCCCACCTGGACTGTCAGGAGAGGAAGCAGGGGTTGCACACAGCTGCAACAGCTGCTGCTGCTGCTGCAATTGCTGCTGTTGCAACTGCTGCTGTAGCTGCAGCTGCTCCTGCTGTGCCCTCTTCTCCTTGCGCTCCTTGTACTTTTTGTGTGACTCCAGATGTTCCTCGTCCAGCTGTTCCTCGAGGGTTTTTTCCTGGGGAGGATTCCACCATTTTGCAGCAATGCCAGGGTTCTTCTTCACAGCCTGGCTCCGGATGAGCTCTCTCCGCTCCTTCTCTAGCTCCAGCATCTCCTCCGAGGGTCTGACTTTCCGGACACAGAACTGCTCCTTCTCATGCTCATCTTCCTCAAAGAGCTTGGAGGGTTTCTTGTCCTCGTGGAAAGCACGCAGCTCAAACTTAGCCTCCTTCTTCAGCGTGGTGAGTGTGAGCTCCCCATCTCGGGAGGAGCAGCGGGAGCTGGTAGAAGAGCAGGGGCTGGCAGGGGCCTGCAGATTGTTGCCCAGCACATCCTGGGATTGGTCTGGTGTGTGACCATTTGCTTGTTCAGCCTCTGCCATGGTGTCTGAAGGGCTTCTACTGAGCTCAATGTGAGGAGGAGCTGGCTTGCCAGTCGCTCCCTCTGTGGGCTCGGGCTGGGTAGCTCCGTGAGCAGGAGGGTCTAGGCTGCCCACTAGGATCAATGCACCAGGCTCTGGGGAAGAGGTTCCGTTGTAAGTTCCATCCACTGCAGAATCACAGCAGTTGGCCTCCAGCACCTCATCTAGATATTGGATCTCTTTGGCCACATCATTCTCCAGGGACTCATGGTGATCCAGGATGAGGCCATTGTGTGAGGGTGAATAGAAAGGAGAGGAGCGGTCTGTGGAATGGGGGGTAGAGGCGACTCCAGAAACACTTTTACATTCTGTAACAGACACCTCAATTTCCATGTTTCTGTGATCTGGAGGAGGAGAGCTGGTGGCGGGTGCCAGGTACTGGGCACTGCAGTTGTCTCTCAGGTTCTTTAGCTGGATATCATCCTCGGAAAGCTGGGGAGGCTTCTGGAGTAAAGAGAAAACAAAAGCCAGGTTACATGGTACATCTCTCATGGAGGTCGACACTGAGAAATTCACTCACAACTAACAGGAAGAAAATCTGGAGACAAAAAAAAGGTCATTCAATGGGCCAGGAGTTTGGCCTAGTGGGAGAGTGCTTGCCTGGCAGGCATGAAGACCTGGGTTCAATTCATCAGTATCACCTACATAGAAAAGTGGTTTTTCAAGTGGTAGAGCTCTAGCCTTGAGAAGATCCAAAGACAGTGCTCAGGCCTGAGTTCAAGCCCAGGATTGGCCAAAAAAAAAAAGTCATTCTTAGTGTGTGTGTGTGTGTGTGTGTGTGTGTGCACGCGCGCGCTGCACACGTGCGCTCACCCAACGGTACTAGGGCTTGAATTCCAGGCTCAGTATACTGGGGCGGGGGGGGGGGGGGGTCGTTGTGGGGCTTGCACTCTGGACCTAGGCACCATCCCTACTATTCAGCTTAAGGTTAGCACTTTACCACTTGACCTAGAGAACTCCGGTTTTCTGGTGGTTAAGTGGAAATAAGAGTCTCATAGACTTTCATGCCCGGGCTGGCTCTGAACTATGATCCCTAGATCTCAGATCTCAGTCTCCTGAGTAGCTAGGGTTACATGAGTGTGCCACCAGCGCCTGCCCTGACTTTTTTTTTTTTTTTGCCAGTCTTGGTGCCTGAACTCAGAGCCTGTGCACTGTTCCTGAGCTGCTTTTGCTCAAGGCTAGAGTTCTACCGCTTAAGCCACAGCGCTATTTCAGGCTTTTTCTAAGCATGTGGTACTGAGGAATCAAACCCAGGTCTTAATGGCTAGGCAAGCACTCTCCACTAGGCCAAACTCCTGCCCCTCCCCCCTTTTTTAAAATGTAGGTCATGGGGCTTGACCTCTGGGCTTGGGTGAGGTCCATGAGCTCTTCAGCTCAAGGCTAGTGCCTTACCCCTAGGAATGGGCACTGTCACTGAGCTCTTCAGCTCAAGACTACCGCCCTACCCCTGAGCCACAGCCCCTCTTCCCATTTTCTAGTGATTAATTGGAGACTGTCCCATGTTTTAAAATATGGCTTTTAAAAAATTAGGATAACAGTAATCCATTGGTCCTAGGAGCCAAAAGTTTGGTGCAATTCCAAACAAAAGTAATAAATTTATTCTCATTGTCAAACTATCTGTATTTGTAATTCTAACTAAGCCTTTACTCACATCCTTTATTTATCAACCAAACCACCAACACCCCAAGCATGTAATGACAGCCATTAAATGAGCATTCTTCATAAGCCTAATCCCACTAATTATATCCATCAAGAGCAGCAAAGAAATAATTATCCTAAACTGACACTGAATTTACAATTAGCTTTAAATTAGACTTTTTCTCTGTTACATTTATTCCAATTTCTTGATCTATTATAGACTTCTTAAAATGATACATGCATCAAGACCCAAACATCCATCAATTCATAAACTACCTGACCCTATTCCTAATCACAATACTACCTTTAGTAACTGCCAACACACTATTCTAGCTATTCATTGGCTGAGAAGGAGTAGGAATTATATCTTTCCTATTAACTGGCTGATGAGATGGAGGAATAGATGCTCACATAGCAGCTCTACAAGGTATTATTTACAACCGGATCGGAGATAGCAGCTTTGTTACTGCAATAGCATGATTTTACCAAAATATTAACTCATGGGAATTTCACCACATGTTAATGTGTTTTAAAGGCCTCTTGTAGCCAGATTCCAGTGACTCACATCTATTCAGGAGGCTGAGATCTGAAGACCTCAGTTCAAAGACAGCTAGGCAACTCTTCGACTCCAACTAAACCAGCAAAAGCCCTCAGGGCAGCTGTTGCTGAAGTGGTAAATTGTCAATTTAGGCTAAAGGACAGAGCGCAGGCCTGGGTTCTATCTCCAGTGATGATACACACACACACACACACACACACACACACACACACACACACACTCCAGAACAGTTGGAGAGCAAAACGAGGGCAATGTAATACTAAATAAAGCTAGAAGGTAAAGTACTTCATTTATTCGCCAATCCATTTATTAAACATGCTAGAAGCTTATTAAGCAGAGCCATGATAGACAGCAGTGCCTAGGCCAGACTCCAGAGAATTTGTAGAGAATCCCTTCTGTCCCTACATGGCTGGTTTAAAGCAACCAATGCTTATTGCTACCTCTGAAGAGCAAACCCAAACCCACCAAATTGGGTTCTGTGGGATCAAAGAAAATCAGTGCAAAGAAAAACCCGGGTTCTCGGGGGAGGGAGGATCTGTGGATAATCTGCCTACCTGGGCCAGCCCTCCACATGGAGCCCTAATAGCACAGTACAGGAGAACCTGCCCGGCCGCCACAGGTGTCCAGAATAGCTAACAGCTAGTTAGGGTGTCTACAGTTTTCTTGGAAACATTTGGACAGACTATAGAAGCTATGTGTTTCTGAAATTAGTTTAAATTATATTCTAGGGGCGGGCAGACGGCCAACTAAACTAGAAACTTGTCCTCAGAGAGTGGTTAGCTAAGGTGTCATCAGAAAGCCCACACGCCACAGATAGTATTCTGTAGTGCTTCAATTCCCGGTTAACTCCTACAGACCCCTGAAGCTTTGCTGATGGGCAAACTTGAAGTGAGAAATGGGTATTCTTGGGTGAAATTAGCACCTTGTCAATTAGCAATAGTGAGTGACAGAATTGGGTGAGCTTGGGGGTATTCACATGTGTGGATTAGAGGTCTTCCCCACACCAGGCTTGCACAGGACAGGCTAGGGTTTGGGAATGAACAGTTCTATTTCCCAAGGACTTGCAGGGTGGAGTAGAAGCTTCCAGACCCTTAGAATTCTGGGACCTCTATAGGAACATCAGACAATGATGTTATATGTATTGTTACAAATGTCAGAGCAAAAGTTAATGTACAGCTTAAGAAGCCAGGGTCTTCTTTCTTACTTAAATGATGTAGAAAATGTAAATTATAAAATGGTTGATACAAATGTATATTTCTGTTAAGCACTTTTACACTGAGCTGTAAACAACCAACATTAAATTCTTTCTGGGAATACTTTGAATTTCTTTTTCTTTCTTTCTTTCTTTCTTTTTTTTTTTTTTTTTGACCAGTCCTGGGCCTTGAACTCTGGCCCTGAGCACTGTCCTTGGATTTTCTCAAGACTAAAGCTCTACCAGTTGAGCCACAGCACTATTTCCAGTTTTTTTCTATATATGTGGTACCATGGAATCGAACCTGGGTCTTCGTGCATGCTAAGCTACCACTCTTATCACTAGGCCCAACTCCTGGCCCACTACTTTGAATTTCTTTTGGGGAAAGAACAGAACATAACATTTAAGTTGATGTTTAAGAAGAAAAGCAAAGAACATGAAAAGATTAAAGAAATTAAAAAACTCAAGAAGACATAAAGTCAGCTTCTTGGATACCTCTCATTTCTCTCTTTCCCCATGATAGCAACATTTAAGAAGGTGAATTTTAGGTGAAGTTACACATGACTAGGGACCCTATTTGCTGCTAAAGCAAATAGTTCATCAAATGCCCTTAATTAGTTAATTCCTGGGGTTGGCGAATCAAGAGCCTCCCCCTGGGGTGGAGTTTAGTGTATAGCATTTGCCTACCACATGAGAAATCCCAGATTTCATTCTCAGCACCACAAACAAAAAATACCCCAACAGGGACTCTCATCACATAGCCAATACAGGCGGGACACACTGAGTATGAAAGATTTAACCACCCACATAAATGTCTGAGCCAACAAGGCAATGCAGCAAACCTCTCCTGACAGTACAAGGTGCATGCCCCAATGTAATTGCTGAAATCTTTCTAATCATTCTACAGTATATGCACGTGTGTATTCTAAGCAACCACAATAAATCAGGGTCCCTCCATTATATGGCACAGGTAGGGATATTACTGCAGTTTTTAAACCTTCAGAGTAAGGGATTAGACAAATATTGGGATTAAAATTAAGAACTGTGCTACTTTCTAGCCCTATGTAATGTGAAAGAGAAGTCCCTCTTTGTCCAAAAGGATTCCCAACTATAAGAGGTTTGCAGAGTGACAGGAGCACCTTGAGAAGAATGAATGGGCTGAAAGAATATTTGGGCTTCAGGATTTTGGTTTATCATTATTATTTTACTCTCTCAAATAAATCTCCACAGGTGAGATGACACTTGAATTTGCTTTTTAAAAGTCGACGATGTGACATCTGATCTCCTACAGACTCAGTCTGCCTCTTCCTTTGTGATCAATCTACCTATCAGGAACTCCGGGCTAAATATATGACTTGTGCAGATAGCGGTGAGGCCCAGAACAGAACTGGGGGCTCTGTACCTTCCCTATCAAGAGATGAAATATGAAGATTCCTATGGCTTGGTATAGGAAAGGCCTGCTTCTCACTACCAATACCAGTCAATAGCAAGGTGAGATTCTAGAACCCTGTTTTGTTTACACTAAAAACAAACAAAACAAAATCACATTGGTGTCCTGATTTGTGCCCAGCTGATCAATGTGCTCTTGAAGGAAGCGCATTTCCCTAAATGGCAAGTCTGACAGGAGGTGGTGTTCTTCACCTCAATAACAAATGGAAGCTGAAGTTCCTACCCATTCCTAATGCCTGCTCATTTTACAGCACCTCCTCCTTCTGCATGTGAGGCCCAGTGACAGCCTCCTGCCCATGACAACCTCTGGGGCTCCTAACCTAAAATGCAGAGTGACCCAAATTACTCCGGCACCAAGAGTGCACTGCACAGCCAGGTTTTTCAGCTTCAAATAACCCCGATTACTTCCTACTGAAGCCATGACATTTAAATTTGGAAAGGCTTTTCCCCAGGTAATAAGTGACCTGAACCTTTAATCCACTTATTTTTAAAATCCATAAAAAAAAAAGAACACTCAATCTTGGCCTAGGAACAGAGGCATGGCTGTAAAACACTTTCTCATGAGTTGGAAAATCAAAGATTTATCACTGCTTCCCCTTCTTACTTTGCTTCCCTTTTGTAATTAAGGTGTTTCGTAGGTAGAGCTATACTGCACAGAACTTGTTTTTTCTGGCCATGCATAGCTGTCTCCAGGGTTCTCCTTCCATCGCAGGGCCCACGGGAGGAAGCACTGCAAACCTGACTGCAGCTGATGTGGCATAGCTGATGCTGCACATCCTCAGATTCAGAGGAACCAGACAGAGCAACCGCCTGGAGAGTCTGGAGAACTCACTCTCCAGCACGAGCCCAAGCACGGTCCTGCAATACTGCCTTCAACTCACACACACATAGCCTGACACCTTGGCCTGTCCTCAGAGCTCAGAGGTGATGGCCACGCCCCAGTCAAGAGCTCACATGAAAACCACACACGGCCCAAGGTGAAGGTAGCTATGTTGGCTGCTGGGTGAAGAAAGAGTTTGTTGCCTCAACTGTATGAAGTGAGGCACGCTGAAGGGTATGAAAGCTGGGCCCAGTTCCTGAACAGGGGGGGCGGCAATTCCTAGGACACCCCCTGCCCAAGAAGGTAGACTAGAGAAGGGGCTGGGGCTCTAGATAGCTAGGTCCCCCCACCCCTGAAGTCACAGAACACCCAGCATCTTCCTTTAGGTTCTGCTGGATGGTCAGGAGACTGCGGGGAAGACACATGGAAGAGGCTATAATCTGGGCTACATTCCAGGTCTAGACAGCCTTTCCTCTTCCTCCCCCCAGCATGGCTGCTTCCTGAAAGGAGAACTAGGGGTCTGTGTTGACTGTGGGAAACAAGGCAACTGCCCTCCCCACCGCCCACCCCCTCATCCTCAGCCAGAGCCACCCCCCTCCATGAAGGCAGGCAGGCTGCCAGACTTCAGACCCCAAGCCTTCCTGGGCTTATCTAAATTTAAACCAGGCAGGCTCCGGTCAATGCTATGACCCCTGGAAGGGGTGAGTGTTAACAATGCCTGGGTGTCTCTCCCACAGACAGGAAGCCATGACAGCCCAACATGAACAGGGGAGGTCTACACTTCATAGCCCAAAGACCAAGAGGCAATGGGCTAAGCCTCTAGCTTAGCTCAGAAGAAAGCTAAAAGCACTATGGGAATCCCTGTATTAGGAAGGAGTGGCGAATGTGTGAGTGTGAGTGTGTGTGTGTGTGTGTGTGTGTGTGTGTGTGTGTGTGTGTACTATGTCTCAGCTCACGCTCCTGTGAAGGATAGTCATCAATCAGCTTTTGAGGTATCACTACACTACAGCCTGTTATATTAACAGGAACCCCTCACATACCCCCTCCCCCAAGTCCCGCTGGAAAGCTACCAGCACACGTGTCGGCTGCCCATCTGGAAGACGTTAAGGTGCCATTTGATTAACACATTTACAGCTTGGGCTTTCTGTGAGAGAAACTGGAGATGTGTGGTGGGGGACGGATAGGGTGAGGGTGGAAAGAAGGGAAGGAAGGAAGCCTCTGCTGGAATAGCTGGTTAAAGGGCTGTTTGTTTTCATCCCTTAGTGACCCACTGCAAAAAAGGACGAACCACTGGGAGCTTCCAGTTCCTCTGAATGAGGGGATAATGGGAGGAGGCAACAAACCTGTGGTCCCCCAGTGTGTGGCTAGCAGGGCCCTGGCTAGCTAGAAAGCTGGGCTTTTCACAAAGGTCTCTTTCATTGAGACTACTTAGAGTAAAGTCCCAGGCCTGAAATAAACTGAGGTCAAGGCCACAAAGGGAACTCTGGCCCCTGGGGTTTGAAATGTCTAGAGTAATGGAGTCTGATGAAAGCAAACACATGTGCCCAGCTCTAATGTGGCTTTATAACTTAGGGCAGCCCACTTGCTTTTACAATAGCTCAGGATCTTGAGTTCATGTTGAGTCAACCTGTGATGATGGTAGAACACACACAAACAACTGGGTAACCCTATGGACCCCTAGAAGCCACTAGGTTGAGGCAGAGCCCAGAGGAAAGAGAAAACAGGAGCAAAGTGTGAGGCTAGCTTCTGAGCACATAAACAGGGATGATTCTATATGTCAGAAAAGAACCAATGTATAGCTCTTGCGATCTCAGTGGGAATTCCAAGCTAGGAAGCATCTCACATTATCCTCAGGACCTCGAGTTCTGGGGGTGAATGAAGAGTGGCAAAACATGGAAACAGACCAGTTGTAGATCTCATCAGCAAGTCTACTGAGCAAATACAAGATGGTGGCTAAAAAAGCAAGTCCCAGCATCACTTAGGTACTAGAAAAGTCCCAAGGCCTCTCTCCTGATTGTCTTCAAAGTAATTCAAACAGCAGATGTCTCAGGTAGCATAGTACAGCCTGGGGTGGGGCTTCCTGTCTTCTAGCTGGCAAGTTAGGAGATTTGCCAAAAAGAAAAGAAAGTTTGGAGGAGGAGGAAAAAAGAGGAGGAGAAGCAGGAGGAGGAGAAGAATCAGAAGGAGAATGAGAAAAATCATCTATCTGAGCTTAGCAGCCCACATTCCAACAGGTAAGCCTCCAGCACCCATCACACCAGACTCAGAATCTCTTTCCTCCCTACTAAGCTCAGCCTGAACAACAACAACAACAACAACAACAACAACAACAAATAATTCTCTCCTTGCAGATTAGAAAGGACAATCAGTAAGTCCGCAGATGCAACTTACCCTACTCCTACCCAGAGAGTTTGCCTCAAAGGTCCTCAGCCAGAATCGCTTCTTTCCCCAGACAGATCCAGTGTGTGCACTGGCGAGAACTGCACAAATTCCTTCCGATCCTCCGACTGAGGACTGTGATGTCACGACAGGCCCTCCCCCTGCTCCCTAAAAGGCCATTCAAACCAACAAGGACTTTAACCCCCTTCCAGGAGGCCTGGCCCCTCCCTAGCTGGCTAGGCCTGGGAGGGCAGTGACTGAGACAGCTGGGGCTGCCTTTGCTCAGGCTCAGGATTGAGCGGGGGGGGGGGGGGGGGGGGGGGGGGGAAGCCAGATGAATTTCTGTATAAACCCATGTCCTCTTCTGGGAAATTTGGAGACAGGTTTTCTAGGACACATAGGGAATTAATATCCCACTGACAGAGAGGCTACCACCAAAAAACCCCACAAAAAACCCACCCAAACCTGAAAGATCCTGGAAGCGTATCTGATTAAACAGACTTCCATTCCAACTTGGAGAAAAGACAGTTAATATTATCTTATGGCAATCCATTGCTTTCTTTGTAGAAATACATATTTATATAGTTGAGGGTCAGATAGTAGCCAACTTTTTATTTTACTCCATATTATCTCAAAAGCATCTTTATGTGATTTAATTAGATGACGAATGTACAACGTTATTTTTTGTGCGTGTTGGTCCCAGAGTTTGAGTTTAGGGCCTGAACACTTTACCTGAGCTTTCTGCTCAAGGCTAGCACTCTACCAGTTGATCCACTTTGGGCTTTTTGGGTGCTAAAAGATAAGAGTTTCAGTTCTGTGCTAGCTCATGCCTACAGTTCTAGCTACTCAAGAGGCTGAGATCTGAGTATCACAGTTTGAAGCCAGCCAGGTCAGAAAAATCCTGAGACTATTATCTCCAATTAAGCATGCAAAATTTGGAAGTGGAGCTATGACTCAAAGTGGTAAAGGGCTAGCTTTAAGCAAGAGTTCAGGACTGGAGGTTCAACCCTTAAAATCTATGAAAGAGAAAGAGGAGGGGGATAGGGAGGGAAGGAAGAAGAGGGAGGGAAGGAGGGAGGGAGGGAGGGAAGGGAGACAGAGGGATTGATTCAAGGACTTTCCTGCCCAGACTGGCTTCAAACCCCAGTTTCCCAAACCTCACATCCCAGCTTCCAGTGTAGCTAGGATCCTAGGTATTAGGTATGAGCCACAGGTGCCTAGCCTGAACAATGTATTTTAAATGGTTACATGACGAGCCATGCCAATGCGGGCATTGAATCTGAAGCTGGACATCTAGATGGCTCCACATCACTCTGCTACTTATCCGTCAGTAGCCTTGGTTGGCCAAGAACACACATAAGCCATTGCTTTCATTTAAGGCATGAGTGTCACACATGTAATCCTGCCCAGCTTATTCCCTCCCAATCTGATCCCAGAACTATGAACTATATGTGGAGATTCATGGCTCTGGTTGAGTAGGAAGTCAGTCAAAATTTCAGGCTAATTCACCATGATGTCTTCACTTTGAGCCATGGGCATCTGGCAAAGTTTTCATTTTCTAGTAAGACCCTAAATAATGACCTAATTAAGGTAACAAGATTGGATTTATAGTAAACTGCTCAGGCCAGATCACAAACACTGCAGGGGTGGGCCTGGAGCCTGAGGACAGCTGGCTTGGGTGAGTGTGGGAACAATCTGATCTAATCAAGGGGAGCCTAAATGGCACATCTCAGCAGGAACCCCCATGGTCTGCAAGTTGGCCAACAGGCAGACATGCCAGGACCCTCCTGAACACACGGGTCAAAGGAACAACCAGAGAAGGTATGTTTGTGAGGTGGTATTTCATCCTTTATTATTTTATTTTGAGACTGATTTTCAGCTTGTAGAGCTGGCTGGCCTGGACCTTGCTGTATAGCCCAGGCTGAACTCAGAACTTTCAATCCTGATGTGTCAAGTGCTGGGATTACAGTCTGTGCTGCCACGCCTGGGCAAAGGGGGCTTCTTTTGAAGAGGAAACTAAAAGTGCATTTCACAAATACTGACAACATCCAAATGACATTTTTCCTACGTTGCAATTGATTTACAAGTTTTTTCAATGACTGTTCTAGTGTTAGCAAGTTACCAGGGAGCTCTGGGACACTGACTCTTATGTGGCACTTTGGAATATCTGGAATGTTCTCCTCTGCAGCCAAAGGCATCTTAAGATGCCACTTAGCTATCTAATGTAAAATGAGGTGAGGAAATCACAACACTGCTCTGCTTAAGCATGAAGAACAACAGGCATATTCCTGTGGTACTAGCTACTCCAGAGGCTGAGGCTTGCTGACCAACACCCCATCTGATGATAGTAGAGTCTCCAGACGGAAAGAGTCAGAGGGGAATCTGACAGTCACCACAACCATGGCTCCCCTTTATCCATTATCACCTCCTTTATGTGTGGTGGTTCCTGGGTTTTGAACATAGGCCCTTAGAGACAGAGCCACATCCTTTATACTTTTAGTGATTTTTTTCATTTATTATCTTGCATTTCTTTGCTCCAGACAAGCCTCAGACTGTATTCTTCTTACCTATCTATGCCTTTCCATATGGCTGGAATAACACACATGTACTACAACATCTATCTTATTAGGATGGAGTTGTGCTAATTTTTTGGTTCAAATGGCCTTAAAGTACAATCTTCCTGATAACTAGAATTATAGGCATGAGCCACCAGAGCCAGCCCTAAATTGTGCATATAATAAGTTGCCCATTCCCAGAAATGTTGTGAAATACTCTGTGAGTAACCAGATTCCTCTCTGGGAGTCAAATGACACAGAATTTCATGAACTATGTCACAGACAAGATTATATCACCAGAAACCCCCTAATGAGTTTCTCAACTTCTGATCAGCCCAGTAGAAAGGGAAGAAAAATGAAAAGTGAACTCCAAGTTTCTTTCACACACACACACACACACACACACACACACACACACACACACACACACACCAGATTTAGTAAACCCCAAATATTATATTCAAAACGTTCCTCAAACTTTTTGGAAAGCCTTTAAAAAATTACTCTAGTTCACTGAATCCTGTGTGTGTGTGTGTGTGTGTGTGTGTGTGTGTGTGTGTGTGTGTGTGTGTGTGTGTGTGTGCGCGCGCACTATTGCTTGGACTCAGGGACTCTCACATGGCTTTTTCCCTCAAGGCTGGCACTCTACTACTTGAACCACATCTCCACTTTCTGCTTCTTGCAGGTTAACTGGAGATAAGATTCTCATGGACTTTCTTATCCAGGCTGGCTTTGAACCATGATCCTCAGATCTCAGACTCCTGAGTAGCCAGAATTATAGGCTCTAAATCAAATCTTCTATAAGCAAAACCACCAGGGCTTTTTGTGACTGATGTTCAGAGTGAATGTGCACACAGGTATCCCGGAACCTAGGACCTTAAAGTGAAGATCTTATCATTGGTCCCCAGTTCCAAGCCTATGGGCAGGGCCTGAGGGCTCTGAGGTCAGCCAGGAGGCTCAGATTGAATGAAGCAAGGAAATGGAGCAGGCAGGAAGTGTTAACATGGCAAACTTCTGCTTCTCCAGCATTCACAATTTCAGAAGGGGGGGAAATCAAGGTGTCAGTTAAGTGAAACGCCTGGTGCCTTCTAACATTTTAATAAATGGATCTTCCACACCCAATGGGAAAAGTTTCCTCTTACTCACTCTTTACTCACTCAGGAAACTGGTGGAAGGTTCTAGAAAGTTCATGACCACCATGGACATAAGCATTGCTATGCATTGTTGCTCACTCTGAATGCAGAACAGCCTCTGATCAAGTTACTTCAAAAGCACAAAGTATGTGTGAAGTTAGATTGTGCCGTAAACAGATGTAGGGTCTAACATATTCCAATATGCGCTGGCAGAAAACAAAAATCCCTGGAAAGTCCAGATGTACATCTGAGGGTGCTAATCCAAGACACTGAGTAGGGGATTGGGATCAGGACTGGCACTTAAGGACAGGACTTGGCACACTGCCTTGGAGCAAATAAAGAAGCTTCAAGCCAGGCTCACAAGATTTGGAGTCTAGTACTTGAGGTATACTAGCAATTCAAACAAACAAACTCCCCCCCCCCCCCAAAAAAGAACACTATGCACTGATGGCTCCTGCCTATAATCCTAGCTACTGAGAGGCTGTGATCTGAGGATTACGGTTCGAAGCCAGTCCAAGCAGGAAAGTCTGTAAGACCCTTATTTCCAATTAACTACCAGAAAACCGGAAATGGTGCTGTGGCTTAAAGTGGTAGACCATTAGCTTGGAGCAAAAAAGCTCGGGGACAGTGCCCAGGCCCTGAGTTCAAGCCTTACAACCACCACCACCTACAATAACAACAACAAAAGACCTGGACCTGACACAAGTTCTGATCTCAGGTTTGCCCCAGGCCTGAAGGAGAGGAACTTTACCTCTCTTGAGTTCACCCAGGCTAAGTCTGCCAGACCACATACTGGGAAGAAGGACACTCGACCTAGTCACCTGCTTCTGTCCACTGCTTTTGTGCTTCTTCTGAATGCCCGGAAGGAAGCTCTGCTCAGCAATTTCTCTATCCACAGAGGGGATGCATGGTCAACACAGGCACAGCGGCACGGTGCACAGTGAAGTCATGGGAAAGTCACACAGAAAAGCTTGGGTTCTTTCTCCTTTCCCTTCATGGTAGCACAATCTGGCCCCAATCTACTCCAGTTTCTCAGCCACTGCTCTGCCAGGCTGCAACATCCCAGAAAACTACTAAGGCTGAGAGCTAGTAAGACATGTGGAAAGGGGATCAAGTCTGAAAAGCAGCATCAAGTAAAGGGTTTCCTCCACGCCCTGCTTCCTCCTGCTTACCCTCCCAGGCCCCTTTGATCTGGAGCCACCTCATGTTGTTTTACTGTTTTTCTCTTAGATTCAAACTCTGATCCACTTTCCTATGTGTGGTAAGGTGATGATGATCCAGTGGGAAGGATATGAGCCCCAAAAAAGAGGTCAAAGTTGGGGCCTTCTGGTGTTACCAGTTGACTGTGTGAAGCTTATATGAGCAATTTTCTCCTCTGAGACTTGGG
The DNA here is from genome assembly GCF_031878675.1 of Megascapheus bottae. Taxonomy (NCBI): domain Eukaryota; kingdom Metazoa; phylum Chordata; class Mammalia; order Rodentia; family Geomyidae; genus Megascapheus; species Megascapheus bottae. The sequence goes on along the minus strand of NC_143511.1, from coordinate 71,253,599 downwards.
TGTTGCTTCTGTTCAATGGGTAGAATAATTACTGCTATGGGTTTACATGTGTCCCCAATTTTATTTACATTTTTTTTTGATGGTTAACTGGAGATAAGAGTCTCATGGACTTTCTTGCCTGAGCTAGCTTCAAACTAGGATCCTCAGAGCTCAGTCTTTTGAGTGGATAGAATTATAGGCATAAGCTATCAATGTCCAGTGAGACAGATGACTGCATTTTCTTTCCCTGGTTGGTTGTGGGGCTTGAATTCTGGGCCTATGTGCTGCCCTGATCTCTTCAGCTAACGGATAGCAGTCTACCACTTTGAGACATAGTGCCAGGTTTTCTGATGGTTGACTGGAGATAAGAATCTCAGGGTGCTAGGTGTAGTAGCTCATGCCTGTAATACTAGCTACTCAGGAGGCTGAGACTTGACAATCGTTGTTCAAAGCCAGCCTGGGCACTAAAGTCAGTGATACTCTTATCTCCAATTAACCACCAGAAAACCAGAAATGGTGCTGTAGCTCAAGAGCAGTAGCCATAAGCTGAACTGCTCAGGGACAGTGTCTAGGCCCAGAGTTCAAGCCCCACGACTGACAAAATAAAATAAATGGACTTTTATGTCCAGGCTGGCTTTGAACTGCGATCCTCAGATCACAGCCTCCTGAGTAGTCAGGATTACAGGTGTGGGCCACCCCTGCCCAGCTAGATGACTGTATTCTTAAGAGGCTCCTATGACTCTCTATGTGCTTTCTGCCTTAGCTTTGCAGGCAACAGAAACGACAGGAAGGATAACGATCATTAACTGGACACCTACAATGTGCAGGCGTTTTACTATTATCCCAAGATATGCTTATCTCCATAAACCCTCAGGACAGCTCTGTGGATCCCTGTCTTGCAGATGACACCACTGTAGCACATAACTTAAGAATGTGACCAGTTTATGTCTACAGACAGGTAAATGTGGCAGAGTTGAGATCGAAACCCTAGCCTGTCCAGTTCTCTGAGGCTCCCAGAAAGAAAGCACATCATGACATCTTTTTTGCCTTCCCACAAAACGCGGCATGCCTTGGCTTGCTCATCTAAGAATGTACTTAGAGCTCTTAGCAGCATCTCAGCTAAGTGGAGAGAAATTTTGTTTTTAAAGCGGGGCCAGCCATCCATCCCTCCTTAAGATGCCTGGATTTCCTTTTCTCTACACCACTAGCTGAGCCACTGAGTGAGTGAGTGAATGAATGAGTGAATTCTCCCCCGCTGAGTTGCTCCAAATCTCTAGATGGGGTTAAAGCCACTCCCAAGAATGTGTTTCTCTTCTACACAGGTTCCAACACAATACAAGGGAGCCCCCAACAGCCAGTCCATTCCGGACATGGGCCTGTCCCTAAACAAGGTGGGGGATCTAAGCACAGGAAACCACAGGGGAAGGAGAGAGAGGAGACTTCAATATCTCTGGAACACTACTAGCAAACATCTCAAGCTGTGAGGTGGTGAGGTGGTCAATAGGACGGAAAAGCTGATTGGAGCCAAAAGGTTGCTTTGATGTACTGATGACCTCTAACTTACAATGCCTCCATTAAGAATTGTTTTTAGCCTTTTGATGGTATGAAAGTGACAGGGTAGGAAGTCTACTTTGAATTTTAATCCCCCCACCCAGCCCCTCCATCACCATTTTGCTCTGCTTTTAGAAAATCAACTGTTTGAATATTCTACCTATAAGCCATGTCCTGTGGGCTTATTTCACTCAGATCCCCAGATTCCTCTATATTTTCACTCATGACAGGAATCCCTTAATTTTTAAGGCTGTATAGTATCTTATTCGTATCTGTTTTTCCTATTGTGAATAATGCTACAGAGAGTATTCCAGTGTATGTAGTTCTTCCAATGTTCAGATTTCAGTTCCTTTGGGTATATATTCAGAAATGGGAATTCTGGATGGTATAATGGTTCCATTTTTCACTTTTTTTGAGTTGGATTATGAAATAAACAAAACCAACTCCTGAGCATGGAAGGCTTGCTTGAGGCACTTTTCTTTTTTTTGTTTTTTTGTTTGTTTTGTTTTTTGCCAGTCCTAGGGACTGAACTCAGGGGCCTGAGCACTATCCTTGGACTTTCACTCAAGGTTAGTGCTCTACCACTTGAGCCACAGCACCAGTTCTGGCTTTTCTATATATGTGGTACCGAGGAATCGAGCCCTGGGCTTTGTGCATGCTAGGCAAGCACTCTACCACTAGGCCAAACTCCCGGCCCCTTGAGGCACTTTTCAAGCCTGACCTACTTCCTAGAGTCTGGCTCCTCACTGGACCCTTCATCTCTGCCACTCTTTCCCTTCTCTCTCTGGAGCAAATTCATCTCAGCTCCCATGTTAAGCCCATTCCCGTGACTCAAGTCAGTAGTGTCTACTCAGTTATCCTTGACTTGAGATCCTGCTAGGTGATTTATTACCTGTGATCCCGAGGGGCAAAGTTTTCTTTGGGGAAATCTCCTATCAGTGGCTATGGGTCAGGAGTTATCTTGGGTACTGTGGCCCTTTCCCCCAAGGGACTAAGGAGGTCACCAGGAAGCTTTTGTGTTTCCGTAGGGCTTTAATATCTCAGTCTGAAAGCTGACCTCTAACCCCCTCAAGGTTTCTGAAGTTTAAATAACATGCTTCCCCATGGCCCTAAATTTTCCCTTCAAATTACAAGCTTATTATTAAAAGTACTAAGTGGTATGTATGATTTTTCAACTACACACACACACACACACACACACACACACACACACCTCTATTCTAAAATTTTCTCCTACCTTCAAATTCTGAAGTCTGTCAATGGTTTGTTCGCTCAGGGGAAAAAAGCAAAATGATTTAGGGGTGTAATTTTTTACATACCTTTTTAAACCGTGGTATTCTTTATATATATACCATTTCAACTACTTTGAATGTATAATGCCCTGGTATTAATTCCAGTTACAGTGTTGTGTGATCATCAGCACAATCTCCAAAACATGCACATTATCCCAAACTCATTAAGTAATATGGGTCATGATTTCTAGAACATTCTACAAAATTAATTAGAACACAAATCTAGGTAAATGGATTAGATCTTATAGCAAACATTGTTGGGGGGGAAGTAAAGAATAACTTCAGTGAACTACTGTAGAGGAATAACTACTTTCTAACTTTTGGCATTTAACACCCATTTATCACTTTTATAAAGTATGTGAAAAGTGAAAAAAAAAACTTAATTTGCAAATCTCCAAGCATGACATTCCATTTTTCTCATCTACACTGTACTTAAATAAAAACATTAATATCACTAATATCATTAATATTGCATTAATGTATTACTTCTTAATTTAAAGGTAAAATGATTCACATTTTAAATTTTTTAATAACTCTTTTTTTTTTTTTTTTTTTGGCCAGTCCTGGTGACTGAACTCAAGGCCTGAGCACTGTCCTTGGGTTTTCCTCAAGGCTAGAACCTACCACTTGAGCCATAGCGCCACTTCCAGCTTTTTTCTATGTATGTGGTACCAAAGAATTGAACCCAGGTCTTGGTGCATGCTAGGCAAGCACTCTACCACTAGGCCAAACTCCTGGCCCCACATTTTAAATTTTTTATAAAGCTAGCAATGATACTATTATAATCAATCGTTCTTGATGAAATTATATGGTAACTTGTTTCAGGGATGTGAGGAGGAAACTATAAATCCCACCAAGATGGTCTCATAGAAAATCCATTTCTAAACTCACTTTTAAAGCAATGTAAATAACTGGTTTTGCTTCTTGGTCGTCTCTGCTTGGGTAAAGACTGTCTCCTCACAACACTCCACTCCAGATAGTCAGTGCTAATAACTCAGATAATCCCCTCACAGAAAAGTCCGTTTTCAGCTTAACCTTCTCTTGGGTTAATTGATGACAATCTTCCATTAGAAGCCCTGGCACTTCAAAGCATAGTTTCTAGAACAGAGCAAAACAGATGGCAGAGAGAGGGAAGCTCTTTAACCCTCAGGGCTAATTGCTGGAATTGAATGTTTCCTAATGGAGATAGCAGCTTTCAGGTGAATAAACAAGCCATTTGTTTGAGAACTGAAATGGTCATCTAATTTCAGAGCTGATGATGGATGCAGATGAACACATGCCATTGTGTATGTATACACACACCCACACCCACCCACCCACACACACACACACACACACACACACACACACACACACACACACACACACACAGAGCAATATAAGCCTTTGTCCTTCTGGTCTCCTGGCTGCTATTTCCCCTCCCTCCCCCGCCCTGGTCTTATTCTGGGATGGGCTGAGAGGTTGGCACACAATGCCATGTGCACTCTTGTCCAGCTGTATGGTCCTCCCATTTTGCTATCCAAAGCTGCACTGCCGAGCAACTCCCAGAACTTCAGGTCTCTTTCGTGCTCAGGTCTCAGAAACAGTTGTCTTCTGGGGAGGAATCAACCATGCTAACTGGGCCTCTGCTCAGAGAAAGCTAGCCTGATGGCCCGGGTTTTCCTACAGACATCTACTAAATCATGTTTGCTAAGAAAGACAATGCTCATCAGTACAATAGATACCTATCATACCAGCCCCGGTTGCGAGGCTGTATTGGGTAGATGCCTCTTACAATATAGTTGTTTATATATAAAGCACTGGGAAGCAGGCACTGATGGCTGAAGTCTGAGGTCTGAGAAATATGGTTTGAAGCCAACCCAGGTAGGAAAGTCCATGAGAATCTTGACTCCAATTATCTCCAATTACCTGCCCAAAGGCCAGAAGTAGAGCTACGATAAGGGGGAAAAGCTAATGAATGCTGAAGTCCTGAGTTCAAGGACTCAAGACCTGCATTCTCACAAAACAAATGTTAATAAATCAAAATTTTAAAATGGAAAGAAAAGGCTTTGAGAGCTTGCTCAGCAAAAGTGCCTACATAGCAAGGAGGAGATGCTGTGATCAAACCCCAGTACTGCAAAAACAAAACTTCCTTTAATAAAACAAAATTTAACTAGCTTGGGGAGCTGGCAAATCTAAAAGGACACTTGCTGTAAAGTGAATTCTTCCTGGATGTATATACCTGCTGATAAGTTTTCTATTCATCCATATTGAGACAGCAACAAGAGACAGAGATAAGAGATATGCCACGCCTCCAAAGTGTAGAAGAGTAAGATATAGCAGTATTTGGGTATCTCATTAGCTCTGTAGAATATAGTGATCAGGACCAAGTGTCAGTATCAATCTGATTTTATTGAAAATTCCTAATCGGTTTTTTAATTAATGCCATAGATACAGTCTGTGCACACACAAGTAAGAAGAGATCTTTAAATCAATATAGAGCTTATGTCAATGACAAAACCTGCTCAAAACTTTTTTTAGAAAACCATACAGGGGCACTGAAGTTAATTCTCAGACAGGATCAACCCAATTATTTACAGGAAATTGGGTGGTGGTGGAGCTGAAACAGGGTATTATTGTGTAAGCTAACCTCAGCTTCTTCCATCCTCCTATCTCAGCCTCCATTATTTGGATTACTGATCTGCACTCCCAGGTCCTAAAGCAACCCAGAATAAAGTGACAATGATACAAGCATATGGTGCCACAATGGACCCCTTAGCATGGACTCTTGGTATGACACAGGCAGCCAAAGTATTTATTATGCCACATCTTCTTTCTGTGGGTTCTGTTCTGGTATCATTAACCCAAAGGTGTTCCTCTAAGGCAACCCCAAAGGAAAACCCTGTACATTTTCATATTTAAGCCTCCATAAAATTCTTCTGAGAACTAAGTCATTGAAAGAGTCTGCTGGAATTTACTAGCTAGCAGTCATTGTAGTCTTGCTTCTGCTGTCAGCTTTGTTCTTTCTCTATACTATGGGGAGGCTTCATTGGATAGCACAGTATATAATCCAAGAAGTGGTGGCACTAATTTGAAAAGGTTTGTCAGTCTGCCAAATGAAATTTCTGGTTGGAGGGTTTAGGTTATGAAGATCAAGTCCCAAGACAGTTTCATGATGAACCAGACACACCTGCTTCTGTTTTACATTTTGGTAGTGCTGAGCAGCAGCCTTAGGAGATATCTGGGAACTCTTCATCATGACAATACACAAAGAAGCAAAACTTTAAGATCTGAAACATTCCAAGCAGGTGCACAAATCTCAGGGGAGTCCAGGCTTTGAGCACATTCCAACAAAGCAGAAGAATCAGTTTTTGAAATTGGTTTCATTCCACATCTGTGAGCTTTGGCAACTCCCTATCTCAGTTCTGCCTTCTTGGAATTCCTAAACTGGGTCAATGTGCTCATCCCAAATATTCAGGCTTCTTAACAGCAGCTACAAAGACCAACCTTCAGAACTTGATAAGATGAGGCTTATCAAAACTAGTTGTTTAGTGCTTATTTTCTAAATCACAGGAACACAAGCAGATTAATGGATAACTTCAGTGGTTTATAGACTGGGAATGCAGAGAGGCCAGAGCTACACTTAAGTTGGCTTCAAGTTAAGAAAGGAATCTTAAGCATCACTTCATCTGGAATAATTTCAACTTGAAACTTGGTTTGTCTGGTGATAAATATCTAAAAACCTCAACAAATCTTCTGAAGAGATTCCAGTTGGAGACTAGGTATAACTCAAAATATGACACTTTGCCCTTAGCAGGGGAAATATATCAGCTGGGCACAGTGGCTCACAACCTGTAGTCCTACTTACTCAGGAGGCTTAGATTTGAGGATCTTAGTTTTGAGACTCATATCTTCGATTAATGATGAAAAAGCCAGAAATGGAGCTATGTCTCAAGTGATAGTGCTAGCCTTGAGCACAAAAATTCAGGGATAATACTTAGACCCCAAGTTCAAACCTCAGAGAACAATGACTTATCACTAGTCAATAAGTATCATCCTTGGGATTGAAAGAACCACTGAGACCTCCCTTGGGCCTGGGAGAGAATAGACCACCCACCAGACAAAGGTCACTTGTTTATCCTGACCAGCCATCCTTCCCAAAATAAAGAATGAGATAATAATGGTCAAACAGGCCATACTTTGATTGGGACTGTTGAACAAATATACCACCTCTCTCCCTCTGACCCCAATTCTTTGTCTATAAAAGTGGAGCCGTGGCGTCAGTGGTAGGGCTTACATGGAAAAGGCTAAGGGAGAGCACAAGGCCCTGAGTTCAAGCTCCAGTACCAGCATAAAAGAAGAAGAAAAAAGATAAACTAGTTAGATCTGGTTGACCTTGCCAATAATTCCAATACTCACAGGAGGCTAAGTTCAAAGTCAACTTAGGCTACATAGTGCTAGCCTGCCTGAAAAGATAGAAATTGAAGTAAAGAACAAAAGGGAGGGAGAGAGGGAAAGAGAGAGGGAAAGAGGGAGGGAGAGAGGAAGGAGAGAGGGAAGGAGAGAGGGAGGGAGAGACGGAAGGAGAGAGGGAGGGAGAGAGGGAAGGAGAGAGGGAAGGAGAGAGAGAGAGACAGAGAGAGACAGAGAGACTCTGGGAACAAAGAACCACCTAGTTCTAAAAGTCTTGGTTTAAATGCGTATACCAAAGAAAAGCAAGATAGAGGACAGACAAAGAGATGGAAATTCTATTATTTGTAACGAATATCTGAAGGACCAGATTCATATACTGAAGCCAGAAAAGGAAGTGAAAAAGCTGACAAATTCCCATCCAATCTCATCAACCTCTGGATCTCTGGATCTTAATTTATAAGATTAGGAGACATTGGAGCAGTTAGTATATATTCCTTCTCCTTTGAAATGATGAAATGGCTAACAATTCTTCATGAGTGAGTAGAGACTGAAAAATGAAACAATACCCATTCTACACCCAGAAGCATGGTCTGAGGATTTGGAAGTGCTAGATGCCATGACCCTATTCATGCATCTTCCCAGCTCAGAAAGTATAAAGGCTACTATACACTCTATCCTATAAAGAATAGGAGTCAACATTGTGTCTTTAACTCTCATTTCCGGCCTGGGAAACAGGAAATGCCTCTTTTTCTTTTTTCTCCCTACTTTATTCTGTGATACTAAAATAAATCCTTGCTAAAAAGTCTCCTAAGACTTTTTGTGACACACCCATGAGATGTTTGTTTTCCGCATGATTGGATCTCAAGGACCAATGTTTTGTGTGGATTTGGGAAGAAAAAGCTGAGGGAAGGCCATATCTACCAGCTGATGAGAAAAGCAGAGTAAATCTCAACTACAAATAACTTTGGTGAGGCAACTTATTTATGCAACGTAGCATAAAAAGGTATTTTTCCTTAACATAAAAAGTCTAAGGGGAGGCCGGGAGTTTGGCCTAGTGGTAGAGTGCTTGCCTAGTATGCACAAAGACCCAGGTTCAATTCCTCAGTACTACATACATAGAAAAAAGCCAGAAGTGGTGCTGTGGCTCAAGTGGTATAACACTAGCCTTGAGAAAAATTCAAGGACAGTGCTCAGGCCCTGAGCCCAAGCCCAGGACTGGAAAAAAAGAAAAAGAAAAAGAAAAAAAAAAAGTCTAAGGGGAAAAAACCCCACCAAAACCCAGAAATACCAGACTTCATAACTGTCCTGTCATCTGACATCCTGCCCCTACCCCACTATTTCTAACCAGTAGTCTAGTGTCAAAAAAGGAATCCAGTATCTGCCTCATTATCCTGTGCTTGCAAGACACAGAAGTCTAGAGACTCTGAAATGATAATTCCCTGTGCTCATATAAACAGTGAAAGAATTTACTTTCGAATGTCTGATATTTTCTTCTTAAGAGTCTTTCTGAATCCAGTCCTGGAGATGACACAAACAACAACCCAATTTTTTTTTGAAGTTATGATTCTAATAACGCTGGATGACAAATTTATTCATTGCTTGGTGAAGTTTAGACTTGAATGTTTAATACATACTAATAAAGCCCTTTATTATTTCTAAACACTTTATATCTTCCTGACAGCTCAGTAAACACTGTCTGAGCCCATGCCTTTAGGCACTACTCTGCCAACATGAATATTCTAGCTCTCAGAGAGAACTGGAATGGCAATGGAAGCTGGAATGGCAAGACATATAAAACCACTGAGATAGGGGGTGGGAGGCAGCACCAGTCAGCCCTGTTTGGGATCTTGCTTTTGTACCTCTCACCATGGGATCCCAGTGTGGAATGGAATGACATGTGGTCTGTTAGAAGCACAGTGCCACGCCCAGTCAGCAGTGGTGGAGATGGGGGGGTTGTTGACATAACCTAGGAAAACACTCATGGCTCCTTGTGGAATGATCCAGTAGGCTCCCTACTTAGTGGGTTCTATGTTATATTCAAAAGGAGAGGGTATAATGAGAAGGGAAAGTATCTCAAATTTCCCAGATTAACCTTTACAGAAACCCCTTTACCTACATTTTAAAAGCATGTAAGCAACTCCAGATGATTTGAAACCCATAGAAGTTAGCTATTCTCCATCTCTGGGGAACCTCAGCAGAAAATGCCAGCAGCTGTCCCAGCATGCCATGCAGGGAAAGGCTGGTACTTGTCTTGCCTCTCTGGAAAGGAACCCTGATGTATGTTCCTATCCTTGCAACCAAGAGTGACAAGAACCAATGGCTTTGCTCCTAGGAAATGTTCGAGAGAGACAGTGATAGAGTAGAGGGCTGGATTTTAAGACATCTGCTCATGGCTGTTGGGGATACTTTGGGAGTGGGGTCTAACCTATCACAATAGCCTAACCACCTATGGAGGACCCTAACCTATCACAATGAAAGACACACATCCTGAATACATCCCTGCCTCCTCCCCTCCCCGCCCCCGCCAAGTTTTTTGTATTAGGAATGTTTAAGCTTTAGAAAGATAGAAAAACAGCATGGTACTGGTGGCTCAAGCCTGTAATCCAGCTCTTCAGGAGGTCTGAGGATCATGGTTCAAAGCCAGCCTGGGCAGGAGAGTCCCTGAGAATCTTTTCTCCTGGTAAGCATCAGAAAACCACACGTGGAGCTGTGGCTCAAAGTGGGAGAGCACTAGCTTTGAGCAGAAAAGCTCAGGGACAATGCCCAGGCCCTGAGTTCAAGCCCCACTACTGACAAAAATTTTTTCAAAAGAAAAATTTTAGGGAAAGGAAACAGCTGAAGATAGTATGCTAGTTATGATCTTGAATCTCCCCCAAATGCCCATGTCTTAGGGAACTGATCCCCACTGAAGCAATACAGGGAAGCAATAGGGGAAGCCTTATGTGGTGGGACCAACTAGAAAGGGATTAGGTCCTTGGGGATGGAGGATTGTGTGACCTCAGCCCCTCCCAGCAATCTTTATCCCATCACTTACGGACACCAGGATGTATGGTCTTATCCAAAACAATGAAGCCAACTGATCAGGAGCTGACACCTCTAAAACCAGGAGCCAAAGCATTTTCTCTTGCTAAGTGGACAATCTCAGGATATTTCATGACAGCTGACTTACACAGGGAATGACATCTGATGGGAAACCACAGTTACACTAAGCCCTTCGGATGGAAGACAAATGCTTGCTAGCTTTCCAGAAACTTCAATCCCTGTCACATGTCCTTTGTGATTTCTAGTTATACTTACTTGGCTCTAGATTTTAAGAAAAGATCTATGAGACATCAGCTTGATATTAGGGAGCATCACGGCTTGACTTCTGAGGACATTGTCCAAGCAGTCACATCCCTGGGAGACACCATTGGCCTTTAACATCACAGTAAATACTCAGAGCAGGCTCAAATAAGCCGCCCAGTGCTCAGGTGGAGCAGGGCTTGGGGTCAGCCTCACATGTCTGTCCTGTGTCCCCTATACGAGCCTCCCAGGACATTTTTGTCATCATCAAGGACTTCTACAAAGATTCTTTGACCAAAATCCTATAAAATATTCCCCTTTTGAAAAAGAGCTCTGCCAGGAAGTGGTGCTGTGGCTCAAGGGATACAGTTATAGCCTTGATCTGAAGAGTTCAGGAACAATGCCCAGGCCCAGAGTTCAAGCCCTATGACTGACCAAAAGAAGGAAGGAAGGAAGGAAGGAAGGAAGGAAGGAAGGAAGGAAGGAAGGAAGGGAGGGAGGGAGGGAGGGAGGGAGGGAGGGAGGGAGGGAGGGAGGGAGTTCAGCCAGTCTTCCAGAAACCAAAGAACAATTTGGAGCTCTTCCAGGTCAAAGTCTATACAACATAGTTTCCTTCCTTTCTTGGGGACAGGAAACTTTCAATATACAAGACATAGTAGTGAGAAGTAGCTTTTTAAGGCGTCCATTTCCAGTGGTCTTTGTCAGCCCCACCTTCTCCCAACCCAGTGTGAACATGGAGTGGGGTAAGGGAAAGGGTAACTATTAACTGATCCACACAATCTGAGTTCAGGGCATCTTCAGTGTTATGATAAGCTGCCTCAGTGTCCCCTAGGTGGTGTTTTAAGAAAAATATCTAAGGCCAGGAGTGTAGCTCAATGGTAGCCTGGCACTTGCATGAGACCTTGAGTATATATGCACACTCATATTTGCGTTCTATGTTTAAATTGAATGATTCCCCCACCCACTACTCCATTTTCCTTTAGCTTTCTGCTTTCAGAGGTAAATTATATATTAGAAAGAAAAAGAAGAGAAAGGGGGAAGCCAAAAGGTGTTTCCAACCGTTCATGTTCCTGCTTGCAAAAGGCCTGTCTATCACAGGGCAAAATTACTGTGATTTTTTACTTCCTAGTAAGAGCACTGTCAAGGCAAAACAGATTTAGATAGGTGACTGTAAGTTAGTCATATTTGAGCATTTCTCAGTTTTCACTATTTTATTTTCTGAAGAGTCCTAGACTGATTCAGGCAAAGCAAAAAGAGATCTCATAATGGACTTTGCTAGAATTCCAACCTTGAGGGACAAGCCTATTCATTAGCTGTCTTAAGTAAGCCTGTGCAGCTGCTATGAAAAGCCAGAGTACTGTCTGGACTGCTAAAGAAAGACCTATTTCAAATTCATCTTAGGAAATTTAGGCCGATGAATTGTATCTTCTTACATTTATGCTCGGAACTATATCTCATAGTTGCCTAGAAACTTGAGCATTTTTTTCCGATAATAATTTCACTAGAAAGCAGTTCAGGGAAAGGCAGCTTCCCTTTCTCCTAAGGGAAAATCCCAGGAACAAAACATATGGCAGAGAAAAGGCAAGAACAGAAGCCACGGGGCAGCTCTTGATCCAATATGGTTTCTATTAGTCTACAGCCAGATTCTGCAGGAAAAAACAGCCCGTATTCCTAACATACTCTCTCTTAAGAATGTAAGCTTTTTCTTTACCACAAGGATAAACTTTACTATTCGTTCTTGGCAACCGTGTTGCTTTTCTCCCGATGGGAAGCTATGATTTTTCATTGTCAGAAATTAGGGAAATTTGGCTTGGGGGAAAAAAAAGTACATATCTTGGGCAGAAAAACAGTCAAAACAGAGGGGCATTTTTCAGTGTGCTTTTCCAGTTATTCGTAATGTGTTTGGTCTGTGGTCCTGGAAGCCTGAGCAGTATTCTGTAGTAAGGGAGGGTAACAGGAAGAGCTGGTAAAGGCAGAAAGCCCTGGTTCTCAGGTACCCTCCCTGTACTTTCTGGATTTTGACTGAGTTCTGTACAAGGATGGAAACTGACCTTAGCATTCTGTTTGTAGAAAGCTTGGCTTATGGGCCAGGGGCTGGAGCTGCTATTCATGCAGTTGGAGCAAATCACCTACCTATTCTATGCCTCTGGTTGAAACCAACTTATTTATTCTCTCCCCTTCACCACCCACTGCTGGAGATCAAACCTAAGGGCCTCTTCTATGTCAGGCAACTGCTATACTGCTGAGATGTAGCCCCAGCTCCTAATTCTATTTTAGGTGCTCATGCGTGTACACACACATGCACATGTGTGCACAAAAGCACATGTAGGTCTGCACCAGAGCTTGGATTCAGAGCCTTGAGCTCTTGTTCAGCTTTCTTGCTTACCCCTGCCCCCCGAGCCACACTTCTAGTTTGGTATTTAGCTGGTTAATTGAGGATGGAGATTCATTGACTTTTCTGCTCTGGCTGGCTTTGAATCATGATCCTCGGGTCTCAGCCTCTTGAGTAGATAGGATTTTAGGCATGAGCTACTGGCATCTGACTTTTGAGATAAAAGGCAGGTACCAAAACATTTCAGTCATTCATCTGTTTGTTTTTTTATTCATTGTGACAGGCTATAACTATTTAGCCCAGACTAAGCTGACACTTCCAGTGCGCCTGGCTCAGCTTCCTGAATACTGGGGTTACAGGTGTGCGATACCACATCTGGTAAAAATCAACCCTTTTAAAGGGAGTGATACATTGGGTTTTAGTATATTCAGATTTCTATGACTATTAACCATGTCTGATCAATGAGTGAATAAATAAGATTTTAATTAACTAGTTTTTACATGTAATGGTACATTTGAACACCCTTTTTTTTTTTTTGCCAGTCCTGGGCTTGAGCTCAGGGCCTGAGCACTGTCCTTGGATTTTCTTAAGGCTAGAGCTCTACCACTTGAGGCTCAGCACCACTTCCGGCTTTTTTTTTTCTATGTATGTGGTATCGAACCCGGGTCTTCATGCATGCTAGGCAAGCACTTTAACCACTAGGCCAAACTCCCAGCCCCCTGAATACCTTTTAATGAATTAACTTCCCACCCCCTCCACAACTGTGAAAATTGTATTATTCTATTTCACAGGAAGATCAACTGAGAGTTGAATGTGGACAATCTGGCAGCAGAGCCAGAAAACTTTGTGATTCCATTAAAACAAGTTGCCTAGCCTCTCCTAAATAAGTTGCTTATTTATTACATCACTCATGCTATACATGGAAATGAAATAAACAGCCTTCCTGTTCATGTGCTATCCTGAGCCAAAAACTGTCTTCCATAAAATAGAAAGACAGACAGTGCATTGCTAGGTGTACAGGTACATTCAGCTTAGGAACATCAGCAAATATCTCAATAGTACTAAAAGGACATTGTCTGCCATGCGTTATACATGGGACACTTGGATGTCACCATGGAGACCACTGAAAGCCATAAGGAAGGGGCAAGTGTTTACGACAGGTTGTTAAATAGGAAACAAATCACAAACTCAAAAGCCTTTGGTCCTGGATCTAGCTTTAGGCTACACCAGCCTGAAGACATTTACAAGGAACAAGATTTACCCCATAAACTAAGGATTAGTTATTAGCACTATATTTACCTAGCCTCTCAGGCTCCCCTTCCAGCCAGAAGACACAAGACATTTACTCCAAGAAGATATCTATCCCCTAAACTAAGATATTTATTGTAGAAACAGCAAGTTTTATACCAAGTCCCTACATGTTAGAAACCAAGACAGTGCCCTAAGAAGGAGCAATTACCCATAACAGAAATGTGAGGTTCCCTTCTGACCCCCAGGTGGGGGTATTATCTCATGACAGGAGCCAAACTGCCATCTCAAGTTGTAAAGATTTCCCTGGAGCCAGCAAACCTTGCAGAACCAGACCTGAGATAAAGATCAGCCAGACCACAGTTAGATATAAACTACTGACTAAGTATACTTCTTGCCATCTACTTTTGCCTTTCCCCTATATAATCCTGAAGCTCTCATCTTAAAACCCTCTTCCCTATTTCTTCTTCCCATTGGAGCCATACTGAATGATCAACTCCTTTCCTGCTTTAGTCACCATTCATGTGGCTCTCCAAGAGGACGGTGGCAATTCACTCTCTGGCTTACAACTTCAGAGAAATAAACCCAAAAAACAAAACACAAAGCCAACAACAACAACAAAAACAAACTGGTTTTCTTTTAGGAGCAATAAGAATAACCAATCAGGATAAATCGAGAAGTACCTCATCCTATATGCACAGAAGTGGTAGAACTACCCAGACTACTATACACTAATTAGAAGCCAGACACATACATGAGTTTTGAGACATCACCAGCTCATTGATTTGTGAGAATATAGTTGAATAGTGCTGCACATCTAAGGAAGCAGAGACATTAAATACTGCCCCGTCATAGATAGATAGATAGATAGATAGATAGATAGATAGATAGATAGATAAAATAAAGGCTCAGATATTGACAGATGAACCCCAATGTAAGGGATATTGAGGCATAGCTTTGTGGAAATGATTGGATCATGTGGGTTCTTTCTGCCTTCATCAATTGATTAATCCACTGATAGGTTCATTAAAAGAGAAGCTCTTAGCCAGATGTGGTGGCTCATACCTGTAATCCTAGCTACTCAGGAGGCTGAGATCTGAGGATCACAGTTCAAAACCAACCGGGGCATAAAAGGACCTGAAACTCATCTCCAATGAACTTCTAGAAAATGGGAAGTGGGGCTTGGCTCAAGGGTAGGGCGGTAGCCTTGAGCTGAAGAGCTCAAGGACTGGGCTGAGGCCCAGGGTTAGGGTGGTAACCTTGAGCTGAAGAGCTCAGGGACAGCCTGGGCACTAAAGAACCTGAGACTCTTATCTTCATTTAATCACTAGAAAATGAGACTTGGGGCAGTGGCTCAGGGATAGGGGCTGGCATTGAGCTGATGAGCCCAGGCACAGTGCCTAGGCCCAGAGAAGTGGCACTGTGACTCAAAGTGGTAGAGCCCTATCCTTGAGTGAAAAAGTTCAGGGACAGCAAGTAAGCCCTGAGTTCAAGGGCCATGAGAGACAAATGGGGTGGGGGGGCAGGGAGAGAAGGGCTACACCTGGTCCATGGTCTTTCCTTCTTTTTTCTGCTTCCTGGCTGTCACGATGTAAGGAACTCTGCTCTGCCATGTGCTCTTACAACATTGTGTTATCCTTCCAAGCTCACTGTAATGGAGCAAGCCCACCATGGACTCAACCTTCCTGAAACTGTAAACTAGAACAAATCTCTCCCCTGTTTTATGTCATTCGCTCAGTATTTGTCACAGTGACAACATGTCTGACAACAGCCCCAACAAAAGATAAAAAGTGACCCACTTTAGAAATTCAATACTTCTCCTTTCTAAAGTGGTTGGGTTCCCCCCATAATCTTTCCAGTGCTAGGGATCAAACCCAGGCCTCACCGATGCTTAGTGATCACTCTATAACTGAGCTATCTTTCCAGCTTCTGTCAGCCATCACTTTTCCATTGCTGTGGCCAAATATTGTGCATTGGCCTAGAAAAAAAATTTTTTTAAGTACTGGTGCTTCTCCAAATAGAGCAAGATAGGAGGGGGCCATGAGAGAGAAAATTATAGCCATGTATTTTTGTGCTAAAAATAAGTCTTCCCCTGTTTCATACTTGCTTTATGCAATAACCCAAGAACAAAAAAGCAATTTTCATGCCTGACAGCAGGCCAGATGTGAGCCGCTTTCAGAGCTCAGGGCCATAAGAAATCCCAGGGTTAAAAGAAAGCCCAGCCAGAGGTCTGGGCAGCTGGAGAGAGCACTGGCCTATTTGTTTCCAAGGCAAATTGCTGGCCAGATAAAAGCAAATTAAAAGTAAATCTCCTCCAGTGAGATTGTGGAGGATTCACAATTACAACTACCCAGATTGTGCAAAGCATGGCATCCAAACATCCTCTTGGTCCGAAATATTTACTAACTACGTGGGCTTCAGTCCAGTGCCATGCATTCAGGATGATCCCTTTACAAAAGTCTCCCTTTGACCTGGTTTACAGAGAGATCTCCACGGGGATTCTCTTAAGTTTTTTGGCAGCCCCTTCCAAGACAAAAATCCTAGGGCAAAAGGAGCATATTGCTGCTTGACGCAAGAAAATAGCACAGAACTGTTACTTATTACTGGTTATTTCTTCCTTTCCCTCCCTCCAATCTTACCTAATAGATGCCCACAGATTGTTCGGGAGAGAGGATCACAATATAGCCAGAGGTTGAAGGTAAATAACAGGAGAAATCTTTGCCAGAATTGGCTAGGTATAGCCAATCCACATCCTTTGTGGTATAAATAGACAATGAGTGAGGTAGAGATCCTACAGCCCTGAAAGCAAGAACTGAAGCAGATACTTTGACAGCCATGTTTACAGCCACACAGCTCACAACAGTCAAGAGTAGAAAAACTTTATGTCCACCAGTGGATGAACTGAACCACAAAACATGGTATATACATTCCTTCTATTCAGCCATAAAAGGAACCAAAATTCTGACACAGTCTAAATACCAGTCACTCAAGCCTGTAATCCTGGCCACTTAGGAGGCTGAGATCTGAGGAACAGAGTTCAAAGCCAGACCGATTAATTAACAAAAAGCCAGAAATGGAGGTGTGGCCCTGAGTTCAAGCCCCAGTACTGGTATATACACACATTTTACACATACAAAAAGATTCTATTAAGGAATACAAACACAGATGAACCTTGAAAACATGCTGTATGGAAAAAATAAAAAACAGATTTGGGCACAGTGGCTCATGCCTGAAATCCTAGCTACCCAGGAGGCTAAGATCTGAGGATCAAGGTTCAAGGCAGCCTGGCACTAAAGCCCTTGAGACTCTCATGCCCAATTAACCACTAGGAAACTGGAAGTGGCACTGTGGCTCAATGGGTAAGATAATAACCTTGAGCTGAAGAGCTCAGGGACAGTGCTCAGGCCCAGAGTTCAAGCCCCACGCCTGGCAAAAAAAAAAAAACCAACCAAACAACAGCTAGGCACCAGTGGCTCACCTCTCTATCCCAGCTATCCAGGAGGCTAAGATCTGAAGATGGTGGTTTGAAGCCAATGTGGACAGATAAGTCACCGGGAGATTCCTATCTCCAATTAACCACTCAAAAATCAGATGTGGAGCTGTGGCTCAAAATGGTAGAGTGTAAGCCTTGAGCAAAAGAGCTCAGATAATGCCCAGGCCCCAAGTTCAAGCTCAACAAAACAACAACAAAAAAACAATTTTAACTCCATATTTAAGACTTATGGAAAAAGAGATCTAAACTGCTGTCTGTTTTTCATTTTCAGCATAATACTGTCACTAAAGTATTTATTTCAAATTTCCTCACGTTTTTAAAAAAATATATTGTGATAGCTAGGCGTAGTAGTGCACATTTATAATCCCAGCATTCAGGAGGTAGAGGAAGATATCCAGTTCAAGGCTAGTCTAGACTATATAGTGGACTCCTTCAAAAAAAGAAAAAAAAGAAAAAAAAAAAAAAGCCAGGTGGCGGGGCCGGGAGTTTGGCCTAGTGGTTAAAGTGCTTGCCTAGCATGCATGAAGACCCGGGTTCGATTTCTCGGTACCACATACATAGAAAAAAGTCGGAAGTGGTGCTGAGGCTCAAGTGGTAGAGCTCTAGCCTTGAGAAAGTCCAAGGACAGTGCTCAGGCCCTGAGCTCAAGCCCAGGAGTGGCAAAAAAAAAAAAAAAAAAAAAGCCAGGTGGCAGTGGATCATGCCTGTAATTGTAGCTACTTAGGAGGATTGTGGTTTGAAGCCAGTCGGGGCAAGAAGATCTTTGAGACACCTCTTATCTTCAATTAACTATCAGAAAACCACAAGTGGTGCTGTTGCTCAAAGTGGTAGAATACTTGCCTTGAGCCCCATGACTGTTCAAAAAATAGAAACATACCTATGCATAAACAAACCTACAAATACAGTATAATAAATTATACCATGCCTCATCATTAATTAAAATACAAAGAAACAACTAATCACATTATGCCATTTCCTGATTCATAACTCTGAGAAAAGTAAAGGCAAATCAGATCTTCTGACAGCTGAGTCTTATGCATGATAAGTGTCAGACGCTGCTTGTTTTTATTTGTGACAAAAATGGCATGATACTATCTTCAGAAGTGCCTTAGTGTCAGAACTGCTTGTTATTATTTGTAACAAAAATGACATAATGCTATCTTCAGAAATAATAGTATCAAAATGTTACAGGAGGAAATTGGAACAAAAAATTGTGGGGTGGATAATGCAACTGTTCTATCTTGGTATCAATGCATGTAAATAAATGACTAAATCTTCATCAATATTTTTTGGGGGGGCGGGGTGGGTCTTAGGGCTTGAACTGTGGGCCTGGGCTCTGTCCCTACACTCTTCAGCTCAAGGCTACCGTCCTATCCCTGTAGCCACAGCACCACTTCCCGTTTTCTAGTGATTAATTGGAGATAAAAGTTTCAGGTCTTGGGGCCGGGAGTTTAGCCTAGTGGTAGAGTGCTTGCCTAGCATGCACGAAGACCTGGGTTCGATTCCTGGGTATCCCACATACATAGCAAAAAGCCGGAAGTGGTGCTGAGGCTCAAGTGGTAGAGTGCTAGCCTTGAGAAAGTCCAAGGGCAGTGCTCAAGCCCTGAGCTCAAGCCCAGAACTGGCAAAAAAAAAAAGTTTCAGGTCTTTAGTACCCAGGTGGGCTTTGAACTGTGATCTTCAGATCTCAGCCTCTTGAGTAGCTAGGATTACAGGTATGAGCCCGGCTTTCCAGAAAATTTTTTTAAAAAAAATACACAATAGAGGCCGGGAGTTTGGCCTAGTGGTTAAAGTGCTTGCCTAGCATGCATGAAGACCCGGGTTCGATTCCTTGGTACCACATACATAGAAAAAAGCCAGAAGTGGTGCTGAGGCTCAAGTGGTAGAGCTCTAGCCTTGAGAAAGTCCAAGGACATCGCGCAGGCCCTGAGCTCAAGCCCAGGACTGGCAAAAACAAACAAACAAACAAACAAAAAATACACAATAGAAAAAAAAATATTCACACAATAGAAGTGATATACATACTGCAATCACACAAGAGCATCTGGGATTGGACAAGCACAAGGACTATATGCTCGTGTTTCTTTACCAATGGATACTCAAATCTGAAAGGTTTCTGAAAACCAAGTCCCCTCTCTCCCTTGACAATTACATCAATTAAAATATATTAGCAGTCTATAGATCCTGGATCATGTCTGCCTCAAAGGACTAGAAAAAGTATGTAAACAATTCCAAACTTTCCTTTCTCTGCTCCCTTCAGGTGGACTAAGATACAGACAGCAGATAGGTACAACTCACTAATCTGGACATACAGAAACTAAACCTGTCCGCAGGCCCCAGCAAGGTACAGAACACCAAGGCAGAAGAGGGTGTAACAGGAATTTGTTTGTAAACACTAAGGAAGGAACTTTCTAAGTTTTACCTAAGTCTACTGACCTTGTGAACACTTTCAAGGTCATGACAAATAACTCGAGCAGATCTTCAATCATAGGCATTTATACTGTTCATGCTGTGTGCCTGGCTTCTAAGCCATGCAACTCAGATTATTAGTAACCATTTAGAAATCATTACAGCCCTAAATCATCAGGAAGAAATCCCAGAGAACACTTCAATTTTGCCTCTGTGAAAAGAAAAGTACCATATAAGTCAAGGTAGGAAGGTATGACAGTAATTACCAGGGAAAAAGAAATCATTTGCAATAAAAATGCAACTTAGAGCATAATAGCATTTTTGCAGCCTCAGAGCTATTCGCTTTAGCTTTGCTAAATAAACATGAGCCACAGGAGTACTCCATTAGCTACTGAGAACCCCCAAAGCCTGAAATGTCAAAAATGTGTCATTTCTCCCTGCCTTACTCAAGTAAAAACAAAACAAAACAAAAGCAAAGATCCTAAAGAATCAATAGGGATTGTGCCTCAGTGAGTTGGGGCCATGTAAGATGCACACTGTCACTGCAAACCCCAGAATTCCACCAAGACTAAGGCAGCTAAAGTGACCTACCGTGAAGATGGAGAACAGCATCCAGGTTGCAATCATGACCCGACTCTCTCAGTCTCACCTAACTAGAGAACCAGCTGCTCCCACTGCTTCACCTGGGTTTCCCTTTCTCCTCTCACACATCTGAGGGAACAGTAGCTGGATAGCCTCAGCCAGGTCACAGCGTGTCAGGTGAAGCTGGGCTGAACTCACACTTTGCACCTTTGCGCTCACTCGTGTACCTGAGGACACTGCCTCAAGGAGCACAGACTGCAACTGGAGCCTGCTCGACTTCTCCAATTCGAAAGTTTGGAACCACTTTACAGCCCTTCAAGGGCAAATGAAACCTGAGTCCAGTGTATTTGTTTTTTACACAGCTAACTAATGATCAGATTACATTTTATCAGCTTGATGATTATTCAACAAATACTGGCTGTTCAGTGAATTCAAACTCCCTTCAAATTCCATTAAGATCTTGTTGGCTTATTTTTTAATCTGAACACCAGCAAGTGACCTTTCTAAGAAGACTTTTTTCCTCCTATGAAGCTACTGGCTCCCTACAATAAGGAAGAGTCATTGGACACTGTGTTTACAGTTCAGAGAAGTAACTCTATTGGTTCACACAAAGGCACCTTTACAAAGAGAGGAAGAAAACCTGTTTAGTTGAGCCAGGAACAAAAAGAGACACGGCACCACTTGGAAACTGATATGAAATGAAAGTCACTGAGCCCATGTTTCTGCTAATGGGTAAGGAATGGGATCCAGATTCCTAAGACAAAACTTGAAATCATACTTCTCATTAAGAATTGTATTTGACAGGATTTTTTTTTTTTTTGCTAACATTGCTATTTATTTAATGTGGCATTGAGAAGCCCCAGGTCATTAACATGGTAGACAAGTATTCCACTGCTAAACTAAATCTCCAGCCCCAATATTGTTCTTTTAAAAGAGATTTGGGCTGGATATTGGTGGCTCACCTAGCTACTCAGGAGGCATAAGGATCGAGATTCAAAGTCAGTCTCAGGGCAGTAAATTCTTTTAAGAGCCTTATCGCCAATAAACCACCAGAAAACTAGAAGTGGAGCTATGGTTCAAAGTGGTAGAGTGCTAGCCTTGAGCAGAAAAGCTCAGGGATGGTGCCTAGGCCTGAGTCCAAGCCCCACAACCAATCATTAAAAGAAAGAGAATATAAAGAGAGATTTGGGGTCCCTCCCAAAAATGGGCAATTCTACTCTTGGAGTCAGGTGGCAGGCTCCTCCCTTCTATAGCTGAGGGCATATCCTGTGACCTTGTTCACTGGCCTCTGTGGTATGTCAGCATCTCACTCCTGCTATAGCTTAGACCTTGAATGACTCCCAAAGGCCCATATGTTAAGGATTTAGTCCCAGCCTGGGATACTAAGAGGAACCTAGTAGGTTGGGGACATATCCACTAAGGTCTTGCTTCCTGTCTCTCCTTTTGTCACTCCAGGACAAAAGCAGCAAGACTTAGTGGCTGCAGACTAAAACCTCTGAAATTTTGAGCTAAAATAAATCTGCCCTCCTTTTAATTTGATGACTTCATTGCATATTCGAACCACAGAATCCTCACCCCCTCATTCTGTTTCTCCCCTTCTCAGCACTCACCATGACCAGAATGGTTTATGTCTGTGTTTGTTTCCTGTCACTAACAAGGAAGCCCCTGAGGACAGAAAGTTCATCCAACCCACTCACTACTATCTCCCTCTCCTCCAGCACAGTGCCTGAAGTATTTGATGAATCAATTCACCTTGGCCTAAGGCACTATGATTTTTGCTTGGGTTATTTATTTTTTTCCCTTTTTGCAGTAATAGTGATTGAACTCAGGGCCCCAGCAAGTATCAGCTATTTTGAGGTACCCTTTGTTTTTAGCTTGTTTTTTAGAAAGAGTCTCATGTTAATTTTTTCCCAGGGTGGCCTCTAGGGGTTAACTCCCAAGATTCAAATATAAACCTTACCCCTCTAGAAGGTGCTATTATGACAGAATGGGGATGGGAGGGTGGGCAGGAAGAGAGACAATTTTATGTAGCTTGGCTAGCAAAGTGCTTGTAGACTGATGGATGGAACTCTTTTCTGTAGCTCAATCACAACATCTAGTTATGCATTCAAATTTTAAAAATTTGACACAGTCTTCCACCATGGTCATAAGGATGAAGACTTGGCCTTAGGATTCTTCAAGAGTAAGCATGAGGCTCCTGGACCATAGGAGGAAGGAATCACCTTTGAACAAATAAATAGCCAGAACCCTGAAGATGAGTTCCAGCCACAGTGAGAATGAGCTGTGTCATACCCGACCTTGGGCTGGATTCAAAACGATATGGTTCCCCAGGCCTACGGAAAGTGACATATCAAAAGTACTATGATACTGCATTAGTTCTGAACTCTGCTGACAGAAGACAGCACAGAGGGCAACTTAACCAAGGGTGGTTAAGGAAGGCTTCCTGGAGGAAGGGTGATTAAGCTGAATCTTGGGGTGAGATAGATTTGCCCAGGCGACATAAAGATTGGCATGGTAAGGGATGGATGAGGAGCAGGTGGGGCAGGAAGGTGGTTATGAGATGGCATAGTGTTTACAGACAACTACCAGTGCTTTGGTTTTGAGTGATGCCCAGAATGGCAATAAATAAAACCAGAGCATATATTGCCTAAGATGTAATGTCAAGGACATGAGATTTCATTCCTAGAGCCATCAAGGGCAGGCTTTAAAGGGGGAAAAACAGCAAGGTGCTGGTGGCTCACATCTACAATCCTAGCTACTTAGGAGGCCAAGATCTGAGGGTCGTGGTTTCAAGCCAACTCAGGCAGGAAAATCTGTAAGACTCTTATCTCCCATTAACCACCTGAGAACTAAGTAGTAGAACACTAGCTTTAAGCAAAAAAGCTCGGGTTGAATTCAAGCTCTAGGACTGACATAAAAATAAACAAACTTTTAAAAAATTGAATGAAGTGATGCAATGAGCTTCATGACTCCAAGATGTACTGGAAGCAAAGAAATTGGAAAAGTACATAACACTTGATACAAATAAATACACTATATAGGGCAGGGGTGGAAAATGTTGCTGGTGTCCAAAGGCCCACGCAGATGTGGATGCCAAAGATGGTCTGATACAGTCAAACCAACTGTAATGCTAATGAGTGTGCATTTAATAAGTGCATGACCAGGTATGTACACGTACGTGTACACACACACACACACACACACACACACACACACACACACACACACCTTCTCTGTATGGAATCATGATCCTGATGTTCATAGGTATAATGGCTTGGTAGAGTGAAAGCAAGAAATGCCATCTTGTAAAGTTAGCAGTTGGAGTCTAGGAATGCAGCTTAGTTGTCAAGGACAAGGCCCTGGCTTTAATCCCCTGCACCACAAAAAACAAAAAGGCAGCACATGGTTACAAGTCATCTTCTATATTTGTTCAAGGAATTGTCTATATACCTACTACTGTATGATGGATGCTCTTAGACCTTATTTCTTCAATAATCAGGGTAATCCATACCTTTTAAACAAGATTAAAGGCTCTACTGCCAGAAAGATGCACATAAATTTGTTCTCATTTTTTATCATATTTTTTACCCTATATAGCTTTTAGAGATCCAATAGTTAAGTTTTGTCAACTCATTTCCCTACTCTCTCTCTCTCACTTGTAGTCTTATACCATTTTATATGTTCCCTTTTCTTCTTTTTGGCCAGTCCTAGGGCTTGAACTCAAGAGTCTGGGCACTGTCCTTGGACACTTTTTGCTCTGCCACTTGAGCCACAGCACTACTTCCTGCTTTTTCTGTGCATGTGGTACTGACGAATAGAACCAGGGGGATTCCTGCATTCTAGGGAAGCACTCTATCACTAGACCCTGCACCGAGCTCCTCTTCTTTTCTAAATAAAATGTTTAGGTTATATTGCCTTTATTTAGGTTTTATTGCCTTTCACCTATCAATTTAGACATCAACTTCCCCTCTGCTTATTATCCTTCAGTGTTTTTATTCTTAGGATACCATAAAGTGTGTACACTGCTGACCTAAGAAGCATATTACAGTTACGTGTTCTTACCTACTTTTCTAGATCTCCCCACCCCCGGAATTAAAAATTATTTTGAATTCCTACACTGCTTAGTTTCCCAACCACATTTTCTAAATAATTGAGCGCATCAGGAAATCAATCGGTTCCATTTGCCCTACAGCTGTTAGTCCCATAACTTTACACCCACCCATGGCATTCTGTGCCGACTACATTTTACATTTATTCCCTCATCTTGCTGAAGCATATACTCCAGTACTTTTCTTTCCTTTTCCCACATTATGCTTAATTTAAACTAGTATTCTCTACTAAAGTTACATAAGCACACAATGCAAAGTACCTAATTGCCAAAGGATTTTACAGTAAACAACCATTCCTCAAGTCCATTACCTTGGCCTGCTTCTTTCCCATTCTTCCTCTCCAAACTTTAACCTCATTTAGGTAATTGGTTAGCAATAATTCTGTATTGCTTCTTTGTGATCACTCGGCTGTTGGCATTATTTAGTTCCTCCCAATATGGAAAATGAAAATTGAATAATGTTTTCCTAACTATGCTATGACCACATGAGGATACATTTCTTAACACAGCAGTATGAAAACTTTTAAGGATCAGATTATAACATTACTTTCAAAGGAGCCATGTGATAGATGACAAAATGGTTTTCCATTCCTGAATATCTTAGCATTTCCTCCAGTATTTCCTATCCTTTCCTCTCTAAATAGAAGGTTCTGGGCTTTTTTTTGTTATTGCTTATTTTTTTAGTGCTGGGGTCAAATTCAAGGTCTGTGCCTGCTAGTCAAGCACTCTATAAACTACATCCCCAGCCTTAGATTAGCAGAGTTCTTGTATGCTTAAGGCCAACTTTCATCCTATCTCTGAATCTCTTTTCATTTGCTTCCTTCTTTCTTTCCTTCCTTCTTTCCTTCCTTTTCTGTCTCTTTCTTTTTATCACTCACTGTTGGCATCTAGAAATTCCCTTCACCTCTCTTTCATGCTGGATCTTCAATTTCCTGGTGTCCTTGTCATTTTCTATCCCAGTTTACTCTCTCCTCTCAGTGAACCATGTTATGTCTAATTCCTGAAAACCCGTAGGTCTGATATGTTATTATCCTCCCCTCACACTTGGCTAAGAGTATCTGGGTACGGAGTTCCAGAATTAGAATCCCTTTCCTCCAGGCTCTCAAAGGACTGGCCCGTGCCTACAAGCACCAGGGTCATTTGCATGGCTGACTCTTTCCATGAGATTTATTTCTCCTGGAAGCCTACAAAGTTTTTACCTTTGGAACCAAAGAGATTTTTTTCAACAAGACAAAAAGTAGAGAAGTAGTCAGATAATGCGAATACTAAAAACAAAAATCTCTGCAAACCTAAATCAAACAAAAACACAATATCCTGAGCTATCAGTGAGGGTTGGCAGCTCATTCATATAAATCAAAGGCTCAGGTGTATTCCAATTTCTCCAAAGCCAACCACGCACTGTTTTTTTTAGCAATTTAACTCTTCAGCCTGCTGCAACTGCCTTCCCTCCTCTTATGCTTGTACTTCGGGACTTTTTAAGAAACTACTTTGACAAAATAAAATCATCATGAAAGGGGAGAAAGGAGCTATTATTCGCTGGGTATAGGAGCTTCATTTTGGGCTCAAATGGTATATGTTGTGTGCTTATGTGCCTTTTTTTATTTGTAGATCCTGGGACTTGAACTCAAGGCTAATATCCTACCAGTCTGAGCCACAGCTCCACTTCCAATTTCCAGATGGTTAACTGGAGATAAAGAGTCTCAAGGACTTTCCTGCCCAGACTGGCTTCAAACTGGGATTCCATTCTAAGAGGATTCTGTGAGGATTACAGGCATGGGCCACTGGAGCCCCACATGTGTCTTTTTTTTTTTTGGTCGGTCATGGGGCTTGAACTCTGGGCCTGAGCATTGTTGCTAAGCTATTCAGCTCAAGGCTAGCATCCTACCCCTTGAACCACAGTGTCACTTCCCATTTTCTAGTCACTAATTGGAGATAAGAGTCTCAGGGACTTTCCTTCCAAGGCTGGCTTTGAACTTTGATCCTCAGATCTCAGCCTCCTGAGCAGCTAGGATTACAGGTGTGAGCCACCATGCCCGGTTCATGTGTCTTTTTATAACAATTAACGAAACAAAACAAAACATATAACCCCTCCATTTATGCCAATTTAATGGGTTTTGGTTAATGGGCAAAAGTAGATGCTTCTGTTCAATTCATAATCTTTATGCAGCAGTCTTTCCTAGACAAGATTTTTTTTTTAAGTTCCATTCTTCTAGGCCAGATCATAAGTTCTAACTTGAAAATACACTAGGAATATTACAAAGGGTTATAGATTCTTTATAATAATTTTTAGGTTTATAAAATCATGTAATTGTTCCTATATGGCCATATGTTTATTGTACTTTATTTCAAGGGTAGTTTTCATCACACCAGGTATCACCTCACATACTGTTTTAGAATCTGACCCTGCCTTTGTTTAGGGCATATTAACAAAAGTACAAGCCTAAGAACCTCACCAGGTATCTGTACCTCCTCACCTGTCACAGGCTAAGATCTGAGGATTCTGACTCAAAGCTCCAGCAGGAGCAGGAAAGTCAATGAGACTCTTCTCTCCAATTAAGTACCCCAAAGCCAGAATTGGGAGCGGTGGCTCAAGTGGTAGACCACTAGTCTTGAGCAAAAGCTCAGGGACAGCACCCAAGCCCAGAGTTCAAGCTCCAGGACTGGCACAAAAACAAACCAAGAAAACTCCTAAGAACCAGAAAAGTGATGTTCTATCTAGAGCAGAACACAGCTTCCTCCTCTGACACCACATGTTAAGGAGAATTGAGGTTAGCGATGACAACCTTTAACTGAATTTTTAATATCAGGATGGCTGGCATAGGATGGAGGGGTTACACAGATTTGCTGAAGCCTCTGGCATGAACAAGACCCAAGAAGAGAATCATCTCATTTCCAGGTTGGAGATTCCAGCCACTGCCTTGGATAGGAATTCCACCTCTGAAGAATGATTCTGGTTATTGGGAGAAAGACCACTTGGGGCTGCTGGGGCTGGGAGGAGGGTATCTGTGAGAACTTTCTGCCCTGGAGTTCTCTCTGAAAGATTGATGTTCAGAACCTGGGATCCAGAAGTTATGAAAATGCTGCGCCCTGCCAAGCCACAAGGTGAATATGGCATGCTCTATTTTAAGAAGACCATCCAGTGAGAAAAAACAGGCTCCTTAAAGGAAAGATATGATTAAGAACAACATGTAAGCCACAGTCCTGTCCCACCTCTGTCTCTTTTTAACAACAGAAACTCCCAACAGTAAACTATACTCATTCCTAATGAACGCCCTGGTATTCCGCTGTGAATTTTCCTTTCCCTAAGAAAAATGCCTTTGGATTGATCACTTTTCAGAGAAAAACCTTGAACTACAGTAATCTGATAATCTTCCATAAACATCACCTCCCCTCCCAGACATATACCAAATAAGACTTTTTCTAGAGGGCTCTGGAAAATGAATTCTGCAAATGTTATCCAAGTATTGTACTGCAGGTCTAATGAAAAGTATATGACTTCTGCCAGAAATACAGTGGTTATCCACACCAAGCGTCCATCAGGATAGCTGGTGGGCCAAACTCGCTTGCTACTGGTCCTGGTAAAATACACCTGTTCATTCCCATATGGTCTAAGGCTATTTTCAAGCAAATAACAGCAAAGCTGAATCATTACCATCAAGACCACATGGCATGCAAGGCCTGCAAAGTCTGACATATTTATTTGCTGGCCTTTGACAGAAGTTTGTTAATGCCTGGTCTTAATCAAGGCCTATCTGGAGGACTGCAAGGTAGGGGTTTATTCCACATTTCCCCAATAGCTTTGGACTTTCAGGTACTGAGTTATGAAATGGGCCAGTGGCCTGAGATCTGTGTTCAACCTCCCTAGCTACTTGACATGGTGTAGTGGTTCAGATACATATCTGGGCTTTACCATGTATCCAGTGAGACAATCCATACACAGCTGGCTTCTCTCACAAGAGGGAAAATCACAATGTCAAAGGAAAGGCACTGTTAGTTATCAAAGGCACCAAATATGAACATGCTAGGTACTTTCATGCCAAGTAACATGCTAGGTACTTTCTATATGTCAGTTGAGTGTGCCAGTCCTCACAAACACCCAGTCATGGGGTGCCATTATGATCCCTTTAGACGGAACTACGGCTCTGAGAGGTTAAGTCATTTATTCACAGTAACACAGCATTGAGTAGTTAAGCTAAGAGAACTTACATTAAAATTAACTCTAGGACCAGGAGTTTGGCCTAGTGGTTAAAGTGCTTGCTTAGCATGCATGAAGACCCGGGTTCGATTCCTTGGTACCACATATGTAGAAAAAAGCCGGAAGTGGTGCTGAGGCTCAAGTGGCAGAGCTCTAGCCTTGAGAAAGTCCAAGGACAGTGCTCAAGCCCTGAGCTCAAGCCCAGGACTGGTAAAAAAAACAAACAAACAAACAAACAAAAAAAAAAAAAAAAAAACAGTGCTCAGGCCCTGAGATCAAGCCCCAGGACTGGCAAAAAAATAAATAAAAATAACTCTAAGAGCATGGACTTTCAGACTGACTCATTGCATAGCACCCACCAAAGCTGTGACATTCTCAGACAAAATTCCTAGTGAAACGATTTCCAAGACAAAGGCTGGGCCTGAGCCTGGCAATGGTGTGGTCCAAATTGTGTAGCAACCTTTTTATAAGCCAGGGAGATGAAAGGATTGCAAACTGGAGCACTAGCGCCCAGCCCATGCCTGGCACCAGACCAGTGAACTGTTTCCTGTTCTAGCCTTTTTATAATAAATAAGACATCAATTTCGTAATCAGGAAAAAATGAACTATTAGAGGAACACCATTTTTTAAAAATCACATAAACATCTGATT
The DNA here is from genome assembly GCF_031878675.1 of Megascapheus bottae. NCBI lineage: Eukaryota > Metazoa > Chordata > Mammalia > Rodentia > Geomyidae > Megascapheus > Megascapheus bottae. Next base: position 71,224,085 of record NC_143511.1, on the reverse strand, counting down.
CAGTCTTCAGATGCTTTTATGTACCAGCTTCCTACTTCACATGAATGGAATTTGAAGACAAGGCAACTAATCTAAGTAGATAAGACCCTGTTTACAACAGCAATATCACATTGGTTGGATTCTCAAAGTATCTGGAATGACTTTCCATTAAGACCTCGAAAAAGCAAAGCTCAACGACAGGATCTGGACTTTCACCAGGATCTGGACTTTCACTGGCATCTTTCAAGATTGAACATAGCTTCACAAAGTAGATCTGAACCTGTATTCAAAATGTTTATGTCTTTTAACTATGTAGTCCAGACTGGCCTTGAACTTGTAATCTTCCTACCTCAGCCTCTAGAAGATTATAAACATCTGCCACTATACTTACTCAGACCTTCTCCTCTTTCCCTTCCTCCCTTCCTTTCTTTCTTTTTTTTCTTCCTGCCAGTCCTAGGACTTGAACTTAAGAGCCTAGACCCCATCACCGAACCTTTTTCCCTCAAGGCTAGAGTTCTGCCTCTGGAGTTCACTTCCAGCTTTTCAGTGGTTCAACTGGAGGAAGGACTTTCCTGTCATGGACTTTCCTGTCCCAGCTGACTTTGAACCATGATCCTTACATCTCAGCCTCCTGAGTAGCTGGGATTACAACCACAAGCCATCAACGCCACCCTAGCCATTTTCAGACAATGACAATTTTTATCTACTTGCAATTTTAAAAGTAAGAATTTGATATGGTGTGAGTTGGACCACTGGAGATGCTGCAGACACAAGGCATATTACTATTTCTAGTACATTCCTAAAATCAAGAAAATTTCCTATCTTCAGTATAGCTTCAAAAATCTTACAGTAAACACTGGCAGAATTCTACTACATAAATCATAAATCTCTTACTGGGCACTGGTGGATCACGTGTGTAATCCCAGCTACTCTGAAAGCTGAGATCCGAGGAAGGTGGTTCAAAGCCAGTTCAGGCACATAAATCTGAGAGTCTTATTTCCAATGAATCAGCAAGAAACTGGGAAGTAGAGGTGTGGCTAAGTGATAGAGCCAGGCTAGAGTGGAAACTCTAAGGGAGATATTATATATTCAGAGAGAGAGAGAGAGAGAGAGAGAGAGAGAGAGAGAGAGAGAGAGAGAGTGTGTGTGTGTGTGTGTGTGTGTGTTTTCCCCTATTTTTAATTTCTTTCAATTTGGGATACTTCCTTGGTCTTTTCTTAAGGTTTATAGACCTCTATTTAATGGAATGTCCTTTAATTTAGGACAATAGTTAAATATTTTTATAACAGTAAGAAACAATCAATAGCTTCCAGACAAAACCAACATATCTTCCAAATAGTTATACTTTGAAATACATTATCACTAAAACCATTTTTCAGGACTTGCAGAGAAAAGATGTGTGGAGAAAATTCCCATAGTGTAGACATAGTAGTCTATCCAAGGTAAAGCTTTTATATAGAAATAGTCACACACATGCCCTTTAATCCCTGCTGATACCATTGGGACTGGCATCTAAAATAAATACACTGTCGACTCATCTCAACTTTCTTGTTCTTTCAATAGAAAGCTTTTTTCTTAAAATTTATTTATTTTTATTTATTTATTTTTGTTAGTCCTGGAGCTTGAACTCAAAGACTGGGCACTTTCCTCAAGACTAGTACTCTAACACTTGAGCCATAGCACCATTTCTGACTTTTCTATGTATGTGATACTGAGGTCTCTATCGGGTCTTCATGAATGCTAGGCAAGCACTCTACCAACAGGCCAAACTCCCTCAACTGAAAGCCACATCTTAAGAGGTTGCCATGGAATCACAGAGAAAGAAAAAAGGAAAAGGCCAGGGTAGGATCCAATTCAAGGTCAAGGAAGAACAAACCTGCCTTCTAATTCTCACTTCCATTGCCCTCCATTAGTTCCTCGCTGGCCATGGACCACTGCAACTGCCTTATAGATCCATCTTCTATTTTCCCACTTTTTTCATTTTATCCATTTCCTGCCTCTGTCTACTTTACAAGACTAATAAATAAGATGCCTGGTTCTAAAGCAATGCAGACAAGTAAATCAGGTGACACACATCTGCAACTTTAGTGAAACAAGATAAATCTTAAAAATGTAACCTCAAAAGATGTACATGACGTGGTTGTGTTCTATTTCATATAACTGTTAGCTTTCTTTGTCTTAATCTGTCAAAACTATAACACAGTTTGGTGTGTTGCTTTCAGAAGTAGAAAACTAGGTTGAGTCCTGTGGAAATGATGCTAACTTAAGGTTTTCTCACTTTGTCAGCTACATCTTTCTTTCCCCCTGCCCTATCTTTGCCTACACCAACAGTTGGCTTCATGATAGAATGGGCAAAAAGGCTTATGCATGGTATTTCCCCATGTGGCATACTTGTTCAGAAAATCTTCTCAAAAGGAAAAGTTGGGAAATACAATAACAAGAGTTAATAATATGAGCCACTGATAACAAATTCTTCACTGCTTCTAACAACCACTATTATGAATATATAATGGCAAGAAAACCACTACCTGGAATGATCTCCAGATCTTGTAATTCACAAAAAAAAAAAAAAAAAAAAAAAATCAAAGATTCATGCCTGTAATCCTAGCTACTCAGGAGCCTGAGGCCTGAGGAATATGGTTCAAAGACAGCCTGGGCACTAAAGACCTGAGACTCTAACCTCCAATTAACCAGCAGAAAACTGGAAGGGGCACTGTGGCTCTAGGGGTAGAGCGCTAGCCTTCAGCTGAAGAGCTCAAAGACAATGCCCAACCCCAGAGTTCAAGTCCCAAGACCAAAAAAAAAAAAAAAAAAACCAGCCCCCATGAACAGTGCTAGGTAGGCAGAGCATGAGGATTTCCCAAACACCCTCTGGATCTTACCGTTGAATCATTAATTCATCTATGCCACTAATTCACACTTATAATCTTAGCTACTCAGAAGACTGAGATCTAGTTTGAATCCAACCCAAACTGAAGCCATGGCACAAGTGGCAGAGGGCCAGTCATGAACAAAAAAGCCAAGCAAGAACACAATGCCCAGGAATGCGCCTACTATTTGATGAATGTAGCTGTAACCCCTCTATACATTACCTCAACAATAAAATACACACACACACACACACACACACACACACACACAAAGAACACAATGCCCTGAGCTTAAGCTCCACAACCAATCAATATCTCACACACATACACATTCTGTAGACATAGTTTTTTTACTCACAAACTACTCATAAAATCCCACCAGAATACTAAATAATCTGAAACTGGACCCATTTTTCTTTTTCCTTTTTTTGGGGGGGGGGGGTCGGGCTTGAATTCTATGCCTGAGCACTATCCTTGAGCTCTTCAGCTCTACCACTTGAGCCATGGCACCACTTTCAGTTTTCTGGTAGTCAACTGGGGATAAGAGTCTCATGGACCTTTCTGCCTGGGCTGGCTTCCGATTGCATCTTCAGATCTCAGCCTCTTGAGTAGCTAGGCTGACAGGTGTGAGCTACTAGTGCCAAACAGTATCAGTAGTTTAAAAAATAACAACAAACATATCAATTTGACTTCACAAAAATTAATTTGATCCTGAATGCTTGAAAAGGAAAAATGACATGAAAATGGAATGTGCAGTCACTTTTGCTTTTGAGTTTACGTACTTATTTAATTCTTAACAGCAACAAGTGACAAGTAGAATAAAACTGAATCAGATTGCTCTGGGCTGCCACCTCTGCTGAGCTAGTTCCCAACAGCCTCTCCTCTCTCTCTTAGATACCACAGACTTCAATAGATATTGCTGTGTTTTTGGATTACTCAATTTCCTATACCTTGCTTTTGTTCTCACATTCAGATCCTCACTTGGGATATACCGTCAACCAAGGGCTATTTCTGGCATCATGTTTATTCAGGAGTGAGACAAAACAAAAGGTGGCTTATTTTTAAGCAACAGAAAAAACTCAAGGCCACCAGAGATTCCACATTCCCTCTTCCTCTACCCGGCCCTGCCCACCACCCCACCTGTATTGAGGATTGAACTCAGGCCTGCCTGCTCTTGCTTAGCTTTCTGCTCAAAGCTGGTACTACCCCCACTTGAACCACAGTTCCACTTCTGGCTTTTTGCTGGTTCATCAATATTAAGAGTCTCGTGGGGCTTTTCTGCCTGGACTGGCTTTGAACTATGATCTTCAGATATCAGCCTCTTGAATAACTAGGATTACAGGCATGAGCCACCAGCACCCTGACAGTTCTTCTCATTCTTAGCACGCTGTCTCACCCCCCTCACCCCCTTTGCCTGCGACCTTCCCCCTCAAAAGCCACACCACCACACACTCCCTTTTTCATGCCACTCAGCTGCCCCTTTAAGTGGGACTGCACAGAGGCTCAACTGGGAAAGCAGGAAAAGCACAAACCTACAAAACCAGCCACGTAAAATCTGCTGGAAATGATCCTTCCTAACTAATCCATCATGAAAGTTTAACTAAAATATAAAACCCCAAAGAACTAAACAATCCAGTTAACTCCACCTGCCCCAAGTTCTGCAGATACTCAAAATTATGGTCTTATCCACCCCCCAAAGTTCAGAATATAAACAAATGTAAGTCTGAAACCCAGCTGAGAAGCTCTCTTCTTACTGGTTCAGAAACTGAAGGAGTATTTCAACCATGGCTCCACACCCAGATGCAGAGATTTTGGCAAAAAGCCATGCATCAGTATTTAAACGGACAAAATGAAATCTTCAAGATTCATTTTCACTATACACACCACCAGTTAGGAGAGAATGAGCAAGCGTCAACATAAAAGAAACTCTTTATCAAATATTAATAGAAAAGACATTAGACTAACACTGGGCAGTGAGGAAGGTTGAACCCTCAGGGGATATCTACATAGCCTCAGCTCAAACGTTGGCAAATTATAAAGTATGAGCAATTTGACTTTAAGGCAACACTAGGAAGTCTTCATTAATACCAGTAAACAAAAACACCAAGAACATTCTAAGGAAAGTTGAAACCTTGATATTTCTTCTCTCTCACAGTATTAGCTTACAGCTTAGTGAGAGTCTGGGTGGAAGAGGAATTCATCAGTTCACACCCCACCCCCTTGAAAAGCCTTTCTACCCAGTCTGTGCACACTGCATTTATAATGTCTATTGTTGGGGCTAGGATGTTTTTTCCCCCTGCTGGCTAATAATGGATTCAATTGCCTAAAAGCCAACCAACTCCTGTGTGGACAATGCCAAACAGCTACACAGGAAGAAGAGTAAAGAATGTACCAGCCCTACCATGTGTCTTAAACCTGCATTCCAGAAGACGTTATAGGATGCTTTCATTAGAAAAAAATACGTCATTTGGTAAAACAATCTTACTTTAGTTATAACTTTAAAAAGTTTTCTTGGGGCTGAGGGTGTAGTTCAGTGTTTTTTAACATACATTAGGCCATGGATTTGAATCCCAACACACACATGGGCACACACACAATCTTAATCTAGAGAAATGGAGTATTTCCACACTTGAGATTAAAATAATCTAAGTAAAATTGAAGCAAAAGCGAGTGGCTCACATCTGTAATGGCAGCTACTAAGGAGGCTAAGATCTAAGTGAGGATTGTGGTTCAAAGGCAGCTCAGGAAGGAAAGTCTATGAGACTCTTACCTGCAACTAACCACCAAAAAGCCACAAATGGAGCTGTTTACTAAAGTGGTAGGGGGCTAGCCTTAAGCAGAAAAAACCTAAGGGACAGCAGCCTTTAGTTCAACCCCTAGTACTGGAGAAGGAAATCTAAATACTAATTTCTTAACTAAGGGAACACCTGTGAAATCATTGACCACACAAGGGAAATTAAACCTAACATCCATTCTCCCTAATCCACCAGGAACTGGATGGAGCAAGCTCAAGCTATATCTCTTGTGACCAATCTGATGACCATTAGTCAGAAATTTTCCTACTTTCTGTGTATTTTCAGTGATAAGAAGGCCAGGCAATTCGTTCTATTTTCAATTATCTGATTAAAAAACAAAAGAGCTATCCTTTATTGATAAGGAGTCTTTTAAACTGGACATGTGAGCTAAAATGATTAAGAGAGGAAAAGCAAGAAAGGAGAAATAGAGACTATGAATTGTTGTAGAACTACAGTACAGACACTAATAAAAACCACCACCTGAATAGCAATCCAAGTCACAGCACCAAAATACATAATCATAGCCTGAGTCCAAGGCAGAAAAAGACATACTTAATTCCTAAATTCCCAGCCAGCACATCAAACACATAACTACAAAGTTTAGGGCAGCTTAAACAGCCTCAGATCTTGTATCTAGCAAGAGAGGAATTCAGGCAAGATGAAAACACAAGTTAAAAAAAAAACTTTTTAGAAAAGAAATACATGAGAAAAAAATCATGTGACATAGAAATGTCACAGGAACAATCTTCTTCATTACAGAGGTTGGCCCTGTAATAAATACTGAGAATGGGGTGGTTGCTTTCTAATTAGTGATCTCTTCTGTGTCTTGTGTAGTCGTGATTCTGAAGATTTACTGTCCTGATCTTCTTTCCTCATTCTTTCATCCTTCTTAACTTCTTGGTTCTTTTGTAGTAGCTCCCTAGCTCCACTGTGTTGGCTGGCAGGTTTCTGGTTTATTAACTTATCTTGCTATCTGCAAGTTTTATAAGCCAAAATTCCCTGAATGGCTGGTTTTCTATTAACTTGCATCACTAACATTTATGGTTATATTAAAAGGACAACAACAATATACTAAGCAAAGCCAAACTGAATGACATTCTGGCTAATCCGTTGCTTCTCCTCTATTTTAGACGCAGTTATATTAACTATCTCTTCACCTGTGTTCTCTATGCCATCCTTCCACAACTTCATCTTATAGATGAGGAAATTGAGATCCCAAAGGTTCTATAGTTTGTTCAGAGTAATGCCGATGAGTGACAAAGCTAGAAACTGAGCTTGGGCTGCCTAGTGCTAGAATCCGTCCTTCAGTCCCTGCTCTCCAAAAGTCGTATTCCTCCAAATCACACTCCTAAACTAGGGCTTCAGACTATACAACTTTTGTTGTTGTTATTCTGTTTATTGGCCATGGGGCTTAAACTTGGGGCCTGGGCAATGCCCCGAGCTCTTTTTGTTCAAGGTTAGTGCTCTACCACTTTGACCATAGCACCACTTGCAATATTATACAACTTCTGTACCATCATTTACATCTTGTACTGGATGCTGAATTTGGGGCCTCAGATCTGAGGCCTAAATATAAAATCTAAATATAAGGCCTTCTAGGCAAGTACTCACCACTAAGCCATACACCTAGTCCCAAGGAATTCTGATTCGCAGATGTAGTGTGCCTCTCAAAAACAAAGGTAAGACAAAAGGTGGAAGCAACTCATGTTTAATAATGAATACATCTAATGTGGTATACACACAACAAGACAGTATTCTGTCTTCTTTTTTCTTTCCAGTGCTGGGGATGAAACCCATGCTTTTCAGCATTATGTAGGAAGAAAGCTCTGCACAGTACATAGTCAAGCTATATAGGAAGGTGAAGCACTGAGCATAGCAGTTTGCAAGATAATGTAGCAAGACTGCATTGAAGAGGGGAGAGGGGAGAGAGGAGAGAGGAAGTTCTGACTGATGCTCTAACGTAGATGAAGCTTACAGACATGCCAAATGAAGTAATCTGGTCTCCACAGGACAAAGAATGTGACTGGCCTCATGAGGTTTCTAGAGCAGTGAGACAGAAAGTAGAATGGTGGTAGTGAGGGGCTGGAGAAGGGAGAATGGAGATACTAATGGGAATTTCAGTGTTGCAAGCGGAGTGTTCTGTGAGGGTATGATGGGTGGCAACTTGTGTGTAGGCATCAGAGGGGAAAACCGAGGCCAGGGAAGGAGTACCGTTGTCCAAAGGAAAATGTACTCTTTACCTGACTTGTGTAATTATAACTCCTCATGATATCAACTTTGTAATAGAAATAAAATATCAAATAAAAGGAAAATGAAAGGCAAAAATAAAACAAGCTGGGGAACAGCTCTGTGCAAGAATACAGGCTCAGCTTGTTTGAGATTCTGGGTACCATTCCCAGGACCATACACAATGAAACAAGAAACCCAGAACAAATGTCTATCACTGAAACACTTTTTCTGTATCATGGCTTTGTGGGGCTTTTAGGAAGAAGTCACACCATTGTCACAGCTGTCAGAGAACTGGCTTTCTTCCAGTAAGCCACCCCTCAGGTGACACCAAGACCCTCCAATAGGGACAAGCCGTTCAGGGCTGCCACTGCTGCAAACACATGACCACCGTTCTAACCTGTCCTTTCCAACAGAATGGAAGCGAGCACATAGCAAACTCCAAGAAACACATGAGTGAGACCTCAGCATACATACTCTCCTGATTCAGAGACAAGACTTGTTTGTGTAGGGTCCTCCTGTCTACCTCTCTAAATGCCAAAACACAAGGCCATCATTTCCTTCACCTTGGAGCCAATGGGGCCAAATTAGGGAGGAGGGGGAGTTTCCTCTGGCAGTTGGTTGGAAATAGGCCCAGCCAACATCAACTGGAAAAGGAAACAATATGAAGAAGTATGAGAGCTCAGGATTCCTTTGATGACAGAGGTGGAGTAATGAAAGCTGCCCCCATCCAAGGACATGAATGCTGCCCTGGCAGTAGGCAAACAACTCAACCTGAATCAGCCTTTCCCACACCTCAGCCCCACAGCCTTCACTAAGGATACACCAGTCTCCACCCAGCTCTGTATGCAGGGGAACCCCTCCGAGAGGAGGCCATTTGCACCCACAATGGTTCTGAACAAAGTCACTGGAGAGCATTTGGGGTTCATTGTGCTCAAAATTAAAGCTGAACTTGAGTTCAGACAAGACAAGCATTTTCTTCCAAGACAAACACATACCCCTGGAGGAGTCCAGTAACCAGTCCTTTAGCTCTCCAAAATCATTTTCACCAGGGGTAGTGATTCACGCCTGTAATCAGAGCTACCCAGGAGATCTGAGGATCATGGTTCAAAGAAGCCGATGCAGGCAAGCCTAAGAGACTCTTATATTCAATAAATTACTCAGAAAAAGGCAGAAGTGACACTGTAGCTCCAAGTGGTAGAGTGCTAGCCTTGAGCAAAAAGAGCTCAGGGAAAGTGTCCATGCCTGGAGTTCAAGCTCCATGGCTAACAAAAAAGAAAAACAAATTTTAAAAAATCATTTTACAATTGGGGGTGGTGGCTCACGCCTATAATCCTAGCCACTCAGGAGGCTGAGATCTGAGGATTGCAGTTCAAAGGCAGCCCGAGTACTAAAGACTGTGACTCTCTTATCTCCAATTAACTACTAGGAAACTGGAAGTGGTGCTGTGGTTCCAGGGGTAGGGCAGTAGCCTTGACTTGAAAACCTCAGAGACAGCACCCAGGCCCCAGAGTCCAAGCCTCACAACCATTAAAAAAAAAGGGGGGGGGGAGACAACAACAACAAAAAACATTTTCCATGAATCTGTTTCTAAAACAAAAAAAGCAGATAAAAATACTAGAGTTAGGGGCCAGGAGTTTGATCTAGTGGTAGAGTGCTTGCCTAGCAGGCATGAAGACCCAGGTTCGATTCCTCGGTACCACGTACATAGAAAAAAGCAGGAAGAGGTGCTGAGGCTCAAGTGGTAGAGCTCTAGCCTTGAGAAAGTCCAAGGACAGTGCTCAAGCCCTGAGCTCAAGCCCAGGACTGGCAAGAAAAATACTACAGTTAATATCTTCATGGTGATCGTTTGGTACTTCAGTTCTTTAGTTTCTCCTTCCTCCTTAGCTAGGTGGCCGTGCTTTTATCTGCTTGCCTCTGGAATCTTGTGTCAATGAGTAAGATTCTTATTGCCTGTTGTAAAAATCTAAACCATCAGCCAGATGATGCAAAACACTCTAGAAAGCACCTTGTCTCCCTGCCCCTGAGAGATCTGCCCTGTTTCCTGGAAGTTACTAGGGGAATTCGGAGACTTCAGAGAGGAGGACTAGACTTTCTAGAGTCCCTGGGCTATTCTACACTTGCATGAAGTAGAAGATAGCCGTGAACTTGACCATGTGAGCAGAAACAGTCCCCGAGCAATGTGGACAGGTGCAAGGGATGAATTATGCACCCCTGCCCAGCCCCAATACTGTTGAAGTCCTAACATGAGGAATTCTTATGAGGTGAGTCTTTGGGGTGGCTCCTCTTGAAGTATCACTGAAGCTTGTGAGAAGGGGACATTTGAGCACAGCTATCACAATGGCAACAAGCTGTACAATGAGGAAGCTCCCCATGTGATAAACCACAGGGAACAGAAAAAAATAGATCCTTCTCGTGGGAGGCCAGGAGCTATGTCGATCTATGTCCTTATGCTTTGTCAAAGGCCATAAATTCAATAGATCCTCCTATCTTTAAGAAGTACCATGAGCCCACTTTAAGCCCAAGAGATTCACTCTATGATCTGAACTCACTGAAAAAAATACACAACAGTGTCCCTTTTTAAATTTTTGTTGTTGTTGGTCGTGGGACTTGAACTCTGGGCCTAAGCATTGTCTCAGAGCTCTTCGGCTCAAGGCTACCGCGCTACCCCTTGAGCCACAGGGCCACTTCTGGTTTTCAGGTGATTAATTGGAGATAAGAGTCTCTCGGACTTTTTAGTACCTGGGCTGGCTTTGAACCTTGATCCTCAGATCTCAGCCTCCTAAGTAGCTAGGATTACAGGCGTGAGCCACCATGCTTGACAAAACAGCATACTTTCTTTTCCTCAATCTACACCTCTCTGAAAGAAACATAATCACAATTTGTAGACAAAAGTAGACCTGTGGTAAAAGTTCAAGGCTTTTTAAGGTTGTACCCCCACTGCACAGAGTCGTCCTCTGGTGGCACATGTGATGCCCCTGGTGTGGGGATCCCTTCCTCACCACGTCATTTGTCTGAATATTTGCAGCAGTTGAATGATTGATTCTCATTACTCTTCTTCCAAGCAGACTTGTCTTTAGGTAGTACTAGGGTCTGAGGTCAGGGCCTCGTGCTTGCTAGACATGTATTCTTTCTGCTGCTGAATCACACCTCCAACCCTTTTCTGCATTAATTTTTGAGATGGAGTCTTATTTCCTGCCTACCCATGTGCTTGAACCAAAATCTACCCAGGCATACTACATACCCAGTTTCTTCTGCTCAGGTGGAATCTCACGGACTTTCCTGCCTGGGCTGGGCTAGCACCATTGTCCGCCCAATCAGTTTCCCATATAATCAGGATGCAGGTGTATGACAGCTATAGGTTGAAAAGAGGCCGTGCACATGTGCCTGGCTGGCTTCAAACCAGGATCCTTCTCATCTCAGCTTCTCAAGTTGTTAGGATTACAGGTAAGGGCCACCAGCACCTGGCTTCTAGGGACCCTTTAAAGGGCATAATTTGTGACAAACTGAGTTAAGTAGGCTGCAGAAAATGACATACATTACCAAGACCAAAAGAAGCTCTGGGGGTGGGTGGGGGAGTCTGGGGGTTTGGCCTAGTGGTAGAGTGCTTGCCTAGCATGCACAAAGACCTGGGTTCTATTCCTCAGTACCACAAATATAGAAAAAAAAAGCTGGAAATGGTGATGTGGCTCAAGTGGTAGAGCTCTAGCCTTGAGAAAGCCCAAGGTCAGCGTTCAGACCCTGAGTTCAAGCCCCCAGGACTGGCCAAAAAAAAAAAAAGCTTTCGGGAGTCGATGAGACATTACAATACACTTAATACACTTAGAGGGTGTGGGCTGGGAAGAGGCAGCAACTTCACCAGACAAAAAAAGGTTTCTACTGAGGAAGGGTCTACAATCAGCCACTGCCTTTGAAACAAAGGGAATAAATAGACTAAATGATGTTCAGGCAGTTAAAAGTAACAGCTGTTCTATTTAATGGAAAAACCTAGTCCTGTTATTGTCCTTCCAAATGATGAATGAGTGAGACAGCTATTCAACTCTGATCCTCAGTAGAAAGGAACATGTATGTGCAGAGGATCTTTCCAGGACCAATTTATCTTTACTTCTTCCAGCTTCAACATCTTCTATCTCCCAATGGGATTAAAACTACTCATGGTGGTTATGAGGGTAGATTGTTGATGACAACAATAAAAAGCACCTGTAGTTCCAGTGACTGAGGCAGGAGATCACTTGTGCCTAGGAGTTTCAGGCCAGTTTGGGCAACAATGTGAGAACTTCCACCATACCATCTCAGAAAAAGTACATGCATATGCATAGTAGACCATCTTTTAAGCCTGTTTTCTTACTCTCCTGTAAAGAAAGTCCCTTTAAAGGGACAGTTTTGTTTGTTTACCGGATTGGGGTTTTTAAACTCTGGGCCTTAATCTCTACCACTTCAACCACATCCTAGTACTTTTTAGTTGGGTTGTTCGACATTGCCAGAGCTGGCCTTAAACCAAGATCCTGCTGTCTCTGCCTCCTCCCAAGTACCTGAGATTATAATCATGTATCTAGATGCCTGGCCTAGACTAGAATTTTCTAAAATGGAGCCTGGGATGTAGATCAGCAGTAGAGCATGTCTAACACCTAGTACTGCCAAAAAAATTTTTTTTGCTAACATTGATTTCCTAATTATGTTCTTAAGACAATTATTAGGAATCAATTCCAGGTGCCAAATATTTCATTTTTGTGACAGAACTAGTAATCTTCCAAAAAACACTCTCTAGCTTCTAAGCTTTCCACAGTGGGAGAAGCTCCTTGTTTTTTAACTCAGAAGCTTCTGGAGCAGATCAGCTGGAAAAATACAGCCTTCTCAGACTTAACACATTCTGTTCTGGCCAGAGGCCTGGTGTTTTGGCTGGCTTGTGCCTGGATCACTGCCAGGGTAGGGTCTTCTGTGTACTAAGCAGTGTCCACCAACTCTTTTCCTGAGTAAGGCCCTTTCTTTCAATTGCAAAGGAGATGAAAGTTGGCCAGGAGAGGAACTTGGAGAGGTTACTTTTCCTTCCCTTCCTTCGAAAGCCATGAACAATTTACTTCACAGAAAATAGCCATTAAAAAGCAGAACAGGGGGACCTGGAATTTGGCCTAGTGGTAGAGTGCTTGCCTAGCATGCACGAAGACCCGGGTTCGATTCCTTGGTACCACATACTTAGAAAAAGCCAGAAGTAGTGCTGAGGCTCAAGTGGTAGAGTTCTAGCCTTGAGAAAAATCAAGGACAGTCCTCTGGCCCTGAGCTTAAGCCTAGGACTGGCAAAACAAACAAACAAACAAACAAAAAAACAGAACAGGGCCAGGAGTTTGGCCTAGTGGTAGCGTGCTTGCCTGGCATGCTCAAAGGCCCAAGTTCGAGTCCTTGGTACCACATATATAGAAAAAATGCCAGAAGTGGTGCTGTGGCTCAAGTGGTAAAGCCCTAGCCTTGAGAAAACCCAAGGACAGAGCTCAGGCCCTGAGCCCAAGCCAAGGACTGGTAAAAAAAAAAAAAAGGCAGAAGAACGTAATTGTTCTACTGCTAATGACCTTGAGAGAAAGCAAATTTACTCAAAGAAAACAAGAACATAAAGTTTTTTGTAGCAGTTTTCAATCAGACTCCTACAACTACAAATTAATAGGCTAAGGATATAGTTCAGAGGTAGAGTACTTTGCCTATCATGCCCAGAGTTATGGGGGGGAAGAGGGAACAAAGCAAACAAACAGGAAGATCTAGATCTAAGGCTTAACAACAAGAAATTTTATGGATAGATTTCCACTTTAAAGCATTTCTTTCTTTTTTGTTTTTGATCATAATTCAGGTTGATTTTCAGCTCAGCAAAGGTAGAAAAGCAGAAGAGACAGAGGCAAGCTCCTAGTTCTGGCCCAAAATCTAAAGGAAAAAAAAAAAAAGAAGAGGAAGGAGAAGATGGGAGGGGTGGAGGTGGGGAGAGAGAAAGCAGTCTACCTGGAGAAGTGCCTGCAGGGTATGGTAGAAAAGAAGCTCTGCGGGAAAGAAGCTTGCTCTATGGAGCAAGGAAAACAGAATAAGAATGAGGCTCTGCCTCCTTTCCCCAGCTGACATTTCTTTTCTATCCTCCTCCAGCCTCCAGATGGCACCACTAACCCAGCACTAACCTGCTTGGGCGCTGAAAGATAGGATCCAGACCTGGGCAAGTCTCAGAATGAACCAAAGCAACACATGGCACTGACTGGTGCCAGGCAAGGCTGCAAGATAGTGTCAACTTAGGACGCCTCCATTGTGGGCTCTTACTTAGAAATATTTCCACTACTTCCTTGATATTAAAGTCCTATACTCTCATAGGATAAGAAGAAGCATACATCAGAAACTAAGAAACATATCCACAAGAATGTGAATTCTGGACACAAACAACTAGGCCAGTATTTCTTGCCATTGGCTCTATGGGCAGGATAATTAATTATTGGGGTGAGGGGTTATTCTGTGCACAGGTCATTTAGCTGTGTCCCTGGTCTCTAGATTCTAGCAAAACCCTTCCCACTAAACTAGACACATCTTTCAGATCTAGCCAGTTAATTCCAGTTCTGAGGCTTGGCTAGTTTTCCTAATTATCCACAGTAGCGAGCTTCCTCACAGGAAGCACTGGGAATTTTGTTAAAAACGCACATTCTCATCAACAGATCTGAAATGGAGCTCAAGCCTGCTCTCTAGTTTCAACATATTCCTGGTACCAGGAACACCACAGGTTCTAGGATCAAACGCCAAGTAACAAGGCTCATAGCACTGATTTAGGCAGGAAGAGGTAGGTAGGAAAAATTGGTAGGACATTTCAGTAATTGTGGGACACTTCACTTGGCTGGTAAATTGAAGTCTTCAGTATCCACATCTGAAAAATGATTATTGTAAAGCTTAAAGTAATAGAGCAACCAACTGGGCAGCATCATTTGTCACTTGAAAAAGGTATTCCCTCAGACTTCTCTGGAAATTACTAGGAGTTCCCAGAAAACTCTGAATGAGAGCTAGTAGATTTCTCCCCTTTTCTCTAACACTGTGCTGGTGTTACCACAGCTTCTGTCATCCTTTGGAGAGTATGGATTGTTTAGATAATGAGGCATAAGATGAGAAGAGTATTCGAAAACAATGTACACACATTGTGACTGGATGTCAAATTAGCGCTATCACTTTGGACATGACCTAAGTTTCCAAAATCGTTTCGTTCATTTTCTTCCCAAGTGAGTAAATTCTACACATCAGTTGGTAATTGTGTCTAAGGGGAACTCTTGTAACATGTTGCAAGGATAAAATACTCAGATGGAAAAAGGTGAATTTACAAAGTGAAAGGCAGTTTTGGAATCACACAGCACATAGCACACAGACCCCTGGTGTCCATTCACATGCAGGGGGAAAAAAAGGTTTTGAATTCAGGAGTTTTGAGATACTTAGATTTTCTAGAAGTAAAACATGTTCCTTGGGAAACCAGTGTTTCAACCTCTTGCAGAAAAAAAACAGCTCGACAAGCCAGAGGCTGGTAGGTGATGGCTCACATCTCTAATCCTGGCTACTCAGGAGGCTGAGATCTGAGAATCACAGTTCAAAGCCAGCCTGGGCAGGAATGTCTGTGAGACTCTTATCTCCAATTAAACACCAAAAAGGAGGGGTGGGAGACAGAAGTGAAGCTGTGGCTCAAGTGGTAGAGTGCTACCACTTTTGTGATGGAGGACAAAAGCCCAGGAACAATGCCTAGGCCCAGAGTTCAAGCCCCAGGACTGGGGCAACATTCCAAAAAAGCTCAACAATGTTCTTTTCGTTTGTTTGTGTTTGTTTTTGCCACTCCTGGGGCATGAACTCAAGGCCTGAGCACTGTCCTTGGGCATTCTGAAGGCTAGAGCTCTACCACTTGAGCCACAGCACCACTTCTGGCCTTTTCTGTGTATGTGGTACCAAGGAATCGAACAGTGGTCTTAGAACATGCTAGGCAAGCACTCTACCACTAGGCCAAATTCCCAGCCCTCAACAATGGTCTCTATAGGTATGTTACTCCTAGCTGGGTGCTGGTGGCTCCTGCCTGTAAGTAAATCCTGGGCTACTCAGGAAGCTGAGCTCTGAAGATTGTGATTGGAAACTAGCCCAGGTACAAGTCCATGGAATTTTTATCTCCTACTAACCAGGAAAAAGTTGGACACGGAAGTGTGGCTCAAGTGACAGCATACAGCATTAAAATAACAAAAGTGAAAAATAACAAGTGAAAAGCTTAAGACTCTGAACTCAAGCCCTAGCAACAGTGGGCACAAGGCACGAATCCATACACAGACACAAACATCCACGCATGCGCGTGCGCATGCAGGCGCACACACACACACACACTCGTGAGGTACAACACTAAGCAAAGTAGGTTTCTACATGACTCCATTAGTGCCATGATGCCAGATATAGTCAACTGCGCCAAGACAGGGGTTGAAAGCTATCAGTTAACAGCGGCCAGGAAAATGTGGTTTGCCCTTCCTCACATCTTCTATTCAGGCTTCACCCAGGTGCTAGGCTCAGGCGAGCACTGACAATGCAGGCAGGCAAACTAACAGCAAGTGGGGAGAAGGGCGGCTGGTGTCTCTCCTTTCCTCCTGCCTTGGGGTTGGCACCTTCCAGCCAAGTCTCAGCACCAACTCAGTCCTAGCACCACAGGCTCATCACAAACACCCTAGAATTCCACACACTATTCTTCCAACACGAAGCCAGAACACCCGGGATTCCTTTCTAAACCCACTTCTTTGCACAGGGAGCACCCTTCTCAAAGTCCCAGGGGTGGCCTGAATGCTTGCCCTCCTCCCTCCTTTCATGTGTGGAGGGATAATCACCCAAATGATGGAATTACGAGGCAGGGCCCAGGGAGATGATTAGTCCTAATGGCAGAGCCCTCAGGAATTCAATTAGTGCCCTAGAAGATACCACACCCCTTCCAACCAGCTAGGACATAGTAAGAAAACATCCCCTGTGAATCAGAACCTATGTAACCAGAAAGTGAGCCTTCACCAGACAACAAATCTGCCACTGCCTTGATGTCAGACTTCCCAGACTTCAGAATGGCAAGATAAATATTTCTGTGGTATACCTAGTGTATATTTTGCTAAAGTTGTCTGAATGGATTAAGAGTGCCTTGCTGGAGTGGGCAGAAGCAACAAAATATATCTTTAGATAGTGTAGAGATGGTCGATATTTTGGGGAGGGGGGTGATGTTGTAGCTCAGGGCAGCTTGGTGGCAAAATACACACAATGTGCTCAAGGCCCTGGGTTCCATAGAAGACAACAAGTACTTCCAGGATTGCATTTACTTATTTTTATATGCTGGCTCAATTTCTCACCAGACCTGGGTAAGGCCTGAGACTCCACACAGCAGAAAGCTCAGGCAGAAGCCACACCATCTGCTGAAGGAGCTCCAGGATCCATTTACAGAAGCATCTCATTGAGGACCTGGTGCATTAGAGCCAGTGAGGACTGCACTGTGGGCATGGAGGGCAGTACTCAACATCCACTCTAGGCTGGTGCCAAGTCAACCTACATCTGGCAGTACCAGGAAAGACATTTTAAAACACAAGATCCAAGCCCAGTGTTGGTGGCTCACACCTGTAATCCTAGCTGCTCAGGAGGCTGAGATCTGAGGACCACTGTTCAAAGGAAGCCCAGGCAGGAAAGTCCATGAGAATCTTATCTGCCATTTACTACTCAGGAGCTTCAAGTGTGGCCTAGTGGTAGAGTACTTGCCTAGCTTGCAGGAAGACCTGGGTTCTATTCCTCGGTACCATATACACAGAAAAAGCTGGAAGTGGTGCTGTGGCTCAAGAGTAGAGCTCTAGCTTTGAGAAAGCTCAAGGACAGTGCCCAGACCCTGAGTTCAAGCCACAGGACTGGCAGAAACAAAACAAAACAGAAATGGCACTGTTTCAAGTGGTAGAGCCCTAGCCTTGAGCAAAAGAAGCTCAGGGGTAGCACTCAGGCATAGAGTCAAAGCCACAGAACTGGCAAAACAAAAACAACAAAACAGGATACAGTTTCTCAAGGGTGTATGACCCCAACATCTATATCAGGACCTAGAATGCATGGACACTTAGGAGTGACAGAGCCACAACTCTAAGTGAACAAGGAAGACTTTTAGGGAATTCTTAGGGAGCTTTGCACATGCCCACAGGCCTTAGAAGAGACTCTGCACTGTCCTAGGACCTGGGTTAGACAGTCCCCTCTATGGGCTTTTGGAGGGGAATTTCCCTTAGGCACTGAAAACTTTTTACACGGGCACCAAATCTAGGTAGTCTACTGTTGTTTTCTGCTTCTAATCAGGCTACTTTTTCTAAGTCATCAACTTCATAAAATGTAGTTTTCTCCTAGTTATTCCATCACCCTAGTGCTGGCTGGCTCCTCCCATGGGATGGGGAGGTTTGGGCCAAGAGTGAATGGCACTTTTTATATGTCTGTTTACTAGAATAATTTGTAATGCATAAGAACTCAAAATAGTGATTCTGCTTTATCCACCTCACCAGTGTGCTATGAAATAATCCAAACAGCCAACAAATGAGGGTAGCCTGTCAAAAGTCAAACAACAAGAGAATGAACTGCACTGTCCAAGATTTTTCTAAAATCATGTTTATTTTGATTTTTATATATTGATCTACAGCTCATTAAAAGAATCTTTACAGCTAAGAGTTCCGAAAGTATATCACAGTATGAGTCAGCCCAGAATTAGGACCCAAAAATTGGGGTCTAGGCCAGGTGCTGAGCCAAGTATAATCCTCACTGTCCAGAAGGCTGAGATCTGAGGACTCTGGTTCAAAGACAGCCTAGGCAGGACAGGCCATGAGTCACATATGTACAGTGAACCATCCAAAACCTGTAAGTGGAGTTCTGGCGGAAGGAAGGAAGGAAGGAAGGAAGGAAGGAAGGAAGGAGAGGGAGGGAGGGAAAAAAGAGAGACTGGCAAATTTAAGAACACAAAGGAGAAGGAAGGAGGAAACAGTACCAACTTACTTATATATATCATTTAAGTGAGTTTTGAAGTAGGTAGTAAACCATTTCTGTGACATGCTCAAGGTGGTACAGAGATCCAGAACTAGGCCAGGTACAAAGCACTAAAGAGCTTAGACCACACCCTAGCTCTAGATAGCTATACTATCTCTGTATTTGGCTGGACTTATTCAACCAGCTCAAATCAAACATCCTAACATCTATAAAACTCTTGCCCACCCTTAAGAATCAAAAAAAAAAAAAAAAAGACTGCACCATAGTGAGACTCTTCCCTGCCTTGACATGCATACAATGACTCCCCCAACCAACATATACATCCTCCTAAGACTTAGAAGACAAAATTATAAACTCAAGCCCTAAAATCCACAGGAGGAGAGCCATTATTGTGCCCTCAACCCCATCTTCTACTGAGACAAGAACACCAGCAAGCACTTGGCCTCACAGGGCATCTCCAGTTGCACGGCCCACTGGGTCACCGGGAGACTGTCACTGAGATGGGGGCACAAGTTCTAGTTACAGTGTCTCTTGAACCTACTCCTGTATCCCCTCTAGCCCTGGTAGCACTGATACGCCAAGAAGTGAAACAGTGCTGGGGAATTGCTTCCAGGGCAAGGTGAGAGAGAGGATAGCCAGACATTATAGCTGAGAAAGACTTGCATCTTCAACAGTCAAAACAAGTTGAAAAACCTTAGGTTTAAACTTCAAGTATTCTGTTACAGAGTTCTATTTTCCTAAGTTTTCTGGTTTAATTACTGAAAAAAAAATACACAAAGTTGAGCCAACTGCTCCTTTTAGAATAGAGATGGATTCAACTTTTGCATAATATATTCCTGAAAAAATGTGTTTGAAGGGTGAATGTCCAAAATTTTGAACATTAGTCTATATATTTTTTATAGAGAAGGGATAAATGAAATAAGGAACACTCAGGAGTTCAGTGTCCCTGCCATCTATCAATCAATGTGCTTCTTCTACATGAGACTCGGGCCTGAGAAATGACCAGCTTTTTTTAGCTTCACATAAATCTTGCCCTCTGGGTGTTAGGTTTGCACAGTGTGGAGGAGGGGTGGGTACAGGACAGCATCTTCTACCAAAACTTATACTAAAATGGTTAAACCTCAGAAATGCACTATTACATTTTTCAAAAGCTAGAAATGATCTCTGATCAATTATCTGAGCAAGCCCTTTGGCTTTAGAGATCAAAGATAGGGTGTTAATTCTATCAGTGTTGAAATGTATAAAAGATTAGAAAAAAGAAACTACAGGTATCATTCCTGCTATAAACCAGGCTACTCTGGAGGCTGAGATCTTAGGATCAAGGTTTGAAGCCAGGAGGGACAGAAAAGTCCTAGAGACTTTTATCTCCAATTAATCAGTACAAAGCCTGAAGGGAGGTGTGGTTTGCCTAACAGAACACAAAAGGAGGCCTGGCCTAGTGGTAGAGTGCTTGCCTAGCATGTATGAAGACCAGGGCTCAATTCCTTGGTACCACACACATAGAAAAAAGCCAGAAGTGGTGCTGTGGCCCAAGCGATAGAGCGTTAGCTTTGAGAAAGCCTAAGGACAGTGCTCAGGCCCTGAGTACAAGCCCTAGGACTGGCAAAAAAAAAAAAAAAGGAAAAAAGCTAAAGGACAGTACCCAGGCCCTATGTTCTGGTTTCAACAGTTAAAATCTCTCAACCCAACTTCCATCACAACTCAGTTTTATCTCTATTTACGCAGTCCTCATTACCCTAAAAAACAGAGACTGGTGGTGGAACACTCATGATAGAAATCTGGGCCATGGGTATTTTAAGAGACCACAAAATCTATCAGGGCAGTATCTAGATAAAAAAGATAATGATAATTAGGAAGACCAAAAGGTTAGCATTTTAAACAAGTCACATTTTAGAGTATTTGTCCCCCCCCAAAAAAGGAGGGGTGGGGTGAGAAATAAAACCAGCATACCAGCATGCTGCTCTCCCCTCACTGGATAAGTTAAGATACTATAACCGTACTTGCCAGAAATCCTGAGGCTACTGAGTCAGAATAAACCACTTAGGAAAGAGAAATGAATTCTGACGACACTACTTTGAACTCTGCAGGCAGGAAGCTGTGCCAACTGTCGAGCCAGAACTATGAGATAATGGAGATTTCAAAATGTTTGCCCCAGCTCAGTGCCCAGGCCATCCTTATCACCACAGCACCCCAGCATCCCAGAAAGAAACGAAAATGAACTCCACTGTCCTCCCTCCCGGCCTGTTAGGTTCAAGATTTGGAGACCTGGCTCAGGAATAATTTTCTTGGTGCACTCTAATTGTAGGACACTCCATCCCCCCCCTCCCCACAGAAGTCCTAGAGGTCATAAGGGGGGAGACAGAGACAGAGTCCTAAGGGGAAAGGTACTCATTGACCAAAAGGTCAAGGGTTAAAACTGGGGACAAATGGGCAGACAGGAGACAGCTTATTCAGAAGCTGCCACGTCTCTCTACACACACACACACACACACACACACACACACACACACACACACACACACACACACTCACACGATTCCTTTCCACACAAACTTGATCTTCAGACATACTCCCATGAAATTGTATCGATCAAAGTTAGGGAAGCTGCCAGAGTGGGAGATGTTTAAAAAACTAAACTGCAAACACTTCCAGGAGAAAGTGTGATGCTCACGGGAACTCTAATCAGAACAAAGGCCAGGGAAGGAGTCCCCGGACCACAATGGCAGGTGGGTGGTTTCGTCTTCAGCCAGCAGGGGCCTGCGACCACGTGCGGAAAGGCGCTGCCTTCTAAGGCTGGGGCTACCACCGGCCAGCTGTGCAGACCTGTGGGTAGTAGGCAAAGTGCCCCATTATTGGCCCGGGCCTTTAAAACCGGCCCAGGGAAGGTATCCGATTTGTCAAAAGTCTCAACACAAACCGTAACACAGCAAACTGGCTTTACGGGGCTGGGCGAGCCAATCTGTCTCCGTTCCAGCTGCCCATTTTCGCAGGGCTGGGAGGGGCCTCCCCCCCCAGGGGAGGGACCCCCGGGGCAGGGAGGGACCCGGGGGATGGGAGGGACCCCGCCCCGGGGCGGGGAGGGACCCCCGGGGCTGGTGAGTGTCAGGAGTCACGGCTGGAGAACGCCAGCGGATGGTCGCCCCTGCTCGCTGCCTGGCTCCTCCACGCAGTCCGCACCCCAGCCTCAAGTTCTCACCCCGAGCATCTGGGCCAACGCTCGGTGCCGGCATCATTTCAGCCCCCCTCCCACCTCCCCGCCCCAGGTCCAGCCCGGTTCTCTAGAATTTCTCGGGGCCGCCGGGGTCCCCTTGCTATTACTCCAGCGGGCGCGCAGCCGGCTCCGGCTCGGACCGACCGTGCGCAGCCCGTCCCGCACTTCCCTCCCATTTCCCCCGAGGGGAGGAAAGGAGGAAGGGAGGGAGGAAGGAAGGAAGGAAGGCTCTAAGAAGAAGAGACTAAAGCTCCAAGTCTGAAACGCAGAGGGCCTCGCCTCGGGCCAACCTACCCAGCGCCCACCCTAATGCCCCGCCTCCGTCACCCCCACGGCGCAGTTCGGCTCCCCAGTCCGGAAAGGCTCCGGCCAGGGGAGGACCCAGACACACCCCAGGCCTCAGTCTACCTGACGGCTTAGGACTTCCGAAAATGCGTCCGGCGCCGCTAACCCGGGCGGCCAGACCCCAGCCGCCTCTGCAGCCCAGCCCCCGCCGCCCTCCCGGTCATTTCGCTGCTCCCCGTGGGGCGGGGCGGGGGATACGGAGTAAGCAAACTTACTTTTTAAAGCACAGTTAAGTATTTAGTGAATTAACAGCGTGCCTAACCCCTCTCCCCGGCCCCAAACCTAGGAATAAAAATGCACATGGCCAAAACCTTTCCAGCCAGACTCGCTTCGAGGCACCCGAGGATCCTCCAAGCTAGAACCACAAAAAGCCCTGGAAAGCTGCAGGGCTCCCTGATTCCATCTAGACCCTCACTCGGCCCTCCCTTCCCCTTCGCCCTAAAACACTCCAGCATCAGCGTTTGGGACCGCTGTGCCCCAACTTGTTCACCCACCTCCGGTCTCCTGCTTTCCGAAGCGCAGTCCTCCTCCAAGATCGGAACCGGCCGGACGCAGCGGCAGCCTCCTCGCCAGGGGCGTCCCCTAGAGCAAAGGCCAAGACACGAGCAGCCCGGTCCTGGGGCCAACGCTTCTGCTGGGAGCCGCGGGCCGCGGAGCTCGCTGGAGGCGGGGCCCCGCCCACCCGTCTCGGACACGCCCCAACCACGCCCCCTCCTCGCCTGGACACGCCCCTTCCCCTCCCCCGCCCCCTCCGTGCCGCCCACGCGGCTCGCCCCCTGCTCTTCCACGCCTCCTCCTCGTGGCTCCCACAGAACCTGGGCACAAACGGAGAAATGAGTCCATGGAAAAGCCCCGGAAGGGTGGAGAGGTGGCGAAGGCGGAGGCACAGGCGCGCGGAGCTGTTTCCTAACGGGGGCAGGTGCTTGCTGGTGTCTGGGTAGGTGGGCGAGAGTTTGCTCACTGGCACTCGAGGATCGGTTGGTGTGTACCTATGTGTGTTTCTGGCGAGTGCCTGAGCTCGCTCACAACGCCAGGGTGCTGAGTCCCTGCCCGAGGAGGGACGATCCAAGACCGGAATCGGCCCCCCTGGGGCTGCTTTAGGAAATGAGTCTGGGGAGCAGTAACGGTGTGCTTGTGTGCTCTGGGGGCTCCCGTTGATGCGATCCAGAGGCTGAGATGGGAGCAGCGACGTGTGAAGATCTCGGCCGCGGGCAGCCCTGCAGGCCAAAGCGCCTGTGTGAACAATGCCGGCCGTGGAGAGGGTGGCAGCTGAGACACAGCGTGGGCCTTGATTAGGCCGGTGGCCAGCCATCCCTCACTCCGGAGAAGTCTGAAATTTCAGTCCACCGTCCCCTCCCCCACCATGAATATTTAAATAATGTTAATGACCCTTTTGAAAGTGGACCATCTAGAAATTCTAAGGACACAAACATACAAAGACCCACACAGAAAACAGCACTTAACGGAAAAACAAAAGAAGGCAGGCAAGTTGCTGTCTTCCTCTACTTTGGGATGTGTCTCTACCAGGGGAAGGTTTTCCATTTGAATTCAACTTTCACTAGCCAAGCTTTTGGTACAAGTGATTCTCTGAATAGCTTTGTGAGGCACAGTCCTTCACACTGGAAAAGCCTCAGGACAAGGCCCAGGATCCTCTTTACAAAGTCAGTTTTGCATGTCAAACAACAGGAAAAGAAACACTCAGGGTTTCATTCTCCTTGCCCTAACCCCTAGAGATCCTTAATTTCCAACACAAAGAAGTGATACCACCAAGGAAAACTATTCAGAAAGCCTGTCTCCTCTAAGCATGAAATAAACAGCACCATCTCCAAGAAAAAGGTTGCTTTTCTACTGCCATAGATAGGTAGGTAGGTAGGTAGGTAGATAGATAGATAGATAGATAGATAGATAGATAGATAGATAGATGAAGAATACAAAGGAGACTTCAAACTGGCCTCACTGTTCTTTAATGTCTATGTGCTGTATTTTTTACTGTTGTCATTTAGAGATTGGTTCACTATCAATTCTGTACATTTCTTTTGAATTTCAATAGCATTTACTGACAAGAAGCTGTAGATTCCAGAGCCTTAAATCAGCCAATCTTTCCTTCTTTCCCTCCCTCCATCCTTTCCTTTCTTCCCTGTTTCCTTCCTTCCTTCTTTTCCTTTCCTTCCTCTCCCTTCCTTCCTTAGTCCTTTCTTTGCTCCCCCTCTCCTCCATTCTTTTCCTTCCCTCCCTCCTCATGTCACTGATTTAAGAAATTAAGTATTTGGGTGCCCTATATCCTGGTCTATTTTTAACATTTTGGTATCATGTGAAAACCTCATTCAAACAAGCATGCTTGGATAGCACAGTTATGGATTCATACAGACCACAGAATCTCCAAAGCAAGATTCTGAAATTACGGCACAGGTGACATTTTACAAAAAGTACCAAGACAGTTGTTTATCACTCTTCTCATGTATGTTTAAATCACAGTAAGTATAAAATCTACAAAAACAAATTCCTCTATGAGCTGGGCACTGGTGGTTCACACCTATAATTCTAGCTACTCAGGAGGCTGAGATCTGAGGATCAAGGTTCAAAGCCAGCCCAGACAGAAAAGTTCCTGAGAAGGGCTGGGAATGTGGCTTAGTGGTAGGCTGCTTGCCTAGCATGCATGAAGCCCTGGGTTCTATTCCTCAGCATCAGATAAACAGAAAAAGTTGGAATTGGTGCTGTGGTTCAAGGGGTAGAATGCTAGCCTTGAGCACAATGAGGCTTAGGGCCCAGGCCCTGAGTTCAAGCCTAACAACTGGCAAAAAAAAAAAAAAAAAAAAAAAAAAAGTTCCTGAGAGACTCTTATCTCCAATTAACCATTCAAATTCAGAAGTGACACTGTTACTCAAAGTGGTAGAGCACTAGCCTTGAGCAAAAGAGGTCAGGGACAGTGCCCAGGCCCTGATGAGCTCAAGGCTAACAGGCAACAACAACAAAAAAATCCTTTATGATTAGAAATAAGGTAAATTATGCCAACTTTATTCTGAGTTATTTCTTTTCTAAAGCAACCTCAAAATTTTAGTAAAAATTAATTTCAAAGATCTGAAATAGGGATGTTGAAGAAGAGGATCCTGAGATCAAGATCCAGCTTGGACTGTATAACCACACTTCAAAATAACAATCACAATATACACAACCCAGAATTCTGGAATTTCCCAGTGGAAGAGAGTATATTTGTAATATGAATGACTTGATACATACCAGTTTCTCAAAAACGTTTGGGGAATCAAAGACAGAATGTGAATGTGAATGAGTGAATATGAAAATAAATAAAAAATAAAATAGGGAACATTTTTGCATTGATTTATTGTTCCCCTTGGGGTCATTTATGCACCTATAGTACAAACCTTCAACTTCTGAAATTACTGAACTCTAATTGCCAATAGGACCAAGGCTCAGCTATCTTGCTCCTGACTATGAGAACATTTCTCAAAGTCAGTACTAAAGACCAGAGATGTAGGAGCTACTTCTGTGTCAACAATACAGATCCCTAAACACTATATGGAAAATGAATATGCAACTTGTGGGCAGGGACTGGAGAAGAAACATGGGGAAGAGTGAAGGAAAGAGTGATATGGTCCAAAAGGAAACATACTATACTCATTATCCGACTTACAAAATAACAACCCCTCTGTATAACATCTTAATATTAACAATAATGTTAATTTAAAAAATAAGATCCCTAGTCCTGGTTTTGATCTACTAAATCAGAACCCTGGAAACAGATAGTCCTGTGATCTTGCCTGCCTGCCTGCCTGCCTTCCTTTCTTCCTTCCTTTTTTCCTTGTAATGGAATTAGGGACTTGAAAGCAGAGTTATGGCACTATCCCTTAGTTTTGCTGCTGGTGGTGCCACACCTCCCACTTCTGGCTTTTTTTTGACTGAGAGACTGGATGCTGTTCCTGAGCATCTTTTGCTCGAGGCTAGCACTCTACCACTTCAGCCAAAGTTCTACTTGTCTTTCTATGTGCGTGTGTTTACTTATACAATCTCAGGATGTTTTTAGCTAGCTAGGCTGGCTTCAAGCCATGATCCTCAGAGCTCAGTCTCCTGAGTAGCTAGGTGTACAGGCATGAGCCATAGGTACCAGCCTCTTGCTTTTTATCAGTGTCTGGCTATGTATCTCAGGCTGTTGTAAAATTCATGATGCTCTTCCCTCTATCTCTGCCTCTCATGTACCAGGGTGATAGGTATACCACACCATGCCCAGCTACTCCTGAGTCTTAAGAATATGGAGAGATAGAGAAGGTAAAATGGATTGAAATACAGTGTAAACATATGTGGAAATGTCACAATGAAACCCTCCTCTATAATATATGCTTAAAAAATAAAAGGAAGGAGCTGGGTGCTGGTGGCTCATGCCTGCAATCCTAGCTACTTAGGAAGCTGAGATCTGAAGATCACAGTTCAAAGCCAGCCTAGGCATGGAAGTCCATGAGACTCATCTCCAGTTAACCACCAGAAGACCGGAAGTGATGCTGCGGTTCAAGTTGTAGAACACTAAATGCATTAGGGACAATACCCAGGCCCAGGGTTCAAGTCTCATGACTGACCAAAGAAAAAGGAAAGAAGGAAGCAAGGAAGGAAAATGGAAAGACATAGATAGAGTTAAGAGTTCATCATATCTGTTTCTTTTTTTTTCTTGTGGTTGAGGGGCTTTGAACTCTGGGTCTGAGCACTGTCCCAGAGCTCTTCAGCTCAAGGCTAGTGTTCTACCATGTTGAGCCACAGCGTCACATTTGTTTCTTAACACAATGATGATTACTTTCCTAGATGTAGTTTAGGCACACATTTGACGCAACTAAATGAGGACTCCTTTTGTTAAAGAAACATCTAGAAGGTGGAACTGTTACAGTCTCACAAAGATCCAGCACCATGTAGGACAAAGCCTTCTATGGGAATTTTCTTAAGGGGAAGAGATCAGGATTGTCTTCACTGTGACCTCAGTGCACAGTTTTGCTTCGCATCTGCTTCTGGCCTATGTTCAGCTGTGCCCCGGAGCATGAGTGGTCTCTCAGGCACTCAAGGAATGGAATGAAGCGGGGCAGTGGAGCACTCTTATAATCCTGGCTACGCAGGAGGCTGAGATCTGAAGACTGCACTTCCCAACCAGCCTAGGCAGGAAAGTTTGTGAGAATCCTATCTCCAATTAACAACAAGAAACAACAACATGCCTGCAATCTTAGCTACTCAGGAGGCTGAGATCTGAGGATCTAGGTTCAAAGCCAGCCCAGGCACAAAAGGACCTGAGACTCTTATCTCCAATTAACCCTAAGAAAATGAGAGAATGGGAAGTGGGGCTGTGACTCAAGGGTAGGGTGGAAGCCTTGAGCTGCAGAGCTCAGAGATAGCGTCCAGACCTAGAGGAGCTGTGGCTCAAAGTAGCAGAGCTCCAGCCTAAAGCAAAAACCTCCCAGGCCTTGATTCAAGCCCCATGACTGACAAAAACAAACAAAAAAACCAAACAAACCTGATGAGTGGCCTACAGAACTGATCTGAAAACCAAGAAGCACCAAGAATAATCTATCATAAGCTGGGCACTGGTAGAAAAGAATGCCATAGAGAATAATGAAAGGCCAATTGAATTCACCATGGTAAATCTTAGAAATGCGCAAGTCAAAGGAATCTATTCATACAAAAAAAAATTCGAAAATGTAGCATTTCGTGTTTTAAAAGTACGGGGGTACTGGTGGTTCATGGATGTAATCCTATCTACTGGGGGGGGCTGAGATCCAAGAACCTTAAGATTCTTATCTCCAATTAACCCCCAAAATGCCAGATGTGGAGGTACTAGTCTTGAGTGAGAAAGCCAATAAAGAGCACAAGGCTCTGAGTTCAAGCTCTAGTACCTACATACATGCACACGTGAGCATCTACACACATGCGTGCACACACATACCATACAGACACTCAGACTGGTCCATCAGAAAAGAGAGTTTACCACTCCTCCATCTAGCTAGGAAAAAGACCAAAAAGTGTCAGGTGAAATGTAATTCTGAAATACCAAATTTGTCCCACAGAAAAATACAAGTTTGCTAGAGGGGAAATAGTAATAGAAAAGCAAACAAGTAGACTAGGTGATACAGAACCAGCAGCTTAGTGGACCTTTGTCATAGAGTAGTGGCAGAAAGTAGGAAATAATCTCAAGCTCAAGGGCATCCCCATGGGACTAGACACAGCACTAAACACCTAAGAGAAGGAGGTGTTTGCAATGTATGTGGTAGTGGATTATTATCTTTGATATGCAAAGAGGCCTTAGAAGCCAATGAGCACTGAAGGAAATTAAAAACAAAACAAAACAAAGCAGTAGTTTACAAAAAGAAATAAGAGCAATTAGCCATTCAATTTGTAAAGAAATATTCCAACTCTTCATTATTGAAGAAGTAAATGTAAAAATATTGGAATAATACTTTTAACCTATGTCACTGAGTACATAAAAATACAAATATTATCTAGCAGCAAAGAAATAATAAGAACCAAGTGATATGTTTTATTTCTGCTAGTATAAATTAATAATAAATTGACCAATCTCAATAAAATAAAATTGCCAGATGCCCACACCATTGGTTCATGCCTATAATGCTAACTATTCAGGAAGCTGAAAACCGATCACTATTGGAAGAAAGCCCACCTTCCTTCAGGTAGGAAAGTCATAAAG
Source organism: Megascapheus bottae (assembly GCF_031878675.1). Taxonomy (NCBI): domain Eukaryota; kingdom Metazoa; phylum Chordata; class Mammalia; order Rodentia; family Geomyidae; genus Megascapheus; species Megascapheus bottae. The sequence continues at coordinate 71,194,967 of NC_143511.1, read as the reverse complement.
CTCTTATTGTCAATTAACCACAAAAAAGAGGTGGGAGGGCAGGAGTTTGACCTAGTGGTAAGAATATTTGCTTACCATGCACGAAGACCCAGGTTCCATTCCTTGGTACCACATACATAGAAAAAGCCAGAAATGGTGCTGTGGCTCAAGCCTTGAGAAAGCCCAAGGACTGTGCTCAGGCCCTGAGTTCAAGCCCCGGGACTGGCAGAAAGAATGAAAAAAAGTAGAAAGTAGAGCTCTGGCTTAAGTAGTAAAGTACTATCATTGAGCAGAAAAAAACTAAAGGATAGCACCTGGACCCTGAGTTCAAGCCCCAGTACTGCCACAAAGCAAACAAATAAATAAAACAAATGAACAACAGGGCTGGAGGCATAGCTCAAGTGGTTCTGCAAGCATGAGGCCCTCAGTTCAAATCCCAGTATGACCATCAAACCAGAGAGAGAAGAGAAACAACTAGCCCCAACCAACTGTGACCCTATGCTATGGTTTGGGTGTGTTCCCCAGAGTTCATAATTTGGAACTTAACAATCCAAATCATATGTTAATAGTATTCAATTCAATGGGGAGGGGGTCTTTGGGAAGTCACTAGAATAAATTATGGTGAATCCCCGTAGTAGTTTTATAAGAATAGGAAGAGTCAAGCTACCATTTTGCAGCCGCCAGAACCTATACTCTTCATAAATTACCGTTTCCGAATGCACACATGTAAGAATGACACAGGCACCTTTATTTACTCTTTTGTTGTATCTAGTTAAGAACATCATTCTGAAAGCTATCTCTTAAGGCAGGTTCTAGTGGCTTATGTCTATAATCTTAGTTATTCAGGAGGCTGGGCTCTGAAGATCATGGTTCAAACCTGGCTTGGAGAGGAAGTCCTGTAAGACTCACATCTCCAATTAACCAGCAAAAAAGCCAGAAGTGGAGCTGTGTATCAATAGGTAAAGTGCTAGCCTTGAGAGAAAAAGCTAGGAGACAGTGCTCAGGCCCTGAGTCTATACCCCACAAACAAACAAAAATAAATAAATGCATGTATGAATAATTAAAATATTTCTTTCTAAGGTTAGACTGTTTGGTGAGGTGTAGTGAATTTTGAGAGGGTTGTAAATCAGTTTTCCAAGCCAAGTAGCATTTTACATTCATTTCCCTGAGTCATCTGTGTCCTAGGAGTGAGGATTTGATGGAGTTTTTCATCCTAATCCTGCATCACGGCCTGGTTTGGGAACCACTTGTGGCAACACAATTGTCGCAGGCAGAGGAAGGAGAGAGTAAGCAAATACAGACACAGGGATAGTGTCATATGAGAACATTTGGCTCTTGGACCTGTGTTTACTCCCATTCTTGGCCTAGTTTGTGGTAACTGCCTTTCCTTCACTTCCTCTCCAGGGTCTCATGCTTCCTGTGCCCATGTAAGTTTCTTTCCTGACTATTCCACATTTATTTCCTTTCCCTACATCCTCTTACTTGGCCAAACCCTCTAACCTGATTACATTCACCCCAGCTGTACAGCCTTTTGAAAAAGCCCTTTAAAACACTCCCATGAAACATTTCCAAACCCACCCAACACATACAGGCCCTTCTTACTGTTCTATATGTCCCACACGGCAGCTGCTCTGTCCTCACGGATAGTCAATGTGGTACTGTTTGGACTGCCAGTCGAAATGTACATTTGTACAGTCCAATTTAAAGAAACATTCTAACAGTATTCCAAACTCACATCTTCAGCCAAAAAAAGAAAAAAAAGAAAAAAGGAACAGCTTGGGCAGCCTGTGAGCAGAGCCTAATTGGGAAAGGAGGGAGAGGCCAGACTGCATCTGACACAACATCTGCTACACCAGATGTTGTTGACCCCTACATCTCTTCCCTCCAGATGCATCATCATAGTTTGCTAGCTTTAAGAAGAAAGTACTTCTTGGACTGAGGGTGTGATGCAAGTGATAAGTGTACTTGCCCAGCAAGTGTGAGGCCCTGGGTTAAATCTCAGTACTGGGGAAAAAAATGCCCTCATGATTATGTCGCTAATTAACAACAAAGTTTTAAGAGGTCCAAGTTCTTTGTGTCTTGGCTAGGAATTTTATCTCATTTAACAAATGAAACATTTAAAAAATGTAGTAAACACTCCAGAGTTCATGCCCTAATGGACAGACAGCATAAAACAGGTACTCTAAGTGTGGCATGTGAAAACACAAAATCGGCCTAATGCAAATGGAATGTACATGGCTTTTCCACATATAGGATGCTGCACCACAAGGGCCAACAAAATGAAACTCCCAAAGACAGTCTTCATGGAGTTTACCAAGTGAATCTATTACTCATAGGTGAAGGTGAACCAAATCTTCTTTGCATTTCCAGCGGAGCTGAATGAAGTCTTTCAATTGTAAGAAAGATGGAAAGAGCTGGGGATAAACCCTAGCCCTCATGCATACAAGGCTCATGCTGTTCTGGTCATTTACATTCCTGGTCCTAAGACAGAATTTGAATGCAAATGGGAAGGAGCAAGAAATAGAAAAGTAAATTAGAAACAAATATCATTTGGTTTGGGCTTTGATTTAGGTGTGAGTGACAGAACCTTACTAATGCTAAGCCATCAATGACACTTGAGAACCATCTTTTAGTTTTAACTGGGTCTAGGCTGGAGATGAAAGTTGAGGGGTAGGAGTACTGTTTAATGTGCCAGGACTCAGGTATGAGTCCCAGCTCCATATGTATGCACAGATAAGCATGCATGTGCACACACACATTCACACACAAACAGACAAAAAATAGCATTTTCTTAGTAAGTTCCAAGTATTTCCTTCCTCTAAACTTTTTTTTTGTGGGTCATAGGGCTTGAACTCGGCCTGGGCGCTGTTCCTGAGCTCTTCAGCTCAAGGTTACCACCCTACTCCTGGGCCTGGGCGTTGTCACTGTGCTCTTCAGCACAAGGCTAAGGCCCAACCCTTGAGTCAAGCCCCATTTCCCATTTTCTGAGGTTAATTGGAGATAAGAGTCTTAGGTCCTTTTGTGCCTGGGCTGGCTTTGAACATTGATCCTCAGATCTCAGCCTCTTAAGTAGCTAGGATTATAGGCGAGAGCCACTATACCCAGTTTCCCTCTAAACTTTTGTTGTTGTTGGTCCCCAGGCTGGAACTCAGCAACTGGCCTCTGTCCCTGAGCCAGTCTGTGCTCTAGGCTAGCACTCTCCCACTTGAGCCACAGCACCACTTCTAGTTTTTTCTGCTTATGAGGTACTGAGGAATCGAACCCAGAGCTTCATGCTTACTAGACAAGCACTCTACCACTAAGCCATATTCTCAGCCTTGTCTCTCTAAACTTTTTTTTTTTTTTTTTTTTTTGCCAATCCTGGGCTTGAGCTCAGGGCCTGAACACTGTCCTTCCTTGGATTTCTCATGGCTAGAGCTTTACCACTTGAGCCTCAGCATCACTTCCAGCTTTTTTCTATGCATGTGGTACCGAGGAATCGAACCGGGGTCTTTGTGCATGCTAGGCAAGCACTCTACCACTAGGCCAAACTTTCAGCCCGGTCTCTCTGTTCATTTATAGAAAGAACCATACAGAATTTTAGATATATCAAGGAGAAAAGACTAAACATTGGTGTTTTAATGATTCTGATAACCACAGAAGTACAACCTTTAGAAGCCTCACTACAATTCTTTTTTTCTTTTCTTTTCTTCTTTTTTCCCCCCAAGTCCTGGGGCTTGAACTCAAAGTCTAGTTCCACGAGCTTTTTTTTTTTTTTTACCAGCACTCTACCACTAGAGTCACAGCCCCATTGAGCCACAGCTCCACTTCTGTCTTTATTGGAGATAATCTCACAGACTCAGCTGTGTGTGGTGCTCATGCCTGTAATCTACTCAGGAAGCTGAGATCTGAGGATTACAGTTCAAAGACAGCCCAGGCATTAAAGTCCTTGAGACTCTTATCTCCAATTAATCACCAGAAAACCATTAGGGGTGCTGTGGCTCAAGGGGTAGGGCGGTAGCCTTGAGCTGAAGAGCTTAGGGATAGCACCAGGCACCTATTTCAAGTCCCACAACAGACTAAAAAAAAAATGTCTCATAGACTCTCTTGCCCTAAGAATATAGGCACTAGCCACTGATTCCCAGCTTCTACCACTCTTTTGATACTGACAATTATCCGATGAAAAATAGGCTTTTCCTCGTACCATACTGAGCATACTAAATGGCTTGTTTTAATGTGAATATAACCTTACCAAAGATGACATCTTATACTGGGAAAGCTTTTTCTCTTCTTTTCTCTTTCTCGTTCTTGCTTTTTTTCTTTCTTCCTTTCTCTGTCTTTCTTTCTTTTTTTTGTGGATCATGGAGCTTGAACTTGGCCTGGGCGTTGTCCCTGAGCTCTTCAGCTCAAGGCTACTAACCTACCCTCGAACCATGCCCCACTTCCTCTTTTCTAGAGGTTAATTGGAGATGAGAGTCTCAGGTCCTTCTGTGCCCAGGCTGGCTTTGAATCTTGATCCTCAGATCTTAGCCTCCTGAGTAGCTAGGAGTCTAGGCATGAGCCACTGAGCCTGGCTTTTTTTTTTTTTTGAGGCAGGGTCTTGCTGTGTTGGCAAACAAGCCAGTCTCATACTTGTAGATTCCTGTGATTCTCCCACCTTAGCCTCCTGAGTAATGCAGGCTTACACCACCACATTCAGATCATTTTAAGTTTACATACAGAGTAGTATGATTTCTAAGTCCCATTAAGATTATAAAGTGCTAAGATTATTTAAGTATGGAGAATATTAATAGTTTCTTGAGCAGCATATGAAAAGCCTCTGTTGGACTGGGATCATGGCCAAGATAAAATCAATTTAGAAACCATAACAGCTTATAATAAAATCATCTAAAATATGATTGCCTTTTTGTCTTTGAAGAGCCTCCAATTTATGAATTACCTTCCTATAGTTCCCCTGCTCTCTCCTCTCCTTGTACTTTGTTTTTCCTTTTCTCTCTGCACTCCTTTCTTTTCTTCCTTCTTTCTGATTTCTTTCCTACATCTTTCCTTCTCCCCTTTCCCCTCCCTGCCTCCCTCTGTTTTTGTTTTTAGGCTAACCCTACTCAATGTTAGGAGCAAGCTTTGCAAATTGGATACCTGAAGAAGCCTGCAGATCACATAAATGAGTAAAGCCTGCCACAGACCACGCACAGTTTGTGACTCTCATGAAGGATTCAGGCACAGAGGAGTCCAAGTGCCTGACTGCTAAGTAATTTATAGACTGGCTGAGATAAGACAGGCCCCACAGAGACAAGAAATGTACCATCACATCTGGGGTGGCTGCTGGTGCTCATGTTATATACTTGAGCGCTGTTATTTTTACTTGCTTAGAAGATCAACAACATATCAAAAGTCACATGTCACTCCAGTCCTCTTTTTCATTTTACAATACAGGCAAGCACTCTACCACTAGGCCACACTCCTAGCCTCTACAGTTTGAATCTTAAATAACACTAAAGGTCTATGTGTTAAAGGATTGGTTATTAGCCTGTTTGAGAGGTGGAGCCGAATGCTGGGCACAGTGGCTCACGCCTGTGATCCTTGCTAAGCAGGAGGCTGATATCTGAGGATTGTAATTCAAAGCCAGCCACACAGGAAAGTCCATAGACTCTCATGCCCCATTAACCATCAAAAAGCTGGAAGCGGCTCAGACTTGTAATCCTCGTTACTCGGGAGGCTGAGATTTGAGGATCATGGTTCCATACCAGCCTGGGCAGAAAAACATGTGAGACTTTTTTTTTCTGTAGTATTTTACTTTATTACTTTCATCTTTATTGAAAAGATGGTGAGCAGATGGTGAACAGTTACATAAGTAAGGTAATGAGTACATTTGTTTTTAAACACTGTCACCCCATCTCTCATTTTCTGCTGCTTACCCCTCCCTACTCCTTACCCCCCATCACCCAAGTTGTAAGTTCATTTCCATAGTGTCAAGTGAGTTGCAATAATTCATTCTTTGTCCTGCTGTTTCTGTGATTCCCTTCAGCAAATTGAATAAACTTATATGCAAGACAAAGGGCACAGAAAACTAAGACAGAAAAGAAAGAAAAAAAAAATAGCCACACAGGACATAATAAGAACCTCTTGTTTCCAGTTCTTGGAGTTCATGATAACATGCTTCATTCTATATGGTCCTATGCACTTAGCAATTGGGACATTGAGGTCCCCTGTTAGTAGACTTAGAGTGTTAGTCTAGACTATTAGACTAATAGACTAGAATAATAGACTTATTCTAGTTATTGAAAATGAGAGAAACCATACAACCTACTTTTCTTTGGGTCTGGATTACTTCATCTATTGTAATTTTTCCCAAGGCTTTCCCCCCCTTTCTGATGGAAGCATAGAACTGGATCAAGAAGATGTGGCATATAATGCTGTAAGACTCTTACCTCTAATTAATCACAGAAAAAGAAATAAGTGGTGCTGTAACTCAAATGGTAGAGGCTATCCTTGAGCAAAAAAAAAGTTCAGGGTGCCCAGGTTCTGAGTTCAAGCCCTAGAACTGGCATACACACACACACACACACACACACACACACACACACACACACACACACACACACACATAGTGTTTTTACTAACTGCTTAAAAATTTCTTCCTGTCTGACCAAGATTTCTAGAAATTTTCTTTTCAAAATCAAAGTGTCAACTTACCAAAACTTTTTAAAAATCCATTGGGCAAAATCATTTTGAATTTTAGCTTTAAAAAATTGTACTTTCAGGGACAGGAGTTTGGCCTAGTGGTAGAGTGCTTGCTTAGCATGCACCAAGACTCAAGTTCAATTCCTTGGTACCACATACAGAGAAAAAAGCCAGAAGTGGTACTGAGGCTCAAGTGGTAGAGATCTAGTCTTGAGAAAGTCCAAGGACAATGCTCAGGCCCTGTGCTCAAGCCCAGGACTGGCAAAAAAATAAATTGTACTTTCAAAGTACTAAATACACTAGATTTTCCCATCAACTGATGGTATTTGGTATTTTGTGTGAAAGGATCCCATTGACCTGCACATTTCTGACATTTACCATGAGTGAATTCAATTAGCCTTTCATTTTCCTCTCATATTATCTGTGGCATTCTTTTTCTTTAGCTCTCTAATCACAAATAAAGCTATGTTCAGACATGTCACTTATACAAAGAGTGGGTGCTTGGCAGTTATTGATTCCCTCCATGAGGAACACATACTCTGTGGCTGCTCCTTTGCTATGGATGTACTTCCAAGTGAAGAGCCAGTTGTAGAGGGAACTGGGCCCCCACTTCCCAGAAAACATGTGTAGAGAGCAACCCAGGCAAGAGAGGCTCTGGTGTCATGGCCAAAGGGCAGGATATAGAAACTCCTTCTTTGAGTCCAGGCAGGACTCTCCATAGGTCATTGCCATCTGGGCCTCAGTTTTTCAGTCTTTATTAGGAAGTATAATTATATTTACATATTATATATTATTATACGTATATGTGTATATATATCTGTATATCATGGGTTGTGATAAGCACTGGACAATTTAATGTACACAAAGGCCATTGAACATACCTTCTAGAGTCAGGGGCCCATAGTTACTCAGGAGATTGACACCTGGAGGATCAGAGTTTGAAGTCAGCCTAGGTAGACAAGTCTAATATACTCCACCTCCCATTAACCAGCAAAACGATAGACTAAAGGTATGGAATACTAGCTACAAGAAACTATGCAAAAGCACAAGGCTCTGTGTTCAAACCCCAATTCTAGCACAGGCATATACACAAAGAATGTACCTGAAAATACTAATAGTTGTTAGGGTATTTGTTACTATGATTAATTTTCCCTCTTTTTATGGTGTTAGATCAAATTTTCTTTTCTTTCTTACAAAGTCCACTGTGTAGCCCAAGCTGGCCTCCTACATCAGTCCCCCAAGTGTTCACAGACATATGTCACCATGCTCAGCTTCTCAGATCAATTTGTGTGTGTGTGAGAGAGAGACAGAGAGAGACAGAGACAGAGAGAGACAGAGACAGAGACAGAGACAGAGACAGACAGACAGACAGACAGACAGACAGAAAGAGGGAGAGAGTACAGGGTCTTGAATTGAGGGCCTGATCACTGTCCCTACCACCTGAGCTACAGCTCCACTTCCAGTTTCTTTCTAGTTAATTGGAAATAAGAGTGTCATGGACTTTTCCTGCCTTTTAAACTAGGGCTACCTTCAAACCTGGATCCTCAGATCTCAGCCTCCTGAGATTACAGGAGTAGCTACAATTACAGGAATAAGCCAGTGGTGCCTGGCTCTCTAATTAATAATTAATCTTTCTCTTAGACTATTACAACTATTTTCCTGTCTTAAAGATTAATTAAAATATTTTCTTTCCAAATTTAAAAGAAATACTCATGCTATGTAAAGCAATAAATGATGAACTGTGAACTAAGACTGAAGCCTGACTCTCTTCTAGAATTTAGGATCTTGAAAACGTAATTTGCAGCCAGGCTCCAGTGGGTCACGCCTGTAATCCTAGCTATTCAGGAGGCTGAGATCTGAGGACCATTGTTCAAAACCAGCATGGGCAGGAAATCCATGAGACTCTTATTTCCAAGTAACCTCCAGAAAACTGGAAGTGGTGCGGTTGCTCAAAGAGGTACAGCACTAGCCTTGAGTGGAAAAAGCCTAGGGCCAGTGCCCTCTCAGAGTGTGGACTTTGTCACGGGCACATTGAAACAATGAGAGTACTATCACAAGATAAAGTTATTAATACCTGATGGAAGGATACAGAAATTGTTTAATGAGTTATTCTTGCCCAGAGTAACCACTGGTAGGAAGATAAAGAGTGAGGAAAGGAAAAAAGTCAGATGAAAGAAAGGAAGAAAGGGAAGGAAGAAGGGAGGAAGAAAGAAAGGAAGGAAGAAAGAGAAGGAAGAAGGAAAAATAGAGAAGAAAAAAGAAAGAGAAGGAAGAAGATGAACTATGAGAAGAAAGTAAGAAGGGTAGAAAGGGCTGTTACAAGGTAAAGTTTAACACAACTCACATAGAGGAGAAAGGTTTATTTTTACTGAACTGTCAAACACGATGAAAAATGCTCAGAAACAGGATGCAGAGTTTTATTTGAAAAAGAAAACCATTCTTTGCCTCTTGAGATGCCATTTGTTTTAAAAGGGATTTGCCTATGATATTCAGGGGATAGACTGAATATAAACTTGGAGATTTTGTTGACATTTAAGATTTGTCCACATTTTTTTGGTAAGAATAAACATCTTTAAAACTCACCAAAAATAAAACTAGTCGTTCTTAGTGGGCCTGAAGATATAGTTCAGTAGGAGAACCCTTGCGCAGCATACAGAAGATTCTAAGTCTGATCACCAGCCTTAGTAAATAAGTAAATAAAATAATGATAATAATAATAATAATAGTTTATACAAAAGCATTCATTTCTCCATTCAAATAAGGATTTGTCTTGAAAGTTCCTAAGAGACAACTCTTCGAAAAATCACTTACCCTCTTCTCCAAAATGTGAACCTGCTAAAATGACCTGCCCCATATAAAAAACATGTAACATAACATTCAATTAGTTGTTTACCTAAAAGGTCACAAAAGCTTTATTATTTGTGACATATCAGAGAAATACCGCAGAGCCAGGAGCATAGCCTAGTGATAGAGTACTTGTCTGGTATGCATGAAGCCCTGGGTTCGATTCTTCAGTACCACATACACAAAAAAGGTCAGAAGTCAGCTGGGCATGGTGGCTCACACCTGCAATCCTAGCTACTCAGGAGGCTGAGATCTGAGGATTTCGGTTCAAAGCCAGCCTGGCACCAAAGTCCATGATACTCTTATCTCCAATTAACCACCAGAAAACTGGAAGTGGTGCTGTGGCTCAAGGGGTAGTGTGGTAGCCTTGAGCTGAGGAGCTCAGGGACAATGCACCCAGTCCCAGAGTTCAAGTCCCATGACTGACCAAAAAAAAAAAAAAGCCAGAAGTGGTGCTGTGGCTCAAGTGGTAGAGCTCTAGCCTTGAGAAAATCCAAGGATAGTGCTCAGGCCCTGACTTCAAGTCCCAGGACTGGAAACGAAACAAAACAAATAAACAAAAAATCAGAGAAATACTGATGTCTTAGGGAAAAACTGCAAGATTCATGGACCTGTATAAATCAACCCATTCTCAGGGATCAAAACCTAATTGTATCCCAGAAGATTAACTGCAGTTCTGTTCTTGAATCAGTGAATGCACAGCTACAGGAAAGCTCCCTCATTAATCAGGACTGAATGGTGAGCATGTTCTCCTTAAATATCCTTAAATATCTCACAAGCTTCCACCATTTTGTTCTAGGAGGAAGACAGGTAGGGCAGTCACTGAGAGCCAGGGCTGTCTGGATACATTTGGGCTCCCTGTTATGAGTCCTTAGACAGGAGGCCATTGTTTCAGGTCTACATTCCTGCTCTGGGATTCAATACACTAGACTAAAAATACAAATGGAATGGTGAATGCTCAAATTCCAGGTCACCCACCTTAAACTAAGCTGTTTAAGAAACCAGGAAGAAATGAGAGTGAACAGCTACATTTCTTAAAAAAAAAAAAAAGGCCAGTTTCAACTAGAAACTAGAATAATAGTGACATTCTCTGCTTTAGTCCTTATAGAAAATGGGTGCCCAGGATTCACCAGTGACTTTACTGTGGTTCTATCTCCACTCTAGACCTTACAAGGGAATCAGTGAAATGACTATTCCACCTTTTCCTGCTTTGCTTCAGTTTTCTTTACTCCTTCTCTGTCTATAAAACCAACCTTCTATTCTGATTCACTGGAACATTTACTTTATTTCAGTGTTGCCTGATTCCAGAATTACAAAATAAAGCTAATTATGCTCTTTAACTTGTTGTCATTTTGCCTTTGACATGTGTTACCTAAGTTTTCTTTATCGTGTGTGTGTCTGTGTGTGTCTGTGTGTGTGTGTGTCAGAGAAAGAGAGAAGAGAGAGAGAGAGAGAGAGAGAGAGAGAGAGAGAGAGAGAGAGAGAGAGAGAGAGAGAGAGAGAGAGAGAGAGAGAGAGAGAGAGAGAGGAGAGGATCATGAGGCTCTAACTCAGGGACTGGGCACTGTCCCTAAGCTCTTTTGTTTAAAGCTAGCACTCTATCACTTTGAGCCACGGTGCCACTTCTGTTTTTCTGGTGGTTAATTGGAGATAAAGGGTAACGGGGACTTTCCTGCTAGGGCTGGCTTTGAACAGCAATCCTCAAATCTCAGCTTCCTGAGTAGCTAGGATTACAGGTGTGAACCCCCAGTGCCTGGCTTCTATATCTTATTTTCTTTCTTTGCAAGTTGGAGATATCTTAGTATCTATCTCATAGAGTTGGATAAGAATTAAACACTATAATATCCTAAGTACTCAGAGCAATGTCAGAGCCAGGGAAAGTTGGCATTATGTATTTTTTTTTTCAGTCCTGGGCTTGAGATCACAGCCTGACCACTCTCCTTGGACTTTTTCAAGGCTAGAGCTCTACCACTTGAGCCTCAGCACCTCTTCCGGCTTTTTTCTATGTATGTGGTAACAAGGAATTGAACCTGGGTTGTCGTGCATGCTAGGCAAGCACTCTACCACCAGGCCAAACTCCTGGCCCAGCATTATGCATTTTATTAAACTGAAATGCACCACAAGACTCACATCAAGTCTGATCATCTGTGAATGCATGCAGAGTATGGTGACAAGAAAATATCCTGTTTCTCATCCCAGGCTCTTGGGACAGGTGTGAGGGTGTATAATCTTTTTCTTTCTAGAAAGAGACGAATGTTGAGATAGAGTAAATATCACTTCTTCATTGGTTCATTTCTGAGAAAGAAGAACTTGTTGCAATGATAATGGGCTCAAGATGTAGGCCTACTATCATATTTCTCCTAGTGAGTCAATCCATCATTTTGTCTGAATGCTTTGTTTCTTTATACACAGTTTCTATGTGGACCCTGATTTTCATGTTTTCTGATTTTTATTTTGATTTGTTCTTTTGCTAGTGTTGGGGATTGAATCCAGGATCTCATGTGTGAGTCCAAGTGCTCTACCACTGAGTTGTACCCCTCTTCCCCAGCCCCATCCAGCATATATATGTGTGTGTGTGTGTGTGTGTGTGTGTGTGTGTGTGTGTGTGTTTTGGTTGGTTGTGGGGCTTTAACTCTGGGCCCACGTGCTATCCCTCAGCTCTTCAACTCAAGGCTACTGCCCTACCCCAGGACCTGGCCATTGTTCCTGAGCTCTTCAGTTCAAGGCTGCCACCCGTTAATTGGAGATAAGAGTCTCTCGGACATTAGTGCCTGGGCTGGCTTTGAACTGCGACCCTCAGATCTCAGCCTCCTGAGTAGCTAGGATTACAGGTATGAGCCACCAAGCCTGGCCTATTTTTTTATTTTTTATTTTTTGCCTGCTCTAGGGGTTGAAGTCAGGGCCTGAGCACTGTCCTTCGGCTTTCCTCAAAGCTAGTACTCTGCCACTTGAACCACAGTACCATTTCTGGCTTTTTCTAGGTATGTGGTACCAAGGAATCAAACCCGGGTCTTTGTGCATGCTAGGCAAGCACTCTACCACTAGGCAAAACTTCCCACCCCATCCAGTGTATTTTTAACTAAAACAGAAAAAAAAAAGTGTTGGGGAGGGCGATGGCCAATAAGGAATGAATAGAAAAAGGAGATAGGAAAGGCAACTGTTAATTTACCAAGAGAGAAGTACTAGACACTGTCTCAAATAATCTTAAGTATCACTTCTCCTATATAGACAACAGATATTCCTGAGAATCATATTCAAGATTGCAGAGGCCTCTGGATACCTGAATTAGAAGGATAAAGCCTGCTGTCACCTGAGTTCTCTTTAAAATTTTCAGAAGTACTCTCTCATTAACTGCATGGACTAACAGCTTCTCTCCCTAACTTTGGGCCACTTTTTTTTTTTTTTTTTACCAGTCCTGGGCTTGAACTCAGGACCTGCGCACTGTCCTTGAGTTTTCTCAAGGCTAGCACTCTACCACTTGAGCCATAGCACAACTTTTGGCTTTTTCTATATATGTGGTACCAAGGAATCGAACCCAGGGCTTTGTGCATGCTAGGCAAGCACTCTACCACTAGGCCACGCTCCTGGCCCCTGGCCACTTTTTAATAGCACTAAAGGCAAATAGGTGTTAAATCTGTTTTAAGAATCTCACTGCTATTACCTATTTATAGCCAAGGGTGACTGTGAGATATTTAAGGAAAAAAATGAGAGAAATAAAAAAAGACCAATGGTGTCTGTCCACGGGAGCCGTGTGTGGCTTGCTTGGCTTCATTCTGATTTACAGGTGATGTCTGGTTCAAAGCAAGTTGGGTTAGGGCTGATGACATAAAAAACAGGTGGATTTTCACTTGGGCTCTAACAAAGGAGGCAGAAGTAGAACAAGAGGGTTTCTAGAATTTTGTGTCATTTGTCATCTTCAGTCCTGCAACGTGTGAAATGTGATACAGAAGGAAATGCACTGTATATCCAGGAAATATCTGTGAATGTTTCAGAACTGTTGCTAGGAATAGCCAGGCCAGGGTCATCTATTTTAGGAGGGAGGACAGGGGATTTTTACTAAGTAAGAAAGAAATGTTTCATCAACATTTGCAAAATTGGGATGATGACTCTTTCTGAGACTAAAACTGATGGCTCCCGTAAAACAAAGATTCTAGAACAGGCTTCAGAAAAGCCATGATACACCAAGATTGAGGAAGAGGGGATTTGGGTTCAAAAAACAAACAAAAGAATAAACCAACAGGGTGGAGTTTCTTTTTGCAGAGAAACTGATGAAAACCAAGACTTGACATGGATAACTTTGGAAGCTTTGATTTTTTCTTTCTTTCTTTCTTTTTCCTTTTCTTTTCTTTCTCTCTTTCTTTCTTTTTTTTTTTTTTGCCAGTCCTAGGTCTTGAACTCAGGGCCTGAGCACTGTCCTTGGGCTTTCTCAATTCTAGTAGTCTGCCACTTGAGCCACAGCATCATCTCTGGCTTTTTCTATGTATGTGATACTGAAGAATTGAACTCCGGTCTTTGTGCACGCTAGGCAAGCACTCTACCAATAGGCCAAACTCCCGGCCCCTGGAAGCTTTGGTTTCTAAGAAGAAGTATATAACATCAATTGTGATGTTATCTATCTAATTATAGTTATACATATATGTGTATATTTTTTCTTCAGACTGAATTTTGTTACGTAGCTCCAGGCTAGTGCCAGCTTGTGATCCTCTTGCCTCAGCCTCACAGTGCTGGGGTAGCTGGCACATATAATCACTCCCAGTGGCTATCAATATATTGTAAGTGTTATAACAATACATGTGTCTGGTTTAAAAGCTTCTTCTTTTTTTTTTTCTGGTCATGGGACTTGAACTCAGAGCTCAGGCTCTGTCCCAAAGCTCTTTTATTCAAGGCTAGCACTCCACACTTTGAGCCACACCTCCACTTCTGGTTTTCTGGTGGCTAACTGGATATGAGAGTCTCACAGACTTTCCTGCCCAACCTTGTGAGTAGCTAGGATTATAGGCATGAGCCACCAGAGCCTGGCTAATGCTTCTTATAATATGTTTAATTCCCGGGGACTGCTTTTTTTTTTTTTTTTTGCCAGTCCTGGGGCTTGAACTTAGGGCCTGAGCACTGTCCTTGGGCTTTCTCAAGGCTAGCACTCTACCACTTTGAGCCATAGCACCACTTCTGGTTGTTTTTTTGTTTTTTTGTTTTTTTTTGCCAGTCCTGGGCTTGAGCTCAGGGCCTGAGCACTGTCCTTGGACTTTCTCAAGGCTAGAGCTTTACCACTTGAGCCGCAGCACCACTTCCGGCTTTTTTCTATGTATGTGGTACCAAGGAATCGAACCCGAGTCTTCGTGCATGCTAGGCAAGCACTTTAACCACTAGGCCAAACTCCCGGCCCACTTCTGGTTTTTTTCTATGTATGTGGTATCAAGGAATCAAACCCTGTCTTTGTGCATGCTAAGCAAACACTCTAACACTAGGCTAAACTCAGGCCCCTGGGACTGCTGTTTTGAACTATGCTCCATAGTGGGCTCAAAAAAACCCAGAAAAAATAATGTCCCCAGGGCTGACACTCCATGTCACCCAAGCAAAATTTTGTTGTTTTGTGACTCTGTAAGGAATTAAGAGAATCAAAGATGGTCAAGTTGTCCAAACAGGCCTATTAATACAACTATGGCTGACATATCCTTTAAGCATTACAAAATTTTGTCCTCCCACAACCGTCTTTCAATAATTGTCATCTGTGAAAGATAAAGAGTCTAATCCCACAATTAATACCACAGCAGGATGCTCAAAATGTATTTTTATATATATTTTTTATTGTAATTAATAAAAGGGTTACATGATATTTGCCATATAGAAGGTGCATTAATTCACATACATTGATACCCTTTCACATGTCTTGGTACCCTTTACCTTCCCTGTCAAAATGTATTTCTCATCTACCTCCACTTCCTTCTTGCAATGCTCCTCCTGGCTGGTGGTTATTAAACTGGACAAATAAAAGCAAGTAGCACCCAATTAAACTGGAACTTTCTTTGAATTCCTTATATAAAATTCAAATTTAACTGGGTGTCCACTATGTATTTTCCCAGGTGTGTGTGTGTGTGTGTGTGTGTGTGTGTGTGTGTGTGTGTGTGCTCATTTTCATTTTGATGCTGGGGATTGAACCTAGGGTCTCTGGCATCCAAAGTACATGTCCCACAATTAAGCTAAGTCTCCAGCCCCTAATTTCTAGTATTTTATCTGACTAAGGAATTCCTGCCTACTTTCACCAATCTCCTGCTTTTGCTAATAAAAATATATTTCATTGCTGTCCAAACACATTGGTCTAAAGTGTCTTTCTACTTGGGTTCAAAATCTGGTGCCATCATATGCTGGCTTTGTAACCTTGGATAAGTGACCTAACTCACAATGCCAAGATTCCCACATCTGCAAAATGGGGTTAAAAACAGTTCATGTTTAGCAAGTTGTTTTGGGGACTACATGAGATGATATATTTAAAGGTTTAGAATATAGGGTCACAGCTATTATACCTAGCAAGCAGGCATGGTGAGAAAATAAAATGTCACCTGGGACCTTTCATTTGCCAGGAATATTCACTATCTGTATTCGGATAAGTGAGAGCTGAAGGTGGTTATAACTACACTTATTTGACAATAAGAGGTAGGTCCAGGGCTGGAAATATGGTTCAGTGGTAGAGTGTTTGCCTAGCATTCATGATTCCTCAGAGCCACATAAACAGAAAAAGCCAGAAGTGGTGCTGTGGCTCAAATGGTAGAGTGCTAACCTTGAGCAAAAGAAGCCCAGGGACAGTGCCCAGGCCCTGAGTTCAAGCACGAGGACTGGCAAAAAAAAAAAAAAAAAAGAAAAAGAAAAAAATGGTTCATAATGAATAATCAATGTCAGTACACTACAATAGTTTACAACACAGCCTTTCCTAGCCTTTTCTTTAAAAATGTAAGGTTCTAGCTGGGCACAGTGGCTCACATCTGTAATTCTAGCTACTCAGGAGGCTGAGATCTGAGGATAAAGGTTCAAACCAGCCCAGGCACAAAAGAACCTAAGACTCTTATCTCCATTTAACTTCTAGAAAATGAGAAGTGGGGCTTGGCTCAAGGGTAGGGTGGTAGCCTTGAGCTGAAGAGCTTAGGGAGAGTACCCAGGCGGAGATCAAGCCCCATGACCACAAAAAAAAAAAAGTACGGTTCTTTTTTGTTTGATTGTTTTGTGGTGCTCTGAACCAATCCCAGCACCTCCACAACCACAACTCCATTTCTTTTTTTAAATTTTTAATTTTTTTCCATATACTTTTTATTGTAATTAATGGAAGGGTTACATTATATTCACCAGATAGAAGGTACATTACTTCACATACATTGATACCCTTTCTCATGTCTTGGTCCCCATTTCCTTCCCCTCCCCCTCCCCCTCATCTGTTTTCCCCCCTTCCCTATTCGATTTCAAATAACCAAATAAGCATATATACAATATATCAGATAACAAGGTGAAATACTGTAATAATATGAGATAGCCAAGGGACAGCAAAAGAGATGAGAGATAACATAGTATATTAAGGACAACAATCACTCATTATATGGCTTTTGTTTCTATATCCTGAGGGTCCTTTCATTTAGCATCATACTATATGGCCTTATATATCTAGGTTTTGTTCTATTGTAAATCTCTGCTAGGAGAGCCCAAGGTTTTTACTGATTATGACAGATAAGGGAAATCATTGAGCCTATGTTCCTTTG
Organism: Megascapheus bottae; assembly: GCF_031878675.1. Taxonomy (NCBI): domain Eukaryota; kingdom Metazoa; phylum Chordata; class Mammalia; order Rodentia; family Geomyidae; genus Megascapheus; species Megascapheus bottae. The sequence goes on along the minus strand of NC_143511.1, from coordinate 71,177,742 downwards.
AGTCTGGCTTACTTCATTTACTATGACTTTTTCTAAGTCTTTCCATTTCCTTACAAATGGGGCAATGTAGTCCTTTCTGACAGCAGCATAGAATTCCATTGCCACAACTCTACTTCTGAACTATGTTTTGTTTTATTTTTGAGACAGGGGCTTACAAGGTAGCCCGAGCTGGCCTCAAAGTTCATATATTCATATTACATGAATATATGACCATGCCCAACTAAAAATGAATTTGTGTGCTTTGAAAAAAAAACCCAACACAGTGGATTGACCCATAAAACCCAGTTCTGCCTCCTGTCTGCCATTGCCAAGCCCTCTAAGATCTATACTCTAAATAGATTCAAAGACTTACAAAAAAGAATCACAGACAAAAAATCTCCTTTAGTGAGGAAGCAAATTTAGCGTGATCTTTATAGACGCACACAATGTAGACAGAACTTCTGGTCCCAAATGTGTTTTTTGTCCTGAGCCCCTGCCTGCAACAATCCTGCTCAATGCGTCATCAGTGAATACAAAGGTCAACAAAAGGCTCTCACCCAATAGCTTTTTAAAGCAAAAGCCAAAGAAAGCTGTAACCTGTAGCCTCTATTCATCACTAGCCCTCAATGCATTTCCCTTTTTATAATGGAGAACATCTGCCTCTTTCTCAGCCAGGACTTTTATGGAAAAAATAAAATAATAAAAAAAAGCAGCATCCTTTTCTCTTTTCTTTTGTGGCTTTCCTAAAGCTTTGACTAGGAAAGGAATTCTTTACAAGTGGTTTTACCATCCAAATCTTTAATTTGGTCTCCCCTTCCCTTCCTTTCCCTTCCCTTCACTTCCCTTCCCTTCCCTTTACCTCCCTTTCTTTTTTCTTTGCTACAGAAAATCCTGTACCTGTAAATAAGAACACAAAGGCTCATGTCTGTAATGAAAGCTATCCAAAAGGCTGAGATCTGAGGATAGTGGTTCAATGGTAGCAGAGGCAAGAAAGTGGGTAAGATTCTTATCTTCAACTAGCCACCAAAAAGCTGAACATGAAGGTATAGCTCAAATGGTGGGGCACCAGCCTTCAGTGAAAAATCTAAAGAACACGACTGGTCCTGAGTTCAAATCCCAGTCCCAGTACCCACACCACACACAAAGAAGACAAGGGTTCTTTCTGAAAGAATTTCAGTTGTACTAGGGTACATTATGCTTCTCTTAGCAAACTCTTTTTTTTTGTTTGTTTTTAGGCTTAATATACAGAGAACAAAGGACTGGATACATTTTAGCAATGCTGGCATTTGAGAAGCTTTATGTTGTCCTTGAGGTTAAGTTGCATGGTAAGAGATGGAAAATAAATTAATTTATCTGGGGGGTGGGTGGGGGGGGGAGGGTGATGGGTACCAAGACATGTGAAAGGGTATCAATGTATGTGAATTAATGCACCTTCTATCTGGCAAATATCATGTAACCCTTTTATTAATTACAATAAAAAATTATAAAAAATTAAAATAAAAAAATAAATTAATTTATCTTACATAGGAAGACATAAGACATATAAGACATAAGAAATGGCCTTGAAGCAAGCAAAACAAAACAAAACAAAGAAACAACAAACAAAAGCAAACCAAAAATACCTTTTAGTAAGAGGAGAATTTAAGGTACACCAATAGGAAGATGTTGAGGTGTGTTTGACAGTGCTTTTCTGTGTTCTTTCAGGCCAGACTGAATCTCTTCAGCTCCCATATGCAGTGGGTCAAAAGGGCCAGTCTAAATGGAAGTGAATTTCCCTAAACAGGAGCATGTGTTGACAGTAAAAGGGCCCGCCAATTCCCATTAATTTGTCAAAAAAGGACAGTTTTTGTAATAAAAATTTACTTTCTAGCAATGCTACAGCGAGAACTTCTCAATAAGAGTTCACCTAAATACCTTTTTCTTCATTAAGTGTAACCGGCTAGGTGCTGGTGGCTCACACCTGAAATCCTAGCTACTCCTGGCTGAGATCTGAAAATCATGGTTTGAAACCAGCCCAGACAGGAAAGTCCATGAGATTGTCATGTCTAGTTAATCACCAGAAAACCAGAAATGGAGCCATGGTTCAAGGTAGTGGAGCACTAGTCTTGAGAAGAAGAGCCCAGGCCCTGAGTTCAATTCTACTGACAAAAAAAAAAAAAAGTAACTGATATAGAACCAAACAGATTCACTGCTGAATTCTACCAGACCTTTAAAGAACTAACACCAATGCTTCCCAAACTTCAAATTACTCCATAAAATAGAAAGCAAAAGATCACAAACTCTTCTATGAAGTCAGTATTATTGCCTTGATACCCAAATTGGGTTGGGTTAAGGACACAACAACAACAATAACAAAATCATAGACAAATTTCCCTGATGTGCATAGATACAAATATCCTCTAGAAAATAATACTTCAACAATACACTAAAACGATTCTATGTTATAACCAAGTTGGTTTCATTCTATGGATGTTAGGATGGTTCAATATATACAAACCAGGAAATGAATATAATACATAAGCAGAATCAGGAACAAAGATCACACAATCATCTTAATACATCTTCAGCCAGGCTCAGAAAGACAATTATTGTACATTTCTCTCATAATTGAAATCTAGATGAAGAAAAAGAGAGAAAGAGGACATGAATGTGAAAAGGGGAAGGACATTGAGGGTGACCTGGGGGTGATTATGGCTGAAGTATATTCTATGCATGTATGAAAATGTCATAATGAAACCCATTAAATTTTGTGAAAGTTAAGAGTCATAAACAAAAGAGTAACTGGATCATTACAGAATGAGTACAGAAGATTGTTATTTCTCTATCACCCGAGTCATGCCTCCATTCTCTTTTGCTTTAGTTAGTTCTTGAATAGTGTCTAACATTTTTGCCTAGGTTCTGCCTGGACTCTGATTAGCCCATCTACCCACAGAAATGTAATGATAGGCATACAGTACCATGTTCAGGTTTTTATTGTTTAAGATGAGATTTCTGTAACATTTTTCCCTAGGCTGGCCTTGGAGAGAGCATAAGTCATTCTCCATGTCCCCAATCACTAAATATGAACCACCAGTGCCATATGAGAAATCTTAAAAAAAAAGCAGCATTTACTAATAAAATTAAATTTGTCTATGTATAAATGTTGTGTTATTTTTTTTTACTAAGTAATGAATTCTACTGACTGTCAAAACAGATATTCCAAATGGACCAAATTTGGTCTAAAATAGCAAAGTAAGTAAAAATTTTCTTTTACCAATTTTTACATTATGTGTACATCTGCATATGTGTGCTGTCCTTGAGCTTTTCTGCTCAAGGCCAGCACTCTACTTGAGCCACAGCTCCACTTCTGGTTTTCTGGCAATTAATTGGAGACAAGAACGTCATAGACTTTCCTGTCTTGGCTGGCTTCCAATTGTAATCCTGAGATCTCAGCTTCCTGAGTAGCTAGGATTACAGCTAGTGCCCAGCTGATTTTTATGTTTTGAATGACTATTATTTCTTTTTTTTTGGCCACTCCTGGGCTTGGGCTCAGGGCCTAAGCACTGTCCTTGGGTTTTCTCAAGGCTATAGCTCTATTAGTTGGGCCACAGCACCACTTTTAGCTTTTTCCTATGTACCCAGGAATTGAACCTGGGTCTTCCTTCGTGCATGCTAAGCAAGCACTCTACCATTAGGTCAAACTCCTGGCCCCTGAATGACCAATTTTTAATCTACTTCCATACTATGTTCTATTTCTTTACATTATGGATAAATAATTGTGTGATAATATATGTAGAATTTATAAGCCTGTACTAAGCAAGTATTAGCTTAATTTCTTAAGGACTTTCTAGATTCTATTGATTAATAGCATTCCCTAAATGAATTGTGATAAATTATGGTTTATACTGAATTTGTAGGTAAAATGCTCTGCCCTTTGTGTTACATCTTCCATAAATTGAATAATGTTGTGAATTAAGATGAGTGGTTTGAAATCTAGTGAATCCCTAATCTAATTGCATTGTGTTTCTTTTGTCTTAAAACATAAATACAACAGTTAAAAAATAAAAGTAATACTATTGGGAATGCTAAAGAATAACAGGAAGCTGGGCATGGTTTTCACGCCTGTAATCATAGCTACTCAGGAGGCTGAGATCTGAGGTTTGCTCTTCAAAGCCAGCATGGGCACAAATGGACCTGATACTCTTATCTCCAATTAACCACTAGAAAACCAGGAGTGGGGCTGTGGCTCAAGTGGTAGAGTGCTAGCCTTGAGTACTAAAGCTAAGGGACAATGCCTAGGTCCTGAGTTCAAGCCCCAATATTGGCACAAAAAGAAAGAAATGAAGGAAGGAAGGAAGGAAGGAAGGCAGGGAGGAGCGAAATAGGGAGGGAGGGAAGGAAGGACGAAGGAAAAAAAGAAAAGGCATGATCCTTAGTCTCTATAAACTTAGGGACAATCTCAATTGGTTCTAGGTGTATTTGAGTCTAAAAATGAATAGACAGTTTAAGGAGTGACCCTAAAAATGGGACTTAGACAAGATTTGTTTTCGTTAGAATATTCCATTTGCTTTTATGAACACAGTGAAGTCACATTTCACACATGTAACAAGTACTATAAGAAAATCTTTTCATTTCTTTCTTTTTTCTTTTGTACTCGGCCTGAGCACTGTCCTTGGGCTTTCTCAAGGCTAGTACTCTGCCACTTGAGCCACAGCACCACTTCTATTTTGTTCCTATGTATGTGGTACCAAGGAATTGAACCCAGGTCTTCATGCATGCAAGGCAAGCACTCTACCACTAGGCCAAACTCCAAGCCCAAGAAAACCTCTTCTTTGTACAAGTTCATGAAGAAGAATTGAGTCAGGAGCTAGTGGCTGGTGCCTGCAATCCTAGCTACTCAGTAAGCTGAGATCTGAAAGTCCATTCGCCTCTTATTACCAATTAACCACCAAAAGTGGAGCTGAAGTTCAAATGACAGAACTCTAGCATTGAGCAAAAATGTTCAGAGATGGTGCCCAAGCCCTGAGTTTAAGCCCTAGGACCAGCACAAGCACATACATGTGTACGTGCACGAGTACGCACATGCACACACATACACACACACACACACACAATTGTTTTTAAGTTTTAAAATAAGCAAAAGGTAACTATAATCTTTTATAGTCACTTATTTGCCCATCTATACCCTGTAGCTATAGCAACTTATTTCAAAAACCAATTCTGAAAATAGCAATGTTCAGATTTTACTTTTGGCCTCATCCCTTCTGTCCGACATGACCTAGACTTTGTCCTTGCTATATAGCCAACATAACATCAGCCCCTCATTGTGGTTTCTATTACTGTCTCTAAATTCTGCTAACCAAAATTACAGGTAAATGACTTTGCAGAAAGCTTTGGACAGTTATTTAGATTCCTTGACTTTTTGACCATTCTTCTACTATCCCATTTTTCATTCAATGTCACTATGGTAACTCTTGCTGCCTTTATTTGTTATAACATAGCTCAAATACATTCATCTTTCACATTATAAGAAAGACTTGAATCAAATAATCTGATATAATATTTTATGTAACTTCTAATAAATCTGGGTATGAAATATCTCCAGTAAAATCTCCATCTAAAAAGGAACAATTTCTTTTCTCCAAAGCAACACTGAATAGTGGCATGCATTCAAATTCTAGTCATTCAAGAAAAAATGTGAGAAAACCCTCCCACCCCCCCCAGTCTTTGTTAACTAAAACAGTAAAATTCCAAGAAAGGAGAACAAATCTTTTGTGTCTAATCCAGTAGCAGAATTGAAGTAGTTGAGTCTAATAATGTTCTAATAATGTTCATTATACATTCCTTAATCTAGGCAATGATTACAAATTTCATGCATTTAATTTGAACAGGGGTAATTTAGTTGCTTTCTCAATGACTCATTTTGCAAACCATTGGCCATTCGCGTGCTGGCTGGAGTGGGCCATGTGCTTCCTTCCCGCTGATATCACTGGAAATCTTGAGTCCAGATCAAAGCCACTTGATGTGTCTCTGACCCTTCTTCACAATGCACAGTGGGCCCTGATTTCTTAGCTCAGAAATTCTGCACTTGTTTCACTGACCCCATGGTGGTTACCACTTGCCAATAGCCTACACGTCGATGTTCGCTGAAAACCCTACCACAAGAGCTCTTTGGAAAGCCGCTCTTACATTCTGGTTTTCAAATGACTTCTAAGTCTACTCCCAGATTTCAGAAAATCTGGTTTGCTACCAAGACATCAGTGAAGAGAGAAACTCAAGAAAATGGAGGGCCAGTACTAGAGAAGCTCCTTTTGCTCTGGAGGTGCACGGGAGGGGCACTGGGAGAATCGGCCTGTGCCTTACCTCGGTAGTCATGTCTGGGCGGGATGTTTCTGCAGCTCCCAGGGTTGCCTCCTCCGCCTTCAGCAGCATACTGTCCCACCCAGTTCCTGGAGAAAAACAATAACAACATCCATTTGAGCCAAACTGATACAGATGACACAAATGAAGCTGTCATTTGATGGATTACAAATTCACCTGATTTGTAAAGAAACCCATGATGACCCATGGCTCCAAATTTATCTGCCAGTAGATGTTTACTAGGATAGTTTGCTGTCTGGGTTATGGCCAGTTAACTCTTCCTTTTTTTTTTTTTTTTTTTTTTGATCTAATCTCATTATAGAATCCATCATTTATCTTACTGAGCATTCCATTCCAAACCCAGATTAGAAAAGGGGCTGGAACGGATTCCTCCAGCATGGAGGTTTATACTGAGGTTTCATTTGAGGCTTAAAATGAATCCACAACAAAGAAATATGTAATATTGAACTCAGTACACAGCAGAAAAAATTCAGTACTGGTATGGTAGTACATGCCTTTACTCCCAGCACTTTGAGAGATCAAGGAATGAAAATCTTTAATTCAAGGTTATCCTGGCTTACCTAGGGAGACGAGAGGAGAATATGTTTCAATAAAACAAAATAAATACTAGGAAGTAGAAACATGGTTAGATAGCAGGTACAGTGGGGAGAAACCTGAATGGGGGGAGGAAGGGGGCACAAATGCAGTCATTACATTTAATGTGCACTATGTATATATTGAACTATGTATGTATCTTGAGGGTAGGCATGGGAGGGGGGAAATGGGAGAGAATGATGGAGGAAGTGACATTAAGATGCATTGCATTAATAACCTGATTTTATAGAAATGTAACTCTTTGTACAACTACTTATTAACTACATATTAAAAAAAACTTTTCAACCCCACGAAAGCAAATGATTCTAATTCTAGATTATTCAATTTTTTTCTTTTTTATTTAATATACACACTGGAAATAATGGAGTATTATTTTGTGTGTGTGTGGGGTGTTGGTACTGAGGCTTGAATTCAGGGCCTTTGTTCTTGCTTGGCTTTTTTACTCATGGATGGTGCTCAACCAGTTGAACCACACCTCCAGTCAGTTTCATTGCGGGTGCAATATTGTGGATTCTTTTTTTTTTTTTTGCCAGTCCTGTGCTTGAGCTCAGGGCCTGAGCACCGTCCTTGGACTTGGACTTTCTCAAGGCTAGAGCTCTACCACTTGAGCCTCAGCACCACTTCCGGCTTTTTTTCTATATGTGGTACGGAGGAATCAAACCCGGGTTTTCATGCATGCTAGACAAGCACTTTAACCACTAGGCCAAACTCCCGGCCTGCATTATTCTTCTTAAGCTGATTTTGAACCAAAATTCTTCAGGGGTCATCCTTTTTAAATAGCTCGGCTTATAGGCATGAGCCACCAACATGTGGTTCGTTCTCTCTCTCTCTCTCTTTCTCTCTCTCTCTCCCTTCCTTCCTTCCTTCCTTCCTTCCTTCCTTCCTTCCTTCCTTCCTTCCTTCTTTCCTTCCTTCCTTCCTTCCTTCTTTCCTTCCTTCCTTCTTTCCTCCCTTCCTCCCTTCCTTCCCTCCTTCCTCTTTCTCCCTTTCTTGTGCTAAAGATCCACTCCAAAGGCTCTCACATGCTAGGCAAATACTCTACCACTGAGCTGCATGCCAAGTCCACACAAACTTTCTTAATTTATATACATATATATGTGTGTGTGTATTTATTTAATTGGTATAATAATTTCCTGTTTGGGAAATGAGTGTTCCTAACCCAAGCTGTCAAAAGGTTTCTTCAAGAAGTTAAAATAATTTGTCATATTTGTTTACATAATTAATTTCCTTAATAAGCAATTTTCCTTAAGGCAACTCAAGTACAATATTCATTCCAATTAGTCCAATTTAAAGATCTGAACAGTCTCATATCACGTTAATTCATGATTGGCAAACTTTGCTGGTGGCCACATAGTAAATATTTTAGGCTTCAGTACTATCTTCTCTGTTGTAATTTCTTAAGTTGCCACTATAGAGTGAAAGCAGCTGCTAGACAAAATATAAACAAATGGGCATAGCTAGGTTCCAAAAAGACTTTCTTAAAATAAACAGTGGCCCATATTTATTCCATGAGGCATATTTTCCAATCTCTATACTAAATCAAACAATTGAAGAACTGGAGTTATAGCTTAGTGGTAAAGCTCATATATAGCATGTGTGAGACCCTGTGCTTCGTAAAATGAATAAATAAATAGAGAAACTAGAGGTGTGTAAGATTACTGTATCCAACATTTCTAGCAAGGATCAACTGAATGACCAGACAGTAAAACATGAAATATCACTGGGGTTTACTTGATATCTTACATAAATGAATAGGAAATGAAATACATTTTTAATACTTTAGTATTGCTCACATTCCCTTATTTTATATTATATAGATTCCTAAGAGCCTCATTGTAAGTCTATATGAATAATGGATTACTCAAGATCCATGGGCTATAATTCATTTCAAAATACAATAACTGTTGTGCCTTACTGTTTTGCTGAAATTGGGTCAGAAGAGTTTGGTGACATGTCTGCAATTCCTTTTTGCTATTTGTTTTTTAAGAGCTGGAAATCCTTGCTAGGTCCTGGAGGCTCACGCCTATACTGGTAAGCTACTCAGAAGGCTAAGATCTGAAAATCATGTTGAAGGCAGCCTGGGTAAGAAAGTCTGTAAGATTCATATCTCCAATGAATCACCAAAAGTCAGAAGTGAGGTATGGCTTAAGTTCTAGAGCACCAGTAGTGAGCAAAAAGCTCAGGGACAGTGCTCAGACCCAGAGTTCAAGTCCCAGTACTGGCACACAGACAAAATAAAACAAAATCACAGCTTTATACAGGACAGGCAAATGCTTAACCACTGAGCTATATCTACAACACTTAGTTTTATCTGATGAAAATTTCTCAGGAAAAAGACCAATCTTTACTTCTCTCTATATAATTTCCCCACTATGCATTGCATTTCACGACTAATTGTCACATCTGAATTATTTTACTGTGGGTAGATTTGACTCACAGAGACAGAGATGTCAGGGTGGTGGACAATTATGTGATGTAATAGTTTGCATTGCTGCTCTGCCCACATTCACTTCCCTCCTCTCTTACTGTGAGAGAAAGCTCCTCCTCTGTCCTGCTGATGTTTACTTTGGCCAATGGGGTGTAAGGAGAAAGGACAAGCAAAGGCTCACAAGGGCTTATTTGAGGCCTGTCCTCTTGCACTCCACTGTGGTGGGAGAGGGATACATCCCAGGATGGAGATGCTTGGAGGAACAGACTTGGAACCAAACCAAGTCTAGATCAGTCAATCCCCAGCCCTACTTCCAATGTTTCACATAAAACAGAAACTTTATTGTGACAATAGCTAATAGAAGCTAAAGCAAGATATAAGCAAAGTTAGAAGTAAAATCTTTTAGATCAAGGACTTTTTTTCCCCCTCCTATGTTGCTTTGTTACTCAATTTGGCTTTGCATTCTTAGACTCAAATAATCTTCCTGCCTCAGTCTCACAGGTACCTGGGATATGGGTACATCACATTATATCTGCTGGATCACCTAGTTTGTGTGTGTGTGTGTGTGTGTGTGTGTGTGTGTGTGTGTGTGTGTGTGTGTGCCAATATTGGAGATTGAACTTAGGGCCTGGGATTTGTCCATTAGCTTTTCTCTCAAGGCTAACAATCTACTCCCTTGAGCTACAGTTCCATTTCTGGATTTGGGATGATTAACTGGAGATAAAAAACTCAGAAACTCTTCTGCCTGATCTGCCTTTAAACCTTGAATGTTAGATCTCAGCATCCCTAATAGCTAGGATTACTAGTATGAATCACTAGCACTAAGCTGGGTCACCTACTTTAAAACTGAAAATATAACTCTTTGTAAAGTAACATTTTCATCTGCAGCCAGCTATTGGTGGCTCACACCTATAATCCTAACTACTAAGGAGGCTGAGATCTGAGGACTGCGCTTCAAAGCTAGCCTGAGCAGGAAAGTCTATGAGACTCTTTTCTCCAATTAACCACCAGAAAACTGGAAGTACATCTGTGGTTCAAAGTGGTAAAGCACTAGCCTTGAACACAAAAGCTCAGTGACAGCTCCCAGGACCCAAGTTCAAGGAAGCCCTCTAATCCTAGCTACTCAGAAGGCTGAGATCTGAGGATCAAGGTTCAAAGCCAGCCCAGGCACAAAAGGACCTGAGACTCTTATCTCCAATTAACCTTTAGAAAACAGGAAGTGGGGTTTGGCTCAAGGGTAGGGTGGTAGCATGGGGCTTGAACTCAGCCTGTGCACTGTCCCTCAGCTCTTCAGCTCAAGGCTAACACCCTACCCCTGGGCCTGGGCATTGTCCCTGAGCTCTATAGCCCAGGGACAATACATATAGCTATATGTATTATTTTACTTTGGAAAATATTCCTTGGGTTGAACCTAGAGCATGGGTACTGCGTTGAGCTTTTGTGCTCAAGGATAGTGTTTTGCCATTTGGAACACCAGGTCCATTTCCAGATTTTTTTTGTTTTAAGTTGGATTGTTCCTGTCCAGGATGAGATCCTCAGATTTCAGCCTCCTCAGTAGCTAGGAATACAGGTATAAGCCACCAACATCTGGCCTTTGGGAAGTATTTTCTCTCTGCTACGGTCTTACCTTTGTTTATTCAACTATCTTTCATAAATGCTCTATGAGCACAAATTGAAGTATGAGACATAAACATATTAGTATTCTTAAGGTTTTAGCCTGCAACCAATGACACAATGCAAATGAGTCTATTGTTTTCTGGCCAGAGTAAAAGAAAACAGGCATGATATTTTCATTAAAAAATGTTATTAATCCTGGGCTGGGTTCAAAGGTTGGTGGTAGAGTGCTACTTTAGTGTGATGAAGTCCTGAGTTTGACTTGTAGAACCACAAAACAAATAAACAAGCCAACAAACAAAAAAGATTATAAGAAAAAAAAGATTATAAGAAATGGGAAGTGCCATTTTCATAAGGATAGCCATCCTACCGTAAAGAAGTGTGAATTGTTGTTTTGTTTTGTTTTGTTTTTATCTCAGGCACTGAAACCAGATTGGCCTGTGGTCGGCAGTATGCTTGCCTAGATTCATCATCATATCCTCCTCAGATTTCACATACACAGGGACTTTCCATGTGCACATGGCCACCCTGAGATCATTCCATCACATAATACATTGGTGTGGAGCAGATCTCCAGGTCTGCAAGTAGGCGAGGAGTGACGTCATGTCATGACGTGAGAAGTAATCTTGACCTCTTGCCACTGTTCAGTGGGATTCACCTTGTGACTTCTATTTTAGAAGATTACCAGTGACTTGCATCAGCTGCTTTCATGGTTTAGTTTTCAAGAATTTCCATCCTAGCAAGAGCTATGCTTTATAACCATTGCACAAATCTTTGAACAGCTCAGGTAAGTAATTATAAAATATAAACATCTCAGAGTATCGTATTTCTATTAGCAGACACATAAATATACTTTTTTCTATCAGGGAAAGAATTTGATCTAAGACTTGGAATTCTATCATAAATATTCATGCCCATGTGTACACACACACACACGCACGCACACACACACACACACACACAATTTCTACACACTTTCGGAAAAACTACTTTCCCTTTTTATAGTCTTCCTTCTCTCATCGCTCATGTTCTTCTTTATGACTTCTTTGAGAAGAAAAATAATACATTATATTATTTCTACAGTTCCTAGCAATACTACTACTTTTTTTTCATTGGGTAAGAAATCAAACCCAACCTTCAGGAAAACAAAAAACAAAAACTCTCCTCCCAGAAATGAGTAAGCTTGCATCTCTGCACAGCAAGGAAAATTTAGCTAACTCTACCTTCTCCTCCTCTTTTCTCTCCCCCACTTCTCCTCTTCCTCCTCTTCTTTCTGGTCTTGAACTCAGCTTTTGTGCTCAAGGCTACAACTACCACTTGAACCACAGCTTACTCTTCATTTTTTAGTATGGTCTTAACTGGAGATAAGAGTCCTACAAACCTTCCTGCAGGGGCTAGCACTGAACCACAGATCTCAGCCTTCTCAGTAGCTAGGATTACAGGTGTGAGCCACCAGCAAACAGGTACCTATCACATATTTGAACAAAAAGAGACAGGATATAGCACGGTAGTGAAGTTGCAACTGAAGATATTCCAAGAGAAGTACTGAGTGCTTTCATTCTGGTGCTGGTTAGGATAGAACTGAAACCCCCAGAGCCTAATGCTGGTAGCTCACCCTTATAATCTTAGCAACTCGGGAGGTTAAGATCTGAGGACTGTGGTTCAAAGCCAGATCAAGCACGGAACTCAGTGAAACATCCCCAACTAACCACCAAAAATGTCAGAGTGGTAGAAGGCCAGGCCTTGAGTGAAAAAGCTGAGACAACAGTCAGACTGTGAGTTTATGCCCCAGTAATGTCAGAAAAACAACCAACCAACCAACCAAATTTTTAAAAAATGATTCATGAAACAAGTCTCAAGTTAGACAGGTAACAGCCTCAGCTGACTACTGTAGTTCTCTTAACTTTCTCCTCTGTGGTCCCATGGTTGTGACAGCAGTGTCATGTGTTATGAAAACGTCACAGAGAGAGGAGAACTCTCCCCATTCTTGCTTGCCATGAATGTTTTTCTTCTGTTGTTTGTTTTGTTTCAAGCAGGGTCTGCCTAATGCTGGCCAGCAAGAAAGAAGAGGACTGGCAGGTGCTCGTGGCTCATCCCTGTAACCTTAGCTACTCAGGAGGTTCAAAGCCAGCCCTGGTAGGAAAATCTATGAGACTCTTATTGCCAATTAACCACCAGAAAACCAGAAGTAGAGCTTAAAGTAGTAGAGTGCCAACCTTGAGCAAAAGAGCTTAGGGACAATGCCCATGTCCTGACTGGAAGAGAAAAAAACGATGGGGAGAGGTGATGACCACCGTACCGCATAAGCAACTCTAGGGTGGCTCACACATGGATTGAAATGTCAGGCAGAATCATTTTTCAGTTCCTACTTACCCCATTAATTTAGTTAAAACCCATACATGACCCCATTACCTGATTCAGCCTTCCAGGTCCAGAGCCTACATGGTGGTATCTTGGGGCACAGTGACAGTCTACCCTCACCCTCACTGAGGACCCATTAGTCTCACCGTGGGGACACTCACTAGGGCCTGTGCAGGAAGAGTCTGGAGGGTATTTGACAGTGTGTGCTGAATCAAGATTGCCTTGGTGGGCACTTAGACACTAGCTGATAAGCACAGGTGGGCAGGCACCAGCATGACACAAGTCTAGTCTCAACCAAGTGCCTGCTTAATGAGCAGTTCACAGTGCTGAAAGGAAAGAGGAGGAATGTGAAGGAGAGGAGGGGAAGACGGAGAAAAACAAAGTTCCTGGGCCAAAGGAACAGCACACTGTGGTGATCCTGAGCTCCAGGGCCAGGCAAGGGGCTCAGACACAGGAATCATACGGAGAGGTTGTCACAGATACAAACCAAGTTAGGTGATGAGAGCCTGAATGTTTTAAAGATAGGGCTATTGGTTCACTAATCGCATCCCCTAGGCCCAACTCCCTCTCTGAGTCAGCATGGTGGCATTCATCTCACATGTCACAGTAATGAGTCACTAAGTATTTCCTAAGGTGAACAGGACCCAAAGGGGCCTAAGCAACATCCTCACCGGAGTAGGTGTCCTCCAGGTCTTGCCATCACCTTTCATCATCACAATGCTCACCACCTTACAAGGTCATGCTCTGGAGGGAGCTGACATGGAGCGCGTGCATGCTTGCATGCGTGCGTGCGTGCGTGCGTGCGTGCGTGCGTGTGTGTGTGTGTGTGTGTGTGTGTGTGTATCCGTGTGTGCCTGCCAAACCAATGTTTGAACTCAGGGGCTCTCACTCTTAGCTTCTTTGCTCAAGGCTGGTGCTCTGTCACTTGAGTCACACCTCTACTTTTGGCTTTTTGTTGGCAGAGCGGAGATAACAGTCTCATGGATTTTTTTTCTCCACCTGGTCTGGTTTCAAAACCTGATCCTCAGATCTCAGCCTTGTGAATAGCTAAGATGACAGCGCCACCAGCGCCTGGCTGAATAGTCTTAAGAAATTCAAAGCCATAAACAATTTAGAGACTAAAGGTACTCCATGATGACTCATGGAGATGAGGTTGTAAAAAAAAAAAAAATAAGAGGAGATGGAGGAGGGCTCTCAGTTGTTAAGAGTATATGGCTTTTGTATACTGGAACTTTCCGGAAGCCTTCTCAGAAGACTTTAATCTTCTACCCATCCTGGTTATTTTCTTCTTCATACTCCTGTCTTACCCCTCATCAACCCATTGACCAAGACACAGCATAGATCTTCTGATAATGTGAGAGCCTGGCCTTTTGTGTTTCAGCAAGAGAATTGAGCCTCCAAGGTACAAATGCATCCAGGGTTTCACAGAGAGACAAGAATACCTTATATCTCCTGCCCCAAGCTTCTTACTGGGGCATAAACTACAATCAACTCTGTACATACAGAGGATTGGTGTACCGTGAAATCATTTTATTGATCACAGGAACAAGAATGGAGATGAGATCTGTGTCTCACTATTACCTCTTTCCTCGCACTCAAGTCTCTATAGAATTCAGACCGGACCAATTTCTCTCTTCCTTTTAGTTGCCTTTGGTTCAAACTAACTGGGTTTTCACTTTGTTCTTGGAAGAGTTCTCAACAGGGTGGTTACTAAAACCTAGCGGAACTTCAGAACAATGATTTGCCTTTAAACACTTGCCTTTGGGAAACTCCACCCAAGGATAAGCTGATGGGGCCTGCTTCCTCTGGATGGGAAACTCGGCCCTGGAGCTTGGAGAAATACAACAGGATATCACCCTGCCCCAATCCACTTTCCTCCAGGTAGTGGCTCATCTTGGACCCCAGCCCTGCTTTCTCTCGCTTGCATGGGACAGGCCCTGGAGCCTCTAGAAGCAATGACGGCAGGCCCATTTCCTCCTCCCTCTGCTCATCTCTCTGAGGAGAGCTCACTGGGAAAGAGAAAGGTCCAACTTTTGGATGACAAGAGATTTTCCCAAAGTTGTTGTTGCTGTCTTCTACTTCCTTGAGCCTGAGAACCTAGGAGAGGATATTCAGGGACATTAACCATGTCCCCCAAACAAGACCAATGTAGTGTGACCCCATGTCTTCTTCACCTCACTGCGTTCTGAAAATGTAGCTGAGCTTTCTTTTTTTTTTTTTTTTGCCAGTCCTGGGCTTGAGCTCAGGGCCTGAGCACTGTCCTTGGACTTTCTCAAGGCTAGAGCTCTACACTTGAGCCTCAGCACCACTTCCGGCTTTTTTTCTACGTATGTGGTACCGAGGAATCGAACCCGGGTCTTCATGCATGCTAGGCAAGCACTTTAACCACTAGGCCAAACTCCCGGCCTGTAGCTGAGCTTTCAAGAGAGGGAACCAGTATTTAAAGTCAAGCACTCTGAACTCATAGGCTATTTGCCTGACTATTGTCCACTATAGCTTTATTTTTACAGGAGGAAAGGAAGCTTGAAAATAGATCGAAAAATAGGCAAAGAGCTTTCTTAGCTGAGGTTCTCATTCAAGTTAACATAGGAGTCAACATCTAGGTTAAATAAAGGATTTTTGCTTAAAGAATTATATTAGTATTATAAAAAGAGTACAACTACTCTTTTTTTTTTGGTAGGCCATGGAGCTTGAATTCTGGGCCTGGGCATTATCCCTGAGCTCTTTAGTTCAAAGCTAGCACTCTACCACTTGAGCCACAGTGCTACTTCCAGTTTTCTGGTGGTTACTTGGAGATAAGAGTCTCAAGGACTTTCTCATGCACTGACTGGCTTCAAACCATGATCCTCAGATCTCAGCCTCTTCGTAGCAAGGATTACAGGCATGAGCCACTAGTGCCCAGGTGAACAACTACTCATTGCAAAGAATTTGATAAATGCATTAAATAAAACCAAAAAATCCACTAGTGTGACTGACACGTTAGTGGTAAAAGACAGAAAAACAAGCACACAGTTAAGTTACTTTGTTAAGCATTAAAATGGGGAGGAATACACAAAAATATTCCTCAGTAAGGCCTTGATCAAGGGAGCAGGAAAAGATTCTGGTGTTATTCAAATGAGAGTTCTATGATTTTTGTGGCCCAAAGAAAATTTCAAACTGGTTTGTTTTGGGCTAGTTTGAGCCTCTCTTTATAAATTAAAACATTTCAAGGTAACTTTTAGGCTACTTATTGCAAACTAAAGGACTGTTCCTGAACAGGGACCTGGCTCAGTTGTGACAAAATCAGTAACTTAAAATCTGATTTTTTAAGCCAAGTGCTGGTGGTGCATACCTGCCATCCTAGCTACTCAGGAGGCTGAGATCTGAGGATCATTTGTTTAAAGCCAGCTGAAGCAGGAAAATGAGACTCCTATCTCCAATAAACAACTCAGAAAAAGACAGAAATAGAACTGTGACTCAAGTAGTAAAGTGCTATCCTTGAGCAAAAGAAGTTCACAGACAGCACACAGAATTTAATTTCAAGCTTCAGGACCAGCATGCACACACACACACACACACACACACACACACACACACGCAAAGCACACAAATATTTTCTTGAAAATTCTTTTGCAACTTTTTACTAGTCAATGGTTCCAATAAAGTGTCTCTCTCTTTCTGTCTCTCTGTCTCTCTCTCTCTCTCTGTCTCTCTCTCTGTCTCTCTCTCTCTGTCTCTCTCTCTGTCTCTCTCTCCCTCCCTCTCTCTCTCTCTCTCTCTCTCTCTCTCTCTCTCTCTCTCTCTCTCTCTCTCTCTCTCACTCTCTTCCACCTACTCTAGTTGCTACCTTTGCCAACCTGGTTTTACTAGGCTGGAACAATAATAGCTATTTAGTCCTTAAAAATAAGATATAACATAAAACACAACTCCAAGCCACTGTCTTAGATCTAGAGAAGATGCATACCAATAAGCCATGAAAGCTGTAAGGCAGTTGGTGCCTGGAGTATTCACAGGGATCTGGACTCTTGGAAAGGTCGGTGATCCAGCTGGAGTGCCTTGACTTTTGCTCAATGGACAAAAGAGGTACAATGGACAACAGAGCCCTTGCAGTCAAGTAAGAAGCTGGGCTCTGAAGGCCTTTCCTACCCAACCCTCTACTCCATTCCCACACAAGTACATGTGTTCTGGTATCTTAAGTCCTGTAACTCAGGTCTAACTTCCAGAAATGGAGCTGTGGAGCACCCCTCTCCACCTCAACCATGTGTCTTGTGTTTTGTTGTGCAATAGACATCTGGGAGGCCCAGATGGAAAGACGTGGTCCTGGCCTACAGGGAGGGAGCTGGCAGACCTGGTTAGAAGCAGATTTCTCCCTAGGCAACCTGTTTCCAGCACTGCTCTGTCCTTCCCCTTCCTCCCTGTGCAAACTTCCCAGAATGGGTGGCTGGGATGTCACACTTCCGCCCCAAGTTCTGGGTGTCCTGCCAGAGCTTCCTTTCCTGTTTTAAAGTCAGAGATACTGTAGTGGTGACTACTGACACCACCCCAGCACTCAGAAAACACACCTACATCTAGTATACACATGTAGAAAAGAATCTTGTGGAAAGTTCAGAGGAGTCAGACTGTAATCCAGAAGTCATACAGCTTGTAGCCACACTGTGATAGGTTGTCATGGCAGTGGTAGCACATGAACATAGTTGGATACCACTAGGTCCAGGCATAACAAGGGATGGCTCCTGACCATCATTGCTGGTGGGCAGAAGGCAACTTCACAGAACTAGGGCTGTGACAGCTCCAGATCCGAGACTCCCACCAGGGTCAAGGAATGAAGGAGGCCTGAAGAAAGGGTACCACCAGGAGACACTGAGGGCCAGCTTACAAAGTCTGGGCACAGATGACAGAGGGCCAAACATCTAGAGGTTCAGGACCGCTGATGGAGAGGACTGGGAAGTAGCCCATGGCAGGGATGCTGCCTGCTCTTAGCAGACTGCATGGTCAGTGGACAGGAATGATGTGTTCATAGGGTTTGAGTCTGAGCTGCCATGAGGTTGAATGTACTAAGGGCAGAAGATCATTTTGGGAATCAGGTTTAGCTCTCTGCAGAAGCTAGAGCTAAAACACAGACACTGTCAGACAAGACTTTGGATGATTCGTCTTTTAGCAGCTGAGTATTTACATCCCCAAGTCTTCCTTCACTACCATGTGCGCATTCATTTATCTCCTTCCTAGATACACATGCGACATTTTAAAGCATCCACTACTCACAGTGACAGGAGCTACACTAGCGATCTGATAAATGATAGGGAAAAATTATGAATGTGACTTCCTCCCCTCCACGGCTTTAAGAACTCAGCTGTGTCTGGTTCCGTTTCTCTCCCTTCCAGGCTCTTTAAAAAAAAGAGTTGAGGCTTTGCCAGCAGAGTAGCTAGGCTTTTGTAATACAAACTTGTCAAAGTAAATAGGAAGGAAGAAGCTGAGAGGAAGGAGAAAGGACAGAGGGAACAACTGCTTAGTTTGAGAGACAGAAACAGGGAAAGGGGATAGGAGTTCGAGGGGTGTAGTTGTCTTTGGCTCCCCTTTATTATGTTAATAGCATATTCTGTGTTAAGAGCAGTCTTCTGACTTTCTGGCTCATGCCAGAGTCATATGGTGCCCAGATTCCTTCCTCAGGTGTTGGTCAGACCCCACTGTACAGCATATGACAAAGCTGGTCTAATTACAACCAGTCCTGGGACTAGCTTGCAAAGGGATTCTTTTCTCAGTGAGTGGTTGGATTTAAGACTGAGCATTCTGGTACCTATGGAAAAAAATCTCCCAGAGGATGAAACCAGTGGAAAGGAAACAAAGCTGAACACTAAGTCCAAGAACAACTGGACCTTAGAAATTTGGGGAAATTTTTCATTTTTTTAAAGGTGCTTTGAGTTATGATTCTCACACATGTGGCCAAAAGAGCACCGACTAAAACAAAGACTACAGGAAGAAAAATGACAAGGGAAAAGACAAGGACTCTCCTAAGATTTTCTTCATGGGTAAAAAGGCAAAGATTGGACTCCTTTGAATAGTTTTTGACTTGGGACTGTTTCTACACAGGTGATTTCATCAAGAAAGGACCAAGAGTGCTCCAAGGATGGAGGAAAGCACTTAGAACAAGACTCTTAACAGAATGAAATACTGTCGTCAGAAAGGAGCCTGGAAGCCATAGCATTGCATTCTCTACTTATCTTTTAATCTCCTAAAGAATCCTGAAAATCTCTGATTTTATTTGCACACTTCAGGCCTATGGAACTCACTCCCTTTGAGGCAACTTGTCCTGTTTGAATTGTGTCTCCTTAAAGAGGTATTGAAGCTCTAACCTCTAGTACCTCAGAACATGGCCTTATTTAGGTATGAGTCTTTGCTGATGTAAAAAACAAAACAAAACGAAACAAAACGAAAAGGAATCGTTGTGTAGGCCCTAACTCAACAGTACTGAAAAGACCTTGAAAGAACAGACAGTTGATGACTCTTGATTGGATCCCAGCTACTCAGGAGGCCATGATGTGAGGGTCTAGATTCGAAGCCAGCCTAGGCAGGAAAGTTCATGAGACTTTCATCTCCAATTAACCATCAAAAAAGAAAAAAGAAAAAAAAATATCCTAGTTCAGCAGTTAGGATTTTATAATACAAAACAAAGAGGGAGGGGATTTTGCAATATAAAAATACAAAAGCCACAAGTAGAGTTGTGCCACAAGTGGTGAGCCCTAGACTTGAGCAAAAAAGGCTTAGGGACAGTGTGCAGGTTCTGAGTTCAAGCTAGATGACCAGCAAAAAAGAAAAGAAAAAAGAGATAGACATCACCAAGGAAGAAATCTTGCAAGTCTTGCTGTCTTATAAGCCAAACATTGCTTAGGGCTTCTCGAGACTTTAGAAAGAACACAGACCTGAAAATACCTTAATTTTGGACTTCTAGTCGTTAGAAGTAGGAAAAAAAATATCAAGGAAGAAAAAGGAATAGAATTGTTTTAAACCAGTTTCAACTTTGTCTATTTTTTACCAAGTTCCATGTCAGAATGTAACTACTGGTTCTAGTTCAGCCTTCTACAGCAAACACATGTGGATTATTTCTACACAAAGCATCCTTCAGGTATTGCGGGCTGAGGCTACTTCCCTTTATCTTTGCTCCTAAGCATTCACAAGTCTGGCACCTCTTAGAGCCTAGTGTCTCTAGTCTTATATAGCCAGTTGCTTATTCTTAAGGGGCTACTAGAGCCAAATTCTATGTACCCTCACCCCCACAAATGAGCTTCCTGTTCAGGCTTTAGGATGATCAGATGTTCTCTCTGGTGTTCCTCCAAAGTGACGTCTTTTCATTCATAATCCTAAGGAAATATGGTGAAGTTAAAAATACGATGAATAATGAAGTCCATTATTTTATGCAGTAAAAAGAAAAACAATCCAGGGCCAGGAGTTTGGTCTAGAGGTAGAGTGCTTGCGTAGCATGCACGAAGACGCGGGTTCAATTCCTTGGTACCACATACATAGAAAAGCAGGGAGTGGTGCTGTGGCTCAGGTGGTAGGGCACTAGCCCTGAGGGAAAAGCCCAAGAACAGTGCTCATGCCCTGAGTTCAAGCCCCAAGACTGGAAAAAAAAAAAAAGAAAAACAATCCACTATGGTAAGTACTATTAGGGAAAAGACAAAGTTGTGAGACTTAGCTAGACAGTTATCCAAGACAGCACATAAGCTAGGCACCAGTGGTTCACTCCTCTAATCCTAGCTACTCAGGAGGGTGAGATCTGAGGATTATGGTGCAAAGTCAATCAGGGCAGTAGAGCTAGAGACTTTTTTTTTAAATTTCCAATTAACTACTAAAAAAAAGCCAGAAGTAAAACTATAGCTCAAGTGGCAAAGTACCAACCTTGAGCACAGTGCTCAGGACCAGAGTTCAAGTTCCAGGACTGGAATACACACACAAAGAGAGCAGTTAAAGAAAAGAGCATGACAAACTGGGCACTGGTAGGTCATTACTATAACCTTAGCTACTCAGGAGGCTGAGATCTGAGGACCATGGTGCCAAACCAGACAAATTTAAGTGATAAAACCAAAAGTGGAGGTATTGCTCAAGTAATAGAGCACCAGATTTGAGCAAAAAAGCTAAGGGAAAATGTTGGGTCCCGGGATCCAGCATTAGCACAAAAGACAAGCAAACAAAATATTATAGCCTGTTCCTAACCACGAGTGAGAGGTGTTCTTCTCAGAGCAGTTCCTTTGCAAGTATGGGTTCCCAGACCCGCACAGTGAGAACCAGAGGTGAGGGGTAAACTTCCCTTAAGGAGTCCAGACCTTGGGTCTTGATCTAAATCAAGACCCAACAGGCCCAAGATGAAGTCCTTATTAGTTGAAAACAAATTACTTAGTGCTGACAGGAAATTTGGAAAAGATGGAACAAAAACAAAAAACCACCACCTGACCTGCCAATGTCATTTTCTTATTTTTTTCCCCAAAAGTAACTATTATTGCAGAATGACAGGATTCTGGGCTCATGCTGATCTCCCAGTGAACAAAAGGCAAGATGTTCTGATAAGTGCTCCAGCCTTTGCCAATGTCCCTGGCTCTGATTTACGTTCCTATGTCCATGGGACTTAGAGTACTGAATGGATGCTGTTGGGACAAATCAAAATTGTCTCTGTTCTTTTCAGCTAGCACTCTACATCTTTGCTTTGATGGACTTAAGTCTTGGAGTCAGTAAGGACTAAAACTGAAGATCTGATTCTGCAATCTCCCTGGACCCATCTTCAGATTAGAGTCAGTGTACCATACAAATCACTGTACAAATTTGGTTAAAGTGTGATTTTCACATTCAATAGAGATAAAATACTAATGTGTATGTGTGTGTATCTAGAATGTATATTTTTATTTTACTTCTTGGTGCTGGTATTAGGGTTGGAAGTTAGGGTCTAGGGCACTGTCCCTTAGTGGTTTTGCTCAAAGCTGGCATTCTACCATTTGAACCACACATCTACTTCCAGTTTTTTTTTGGGGGGAGGACTTTTTTTTTCCCTACTGGAGCTGGCTTCAAACCTCAGTCCTCAGATCTTAGCCTCTTGAATAGCTAGCTACTGTTTTCCAGCTAGCATGTATAAATGCTTAATCAAATTGAACTATTTAATGTCTCTGAGAGGAGGTGGAGGTACAGCTCTATGGGAGAGCAAGATGTTTAGTGTCCATAAGAACCTGGATTACATATCTTGGTACCCTAAGAGATGGAACCAGGCTACAAAATAGGAACTTATGCACAAACTAATTGGCAGAGAAATGTCAGTTGAGAAAGACTGGCAGATGCTTTCGGAAATGCTTAGAGAGCTAGTCATTTCATGTCTATGATTTTAAGCTTCCTCCTTGGTGTAATCACCCATGATTATCACCAAAATATAGGAGAGAACTTTTCACCCACTGCCAAGCTGCATGCAACCTCCAAAGAGAAAGAAAAGTGGAAGGAAGTAAGGAGGGAAGACTGTAGGAAAAGGGTATGAGAGAGTCCACATCTCATACACAGGGAATTTCTGAAGAGATGCCATTGGTGTAGCCTGAGGCTTGTTTTAATTGGCAGAAACACAAGGGAAATAGAAAATCTAAGTCAGAGAGGTTGCTGCCATGAGACGATGGTTCACATCTGGATGTCAATGGAAATGCTGAGAAGGAAAAGTTGGAATTAATCCTGGGGAATATCTAATAGATAGACATCTGCAGGAATCTTTCTGTAGGAGGAACTTACCCTTTATTTCCAGAATTCCATTTTCAAGGGGCACCAGCGAAATGTGATTTCTATTCACAACACTGACAGCTAAATGATGACAGATCAAAAAATCAAGGCCCAGAAAATGACTACAAAATTGACAGGCCTGCTAAGAACTATAGTGAAATAATTCAAGAAAACAGATTTAATAACATTTAATCAAATACTCTCCTAAGCTTGCAAGCAGCTCTGAGCCATTCCACTTTTCCAAGTGTTGACTTAAAGAACACGTAATACCCAGGCTTTACTAGACATTAACTTTCTTTGTATTTCTAATTACAGCCTAAGGTTAACTGTTTTTGGATCTTGATTTGGATAGGAGGGGCACATTTCTTTTGAATTTGATAAAGACTTACCAGTGGGAGCCAATTTAAGGACGTGAGAGAGCTGTCAGATTAAATGGCAGGTGTACCATAGAGTAAAAGAAAACCCGAGAGTTTTACATGACAATTAAGTGTAATTCACATGATATCTCATTAGAGATATCAAATGCCTAGTTTAGGAACACTTCTACACTTTCTACACTGTTAATATACGAAGTCTCTGAAGTTTAATACTAAACAGAGTTACTCTGTAGAGGTGCTGCAAGTCAAATCCACCACCCAAACATGCTAGGCAAGGCACTCTATAATGGAGCTCTTCAATGATGAGTTGTTTTGAATGTATACCACATTCTTTCTTTCATGTTCAGGATGGAACCCAGGGCCTAGGTGCTTGCTAGGCAAATACTCTATCACTAAGTCACAAGTCCTATATGATCTTTAAAATGTCAGTTATTTATAGAAATAAACACTGGGTTTATAATAATTATACATATAAGGAGATTTTTAGAAATATAGTTGCTACTTAGAATTCATTTAGGAGACTAGAGATATGTCACAATACTAATTTATCCACCCCAATAGTATAATTAATAATATATACGAAGTTGGGCACTGTACTTGTAATCCTAGCTACTTAAAGACTAAGCTATGGAAGATTGTTGTACCTGGCCAGCCTTGAGAAGTTTACTACACTCTATCTCCTGCATAAAAGCAGGGCTGCAGGTATGGTTCAAGTGGTAGAATGCCAACCAACTGCCTAGAAGGTGCAAGGCATTGAGTTCAATCCCAAGTACAGGCGAAGAAAAATTAAAATTAAAGATATATAAGAATATATTTGATTAATGACTTCAAAGGCAATGGAGAAGTTACCTTGCAATGTGTTTAAGACGGAAGAGATGACACTGTATACACCTCAGGGGAATTTTTAGCGTCCCACCAGACTTGTTTATTCCAAAATAATTTTCATCTTTTGATATTGAAGAGACATTAATTATGGTGATTTATTCAATGCATCATATTTGGATAATCTTTCCATAAATTATCTCTAGGAAGCTACTGAACCCTCTGACTCATGGTTTCATAAAAAAAATCTTGTGGGGAAGGCTCACATCCAGAAAGAGTAATCACAGGTGCCTCCTGTAGAGGCACTGACTTTCCTAGCACAGGGATCACTGATTGGTCCCTTCACATACTGTACATTATTAGCTGAACCCCAAAGGGAGGTCAGAACCCATAGCATGCTATCATTCAAAAAGCTAGAATCATGCCAACATAATGCTCTTTCTATGGATATGGATATAATTTATTTTATATCTTATTATTTTGTCTGTCTTCTTTTTTTTTTTTTCTGTTGGTACTATGGTTTGAATGCAGAGCCTTAGGCTTAATGGACTTATTAAACTGCTCTACCAATTTAGCCACACTCTATCTTTATTTTTTTGAATATGGTCTTGCATTCTTTTTTTTTCTGGACTACAGTCCTATGTGTGACTTCTAAGTTTTCGGGATGACAAATGCATACCATTATATCCAGCTTGTTGGATGAAATGGAAGTATTGCTAACTTTTTTGCTCCAGTTGATCTTGAACTATGATCATTCAGATGTTTGCCTCTTAAGTAACTGTAAGTATAGGTATGTGATCTTGTCCTTGCCCTTTGGTCTTACAAATATGTGTATATGAATACATACACATATCTCTATGGGCAGACATGGAAAGCTCCATAGACTATATCATTGGTGAAATAAAGTAAAATCTAAGTCAGGCATTGGTGTCTCACATCTGTAATCCTTGTTACCCAGGAAGCTGAGATCTGAGGACCACAGTTTCAAGTCAGTCCGGGTAGAAAAGTCCTTCAGACTCTTATCTCCAAGAAACTACTCAGAAAAGGCTGAAAGTGGTGCTATGGCTCAAGCTGTAGATCACTAGTCTTGAGTATAAAGAGGCTCAGGGATAGCACCTAGGCCCCATGTTCAAGATCCAGGATCAACAAAAATAAATAAAATCCATAGTAGTGTATGCAATATTGTATACTTTGTGTAAAAAAAATGAGAAAGTACAGTAGGCCCTTGGTGTCTTTAGGTCTAAGATTCCAAGGAGACTGCCCTAGAGGAAAACCCACATATTCTGAGGATGCATAGAGCTCAGTGCTGTACAGTGATTCAGTGCTGTACTTGATTCATTTTTCTCATAATTCTGTTCAACATCCACTAAGGACACACCATGCTTCAACAAATGTCAGAATTCTACCCTATCACTTAAGCACATTCTGTTCCCTTTTTGGCTTGAGATGACTATAACCCTGACTTTGCTTTTGGGGCTGGAAAACTGGGTTTCTTAACAATTCTAAGGATCTTCCTGTCACTCAAATGAAGTGATATCTGGGGAAATACCTGGTACAGTACAGAGATGGGTACAGACACTCTGTATTCCCCAATGGAATAACAGGGATGAACCCAGCAGGGAAGAACAATTCTCTGTATGCAGTTGTTCCCACACACTGCAAATGGGTAGCCTGAGATCTTACTTTAAGTGGCACCTGAGGAGCCTACTCAAATATAGGTTTCCAGGCCCCAATCTCAGGCATTCTGACTTAGTATGTGGGGTTCAAAATGAGCTCATGTACATTAATATGTTGAACCAGATGCTGCTGAAAAGCGCCTCTGACATCCATAGCATGTGTCAGCCTGCTTTCTAGGCTGTGAGTTCTGGGAAGGCTGGGGCTCTCCTTCCCATGGTTCTCCAGCTACTCAGAGCTCACATTGATTCCCCCTCTCCCTCCACACTGAAGGCTCAGGCATGGGCAGACATGGGAAATGATGAGGGGCTCTGGTTCAAGAACGGACAGTTATCCAACTGTCATTCAGACTCCTTCGACAGAATCCAGGAATGATGTCCCCTTGCCATATTTTGAGCTTACAGAGAGATCTTAGAATTAAGGGTAGTGATATCTGGTGAAGGTAGCCCAATTGAAAAAATGATGATGATTGTCATATGTTACAGCAGAGTCTCAGGGGCCTCGGAATCCCTGATAACTCATGTTCAAAGCCATGGTTAGTCATGCCTGAAGTGCGGCTTTCCCTCGCTCTTCCTATGATCACTTAATATGCGTCAGTAAGTGTCTGAACGTTTCCCTACCAGTTCAAATTGGATTTTGTCACTTGTCACCCAGAGACTCCTGACTATTATGCTACTGGCATAATCCGCTACGTGGCATAATCAGATCCCCAAATGGTGACAGAGGACCATGTGACCATTTTGCATCTGCCTCACAGATAGCCAGAGTGCTGATCAATCTAGAGTCCCACAAAGCATACAGCAGATGAACACAGACATAGGGTTGCCTATTTCCACATAAACATCAGCATTTTGAGGAAAAACATCAATGAAAGTCCACATAAACAAAAAGCAGTAAGAACTAGATTTTCAAGAAAACCAACTGAGGCCAGAATCAGAGGAAAGAAGGGTACCTAGAATCAAAAACAGAGAAGTCAGGCTGTTTAGAAAGTGAGTTCTGACTTACAGACCAAGGAGGGAAGAGCCTTGGCCTTCTGCTGCCTCCTGTGACTGTATATCCTGAGGCAGCTTAAGAGGGCTCTGTTGCTGTCTCTGAGAATCAATGCGGCGCCATAGTTCTCAGTGTCTGATCCCCAGGCCAGCAGCAAAAGCATAACTTAGGAATTTGTTAGAGATGCAAATTCTTGGCTTCCCATAAGCACAGTGTGATCATAGTTTCTGGTTCTTAGGTCCTAGAGATTTTTTTTTTTGGTGGATCATGGGGCTTGAACTCTAGGCCTGGGCGCTGTCCCTGAACTCTTCAGCTCAAGGATACTGCCCTACCCCTGGAGCCACAGCCCCACTTCCCGTTTTCTAGTGATTAATTGGAGACAAGAGTCTCACGGTCTTTTATCTTTTGTGCCCAGGGCTGGCTTTGAATCACAATCATCGGATCTCAGCCTCCTGGGTAGCTAGGATTACAGGTGTGAGCCACCGTGCCTGGCTCTAATTTAATTTTTAAATAATATTTTATTAAAATACAATTTGTCTTAATAACTGAGGTACAGGTGGTGGGATGCAATTGTTTCATCTGCTGGTGTCTCCTCAGATGATCCTGAACACACAGGCCCGGTGGCCCACAACGTGGAGCAGATCCTCCTTTCACATCAGTGTACTATAGAGTCAGCTGAGTCCATCTCCATATTTCTCCAAGAAAGAACTCTTACACAACAGAAGTTTCAAAGAGAGCATAAACACAAATAATACTGGTGTTTATAGTTTTCAGAAAAAGTCAAGGGCATGAAAAGTAATGCATATATGTACATATTAAAATGTATACATGCTGTGATGGTTAATTCTGTCAACTTGACTGGGCTAAGGGATGCCCACAGCTGGTAAAACTATTTCTGGGAACAATTATGAGGTAGTTCCTAAGAGAGATTAGTGTTTGAATTCGGAGACTGGATAAATATGATTTCTGCACTGGAGTGTTTGGTATCATCTACTCTGCTGAGGGTGGGAATAGAAGGCAGAGGAAAGGCTAGTTTGCTGTCTCTGCTTGAGATAATACATCCATCTTCTCTACTGATGGTTCTGTTTCTAGTAATTTTAGACATGGGCTGGGGCTTATTCTACTGACTGGCCCTTGGGCTTAGACTGGAACTAAACTCCTGGCTTTCCTGGGCCTCCAGCTTACAGACACGAGACGACGGGGCTTTCAGCAGCAAGCAAATAAATCCCAAGACACCACTGCTGGAGCTGTCAATCTCTTCCTACAGAGCTGAAGCTACTGTTTGTTTTCTGGAGAACTCTAATGTATATCCACGATTGTATGTGGATAGGTGTAAGCACATATCAGGCTTTGAAATACCTTCTGAAATGTTCCAGGATGTATGAGATGATAGCTAAGAGAACGTAGAGTCACGTCTCACAAAAAACATTTTCTTGGGGCCAGGAGTTTGGCCTAGTGGTGGAGTGCTTACCTAGCATGCACGAAGACCCGGATTCGTTTCCTCGGTACCACATGCATAGAAAAAAAGCCGGAAGTGATCATTGGCCCGAGACTTAGCATAATGTGTGGACCATATGTGTCCATATTTCTGAGTGGCTTGTTTCTCAGCACAAACACCATCTTCATTTGCAGAGTGATTGCTCACTATGTCATCAGCTGTGCTCTGGTGTCTGACTAATGTTGGGACCCTGTTCTGGTGCTCAAGCAGCTAAGATAAGAAAATGGTTTTGCTTAGTGTTATGGTCAATTTGTAAGGCATGTCTGGGGATTTCTTTCCTTTCTGCATTTATCACCATTCTGTTAAAATGGAAACCACTTAGGGAAGTGAGAGTGGTTGCTGTGGTAGTGTAAGCAACATGTGCTACCACACTGAATCAAAATCAGACCCAAATCTGGCTTTTCTTTCTCTCTTTTACAGACATTGAATTCAACAGGTCCTTGTTTTTTATAGGCGGTATGTGAGGATATGTGTATGCAGTGAAGGTAAAGCCTCAGGAGAGCTACAGTAGGGTTTTGGAAGCTCATAGTAGGATTCTGGCATACAACCATTCTTTTGGCAAGTTTTCTTAGCAAAAGGGTGTGCATGTGTCCATCTGTAGTGCCTCCTTAAGAATTCTGACTCAGGAACTAAACTTGGCTCCACTCTACCAGGCAGGACCTTGACAAGAGCCATGCACCACAGTCCCTCTGCTGGCATCAGAGACAAATCCTCTCCTTGTGCCCTGAGTCTTTCTGGATCTTCCCACCGTGGATTTTCCCTGCAGCATCTTCCTTCCAGATGTACAACCACTCATGCTTTACATATTTCTCACTTGATTCTAACCTCTAAGAGGTATGACCTTTCCATCTTGCACACCAACAGGTTGCCAATGACTAATTCAGTGCCAAGCACACAGTAGGTGCTTTATGAATGTTTACTAGATGATAGCGTCTATGTGGCAATGAGTCCTTGAGAAGCTGCTGCCCAGCCCAAGGTTGCTTATACCCAATTGGATGCAGCTTCAAGCCAGACCGTTGTGCTAATTGTTGGCTGTGTTCTGGGCAAGTGACCTAGGCATACCATTTTCCATTCTGAAAAATGGGACAAATCATACCTGCCTCATAGACTTACTATACGACTAAAATTCCAGAGTACTCATGGCGATAAATGGCAGACAGTGTTATCATTTCCACTATAAGAAGGGTCAGGGGATAGTTCTCTACCCCTCTGATACCAGTGTTGGCCATGTGATTTCTCTTGGCCAGTGGCTACATGTGCCATATCCAAGTATGAATGGTAGGAGACTGTGCAAGGCGCTACCAGTATCCTTTCTCTGTGTTATGAGAGTACATATCCTAACCTGAGGGAAGTGCTTCCTCGTCCTTGTTCCAGGAATGAAGACATCTAGATATACTAGGACATGGACGCTGCTGCCAGCTCCATCCTGTATAAATCATGAGCAGGGAAAACATCATTGCTGGGGCTGCTATCATCATAGCAGCACCGTCTAGAGAAAGCTCACAGATACACAGTGCCTACTACAGAGCAGGAGCCTAGCCAACCTTGTAGGATGAATAAATATTTCCTAAGGCCCTCCCATACCAACTGCTCTGGGGCTTTTGGACCTGTGAGTGTGACATTCAATCCCTGCACTAAATTCAAGGGGGGGCATTTTGTGACATGAAAGAGGAATCTGCTCTTTCTAAAGCTGGATACAAGCTGGTTAATTTACTAGGGGACAGTAGAGTCTATAGCTCCCCAATCCCATCAAGTTTCTTTTGCTAATTAATCCTTTCAACTAGTTCATAGTCACTATGTAACTCGGGGTAGCCTTGCTTGTGATATAGCCTAGGCTAGTTCTGAACTCTTGATCCTCCTGCCTGATGTTCCCAAGTGCTGGGATTATAGAAGTATGCCACCCTATTGGGCTCTACTGTTACTTTGAGTTTGTTTGTTAAGTTCTTACTAAAGAACAGTGTGCTAGGCCATGATCATACACATGCTGCTTAATCCTCAGAACTATGCTTGAGATACAGTGAGATTAAAAACAAAATAAAACATGGGGGACTGAGGGGGGGGGAAGGTATTGTTTGTCAGTTTCCTGTCCCCACAACATCATGCCAGAATCTGCAAGAAATGCTGTGGTGATCCCTGAAGACTGGTGGTATGTCACATGCCCCTTGTTTTCCCTTCATTTTAGGCTGGCAGTGAGGGGCAGGAAGATACCCACTGGCCTCTTTATTATCAGGATAAGGTAACAGGGGTTCGGAGGAGAGGGAAGCACGCCAGACAGAGGTCACCTGGTTGGCCAGTAGCAGAGCTCAGGCTAGAAGCCAGCGGTACCAGCTTTCAGAGATGGCATGTCCATCCACAGCCTTTGTCCCTTCTGCTTGTTCCTGATGGCGTGACAGTCAGCCCAGGTGACACAGTCCTTCACATTTAGGTCACTGTTCCTCCTTTGTTGGCAGGGGAGTGGTGAGACTAAGGAGTGGTGGAAAGACACTGGAGAAGCTGGCATGGGCTGTGTGTGTGTGTGTGTGTGTGTGTGTGTGTGTGTGTGTACTGGCATTGGGACTTGAGCTCAGGGCTTTATGTTATTATTGCACTATTGCTTGGCTTTTTCACTCCAGGCTGGTATTCTATCACTTGAGCCACATCTCTACTTCTGGCTTTTTACTGGGTAACTGAAGATAAGTCTCTCATGGAATATTCTTTTCCTGGCTTTGAATCATGATCCTTGGTTCTCAGCCTACTTAGAAGCTAGGATGATAGGCATGAGACATCAGTGCCAGATAGTGTGGGATTTCTTTTTCTCCTAATGTCTACCTGCACTTGGCTGTTCTCAGTGAAGCCTGCTACTCTTACTTTTGCAGCTGGGCACGCCGCGTATGTATATTCCCTTGTCCTTAAAGGACTGCACTTTGGTAAAAGCATAAATACATAAACTATTAGCTAAATCCCAAGACATTCTGAGAGTAGAAAAGTATCATTAGACATAAAGGGGAGACTTGAATTTGACTGGGGATCAGCCATGGCCTCAGGAAGCAGGAAGCCTGGCATGCTAGAGTGAGCAATCTCTCAACAGGCAGCACTGAGAAGGCTGTTTTGGAGGTAAAGCATGCTGGGTGCAGGGAAAGGCACCAGATGAGGCAATGCGCATGCAGGAAGTCATATGCCTAGAAGCATGGGCTTAACTCTGAATTGAAGGGTGCAAATCTTAGACCAAGGAGAATATGAGCAAAGCTGGGTATGGTGGCTCACGCCTGTAATCCTAGCTACCCAGGAGGGTGAGATCTCAGGATCAAGGTTCAAAGCCAGCCAGGGCACAAAAGGACCTGAGACTCTTATCTCTAATAAACCTCTAGAAAACGGGAAGTGGGGCTTGGCTCGAGGGTAGGGTGGTAGCCTTAGGCTGAAGAGCCCAGGGACAGTGCCCAGGCTGAGTTCAAGCCCCATGACCCATTTAAAAAAATGAAGAAGAAGATGAGCATGATGACACATGTCTATAATGTCAGCACTCAGGAGTGGAACTGACAGTCAATGACAACAATAGTAATAATTAAACACCCAGCACAGGAAAGCTCAGCTCTGAGGTAATTTCTTTCCTGAATATGTAGGCATTTTGGAGACACAGAATCTGGCCTGAGGTGTCAAATATTTCCTATAGACACTAAGATATATATTAGCCCACAGAGCAAAGCAATCTCTTCTCTGTAATGAAGAGTCAATACAGAATAAACATGGAAGTCTGAAGCTAAGAATAGATAAGGAAGATGATTAATACATTGCTTAGATATTTACTGAGTGTCTACTGCATATGAAGCATGGGTCTAGGTAAGTATTAAAGAAACATCAGGAAATAAAAATTCCTACCTCCCCGAAGCTTTCCTTCTTAGGAAACTTTTGATACTAGCAGGTACTTATGCTTGTTCAAGGTTTGACTCTATATGATTATATATCTGTTAACTTAGCCAGTTTGTGACAACCCTTCAAAGTAGCACAAATATCTTTATTGAACAGATGAGTAAACCGAGGCTCAGAACTGGTAAGTCATCACGAGTCAAGGCAGCGAGTGGCAGAGCTGGCAAGGTCACAAGGCAGCTGGCTCAGAGGTTGGAAGTGGGCTTTGGGTCCCACCTGGCACTGCCTGTCTGCATTGTAAGCAGTTGTGAAAAGAAGCTGAGTTATAGCTCTCAGCTCATGTGGAAATGACTCTCCATCCTTCCAGCTTCCACTTCAGCTCCTTGATGAGTCTAGACTTCCCTGAGCCCTCACTGTTAGACGTGGGAAGACATGGTCCTTTCCCCTGAGTGCTCTCAGACATGGCTTCTTAGTGGACAGCCCATCAATTTGTGCCCCTCTGAGTTGGCTACAAGTGAGTACTAAATGGAGAAAGAGCAGGTACTGGTGGCTCACACCTGTAATCTTATTTACCCAGGAGGCTGAGATCTGAGGACCACAATTCCCAGCCAGCTTGGGGAAGAAAAGTCCATCAGACTCTTACCTCTCAAAAAGCCATGACAGTCATCTTAAGTGAGGGCTTCCCTGTTTCATTCCCTTGTATTAAGTTCATAAGGAATCAGCAACAATTTGAGGGGCTGGGAGCCAGGGATTACATGCAGGGGCTTTGTGTGGGCTTTCCCACATTGCAATGAAGATGTAATGAAATCTGCCAGATCAGACATGGGCAGCTCTCTCTTGGGGGATTGTTGACTGCTCCCTGTTGGAAATCTAGCTCAAAATCCCCACAGAAAATCTCCACGCTAGGAGATTTGGCTGCTTCTGCTCTGACTCAAGGCCTTAAAAACAGGATATGGAGAGAGTAGCTTCACAATGAGATGTTGTTATAACCCAACCTAGACACCGGTGACTTTTGCTTTCTCTAGGAGCCAGTTTCAGTTTCTATTCAGTGTAAGTCTAGAGAGAGTTTTTCCCCTAGAAATCCAGGCCTCCCACAGCTGCTGGTTCCATGGCAAAGCTATAAGCCAGGCAGATTCCTAGGGTCCCAATGATCTATAATCAAACTCATGAGTCCCTGCTCCTGGGAGAAGTACCTGAAGGGACAGTTCCTGAAAAGTTCCTAGAACTCCAGTATTCTTTCTTCTTCAGACCCCACAGCCTTGGTGCTTTTCATTCATCTATTTATTGGGTTCCTTTTGTGTGGAACAGGAACTAGACATAGAGCCTATTGCAGAGCAAGAGACCTGTCCTATTTTCACAAAGCCCACCCATGGGTGGAGGAGTCAGACATCCAGATTCATACACCATTCAGCCCACTGAAGAGTTCCAGTTGGCTTCCATGACATTTCAGCCCTATATATTTAACCAAAATCACCTCAGCTTTATTGGTAGACTCATGCACAGCCTTTTGCTTTTGGCAGAGCTTCCTGACGCAGGCTATTGTGCCCACAGTAGCATGTGTCTCAAATCCTTTGATACCCCATCCCACCTTTTGGATACATGGGATCCACCTGGCCTCTCCTGCCATATGGCTGGCCTTTAGCAACTGCTTCTAACAAATACAAGGCAGCAGAGGAGATGCTTTGGGACTATGGAAGCCAGGCTTGAGAAAGTGCTCCAGTCTCTCCCTCTCAAAACTCTTGCTCTTGGAAGCCAGCTGCTGAGCTTATAAGGAGCCCCTTGCCCTGTTCAGCAGTCACAGACAACTGAGAAGATGTTCTGATGACAGTGCTAGTTGAGGTCCCAGGGGACAGACAGCACCAAATACCAGACCTGGAAGTGGGGAAGCCTTCAAGGTGGCTCTCACCCTGGCTGCCATCTGATCATCACCTCAGGAGCTGTCCTGAGCAGGAAGGGCACGTGTATCTGTGAGAGATAATACCAAATCCAGCAACTAAAATAAATACAGTCATCTACCAGAATCCACTGGGGATTGGCTCTAGCGCCTTCAGGGCATACCAAACTCACAGATGCTCCTTAAATAAGTGGCATAGGCCAGCACCAGTGGCTCATTCCTATTATCCTAGCTACACAGGAGGCTGAGATCTAAGAATTATGGTTTCAAGCCAGCCCAGGAAGATATATATTTGAGAATCTTATCCCCAATTAACCAGAGAAAAATAGGAAATGAAAGGCGCAATGTCTGTGACTCTGATCAAATAAAATAATATTTATCAAAATAAACTTCAAAAAAAATGGAGAAAAAGGAAGTAAGACTCTGAGCATGAAGCTGAGTAAGTGCTCAAAAACCTAAGTTAAAGCCCCAGTATTGGACAGACAGAGAGACAGACAGACAGACAGACAGACAGACACACACACACACACACACACACACACACACACTGTGGCATAGTATTAGTACATACTTAAAATTTTCCTGACCATATTTTCCCACATGCTTTAAATCACCTCTAGTAACACCTAATATAATTTAGCATTGTGTAAATAATGCGTATATATAGGTATACAATTGTTATGTTGTTATAGTGTTTGAAGAATAATGGTAAGGAGGTAAGAAATCTGATATGTTCAGTGTAGACCCAATTTTTTTCCCTAATATTTTTCATTCAAGGTTGGCTGAATGCATAGATGTGGAGTTGCGGGGTACAGAAGTCTGGTTCTAACTATTTTTGTTGTAAGCTACCATGTGGGTTATTTGCTATATAATGTAAGATAGCCCCATTCTGAAATATAGCTTATCCCCCTTCCTCAACAACTTTGCTACTTGAGAAGTGACTGCAGCCCACTGTCAGTCCACTTGGGAGCTTTGGGACTGATGTAGAACCCTAGGCTCACCTGAGACCCTCCCAATAAGATGTTGGAGAAGCACTGTCAGTAAATATTTTTCCCCCAGAAAACACATCATCTCCACATCATATGTAAAATAAACTCAAATATAGGCAGTCCTAGTTACTTGGGAGGCTTAGATCCAGAGATGCAAAGCCAGCCCAGGCAGAAAAGCCTGCAAGAGACTCCATCTCCAAAATATTAGTAAACAAAGCTGGGCTGGAGATAGGGCCAGCCAGCCAAGCAAGCAAAATGAGTAAGTATAAAGTCTCAAGTTCAAACCTTGATACTGGTCAAAAGAAAAAAAAAGAATGCAAAAATAATAATACATATCAACACATCAACACTCTTAGATTTAAAAGATAAAACATAGCAAGCGGGACAGGAGTTTGGCCTAGTGGTACAGTGTTTGCCTAGCATGCACAAAGATCCAGGTTCAATTCCTCAGTGCCACATACATATAAAAAGCCGGAAGTGGTGCTGTGGCTCAAGTGGTAGAGTGCTAGCCTTGAGGAAAGCCCAAGGACAGTGCTCAGGCCCTGAGTTCAAGCCCCAGGACTGGCATAAGAAACAAAACACAAAAACATAGCAAGCATATACTTTATACTGAATACTATGTTTTTGTACTTTACAAATACAAATTCACTTAGCCTTCTGACGTTATGATATATAATACCATTCATCCTTATGCTATGGATGAGAAACCCAGGACAGTAAACTTAGACCAATTAACCCAGTCATAAACAGCTCTATTATCTGAATGCAGGGGTTGGTCCTTGACTGCAGGATTACACTGTTCTGCTTAAATACCTTTTCCCCCTTTCTCTTGCCATATTGAAAGTCTATCAAGTATACATTATAATTTATCTCCATCCCTTTCCACAGCAGTCACTATCCTAATTTGATCTAGAATTCCTACAGCATGCCACAGTTGACATTCAGCCTCTGATCATGCTTCAATCCATTTTATGGAGCACCTCAGGTCAGTCTTTCTACAAACACAGTTCCTACCATCCTTCCTGGCTACATATTTCAGTGCTACTGCCCTCCCACTGCAACCAAATCAATGTAAGAGTCTACGGCCCTTGAAACCTGGACCTCCCTCTCTTCAGTAGAGAACAGAAGAAGAGTAGAATGTCATCACTAGGTCTCCATGGCAACATGGTAGCTTCATAGTGCTTGCACATCTCCTTCTGCTTGGATTTGCTTCCTTGCCTGACTTCCTGACCCATTACAAATGCCATCATTTTGGCAAATCCTTCCCTGGCTGTTTTTAAAGAATGAATTCAACTCTTGAACACTTGAAGCATCTTAATGTGTAGGAGCATTTAACATCTTATTTTGTCTTCTTCTTTTTCCTCCTCCTCCTCCTCCTCTTCCTCCTCCTCCTCCTCCTCCTCCTCCTCCTCCTCCTCCTCCTCCTCCTCCTCATCTCTCCTCTTCTCATCCTGTTGTCCCCACCCTGCCTCCCAAGGGTCATAGTTGGTGACCCCCTACTCATACCACTCTTAGGGCCTGCTCCATGTCCCTTGAAACTGATGATGTCATTATGAACTCTGCTAGTGTTTAACAAGTAGTATAATTAATTAATTAGTGCTGATACTGGGGCTTGGAATCAGCTTTTTAAGCTAACAGCTTATACTTTATCATCTGAACCACACCTCTATTTCTGGTTTTTTGCTGACTAACTGAAGATAAAAGTCAGTTGGATTTGTCTGCCTGAGCTAGTTTTGAACTGTGATTCTCAGATCTCAGCTTTCTGAGTAGCTAGGATTGCAGGAATGAGTTTCTTCAAACTCTTTTTAAAATTTTTTTTATTGTAATGTATAGAGAGGTTAGTTTCAGTTATATTGGCCAGAGAGTAGGTGTAGTCTTATTCTTTCCTTTTATTTATTTATTTATTTTATTGTAATGTATAGAAGGGTTACAGTTATATTCACCAGATTCCACAAACTCCTTTTACACATGAAGAAACTCAGGCACAAGGAAATGGAGACTCATGCCTGAGCCACTGCACAGCATTGAGCTAGCCCTTGGTTGGCAGATGCAGTCATAGTTCTGTTTCTTGGTTTTTGTGTCATAAATGCACATCTGTACAAGACATGAAGACACTTGGTAATAAACTTCCCACTGTAGTGCACAAATGGCCCAGGTGAAGAACCAATGTCCTCTGTTGAGTCTCTGTCTGCCTTCTGAGTGCCGGATTGGATGGTTCTGATTCCTTGTTTTAACTGATCCTCTTTATTGAGTTTCTATAAGAATATGATACTAATCACAGATGAAGTAAGGAAATGATTTGATGTGTTATGATGTGGTTGACTGTCACAGGATGCTCTGATCCTTCAAAACAGTCTATAAAGGTTTTTTTTTTTTTAAGTTTATTTATTCTCCCAGGAAGTGTCATGCTATGTAGCTCTCTGATTCTCATTTCATGCCAATTGCATATTAGAATCTGGGCCTTTTTTTTTTTTTTTGTGGGCCATGGGGTTTGAACTTGGCACAGACACTGTCCCTGAGCTCTTCAGCTCAAGGCTACCGCCCTACCCCTGGGCCTGGGCACTGTCCCTGAGCTTTTCAGCTCAAGGCTACTGATGAGCCAAGCCCTACTTCCTGTTTTCTAGAGGTTAACTGGAAATAAGAGTCTCAGGCTTTTGTGCCCAATCTGGCTTTGAACCTTGATCCTCAAATCTCAGCCTCCTGAGTAGCTAGGATTACAAGTGTGAGCCACTGTACCCGGCTAATCTGGGACATTTTCTAAAAAATTATTGTGATACGAAGATCCTTCATATCATATAGAAATTCTAATTCTATCAGTGCAGAAAAGCTGATGTGTTCACTGAATAGCTCTGGAGGCAGCTAGTGTTGGAAACAACAGCCTAAGTGAAGAGGGCTGGCCAAATGGGTCTGGGCTAGAATCCTACTCAACTGCAAGCCAATAGAAAATATCAGGTATAGATCAAGGAATGAAGTCAAGTCTCCAAATCTAAGCCAGGTGCTGGTGGCTCCTACCGATAATCCTAGCCACCCAAGAAACAGAAATCTCAGAATTATGGTTCAAAGCCAGGAAGGGCAGGGAAGTCTGTGAGACTCTCATTTCCAATTAACCACAAAAAAAGTCAGAAATGGAGTTGGGGCTTTATTGGTAGAGCACTAGCCTGGAACAAGAAAAGCTCAGAGACAGCTCCAGGCCCCGAATTAAAGCTCCAGGACTGGCACACACAAAGAAAAAATTCTCACTTGGTGACCTGGGCAACTTTGACAATTGATTTCAGTTTACTCAGCCTCAATCTCCTCATGTGTAAACTAGAAAAAATACCCACATTGCAAGGCTTCTATTAGACGTATCTTGAAGATGCCTGTAATCCCAGAACTCAAGAGGCTGAGAAGTATTATGAATTCAAGGGCAGCCTTGAACCCATATCATCAGAATGTGTGTGTGTGTGTGTGTGTGTGTGTGTGTGTATGTGTGTGTGTGTGTGTATGTGTGTTGTACATATATAAAAGTGTCTGAGGCAGTCTTGAAAAATGCAGCAGAGAAAAATAATTTTTTAAAAAAGGAGAAATGAGGTCAACAGCAATGCTTTGAATATAGCTTGGTCACTCAAAACCCAGGTTGGAATTTGATTACTATTGCAAGGTGATACAGTCATTAAGGAGGATGAAGGCCTTTCTCCCAGGAGTGAACTCTTAGCTCCTGAAACAGTGAGTTGTTTTCCAGTGAGGCGATCCCTCTTGCCCTGTCTCTCTGTATGTGCTTGCCTGTCCTTTTGCCTTCTTTCACCTTGTAATACCTCTTTAATGCTGCATCTCTGCCCTGGGAATTTCTAGACTACAGATTGAAAGCTAAATAAACTTTTTTTTTTAAATGATGCAATCTTGGGTGTTTTGTTATAGCAACAGAAAATGGACTAGAAAAGGGAAGAAAAAAGTTGTAAGGTAAAGGAAAGAAAAGGAAGGTTGGGGGAGAGAGGAAGGAAGAAGAGTGGAGGGAAAAGTGAAATTGAACTGTACCTGGGTAATCCTTTCTCATTTAGATCTTACGCCCTAATGTTTGAGGCAGTTAACAGCCCACACTAAGCCTCTACTTCTTCAAGAGTCAACCAAGAAACCTTGTGAGCAGGTACCAGCTTGGTGCTGCTCAGGAGACCCACTAAAAGTGAAGACAGGAAAATGCTTTATAGAGGAAGCAGCAGCCCCAGTGCTCTTGTACACTGCATGAAAATTCACATCTGGCTACTTACTTTGCTTAAGTAACACTGCAGGAGCCCAATCAGCTCAGACTTCGTGGGTGAAAAGTGTTTATGCCAAAGACAGCGCTTCAGCTACACAGA
Source organism: Megascapheus bottae (assembly GCF_031878675.1). Taxonomy (NCBI): domain Eukaryota; kingdom Metazoa; phylum Chordata; class Mammalia; order Rodentia; family Geomyidae; genus Megascapheus; species Megascapheus bottae. Next base: position 71,138,268 of record NC_143511.1, on the reverse strand, counting down.
TGTTACTTTTGTTTGTTGAAATGATCAGGATCTTACTGCAGAGTTTTAAAGTTTCCTGCTGATGTGTTCTGTTCATTCTGCATAAAAACATCCCGGTGACCAGCACCTGGCCAAGCAGAAAGATTAAGTCACACTGCTCTGTGTTTAGATCTCAGGGCTGTCTCTTTCTCTTCCGGTCGCTTTGAGCATGTTACTTTGTTTCCCATCGTGATCTTTGAAATGAGAAATTGGGATTTTTTTTGTTGTTGGGAATGTTGGTACTGGTGTTGGTGGTGGTGAATGCTGAGCTTTTTCACTTAAGGCTAGTATTCTACCAATTTGAGCCAGAGTCCACTTCTGGTTTTCTGTTCATTAACTGGAGGTACAAATCTCATGGACTTTCCTGCCCGGCTGGTTTTGAATCATGATCCTCAGATCTCAACCTCCTGAGTAGCTAGGATTACAGGTGCGAGTCACAGGCACCTAGCTGAGATTGTTTTTTGTTTGTTTGTTTGCTTGCTTTTTAGAGAATACAGAGGCAAGAAAACAGGAATTTGAGTGGGCAGGGTCTGATGGAACACAATTCACAGTGGCTATAGAATAACTTATCTCAGCTTCAGGTACCCTCAGGCTGATCTGTGGACATGGTTTAAAAAGAATGGAATGTATTTTTATACATACCTAAGAGTTGGTTTTTCAATACTCAACGACTTAAATAAGGAAACATGAAGTTGGGAAATAGAATTATCATCTTAAAGTTGATTGGCTTTTGCTCAAAGTTAAAAACAAGTGAACGGTAGATGGTGTTGGTTTTTGATGACAGGTTTGGAAAGAAAGGTCCTCATGTCACCAGTTCCTCACACCACTGAACTTCAGTGTTGACTATTAGTAAGACACAAAAGTGAACATTAGAGAATATGCCCATATTTGTGAATGTGAAGCCCCAGAAACACACAAAGTGATTATGAGCGAAGGAAAGATCACACGCAAATTTAAATACAGATGGACTAAAAGCTTCCTATTTTTCCTAAGAAGGAATAGGAAGTCCCCAGGACTCTTCGAATATTGATAATGAAATTTTTGTTTATTTGTCCAGAGATGAAACTTTTTATCATGAAGCACATAATACTTCCAAGGTTCTTCAAAACACTACATTGTGCACTTAGCTTATGGAACAGAGAGGTACAACTGTCAACTGTTTTGGGAAATGGATTATTCCACTATATATATATATATATATGTTTACAACCTTATGTTATTAATTCATTATATAAGCCATGTGAGCTGTAGCAAAGATATCTGGTTTGTGTGTGTTTGTGTGTGTGTGTGTGTGTGTGTGTGTGTGTGTGTGTGTGTACTTGTGCTGGGGCTTGAACTTAAGAGCCCAAGCAGAATACAGGAGCGTTTGTGCTCAAGACTAGTACTCTACCACTTGAACCACAGCTCCACTTCTGGCTTTTTTGGTGATTAATTGAAGGTAAGAGTCTCGTGGACTTTCCTATCTTGTTTGGCTTCAGACTGCAATCCTCTGATCTCAGCCTCCTGAGTAGCTAGGATTAAATGCATGAGCCACTAGCCCTCAGCAGAAATCCATAGTTTAAAATAATAATTAGCCTAACTATCATTGGCAGTAAATTCAAAATAACTTCTAATTACTTGCAGATGAATCATCATAACTGTAGTCCAATACAGCTTGTGAATAACCATTTTGTAACTTCTGCCCTAGATAACCTCAAAGACATAACCTTATCTTCTAAAGAGCTGATGTTTGGTCATTGCATTGGTCATAGTAAAATGGAGTACCTGACTCTGCTTGAAAACAGTAGAATAGATGGATCTTAGGGGAACCTTTGGGGGAAAACAGGGAATCTGCAGTGGCTACAGAAGGTCGGCACAGTCTAGATCAAAAGGCACACTGTCCCTCTAAACTGTGGGAAAAGGAGCAACAACAACAACAACAACAACATTATTATTATTAATTATCAAGAAAAGCAAAATTGCCTTCGTTTACTCAGACACTGACCCACTAATCCTAGACTTTATAAAATTTAAGCAGATCTGTTTACCTTTTTAAAAAATAACTAGGGAATGAACACTGCCTTCAAAACAAGACTTAACACACAGCTAAGAGAATTACTGGTAACATCACTGTTTCCTTTTCTGTAAAGAGTGACATAGAGACACTTGTAACACCTCTAGAGGGTGGTGTTATTTCTGAGCATTTGCTTGAGTAGGCAAATATGCAAAATAAGAACTGGCACCATTCTGCCTTTTCTTGCAGGAATCATCCCATCTCTCACACGATGTTCACGATGTAGATACTTTGGTGAGGTAGAAAGAACTGAATGTGATTTTTGCTCCCCTGGGTCCTCATATTGATTCTTAGCTCTCTCACCTTGGATGAGATACTCATTACCTCCTAAACTAAATATTCTCATGTAGAAATGTAGAACAGTAGCAATGTCATGGGGTTGAAGAACTAAGAGCCAGCCTCCTCCCTTCACAAGGGAAAAGTGCTTCAGCCTAATCTAATTGTGAACTGGTTCATGTCCAGAGTTCTAATTTCTTCATCTAAATTCAATTATTGTGTTCACGTTGGTAAGGTTTTGTCTTCTATGATGGGAAATAATCCCAAGAGTAGAATTCTAGGCTGAACTATATGGAACTGATAATGTTCAATCATTCATAGAATCAATCATAAACGTCAGGAGGCAAAGAAAGTTCTCTTTTTATACTTCTTCTGAAACATATCAGTTTATAATCTTTATAGAAGGAAAGACACTCCATTATCACAAGTAAACTTTTATCATTCACTTCCAGGTTCCACAGTGCTTCACATAAATATAATTTTCATTAACTCCACCACAATACTGTAGAAAGAGATGAGCATATCTCCATGGCTATGCCCTAGAGCTGGGGGGGGGGCGGTATTTGCATATTACAGCATATTTTAATTGATTAGGACAAGAAGGTAAAAAAAGCCCTGTCACCTATAACATAGGTTGAATCTGACAAAACATGGCTTCACAATACCTGGATCAAATGCTTTGGTACCTAGGAACCATCCAGTTATACCATCCTCAGCGTTTTTGACAAGGAAAAGATTTTCTTACATTTCTGCCACTTTTTACTGATTGAAATGCTTGTCCATTACAGCTTGGATGTTTGAACAGTTTATAAGGATCACATTTCCATTGTTAAAGTTACTAACCACGCATCTAAGTTTGGCTTTCTACTGTGAAACACAAATGAATGAGAATACCCGGATGGATTCATTTATTTTGTGTCCTCCAAGAATATAGTTTTCTGTCACAGTTCTACAAGTGACAGAGCATTTGGTTTTAGTTCATTATTTTGTGTATGCCATAATTTGTAAACTTTGTATCTGAGCACCTACTATGTGATCTTCCTGGCTCAATCATTGACAAACTACAAGATCACAGGCCAAATCAAGCCTAACGTCTGCTTTACAAATGAAGCATATTGGAACACAGTCACATTCTTAGATTTGCATGTTTTGTAGCTCTACTTTTTGCCACAGCTGAGTGGCTGTGACAGAGGTTATTTGGCACATAAAACCAGACATAATTACACTCTGGTTATTTGTAGAAAACATTTGCTGATCTTGTTCTAGGTAAAGAGGCTACCACAGTGAACAAGAGAAATGGGCCTTATATGTCTTTGGGTGTCCCATGTTAGAAAATTGTACTGTATGAACCTTATCATTTAACCTAATGGGCACCCTGAGTTTGCCCATGGGTCACAGTACTGGACTGCCTCTGGGACTTGCAAGGAAAAAGGATAAAAGATGAAAGACACAGAAGGAAACTGGAGAAAGGAAGTGTCAAGAGAGTGGATTCATTAGCGTGGAAGCCAGTTGACAGTAGGTAGGCTACAATGATTACCAACAAAGGCACCCAACCCCCTGGGCCAAGGGCTGCATGGCACAGAATCACTTGGAACTTCTTTTAAAATGCAGTTTATAGGTACCCACCCAGGACTGGAAAACTGAGTTCCAGAGGTGAGGCTGGGCACCTCAGGTGCTTCTGACACAGGCTCAGTGTACAGACCACTGGATTCCCTGGAGGTTGAAGGACGAGGAAAAAGGTGCCCCCATCCTGGTCAAGCCCCAAGTCTGTAGACTGCTAATGAGAAAGGAAAGGAATTAGGGCACAGACACCGAGAGGTAAATGCAGTGAAAAGGCAGTTTATTGTCTGTTAATACTGTACAGAGGAACAGAGAGAAGCTACAAGTACAGCATCAGTTGTCACTTGGCAGTGTTTTTTTTTTTTTTCCTCTGAAGTTGGTTTTCGTTTTGTTTTGTATCTGAAGGAAACAGAACAGTCAAAGTACACTTCAGGCTACAAAGTACAGCAGCTAGCCCAGCAGTCTAATTCAGAGTATGCACAACAGGCGCCCTTCCCCCCACCCCCACCATCCAACCGTGAATGAGTGTATTTACAGAAGATGTTACTCGCCCCAAGTGAGTGAGCTGCTAAAGCTGAAAATTCAATCAACAACCTACATTCACCAAAAAATGCTGCATCACACACAACATTTTCCTGGAACCCTGTAAAATGTCTACTCTTCTAAATCAGGAGCTTGACAGAAGGAAAGAAATGTTCCATAACCCTGCACAGAACTCTTCCCACTTGCCAGAATATGATATCACAGAATGAGAGTTGGAGCTACATGCAGAACAGTTCAGATCAGGCATTGTCTGGTGGACTTGGTGTGTATGAAGGCTTGTCATTGCAAACCTATGTGACTTGATGTCTTCCTGACCACCTGATCTTAAAGCCAGGAGATTTCCTTAGTAAGAAAGAGCAAACCAACACTCCCTTAGCACCTTCAGGTAACTGCATAGTCCTTTTATATTTGTAGTTGTCTCCATGACAACAACATTTCAAGATGAGCCTGAGTTGGGCTTGTGAAGGAATTCTAGTAATGAATCTGGGAGACAGAGGCAGGAGGCTCACCAAGTTCAAGGCCAGCCTGGGCTACATAGTGAGATACTTTCTCAAAAACCAAAAATTGATCAAGGGCATAGATTAAGTAGTAGAGCTCTTACTTGGCATGTGCAAGGTCCTGAGTTCAAATTCCAGTACTGCCAAAATAATGAATAATTTGCATGGGAACCACGGGTCTTTGAAAATTATTTTTCTGTTTATTTATCCTAAGAAAGTTTATGACCTTGGCTTATTGGGAAAAGGATCTTGGTCTCGGGGTAGGAGCTCATGCTATGTGGGAAGAGAGTCTAATAGGAATGGTATTTAGACACTTAGGTCAGAGTCATGTTGTGAACCAGGTAAAGGAACAAATAAAATTGAATGTGACTGAGATAGTAATTCAAAAATTTGTTAGAAAACTGTGGGAAAATGTCAAGAACTCCAAAAATTTAGAATCTCCTTTATGGTAAAGATAATTATTTCTTGATTATACTTAACTGTAGAAGTAGGATGTAGCCACTTCATTGATATGCATTAGGCTATTAAGTTTTCAATTGCTGGTTTATACATTTATGGGTAGACAGCAGATGGTCCGATGCTTCTGACCCACCATCAAAGGCTCTATAATAATGAGTGTTTCTTTAATTATAAATGTAGCAATTATTCCTTAAATACGTCTGAAAGAGTTGGATTCTTATCATTGCTAGGCTTGGCTTACTATATAAAAGAATTATCTTTTTTTCCAGAATATTTTTGATGTATTATTAATGGTGTAGCCCAGAGAATTATCAAGTTATATCACACGCTCTATGTAATGGAAGCTATAGAAAGCTTAATCTTACAACCTACATCTATTTGGAAACATTGGATTTCAGTCACGGCAGTGCAAAGACAGGTCCCGAGACCTTGGTTCCTATCTGCAATATCTGTGTTAATGCTACAGAGCTCACCAGAAATGACCTTAATGGAATGAAAAAATAACTCAATCAAGGGTATTTTCCAACTCAAACTCCACAATGCATATAGGTTTCATTATAAAAATATTATTCCTTAAAAAAATACATAAATGTAAAATACCCCACTTCTCTAGCCATGCCTCATCCCCACCCAAAGCACGCTACTCATCTTAGACTACAGTGAATTAAAAAAACAAAAACCAAAAAAAGCCCTTTGGGGAGGCTACATTTGAGTTAGTCTGTCTTGCCTTTTCTGTATGCTAATTGTGCTTACACTCTCTGACCCAGATAGGGGTCACAAGTCCTTTTCTCTCACAGTGGGAGGAAATGACTGTGAGAAGTCCTGTGCTCCATGTGGCTGGCCCTGGAATGTCAGGGTGTGATTTCCAGCTCTGATGGGAACACAGAAACATGTTCAGTTGGTGGAAGGCCACTGGTACCGTCCAACTTCGTGCCCCCCAGCTGCCTCCCAGCCACACCTACAAGGTTCTGCCTAAGGCTCCTGTGATGGGATGCTCAGCTCTGAAGAAGGAAGAAGGCTGGGTTGAGTACAGAGGAGAATGTTGTGTTAATTCAGCTTTGGAATACAACCTACTCTTTTTTTCTTTTTTAAACAGGACAGAAAGGAACATCATAAACAGTGATGCTAAGGCAAACTATTACATCAGAACTCTTTTTTTGTCATTCCTTTTGTTGACATCAGAAGACAGATACATTCTGTAAACATATATGCTACACAGTACATTGACCATAAAAAGAAAGCCAACCCTGTACTTCTTTTCTTTTGGTCATTCTGTTCTTTCACCTCAAAAAGTCTGCCCGAAGTCTAGGGAGAATTCTGTGGTTGATGAGATATACCTTGCTTTTGATAAAAATGCAGTGACTTGCAAAAAGTAGCCCCAGGTGACCACTAAGAGGCAATATGGGACAGAAAAAGATAACCATTCATATCTCAGCCTGTAGAAACTTAGAAAATATCACAAAATACAAAAAAATGTCAGTTTCAGGAAACATTTTGTTTTCCTGCTTAGTAAAAGAGAACATTGTAAAATTATTATTATCTTTACAAAAGTTAAGGCTGTCCAGATCTTTGATGCAGAAAGTCTGTGCTCCCCCAAATTTCATATTACATTTTCACATCAACAGCTGGTTTGTATTTTTTTGTGTGCAATAGTTTGGACTTTCTCGTGTTAGACTTGAAGGGAGACAAGAAGCAGAAACCGACTTAAATTACACCAAAATTAAGTTAGGGGAGCTGATTGAAGGATTCCCAGTGACATTTCCCTTTGACATTCTCAAGATAATTTCTATTCCATAGCTTTCTACATTCAACCACTAAGTATTCTGTTTATTATTGAAATGGGAATTATATTAAGATGACTACTGAAATTATGTAAGTACAGACACGTGCTACCTTGTATTCCTATGCCAACATAGGCACCAATTCTCTTTTTCCAAGAGAAAATAAAAGGGACTTTTTCAGTAAGTGCAGTAGAAGGCTACAAAATGAAGGTGAACTGTTTTACATGAACTCAAGGCTTCTGTTTCGTTTCACTAACCCAACAGAGCAAGTAATACTTTCTGGTTCTATCCAATCAATGGAGTTCAATAGAACTTGATAAAGAAATCGAGAAGCTTCCAAAAGATTACATATTTATCAAGGTCTTCAAACCTATGTTTTAAAACTGCTGAGGATTTATAGTTTCAACTATAGATGTGTCTGTTGCAAAAGTACAAGAGACTGTTTACCTAGGCATGGTTTGTTATTATATGAAACCATGTCTGCAAGGATCAGGCCTTTCAGTGAGTTAAACTCTTTATTGGGTCCATGATGAAAAAAAAAAATGTGCCTCTAGATTTTAAGAGCAAAAAGAATTGTTCTCAGTGTATTTTTTTTTTTTTTGCCAGTTCCTGGGCCTGAACTCAGGGCCTGAGCACTGTCCTTGGACTTTCTCAAGGCTAGAGCTCTACCACTTGAGCCACACAGCACCACTTTTGCCTTTTTTTTCCTCTGTATGTGGTACTGAGGAATCGAACCCTGGTCTTAGTGCATGCTAGGCAAGCACTCTAACACTCAGCCAAATTCCCAGCCATCATCAGTGTATGTTTCAAATGGATAGGGTCAACACTTTATAAAGAGGAATAACGTAGATTTTTTGTCTCTTATCTCCAAAGTCTTTTCCCTCCTTTTTTGCTACCCATTGGTTCACTGGCATTAAGTAAATGGCAACTTTCAAGAATATTCTGAGGTCTCATGAATTCAAATTCTGTAGGATGTGAAGGGAAATGAACTGTTTTCCCATTTGGCTTTGATATTTGGTCTCAGAGATGATATGATGATATTGTGTCCTAGGGAACTCTCTGTATCTATGTCTTGGCTTTACTCCTTTTATTAATATTTGACCCTAATCCCAAAACAAAATATTCTACTCACATGCAGGAAAACCACTGATTATCAGAAGTAAATTGGAAAAGGTGGGGATTTAAACAATACATGTTTATTGACATTTCACAAGCAGTTCAATTGAATTAACTCTAGAATTTTACTTCCCAAAAGCTTTTGTGTAATTTTAAGATAGCTCAGGATATTTAAAGAAGCCATGTTTTCAATTTTTCAAGTGGCAAATTCCTAGTATTTTTCTGCTCTAATCCTCATGGTAATTGGCATCAGTAAATTCAGGAAATCACACTTAGATCCTATTACTTTTTTCATCATGTACAGAAAATAAGTATCATTATGGGTAAAATAAGAACAAGGTAAAAGAAAGTCCCCCCAGTTTTGTGTTACTGCATATTTAGAGAGAGAAAAAGGGGGAAAAGTTAGGGATACATAAGCATCAACAGTTTTCATGACATATAGGGATAAATGTTCTTTTTTTTTTTTTTTTTTTTTTTTTGGTCATAGGACTTGGACTCTGGGCCTGGGTGCTGTCCCGAGCTCTTCAGCTCAAGGCTACCGCCCTACTCTTGAGTTAATTGGAGATAAGAGTCTCCAATGGGCTGGCTCTAAACCACAAGCCTCAAATCTCCGCCTCCTGAGATCTCTTAGTTCTCATCTTAACTATTTAAGAATCTTGAATTAAATGTCATTATAATCTGTTAAAAAAGATATCCTTTTTCTTCCTCTATTTAAATAGAGAACTCATTATATGATTTTGAAGGACAGCCCAACTAAATAGTCACTGAAAACAGATCCTGGTTTACAGCTTGATTACTGATTCTCTCATTAATCTGGTTATGTAAGCAAATACTCTGTATTCTTGAAGGCAGTTATAATTTTTAGAGAGAAAGTATGTCAAAAGCAGGAGGAAAGGCAGAGTATTTACAATCATGAGTCCATTTCTATTTTCCTTATCAGGGGTGTAACTTGCTGCTGCACATAGGACTATAGTTTTTGTTCAATATAAGTCCCACCTGAGCCCATATCCTTATGAAGACATGAACATATGCGAATGTCTGCCATATTCAAATGCACCTTCATTTACTGCGGCCACAAATAAATAATAAAGGCAACAAATTGCATTTTAAAAACTACTAAATGATAAGCTCTAAAAATAAAAGTACAGGCCAGGAATTTGATAGAGTGCTTGCTTAGCATGCACAAAGACTCAGGTTTGATTTCTTGGTATCACATACATAGAAAAGTGCTGTGGCTCAAGTGGTAGAGCTCTAGCCTTGAGAAAGCCCAAGGACAGTGCTAAGGCACTGAACTCAAGTCCCAGGACTGGCCAAAAAAGAAAAGTACAGGGAAATCTTAATTTATTTACTTCATTAGTTATTATTCCTCATGTTAATAAGCTGATAGAATATGGATTATCATTGGTATTTTTGGTCTTATGAACAGAGATCTGGTGAGAAGCACCAACCATTTTTTTTTGGGTGGGTAATGGGGTTTGAACTCAGCCTGGGGGCTATCCCTGGGCCCTTCAGCTCAAGGCTAACTCCCTACCCCTGGCCCTGGGCATTGTCCCTGAGCTCTTCAGCTCAAGGCTACCACCCTACTCTTGAGCAAAGCCCCACTTCCTTTACTAGAGGTTAATTGGAGATAAGAGTCTCAGGTCCTTTTGTGCCCAGATTGGCTTTGAACCTTGATCCTCAGATCTCAGCCTCCTGAGTAGCTAGGATTACAGGCATGAGTCAACACACCTGGCCCAACCATTTTGTCATGAGAAATTTGTTCTCTTATGGAAAGGATTTATCCTGAAAGACTGATTCTGTCTAATGCTAAGTCCAAGGGGCTTAAGCTCTGCCAGTCCACTTACTCATGTGCTCTTAAAAACTCACACTGAACAAATTTTAATCTATAAGTGAATAAAAAAGAAGCATATGGCAAATGTTTATGTTTCTTTCCTAAATAAATTCTTAAAGTAAGAGATTGTCTGAAACAGCAAAATGTTTGCTCATTCTGTGTAAGGATAGGTTTATTCATATTAAATTTTAACATGTAAGTGCTGCTTAAACAACCATTTACTGAATAATGAAGCTGAAAATAGTGAGATGTGTTGGCATGAAACAGATTTCTCATAAGATAGCACTTTATTCCATTTATCTACTGTGGTGAACCTGAGACAAAGGAAATTTCCTCCATTAGTTGCCCAAAGTAAAGCCATAAAGGGGTCATTATAAACCCGGCTTACAAGAACCTTTGCTTCTCTGCTTGTTCTTCTTTAACTTTTGCTATTGCTTACTAACTAGAATAAAATGACTTATTTTGTACTCATTAAGAATGCAATTATTTAAGAAAAATAACTAAGACATAACATTTCCTTTTCCTCTCCAACTGGAATATCATTTCAAGCTCCAAAGCTAACTAACTAAATTTAGCACTGAGAAAGCTGAACAGAACAACCGAATTGGTTCTATACAACCCTTCAGACCATATTTCGGTTTTCTGAGCTACTTTCCGCAGAAGACTTAATATGAGATGCCATATTATGTATTTTTGCAACTATATTCTACAGAGACAAAATTTTATAAAATGCTATATTACATGATTTGAAGTTATCTCTTATCAAAATGAGATCTTTGTTTTATATTATTGTTCTGTTATTAAATTCCTTCCTTCATTGCTCATCAAGATGTTAAATTATTAGCATCATTTTGGTGTTAAGAATTTATTTCAGCTACTCTTCATTGTAGTCTAGAGAAAAAGGATTCTTCTGTGTTCCAGAATCATTTCCAGCATCTGGAGAAAGCTCAGTAACATGCCAACTAATCTATGGACTGATTTTAAATACTTAACACTGACAATACAGGTCTTTTGACATCTTACAACCTTTTCTACATTTAAATTTTTTTCTTTAAACCTTCCATTTCAATGCTTGTCAAAGTGACTTGAAGTAATTTCTTTCCCTGGGGGGGTGGAACGGGGGGGAGGACAGAAGGACTGTCTAGCTGCCAAGACTGCAATCACCTGGGCATGTAAGCTGGACAGTTAATGCACACAGCACCGTTCTTGATGAAATGGGAGCATTGTAACAACTACTATAGGTTAGAAAGACTGTTTTACAAACGTGGTCACTGAAGAGGTACTTCTCAAAATGATCCCTCATGGAAACTAGGTTGATGTGATCAGAAAAGATTCATAAAAAAGAAACGATATAAAAATTTACACTGTTTGAGAGACTAGGCTCATAGATTGGAATGTCTAAACTTGACGATCACTACCGATGCTTAAAATAATGGCTGTCTCAGGTCCTTAGAAAATGTAAGATGGTGCTTCTTGTATACAGAAGTTAAGCCACAGAAAGAGAGACAGCTGTTGCTGAGCAGGTGATGAATTGGTTCCTACACTTCCGCTGTGCCCAACATTGGATTCTTTTTCTTTTACATCAACTTCATTTCAGTTTTAACAGAAGGAAAAGCCAGAGATGTACAATACTGTAAGCTGGAAGCTTATGTAAGGCAGAAAAAAGCATCACCCTAGAATGACATTAAGTAAGGTCCACTTTTGGCTACACTAGCAACCAGCTATAGCCCACAGCTGATATAAAAACAAGATATAAAAACAAAGATCCACTGCAAGGGAGGCAAATGAGAAGTTGGAGATGTGGCAGAGTGTGCGTGCGTGTGTATGACTATATTGGAGAAATGCACAACAAAATGAAAGCCCCAGTGCCAATGGATTCCAGTCAAGAAAATTAAGGCTACAAGATTAACAGGCTGTTGTGAAGGGTCCATTCCAATCGAGCAGTAGGTACTGATTCACTCTTGAAGACATAAGAAAAGGTTTAGAGGAAAAGCAAGTTCTTGGGGGGAAAAATGAAGCACACACATGCACGTTGTTTCTCAGGTGAGGAAAAGGAAAAAACAGAGAGATCAAAGCAATCCAACTGCAAGGCAAGGCAGGTGTTCACTTCCAGTTCACAGTATTGCAGTTAGTGGTGCAGTGAGGTCTATGGAAGTGGTGGAGGGAAGAGAGGCTGCCCAGAAGAAAAGGGAGAAAAGAAGTGGTCACATGACAACACAGCATTTACAGCGCTTTTTCTTTTGGGTACCTGGGGCTGGCTCTGTGGCCAGGCTCTCTTCTTTCCCTTCTGGGGATGAGGGTTCAGTGGTGTCTGAGACCGGCCTTCCGGACACCAGCTCAGCTGCATTCCCATCAATAGTGGACACATCCGTCACTGTCTTCTCTCTTAATGACTTCTCATCATCTTCATCAATGAGAACCAATTCTGCCTTGATGGTTTCATCGTAGCCCAGTACCTTTTTGGTCTCCTCTTCATCCTCAATGTTTTGGTAGCCCATAAAAATCATAGTGACTGGCTGATCCAAGATGGCCTCTGGCCCTTCTGTGCTGGTTGCTTGGGCCTGCTGCCCTGGGTTCGCGGAAGAGTGATCTTTCCTAGACTTATGCACCATTTCTAACTTGGCCTCTTTGCAGAGCATGTGTTCCTTGCGGTGACTGATGTTCTCATCTGCAATAACAGTCCTTTCTGACATGTACCCTCCTCTCAAGCTTGATTGTCCAGCTTTCTGAATAAGCTCTTCAACATCCTTTGCGCTTAATTTGTGCACTCCATTTTCTACTACGGCGCCTCCCGAGTGCACCTCATATACTACTTTGGTACCATCATCATAGACTTTGACTCCTCTCTGATGCACCCCCTCTGGGCCAATGGTAGATGCAGAGAGAATCTTGGTCTCTCCTGTTTGTTTGTCTTTCTCCACATTAATTTCCATGGCGTACACAGCTTGAATGAAAACAAGAGAAAGGAAGTGCATGTTACACAACAAAAAAAAGCCAGTGAATGGTTAATTGCCAAACAGACAAAAAGAAATGGCCTTGTGCCCTTTCTATTCTAGCCACCAAGCATTGTGAGTGTTAGCGTGTGGTGCACATTGTAGACAGAGGCGGTTCTATATGTATTTTAACATAGTAGCTTAATGCATGGGGAGGACAGATGTACACAGTCAGTGTATCTCCACAGTGGTCATGCTGTCTGCTTCTAAGGAAGACTTGCTACGATAAAGCCACAAGACACTTCAGATCTAGGTAGAAAGAATTACAGGAAGGATGGCAACATGCAAATCTACCTTGATGGAGAGCTTCTTAGAAATATATGCCATCTTAAAGCCCTGGGTTAAGATGTGTACCAGTTCAAATAAAAACAAAAGCAAACCCAAAACACCCAACGTTTTCATTTTCAAGTCTTTCACCAAGTGCTCTCCTACATGTGCCACACAACTAGATTTTTGTAAACACAGCAAAGATATGAAAACAGTTGTATTACACGTTCTGAGTACTGCAGTCAGTGAGGACCACAAAAGGATAAGACAGAAGCAGTAGCATCTGTGACACTGGAATCTGAGTACTCCATTGCAGAAGGTCTTTCTTCTTCCACCTACACAGTGCCACATTCTCACGATTCTGTCCCATCCCTCTCTCTCCTATCTATTGTCTTTTTTCTGCCCCTTTGCAGTACCCAATGTGAGGCGTTCTTTGTCTCCTGGATTTCCTACAGCAGACTGGACTCTCTAGGCTCATTCTCCAGTTCTTCCTACTTGCTGCCAGTCAGGGGATCCTAAAGACCAACTCTTTGCTGTCCTATAGACTCGGGACATTTTAACATTCCATGACTATTCCCTCATAGGCTCTTTTGTGGGGTACACACTGTAGATGGGAAGAAAGAATACCTGCCTTATGAAGGCACTAGGCTGCAAGTACCTTTACGTGGATGATGCTCACACATTGGACTTAGTGCCTTCAAAGTGATCCATCTTCTGTGAAAACTATCCTGCAGTCTCAGTGTGAAATAATAACATCAACACCACTTCTTAGTCCCTTAAGTCTGAAGCCTCAAAACCACACCTGCTTTGTCCTTTTCTTTCTCATGTCTCACAACCAAGCAATCATTAGGAAGAGTTAATTGTGCTTCAGAGATCCTCATCTAGTTCCTGCCCACTTTTCCCAGGCCTTCCTCAGATTTACCTGGCTTTACCTGATGGTTCTCTCTTCTCATTCTAGTTCTGAGATGGCTAAAGGCAGCTTGGAGCTCTGCTTTGTCTTTTTTTTTTAATATAATTTCATTGCTATTATTACGCTGTTGTACAACAGAATTACCATTTCACAAATCAAGTAATAAGCACATGTCGTTTTTGGACAATGTCACTCCTTCCTTCGCTTCCCCTGAGTTTTCCTTCCTTTTTTTTTTTTGCCAGACCTCGGGCTTGAACTCAGGGCCTAAACAATGCCCTTACGCTTTCTCAAGGCTAGAGCTCTACCACTTGAGCCACAGCATCACTTCTGGCTTTTCTATATATGTGGTACTGAGGAATTGAACCTGGGTCTTCATGCATGCTAAGCAAGCATTCTACCACTAGGCCAAATTCCTGCCTGGATCTTTTTTTTTTTTTTAAATTGTATGGGCAGAGGAAGAATAGTGGGTTTTGTATTTTTTTTAAAAGGCTGTACAACAGATAAGAAGGAAAGATAAAAGGGAACGAAAGAGGAAAGGAAGGGGAGGAAAGGGAAAAAGGAAGAAAAAATAAAGTATATGTAATAGAGACCCTTTGTGGCCCAGGAAGTCTAACAAACTTACAATCTGGCTATTTGTAGAGGAAGTTGCTGAGCCTGCTAGCCTGTGCTCTCATCTTCTTCCCACAGCTACCTTTCTCAGAAACCCACTGTTGGTTCTTGTCTATTTAAGATAAACTCCAAACTCTCTAAGTAGGCATTTAACTTTCCTTCCCATCCTTATTTTTCAGCCTTTCATTCTCTGTACATTTTGGTTAGGCTGCTTCTTAGCATCTACTGGTGCCTAGAGTCCCCACTGCCTATGTTTTTCTCCACTGGCAGATTTCTAAAATCTTCAGTGTCTACTTGCTTATCATGGCCCAAATCCCTACCTCTTCAGGAGTATCTGTAACTTGTATTAGGAAGATCCAAATTAGTTTACTCTCTCAATTACAACCAAATAATACCACTCGATATTTAAATATTTCCTGAACTTAAGATGACCTTCTGAAATGCCCGTCTTTTGATTTTCAAATAGGACTCATTCATCAATGCCAAGGTCAACTAACTACCCCATTCTGCCATCTCTAGATCATTTTCCTTTGCTAAGAGACTCTGAACATTTTGTTTAAGGAAACTGAACAATTTCTACCAAGTAGGATCAGTATTTGTAGGACTGACTTGTCAGCATCATAGACTTTTTTTTTTGCCAGTCCTGGAACTCAGGGCCTGAGCATTGTCTTTGAGCTTTCTCAAGGCTAGCGCTCTACCACTTGAGCCACAACTCCACTTCCCCCCTTTTCTGGGTATGTGGCACTAAGGAATTGAACCCAGAACTTTGTACATGTTAGGCAAGCACTCTACCACTAGTGCATACTCACAGACGTTTTTAAAAGATAATCTGAAGGCAAACTTCCTTCTTTCTATGGTTCTCCTACTCTGCCAGCATCTACCTGCAACTCATTCTATTCTAGGTACTTCATATACACACTTGTGAAACCAATAATCTTAATTTAAGTGTCTAATTTGACTACCTTAATACAGTCATAAATACTTTGTATAATATGACACCCATGAAAAGTATACACAGAATTTAATATTAAAAAACAGCAACAAGATTGTCCCATTGGCTTATGGCAGAAGATCCAATCTCTTCACAGTTAACACTTCATTAGAAAGATTAAAAAGCAAGACCCACTGCTTGATTTCTACCACATACAATGAAGATTTCACTTGCGAGGCAAAAACATATTAAGCTTCCTCAGGTGACGCAGTGGAAAGTCAACCAATATTTTCCACAGATGTGTTTGTGTTTACATACAGACTATGATGGCAAGGCAAATGTGTATCTCAGTTACCTATGGTTTCCACACAATCGGTGCCATCAGAGAAATAGAATAAACATTGCCTGGACTCCAAAGCCTGTTCTTGAAATATACACATACTTTGAGGATCAAAATATTGTATCTTACTACTATAAACACACTCACAGAAAATATTTATAAATAAATTATGATTGTTGGTTTGTAGGTACAATATTAGTTATGTCCACTCAACATCAGTTATCTCAAACATCCAGGGATATTTGAACAAAATGACACACTGATATACAGAACATAGAACAAAATATTTCTGTTTTTATAACCATATGTGACTAGGTACAAATTATTAGCATGAGAATTTTAAGACATGCCTCTTTCCTTCCACCAACCAATGGAATTGTTAGTCCAACTTCCCCTTTCTCTACCATCCGAATTCCCCATCTCATTTCTCCTCTGTTTGCTCTTGGCATCAGAGGCTGGGCAGACCAGCTCCCTTTTGTGAGGAGCTCATTGGTGCAAAGGTTTAGTACCTCTGCATGATAAGACAATGAAAAATGAGTTTGTGGGGGAAAGAATAAGAACTTTGTAGGATATGCATAGAGAGGCAACATTTTGTGGTGATAAATAATGTTTTGGAGTGAGACTTGGAGGAAAGAAAAGCAAATCTGAGAACTGCTGCTCAATGGAGGTCTCTTTTCCTCTGCTTTAGGGGGAAAAAACCCTCAAAAAAAACAGATAAAGAATCAAATTCTTCTATCAATTTATGTATTTATGTATCTGCCTATCTAGAGACAAAGTCTAAGAATGCATGGTAGATTGGCCTTGAACTCTAGTCTAAAATGGTCCTGAACTCATGATCCTCATGCCTCTGCTTTCTGAGAGCTGGGTTTATACATATGTACATCACTATGCTTGGCTCCAAAATATATACATTTTTATTGGGGGGAGGAGTTCTGTGATTTTTAAACCATATTAAATATTATTTGGTCTGGGACTGGATCATATCTGATGGCTTAGTTTGTTTCTTTCTTTCTTTTTTGTTTTTTTGTGGATCACAGGGCTTGAACTCAGCCTAGGTGCTGTCCCTGAGCCCTTCAGCTCAAGGCTACCGCCCTACCCAAAGAGTCTCAGGTCCTTTTGTGTCTGGGCTGGCCTTTGAGCCTTGATCCTCAGCCTCCTGAGTAGCTAGGATTACAGGCGTGAGTCACCATACCAGCAAAGGCTTAGTTTCTTTAGGGTTACAGATGTGTATTTACATTTACATATTTTATATGTATTGGCTCTATAATAGTACAGAATATTTTAAGCATTAAAATACACATTCATAATATGTTTTTGCTATAAAATTCAATAGTCACATGCATTGTCCTTCAAATACAAAGTTTTAAAGGATCCACGGGACCCTCAGGTATGAGATGTAATTCCTTTCTGAATTTGCTCTCTTCTCTCTTTCTGTATCTACTCTCTTTTACTCAGTGGTGTCTAAGTGAACCCTTTAAGAAGCTCTGAGTATATGTGAAAATGGAAGCAGGTAAATGGAGGGGATGGGTGGGTTGGGAGATATGATATGGGAAAGTATAAACACTGATCAAAATGCATTGTACCCACAAACTGACATGTTGAATTGAAACCCCTTTGTACAACTATTTGAGGATAATAAAAACAATTACATTCTTTTCTTTTTAAAATTTATTGTAAAGGTAATATACAAAGGGGTTACAGTTATGTAACTTGCACAATGAATACATTTCTTTTGAACCTCCCTCCCTCATTTTCTCCCAATTTTCCCCCTCATGACACCCCTCCCCGCAAGCTATGTAGTTCATTTCTAACATAGTGTCTAGTGAGTACAGTGCTGAATTGGTTCATCCTTTGCCCCACCATTTCTGTGCCTCCTCTTCCCCTTAAAAAGTTGTTCTTTTGTTTTTTGTTGTTGTTGTTGGTGGTGGTAGTGGTCATGGGGCTTGAATTCTGGGCCTAGGCGCTATCCCTGAACTGTTCAGCTCAAGGCTACCACCACCCTACCCTTGAGCCACAGTGCCACTTCTAGTTTTCTAGTGGCTAATTCTTTCTTTAGGTTCTTTAGTGCCTGGACTGGCTCTGAACTGAGATCATCAGATTTCATCCTCCTGAGTAGCTAGGATTACAGGTGTGAGCCACTGCGTCTGGCTAAAAAGTTTTTCTTTTTTTTTTTTTTAATTTTAATTAATTAATTTTTTTTTTGCCAGTCCTGGGCTTGAGCTCAGGGCTGGAGCCCATCCTTGGACTTTCTCAAGGCTAGAGCTCTACCACTTGAGCCTCAGCACCACTGCTGGCTTTTTTCTTTCTATGTATGTGGTACCAAGGAATCAAACCTGGGTTTTCATGCATGCTAGGCAAGCACTTTTACCACTAGGCCAAACTCCTGCCCCCCCCCTTTTTTTAAAGGAAAAGTAGGGGCAAAATTTACCCTCAAGAATTCTAGCCAAAAACTAAATAATAACAACAAAAAGCTTCAACCGACATCTCCAAGAATGTTATTTAAGAATTCAAGAACAATATTTTATTTTGGATCTGTACTGTGTGTGTGTGTGTGTGTGTGTGTGTGTGTGTGTGTGTGTGTGTGTGTCTGTGTCTGTGTTCAGGCTCATCCTGGAGCTTGAACCCAGGCTGCTTTGAACTGCAATCCTCATATTTCAAGCATCTTGAGAAGACAGCATTACAGATGTGAGCCACTGGCGCCTAGTTCTGCATCTATACAAGTTTTTAAATCTCTTATGCTTTCTGATGCCAATCAGTTGGCACCCAAAACCTCTCTTTCCTTGTATGACTTCATCTTTAATCACCAAGAACAGTCCAGTTCTCCCTTGGCATCAAACTTCACACAGGCTGACCTAGCTAGAGTTACCTGAAGACTATGCATGGTGGGGACAAAAGGAACTCACACCTTTGTTCGTCTTATGGGAAAAATAATAATTAGGAGGCTTTCTTCTTTTTTCTGAATATGATTTTAAGGTCATTTCATTATGATGTTTTCATATACACATATAATATATATTTAACAGTATTCACCTTTCTCCTCTCCTTTTTTTATTCTCCTTCAAAGAGAGCCCTTTCTAGAGCCATCCCTCAAAGAGACTCTGCAAGAGCTCTGTGATCCTAGGGAAAAGTACATGAAGAAAAAGATCTCCAAAATTTCCAAGAGGAACAATTTGGAGAAGGGGACCAGAGATATCAGACAGTTCAACAGAAGTTTCTTTGATAGACTGGTGTACGGAAGTATGTTTTTATTAAATGGTATCTTGAATGACTGACTTGTAAATATTCTATACTGACATCAATAAGAGTAGAGTATATAATACCATTTTATTTATTTATTTGTGGGTCATGGGCTTGAACTCTGGGCCTGGGAGGTGTCCCTGAGCTCTTCAGCTCAAGGCTACCACCCTACCCCTTGAGCCACAGCCCCACCTCCCCTTTTCTAGTGATTAACTGGAGATAAAGAGTCTCCCAGTCTTTAGTGCCTAGGCTGCCTTTGAACCTTGATCCTCAGATCTCAGCCTCCTGAGTAGTGAGCCACTGGCCGCCTGCAAGGAATCAATCTTGAAAGCCCGAGATGAAAAATTTAATTGAGGAAATTGCTTTGTATAGATATCTTAGTATTTCACAGCAGGATGGAAGGGTGCCTATAGTTTTTAATAACTCCTCATACATTTTATAAAGAGGTAGAAGAGAGGGGTCCAAAGGTTCTCAATGTGAGAAAATGATAAAAAAGGTGTAAACATTGATTACTTTGATCTCATCATTATATACTGCATACATGTATTGAATTATCATTTGTACTCCATGAAGATACATAATTATCATGTATCAATAAAGAATCCTATTACTACAAATAAATAGCTAAATACACGTTACGTGATCCTTTTATAAAGAAAGGAGGAGGCTCAGAATGGGCTCTCATTCACAGGGTTCACAAGGATGCCATGTCATCATCAAGGATACTGAGCTTGAATGTGAAATCTCCAGGTCTGTGAAATTATACATTTTCATTGTTAAAAAAGAAGTCAGTGATCTGGGCACAGTGGCTCACGCCTGTAATCCTGGCTACTCAGGAGGCTGAGATCTGAGGATCAAGGCCCAAAGCCAGCCTGGGCACAAAAGCACCTGACTCTTCTCTCTAATTGACTTCTAGAAAATGGGGAAGTGGGGCTTGGCTCAAGGGTAGGGTGGTAGCCTTGAGCTGAAGAGCTCAGGGACAGCGCCCAGGCTGAGTTCAAGCCCCTTGACCCACATACAAAAAATAAAATAAAATAAAAAAGAAAGAAAGAAAGAGTGAATCCATGATATTTATGAATAACAAAAGTGAAATTCAGCTTCTCATATCCAATTTTTTCTCAATCCTTTTTGGTGAAGAAAAATAGTTACCAGACTAACAAGTGCCAGAAAGAATATCCCTGAGAAATGTATGAAATTCTGATGAATAGAGAACACTAGACGGTCACCAAGTGCCCGTGGCTCCAAAGACTCTACTTACTTTGGGCTCAGGGACCCAGATCCCTTATTGTTGGTTTTATGTCAAGAGTCTTGGATGCTAGGAAAGGTGCTACAGACTGGCTACTCCAAGTTCTGCTTTTAAAACTAAAAGCAAGAGGCTTAGTGCTGGTAGCTTTCTCTTATAATCCAACCTACTCAAGAGGAGGAGACCTGAGGATAAAAATCCAGACAGAAAATATATGAGACATTTGGAGCTAGGAGTTTGGCCTAGTGGTAGAGAGCATGCCTAGCATGCACAAAGACCCAGGTTTGATTCCTTAGTACCACATACATAGAAAAAAGCCAGAAGTGGTGCTGAGGCTTAAGTGGTAGAGCTCTAGCCTTGAGAAAGTCCAAGGACAGTGCTCAAGCCCTGAGCTCAAGCCCAGGACTAGTTAAAAAGAAAATAAAATCTATGAGACTTTTACTTCCTATAATCAACTACCAAAAAGCCAGAAGCAGAGCTGTGGCTCAGGTGGTAGAGTACTAGCCTTGAGCATGAGTTCAGGAATAGCACCCTGAGTTTAAGCCCCAGGACTGGCACCAAAATTAAATTAAGGTAAATTAAGTATCCCACACACAATGAGGAAATTATAATGAGGAGCATGCCAGCCTGCGCTGCTAAATCCTAGAATTAAGTCTCAAAGAGCAGAGGCCACCAGGTACTAGCATGGGATCATCAGGCAGAAGCAATACAGACGAATCTCATTTTGACTGCCATCCAAGATTTGCCTAATCTCTAGAAAGATGAATACTGCCAGAGGTGTAGGATGTCTAGATCATCACAAAGACCTTGTATTCCTGTGGAAGCAAGAAAAGTGTACGCTTTCGGGGTTAGGACAATTGCCAGATCCTGTTACCGGTTGAGTGATCACATCACATAAGTGCTGACTTAGGGCTACCGAGGACCATGCGGCACTACCTCCAGTTCCAACATACCATATTTCTATCAGTGAAATAATGGAAAACAGTGACTACTCTTTAGACTAGAGATGGCACTCATGCCCTTGAGTCAAATGGAATTGGATTCAGAAATACAATATGCAAACACAAGTTGGGGCTGCTGTTTGAAATGAGGGACATCAAATACTCCTATGTGCATCAAATGCTATGGCCTCCGCTCCCCTCCCATGTTCCCTGCTGTGGTTGTGAGACCACAGAAGGAGAGAAATGCTCAGGAGAAACAATCCATGAGAAGAAGCAGGTCGGTTATACCAAGCAGACAAAAGGGCCATATCTCATTTTTATTTTTTTGTCTTTTGAGGTTAAGAAATAAAGGAGTTTTGTAGGCTGTTTTATGTGTGAACAGGTGAAAAGGTACGGGAACAGTTGGTAGAACAGACTGTGTTTCCACTGGAAGCGTTCAGATACCTTGCTTGTCCAGGGACAGGTGATGAGGCAAGGCAGAAGTGAATGTACCACTGAAGCTGAAGTACTACTATAGAAACGGAAACTGAAAGGCCACCAGTGCCTGTGGGGTCAGCTACATGCCTATGGTGTCATGCACTATTTTTTTTTCCAGGTATGTATGATCAGTCTGCCCCAGAGTACACTGGATGGATCTAAGCAGCACATTTTAGGAAGAACAGAGACAAAATGGTGCAGAGTGTCTTAGTGTAATCCCATCATTCCCAGACAAGCAGAAGATGCTGGGCACTGCTTAGCTTTGGGGGAAAAATAAGGATCTAGGAAGATAGGAAATCATGTCTTTCAAATACTTGAAAGAAGCGCAGAACTTAGATTTGTCCTGAGCAGTTCCAGGAGCAGGATAAGTACCTACAGGTTGAAGATGTAGACAGAAAATGATATCACCTTCAATAAGTATTTTTCAATAGTTGGAAGCAACTCTTAGAGTTGAGCTCTGATCACAGAGGTGTGATAACTAAAGCTGGGCTTCTGTGTCTAGATAAGGGATTGGAATAAGCCTCCTGCTTCTGAAAAACCAATGATTCTGAATACGTTCATTTGTATAGAATCTAAGCCTTTAACATACCAAATTATCAGAAAGTCTGTCATAATAATGCCATACAAACATTCCTCAGGTTGTATAAATTTCTAAAAGGACAGTCCTAAAGCAAGATGTATTATGTTCAGGAGAGTTCTAGTGACAAGTGCCATGGGTAGTATGCCACACATGTTCTCGTCCCTGTTGGTCATCATTGATAATGAATCTGAACTCCCCATTCCAAAAAGTAGCGTGGACAAAGGAGTTAACCCATAAAAGCTGATTTCCTGCATTGCTTTTCTTGTACTTATTTCCACAGTAGATGCACTTACACAAATAATAAATAGAAAAAGACTTACATTTAAAAGAGTTTCTGATTATATTACACTTTAAAAATGCATTTATTGTTTGGCTCTTTATGCACGTGTAGCATCCTCAACTATAAAGGGTCAGGATATAGTTGTATGTGGCGTTTCTCTTACACCGCATTTTGATCATATTAACACATCCTCTAGAATTTTACATTCCTTGAGTATCCGTGCTGCTTTCCTAGCTTTTAAAATTAATTCTCATATCCTGCCCCATGCCTGGCTCATGAATGGGATCACGTTGCATGTGATCACATCACATCACATCACATATGTCCTTTGAGATGTAGGAACTTGTGGAGAGGAGTTGGGAAGCTGCTTACCCATCATTACCAAGTCATCAGCTCTACTAAAACAAGTGGGATGGTTTCTGAGTTCAATTGCTGATACCCAGGTTGACCTCAGAAATACACTTTGGCACACTCAAAAAGACCCCGTAGTCTAAATGACAGCTGGTTTGTGGGTCCTTTGTAGCACAGCTGCAGCTTACAGGTTGCAGTCCCTTCATTTTAGATCTAACTGTCCTGGAATATATGGATCGAGCCCAGTCTGGCCAGATACTACTGCCAGTTCTGTCCATCCTTAGAACTCTGTGAGTCTATGAGTCTATATGCTAAGATACAGACATGTACGTTTAGTCTGTGGACATGACGGACATGACAACTGTGTCGGTTTTCTTTTACTCTAATATTAAAGTAAGGAAGGATTTATTTCCCTCAAAAATATATTCAGGTTGGCCTATAGGAAAGATTTCTTATGACATAAACGTCAATATTTTTCATTTTTATACACAGTGTCATTACTGAATTTGTTTTAAACAAAAACGTACCTAGACTAGATAATGCAAAATTTAACTATGCAGCTTTAGGAAATTCCAGTTGTGTGTGTGTGTGAGTATGTGTGTGTATTTTCTATTTAAACCCTGGTTCTCTTTGTAGTTCTGATATAGAGACTTCTTGCTTGTATCTTTTCAATTCTGATTTCAGAAGCACATATCTGAGCATGGCTGCCTTTAAATTCTAGCTTCATAAATGTATTATTTTGTAGGATCCACCATTGTCAGAAAAACTAGCAAGAAACATAATTAGTCTTTCATTTGCTATTAACCCCTCCCCTCCAATATACCACAGTAACCCAGAAGCAATTTCAGAACTGAGCAGACTTGAGAATATATATCTATAACATACAAACAATTCCTGAAGGATTCTTGCAATGGACTTATATGTTCGAAAATCCTTTCCACCCAGCTTCTACCTCATCAGCTTCAGTTTGTGCAACTCCAATAAGAAAAATAAAAGGCACAGTAAAGATTAAGAGCAAACACAGCAACACAGACCATAATCACAATCATAAGACAAAGAGTCTCCTAAAGCTAGAGATCAAAGACTTGATGATTTCCTCAAAATTCCCTTCCCTTTGGTCTTCAGTGAGAGCAAGGGCTAGTGCCAACCTTGTGTGGTTTCTGTACATGCTGTATCAGAGGCCAGGCTAAGGCAGGAGGAGGATCCAGAGATAAGAATATCGGGGCACTCATGTCACTAATGAAGATCAGAGAAAGTCCCGTGGAGAGTCCTGCTCTCAAAACCAAAGGAAAGTGCTCCCCAGGACTTCCCAGTCATTCTGCTGGGAACCGTCCCCTCCTTCCAGGTGACAATTCTGCTGTTGGTGAACAGGGGATTGACAGGTTGGAGATCGGGGAGGAAATGTAATTTATGGCATGTGGCAGCAGAGAACAGGTAGTATAATTGGGCACAGCGTTAGGAGGTCCAATTGGTTCACTGCCGAGACAGCAACTTGTCTGTCCCACACAGTGGACTGCGAGGTGGCCGCCAAACAGGAAGCTTGCCACAAACAAAGCCCAGCATTTGCTCAGTGACTTGCATTCAGCAGAGCAGCTGAGGCAGGAGGGATCCTGGCCAGAAAGCTCAAGCCCTAGCACCGCTCTGTGCATGGGAAGAGTCATCAGAAAGTTCTAGAGGCTACGACAATGAGTTCAGAGGATGAAGAAAGGAATGAGATGGGTCAACCAGAGGCTTTAACAACTCAAGACTGGCCAAATATGGAATAACAGAGTAAAAATTGTGTAATAAACAGTACATTTTATGAACTGGAAATAGAGCTAGATGTGCCCTATTCATTTAAAAGACCAATTTGATATGCATTGACATAAACTCCAGAATTTATCCCAAGTTCAACACTTCAGGCTAATTTTCAGGCAAAAAGGTCACAAATAACACCACTCAGTGAACCCACCATGTGCTCACCAATAACAACAGGGAGTGTTGCTATGCAAAAGAGAGAGACCTTTTGCTTTGCACAAACATTAGGAGGCATGCTACAATATCAGAAGAAAAAAGGAAACCTTGGGGTAAATGGAGTCAAGAGTTTGGGCATCTCCAGGGAGAAGTGGGAAAGTCAAGCAGGAAGATTCTAGAAAGCTAGGCTCCTATATCATGACCAAGTCAGAGAATCCCAGAACTCATCAGTGATGACATCTTACTGTGTACTGGGTATCTCCACTGAACATTCTGCAATCTCCTCAAACTCAACATGTCCCTAGGATAACTCGAATCACTGTATACCCGAGTCTCTTACGCTCTCATGCTGTGCTCACTGGCTACAATTGATGTAGGGCTGAAACTCAAGGCCTTGGGCATTCACTGACCTTGGGCTTTCTTAAGGCCAGAGCTCTACTTGACCCACAGCACTACTTCCAGCTTTCTCTATGTATGTGGTACTGAGGAATTGAACTCTGGACTTGGTGCATGCTAGGTAAGCACTCTATCACTAGGCCAAACTCCCAGCCTCTATGACACTCTTAACTCCTCCATGTCCTCCTCCCAGCATCCATCAGTTCCATAGCCTCTGCTTCTTCCACATCTCCATATTTCCCCCTTTTCTTTACTCTCGCTGATACTGCTCTACTACCAGCAGATTGATTTCTCTTTCTCTCTTTCTTTCTTTCTCTCTTTCTTTCTTTCTCTTTTTCTTCCTTTCTTCCTTTCTTTCTTTCCTTCTTTCTTTCTTTCTTTCCTTCTTTCCTTCTTTTCCTCCATCCTTCCCTCCCTCCCTCCCTTCCTTCTTTTTTTTTTGGTCAGTCATGGGACTTGAACTATGGGCACGGGCGCTGTCCCTGAGCTTTTCAGCTCAAGGCTACTGCCCTACCCTTTGAGCCACAGTGCTACCACTTCATTTTCTGATAGTTAATTGGAGATAAAAGTCCCAAGGACTTTAGTGCATGGGCTGGCTTTGAATGGCAATCCTCAGATCTCAGCCTCCTGAGTAGCTAGGATTACAGGCATGAGCCACACACCCAGCTTCTTTCTTTTTTATTTTGTCGGTCATGGGGCCTGGGCACTGTCCGTGAACTCTTACGCTCAATGTTAGAGCTCTACCACTGAGTCACTGCACCACTTCCAGTTTTCCGGTGTGGGGATAAGAGTCTCATGGACTTCTGTGCCTGGACTGGCTATTTAAACGACAATCCTCAGGAGATCTCAGTCTCTGGAGTAGGTAGGATTGCAGGTGTAAGTACCTTGGTCTCCTTTCTTTCTTTTTCTAATTTCACGCTGAAGGGGAATATGAAGAGACTGTAGTCTAGGATGAGGTCTACTCTGCACCAATCAGACCATTCACCAATTCACCTGAGACTAAACCATCAGAATATACTGATAGCAGACCAATATTCTTAGAGGAAAGGTAGAGTTCTTCCTAAGAGAATGAGCATTTCCACATCAGCCATTTGGGAAGAAGGAATCAGGTGTAAGGATTAGGCAAGCAGATCTTGGGTTGGAACACAGGGCAGGTTACTTTCTAGGATTTATGTCCTTAGCTTAAATCCTGGGCATGACTGAAGGGCATATTGTTATAAGAAATGAAGCCAGACCTTTGAAATGATGGTGAGTTGGAAGGTGACTGTAAAGAAGCCTGTGGAAACCCCTTGCAGACAGGTCTGGATTTGAGTTAAGAGCTCTGAGATTAGCCACATGTCTGAAGTGGAAATTTATTTTTTATTTTTTTTTTGCCAGTCTGGGGCTTGAGCTCAGGGCCTAAGCACTGTCCTTGGACTTTCTCAAGGCTAGAGCTCTATCACTTGAGCCTCAGTACCGCTTCTGGCTTTTTTCCATGTATGTGGTACCGAGGAATCGAACCTGGGTCTTTGGGCATGCTAGGCAAGCACTCAACCAGTAGGCCAAACTCCTGGCCTCGAAAACTATTTTCTATGTTGTTGAATTAACCTTCCCTTGACTTCTGAACTTAGATTGCAGACATATATCTACTCTCACTGTGGGGAGCTACAGAAGGATGTATACCCCAAACCAGATAAGGCAGAACCAAAGAGAACGCAGTTTGAGTGGGCCAGTCTTGAAAGGTAGAGGCAGTTTGGTGACAGCAGTCCATAGGAAGACAAAGCAATAGTCTGGAACTAGGATGACAATTTCCAGAAATCTGTGGTGTCAGAGAATCTGACTTTCTGCATTCAAGTGTGGTGGAAGCTCAAACCATGAATATCAAGTAAAACCCCATAGACTTATCTCATGCATGTCTGGTAAGTTCTAGGCATAGAGTCATTGGAGGTCATTTCTGCAAATTTTAGCAAAAGCCACAGATAGATTCTGCATCTGAAGGCATTTATGATTTAAGACTTCTGTCTCAGTCTCCCCCAGATGACAGATTCCAGATAGATGAGTGGGTAATGCAGGTGCTACTGCTCGGTGCTCACTGCCCACAAGCTCCATGTCACAGGCTAGCTGGCCTGTGCTAAGAAATAAGGAGTGGAGGGTGGTGCAGAAGTGGCCAGGGCAACTTCTTCAATACATTGTTAGAGAATGGACCTATGTCCAGTCAGGAAGTATCTGATAGACCAACACAAAGGATAACAGTGCTTTCAAACCTTCTTGTCACTTCCTAAGTGTGTGTGGGGGGGGGGGGGTGGGGGGTGTTGTGCTTGGTTGATTATCTGCAGCATCTACACAGTGAGTGTAATTCCAGGAAGACCTAGATTCTGTAATCAGCATCTCCGAAATTGAGAGGTTTCCCAAGCCATTATTGTTCTATAATAATTTCTTGTTAGTGCTTAGTAGCAACAACTGGTGCATTCTAAGAGGGTCTTCACAACCTGAGCCTTTGAAACAAAGAATGACAGAACAGACATCCTACAGTCTTTCAAGTAGAATGTGCTGCTTACCCTCAGACCACAGAGTGAACTATGCATTCATTGCATTCTTGCAAGTATGCATCTGTTGCCCTCTTCAGACCTTTTCTCTTTGCCAGTTACTGTGTAGTGGTAAGAGCCACAGGAGGCAGGGATCAAGAGCAGGGCAAACACTCCTCCTCAGGCTCTGTAAGAATCTCACATCCTCCCAAACTTCCCAAACAAAAAAGATGGAGTCATGGGGCACTTTCTTCCCTTGTCAGTGATGATTAAGATGCTTCAATCTCTATGAATGCTTAGGAGTTAGGGAAAAACAGTGGGAAGACATAACGTCAGGAGTTCAAGGTACATATGGCAAGGGTTGGTGGTGGGAGTTTATAATGTACTTTCCATACTGTTTGTTTGGTCAAAATTCAGAGGGCTCGATCCCCATATCCCCTACTTAGAGACAGGAAATTCAGATTCCTTTCCTCTCCTAGTTACCAGAAAGAAGTCCAGGGCAGGTCTTGGTTTGCAAAGAAAGGAGAGAAAATAATGATGATGATGATGATGATGATGATGATGATGATGATAAGAAGAATAAATCATACAGAATGACAACCTCTTCAGTATGGGTACATGTGTGTCAGCATTCCATCCCCACTACAACCCAGTGGCTGCCCCTGTAGAGTCATGCGTTCCTCCTCATGCAACACCCCAAGGCGTCCTCCTTAGTTCGTGTTCCACCCTCAAAACTCAGAAATCTCAGCTTTTTCTAGCACTTATTTTTCTTGAAGCAAGAACTGTCACAGGCTTTCTTCCCCAGGTTCAAAAAAATTCCAGTGGTTGAAAGAAGAAAGAGAGGAAGAAGGGAAGAAGGAAATAGGAAAGGAAGAAGGGAGGAAGGAGGGAAAGAGGGATAGAAAAGAGGGAAGAAGTGGAGGAGAGAAAGGAAAAGGAAAACACCAGAGGCCTCAGAAAAATGTCCTAAACAAGGAATGACCTAAATGTCCTAAACAAGGAATGATGTGTGGTGCAATCTAGCCACAGGACAACCCAACTCCCCTCTGCGAGGCATTTGGTCCCAACTGTGCCCTGACCTCAACATAGGTCTTTGCTGAGCTGCTTTCAAGAAAGGCCCAGGCAGTGAGGCTTTGAGAACTAATGGGAAGGAGCAAATCAATAAACAGTTGGGACGGTGAGGCCAGGAATGTGGACCTCCTGGGCCTTGCCAGCTCAGCCGTGCTGCCCCATGCCTACAATGCCCCTACAAAGTCATATGTCATGTCTCTTGGTAAGTCTGTGTGAATGAGACCTGCTAAGCAGACCAGGTCAGGAGGAAAATATGCACCATGGATGGGGCCGAGCGCACTTACCTCCATCCGCAGTGGAGAAGCTCTGTGGAAAGAAAAGCAGGGCAGAGCATTACTGCACGTGCAGGACACAGTCAATCCCTCATTCATTTGACTGCCCTTCTCCCAGACCCAGGCCTAGAACCCAACTGTGTGGAGCAAGCCCCATACTCAGTTTCCTTCTAGGAAATTTGATTGAGACTCCCATAGTTAGAGTCAGTCAAATATTTACCATTCCCATTTCCTACTGAATTTCAATGTGCTGAGAGATGTACTTCAATTATCCAGGAAATAGCCTTGCTCATGTTAGAGAAGTGATATGGGGAAAAAAAATCTCATCTTAAAATTTCACGAGGCTGGTACTGATGTGTGAACTCTGCTATCCCTTAGCTTTTTCACGCAAGGCTGGTTTTCTACCTCTTGAGCTATGCCTACAATTCTGGCTTTCTTCTGGTTAAATGGAAGTATGAGGCTCATGTGCCTTATTATGCCTGGGCTGACTTCCCTCAAAACGCAGACCTCTGCCTCCTGGTTGTTTTTGTATCACTGGGGTACTAAGGAGATAGTGGCCTTATATTATGCTCCTTACAGTGTGGTATCACTTGTTTTTCATGCAGCAAAATCCACATATTCACACTCTTCCAACTTGTGTCCTATTTGTGTCTTTTTGATACAGTGTTGACGCTGGCCATTTATGAAGGAAAGACTCACAAAGCTAAGTATAATTAAAGCTGCAGGGAATGTGTTTCACGTTTAATAGAAATTGGGTTAAAAATTCTTCAGTCCAACAGAAGACCTTCCACACATGAGACAGGGAGGTATGTATGGCAGGTAAAGAGTTTTCTTTTTAAAAATTATTTTCTGGCCTTGAGGCTTGAACTTTGGGCCTGGGTGCTATCTGTGAGCTTCTTTTGCTCAAGGTTAGTGCTCTACTACTTGACCCACAGCACCACTTTTGCTTTTAAGCAGTTTACTAGAGATAAAAGTCTCAGAGTTTCCTACCTGGGCTGGCTTAGAACTGTGATCCTCAGATCTTAGCCTCCTGAGTAGCCAGGATTATAGGCATGAGCCCCCAGTGCCCAGCTAATGAATCTTCTTGATGCCTCCTCACAGGCCAGGTGGCCTCACATGCAAAGACAAGACTACCCTAGGGACAGGTGTGGTAATGCACATCTGTAATAGAAGATGTGTGGAAAGCAGACATCATCCAAAGCTAGCCACAGGCAAAGCTGGGAGACTCTACCCGAAAAATAACTAAAGTAAGAAAAGCGTTCGGAAGTGTGGTTCTAGTGGTAGAGTGCTTGCTTGGTAAGGCAAAAGCTTTGAGTTCAAACTCCAGCACCACACAAAAAGAAAAAAAAAGGAAAAAAACAAGAAAGAGCAGACAGGCTACTGTTATTTTCAGGTATACAAGTGGTCCTTACACGTCTGCCTTCATTTCACAGAGTCAGTGGCTTAGACTAGACTCTTCTCCAACTAGCACCATTTTGCTGAGGCTTGCCCCATGAGTATGACTGAAGAGAAATTCCATTTGGTTTATTCACCTTCTGCAAGTCCTTGAAGGATTTCTCAGTCTCCTTTAGTTTCTCTAGGATGAGTTGTTCTTTAGCTGATATCTGGGACTCTTCACTTTCGAGCGTCTGTATTTCCTGCTCCAGCCTGAAAGACACACAAACAGATGACAAGTTGCTTGACTGTTCTGCTTGCGGCTCCTTCCAGATGGGCAAGTTTACTTTCCTAGTAGTCTCAGTTTTACATTATGCTCAGGAACTAGGCCAATTTTACATTACAGTGCATCCTTTTTATCTGTCTTGGTTGTCTGGAAGATATTAGTTTAAGCAAAACAACCCAGGGCCACCTCTGCTAGTTCATGGCCATTATCTGAAATATACTTTGGTGTTCCCCCTGTAGCCCTAACTGAGGTGACATTTCTTATTTAGAGGTAGATTATGTTTCCACAGCACAGGATATACCATGGGAAGGAAAAGCTTCACATTCTCTAGCAATCTCAGGATAACTGCTCTTCTCTAGAATAGCCCTGGGGAAGAGAGTGTTACTCAAAGGAAAGACAGTGCTAACAAATCCAGGAGGCCTACTGCTTCTCCCTAAGTAGCCTGGTTTCTATAGCTACAAAACAAGGGAGGAGGCAGGGACAGAGGCAATTGCCTGCACTCTTCTAGAATTTTCCTCGGTATTTATAGCTAGTACCTGTGCTTTTAGAAAGAGAAGTTTCAACACTTTCAGGATATTTCAGTAATGTTCCAGAGGAGAGTCAAGCATGGTGGTGAATACCCATAAATTCCAGCACTTGGAAGGCTAAGGCAGAAGGTTCAGGTATTCGAGGTTAGCTGTGGCTATGTAGTGGGTCCCTTTCCCCCCTCCAAAAAAAATTTTTTTAATAAAGACAGAAAATAATGTTCCAGAAGAGCAACTACAGCTATGATTTTGGGGAAGTCTCAGCATCTGTATTCTTCTTGTAGAATAATAATTAGCTTTTTTTTTGATCATTTGCCAAGAAATTTTCACATGGGTTATGATGACTATTTTTTTTAACTTTTCCCAATGACCCACTTTACAGATGGAATCACTCAGAATTGGCAGGGTTATGCAAGTTCTTTATTGGTATACATCTGTCACACAAAGATGCAAACCAGGAGGCCTAAATCTGGCCTCTACTCCTAACCATGGTGGCTAACCCCTGAACTGTAGGATTTACCGTATCTCTCATCCCTGCCTTATAAATATCCTTTACACTGGTCGTCATCCCGGGGTGGTGCTTTGATACAGCCATGCCTTTAGTGCTTTTGGAGAAACTCCAGGCTGCTGTGCCTCTTGAACTTCCCTCAGGCCCTCACACATCCATCTTCTTTCAAAGCTAGTGCTCTACCAATTTGAGCCACACTAACTCTTCTAGTTTCCTGGTGGTTAACTGGAGATGAGTCTCATGTATTTTCCTACCTAGGCTGGCTTCAAACCACTATCCTCAAATCTCAGTTTCCTGAGTAGCTAAGATGACAGATGTGAGCCACAGGCACCCGGGCCCATTTTTGCTTCTGGTTCCTTTCTCCTGGCCACGTTGAAGGCTTGGTGGCAGTACATGCGGCTCCCTTGCTCTCCTCTTCCATCTTCTAATATGCCTTGGGAACCGGCTGCCAAGCCCTTGGGTTTACACCTACTATGGAGAATCCAGAGCCAATCTTCAGCGAGGTAAGACTCAGCAAGATATAGGCTTGGATTTATAGAGATACTGTGTCCCTTGGAGGCCTTTTCTGTTTCTTTCCTGGGTGCCAAAACAATAACCTCCAGGAAGATGAAACCTTGCAGCAATTACTTGCTTTATAAAGTCAAACTCAAAAACCAAAAACTTTCTCCAAATGGATGCAGCTCAAACGTATCATTTCACTCAGAGTGAAAGAAAGTGGAAGTCTTAACAACTTGTTAGACTCCAAAGCACCCAGCCATTTTCCTGGACCTACCTACCTATTTTAACCTCAAATAACAGCATACTTCATTAACTTTAGCACAGATTAAAATGCATTAATAGGATACCAACATTCAATAAATATATGCTGAGTGAATCTTAAAAAAAAAAAACTGAGGTTCACTTGCACACAGAGGTGGGTCAGTGAGGGCGAGCCCATCAGAACTCCCAAGGTTGGAGAGAATTCTCAGCAGGCTTTGATTTGGGAGGCTGTGTGTGGGGACTGACAGACAAATACAATCTAGAGGAGAGAGGGCCAAGCTATATACATGAACATATAAACACAGGGCGGGGGAAAGAAAACAATCTCCTCTGCTGTCTATCCCAATGTTCAGCAAAAAATGTCTATGCACATCTGTGTAAATTATTTGGGGGTGGGGGAGTTGAGGAAAGGAATGTGAATGTGGAACAAGGAAAAACAAAGTGACCCATATCGGAATCTGTTCAGTGTTACGAAGGACTCCTGCACAGATGGGATAATGCTGCTGGCCACTGTGTTCTGAGCCCACTTCACTTAAATTCCAAAGGACGGGGTACTTCAGCAGATGTTTTGGAGGTAACAGCAGACATTATTCTAAAGATATTCCCTCTCTCCCTTTCCCCCTTGGGAAGAGTACATATTTTTCTGACCTGCTGGTATGGATCTTGACCACGTGATTTGCTTTGCCCCCATCATAGTTGGAATATACTTCCTTTTCCTTTAGCTTTGTGACTTGTTTTAGTCAATGAGACATCAGCAGACATGGCATAAGCTTGGGTGGACTTATCTCCTTGTACCTCTAACTGTGCCAGGGGAAGGGTTTCTCTGGGTGATTGCTACCTCTTTTACCTGGTCCTCAGAAAAAACACAGACCAGATTTGAGCCTAGCTCCCAGTCAGAATGCTTGCCTAGTCGAAGCCTCTTTTGATTTAAGCCAATGGGTTTGAGGGTGCTTGTTATCTAGCTTTAACTGAGGCAAGTCAAATATATGTGCGGATGCATAATATTATGCATATATATTACTACTACATTCCAATTAAATGTAACATTTACATATATTTATGCATATATGTATATACTATATGTATGTTTATACATCCAATTATATCTGCAGTTAAAAATGGAAAGAATATAAAGCTGTTTCTCGTTCTTCTAATCCTCAGAGAAATCTAGAGGGAAGCTGGGTATTCTTTCATGAGGATTAAGTTTGAGGAATAAAAGAAAAATGTCACTGGTATCTGTCTTTGGATAATAAGATTATAGATTGTTTTAATTTTCTTTTTATAAGTTTTATTAAAAAATTCATGTAACTCAGTGGTAGAGTGCTTATGAACATACTGCTTTGATCCCTAGTACTGAAGAAAAAAGAAAATAATGCATTATTTATCTAACTAGATTGCTTTACCTATAAAAATAATCAGAAACGGCACTGGTAGCTCACACCAGTAATCCTAGCTATTTAGGAGGCTGAAATCTGAAAATCACAGTTCAAAGTCGACTTGGGGACAGAAAAGTCTAGGAGATTCTTATCTTCGATTCATCACCAAAAAATGGAGGTGGAGCTGTGGATCAAATGGTAGAGCATTAAGCCATGAGAGAAAAAGCCAAGTGAGAGAGGGAAGTCTTCAGTTCAAGCCCTAGTACTGGCAATAAACAAATAAAACAACTAGCTGCTTAGAAAACAATATTCTCTGAGGCCTTGTGCTAAGAATGTGATTTCTCACAGACTATATGATAAGAAGGAGCCAAGATCTCAGCTTCTCAGTGCTAACTAAAGAAGATAAATGGCAACCCTCAAATCCATGGACACGCAAAGCCAACATTTACTATTCAGCTGGACAAAGGAGTCACATTTTGGGGAATTTCAAAACAAGATAAAATTGTGCAAAAAATGGCAGACTTAAAAAAAAAGTAGGGAGCAGGGTGTGGTGGCTCACGCCTATAATCCTAGCTATTCTGGAGGCTGAGATCTGAGGATCAAGGTTCAAAGCAAGCCAGGCACAAAAGGACCTGAAATTCTTATCTCCAGTTAACCTCTAGAGAATGGGAGGTGGGCTTGGCTCAAGGGTTGGGTGGTAGCCTCGTACAAGCCCCCATGACAGTTTCCACCCCCCTGCACCCACACACAAAACACAAAAAGTAGGGCTGGGAGTGTTGCCTAGTAGTAGTTCTTGTCTAGCATGCATGAAGCCCTAGGTTCGATTCTTGGGTACCACATACACAGGAAAAGCTGGGAATGATACTGTGGCTCAAGTGGTAGAGCGCTAGTCTTAAGAAAACTCAAGGACAGTATCCAGGCCCTGAGTTCAGGCCCCAGGACTGGCAAAAACAAAACAAAAACAAACAAAACAAAACACTTGAGTGCAGCTGAGCTGTTACCAGTGGTTAAGAATTCTCAGTGATCCTGTGCCTACTGGCTGGTCTGCCTATCTTCACAGCCCGTTTCTGCCCTAGGGCTTTCAGGGAGCTCAGCCATATAGTTTAGGTGCTCAAGATTTGGGTCATGATACTGTGCTGTGTAACTGAGAAGCAATGAAGAGAAGCTGGGGGAACAAGGAAACTAAACCTCTGCGATAACAACTAAGTTTTACTCTCAGAGGAAAGGGAATGACAGAGGAAGGGGCAGTCTGTGCAAGTCAGAGCACATTGGATCTAAGACTCAGACTTTTCTACAAAATTTTCCATAAAATTTTCCTACAAGTCACATAGGACTTTGAGCTGGGTCCAAGGGTACTAGAATGGCCCAGTCCACCTACTCTCTCAGGAAAACCTGAATCCCAAGACTTGGGACTATCCCTAGAAACAGTGTCATGGACTTAACCATCACCTAAGCCAGGCTAGACAAGCCACTGGTTTGTGATGCCATGGCTGAAACCTAACACAGTCGTCTGAGGAGAAGCCAAATAGATATTACTATGCTAAAAATAAAAAATGGGCAGGAAGTGTAACCTATACGCAAGGTTAAGTGAGGCTCTCTGGCCTGTGACAGGGGCACACAGCAGTCTCTGACTGGCCTGCACAATGCAGAGCTAAAATAACTTGAAAGGTGAGGCACTGCAGCTGTGGGAACTTAATGTACTGGGGATGAGGTATTGACCAGGGCCAAACAGTCTTACAAAGGACCTCTGGCTCTATGAAGCACATTTATCATCCTCTCTTTCAAAATTCATTCGTGCATTCATCCATCTAACTTTATGCAAACACTTAGCTTGTACCAGGCACTGTGCTAAGATCCGGGGACTGAGAGATAAATCAAACACAGTGTCCACTCAGGGCTCTTGGTGAAGTAATGAAAGCAGCCACATAAACACATTAATTATGCTACAACCCAAAAGGGTGAGAAGAGAGGCAAGAACAGTGTGCTGGGGGACACACTGTCCTGCAGGGACTGTATGGTAAGAACTCCAAGCTGTCTGCCCAGTGTCTCTTCTCTTCTTCCTCCAGACTAACAGAATCCTTAATTTGCTGGTGATGGCAATAAGCCTATGTTCTTTTTTTTTTTTTAAGTGCACATCTGGGCTCCCATTGCAAATAGATAAACACAGCCAAAGAAGTAGCTGCAGTCAACGGAATGTAAGTGAAATAGAAAAGACTTCTGGGAAGGCTCTATGAGGAGGGGAAAAGAAAGCTGATTGAAGTGGCATGAGCCTTTTTCCTTACCTCATGTAGGAATTTGGCGTTCTGGGGGTATATTACTTTCTATTTGCTGCTATACCACCTACCACAACCCTAGCAGATTACAACATGAATATAGAATCTTACACAGGTCAGATCTCTCACACGGAAGTGCCCAGACTATAATCAAAGTATTGGCAGAATTTGTTTCCTTCTGAAAGCTCTAAGAGAAAAACTATTTCCTTCCTTTTGCTAGCTTCGGTTGGCTACCCATATTGCTTGCCTCATGGCTCTCCTTCCTCCATCTCTGAGGTTGGCGTGCAGCATCTCTCGGACCACTCTTCTGCATCCAGCTCCTTCCTGACTCTCTCTCCACTTCCTTATTCTACTTGCTATGATTTGGGTATGGTTTGAGAGGGTTCCCTGAAAGCTCATGGGCTGGAAGCTTAGCCCCAATGTGGCAGTTCTGAATTGGTGAAATCTTTGGTAAGGGTTGGGGCCTAGTGGAAGGTGGTCAGTTCCTTAGAGGAGCACTGTCCTTGAAAGGTATCATTACTGTTTTCAGGGAATCAAAGTTTTCACAAGAACAAATTGTTATAAAAGCAGCATGTCTAGTCTTGAATACCTACTGCTTCCTGTCCCAGCATGTGATTTCTTCTTCTTGCACTCATCCCTGCCACAGTGCATTTAGTAAGATGTGATGCAGCCAAAGGGCCTCAGCCAATAGGGATTAGGATGTGAACATATTTGGGGGTCCATTATTTTGCCTGCCACATGCGATATGATGGTAGAGGCAGAACATCATCTTGTGTCCACAAAGGCAAGAATAGTCTAAGGACAGCTGAGTGTGAAGAGGGAGGGAGAAGGGGAGGAAAAAAGGATGGAAGGAGAGAGGGGAGAAGGGAGGTACTTGGATCTTAGACCACCTCTGGATGATCCAGCTCCAGAGTTCTGTGAGTTTAAGACACTTGTGCCACAGTCAAATGCAGTTTCCTATACTAGGTGGTGAGAAAACCTGAATAGTGATGGGGGATGGGGGAGGGAAATAGGGATATCAATATGTGAGAAGTAATACACCCTCTATCTGGAAAATATAGCTGTTAACCCTCTATACATTGAAATTAAAAAAATTATAAAAACAAAAGCAAAACAAAAAACATGAGAAGGTATCAATGTGAAAGAAGTAATGCACCTACTTACTACCTGGCGAATGTAACTGTAACCCCTCTATACATTACCTTGACAATAAAAAAACAAAAAAAATTAAAAAAAGAATAGTGATGATTGAGATTGTGGTGTGCCTACTGTGTGCTCAGCACTGTTTTAAGTATTTGATGTGTACTATAATACTGAACTGTCATAGTATTCAGAAGGAAAGAGAATCTTTGCTGTCCATTCATTGTATAAAGATGCTGAGACTCAATTTGCTGACTTGCCCTGAGTGGCAGAGATGGTGAGGAGGATGGGGCTGGAATGGTAGTGCTTGGCCTAGAGAGCCTCTGTTTTGTCTGCCACTATTCTCAGCCACTTTCTCTTCATTTCCCCTTATTCCTTCATACATACTGTAACATAACACAATTTTGATTCACACAGGACCATAAATGGTGAAATAAAGTGCTATATATCTCTTATAGCCTTGTTTGTTGAAGGCTTTGTCACAACCTGTAGCACTGTTGAAAAATGGTGGAACTTTTAGGAGGTGGGGCCTAGTGGAAGGAAGTTAGCTCACTGGTTGGTCTGTGCTCCTGGATGTTGGAATCCTGACCTTCCTTTTCCTCTGTTTGCCTCTTTGCTCCCCTGAGACAAAGTCTTTACCATAAGCTTACTGTAAGCCATGAGGCTCTGCCCTTCTACAGGCTGCCAAATCAACACTCAGCCAAACATAAACCAAAAGAACTTTTCTCCCTTAAAAGTTGACTATTTCAGGTATTTTGTGATGGTGGCAGAAAACTGACTAGCACACTGGGTGTGGATATCATGTAGTCTAAATGTTCTTCAGAAGCATGAAGTACCTGCACCATACTTCACTCCACAGGAAGCTTAAATTCCTCCAGCATGAGAGTATTCCCCCACCCTCTAGGCTTCTCCTTCTTTCTATGGCTAGCAGTGACTTTCAGAAGGCTGGCTTGCAGATTTGGCAAGGTTTAGTTCCCTGTTGTTCTCATTGATTATCTGAATTCTTCCATTGAGAAGTGCAGACATCTAGTTTAGTAAACATAATGACCCAAGGAACTGATTGTCCATGGAGGAGCCATGAGTTAGGGCCCAGTAGCAGGATAAGGGGTAGTAGTAGGAAGGGTAATGATGCAAAGTCCCTGGCAAGGGGACTTCCAGATCCCCTCTAGAGAGAACTGGGCACCAACTGAGCCAAAGGCAAGGGATGCAATAAAGGAATGTTCACAACCTCTAGGACTCTAAGAATATTCCTGAACCAGCAAGCACTCTACCAGTGAGTTCTCTCCCCAGCCCCTCTGGGCAGCACACTCCAGCGACCTTCCTCACGATTTAGGGACAGTGGAAGGCTATACACTCCTCTCAGCCAAACCCACTGCTGCCCTGTTGACATGAGCAAATCTCAGCCAATACTTCCAGAAGAAATGAAAACGCTGGGAGGCTAGCTGAAGGTACTTAAGGCAGATCTGTTTTCTTCTCGTGAACTGCAACTTCATACTTGAGTATTCAAGTGGGGTGACTTTCCAAGTGACCTGCCAAAACAAGAACCTAGGAAGAACAGTAGCTGGCTGCTCAGAGGAAAGGAAAGCCCCCGCCACATCTTTATGCATCCAATATGAGTAAACACACAAAGATGGCTGCTCGGTGTTCAATTCCTATCTTCTCCTTTCTTCGTGGCAATGCAATTTCTATAGCTGGGTTGGGTGTGTGGTCACAGAATGAAGTTCACATGTCTGGGAAAGAGTGGAAGAGCAGCATCTAGAATCTTTCTTAGCTCTTTCTTCTTCAGCCATTCCTTTAACCTTCCACCTGAAATGCACATGTGGGCAGGTAGAATTCTAACTCCCACCACAGACGTGGAAGACAAGGAGCAGTCCTTACAGGTGACAGAGGGATAAACTAGAAACTAACTGACAGAGAATGCCAGCAGACAGCTCTTGGCTGTGACCCTGTGGATTTGTACGGGGGAGAGAGGGACAAAAGGAGGAAGGAGGGAGAAGAAAAGAGAGAGAAAGGGAGAGGGAGAGGGAGAGGGGGAGGGGGAGGGAGAGGGAGAGGGGGAGGGGGAGGGAGAGGAAGAGGGGGAGAGAGAGAGAGAGAGAGAGAGAGAGAGAGAGAGAGAGAGAGAGAGAGAGAGAGAGAGAGAGAGAGAGAGAGAGAGTGTCTTTATGACTTTATTACTGTGGATCTGTCACCTGGACTAATACCAGGCACTTAGTATATGTTGTTCACTTTTGAATGCATGCTCTTTGACATCTGCTGAGGATTCAGACTCATCACAGTGACAGCCCAGAGCCTTATTAATGACTCAACAGATGGCAAACTTAATGAACAATCACAAGGTGTGGGACTCATTACTGTTAATCAACCTTAACTGGAACCATGCTTTGTCTCTCCCCTCAGCTCCCCAAATCCTTCCTGCATCCAAAGCCTCAGGAGGAAAGCTTTAATTCACTGCAGTTTAGCCTCTATGTTTAGCATCTCCTTTGGTGTGCTGTTTGCATCTGTCTGACTCCTAGAGCCTCTGCCAGCAGAAGTTTACCTAGAAGAACCAAGATAGGAGGAGTTATCTATACATGTACACCCCCTTCCAGCCATGTGATATTCATAGCATGCTTGGTAAGACTGATCTTTACAGAGTTCATCTGTGCTCTTGGACTTCCACTTACTCTAATGATAGCAGAAGCCAGATAAATAGGTCCTGAATGTCCTGACAGAAAGGATGGGAGTGGCTGTGAATGTTGGCTGCCTAGGATTTCCCTGACCCCTTCTCTTTAGAATGAGATCCAGTTCCTCCAATGAGGGTTCAGGGATAGAAACTTGAGTTTCCTTGTGCATTTAGTGAAACAATCAATCAGAGATACCTGGCCAAAAAGTGGAAATCTAATTATCCCATGCCAACCAGACTTTGCCAGAAGTATGTCTTAAGATGAGCGATTAAAGGAGGGATAATTGGACCCGATCCATTCCTACAGAAAGACCCTGGAAAGACAGTCCTCTTATTTCCTTCTGCCTGGGTTCCCAGATCTGCTAAGGTCTGATTGCCTGACCTCTCCTCCCATTCTAAGAGCACTTAGTCCCACCCCATCTTTCTCCCTATCTTAATGCTCCTCTGCTTCTATATTCTAGGTAGAACACTGGGAAGAAAGAATTGTTTGCTTTCATACAAATAGACGCTTTTCCATATTTCAGGAAGGTGGTGCATTTGTTTCTATGGCACTCCCCAAATATTATTCATTTGTGACTCAATGTAACAGCTTCCTTTTATTGAGGTGAGTATATCTGGAGTCACACAGGTCATTTGGTACTTTGCTGTGAATAAATGTTCACATCCCATAGATAAATAGAGGATTTCCACTAGCCCTTAGGGAAGAACTGGACTGTAAGATGGCAATGGAAACTTAGGCAAATTTCTCACCGCCCCCCCACCCCATGTCATTCCTGCAATAGGAATATAACAGAGAAGAGAGAAAGGTCCCTTTGAGAATTCCAAATGTCCTGCTCATATCCTCTACTCACTGAAAAGCTCCCAGTAGCTATTTATCACCAACTTTTGGATACAAGTCAAATGTCCTAGGCTGGCAGTGCATGCCTTCCTCACTATACTCCAGCCTCTTCCTGTCCTCTGTGTTCCATAACACAGACTATAGCAGGCGAAGCTAGGGGTGACTTCTACCTCTCATCTCCATCTGCTGTAACCAGGCCAAGTAACACAAGTCCAAGTCAAATTCCACTGGTTTGCTAAGTGTTCTCCTTAAGTTGCCCCAACCTGATGTGTTTACTTCTCAGAATCCTCCTAGCATTTTAAGCCCTATTTGGGGTATCCTGCCTCACATTAGAGTGGTAAACATGAACTTACTCTCTCCAACCTTGCCTTACAACACTGCACCTAAGTGTACAACACGTCTCCTAACACTTTACTAAAAGATAAGACTACTATCTATTTAGGTAGTTATACACATCTGTTGATAGAACTATGTATATATACATGTATGTGTACATATATATATATATATGATTTTGATTACAGTAACCCATATTCTTACCCATATATCAAATTGCTTGTTTGAATGAATGAAATGAAAAAATGCTTGAGTGAATGAATGAAAAGCAAAACAGCACATGAACATACTTTTTAAAAAGATTCTATCGGAATACTAATATGGGGATGGTAATATTAAATATGTTTTAAAGCCTTGGCTTGGTTTTACTACTCCTATCCCTACTTGCCCAAATATAATGAATTTATATACTCAGTGAAATATAAAGAACATGAGCAATGAATAATGCATGCAGTGGGCAAGTGCTCTCTCTTCCACCAAGCTACACTCCTTTTATTTTTTCATTTGGAGATGGGGTCTTAATAGATTGCCCAGGCTGGACTGGAATTTATAATCTTTCTGCTTCAGCCTCCTGAGTTAAGAGAATTCCAAGCTGACACCTCTTGAGTTGATTTATATTTCTTTTTGTTATTGTTGTTGTTTTGGGTTTTTTTGAGATGATCTCACTGTATACCACAGGCTGGCTTTACAGTCATTCCATAGCCAAAGTGCTAAGATCATAGTCATGTGCCAACCATGTCTCACTCTAAATTTATATTGTGATCAAAGTATGTATAGAGCTTGGTGAGGCAGAGTGCACTTTTCATTAATCATGGTAATGCACTCAAATTTAACTCTAAATAGGTAGAATGGCTGAGCACAGTGCTGCATGCCTAGAATCCTAGCTACTTAGGAGGCTGAAATCTGAGGATCGCAGTTCAAAGCCAGCCTGGGCATTAAAGTCTATTTGACTCTTATCTCTAATCATCAGAAAACCGGAAGTAGCACTGTGACTCAATGGGTAGGGTGAAAGCCTTGAGCTGAATGGCTCAGGGACAGTGCCCAGGCCCAGAGACCAAGCCCCACAACCAAAAAAATTAAAAAAAAAAGTATAAGGTGGAAATTTATGTCTCTGTACGTTTTCTTCATCCACTAAAGACAGCCCCCACTTGTTTTCCCCTGTGAATTATGTGGCTTGCAGTATCCTAATCTGCAAGTTGGTTTCTGTTGCAGGCAATCATTTCCAAGCTGGAGCTGAGCAGTGATTTCTTGGATGTGATTTGTATTTCAGGTCTGCTTCAGCAGAAAAGAGTTTTGATTACGGAAAAGTATAACAGTCTCTTTTCAAAGTAATACCTCTCTGAATGGCTTAAACTCCTCCTTCCCAAGAAATGCCTTTTTTCCTGAGAAAGAAAAAGTCCTGTCTGGCTCTGCCTTCTTGCTTTCTCAGCTTGGAGCAGACTTCCCTGCTGAAGGTTGGTTCTTCCCTCTGCACATCTGGCCTGTGCAGGCCTCTCTGGCCTGGCACTCCCTTGACGATCTCCTCTACCCTGAATCCTTAACTTCTTTCCTGCCTGCCTCTTTCATGAGTCTAAATAAGGATCAATTCCCTCCACACAGAAGATAAATGGACTTCTCTTGACCTACATACTATTCAAGTGAATGCCCAGTCTTTCTGATTTTTCCAGGGACAGTTAGTTGCCTTGACATCTCACACACTGATTCTCCTCTGTCTTCCCCACCCTCTGAGTTCTGCACACTCTTCATTCTATCTATTCTTGATGATATTTATAACATTGAATAGATCCTCCTCAGTGTGACTGTATTTGCTTTCTTATTTACTTATACATTCATATCTTTACTTACTTTTCTTCTCTGAGGACTGAATTCTGGGCCTCTCAGACTTTTTTCCCTTTTTAAATATACTGTTGATCATTTTGCCTCCCTTTTGGATGCCAGAGATGTTATCATCAATCACAATTTGAGTTCCTTTTCTCCTTTACAAAATGGTGATTTGCTTCAGAGTTCTTGCTGAATCGTTGAAACCTGGCTAATTATGTCTAGTCTCAGGTTGTAGCCTCTACCTGTATGCTGACACATTTACCCAAACATGTATCTTCAGCATTGCTCCTGAAATGCTGCCTGTACATACAAGTGCATGTTGGTGGCCCACAAGGACCTCTGACTAATCACATACAACACTGAGTCCTTTCCTGGCTCTGGCATTCTTTGGCTCAGTTGCTGGTAGCAGTATCCATCTCCGTTCCCTAAGACAGAACCTCGATATCATCTTGTCTTCTGATCTGCAACTCGTC
Source organism: Megascapheus bottae (assembly GCF_031878675.1). Classification (NCBI taxonomy): domain Eukaryota; kingdom Metazoa; phylum Chordata; class Mammalia; order Rodentia; family Geomyidae; genus Megascapheus; species Megascapheus bottae. The sequence goes on along the minus strand of NC_143511.1, from coordinate 71,094,406 downwards.
AGTAATGATCATTCATACAGATGCCCGTTAATTTATAGTGGAGTAATAAACTCATCTTAAGTTGAAAATACCACCAGATAAAATTTGTTAAATTCATCTAACCTGATAAACTTACTTAACAACAAAGTATGTAATAAGGTAAGCAGCTTATTGAAAGTTCTCAATATCTGTTGATTGAATAAATAAATATTTCTGTGAATACATAAATGGTTTCTTGAATGTAAGCAACTTTCTTCAGTAGAAAACGATTGTTAGAAGAACAAATTACAAACAAAATGGCAACTCTAGACGGAGTAAAAACTGATTAAGGCCAGGTGCTGGTGGCTCATACCTGTCCTAGCTACTCAGAAGGCTGAGATCGGAGGATTGTGATTCAAAGCCAATCTAGGCAGAAAAGTCCATGAAACTCCTATCTCCAATTAACCACCAAAAAGCCAGAAGTAGAAAGGGGATGGGGGAAGTGAAATGGGGACAAAAACATAAGAAGGGGTATCAATGTGTGAGAAGTAATGCACCTACTATTTGGCGAATGTAACTGTAACCCCTTCATATATTACTTCAATAATAAAAAAATAGAATAAAAAATATCCAGAAATAGAACAGTGGTTCAAGTAGAAGAGTGCTAGCCATGAGTGAAAAAGTTAAAGGGCAGTGTCCAGACCCTAAAATCAAGCCCTTGTAACACTCATACACATACACACACACACACCACTGCCACCCCTGCCACACATACATACAAACACTGATTAAAAGAACCTTGTCTTATTTTCTTTCTCTGAGGTATGGCAACACAGAAGGGAATGGCTATGGCATCTAAGCTTTTTACACTTTCCCCTAGATAATCTACATAACATTTCATCTGATTCCAGCTGTGTGTGTATGCGCATGTGTACACACTATAAGCTCATCTTTGCACTCCAGGGCTTACTGTAACCAAAGCACACATGAAGATATCCAGGCATTAGGGCGGCTTGAGGGATGGTCTCAGCTGCTACTTCATCTTACCCTGTGATTTTCTTTGATTTGCCTTCATGCAGGAAGCATCTGGACTTTGATGCCACATTGTGGAAACTGTCTACGTGATGTATTCCTCTCTTCCAAATGCATGTTTACTCACTGTGCCTAAATCCAGTACTCTATAATGGCTTTCCTGCTGAGTTAGATTTCCCATTAGCCTCCACGTGCACGTGTGTGTACATATGGCCACAAGGCCTCAGCCATAGCTTCACAAGCATCTCAAAAAGCTTGAGAGAACGTTCTAAGGAGTCATTCATTGAAAAAGGGAAGATTTAATACCCAACAAGAGTAGTGATAAAAAATTAGCATATAAATGTGATGTTGTGAATCTCACCTTTGCACTATTAAGGCTGAAATATCTATTTCTTATTGTTATGATCTGATAATCTATCTAGATTGTGCTCTTATGTTAATCAACAGAAAATAATTTTCAAGACTGAAAAACAAACAGCAGACATTTATTAAGCATTTGTCCTGTGCCAGACAATTGACTAGTTTCTAAACATGAAACTCTGCATTCTACAAAATATCAACCACGTAACTACACTTAACAGAGGAAGAGCTTGAAGTTGAGGGAAGTTAAGCAATTTAGGACCACCCTGTGAGAGCATAAAGTTCATCACCACCCGTTTTACTTGTCTTTCCTAAGAGCAAAGGAAATGCTCCTAATTCCAGAAAGTTTTAGAATCAAAGTTGCTTATTTCTCTCTCCTTCCTTCCTTCCTTTTTCTTTTCTTCCTTCTTCCCTTTTTCCCTTCTTCCCTTCCTTCCCTCCCTCTGCCTCCCTCCCTTCCTTCCTCTCTTTTACTTTCCTCCTTTTCTCCCTTCTTTCCTTCCCTCCCTTTCCTTCCCTCCCTTTCCTTCCCTCCCTTTCCTTCCCTCCCTTTCCCTTCCTTCCTTCCTTCCTTCCTTCCTTCCTTCCTTCCTTCCTTCCTTCCTTCCTTCCTTCCTTCCTTCCTTCCTTTTTCCCTTCCTCTCCTTCTCTTCCCTCCCTCCCTTCTTCTTCATTCCCTCCTCCCTGCCTCCCTTCCTCCCTCCCTTCCCCCCTCTTTCTTTGTGGGTTATGGGGCTTGAACTCTTGGCCTGGGCATTGTCCTTGAGCTGAAGAGCTCAAGGCTACCACCCTACCCCTGGTCCTGGGTATGTCCCTGAGTTTTTCAGCTCAAGTCTACAGCCCTACCCCTTGAGCCACAGCCCCATTTCCCATTTCCTAGTGATTAATTGGAGATAAGAGTCTCTGTTCTTTAGTGTGTTGGGACTGGCTTTGAACCATGATCGTTAGATCTCAGCCTCCTGCATAGCTAGGATTATAGTCATGAGCCACCATGCCCAGCTTGCTTGCTCTTTCTTTCTTTTTTCCTTTCTTTCTTTCTTTCTTTCTTTCTTTCTTTCTTTCTTTCTTTCTTTCTTTCTTTCTTTCTTTTCTTCCTTCCTTCTGTTCCTTTCTTTCTTCCTTCCTTCCTTCCTTTCTGCCAATCCTAGAGTATGGACTCAGGGCTTGAGTACTGTCCCTGGGCTGTTTTGTTAAGGCCACTTGAGCCATAGCTCCACTTCCAGTTTTCTTCAGTAGTTTATTGGTGGTAAGTGTCTCATGGATTTTCTTGCCCTGGTCTGGCTTTGAATTGTGATCCTCAGATCTCAATCTCCTGAGTAGCTAGGATTATAGGCATAAGCCACTGGTACCGAGCTCTTAAACTGCTTTCCTAATACTTGTTCACAATACAGCTACTCAGGTTGAGAGGCAAGCTTACTGGGTACTCTACATACTCCATCTTTTACCTTGGTATGGTTGTTTCTGGAGCAGCCAAGGTTTGAAAACCACTACCCAGGGTTTTTTTTTTGTTGTTGTTGTTGTTTTGCCAGTCCTGGGCTTGAGCTCAGGGCCTGAGCACTGTCCCTGGTCTTTTCTCAAGGCTAGAGCTCTACCACTTGAGCCTCAGTACCACTTCCAGCTTTTTTCTATGTATGTGGTACTGAGGAATCAAACCCAGATCTTCGTGCATGCTAGGCAAGCACTCTATCACTAGGCCAAACTCCTGGCTCTACCCAGGTATTTTTAAAGCCTCTGCAGTGCCTGCAAGGTGCACACGTGAACTCCCCACGTACTACACAAATGAGTTTCTGAAAGGAAGCATTTCTTTATGTAGCACTAGAGGCTTCTGTGAGATACTCAACTAGCCACTCGAAGGACAAATAACAGTTCTAACCTTTGACCCCCTAGAGGACGGAAGATACAGATGAAGTACAGATGAGTTTAACCGCATTTGAGGTGAAACCTCAAAACTTTGTCAGTGTGGGGACTTTGCTAGGGGCTGGGAGGTTTGGTAAATCTAAATTGATCTTTCTAAGGGAAACTTAGTCATAGCTTTTTTTTTTCTTAATCATATTTTCCACTCTTGACATTACTAGGTGACAGTTCCTTTTCAGTGGAGAAATTTGTCACCCTATTGGGATAATTCCAAAGTTATTCCAAGAGTTCCTGCTCAGGAAAGATCAAGCCAATCAGGAAGCTCCTCCACCTGGGCCAAGCCCAGCAGATTGTTTCCCTCTTGGACACTTCCTACTATTGTTCTCTGTCATGTTCTCAAGAGATGTCACCACTGAGCCCTGCCCCTTCCTCTCAGGAGCTTAGGGCGCAGTCCAGGCAGTAGGACAAGTGACTCTAGACGCAGAGACCAGGCACCTAGCAAGTGGGAAAGGAACTAAAAGAAAAACAGGGGACCAATCAGACTCATAAAGCTCTTTCAGGAGCAGAAATTACAGTGATTAAAATGATTTGGAGTTGAAGCTGGCACTGGTGGCTCACATCCAGAATCCTAGGTCCTCAAGAGGTAGAGATCTGAGGATTTCCAAACAGGAAAGCCTGTGAGATTCTTATTTTTAATTAGCTAGCAAAAAGCCAAAAGTGGAGTTGTGGCTCAATTTGTAGAGTTCTAGCCTTCAGTCAAAAAGCAAAGGGACAGGGCCCAGGTTCTGAGTTCAAACCTAGTACTGGCGGGCATGCACACATGCTCACTCACACAAATGCTTTGCAGTCATCAGTCTCTTTGACTTTGAAAGATAATGATTCCTTGGATAATCATTCATTGGTACTTATCAGGCAGGTGCTAAGCTAAGTACAATGATTGTTATTTGGTCCTGTCTACTTTGGAAAACCTCAGCATCTGATTTAGGAGAAAAGTATGTGAACAATTGCAATGGAGCTGGAGATGGAGCTGAAGATGGAAATCTAAAATGCCATAGAGATGAAAAAGTATTTATTGACTCTGCCCAGATAGCAGGCAAGTAGGGTTTCAGGAGTTTGGGATATGTCAGTAGGATCTTGAAAGGTGAGAAAAATTATGCAGATGCAGAAGTGTTTAGAAGTCAGGTCAGGTCAAGGTAGCAGCATGGACGGAGAGGCTCTGAAGTGAAAATGGAGAAGGAAAGCTCACATGAGGGAGGACCTGACAGGTAGATTACCTGGGTACACTCATGATGAGATGAAAGCGATGGGGAGATCTGGCCCAGGATGTGAGCCTTTGTAATGTCACACTGGAGTCTGTCCCTCAAGGCAGCAGGAAACAGCTTTGTGCATCCATCCTCTATCAAGAACTGATAGGATTAGTGTCTTGTATGGAGATCACACTGATAGGAGGATGGACTTGGTCAGCCTGGAGCTATCCAGGCTGAAGATGGTTAAGCCAAGTGGTGGAAATAAAATGAATGCCAGACATTTTGGAACCTTGTAATAGTCTAGGATACAGTGTTAGCTGGAGCATGGATTGAAACCTCAAGATCTTCATTTAAGATCCTCCACGGGTTTAAACTTCTTTTCTGAATCTCATGTTCCGTGTATATGAACAAATGAGCCCCAGCTAGAGTTGCTAGTCCCTGCCCTCATAAGGCCACAGAAGGAAAGGGCTCAGAGAAACAGATTAGTATGGAGAATGGGGTCGGGGCAAATGCTGAGCTTCTCTTCCTTACAATGGTTAGGCTGGATCCAGTACCCAACAGTGTGGGCTGCAGTGTACCTCAGTTCTGGAATGCTAGTTTCCCTTTTGGCGCATTTCTCTGAGCTCTTTGGCATTTCCCTGTGACTTCTGAGTCATATAGACATAACAGAGACATTCTGTCATTAAAATGCCAGTAACAAGGCCCAGTAAGGCCCTTTTCCAAAGGCTCAGATGGTTTTAAGACACAAGTAGTTGCATCCTGGCTCTTGTGCGCCTCCTGGTGGTCAGGAGGTACAGTTCGGCGATGCAACAGCTTTGGTAAATGGGCCTAGCTGGTCTGGGCCTCGGCTTAAGGGAGCCCAGTGTACCACAGATTCACCTTATTGTGCTGTGAGCCCAAAAACGTTAGAAACTAAAGCTTAAAATATCATTTGGTGAATTTTATCCTGATAGACTTAATTTGGATTCTGTTTTATGTCAGTTTTGTTGATGCTGAAGATGATGTACATATCTGGGGTTTTCAATCCATATGCTGTTAGGGTAGAATTCACCTTAGACCAGGAACCTGCCAATGGAAGCTTCTATTCTGTCCAAAATCATTCACATGTACAGATTAAAGGTAAAGTCTTCCTTAAATCAAGTTAGAGGAAGCTTTTTTGGAAATAATACAAAGGTGTCCAGGCAGGCTCTGTACTGCTAAACCATGCCTCCAGCTCTTTATTGCACTATTATTGAGATAGGGTCTCCCTCCCTGCCCAGGTACATACCCGGACTATGATCCACCTATTTTAGGCTTCTAATAAAAGTAGCTAGAATAACAATACATCCATCTTCTTCTGTTAAGATGAAGAACTGTTCACTTTTCTGTCTGGGTTGTCTTGGAACAGTGATCCTTTTGATTTTTAAAAGCATTTGGCTAGCTTGTATTAATTAGGTCCTGGGTTCAATCTCCAGCACAAAAAGAAAAAAGAAAAAGAAACCTAACAAAACAACACTACTAAAAATTTATACAAAAATTTGTACTTTTATTTGAAGCCTTTCTGGGACTAGAATGTTTTAGATTTCAGAATTTTTTGGTTTCTGGAATATTTACATATTCATAATGAGATATCTTGAAGATGGGACCCACGTTCATTTATTTTTTTAAAATTTTTAAACATTTTTATCTCCTTATGTGTTTTATTACTACCTTTTATTTTTATTCTTTTTTATTGTAATTAATAGAGGGCTTACAGTTATATTTTCCAGATAGACGGAGCATTACTTCACATACATTGCCCATACCGCTTCTCATGTTTTTGTCCCCATTTCCCTCTCCCCACCCCCTTGTTCATTTATATTTATATTAATACACATAGCCTGAAAGTAATTCTGTACAATATTTTAAATAATTTTGTGAATGAAACTAAATTTTGGTTTGTAGAATTTTCCACTGTGGCAGGCAGCATGAGGCACTTGAAGAGTTTCCAATTTTGAAGCATTTCAGATTTGGGATTTGAGGATTAGAGATGCTCAACTTGCACTATATAGTGTTCCCAAACAATAATTTTAACCATTGGCTCGTCTCTTCTTGTTGATTGATACAGAATTGGCACTGGCCATTTCATATTCACCAGGGGCCCTGCCTCAGAGTTATCTATCATTTCTGGATCCTGAGACTAAGGGAGAATTACCTGTGGCAAGCACAATGATACCTCACGTAGCCCGAAGTCATGGAAGAGTTCAAGACACATTTAGTTTGGAAATAGCACAGGTATCTTGATGTGAGAGGTCTTAGGCAAAGGCTATGACCTGGGACCATCAACAAATGTTTTCATGTGAATGACTGAATGATCACAAGCTTCTGAGTCAGAGCTGGGAATTCTCACAATTTGATGAAATTTAAAAACTATACCGATAATATTAAGAATAATAGTAGCTAACATTTATGCGAATGCTTTAGTGTTTATAATGTCCTTTTACAGAAACTAAGACTTGAAAAATAGTACTGGAGATAGAATTCAGGGTCTCCTCCTCCTGCCATTTCTTTAGTATATTTTTTAGGTTAAGTCTCAAACTAACTTCTTCCTCTGCTGGTCTTGGACTGAGATGCTACTGTTTGCACATCTGAAGCAGCGGGGGTTATAGTCTTATCAGTATAAGTACGGACTGTTTTATATGTCATAGAGAAGAAAATTGAGAGAAAAGAGAAAATAGACTCTGAATTCTGGATTTCCTGGTTTCATGCTGCCATTTAGTTTCTGCCAACCTCCCTGGTTAATACTCTTTAGGTCAGGGAAGCCTCAGGGTATCAGGTAAAGAAGCCAGATTAGAAATTCACTTCATCTGAGTTTCAAAAAAGCTCCTCCCCTTCCTGGCTGACACATTGGACATCCTTCCTATTCCTTTTTCTATCTCATTTTCCTCATCTATAATGGCTGGAATTAAATGACTTGGTAAAAGTTAAGATTGTGTGCAAATATGTATGTCTACATGTGTACAATAATTCACTTGGGCTGGGGAATGTGGCTCAATGGTAGAGTGCTTGCCTAGCATGTGTGAGGCCTTGGGTTTGATTCCCCAGCACTTCATTTGGGGTGGGGACTAGAAAAGAGATCCAGAAAATCAGATTCAAAGTTCTACATGTGGGAAAGGTTAGGCACATTTAGGGGCCATCTAGTGGTAGGCAGCGTCACTCCACAAATTGTGAAATTGTTAATTGTGGACTCAGTACTACGTGGTTACTTAGGAAAAGCTCATTACATCAATATTACAGTGTCTAAATCCCTGAATATTTTGTAAACCTATTGTTCTCAGAGATCAGTACTCTTGCCCCTTAGTGTGTGCAGAAAGATTTTCCACAGTTGAGTTGTACAACCTATGAGCCCACTCAAATCTGCTGTAACTGCAAGACAAACTGGCTGAGAGGCCCAGAGGTTTGAGTTTGCATTCAGTAGAGGCTGAAACTATATGAACGTCTTATTGAGATTTGGCTTGTACAGGGGCCACATGTCAAAGACAGTGTGTGTCTTAAAATACCAGCAATGAACAACTTAATCTGTGACCTTGTGGTCCAGAACAGCCAATGCTTGACAACATGCATGGTCCTTCCTGCTGTAGGCCAGTCATAGCATCACTGTGCCTCTTCCCCTCCCAGGCTCATGGCGCTTTTGGAAAATCCAAGGGGCGCTCCTGCCCAGCCTTTCCTCCTGAGGCTGCCTCAGCATGCTTCTCTGGCATGGGCATGTTTCTGGCTCTTTGGTTAAGAAGTTGCTCTTTCATTCAAACCTCTGAGCACTCCGTGATATGGCACAGAAAGAGATTTGTGGGACATATGTAGCTCCTAGTGCAGACGTGGGCTTCTGGCATCTCCATATCCCTGGCACCAACACAGGGGCTTCCACCAGGAAGACCTGGACATCTATGAAACTGAGTGGAGACTTGCACCATGACACATATACTGCCTTCCCATGGGCTCCTCTCAACTGCACCAGGGCAACGGTATGTGTCTTACTCTGTGGTCGTCGACTTCTCAGCAGGAATGGATCCTAGCCTCTTTGGATTTCCAATGTCTAGCCAGGACAGAGGGTACAAAGTCGAGGAAGGGTCTGTGCTGTGGTTGTAGGGCCTTGACTCTGAGTACTGAGCAGTGGCTGAGGGATGGGGTAAGCTCATAAAAGTATAAGGACCAAACTGCAAAGAACAATACTTCTAATGAAGTCAGTGATGACCTCACTCCTGCAACAAAGACCTATAGATTGCTCCTTTAGTATCCTGCTTCTTCACTGAATTAAACCGATACTTTACTATACAGCCAGTCAGGGAACCAGAGCATTGTGAACTGAGAGTGGACTGGACAAATGGGCTTTATAATGAAAAAAATGCTGATGTTTAGATTACATCTCTCCCCAGAAGGTCAGCCTCTGGCTAGAGAGGAACAGGATCCCGAGGACAAGATCTCTGATGCAGAAAAGAAACTCAGAGGGACACTGGCAGGCTGGGGAGCCCACTGTGTGCTAGTATCAATTAAGCTCTTTGCATATATTAACTAAATTAAGCTTCAAATAGCCAAATGAAACACAGATCATGGATTCTTGCTCTGCAGATAGGTTAAACAGATTGCCTAAGATTCCTGTGGTTAATGAGCTGCTGAAATTCAAAGTTCTGTCTCATTATGAAAAAGATTCTGTTACCACTTACTATACTTTGCTCAGCCCGCTGGAACTTTAGAGCAAGAGAAACCTATAATCCACTGAAGAACTCCACTCAGATATACAGATTGGGGGGGGAGGAAGAAGAAGAAGAAAAGGAGGAGGAGGAGGAAGAGAAGGAAGAGGACCTCAACCACAAGGATGATTAAAATAGTAACATACTGATGACACAATTGAGCAGGACTAGACTGGCTGAAGGTTGAAATTTACCTCTGCCCGATGCTTCTCCCACATCAGATGTCATTAACTTCACATTTCTGTCTTCTCCTTCTTCTTCCTCTTCTTCTTCCTCCTCCTCCTCCTCTTCTTCTTTTCCTTCTCCTTCTTCCTCTTCCATTTTGCTGTGTCCTATTCATCCTCTGTGAGTGGACTGTCTTCTTCATCGCTTGCCCGGGTGGATTGCAGTCTATGCTTGCATTCTCCTTCTTGCTCTATGTGTAGCCCTGAACCAGCATGTTAGCTTCACCATGGGGTTTAGTACAACTCCAAAACTCAAAACAATGCTTTACAGCCTCTGGGATAAATTCTGTGTCACTCTACTCAGCATGTGAGTCCTCGCCATGTAGTTGAAGTCTGCTATTCTGGAGCGAATTCTTTCATTAGGCATGAGATGACCCTATCTTCAAAAAGATGACAAGGGGGGCCTGGAGTTTGGCCCAGTGGTAGAGTCCTTACCTAGCATGCATGAAGACCAGTGTTTGATACCTTGGTACTACATACATAGAAAAAGCTGGAAGTTGTGCTCAAGTGGTAGCACTCTAGTTTTGAGAAAAATTCAAGGACAGTGCTCAGGCCCTGAGTTCAAGCCTAGGACTGACAAAAAATGACATTTATGCAGAAGATGACCACCCCAAGGTCAATTCAGCCATGCCTGAACAATCTGGACAGAATTATCTCTAAGAGTGCAGTGAGCCTCTCATTTTCATGCTCTTCTCCCTTCCCAAAAGCCAACATTCCAGAGAGAATGCCAGCCTCCAAGTGGAGCTCAGACCCCATCAGCTGCTTACAACAGGTGGCTGAGCTGGGAAGAACTGAATGAGCTTGGTGTGCACAGAGCATCCATGACAACCGCCAACACTGTCAGTGAAGATCCATTCCAACTCCTGGCAGTGGCACCATCTGGTAACCCAGGCCTAGCTCTAGAGCTGGGATCTGTTTGAGGCTGAGAGGGGCCAAAGTCTCACTTGAGGTCCAGGAAGGATCTTCATTTTCCAATCTAACATGATCTAATGTCTGTGTACATTGGCTCCATCTCAAGGACAGTTCACATCCCACCCCAGCCTTTGTAGTTCATTTCCTATGACTCTGAATTTCCTTCCAGCTCACTAAAATGTTTTCAATTAATTGAGTCAGTATCTCATACTGGGTTTTTTTTTTTGAGAGGAGAAGATTGAGTTCATAAGTCTTTAAAAGATTAATTTAAAAAAGCTAGCCAAGTGCTGGAGGCTCATGCCCGTAATTCTAGCTTCTCAGGAGGCTGAGATCTAAGGGTTATGGTTCAAAGCCAGCTGAGGCATAGAAGTTTATAAGACTGTTATTTCCAATTAATTACCAGAAAACCAGAAATGGAGTTGTGGCTCAAAGTGGTAGAGTGCTAACCTTGAGAAAAAAGAGCTCAGGGACAATGCTCAAGCCCTGAATTCAAGCCCCATGACCAACACCCCTGCCCCCCCAAAATAATCTAGACAGTGTCCAAGTATTAGTGGCTTATGCCTATAATCCTAGCTACTCAAGAGGCTGACATCTGAGGATTGCAATTTGAAGTAAGCTCAAGCAAGGAAGTCCATGAGACTCTTATCTCCAATTAACTACTCCCCACCCCACCCCCCAAAAAAGTGAAAGAAAAAAAAAGCCGAAAGTAGAGCTGTGGCTCAGGTAGTAGAGCCCTAGCCTTGAGCAAAAAGGCTCAGGGACAGTGTCTAGGCCCTGAGTTCAAGTCAGCCCTGAATTCCAACTCCATGACCAGAACAACAAAAATAAATGAATAAGAAAGAAAAGTAAGGAAAGGGAAAGAAAAGAAAAAATAATGAGAATGGAACCCAGTTACTTACTCATGACAGAAAACTGCTCTACCATTGAAGTATAGTCCCAACCCTAAGCTATTTCCTCCTTCCTCTTCCCCTTCTTCTGCACTCTTTCTCCCCTGTTCTTTTTTTCCTTCTCTTCCCTTAATTCCTTACTCTCCTTTTTCTGTCGTTTTTTTTCCAGTCCTTGAACTCAGGGCCTGAGCACTGTCTTTGGGCTTTCTCAAGGCTAGAGCTCTACTTGAGCCACAGCACTACTCCTGTTTTTTTTTTTTCTAGGTATGTGGTGCCTAGGAATCGAACCCAGGTCTTTGTGCATACTAGGCAAGCATGCTAGGTCAAACTCCCGGCCCTCTGTTTTTTTCTTTAAAGACAGTCACATCATATAGTCAAGTGTATCCCTGAACCCATAATTCTCCCGCCTGTCTCAGCCTCCCAAGTGCTGGCATTTTATTTATTTATTTGTTTGTTTATGTTGTCCTTGGTTTGGCTTGAACTCTGGGCCTAGGTGCTGTCCCTGAGCTCTTCAGCTCAAGGATACCACCATATTCCTTGAGCCACAGCCCCACTTCCCCACTTCATGTTTTCTAGTGATTAATTGAAGATAAGAGTCTCACGGTCTTTTGCCCCCCCCTCCCGTCCAGCTTAGTGTTGGCATTTTATTAGGCCTGTGCCACCATGACCAGCCCAAGTGCAGTTATTGGACATGTGGAATAATAGCAAGGATGCAAGTTGGCTATGTGGGAAGCGGGAGAGGAAAAACCGGGGTAAGAGAATGTTTTTATCTCAGAAGCCATGAGAACAGATGACTTTGTTCAGAGAGAATGTGAGAAATGAGACCAAAGAGTGCCAAGAATAGAACTTCAAAGAACCCAAATTTCAAAAGTAGAAAGAGAAGATGGACGATCAGGGACAACATGAAGTAAACCAAGCAAATACGTTTCATGAAGAAAAAATAGACAGTGCTTAGCAATTTCAGTTGCTCTTCAACAGGAAACTCAGCAGTAAAAAGTCTCCACTAAATGTCCCACAAAGCTGTCACAGATGACTTGGGTCAGCGAGGAGCAGGACCATGAAGGACAGATGCAGATGCTGCGCTTGGCCAACTGCTCCAGGAAGTGTGGGGTGAGGGGGAAGGATGGTTCATGACCCCCAGTAGCTGTCTGAGCTGCATGTTCTAAGAGTGGTAAGGGATGGCTCTTTTCTTGGTTGCCCAATCGCGGACTGTAATGTAGCGTGATGTAATGCTTACGGCTGATGAGTCCAGCCTTCTGATTTGAGCCTCTTACTAATGCAGAAAATGAAGTGAATTCTGCTCTTCATCAGAGATCAATAGAAGCCCTCTGAGCCTCTCAGGCCAAATGCAAAAGAGGACCAGCCCACACGTATCTTGTTTTTTGTTGTTGTTGTTGCTGTCTTTTAAAGCTACCTAACCCTCTGTGGTTAGAACACTAGAACGTCAAGGCTTTATTCAATGAATATTTGATAGGACATATTTTAGAACTGACAGCTCTTCTGGTGAATGAGTCATCTCTGTGGTGATTAATCAGTGACTTACACATCGGGTCTTTCATTCCCTGAGAACCTAGCTTTCCCCTTCAAGTTGGAGCTGCATCCAAAACTACTTCCTTCCATCATAACTCCACTGACATGTCTCTGCATCGGTATACATTTATTCAGAGAAAAACTGTTTGGCTAACTTTTCAAATTCAGATTACCAAAGCTGGACGGTTCCAAGAGTCAATCCACTGAAGAAATAAGGGCATGGAGGCTGGTGACAGTGAAAGACTGTTTGAGATCACAGAGTTAAGTTGTCAGTAGAGCTGGATTAAAACCTGAGCTTTGTGACAGCTCATTTCATTTCCACTCAACACACCATGGTGTCTCTCATCATCACTGATGACAATTCCAAGAGGTGAAGTAGGAGGATATATGTTCCTCACATACACACACATATATATATTTATATGTATATATGTGTATATATATGTGTGTGTGCGTGTGTGTGTGTGTGTGTGTGTGTGTGTGTGTGTGTGTGTGTGTGTGTGTGTTTTGGTGGGTGGTGGGGCTTGAACTCTGGGCCTGGGCTGTCCTTGAGCTCTTCAGCTCAAGGTTATCACCCTACTCCTGGAACCACAGCCCTACTTCCCATTTTCTACTGATTAATTAGAGATAAGAGTCTCATGGTCTTTTGGGCTCAGACTGGCTTTGAACTGCAATCCTCAGATCTCAGCCTCCTGAGTAACTAGGATTACGGGCGGGAGCCACCACGCCCAACTATTCTTCATATTTCTCAATGAATAAAAAAGTTAAGAATATTGAATATTAAGCCCTAAATAACACTGGATGAAAGAGGAAAGAGAATCTTAAGTGGAAAAATCACAAGGCAAGCAAAAAGCCTTTTTTTTTTTTGATTTGAGAAGATATGCAATAAACAAGAGTCATGTGTTTCTAACTACCCAGTCTCCAAGAGTCTCAGTGTGAGGCTTTGTGAGGTGCAGGGATGATATGGTTGATGGCTGGCCCTGTGATAAAGCCAGAAACAATGTACAGGGCTTTCTCTGTATAGCAGAGAGAAGGAATGAGAGGGAAAGAAAGAAAAGGAGAAAGCACTATGAGCAACTTTTGCTTTCAACAATTGTGATCTTATTTCCAGCAAGCCAAAATAAAATTACTGACATTATCCAGAGAAGAATAGGTAAACTAATGACCATTTATTCATGATGGTATTGAGGTTCTTTTTCCTTTCCAGTCTATTTGGTATCATCACTTAAATGCCATATTGCTTTTAATTTCAGTCAGAAGACTTAGAAAAATGGTAGAGTTTTTCTGAGCTTAGGGGAAGTAGCCAGCTTTCCTGTATCATTTTTAGGTTTGCAAGGGAAGGCTATTTCTAATCAGTGGACGCTGGTCTCCACTGTGGGGCCTGTGGATAAACGTACTAATTTTTTTTCGAGTCAAAAGGCAAGGCTCTGAATGGGTCTGAAATCAAGAGTCAGGGCTGTCCTTGATTGTGTATCTATTACTGATTTTCTTATAAGCATTATTTACTTCTCACTCTCCTTTTGCAGAGGTTAATTATTAAAATAGGATTTCCTTTATAGTCTACTCTTTTTTTTCTTTCCATTTACAGCATTCTTTAATCTCAGTACACAGAAAAGACCCAAACCTCTTTATTTGGATCAATGAATCTACATTTCTAGAACGAGGTCTGGAAATTCTCATTTTTTAAAAAAGCTTCCAAAGTGATAAAAATGTCCAGGATTTAATATTGTAGTGACAGTTTACCTCCCTTTCTCCTTCCCTCCTTCTTGGGCTGCTCTGGAAAATTCCAAGCACCACAGACAACAATTCTGGAAGAAAGACAACATTCCTCACACCAAACTGCCTCCAATGTATAACTAACATTGTGGAAGAAAAAAATGTCTATATAACTAGAACTTCTTATGCAGCAACTTACTCTATAAAGACTTCTAGAATTAGAAAGTGGTTGTGTTCTTTCTTCTTAAAGAGGTCTAGTGGGGCTGGGAGTTTGGCCTAGTGGTAGAGTACTTGCCTATTATGCACAAAACTCTGGGTTTGATTCTTTGGAACCACATACATAGAAAAAGCCAGAAGTGGTGTTGTGGCTCAAGTGGTAGAGCTCTGGCCTTGAGAAAGTCCAAGGACAGTGCTCAGGCCCTGAGTTCAAGCCCCAGGACTGGCAAAAAAAGTTCTAGGGACACAGTTATATGTAAATATATATGCTTCATTTGAAGTCTGTATCATATTGAGTCATAAAGAATTAAGTCAGCCTAAATTCTAGCTACACTGGGTGTTTTATGTTAGGTTGCTACCATCTTTTCATTTTCCTGAACAGAATGACTCAAAGTTCCTTCAGTCTTGCAGGAATTGTCCCCTTTGACTTCTCTTCTTTCTTCTTCCTTCAGTTGCTTCAAACGACTATTGGTTCAATATCAAAGGCTAAAGTGCCTTCAGGTTACAACTGTCCTAAGTTGTCCTAAGTTTTCAAAGTTTGAAAATAGTTTTGTGTATCTCTTTAGGAGAATCTAATTTATTGCTAGGGAGTGACTTAGACCAGTAAGCCCAAAAGTTAAAATAAATGTACAGATTGATGTTTTGCCTCAAATATAGAAGGTTTCCTTTGGAATTTCTTTATTTAGTGGCTCTGCAGAATCCCATCTGCACATAGTTTCTGGGTCCCATTACATAAAGATGAGATTCTCAATATGATTTTGGGCATCAGGCACATTCTCTCTCTTACTATCTTTCTTTTCCTTCTGCACTGTTTGTGCTTCTGTTTGTCTTTTATTAACAACTGGCTTGCCAATAATTTCTCGCACGCTGATCAGTTTTCCCTGATACTTGCAGTTTTCATTTCAATAATCATGCTCCTGGGAAGGTTGAATTATTTGCCTACTTCTACACCCAACCCCTCTCTGATCTATTTTGTTTTTTCCCCACTAAAAGTTGGCTGTCTATTTCCTCCTCTTGACTGTGAACTTGACCACTGACTTGCTTTAGCTAATGGCTTCATGGGCACTTCTGAGCCTCAGCCTCCTTTCTGCTCTTACTGTCTGCTGTTGTCATGAGAAAAGAAAGCAGTCTGTTAGGCTGTTGGGGTAGAGAAAGGAAGAGGAGATGCGCCACACCTACAGCTTCCAGCCACTTAGCTCTGAAGTCAGCCAAAGCCAGCAGTCATGTGACCAAACCAGAGCCTGTTATCCTAGGGGTGTGACAGGAGCCCCACAGCTATTCTAATGGAACTCTGAGAAATCAGCTCGCCCTGACCATGGGAAGGGTTTTGGGGGGGGGGGAGGGGGGGACGGTCGAGTGTCATTTACAGGAAATGGGAGAGCAGCTCCTTTCTTCCCTTGGGACCAGAGACTAAAATAACTAAATGTTGGGAGGCTTGAACAGGCCTAATCCAAAAATCTAAAATCTGGAAAAACATGAATGGAAGCTGCATGAGTATCATTGTGACACCACAGGTGGAAAATTCCACACCTGCCCTCTGATGGTTCAAGGCACACATATTTTATTTCATGTACAGTTTTTTAAAAAAAGTATTACCTTCAGGCTAAATGCATAAGAAACACACATGAATTTTGTGTTTAGATATGGGTTCCATCTCTAAGGTAGCTTAGAATGCATAGGCAAATATTCCCCGTCCCCTCAAAATACGGATTCTATCCCAAGGTTACTAAACCTGAAGTGGAGAAGATGCCACACAAGAGAAGCAGGGAGGGACTTCGAGGGTGAGAAGGAGCTGAGGAGGAGTGGGTGCTCACAGCAGCTCTGCTCACAGAAAGCAGTGCAGGAAACACAGCTCATCTGCAGCCCACACCCAGCGCCCATGTGACCAACACCAGCTAGGACCATGATGCAGGAAGAAGAAACACTCCCCAAGTCTGAGCTGAACCACAACACTTTTTCTCTCCTTCTTGAGTGGGTATCTAGCATTAAATAGGCCCAAGAGACTGCCTATGTGCATCGTGGGAGCGCTTTACCTTCCTTAACACAAAGATAAAGGACTTTGTTTTTCTGAGTAAGCTCACTCCTGTCCGAATAATAAACCAGCTTCTACCTCTCACATTAACTCTAGTGGTCAATTAGCCAAAACAGGACTAACCTCTAGGTGTCATGGCTCAGTCTTTAAGGGAACAGTTAACACTGCCTGGACCATAATAACAATATATCTGTACACAAGCCAGGGTGAAATAGCCAATTTAAGGTAGAAGAACAAAATACAAAAAAGGTCATGTAATAATTTAATCCTGTTTTTCAATTCTTCTTTTAGCCTTCTATTTATGAGTTTCCTCCCATTTATATACACATGTATGCATGTATTAGGTACATGCGTGCACATCCATCCATCCATTTATGTGTATAAATAGCTTGTTACAATTTACTTTTTACATTGTATAGTCTGTGAGCATGTACATAAGCACCTGCATATATATGAGTATATGTACATATATTCCCTCCTCCCTTTCCCCCTCACCCCCCCAAAATGTTTTGTTTCCTCGATAGCAAGATAAGCCAAGCTATGCTAACGTCTCTTCTCAGGACATCAGGACCTAATCCAAGTATGGACACAGGTTGAAGATTGCCTTTGGGGCTTCAGTCAGTTGGCTGGGGTCTTTAGTGACACCACTGCGGTTGCTGAGGTGTCAAATATTTTGGGAATAAATGATGAGTATCAGTTTAGCTATTGATCTTTGCTTTTCTTTTTCTTTCTTGACACAGGATGTTACTATGTATCCCAGGCTGGCCCTAAATGCTTTATTCTTCTGTTGTCTCAGTTTCTAGTGTGCTAGGAGTATAAGCATGTATCTTTACCTCCGGCAAACTTTTTCCTTTAAGAACGTTCATAACCTCCAAGGGAGATACAGCATGGGAAGCAGGACATGTGGCACAATTTGGGGGGACGGGCTGAATGGGGGTAGTCAGTCATCTATACTCACAACTGTCTACTCTCAGCTCCTACCTCCCAGATGGTTGTACTTATCAAATGTCAATCTATTATTTTTGCTCCTACATGAGCCTGGGCAGTCGACAAACAGCTCTAGTCAAGTCACTTTTCTTCCAGAGTGAAATGGTTACAAACAGGTTGAGAACCAAAGAGGAAGCAAACAACTCTGAGTGGTGGAAGGAGACTGTCTGAAGTTTGCTTGTGCAGCAGAGGCATGCAAACCTACCACTTGCTCCTCCTATATACTCTTCATTTCATTCCTAAGACCCTTGGCTAGTCTTCATTTCAGCTTGTTCCCATGTAGCAAATCTGCAAATACACCCATGACTAAGGCAGTAACAGCTAATATCCTGACCCAGAGGTTAAAAGACTAAAGTTGATAAATGAACTAAAAAAGAGGGCTTACGATTCCTTAGGGGCTTGTGAAGACGTCACTGTACCATCTTACAACCCAAATGCAGAGTACAATGAGTAATAAGCTGGGTCATATGGAAAAGTCAAGTAATGTATTTGTTGGTTTAGAAGTTAATTATAATGCCCCAGGGAAAGATGATGGCATGGAGAAAGGGGCCCCTGGTGGAAAAGATTGGTTACTGCATGGAAAACTACAGAAATAACTGGAAATGACCTACCTCTGAATGTTATCTTCCAGTTGCTTGACTCTGAACTCATCCTCCTCAGACTGCCTTCTCCTGGCTTCTTCTTCCTCGGCAGTTCCCGCAGGCATTCCCTGCAGAAGCCATTTTTCCCGAAGCACTTTGGACTGTGGAAAGGAAGGAAGACAAACAGACAAAATGACCTCTTTTACTCCACACCAGAATCATTTGTTCCACCTCTCCTCGGCTTTGCCTGAATGTCTTTCTCTACCTCCTCACTGACTTAGTTCAGTATTTCCCTCTGGCCCAGATTCCAGGGGCTCTCCCTAGGGATTTATTTATGTAATTTTATTCATTTACATATTTACTTAGATTTAGAACCTACAACTATATTTCTGGCTCTCAAATAAATTCTAGCACATACATAATTATTTTAGTCAGAAGACAATATAAATTGTACACATAGACAAGGGAAGTGAGGGGGTGATGAAGGAAGGTATTGATACATCTACAATTGGTCCACAAGCCCTCCTTGGCAAGGTGACATTTGAGCAGGGGCCCACAGAAAGTAAGGGACAAGTCAAGTGGTTATCAGGAAAAGTGTGGCCCTCAGAAAGTAGTTGTTGGTGTCTGCTTTTTCTTTTCTTTTTGTATTTTTTAAAAATTATTATTATAAAGGAGAGGGGTTACAGTTACATAATTCAGGCAATAAGTACATTTCTTTTGGGACAGTGTCACCCCTTTCTTCACTGTCATCCAGTGTTTCCCCCCTATCCCCACCCACAAGTTGTTTGGTTGTTTTATTTCTTAAAATTTTTCCTCACCTACAAGTTGTATAGTTCATTTTCAACACAGTATCCAGTGAGTACCACTGCTGCATTTGTTTACCTTTTGTCCCTCCATTTCTAAGTCCCTTCTCACCCTCCCAAAGACAGACAAATGAACAAACAAGATGAAAAGAAAACAACAACAAAGAAAAAAACCCACTGGTTTTCTCGGAATTCATTTTGAGAAATATTATTATTTTTATTTTTTTTGCCAGTCGTGGGCTTGAGCTCAGGGCCTGAGCACTGTCCTTGGACTTTCTCAAGGTTAGAGCTCTACTACTTGAGAGACTTTCTCAACGTTAGAGCTCTACCACTTGAGCCTCAGCACCATTTCTGGCTTTTTCCTATATATGTGGTACCGAGGAATCGAACCCGGGTCTTCGTGCATGCTAGGCAAGCACTCTACCACTAGGCCAAACTCCCGGCCCCTTGATAAATATTATTTTATGTGAGCAGAAGCAGATAGGCATTACGCCTTTTGTTCCTCCTCTAAGTGTCTTTTTTATTACTTAAATGGGAAACCAGAAAAAACAGAGTGAAGTGTATTACTAAAAGCTCACACACTCTAGATTTAATAATTTATAAGCATTTTGTCATACTCTTCCATGTATTTTTGTCACCAAAGCACTTCAAAGTAAATTGTGATGTTTCACTCATAATGTTTCAGTATGAGTTTCTAAAAAGTGAAATCATTTTCTATGTAACTAGTTTATAAAATTTCTAAGATCATCTATTCATACTAAAATGCTGGGTTTTCTGTTTTTTGTCAGTTTTAGGGCTTGAAGTCTGGGCTTTGGTGCTGTCCCTGAGCTCTTCAGGTCAAGGCCAGCCCTCTACCACTTAAGTTACAGTGCCACTTCCCATTTTCTGGTGGTTAATTGGAGATAAGAGTCTCATGGTCTTTTGTGCCTGGGTTGGCATTAAACTGTAATCCTCACATCTCAGCCTCCTGAAGTAGCAGGGATTACAGGCATGAGCCACTAGTGCCAAGCTTAAACTGCTGTTTTAAAAGGATTAATCTATGTCATGTGTTATGACTCAATCATCCTTGGCAATGGACAACAATAGATTAGGATCACACACAGCCTATAGCTGTGACTATATACAATGTGTTTATACACAATGCAATGTTATTCAGTCAAGAAGAAGAAGGAAATTACGTAACTTGAAAAGAAATAGATGGACGTTAAGGCATCACAGTAATTAAAGGAAGCCAGAATCAGGACAAAGGACCAGTGTTTTCTCTCATATGTGGATGCTAAATCTAAAATATAAAAATAGGCAAGGGGCCGGGAGTTTGGCCTAGTGGTAGAGTGCTTGCCTAGCATACGTGAAGACTGGGTTCGATTCCTCAGTACCACATACATAGAAAAAAGCCGGAAGTGGTGCTGAGGCTTAAGTGGTAGAGCGCAAGCCTTGAGAAAGTCCAAGGACAGTGCTCAGGCCCGGAGCTCAAGCCCAGCACTGGCAAAAAAAAAAAAAATATGTCTATGATCCATCTGACTGAAATATGGCATATGCATGTGGCAGACACCATGATGAGACAATTTGAACAATTAATATGCCTTTTAACAAAGAATAAGAAGTTAAAATATTTCATATTTCTTGTGTGGGAGGTAGCCTTTAGTGAGAGGGGGAAGATAAACAGGGCAGGAGGATGGATATAGACAAAACAGTTGTCATATACATGTGTAAAAATGGTAACAACAACATGAGACTTGTTTGGGAAGAAGAGGGGAAGGAGAGAGAGAGCAGCAGAGGGGAGATTATGATCAAGAAGTGTTGCATACATAAGTGGATGTGTTAAAATGAAACACCTTGGTACAGCTAATAAATATCAATAAAAATAAACCTCTCCGTCGTTAAGTGGCTTTTCTCAAGTATTTGCTATAGTAAAGAAAAGTCTTGGGCTGGGAACATGGCTTAGTGGTAGAGTGTTTGCCTAGCATGCATGAAGCCCTGGATTCAATTCCTCAGTACCATATAAACAGAAAAGGCCAGTGGTTCAAGTAGTAGAGTACTAGCCTTGAGAAAAAGAAGCTCATTGGCCAGGCACGGTGGCTCATGTCTGTAATCCTAGCTTCTCAGGAGGCTGAGATCTGAAGATCAAGATTCAAAGCCAGCCTGAGCACAAAAGGACCTGAGACTTCTTTTTTTTTTTTGGTCAGTCCTGGGCTTGAGCTCCAGGCCTGAGCACTGTCCTTGGGATTTCTCAAGGCTACCGCTACTACCACTTGAGCCACAGCACCATTTCTAGCACTTTTCTGTGTATGTGGTACTAAGGAATTGAACCTGGGTTTTTGTGCATGCTAGGCAAGCACTCTGCCACTAGGCCAAACTCCTAGCCCCTGGACCTGAGACTCTTATCGCCAATTAACCTCTAGAAAATGGGAAGTGGGGCTTGTCTCAAGGGTTGGGCGGTAGCCTTGAGCTGAAGAGCTTAGGGACAGTGCCCAGGCCCAGGGGTAGGGTGGTAGATTTGAGCTGAACAACTCAGGGACAGTGCCCAGGCCAAGTTCAAGCATCATGACAAAAAAAAAAAAAAAAGAGAAAAAATTCTTAGTAACACAAATAATAAAACTAAAAACTAAAATAGACCTTTGAGATCATCTAATCCGATCTTCCCCATCCGTAGTTAAGGTGACTAGACAACTCTTCCAGATAGAGGTAAAGACTGAGAAGTGTCTGGGGCAGGTGCATGTGGCAGGGTGGAAAGCTGGCCTGCATCAGGACTTCAGGTAAGGCTTCAATTCTGTTTGTTTTGTTGTTGGTTGTGGGGCTTGGCCTCTGGGCCTGAGCTCTTCATTGCAATGCTACCACCCTACCCCTTGAGCCACAGCACCACTTTTTCTGGAGATGAGTCCCCTACACTTTCCTACCTGGGCTGGCTTTGGGCAGCAATCCTCACATCTCAGCCTCCTGAGTAGCTAGGATTACAGGTGTGAGCCACCAGCACCTGGCTTTGTTTCTTTGTTGTTGTTCATTTTTATTTTTTAATGATCCAGAGTTTGTTATTTTTATAAAGTCCTCTTTAGAAATATTTTTACTTTGTAATTTGGGCATTGATGTCAGATATGGCATCCTTTCCCTCTAACTAAAAAAAAAAAATCCATCTGTGATTCATGCTTGTGCTTTTATGATTTCACCTTTTACACCCAAGTCTTTCATTTACCTGCAATCTGGCTAACACTAGCACTGGCTGTGTGAGAGGATGATAGTTGGAAGCTGGCTAAATTCATATTTCTAAAAGAAAAGGGGTTAAATTCAGGGGTGAAGCAATTGTAATGCTTTACTTGCAATCATTCATTCCTATTTCCTCCTTCCTCTTCCACAGTCTCCCTAGCCATTCCCTCCCTTCTCTTTGACCTTGGTAAGATCTTGGCTTGGTTTTGAGATCTGTTACATGATTTGGTGAACACATAGAGAAGCCAATTAAAAGACTTCTGAGAAAAGTGAAGTGTTGCTTTCAGGGCTGCTGGGAAAAGGGGTAAGATGTAAAGATCCCTTCCATGGTGCACTATGCTGTACTGCTGAATATTTAAAAAATCAAAAAGTGGATTTTTTTGCATGTACTAATATCACAGAAAAAGTCTAAAATTAGTGATAAAGGTACAAAATAGTAAAGGACACTGTCATTATTATTTTTTTGATAGTAGGGCTCCTGAGACCTTCTGGCTGTTCAGCAAATGACCTTGGTGAGTTGACAAAGAACATTTCACAAGGTTACAAATCAGTCTGTGATCCGTGATTTGCCTTCAGTCCTCTTTAATGGAAAGGCTGTGGTCCTTCCAATATAAGGCAATTTTTGTTGCTTAGGTTAGGGGAGACTCTACTCAGGGATCCCTGTTCATAAATAAGTAACTCAAAGGCAGTGTTTGTATTGACAATGTGATATTAGCAATTGGATTGTGACAGTGTGGACTGTGTCAGACAAATCTTGACAAATGTGGCAGTCCCACAGGAACCCTTGCAGCAATCCACACTGAGGACAGACTGTGTGCTGGGACCTTGAAAGGGCCAATAAAATAGACAAATTGCTGGCCCTTCAAATAAGGGGCAAAGGGAATATTAAGTTCAGCCTGTGCTGGTGTAATACAATAGCTGATTTATTCTTTTTAAATTCATATCATTATGAGTCATACTAGAAAAACAATAAAAATAAATAATTGTTCCATGGACTAAGAAGCCAAGGTAATGTTTCAAAAGAAGAATGATGGCTCCTGCCTTATGAAATATTACAATATATTAAAAAGCTATAAGGATTAAGTGAGAATGGTTCTGTCTCAGGAATGAGCAGAGTAATGGGATAAAAATCCAGAATGGTAGACTTGAGTACAGGGTGAATATATTTGTGAGAAGGATGACATGTAACTCAACGAGGGGAATAATGAATTAATAAAGCATATCACGTCAGTGACAAGCAAAAAATAATATAAAGTTATATTCCCACCTCATGCTTTATAAATTTCTAGATGGGCCAAAGCTTTACAAGTCAACATTGGGGAGGAAAAATTTTCAAGAATGACTTCAAAGTCAGAAATCATAAAATGAAATAATGCTAAATATACTTTCATGAAATTGTAAATTTTTTTGCCAGTTCTGGGGCTTGAGCTCAGGGCCTGAGCACTGTCCTTGGACTTTCTTGAGACTAGAGCTCTACAACTTGAGCCACAGCAACACTTCTGGCTTTTTCTATGGATGTGGTACTAAGGAATTGAACCCCAGTCTTCACGTATGCTAGGCAAGCACTCTACCACTAGGCTAATCTCCTAGCCCCCAAATTGTATTTTTTTTGGTGTGAGAACATAAAAGAGCCCACATACAAAACAATAAAAAAGATATAAAGATTAATAAAGGTTAACTGGACACTAATGTTAATAGAAATTCATTTTTCCCCACAGGCTGATATCTGTGAACTGGCTACATATTCCAAACTATAGAAATATACAGCAGAACTGGATTATATCTGGATGGTAAGAATGGTACATTTTTTTCTGTTCTCATATTTTAAAGGTAGCTTTTGTAATGACCAGAATATTGTTCCTTTCATAATAAGTAAAAGCAATGTGGCTATTAAAGTTCCTCACTGGTCCCATCTGTAAAAATTTTTTTTGACAGTCCTAGGGCTTAAGCTCAGGGCCTAAGCACTATTCTTGGACTTTCTCAAGGCTAGAACTCTATCATTTGAGCCACAACACCACTTCTGGCTTTTTTCTATGTATGTGGTTCCAAGGAATTGAACTTGGGTCTTCATGCATGCTAGGCAAGCACTCGACCACTGGGCCAAACTCCCAAAACCATTGGCTTGTGTTCTGTTTATTTGCTAGGACAACAGACTAGTGAATCTGTCTAAATAACTGATGTCTCATTGCATGACAATAAACCTCTCCAGGTTACTGAATATGTGAGATACATAAAATATAGCTATGCAATTTGGGAATTGCACAAAGAATATGAAAATTATGTCTTAATAAATATGAAACTTAACTCTAACATTTTCCCATTTATTTTTACACAGAGAACATTGGTTTTCTTCAAGCGGATCCACGGTCTTGTAAATTAGCAAAATAAACATCAATTACTGGCATATTTCCTAACATTTTCTACTTTAGGGTACCCTCCATCACCCTGTGACCTGTCTCATGTGTGCTGAATTATCTGGAACTCCTGAAAGTATACCGAGAGAAAGAGAGACAGTGACGGTGGCATTTGGCATCTTTCTGAACACATTAATCAAAAAGTACTGTTTTGTTTAAAGAGAACAGTGCCTTGGGAAGAGCCAGTGTCTGCCGGAGCAGTCATCCCTAGAGTTCAACCTGGGCTCCCTTACCTGCAATCTCCTTGGCTTTCACCTGAGGAATTTTGTTTCTTAGGAGAATAATATGTAGCTCGTGGTTATCATGGAGAGTTTCTGTTAAAGTACCTGACGCGTGTTGGGTATGGTAATAGTGACGGTTACTGAGGGTGCACAAGAGGACTGCAATGCAGCTGTGCCCTAGAAGGAAGCCGGCAGCTGTCCTCGCACAATCTTGATGAATTTCCTTCCACCTAGGCAGGAGGCTACCATGCTAGAAACTGAATGATCCCAGGGACAAAGACTCACATGCGCCCGCCCAGTGCAGTCAACAATTGGCTTAAAGTGGAACACAGTCCTTTCTGGTGCCTGACTGATCATATCCCTCAATGCAACACTCTCTTCCTTACATGGAAATAAGGGGGTTGATGGACTCAGAACAAAAAGAGAGAATGGTAAGGAAAGTTTCACCTCTGTCTCAGGGAGGCCCAGGGCTTCCCCTGGCCTTTCCACTGACCCCACCTCCCAGAACTTGGTGGGGGAGGGGACGTGTATGGATCTTTCTCCTGGTGGTATCTCTGAAGTCTTTCCCCATTTCGTATTTCTATTCAGTGTTAAAGACCAACAAGTTAGCCTCATTCTTTCCACAAAAGCCTTCCTCTGAAAGAGGAAAATACAATGCTTTGGTCTACATTTATTAAGTTATAATCACCTCAGTCTTCTCCCACACAATTATAGCAAGATGACCTTGGTGAAAGTGTTGGTATATCCTTATTTAACAAAATGTAGAGGGAACTACTCTCTTGCTAACTCCTTAAAGGAACTTCATTGTTTCTGAATGCAAAATGTAGTCATTTTTACTCTTGTTTCTGCTAATGAGATCGATGGATGGATGGATTGCCAGATGACAAGAAAGTAGATGTGCTATTCACTGGTGTCTCACATCTTGAAACATAGCTACTTGGGAGTCTAAAACGTGGAGGACAGTGGTTCAAAGCCAACCCAGGCAAGGAAGTCCCTGAGAATCTTATCTCCAATTAACCATCAAAATGGGAGGAGGAGCTATAGGAGTGGGAAGTGGGAGAGTGCTAGCTTTGAGAAAAATAGCTAAATGACAGAGTTCTAGATTCCAGTTTAAGCCTGGATTTAAGTATGCACACACACACATACATGAAGGGTAGATGGCATATGAGCAGAACAGAATGCAAACATCAGCAGCAAATCTGTCCCTACTATCTTATTTGGTACCCAGAATGATGAAAAGTAGGACAAGATGAACTCAGTCTTCTGACATATGTTCAACTGCCTGCCTTAGGATCCAAGGAATGGAAAAGTTAAGAGCTATAGGGAGGTTGAGGAGGAGAGGCGGTTTGTCCAAAGCAGCCTCTCTTACCTGTTCACTTCTCTTATTAAAAACATCATCTTAAAATCATGAATTCACTGAGGTTTGAATATGTTGCTCTATGGCCTGGCTTGATTGACCCTGAGTGATTCACTAAATTCTCTTACTGTTTCAAAGTCCCACTCTGAAAGCAGGGGTTACTAATTTTAGTTGCCATCCTCCCTCAGGAATGTTGTGTGGAAAAGAGTAACAGCATATGGGCAGTAATTCAGCCTCCTACAAAGAAAGGTCTGAAAAATGTGCAAATGGATATATGTAAATAGAAATGAATCATATTCTTAATATTATACAAATATTTTTCCCCTTTTAAATATATTCCCAGGTTAAAGTTCAGGATAAACTGACAGATGTGCTGAGCAGAAATAGGTCATGGTGTTCTTTAAAATCATGAGCTAACTTATTCAGGATTCACTTTTTTTTTTTTTGAGGATTCGTGCAGCATAACCTGATTTTCTAGATGAGAATAGGAAATGAGACCATACAGGTTTACCTAGTTTAAAAGAGTCCAAACCATTCATACCTAGCACTGTCCTAAGAATCAACCTGTCCTGTGAGTCAATCAATTGTAAACGTGCAGGGTCACAGCAACTTGATGTGGGCAGCACATTTTTAAAAAGAAGCTCAGGGGCAGTCAAAGGCAAGCAGTGATTTCCAGCTGGTCTTGGAACATGGTCACATTACTCTCTCAACATGCAGAAAGCAATGCTCAGACACTAGTAGAGTCCATATGACAGTGACAGAGCTTTCTCCTGGGCTCTAATCAATTACAGTGCTTAAGTGCATTATGTTTAAAGGGGGGGGAACCCCACAGCTCTTTTTAATATGGCACAATGGAGACTCTAACAAGTCAAATCATTTAAAAGCCATCTTTGACCAAATTCCTTGTTCTAACAGAACACCAAAATAGCTGAAGTAGGGGAAAAAAGATGGTTTGTAATATGTAGTCTTCTTTTTTTTATCGGATCACGCTGTTTTCCCTCCCTTGTCTCTACATCTCAGTAATGACACTAATAGTTTTCATTGTTAAAAAGTACATTATGTGAAGTACATCTTTTGGAATGCAGAGAAAACAGCCGGACCACCGGGCGTAGTCTCAGTCAGTTTCTATATATAACTACCACATTTCACCGCACACCCCACCCCGCGCCCATCCACATGCACACAGTAATCTCATGCTTGCAGAAATGAGAATGCTGTCAGGATGTCTGGAATCTGAGGAATCCACAAGAAAAGCTAAGAGCGGATTTCCTGATTGAATGAACTAGCTGGTTCAATGGGAGCAGCTTCTTCGAGGCAGGGCAGGCTCTGCCCAGCTCTCGGGAGTGTGATCTGCATGGTTAATAATGGCATGGGTTCATGGTATCACGGGAGCAGCCTCTTACCTTGGAATGCTGGAGCAGCAGTACCTGCTCGTCAAGCTGTTGTCGCTTGCCTTCTATTTCTGTCTGTCTCTTTCTTTTCTCCTTGAAAATAAGAGAGAGAGAAAAGGCTGTCAGAGTGGGTGGGTGTTGGTTCTGGGAATGTGCAGGCAGGGAGCAGGAGAAGCGCCTCACATCTGTGCAGACACTTCCAGAGATGCTGGGCATACACGCAGCATCATCTGCCCCACAGTTGCTGGGCGTGGAGCAAGCAGCAGCATTCTAACATGTCTGCAGCAGGCTTAACGAGTGGGAGAAAGTCTCCTCACTCAGCCAGGCTGCAATATTTGATCCAGAAGAAAAGGCGGCACACACACACACACACACATACACACACACACACACACACACACACACACACACACACACACAGAGCCTTGTGTTGTGCAGTGTTAATTTGGAGACAAAGAATAAAAATGTAAATGTCTCAATCTGAGAGAGATGGCTGCAAATTCAAAATGGGATAGAATAAGACTGTGTGGGGGGTGTAAGGTTTCTGTGTGTGTGTGTGTGTGTGTGTGTGTGTGTGTGTGTGTGTGTGTGAGAGAGAGAGAGAGAGAGAGAAAGAGAGAGAGAGAGAGAGTGAGAGAGAGAGAGATTGAGAGAATTCTACATTTAATTACAATCATAGGTACCTCTCTATAAATAACATGATGCAATTTTGAATTTGGTAGGATAAATTATCTAGTTGTATATACCAAACAATAGAAATGAGAGGAGTAGTCTTTTCTTCAAAAAGCTGTGAGGGAGAAAGTAGGAGGTGCCTCTGTGGCTCAAAGAGTAGGGCGATAGCCTTGAGCTGAGGGGTTCAGGGATAATGTCCAGGCTCAGAGTTCAAGTTCCACAATCGGCAAAAAAAGCTGTGTGTGTGTGTGTGTGTGTGTGTGTGTGTGTGTGTGTGTGTGTGTGTGTGTGTCTGAGGGCAGGAATGTTGGTGAGACTCATCTCTAATTTACAACCAGAAAACTGGAAGTGGAGCTGTGGCTCAAAGTGGTAGAAAACTAGCCTTGAGCTGAAGAGCTAAGGGACAGTTCCCAGACCCTTAGTTCAAGCCCCATGATAAGAAAAAAAAAACCCCAAGCTTTGGGGATCAGGCACTGGTGCCTTGTACCTGTAATCCTAGCTACTCAGGAAGCATAGTTTGAAGGCAGTCTGGGCAGGAAAGTCTGTTAAACTCTTATCTCCTATTAACAACACAAAAGCCCAAAATGAAGCTATGACTCAAGTGGTAGAGTGCCAGCCATAATTGACAAAGTTAAAGGACTGCACCCAGGTCCTGAGTTAAAGCTTTGCCAGGCCCCTGCCACATGCGCAAAAAAGGCTTTGAGGGTGGGCATTTCATGTGGGTTACAGGGAACACCAAATATAGATTCTGTCTACCTGGTTGTAACTTTTAAACCTACCACATTCTACCGGTATGCTATCTGTAAGTTCTTTTAGATCTTTGAGCATCAATCCTCTCCATAAAACAAAGACAAAAATTTTGCATTTGTGTGTGTGTGTGTGTGTGTGTGTGTGTGTGTGTGTGTGTGCATGCCTGCGTGCATGTGTGCATGCACACATGAAGAGACACTGGGGCTTAAATTCAGGGCCTCACATTCTTGCTTGGCGTTTTTACTCAAGGTTGGCAATCTAACTAATAGAGCCACACCTCAACTTCAGTTTTTGCTAGTTAATTAGAGATTAGGCCCTTATGGACTTTTCTACCCATGATGGCTTTGAACCTCAGCCTCCTGCATAGGCTAGAATTGCAGGTATTGAGCCACTAGCACCCAGCTTGTGAAATTATTTTATTCTCTATAAATATGGTTGGGATGTGTGTTAAATGAGTTGACACATATTAAGGGCTCAGATTAATGCCTGGCAGGCAGTAAGCACTCAATCACTTACTTACTATTATTCTTCTAGACATTTGTTTACTTCTACCTAATGCCCAGGAACTGGTTGGAAGAGATGCATTTCCCCAGTACTTCTTTTTAGAGTATGCTTTCATATTTCTCTTCCACTTCATCAGTGCAGACAATAAGCATCATAGAAATGTGGTTCATACATCTCTGGCCATAAAAGAAATGCAAATCAAAACAACTCTAAGATTCCACCTCACTCCAGTTAGAATGGCCAGGATCAAGAAAACTAATAACAACAGATGCTGGAGGGGATGTGGCCAGGAGGAATCACTACTACACTGTTGGTGGAAGTGCAAACTCGTTCAACCACTATGGAAAGCAGTATGGCAGTTCCTCAAAAGACTAAACATAGAGCTCCCCTATGACCCAGCAATTCCACTACTTGGCATTTACCCAATTGTCCAGAAACAAGGACATACTAAATCCACTAGCACAATGATGTTCATTGCAGCACTATTTACCATAGCAAAGATATGGAACCAACCCAGATGTCCCTCAGTTGATGAGTGGATCAACAAGATGTGGTATTTGTACACAATGGAATTCTACGCTGCTGCCAGAAAGAATGACATTGCCCCATTTCTTAGGAAATGGAAAGACTTAGAAAAAATCATATTAAGTGAAGTAAGCCAGACTCAAAGGAACATAGGCTCAATGGTTTCCCTCATTAGTCATAATCAGTAGAAACCTTGGGCTCTCATAGCAGAGATTTGCAATAGATACATAACCTAGATATACAAGGCCATACAGTATGATGCTAAATGAAAGGACCTCTAGGATATAGAAACAAAAGCCATATAATGAGTGATTGTTGTCCTTAATGTACTATGTTATCTCTCAGCTCTTTTGCTGTCCCTTGGTTATCTTATATTGTTACAGTATCTCACTTTGTTATCTGATATATTGGATATATATGTATTTGGTTATTTGAAATTGGATAGGGAAGGGAGGAAAACAAGATGAGAGGTGGGTGTGGGAGGGAGGGAAATGGGGACCAACACATGAGAAAGTGTATCAATGTATGTGAATTAATGCACCTTCTATCTGGTGAATGTAATGTAACCCTTCTATTAATTATAATAAAAAATATATAAAAAAACACATATAGCTAAGAAGTATATATCTTCAAAAAAAAAAAAAAAGAAATGTGGTTCATAGCTGGGTACTGGTGGCTCACACCTGTAATCCTAGCTACTCAGGAGGCTGAGATCTGAGGACTGCAGTTCAAAGCCAGCCTAGGCACAAAAGACCATGAGAATCTTGTCTCCAATGAACCACCAGAAAATTGGAAGTGGCACTGTGGCTCAAGTGGTAGAGTGCTAGCCTTGAGCTGAAGAGCTCAGGGACAGCACCCAGTCCCAGAGTACAAGCCCCACGACCTACCATAAAAAAGATAAAAGAAATGTGGTTCATATGAATGCAAAGGCCTGGTACTTACTAGATGCTATAATGAAAGTGAACTATACAACTGTTGGGTGGGGACAGAAGGGAAAAAGTAGAAGAAAGTAAAGGAAAGGGTGACACTACTCAAAAAGAAATGCATGCGCCAGGATTTGGCCTAGTGGTATAACTGCTTGCCTAGCATGCGCGAAGACCTGGGTTTGATCCTTTGATACCACATACATAGAAAAAAGCTGGAAATGGTGCTATGGCTCAAGTGGTAGAGTGTTAGTCTTGAGAAAGCCCTAGGGCAGTGCTCAGGCCCTGGGACTGGCAAAAGAAAAGTATTCTTCATTTGGCTTATGTAACTGTAACTCCTCTGTATATCACCTTTATAATGATAATTTAAAATGCAGGAAAATTAAAATATAAAGGCCTTTCTTTCCTTCTCTTTCTCTCTCTTTCTTTCTTTCCTTCATTTTTGTCAGTCATGGGACTTGAACTCTGAGCCTGATTAATGACCCTGAACTCTTTAGCTCAAGGCTCTCACCATACCCCTTGGGCCTCAGTATCACTTCTGGTTTTCACGGACTTTGGTGCCCAGGCTTTGAACCGTGATCCTCAGATCTCAGTCTCCTGAGTAGCTAGGATTATGGGCGTGAGCCACCACTGCCCAGTGCTTGGCTTAGTCTGTGAGACTCTTTTCTTTTGTTTTTTTTTGCCAGTCCTGGGGCTTGAACTAAGGTCGTGGGTACTGTCCTTGGATGTTTTTGCTCAAGGCTAGCACTCTGCCACTTGAGCCACAGTGCCACTCTGGCTTTTTCTGTATATGCGATACAGAGGAATTGAACCCAGGGCTTCGTGCATGCTAGGTGGGCATGGTACCCCTAGGCCAAAACTCTTGGCAAGGCCTGCCCTTTCTAGTCCCATTGCACAGAATGGGATCATTTTCATTACTCACAGATGGAGGAAGACACTTGTTAGGCAAGCCAAAACGACATTTTACAACACAACAGCCAAATCCTGGGAACACAGCACTGTAGACACCTGGCTACGATGCCTGGTGTAACAGAAGCTTGAGTTTATGTGGTACCATGTTTCTGGCCATGTGATTATACCACTGCTGTTCAGATCAGTGCAACACCATTCACGATATCATCAAGGTTTATTTTTTTATGCATAGTGCACGCTTCAAGTTACATGAGCTCATAATTAGGTGAGGTGGTTCACACCTATAACCTAGTGGTTAAACTAAGAGTAATGATGACAATGCCAGTAAAAGCCACAATACTAACATTTGGGTTCTCTATCCACATGTCCAGGAAATCAGGGAGTATTTGAAAAAAAAACTGTACTTGTACTCAGTGTTGTATAGACTTCATTGGTTAGTACTCCGTAAATAATATAGTATAATAACTATTCATGTAACATTCATATTGAACTAGGCATTGAGGATAATCTAGAACATTGACCAAGATGCATTGTATTCAAACTGGCATTTTGAACTGAAACCCCTTTGTATAACTACTTAAAGCTAATTTTTTAGAGTAATTTAGAGATGAATGAAAGGATACAGGGAGAATGTGCATAGGCTATTTATACAAGGGACTTGAGCATTGTGGATTCTGGTATCCAGGGGATCTTGAAATCAATTCCCCATGGATACTACCTATAGTAATAATAGCAATGAAATGTGTTAATGTGTCAGGGATCACAAAACTTCCTTTCCATTTTTCACTTAATCCTCAGAACATTTTGAGCTCTGTACTTCTGCTATCCTCCACTTTATTGATGAACACAACCAAAATTTAGTGATAAGTGAAGTGGCCAGAGTCAGGATTTAAGAAGTTGCAAAACAGAGGTTGAAACTTAAATACTACTTCTCACAAGAAGGTAAAACAAATAGAGTAACATGCAAATGTGGGATCTCCTATATTTAATATAAAAGCCTTGGTCTTTATAGCTGGTTCTCTTTGCTTAGGGGAGGAATCCCCTAGCACAAGGAGTCCCAACAAACTTTTTGTAACTGGTTCACAGATTCATCTGAAAATATCATGCTATTGATTGGCTAATTGATCATTTAGTGGCCTCACGTGTTTTGCTTGCTATTACAAACAGCGATATGCAGAATATGCCTCTGCTGTCAAGGTATCTGAACATTTAAAACTTGAAAAGTGACAAATACCTCCCCTAAAGACACTTTCTCTATGTTTTAAAAGACTGGGCTCCAGTAGCTCACACCTGTAATCTTAGCTACTCAAGAGGCTGAGATCTGAGATCACAGTTTGAAGCTGGCCCAGGCTGAAAATTCCCTATGAGAGCCATCTCCAAATTAACCACTCAAAACAAAACAAGGTAACAATAAAAACCAGAACTGGTGCTGTGACTCAAAGTGGTGGAGCATTAGCCTTGAGCAAAAGGAGCTTAGGGACAGCACTCTGAGTTCAGGCCCCACAACAGAGAGAGAGAGGGGGAGGGGAGGGGAAGAGGGGAGAAGGGAGAGGAGAGAGAGCAGAGGGAAGATTGGGAGGAAGAAGGGAGAAGGGAAAGGGGAGAGGGAAGAGGGGAGAGGGGAGAAAGGAGAGGGGAAAGGGGAGAGGGAAGAGGGGAGAGGGGAGAAGGGAGAGGGGAAAGGGGAGAGGGAAGAGGGGAGAGGGGAGAAGAGAGAGGGAAAAAGGGAGAGGGAAGAGGGGAGAGGGGAAAGGGAGGGAGAGAGAGAAGGGAGAAAAGCAAGCATGAAAAAGACTGGAAAGAGACACATGAAGCCTGGGTAGATATAGCTCAGTGAAAGTGCTTGCTTAAATATATAAGGTCCTGACTTTAATCCCCAGCACCACACACACACACATACACACACACACACACACACACACACACACACACACACACGCACACACATATGCATGTAGATATACTCACATTCGCGCATACATGTGCAAACACAAAGGTATGAAAATGTCTAAAGTTTTAATACCAGCAATGTGCTTTGAGTTGCTATGTGCTGACCATCACTGCTAGGCAACAGGATCCCAATAATAACCTTGGAAAGGTGTTGTGGCCTTGTGAGATGTAGGAGCCAGGCACAGGTCTGAGTGCTTTACATACTAATCACAACTTTAGGAGGTAGCTTCCATAACCCCATCTTTACCGATGAGGACACAGAGGCACAGAGAAGCCAATAACTTGTCCAAAGAACTCAGTTCTGAATGACAGGACCAAATTTTAGAAGGCTTCAGATATGTTGTCATGTGGAGGGAATTCCTTATAAAACTCAGATTTACTGTGAGGATCTAGACTCCATGCTTCTATTTTTTTCATTTTTTTTGACTCATCCTTGCCTGCTAACCTGATTAATCACATTGGGGAATCCCTTGCACATAAAAGGGATTGAGCTCTGCTTCAAAAATGCAAGCCTAATTAGGCACAGTAATCATACTTGTAAATTCTAGCAACTTGAGAGGCTGAGATAGAGGGACTGAGCTTAAAGGCCAGCCAGGGAAACAAAAAGTTCACAAGACTTGACCAATGACTGAGTACACAGGCATATGCCTGTCATCCCAGAGATGCTGGGAAGTACAGATAAGAGGATGGCACTCTAAGCCTGATGGAGCATCAAATCAAGATGTTGGCTAAAAAGTAATCAATGCAAACAAGAGCTACAAGAGTGGTTTAGATAGCACAGTGCCTGTCTACCAAACCTACAACAGTACCAGCTTATGCCTTTCTTTGGCTTCCTCCCCTTCCACCTGTATATCACTGGAGCAATGGAGACTCTCTTGGGTTCGCATTTTGGCCTCCCCAAAAGCAGTAGTCATTGGAGTCATTTTTGAGTTGTGGTAGTTCAGGAAAATTGGCAGTTTGACCTGAGCTCAGATAACCAGAGTTCTGCCACAGGAGAGGCAGGCAGAAGGCAGGGAGGGTAGAGATCTGTGCCGAGGCTGGCTCAGAACAGAGCAATGCTTTCCTATGCCACAATTCTCCCTTGCTCAGAGAACGAATCATCTTGAATCACAGATGTAGTCTCAGGCAAGATTTAAGACCTCTGGCTGCTAATGTCACATAAGTGACCCCATCACTTCTAATACCTAGTTTCTTTTCTTAAATAGTTCCTGCCATGCATGATTCACTATGCTACCTCTACACCTTGACCTTAATTCCCTCTACAATATGTAACTCTCCAAGGCCGAAGAGATCACCTAATGGACACTAAAAAGCACTATAGGTCTAGAACTGCAGGCTGCAAATGCTTCCAGGTAGTTTCAATGTCAGCCAAGGGCCAAAGTCATTGTGGGACATGTGGCAATGTCCTGTTCCTAGCTGATAAGCATCTGCTATTGCTCATGAATATCTGAGCTCTTTCTCCACCAGTCTAAACTAAGTTACTTGGCAAATTTCATTAGAAGCACAGTCAAACTTTTTAGTCTTGTGACTAAGTCATAGCTCTATGGCTCTTCCAAGTCCAGGTCTCTGCAACAGGTGTATAGGATTAGAAATACAATGCACAGTGTATCCTGGGCTTTCAGGGCTACAGCTGCCTGCTCATTTCCAGTATTTCTCATCTTCACCCCTTCTAGGTTGTCTCTTCTCCTAAGATTAGATGACCAGTTTCTTCTCCTAAGATTAGATGACCAGTTTCTATCCAGAGGAGCAAAGTAGGTGTGGGGGGCTGCATCTAGAACCACAGGCAACGCCATAAACAAAGTACAATCCAAATCTAGCTTTACATAGAGGCAAACATGTTTTGGGCTTCACACAGTATCTCAATGCTACAATTAATTTCATAACTAAGAAGGAAAATATTTAATAAAAGTTTGTTGCTCATAACAGATTTTTTTTTTTACCAGTCCTGGACACTGAACTCAGGGCATGACCACTGTACTTGGACTTTTTCAAGACTACAGCTCTACCACTTGAGCCAAAGTACCACATCCAGCCCTTTTCTATGTATGTGGTACCAAGGAGTCAAACCCAGGTCTTCATGCGTGCTAGGCAAGCATTCTACCACTAGGCCCAACTCCTGGCCCCCTCATAACAGATTTCTTCTGTGCAAACCTTGATGAATAATGATTCATGAGAGCTGAGAAAGATCCCCAAATTTGATCTGAGGTCCTCAGCCAGAATTGAGTACTGGCTTGGGGCCATACCACTCCAATCTTGGCCTCTGCTGCCAAACTGCCACCTCCTTGGCTGGCTTCCAGGCTCCCTTGTGCATCTCTTTGTAAGGGCAATCACTGGATTTGAAGCTCACCCAGATAGTCCAGGATGTTCTCTGCATCTCATCATTCCTAATTTAATTACATCTTCAGAAACCCTTCTTTCAAATATGATCACATCCACTTTCACAGATGCAGGGATTTCACATAGACATATATTTTGTTTTGTTTTTGGAGGGGAGAGGCTATTTCTTTGGGCCACCACAAACAGGTGCTGCTGGCAGCCACCTCTTCCTGGCCACAGTTCTGGTGGAACTAAATGTCACATATCTGGTTAGATCATCAACCATGGAGGACTTGTGGAAAATGGAATTTGTCCAGATAATGATGAAACAGAGAAGGCATGCCTGAAGTTTAACATATTGTTGGGATGATAAAGCAGCTGCTATAGACAAAAGTAAAAGGTCCAGCATCAACCCCACATATTCCTTATTCCCAGGGAAAAGGAGGAAGTAAGGAGGATGGAAAGGGAAGAGTGAGTGTACTAGTGTCACTGAGTATACTAGGCACTTGGATTGCCAGATGTCATTTTCTTTTCTTTTCTTTTTTTTTTGCCAGTCCTGGGCTTGAGCTCAGGACCTGAGCACTGTCCTTGGACTTTCTCAAGGCTAGAGCTCTACCACTTGAGCCTCAGCACCACTTCCGGCTTTTTTCTATGTATGTGGTACCAAGGACTCGAACCCGGGTCTTCATGCATGCTAGGCAAGCACTTTAACCACTAGGCCAAACTCCTGGCCCCAGATGTCATTTTCTTTAAGTCTCATTGTACTCTAAAAGAAACTAAGGCTCAGATGGTTTGAACACCCAGGCACAGAGGGAGGAGTGGGTAGAACTGTTATTATTTGTACTTAGCAGTATGGTTCTGAGTCCATACGGTGTTTTCTCCAAAGCCCCCGTTTCAGTGATACAGTGTGTTAGGACAGGGCCGGTACTCTTCCTTAAAACATCTGTACTGTAGGCCACATAGATTGGGGAAGGCCAATGAAGAGGATTCCTGTAAGATCCACAGTGGTCAGAGACTTCATGAGGTTGAACTCTTGCCAAGGTGGCTGTCCTCAACATTGGACCTTTTAGGATGACCAGAATAGCAGTTGTGACATCCATCAGCCACTTTCTCCCCTTCCTGTAGAGCCAGGTCCCTTCACCTTGGTGCCATAAGATTCTCTCTTGGCCTGTGCCTGGTGATTTTCCCTGCCAAACTTGAATTTCCCTATTGCTACTTTGTCACTCTAGTGTCTGTACAGGACCCCAGAGAGACTGAGAGGGAGAGGACCTGCTACCCGCACTAGGTTGCCATTTCCTCCTCTTCCTTTAGGTCTCAGTTCCAAAGCCACTACAAAGACCCACCCAATCCAAAGCTAGCATCCTGCCCCACACAGAGCCTTCCCCAGTACATCCATGTTTATTTTCTTCTCAGATATTTCTCAACATATGAAATTACCTAGCTTACATGTTTACTTTTTTTTTTTGCCAGTCCTGGGCTTGAGCTCAGGGCCTGACCACTGTCTTTGGACCTTCTCAAGGCTAGAGCTCTACCACTTGAGCCTCAGCACCACTTCCGGCTTTTTTCTATATGTGGTACCAAGGAATTGAACCCGGGTCTTCATGCATGCTAGGCAAGCACTTTAACCACTAGGCCAAACTCCCGGCCCCTTGTTTACTGTTTTTTTAATCCATCTCTTTTCTTTAGGATGGAACTTCCTGAATCTGGGCCCTTCTATTATGTTCATCAATGTGTCTGGTGTAGAGTAGCTATGCAAGAAATAAACCAATGGGCCAGTGAACACAAACACACAGCGGTAGGTTCAGTTTCCAGCAAGGATGCTGAGCCCAGCTGGAGTTCTCTCTGAGGCTATGGATCAGGTCTCCACTGAGAGCCTGGCACATTCTATTCCTGTAATTTCTTGGAAAGCATATGGCCAGAGGGTTTTCTCTTTTTCCTCATGATGCACAGTAAATGCTAGCTTCTTCCCCAGGACAGCCAGAAGGCATACTGTCTCTGCTCATGGGGGCAGAGTTGAGGGGTGACTAATACAGTGAGATGTTCTTTCTACAGGATTAGCCCAGTCATGCCAATAAATTCTGAAAATCTGCACAGCTAGTTAATAGTGCAATTTTTTAGCAAACCAAGCACTTTTTTTGTGTGTGGGGGTTGTGGGGCTTGAACTCGGCTTGGGCGCTATCCCTGAGCTCTTCAGCTCAAGGCTACCACCCTACCGTTGAGCCAAGCCCCACTTCCCATTTTGTAGAGGTTAACTGGAGATAATAGTTTCAGGTCCTTTTGTGCCTGGGCTGGCTTTGAACATTGATCCTTAGATCTAAGCCTTCTGGGTAGCTAGGATTACAGGCATGACCCACCACACCCAGTTTAAGCACAAGCACTCTTGTGGCCAGGTCAGAGCACTTTAGGAAAGTGACTGATTTCTCCCACGTTGTGAAGTGTCTTTAGCTAGCATTCTGCCCAGGAAACAACCATTTGCTCCCTAAAATAATATTCTCTCCATATTTATACAATGCACAGAGAGAAAGAAGCAAAAGTCACTGGCCAGTAGCATCTATGTTTTTCTTTCTCATTAGTGACCCAAGGGGCCCTTTGGTGACTTTGGGGGAGGATGAAGAGAAGGTGGAACACAGATATCCTACCATAGTCACTTTATTTTCTTCTCAGATACTTATCACCATGTGAAGTCATCTAACTTACACACTTAACTGATTTTTATCCATCTTCTCTCTATAATGGAACTTCCTGAATACCTTCTATTTTGTCTGTCAGGACTTACTTGCTAACAAGATATCACTGCAAATGGCTGGACAGGAAAGAAGCACTTATAAACACAGATACTTCATTCTGATAGATGGTACACTCATTCTACAACTGTACCACTGACTTCAAAGTTCTCTCTCTCTCTCTCTCTCTCTCTCTCTCTCTCTCTCTCTCTCTCTCTTTCTTTCTCTCTCTCTCTCTCCCCCCCCATATGTGTGCATGCGTGCACATACATACACACACAGCTTCCTATCATTTGACCTTGGGATACAAGATTCCCATTGGTGAGGCCTGATGGGAAAGTGGTGATAAATGTGAATTGTGTGGGCTCCCTTCCTCATCTTTAAGTCCCTGCTAGAGGTTGGAGGCGGCATTGCTAGACTCTTACAGTACTCAGGTAACAGCAGAGGGTATGCAGAAGGGGCATAGCACATATGCAAATGTGTGCAAGCACTCATGTGCACACAAACACAAGCTTACATGAACATCTTTTTGAAATACTTCTTTTTGAAATAATCTGAGATTTTTTCAACAATGTGACAGGTGAACTTCTGTGTATTCCCATCAGTTGCGAGGTTGAGGCTGGGGGATGGCGAGCCTCAAGACAGCCTGAGTAGTATACAGGATCATGAGATCCTGTCACCAAGAAAAAAGTGCCAAAGTCTGTAAAGAAAGTCCCCCTACGGCCTTTTCCAGATTCCTATAATGCTAATGTATTTTACAGAGCGCATTTGCCAAAACCAAGTAGTTAATATTAAAACAATAGTATAAATTACAGACTCAGGATTCTATAATTTCCCCCCACAAATGCCCTTTTTTGTATTCCACAATCCAATCCAGGATACCACATTGCATTTAGGGTTTATATATTTTGGAGGATTTAGGGATGGTACTTCCCTTGGTTACTGAGATAATGGGTTCCAGAAAAAAGAAAGTGTCCCTCATACCAGTGAGAGACTGAGACTTCTTGCTTCTATCTTCAGTTTATTTTCCTTTCACAAAAGTACTTAACCTATGTGTCTGTTTGCTTATTCATAAAATGGAGTTAGTAGTAGGCTTGGTTTTTTCTTGTACAAATTAAATGGAATAATTCTGGAAAGTGCTTAGCAGAAGGATGGGCAGGCTACCTGCTCAATAAACACTAGTTACTATAATTAGCTCTTATTAACAAGATGAACAGACAGGTTTCCTATTTAGAGTCACCAATCAATGAAAGGATAAGAACCATTTTAAGGAGTTACACTTCAAATCTGAAAGACCAGGTTTTTGTTTGTTTGTTTGTTTTTGTTTTTGTGTATAGCCAACCAAAGCCTCAGGCATAACTACAGCAGACAGCAGCTACAGATTTGAAGCTTGGCTTTTCCTTCTTGTCGATGACTGGCACTTGGATGCCTAGGCTATGACAGCCATGTAGTTGTGACTGATGAGGATTACTGATAGATGGCCAGCTGGCCTGTGCTCACCCCTGCAAATTTCTGGAGCTCAGTATGAACAGCTGGGATGAGGCCAAGCCTTGGGGAGTGCTGCCAGTTTGCTTGAGATACACCTTGTACCAATCAATAAGCCTGTCTGCTACAGTCAGTGAGGTCCATCTCTACACTTTTTTTTTTTGTCCATTGTGGGACTTGAACTCTGGGCCTGGGTGTTGTTCCTGAGCTCTTCAGCTCAAGGCTACTGCCTTACCTTTTGAACTACAGTGCCACTTCTGGTTTTCTAGGGGTTCACTGGAGATAAGAGTCTCACAGACTTTAGTGCCCCAGCTAGCTTTGAATTGCCTTCCTCCGATCTCAGCCTCCTGAGAAACTAGGATTACAGGCATGAGCCACTGTGCCTGGCTTAAGTTTCTTTTCTTTTCTTTTCTTTTCTTTTCTTTTCTTTTCTTGCTTGCTTGCTTGCTTGCTTGCTTGCTTGCTTGAATTTAGGGTCTGGGCATTGTCTTTGAGTTTTCTCAAGGCTAGCACTCTACCACTTGAACCACAATACCACTTCTCTCTTTTTCTATGTATGTGGTAAGCAAGGAATTGAACCCAGGGCTTTGTGCATGCTAGGCAAGTATCCTAGCACTAGGCCAAACTCCCAGTCCCAACACATATACTTCTGGGTCCTTCCATGGGAACAGAGTACACACAACATTTACTGAGTAACCACAGGCCAGACTCTACACAGTGGTCTTCAATTTTTTACACATGCCCCTATCCATGAAATAAATATATTTCTATACTAAAATACATATATACATACATGTGCATGTATGTACGTACATACATGCATTATGTGTGTATGTATGCGTGCATGTATGTATGCATGCATGCATGTAGTCAGTCATGGAGCTTGAACTCAGGGCTTGGGTGTTGTCATTGAGTTCTTTTTTGCTCAAGGCTAGCACTTTACCACTTGAGCCACAGGTAAGAGTTTCACAGACTTTCCTATGCAGGCTAGCTTTGGACCATAATCTTTAGACCTCAGCCTTCTGAGTAGCTAGGATTACAAGTGTGAGCCTGGATCTATGAAATATTTTTGACCACATACATCATGTAGTACCATGAGTAGAGATGTCTTTTCATTTGTTTTTTGGTGCCTATCCTGGGGCTTGAACCCAGGAGGCCTGGGGGCTGTCCCTGAGCTTTTTATTTTCCTCTCCCAAGGCTAGTGCTCTACCATGTGAGCCATTAGCTCTACTTGGGCTTTTCTGATAGTTAATTGGAGAGCAGAGTCTTGCATACTTTCTTGCCTTTGCTGGCTTTGAACTGTAATCCCTAGACCCCATCCCACTGAGTAGCTGGGATTACAGGCATGTAATTAGTGTCCACCAAATGTTCTTGATAATTTTGAGCTTCCCAGGCCAACTTTTAGTGGGGCCAGGGTTTGAATTCAAGGTCTTATGTTTGCTATGAAACTGCTTTTCCATTGCATCTACACTTTTAGTCCTTTTGTTTTCATTATTTTTCAAATAGAGTCGCACCATTTTTCCTTTTTGTCAGTCATGGGACTTGAACTTTGAGCCTGGGCACTGTCTCTGAGCTCTTCAGCTCAAGGCTACCACCCTGTCCATTGAGCCATAGCACCACTCCTGGTTCCTCTGGTGTTTAATTGGAGATAAGAGTCTCACAGACTTTTGTTCCTGGGCTGATTTTGGACTATAAGCCTCAAATCTCAGTCTCCTGAGTAGCTAGGATTATAGGTATAAGGCACCGGCACCTGGCTTAGAGTCTCACTTTTT
Organism: Megascapheus bottae; assembly: GCF_031878675.1. NCBI lineage: Eukaryota > Metazoa > Chordata > Mammalia > Rodentia > Geomyidae > Megascapheus > Megascapheus bottae. The sequence continues at coordinate 71,052,245 of NC_143511.1, read as the reverse complement.
TATGTGTGCTGGTACTGGGGCTCAAACTCAGGGTATGGGTGCTGTCTCTTGGCTTCTTTGCTCAAGAATAGCTAGCGCTCTACTGCTTGAGCCATAGTTCCACCTCCAGATTTTCACTTGTTAATTTAGAAGTCAACCCAGGTTGGCTTCTAAAAATTATTCTCCAATCTCAGTTTCCTAAATACTAGGATTATAGGGGTAAGCCAATGGTATCTAGGCTAGGGCTTGACTTCTTCGTTGTTGGTTATGGGGCTTGAACTCAGGAGTCTGGGCATTGTCTCAGCATTTTCGGCTCAAGACTAGTGCTCCACCACTTTGAGCCACAGCTCCACTTATGGTGATTAATTGGAGATAAAGAGTCTCACCAACTTTCTTGCCTGGGCTGGCTTCGAACTGTGATCCTCAGATTTCAGCCTCCTGAGTAGCTAGGATTTCAGAAGTCAGCCACTAGCACCTGGCTAAGGTCTTTCTTTTTGTCCAAGCTGGACTGAATCACAATCATCATAGTTATACTTCTCATATAGTTTGCTAGGATTGCAGGTATGTGCTAGTATTCCCAGCTTTTTATTGATTGAGATTGGGGTTTTATAGATTTTTTTTTCATACCTATTAGCCTTTAACCAGGATTCTCCCAATCTCAGCGTCTAGAGAAGCTGAGACTTAGAGGGGCAGCTACTGGCATTTTGCTTGTCTAGTTTCTACATTTTTTTTTTTTGCCAGTCCTGGGGCTTGAGTTCAGGGTCTAAGCACTGTCCCTGAGCTTCTTTTGCTCAAGGCTAACACTCTACTACTTGAGCCACAGCACCACTTCTAGCTTTTTCTGTTTATGTAGTACTGAGGAATTGAACCCAAGGCTTTATCCATGTTAGGCAAGTACTCTACTACTAGGCCACATTCTCATCCTCTCCATCTTTTTTATGTTACACCAAGAGTCCTCTAGCCTTATTACCTTCATTGGTATTGATATCAATGAACTACTAGTATATGTAAAAATATCTCTAAAGTGAAAATTGTATATATTTTATTGACATATAATACTGGTTTCTACATAGAAATTCTTCTTTTGCGCAATGAGGGTGGAGATGGAATTCAAAGTCTTATGCATGCTAGGCATGCACTCTACCACTCAGTTACACCCCTAGCCAGCTTCCAGAGTATACAAGAATTCTACCCATGCGTACACTGTGTAATAATGAAATCAAGGTAACGTATTTCCATCTCTTCAAACAATCACTTCTATGTCTTGGGAACTTAATGTACCCTTCTAGTTATTTTGAAATATATTATAAATTATTGTAGACTAGAGTTACCTTTCTATGTACATAACACCAAAATGAATTCCTTCTCCTCTCCCTTTTGCTACCCCTTAACAAATATCTCCATGATCTTTTCTCCTCCTCTCTCCAGGCTCAGGAACCACCAACCCACAGTCTTCTATGACATTTATTTTTGATATTTTTACTTTCCACAAGTAAGTGAGAACAATAAATTCACCAGTGAATCATGCTTAGGACTCTGGATGTTCCAGAGAGTGACCCCACAGGTCTAGGTGGGACTGCCAGGCCTTAGGAGGAAGAATGGTCAGAGTACTGTGCAACGCTTTCCTTATGTTTTAGGATCCATTGCTGGAGGGAATCTTCAGCTGGACTGTGGACTCTGTGCTTATACATACTATGACTAGACTATCTTTGTGAACTCTGGGCTACTGTGGTGTTGAATATGGCAGATGCTCAGTATCTGGCAGGAAACCTGATCTTAAAAGGTGATTCAGACACAAAAGAAGAAAGGAAGGGTTAGCAAATATATTCATAATATTGAATACACTTTACATAAAAATAGAATTTAAGGGTAGGAATGGGAGGGGGAATCGTGTTGAAAATGACAGAAGGGGTGATATTGATCAAAATGCATTGTACTCATTACCTGATTATGGAATTATAAATTCCTTATATACCTACCTGATAGTAATTTTACAATTTCTTTGGACAATTACTTAAGATTTTTTTCAAAAAAGGTAATTCTGTAGAATAGGCTTCAGCCTGAGCAAGACAAGAAGGCACCTGTCCTGAGCAGAGATGAAGGAAAACCAAAGGCCCAGAGCCTGGATTTTCTAGTGCATACTGTGATGATTTGACTGGGAAGAAGGATATGGGGCTGGCTATGGCTGATGAATTTTCTGGATCAGGAACCTGTATTTTCGTGAATGTCCTTTAAGATGCCTGGTTTTTGTGTTTAAAGCATGAAAATTAAATTAGAAATGCAATTACTAGATGTGTTTTTCTTAATTCTCAAAGAATGTTTCTTTTGAAAATAGCCAAGAACCTCAGGTTGTTGTTTAGTAAGAAACTGGGTTTTAGCTTAATACTGGACTGCATGCCTCACATGCCTAAGGGTCTGGGTTTGATCCTAGAACCACAAAATTAAATAAATAAGAAAATACACAACCCCTTAAAAAGACAGGAAATCTATCCTTCTCAAGTTTAGTGCTATATAAATAAAGCATTTAAAAAAGGTGATATTAGTGCAGCCCTCAAGTCTAAAGTGAAAAAGGTTCCAGGGACCCAACAGCTAAATCAGTGGAGTGGTCTGTGAGGCCAGCAGTGTAATGTGTACAGACATGGACAATTTCACTTCTTCCTTGTTAGTGGGGAACAGTGACTGTCATTCCCATTCTACAGATGGTAAAATGGGTTATTCCCTTGCATTAGTAAGTGAGTGGGTGAGGATTTGAATTCTGTTATCAATAGTTGCTAAGCCTGTGTAGTGAAAACTTCTCCATGGCATAAGGACCCTCATCTGAGTCCTCTGGACAATCCTTTACACCTGCACAGGCTTGCCAATTAGTGAGGTTTCCCTTGTCTCTAGGGAAAGTGGGCCATAAGAATTAGAACTGAGAGAGAGAAAATCTGTCAGAAGCCCTCCTTCCCCTCCCACCTACCCGCAAGGAAGTATTTATTCTCTGGTTTTGGCTTCTGGCTTAGTTTTTAGAATTCGTAAGGCTCTAGTGCTTCAAAATAATTGGATTTAATTGACAACTCAAGTTACCCAAACTGAGAAACTTTCAGGTCTTTTTTGTTTTGTGGATCATGATGCTTGAACTCAGCCTGGGTGCTGTTCCTGAGCTCTTCAGCTCAAGGCTACCACCCTACCCTTGAGCCAACCCCTATTTCCTGTTTTCTAGAGGTTAATTGGAGATATCTCAGGTCCTTTTGTGCCTGGGCTGGCTTTGAACCTTGATCCTCAGATCTCAGCCTTCAGAGTAGCTAGGATTATAGACGTAAGCCACTGCACCCAGCTTTTCAGGTCATTTTTTTTTTTAATCAGAGGAAAAATGAGCACACACAAACAAAGGACTAACTGAGCAATTAGGAAGAGTTACATTGACTTAAAGAGTTGGTTCATCCTAGAAAGACTGACTATTTTAAGCTCTAAAATTGGATATTTTCCAATGATCATTAAGGAATGCTAGAAATGTCAGTTGTAAACTAAGAGTTAATTGTTATTCTAACTGCATCTGCCATTAGTATTTTTTAGTTGTATTTTATTGTCGGGATAATGTATAGAGGGATTACAGTTATATTTGTCAGGTAATGGGTATATTACTTCTCAAACCTTGATACCCCTTTCCCTCCCCTAAACCCCTTCCAATTATCTTGTTTCCCCCCTTCCCCTCCCTATATCAAATAACTGCCATTAGCTTTGAGGTGCCCTGGAAGTACCTCAGCTTCAAGTATGTCATTATTAAAGGGTAGGTTATTTCTGCCATGTAGGTTTATCCTGAAAATTACACACAGCACCCAATGTAAACAGATTCTAAAAAGCAAGCCTTTTCTCCTCCTTTTTCTCCTTTGGGCCATTTGTCTAAAACAAGTTTAGAACCATGGGCTCAGTCTTTTTAGTTGATTAAATAAACACTCCATTTTCCTTAGTGAATGGAGCTCCTGCATGAGCTAATGTTACTCTTTCCTTTTTCTCAACAGTTCTTTGTTCCCTAGAACTGAGGCCAGCCAGGCAGGCAGGAAAAGGCTTCTTTCAGACTAGTTTGGCAGTTGGACCAAGATCAGAGTTTTACGTCTAAATGTAAGTTTTGTTGATCAAACATCAGTACCACTCTCTAGGTTGGTGAAATGACCAGATCGCCCTCCTACTCCCCCGTGTTCCCCTATGTGTATCAACAACTGTGTTCAAAGCCTGTCAACTCTAGAGTCTTTCTGGACAATGAATTCTGTGTCTCTAAGAAAATCACGTTCAGTTTCTAGTGAACGTATAATGTAAAATTCAGCTATAATAAAAATCACCCCCTGAGAAGCCCTTGAAATGTTTATAAAGCACCCAGTGGGCAAACAATACAGTTTCACAAGAAATCTGCAAGTCCCTTTCTTCTATATGGACCAGGGCATCATTTCTTCATTGGACAATTAGATAAAGAAAGCTGGACTGTGTTTAGGAGCCATGAAGCATTAAACACATACTTGCATCTTCAAACAGTAAACCATCAAAAGAGACTGAAAATGTTTCCTGCAAATTCACTATTCCTATTTCACATCCACTCACATCATATTCATGAAGAACCAGACACACTGTTTAAACATTTTTGTCTTTGTTTTTTGTTGATTTGTCTCACTGAATTCACTGTTGATAAGTATCTAACTGATCAAATTCTGAGTTAAAGTTTATTTTCTACATTTTCTACTGACTGTTTTCACAATAATGCATGATTGAGTTTTTTTTGGTACATCGGACCGGTTATCTCAGTCCTGAGAGCTTACTGGAGATACCTAAAATTGTCTGAGATTGCCTCAGAAGATGTTCTGGACATGGGCACATGTATAGCCATGGCAAAGAGAAGTGGGGGGAAGGTGGGGGGAGGGAAGAGATACAGACACACAGAGAAAAGACAGAAAAGAAGAAATACTGCAGCATGGAAGATTTTCTTTTTTGTGTTTATGTCTAGAAAGAGCTATTTTATACCTTTTCATCCCAGAATTTTGTGGCATACAAACCCTAGCAACTTTTGCCGCTAGCCTCTTGTCCTCTATTCATGAGGAACCAGACAGTCCCAAGATTCCCTGCATTACATTAGCCACGAGTGGCGCTTCAATTTCTGTGGCATTTGTTCTATGCTGCTGGAGATACCAAAGAAAAGTTGCTCTCTCTAAAGCCCTCACAATCTAGTACAAGAAGGTGGGTGAGGAAGCGAGAATGGTACCAGATGCTAGGGGTAAAACATGACACATCTGGATGGAATGCAAAGGGTGGGTGCTTGGCAAGGAGCATGGGCACAGGAACTTTTACAGGAGACGAAACAATATGGCATGTGCTCCCCAGCCCCACAGAGAAGTAAGATAATCCTCTCAGGAAGGACAGCCTACTTTAACCAACTGTATAGAGTTTTCACTATATTCAAGTCCTTACATAAATGGTATTTCCTCTATATGGCAGTTAGTAGCCATGAACAAGAGCTAAACAGAAAGCAAACTCATATGAAACCAATAAAGCATTATTAAATGAATCAATGTTTTCTACCTCACCTGATAATTTATGAAAAAGAGGTCCATTCACAGAAAATTCCTAACACCTCATCATCACATTATTGCCTCCTGGCAAGGCTCTTTCAATATCCATTTTCTAATTATAATAATTTGGGCTTATTTTTTTAGGTCTGTTTCTAAAAAGTAACTTTATTCCCAGCTGTTATCAGATTCAGATGCTATTATTCTTGCCTTTCCAGGGGCTCAGAAGACAGGAACTCATTCACTCATCTCAATGTCACAACACCCATCAACTCTTATGAAAAGCCAAAATGTATGAGTCTGTATGTACTTGTCTTTTTATGAAACTTCCTTTTGTGAAATAGGAAGACTCGATATCTCTGACTAGTGACATAGCTAGACCCCAATAAACATTGTGTCATACATCTATCTTTTCTGTATTTTTACAGTCCACCAGCATGCAGTAGAAGCTGGATGGAAGAGCATGCTACCACTTACAAATCATCATGAACTCATATGAATGGACCACTTATTTGTGTTGTCAATAACTCAGTGGCTGACTCCCAATGAGCAAAATCAGAAAAACGCAGCACTGATTCAGACAAGATAGATTAGTACTGAGAAAAAACATATACCCACTCCATATATGACCATGATTTTGAAAAATTTCTAGAAATAGAATGTACTTCCATCAAGTCACACTTAGGACACTGGAGTGTGAAGAATGAAATATCCTTACTACTTAAGGGATAGCATAGTAAATATGATTGCATTAAATGATGCTTATCAAAATGAACTCTAAGAAATGGAAACAAAAGGGTTTTTTTTATTATACTGTTTATGGTTCTTTTTGTTCTTTTGTTGCTGTTTTTGATTTCTGTACACTTGTCTCATATAAACTTGATTTCGAGAGGGAAAAAGGAAGCACAGAAATAGTGGGACAAAGGGTGGAGAAAAAGTCTCTTGAACTTTTTTCCCCAGGCTGTCCTCAAACCACAATCATCCCGATCCCTGCCTCTGAAGTTCCTAGTGTTACAGAAGTGAACCACTGAGGAAACACTTCTGATGTCCAGCCAGGGCTGAGAATAACTTTCCTTGACCAGTGACTCTCAAACTTCCTTTTTTATTACTCATTTGGGATATTCTATGTCCCACCTATGCCTTTCTCTTTGGATAGTCTGTATACATGCATGTCATTTATAGAAGCGTTGTTAAAGAAGAGCAGTTAGCATTTTCAGTAGAACTACAGCCCTTGCACTAATTAAAATCTAATTAGAGTCACATGCCAATTTGAGGTCAGAGACTCTTAATATCTCACTTAGCAGGTTACTCTAGGAACCTGTAATCATGAGTAAAAGCTAGTATTTCATGGGTTGTTGGTTGTTCATCAAAGCAAAGACTTGCATTTCTATCTTGGCTTATAATCAACCTAAAATAGATCACTTTTTGAAATTTTCTCCACTATAATGAAATCATACTGTTCTGAATCAGTTATACAGATATATAAATGATGTGAAAAACCTTGAGGTCTCCAATCCCCAAAAGAAATATCAGGTAGGAGTGCCAGACTTAGCAACTCTCTATTCCCACCCTATTTCTATCATTAAGCATTTTTTTTACAAATATTCTCATTAGAAAGGAAAGTAAAAGGTGGCAAGGGGAAATAATGCACAGATAAGAAACAATGCTTTCCTGACACACATTTGTTTCTGATTGTATGAAACAGCACTGCACCCTCTCCCTTTTATTCTGAGGTAGCTCAGACTGGGCTATATTTCTTAGAATCTGACTCCTCACTAATACATTTCTCATGTCCCATGCAGCCATGAGTCTGATGTTATTTTACTCTTCAAATCTGATTGACTGCATGAATAAAAGAAAGACTCACAAACCTTGAAGGGAAAACATTAACGTATGAAAAACTCTTTTAAATTTAAAAAAAAATAGTAAAATGCACTTGATCCTAGAGTGCCTATTGTAAGCAATGGAATCTGAGGTATTTTCTGTGTTTGACAGGAGATCATTCTACAAAGTTCCCTCTGAAAATAGTGGAGTACTGTCTTGAAAGAAGATAAACCTGACCTCCATGCCTTAGGTGGGCACAGGAAAGCTCCCTGTTTCATGGAGCCCTCAGTCTATTACTAGTCAAAGAGCACAGAGGAAGCATCACTGTTAGCTTGTTAAAATCCTACAGCACCCTACATCTAGTCTAGAATCTTTCCTTCCATATTGTGAAACTATTGATGGCAAAGCCAAGCCCTTTTCTTTCCCCTCAATGAATGCAAGAGAAAGGGTAAGTACACATTAGTCTCAGGGACTCCTATATGAGGTGCATCCTCGAGGCTCAGTAACAAAGTGTCTGTGGAGAGAGGGCATGGTCCACTCACTTAACCAGATTATGTGGGGCTGTTCACTCACTCAACCATTCTAGAAAAGTATTAAGCATCTATTCTTCAGACTGAGGTGCCAGGTGGCTCCCAGTGCAGGCTGAATCCAGTGCCACCTGGCACCTCACAAGGCTGCCACCTCCACTGATAGGAGAGAGGAGACTGCACTCAGCATGGGGAGAGGGAGGTGCTTTAAAAATGAGGTGAAATTGAAGAGAATGAAATAAGCCCATGTGTTTCATTGGGATGCTGCCAGGACAACCTGAAGGCTGCATGCCCTGAAATCAATGAGTTCCAGCAGACAATAGTAATTGAAATGCCCAGGGGCTGTGACGGCAGCCCCAGGACACTGTATTTCACTAATGAAAGCCAGGTTACAAAGCACTGGTGGATACTGGGAAAGGCCAGATAAGCCTACAAGGAATACAATCTGCATAGGAATACAGTGGGGGAGTTCCTTTTCTCCACTGCATCTGAACATTGTGGCAGTACTGACATTTCAACTCTAGTCCCAGTGCTTGTCATACAGGTGCTTTAACTGCTGAGGCATATCTAATTTTTGCTCGTTATGTTGGTAATTTTTTATTTTACCTTTTTGTGCCAGTCCTGGGGCTTGAACTCAAGGCCTGAGCACTGTCTTTGGGCTTTCTCAAAGCTACCACTCTATCACTTGAGAAACAGCATCACTTCCAGCTTTTTCTGTGTATATGTACCGAGGAATTGAACCCAGGGCTTCGTACATGCTAGGGAAGCATTCTACCAGTAGGCCGTACTTCCGGCCCCTTAACTTTCGATTTGTTTCATTTATTTTAAAATTATTATTATTTAAAGGCTGTCCATGACAAACCTACAGCTAGCATTATACTTAATCGTGATAAACTAAAGCCATTTCCTCTAAAGTCAGGAATGAGACAAGGATGCCCACTCTCTCCACTCCTCTTTAATATAGTATTGGAATTCCTAGCCTGAGCAATAAGGCAAGAAGCAAGCATAAAGGGGGTCCAAATAGGGAAAGAGGAAGTGAAACTTTCCCTCTTTGCAGATGACATGATTCTGTATTTAAAGAACCCTATAGACTCCACTCCTAAGCTCCTTGAGCTGACTCAAAACTTTGGAAAAGTAGCAGGATATAAAATTAACCCTCAAAAATCAACTGCCTTCTTCTATGACAACAGTGAGAGGAACGAGGCAACAATCAGGAAAGCAACTCCTTTTGCAATAGCCTCAAAGAAAATAAAGAACCTAGAAATTAACTAAGAATGTAAAGGACCTTTATGACAAAAACTTTAAAAAGCTGAAAAGGGAAATTGAAGCAGAACTGAGGAAGTAGAAAAACCTCCCATGCTCCTGGATTGGAAGAATTAATGTCGTGAAAATGGCAATCTTGCCAAGGGCTATGTACAAATTCAATGCAATACCCATCAATATCCCAATGTCATTCTTTAAGGAAATAGAAGAGGCAATCCAAAATTTCATATGGAATAATAAAAGACCCCGTATGGCAAAAACAATTCTTACCAGAAAGAACAGCGTTGGAGGAATTTCAATACCAAACTTTAGACTCTATTACAGAGCTCTAGTGACCAAAACTGCTTGGTACTGGCACAAGAACAGGCCTGAAGAACAATGGAATAGAACTGAAGACCCAGATATTAAACCACTGACCTATGGCCACCTAATCTTTGATAAGGGAGCAAAAAAATAGCATGGAAGAAAGACAGCCTCTTCAACAGGTGGTGCTGGCAGAATTGGTTAAGCAGCTGCAGAAAACTAAATTGGATCCTTCTATGTCATCTTGCACCAGGATTAATTCCAAATGGATCAAAGACCTTGAGGTATCTACCCTGAAAACATTACAAGAAGGAACAGGAGATAACTAGGTCTCCTTAGCATAGGTCGAAATTTTTTAAATAAAGACCCAGAAACAACAAATTAAAGAAAGTTTCAACAAATGGGACTGCATTAAACTGCAGAGCTTCTGTATGGCAAAGGACATAGCGAGCAAGTTAAATAGAAAGCCCACAGAGTGGGAGAAGATCTTCACTAGCTATGCAACAGACAAAGGCCTCATATCTAAAGTATATCTACAGCTAAGAAAATTGAATCTCTCTAAAACAAATCTTCAAAGAAAACAACCATCCCATTAAAAGATGGGCTAAAAGACTTAGGAGAGTCTTCTCTGAAGAGGAAATAAGAATGGCCTATAGACACATGAAGAAATGCTTGACATCTCTGGCCATAAATGAAATGCAAATCAAAACTATTTTGAGATTCCACCTCATTCGAATTAGAATGGCCATGATCATGAAATCTAATAACAACAGATTCTGGAGGGGATGTGGCCAGGAGGGATCACTACCACACTGTTGGTAGGAGTATAAACTCATTCAACCACTATGGAAAGCAGTATGGCAGTTCCTCAAAAGACTAAACATAGAGCTCCCCTATGACCCAGCAATTCCACTACTAGGCATTTACCCAATCATCCAGAAACAAGGACATACTAAATCCACTAGTACAACGATATTCATTGCAGCACTATTTACCATAGCAAAGATATGGAACCAACCCAGATGCCCCTCAGTAAATGATTGGATTAAGAAGATGTAGTACTTATACAAAATGGAATTCTACATTGCCATCAGAAAGAATGACATTGCACTATTAGTAAGGAAATGGAAAGACTTGGAAAAAATCATATTAAGTGAAGTAAGCCAGACCCAAAGGAACATTGGCTCCATGGTTTCCCTCATTTGTAAAAATTAGTACACATGTAGGACTCTCCTAGCAGAGGATTACAATACCGAAAAACCTAGGTACGTTAGGTCATATAGGATAACTAAATGAAAGGATCTCCAGGATATGGAAACAAGAGCTTTATCTTGTGTGATTGTTGTTATAAATGTACTATGTTATTTCTCTTCTCTTTTGTTGCCCTTTGATCAATCTCATATTGTTACTGTATCTGACTTTGTTACCTGGTATATTGTATGTATGTCTATTTGTTTATTTGAAATAGGAAAGGGAAGGGGGGAAACAAGATGAGGGGAGGGGATATGAGAGGGAAATGTGGACAATAACTTGAGAAGGGGTATCACTGTGTGAGAAGTAATACACCTACTATCCGATGAATGTAACTGTTAACCCCTCTATACATTACCCCGACAATACAAAATAAAATAAAAAAGCCCCACAAATTATTATTATTATTATTTTGATAGTTTGAATTTTGGAGTCTTTATTAAAAGGCCAATGACTACATGACAGACTCTTATCTCAAAGTCCAGCAGCCAGAAGACACACTGAATACCATTAGGAAATAGGCCAGAGAAGATAGACACAACAGATACAACACCCACAGGCCAATTCAGCTTCCGTAGTGAGTTGAACTGGGATGTCATGGTGAGCAGAGAAAAGCTGGTAGACAGGACACAGGATCCGAACATGGAGACATGTATCATGGTGTCTAGAATTTTTTTTTTTGCCAGTCCTGGGCTTGAGCTCAGGGCCTGAGCACTGTCCTTGGACTTTCTCAAGGCTAGAGCTCTACCACTTGAGCCTCAGCACCACTTCCGGCTTTTTTCTATATGTGGTACCGAGGAATCGAACTCGGGTCTTCATGCATGCTAGGCAAGCACTTTAACCGCTAGGCCAAACTCCCAAACCTAGAATTATTTTTAAATAGCTGCACAAAGTTTTTGATTTAACATGTCAATTTATGCATGCAGTGCATTTTGATCCATGTTTTTCCTCCCTCCTCCTTTGCTCATTTTTGACATAGCCAAATTTAGACTTCTCTGAGAGAGGAAAGGAGACAGGCTGCATTTTGTAGAACACAGAACCCAAGTTTCAATGACACTCTCTGGCCTGCCAACATAGGGGTCTGTGGGTTACTGATAGTTTATTTGCTAAGTATGATTTTTTAAAAAATATTAAAACCACACACATGGTTCTAAGTGTGGGACCCAGTAGGATTGATTTTCCTCTTTAAAAATACTTTTATTAAACCCAAGTACAGAAAGCATAATAAACTGTTTAGCTAAGTGAGTTCTCCTGAGGCATACAGCTTTATAACCATCACCCAGTTACAAATAAATAAATAGAACTTGCTGGCCACTTACATGACTTTTCACATGTTCTTAAGCCAACTTCAACCTCTATCACTCTATTCCAAATTAACCACAACTTCAGTTTTCATATTATGAATTTCCATTGCCCCCATTGTTAGACGATGTTGTGGTTCAAAGTCATTATTTGCACCATTAAAAGATGACATATTAAACAAAATTCTTGAGAGGTTTATTTACATCTTGGCTGTTTTATTGCTACCCACATGTAAGAAACACATTCATTACTGTGTTTGTTGATATCTTACCTCATTTCAAAAAAGTTTGTGGGGTGAACACTTGCTAAGGAGCTTGTTCCACTAGAGGGCACCACATCCTTATGGGAAGACCATAGATCACTTAACCAATGTATTCCTATAGGGAAAGTGGAAATCCCCTTAATAACTTATTTATCTTGCTGCATATAACAAAAAGGCTGGTGAGCTTAAAGTCAATCCCCAGAAGTTGCCAGAACTCCTGGTGAGTGGCAGGTTCTAAGAGTGAACCTTTATTTCACCTATTACTTTTCTGCTAACAACCAAAGTCCATGAAATTGAGGGAGGGGTCTAAGAATATTTGGGACAGACAAAAGGGCCCTGTTCCCAAGCTTAAATGAAATACAGCTGGTTTACAGCTGCACTACCTTCTTTGCTGCATATCAAGTCACAGAATGGAATGAAATTTTCAATGGCAACTATTATGATATTAAGGGATTCTGAGCATCCCTATGGGCTCTGAGGCCACCAACTATTTGCTTTTTGGATTCCACTTTTTGACCCATATATACTTTACAGCTCACCAGAGAGGAAAATTCACAAGCCTAAATCTACTTTAATCTTATAGTTGTGGGTGGGTTTTTTGTCCTTTAGATTTTTTTTTTTAGATTGAGGAGTAGTGAGCTATGAAGATAACTCTTAATTTTAAAAGTTTATTTTTTATTCTTATTTTTATTTTCTTTGGTCGCGAGGCTTGAAATAGGCCTGGGCACTGTCTCTGAGCTCTTCAGCTCTAGGAACTTCCCTACCCTGAGCCAAGTCCCACTTCTCATTTTTTTTTAGGTTAATTGGAGATAAGAGTCTCAGGTCCTTTTGTGCCAGGCTGGATTTGAACCTTGATCCTCAGATCTCAGCCTCCTGAGTAGCTAGGATTATACGCATGAGCCACTGTGCCCGGCCTAATTTTAAAAGTTTGACTTGAAAAATTAAGTTTGCTACCTCTGTGATTCAATGCTATTTATATTTCTCTGCTCTAACAATTCAGCATAAGAGGCACGCTCAAACACCAAGCATATGTTGAGAGAACACAAAGAGTATCACATGCATCGGGTACTCTTAGCTCTAAAATGGCCTCCCATCAGTCCCCAAGGACCATCAAGTGTATCAGCCAAACAGCCTCAAAAGTACCAACTGGAATGACTCCTTAATTTAAGCAACCACTGCCATCTAAATTTCAAAGATTCATAAACTTAGTTTTGTGACATGTGACATTTTATTCTTATCATTTTATGTGCCTAAAATTTATTTCCTTAAATAGTAATTGACTGATTTGGAAAATTCAATAGGGGTGAAAAAACTTGGTTAAATACAGCTGAGCATAGATTATATCCCATAGTTTTTTTTTGTGTGTGTGTGTGTTTTGGAAAATATTGTTACTATTCCCAGGCAAATTGGTAGGTTTCTCTGTTTTAGACTTGACACAATTTTGAGAATATGAGCTTTAGGTCAGACATTATCAGGATCAGAAAGTGGGTCTCCAGTTTCTTACTTTCTATTGTCATTTCCTGGCCATGACTCTTCTGTCCCACATATGCTCTCTTGTTTTCCATTTCCTCAACTCTGTCACCATCTGATCTTCTGATCACTCTTCCATATCCACATATGACTTCATTCCTTGGCTTCCAGTATCCACATGAAATCCCACCATTATCCTGGGTGACTTCAGGGTTGGTATACATGATTCATCTAACTCTTATTTCCACAGTTCCTGACAACTTAGTTCTAATGGCTTTACTCTCCTCAACCATCTATACCTTGCCTATCTAGCCTATCACAAGGGTAAGATGTTCAGGAAAACGGCCCAAACCTCAACCACAACATCTTATCCTCTCTTGTCTCTTATTGACTTGTCCTTACCACATTTACTCTTAGATATCATCAAGCCCTATCATTTCTGATCTTCTCTATTTTTCTCCTAGGTCATCATAACTGTCTACCTTCCCCTTCAACTTGTTTCATCTATGATCACATGAACAATCAATTCCAATCACTGTCTTCCTGTATTCTTACAACCTTGCCTCTTTATTATTGGCTATCCCCATCTGAAAAAAATCCTAAATCAAAGTTAAACCTATTTCATTTCATACAACTGAGTCTTACCTAAGGAAAATGCTACTATAAATCTGTGTTCTTCAACCTCTGCCAGACTCTAAATGCAGCCCAGAAAATTGTGTGTATTCTTTCAATTCTCTAGTTCCAATAGAAGATTCTTCCTCTGCATCTCAAGCCCATGTTTAGCATATAAAAGAACTCAACACTTTTTTTTTCCAGTCATGGAGCCTGGGAACTGTCTGTGGGTTTTCCTCAAAACTAGTGCTCTACTACTTGAGCTACAGCACCACATCCGGCTTTTTCTGTGTATGTGGTATGAGGAATTGAACTCAGGGCTTCATGCACACTAGGCAAGCACTCTACCATGAGGCCATGCTTCAGGCCACATTTTTTAAATATTTGTATATAAAAGGAAAATTATTGCTACTTAGAATTCTATCATCTCATTACTTTTCAGTGACTCTATATGATTATGTTTCCATTCACCTATAGCTTTCACCTCTCCATTTCAGTTCATTTAAGAATTTGGATTAAAAAAACAAAACACAAAAAACAATCCACAAAGATCCTAGACCTTCTTTAGCTGAAGTCTTACCTTTCTTTCCTTCACGGTCACACACTAAAGAAGACAAAGCCTTCATCCAATAATCTCACTTCATTTCAGCTCAACCACCCTCTTACTACTTTACTGAAATTACTTTTCCATTCTTCTCTGAGTTGCCAGTTGCCTTCTAGTTGGTATGCTCAATGGACACTTTCCAGAACTTGTGCAGCTGCCAGCAGGAGCATTTGGCACCATGTATAACTGTCCTCGAAAAGTTCTTTCTTGTTTACTAGCCACTCTCCTTCTGCCTGCCCTGATTCTCCAATCTAGCTGTTCTCATGCCTTAAATGAGAGTCACTAGGTTGGCTTTACATTCTGCATTCTCTCTTTGAGTAGCTGTATTTGGTTCCATCGCTGTAATTACTGTTCAGTAGAAATCACCCTAGAGAACTTCCTACCAGTATGTTTGCCTACCATGCATCTCACATGTATATTTCCAAAGACATCATGATATTAACATGCTCAAACTAGACCAATGACCTTTCCCCCAAACACGCTTCTCTGCCTGTATCCAACATTGATCACTCTTTTATCTACTGCAGAGCAACTTTATTTCTCCAACTCTCTTACCATTTATTAACTTTGTAATGAGATCTGTCAAGTCAACATTTTACTCCTCACATCTAGGTCTCATCCCCCATCTCCCCAGCTCCATATCTCCTTCAAGCCAACAGGACTACATTCTTCAGTCAGCATAAAACTGACCATGTCTGAGTGATCTCCGGATCCCTTCTCTCCCAATTCAAATTATTATTATTATTTTTTTTATTGGCCAGTCATAGGGCTTGAACTCAGAGCCTAGGCACTGTTCTTGGACACTTTTTTGCTCAAGACTAGCACTGTACCACTTGAGCCACAGCTCTACTTCTGACTTTTCCTGAGTATGTGATACTGAGGAATTGAACCCATGGCTTCATACATGATATAGGTGAGCACTAGGCTATGCTCCCGGCCCCCAATTCAAATTACTTTTGATATTACAGTGGGATTTCCTTCAAAATTGCATAACCAACTGCACCCTTAGAGATTCTCATTTCCAACAGAATAAAATCCACACTCTACCTAGCATGAGTCTATCTCATGAGTCTACTATAAGGCCACAGCGTATTTTTCTATCATCCTTGCTCACCATTCTTTATCTCAGACCTTGAGTTTCAGAAACTTGCTTATAAAGTAATATTGCCTCATGGTTGACAGATGAGCTTTGGTGTCAGATACACATGTTCAAAATCAACCTGCCACATGCTAGTTTATGATCATGAATAAGTTAAACTTCTGAGAGCAATAACTACACACATCTCTCTCCAAGTACACAATCCCCCACACTGCCTTGTAAATCCTCTTTACTATTCTATTTTTTTTCCTCACAAGAAGGTCCTTAAATTCCTAGTACACATAGACCTTCAATGTTTATTCTGCATATGAGTGAATAAGGAGACTGAATGAATCTTCCATGGACAGGAAGCTCATCTCTACTTAGGGCCATATATGGTATCTTGATTATTTGTTAACAACATTCTTCACATGGGTTATCCAGAACACTAGGATTCTCCCTCATTATGTAGTATGTCCAGGATTCTGCTTTGATTTTTCTAGATATGCTTTACTTGAAAACTTCATTATTGACACCTGTGCATCAGTGTACATTCAAGCATATGCGCATCACACTTGTATGTATACTACGAAGGATGAAGTATAGCATGAAGATGCATGCAGACTGTTAGGTACTGGTTCAAGTGTGCACTACAGGTCTTCACTCATAGTGCTTATCCACTCTGTCCTCCTATGGAACTGGAAGCTTTGGGAAGTTCTCACAAAGGGACTCCGACCTCCCACCACAATGTGCTGTGAGTTTAGAGAATCAGTCATGTCAGCCCATTAGCAGCATTCACACAACTCCCTGGGGTAAAAACTAATCTCAAGGTCAATGGCAAGGCCAAGAGTTTAGAACATGGAGAGAATACACTGGCAGGAGAGTAGGTTGGGAACAAGCAAGGGTCTCAGGAGATTACCATTAATCATCTTGAGGCTGATTTTCACATGTTGGGGTATGGAGTGTGCCATGTCACTGTGCTCTGTAGACCTGACATAGGCCTGATGAGAAGAGCTGGCTCCTGGTTTTTCCTTGGAGTCATAGGCCTCTTAAAGACCCATGATGTCCCAGAGTAGTTCTCATTACTCTGGGCCACCCTGAATGGCTGCTAACCATGCAAGATAGACTGAACACAACCATCTAAGTCAGGACCCATCACACTCCCTCTCTTCCTACCATTCCTCTATTCCATCTCCTGGAGGCAAGGGTAGAATTGGAGAAAATTGTCCTCATGTTATTAGCTATTATGAAGTAGCATTCAGCAATAAACCAGAATTATTCAGTAAGAACATAGCAACCAGCGTCTGCTAGGCATTGCTGGCAATTGGTGTTGAAATCTGACCATTTATCCTATAGATGTGATTTATACATCTCACTGGCTTCTGAATTAAATGAGTCCCAATTCATTACAGCAAGCTAAGTGATGGGCGATCTTTGAATGCTGTGGAGATCTCTGCTCTTGACAAATCAAGCTACAACAGTCACACAGTACTTTTTCTTTCACTCTCTGTGGGAAAACTTCTGTGTGAAATGTAGGTCACTGGTAGTCTGCCGCTTGATTTATAGCAATGACCAATTTCTAATTTGGCTTTATCTGATCTGTTCTGCAAAATATTTGCAACCACTCTGAGAAGTCACGTTAAATTGTGCAGACCTACAATCATTTTTAAAAAATCACTCAACCATCAAAGATTTGATTTAGTCTGCTTAATCTGTGCCGACCTCACTTCATTTGCTAAGGTTGGGACCTCTGTATTCCAACCCACCAGTGAGACCTCCCAGCTGTATCTCATGTTGAGTTTTCCTAAGCACTTATCTTTTATCTCACGTGACTGAGAGCTGGTACTGCCATTTCCTATCAGTGATGGGGAGACTCAAACACAAGATGATCATGTATCAATGCTATTTGATTAGAATAAGGATTTATACCCAGGCAGAGTCTCATAGCACCTCATGATGCTAACTTGGCATGCGCATCTGTTCCATGGAGCCAAAGAGGCAAACCTATGGTTTTCCTACACCCTATTGTGATTTATGTTCAGTCTGGACAGTGGGTTTATGGGGAAAATAAACATGGCTTTTGCCAAAGAAGTAGTAAAGGGTGTGCTGGTATTTAGGCTTCCCATCTGCACTGTGGTAAGAGAGCAGATGTTCTTCTTCACCCCTCCTTACTTCCTCTGCCCCTGCCTTTCCCACATCCTGCAGCTGGATCCATGAGCACCCCCGCCCTCCGCCTCAGTCCTACCCAATGTCAAGGCCAGTCCAAGCTGCAGTGGGAAGAGTTGCTTGAGCATAAAGACCAACGTTCTCATTCACCTGGCTACTGCCTCAGCTTCCAGATTCCATCAACAACCTTGACCCAGCTGCAGACCTGATGACTCAGGAGGAAGGATCCATGCTATCCCAAAGAGGTGCTTCTATCTGGTACATACCTGCTCTCAGGTACATTTCCCTGCTCCAAGGCAGCAACTTCTGACAATTCTTTCCTGCTTGCACAGAACCTAGCTCTAGTTGGCCATTTACTGTCTCCTGCCTCGAATGGGCAGTCCTCTGACTGGACACCCCATTAATTACCAGTAATATTATCAGGACCAAGACTGCCATTTGCTTGGCCAGTGCACTAGTTGCACACTCAAATTCAGCCATAGGAGCCTGTTGTTCACATGTCTTCCAACTATACTAGGGTGTGCCCATACTACCTTATGTTCAGTTTCTCCCAGACAGTTTATGATATGCTCAAGAGGTAGAATCCTTGCTTAGCATGCGTGAAATCCTGGGTTCAACCTAGGTATGATTAAAAAAAAAAGAATGAAAGAGCTGGACAATGGAAACTCATACCTGTAACCATAGCTACTCAGGAGGCCGATAACTGAAGATCATGATTTGAAGCCAGCTCAGGCAGGAAACTCTGTGAGCCTCTTATCACCAATAAATTACTCAAGAAAAGCTGAAAGTGGTGCTATAGCTCAATGGTAGAGTGCTCACCTTGAGCAAAAAGAAGCACAGAGACAGCACCCAGGCCCATGAGTTCAAGCCCCAGGATTGGCAAAACAAAACAAAACAATGATAAGGAAGAGGAGGAGGAGGAGGAAGAGGAGAAGGAAGAGGAGGGGGAGGAGACATTGAAGAAGAAGAAGAGGAGGAAGAGGAGGAAGAGGAAGAGGTAGAGGAAGAGGAGGAGGAGAAGAAGGAGAAAATGCAGTACAAACATCAATTTACTACTGATTTTTTAACACAAAAACTTTCTTAGTGCATTGGAAATATGATTCAATTTATGAAAAGGAATCCAGGTTATAAAATGAATAATGCATAAACTACTTTAACCCTACCTTCCTTTCACTGTTACTTACCTTTCTGCCCTCACTTTTCTCATTGGTCAATGTTCAGACTGCATAATCAATAACTATGATCATGCCCTGTCCACACTGTCAACTCCTTGTTTATCTTTACCTGGCATAAGCCCAAGTCAAAGAGAATCCAATACTTTGCCTATCTGCCCCTGCACCTATCCAGTTAAAAACACTGAAGACGAACATATGACCTGTGCTCTCACAGTCCAGTCTTGCTTTCAATTCAAGATACTTCACCACAGAGGCATGGCTGGAGGTCCCAGAGATCTGACAGTTTTCCCTACACTAATTACTCTTAAACTGTCCAACAGCATTACTTCACACCTCCTCCTTTCTCCTCAAGTTTCCAACACTTCTTCTGCTACCATACCCCAGCAGATGGCTTTGCTTCCCATTTCACTGAGATTGTAGAAGCAGTGAGAAGAGCTTATCTTCAGCAACCCACGTGAGTTCCCATCTCTTTAAGGCTCCAGGACAAGCACAAGTTCTTCAGATGTGTATTTGAAGTCTTCCTCATTCCCCACATGTTGCTTTACAGCAATGATCTCACTCTCCTTCCTCAACACTGTTTCAGGGGCTCTGGATTATTCTCAATAGTGCACACGAGTGCATGCACACATGCATATACACACACACCTACACACATGTGATAATATTCTTAAAGGTAGCTTCATATTCCTTTCATTCCTCCAAGATAGAGTCAATACTCTCCCAGTCACTCTCATTTCATTCTCACTTAAATCCAGCCCATCCAGCGACACCTCCACCTTGCCAGTAAAAGAGCTCCAAGCCAAAATATCAGTTACCTCCCCAATGCTAAGTCCAGTGGAGGATCTTCAGGTCTCAAATTCCTTTAATGTACCATTAGTCTTTGATAAAAATGACCACTCCTTTTCCCCTTCCTAGACATTAATTCTTTCTCTCCATTCCCTCCTCATTCTCATTCTGTGCTACTTTGCTTCCTTACTTTGTATAGGATTTTGTTTGTTAAAAGTTCTGTTTTATCAAGATGAGGGGTAGGGATGGGGGGAGGGAAATGGGGACCCAGACATGAGAAAGGGTATCAATGTTTGTGAAGTAATGCACCTTCTATCTGGTGAATATAATGTAACCCTTCTATTAATTACAATAAGAATATATAAAAACGTTCTGTTTCACATAGTAGTACAAAGGAGTTTCAGTTCAGGAATTATGATCAGTATAACGCATCTTGATCAGTGTCAGCCAGTTCTCCCTCATCTTTCCCAATACCATCCATACCACCAGCTTACATGGGTCTCTTGACACCAACTACATATGCCTACTCTACCTCTCTCCATTCGTCTCAACTTTTATCCTCCTGCCTCACCCTTTTCCAAGGACTAAAGTTAAATTACTCTGCCATAGCAAGCTTAGGAAGACTTTCTTTTTGTTAGTCATTGTTGGTATTTGCCAGGCAGGTTTAAAACAACTATATTTATTTATTTTTATTAATTAGTTGTACAAAGGAGTTTCAGTTTCAGAGGTTAAGATTATGAGCACAAAGTATATTGATCAAGGCTATAGCTTCCACCATTTCCCCGCTCCTTTCCCCATCTCATATCTACCCTCAAGTTATACAGCTCAATTTTTACAAGATGTGCAATGGATATGGCTGCATTTGTTCACCTCTCCTCTTTCCATTTGTGTACTTCTTTTCTTGGTGCCCTCTCCCTCCCCCAGAGAAGGATTTTCTTAAATCCTAGACCCTCAGGTAATTCTTTCCTAATTAACCAGTCACTCTTCTTAGTTACATTGCTAGCTCTTCTTTATTTTGCCCAGGTCCCAAATTCTGCTCTTGGACTTCTTCTCTTTCTACCTTTACCCCTTGATGATCTCATGCAGCCTCCTGGCTGACTACTATCCAAATGGTAATGATTCTCATTCACATGTAATTGTTTTAAACATTATGCTGTGGCTGAGCCTATGCCTCTCCAAATATTCATTTCTTCTAAACTTGATCACCAGTGTGATGGTATTAGGTGAGGTCTTGAAGGATGATAAGATTACAAGGGCAGACCCTCATACATGGGATGAGAGCCTTTGTAAGAGATGCTTTGAAAGATTTTCCTCCTACATCTTTATTAGTGCTTCAATAATGTTTTCTTCCTTTTAAATAAAACGAATATTTCTGTCTTTATTACACATATACTTAGATTCTTTCTCAAAACAGTAACAACCACAAAATGGATGCCTTAAAATAGAAGTCTTTTCCTTTTTATCAAGTGAGAACATGTGGAGAAGCCGCCATTATGCACTGGGACTCAGGCACCACAGTTGCTACCACCTGGACCTTGGACTCCTAGTTTTCAGTAAGCTACACAGTTTAAGACACTTCGTGGGCCAGGAGTTTGGCCTGTTGGTAGAGTGCTTGCCTAGCATGCAGGAAGACCTGGGTTCAATTCCTTGGTACCACATACGTAGAAAAAGCCTGAAATGGTGCTGAGGCTCAAGTAGTAGAGTGCTAGCCTTGAGAAAGCTCAAGGACAGTGCTCAGGCCCTGAGTGCAAGGCCCAAGGCTGGCAGAAAAAAAAAAAGAAAGACACTTTGTCTCAGTGGTCTAGACAAAGACATTGCCCGCTTAATATTTTCACTTGGGCATCAAATAAGCATCTCTTACTTGACATTTCTAAAAATTCAGCTCCTATTTTCCTTCCCAAATGAACCTTCCCAAAGTAATCTGCTTCACAGTGAAGCTTCATTTCACTGATTGCCTTTGCCAAAACTTTTCGAGCATGACTTTTTACTTTCTTTCATATTCTACATCCTGGATGAGAAAATCTCCAGAGTGGTACTACCAAAATAATACACTTCACCATTATGTTGGTCCTTACAAGTCTCCCCCACAAGTATCCCCCCATTGTCTCCCTGCTTCCACTCCAACCCTCTTTCTTTGCTAACATCTTCCACACGCTCGGTGAGGGACAAACAGATATTGCACTTGACCAAATGTGTAAATTACCTATTCTATTAACATCCCAAGTATTCATCCTGGCCTTGAATCTTGAGACAGGGATCCATTATCCCACTGGATAGTTAAAATCAGAGTAGCTGATTAATTCTCTCCCTATCTTATATTGACAGCTGCCTCCCCAAACTGATGTCCACTGGTTTTAGTTTTGATTCTTCTTTCATGACTAGATACATATCTATGCTTCCACATTAACTAATTAGTTTGTTTTGTCGGTACTGAGACCAGAACTTAGGACTTTACTTTTGCTAAGGAGACACTCAAGTCATACAGCGTAAGATTATATGCTGACAAAGTGGGTACAGGCTTTTCAATTCTGCCTTACCAGGTAAGCAATCATATGGGAATGATAAGAAAAATGTTAAAAACTCAACTGTCCTTGGATGGAAATTTGAATTCGGGTCCCTTTATTCTAAGATGCTTTTATTCCTGCACTAGGAAAACTAGGAAGTTATTGACTCACCCTTCAGCATCTCTCTGAGTGACGTGACCATACTAGACAGCATGCATGCGGAAGGACAACTGCCTGCTTCCTCTTGATGGTCTGGGCCTGATTTGCAGCTGCCACCATCAAGAATGGCACAGCTATGAGGATCTCCAAGGACCTTATGAATAGTCTCCATGTCCCAAGAGCCTCCATTCTTGTTCAAATTTCTTCTTCCACAAAAGTAAAAGTATCCTGAAGCTACTGTTTCTCAGGTTTTCTGCTATCCACTGACAAATGTATGCCTAACAATCATTTATGCAATCAAGTAAAATCACATTATGAAGAGCTTATAACAGCAAGAGAAAATATTTATGAAAATGTTAAAAAAGCTTGATATAAAATTTAAATTAGTGGGGCCGGGAGTTTGGCCTAGCGGTAGAATGCTTGCTTAGCATGCACGAAGACCCGGGTTCAATTCCCCAGTACCCCACATACATAGCAAAAAGCCAGAAGTGGTGCTGAGGCTCAAGTGGTAGAGTGCTAGCCTTGAGAAAGTCCAAGGACAGTGCTCAGGCCCTGAGCCCAAGCCCAGGACTGGCAAAAAAAAACCCCAAAATAAAATTTAAATTAGTATAATTATAACTCTAAAAAACTATGCAAAGAAAATCCTCTACAATTTATTTGGTGGTGGATAAAATATTTATTGAGTGTGAAGCTCTATGTTAGGTACTTCTAAAATTATTCCATACTATCCAGTGGCTTTTTTTGTATACTGCCATTTTTGTTTAAAATGAAAAATATCAGCAAAAATTTGAAATACTGTCTCTGGGAACATGTAAAGGAAAAACATCAACCAATTATACTTCGGGTAAAAATACAGAGAAGTAAATTTTTCCAGTTCACTCAACTGTGCCATCATTAGCTTTTGAGTTGCTAGCAACCAGTAAAATTTGTACATAATGGGAGTTCTATCAGTCAATTTTCCATCACTGAAACAGAATATAAATCACAAATTTATGAGGAACAGCCTATTTGGCACATGGTCTCAGAAGATTCAGTCTAGACTTAGCTCCATTATCTTGTGGCCTGTGGAAAAACATATCAAGAAAGCATGTAGAGACGAGGGCACTCAACTCATGGTGGCCAGGAGGCACAGAAAGAGAGAAATAGGAGGGAACCAGAGACCCCAGTCCCCCTTCCAGGGCACTCTCCCAGGGGCCTAGCTTCCTTCCTCTAGAATCCACCTCCTAAGGGTCTTACCACTTACCATTAAACCACAGTTCTGGAGACTAAACTCTTATCCCAAGGTCCTTTTGGGGACACTTATCCAAACCCCTGGGAAGTTAAGCACAAGCATCCTCAGCTGCCAAAATAATAATGACTGTTGGAAAAATGACAGGGAATAAGCTGAGATCTGTATTTTCAGCAATGAAGTGATGGGCTGCTATTGGCAACAGAGACATTAATGTGGAGGAAGATGCTATTAACATACAGATCCTTAAATACAGACTTATATTATGGCTTGCAGTTAATTAAATGCACACTGATTTAAAATGTAATCAAATATGTAGATGGCCCAATTTTTTTGTGTGTGGGTCAAGGGGCTTGAACTCTGGCCTGGGCACTGTCTGTGGGCTCTTCAGCTCAAGGCTACCGCCCTACCCTTGAGCCAAGCCCCACTTTCCATTTTCTAGAAGTTAACTGGAGATAAGAGTCTCAGGTCCTTTTGTGCCCGGGCTGGCTTTGAACCTTGATCCTCAGATCTTAGCCTCCTGAGTAGCTAGGATTATAGGTATGAGCCATTGTACCTGGCTTTTATTTTTCTTCCAGTCCTGGGGCTTGAACTCAAGGCCTGAGCACTATCCTTGGGCTTTCTCAAGGCTAGATCTTTACCACTTGAACCACAGCATCATTTCTGGCTTTTTCTATGCATGTGGTACCAAGGAATCAAACCCAGGTCTTCGTGCATGCTAGGCAAGCATTCTACTGCTAAGCCAAACTCCTGGTCCCTTGGTGATACTATTCTTAACCTACAGTGATGTCATGCTGGCAATCTTACTTCCTCCATATCTAGTTTATGAAAGAAACTGCGGGAGGTTGTAACATGTTTTCTCCAATGATGAGATAATATAAACATAACAACATTAAGGCAGGTAAGGATCTCCTTGGCTTAGAAGAAAGTAGGGGACTTGGCTACATTCAAAAACCTCCCAGGGAAAGAATCCAAGGGATTTTTGGCAACAGAAATGCCACAACTCAGCCATTTAGTTTCCACTATCAGTGCTGAGCAGAGAAGTGTCTTTCCCTAGAGCTGCCAGGAGAAGGTGGAGCTTCTAGAGTGGCCAGAAAATCTGTCTTTTTATTCTTTTGGACAGACTTTGATTTTCTTTGGACTCTGTGGTCTGGCTTGTGACACAGCCATTTAACTTCCAAGCTCCAAGGGGTGTATTTATGGTCACTGCCTTCATTTAGACATCAATTAACCTCATTTACTTCCTTAATTCCCAAGTAGTACATGCCAGTCACATGCAGGCACAAGGAATTCAAGCCAACATTTCCATTCCTCTTCCCACCGTGTCTGCTCTAGGATGGAGGAAAGCAAAGTGAAAGGACATTAGGTCAGGGTTGTCTCCTTCTCAGGTGGATGCTGACTTGTTCTCAAGCCTTCTTATATCCCTCTTACACAGCTGATGGGCACACCAGTAGTTCCCAGAGTACCAATGTCAAATTGTAGAGATACTGAGAGGACTGAAGGGGATGTATTTGTTATAAAGCTTTGCAAATCACCAGCATTTCAGGAGGAAAATGTAAACCACCAATTTCTAGCTGGTATCCAAACAATTCTGAAGACCCCTGAACTTACCACCCTCCCCCCACACACAGAGCTCAACAACAAATTCAGCAAGCAAGAAGTGCTTTTACCTGCTCTAAGTACCAGATGGTCAAGCTGACTCTGAGTACTGTAACCATAAGTCATCCTGAGGCCAACAAGAGATTGTGGAAAGTGACTAAACCAATAAGCCATGGTAACAACAACTACAATTCTTTAATTCTAAGATATAAGTTTGTATTTTCCACCATAGTATCTTATTGAAATCACAATGGATCTTATAGTTCATGCATTCATTTTTTCATTCATTTTTTCATATATTTTTATTGTAATTAATAGAAGAGTTATATTACATTTGCCAGATAGAAGGTGCATTACTTCACATACATTGATACCCTTTCTCATGTCTGGGTCCCCATTTCCATCCCCCCACCCACACCCTCATCTTGTTTTCCCCCCTTTCCTACCCAATTTCAAATAACCAAATACACGTATGTCCAATATATCAGATAACAAAGTGAAATAATGTAAAAATATGAGATAACCAAGGGACAGCAAAAGAAATGAGAGATAATATAGTACATTAAGGACAACAATCACTCATTATATGGCTTTTGTTTCTATATCCTAGAGGTCCTTTCATTTAGCATCATACTGTATGCCCGTATGTATCTAGGTTTTGCTCTATTGCAGAGATGCAAATCTCTGCTAGAAGAGCCCAAGGTTTCTACTGATTATGACAAATGAGGGAAACTATTGAGCCTAAGTTCCTTTGAGTCTGGCTTACTTCACTTAATATGATTTTTTCTAAGGTTTTCCATTTCCTTATAAATGGGGTGATGTCGTTATTTTTGTCAGATTTTTGTGTGTGGGGGGAGGCAGGGGACTTGATCTCGGCCTGGGCACTGTCCATGAGCTCTTCAGCTCAAGGCTACCGCCCTACCCTTGAGCCAAGCCCCACTTCCCATTTTCTAGAGGTTAATTGGTGATAAGAATCTCAGTGTCTTTAGTGCCCAGGCTGGCTTTGAACCTTGATCCTCAGATCTCAGCCTACCTAGTAGCTAGGATTACAGGAGCGAGCCACTGTGCCCAGTTCTTTCTGCCAGTTTTAAAGAGTTTATTTACTGAGAAGAAAGTAAAGGCCACTCAGGAGAGTGAACAGTGGGACCCAGAAACCAGTTGTCCCCATTGTATTCACTTTAATGTGGTTGTGTTTCATCTTTATTTTTCTGAAAGTCTATTAATGAAAATAGATAAATAAATAAATTGTGGAAGAAAGAAGCAAGCAAGCGAAGACTACTCTCATTCTAGTTCCTTCCTGTTATGCAACTTACATTGTCCTTAATGATAATTCTTAACTAATGAGTCTAAAAGACTGGCCTTTGTATTATAAAGACTTGGATTCCTATATTTCCTATTCAATTTGTCTATTTTGAGATTCTGTTACTATTGTACCAGGGATCCTGCCTTGAAGAATCTTTGTGCAGAGAAATGTAAGAATCTACCTAAATTTATGTTCTTCTTTCGTACAATTGCAGCATCTGCAGATGCTGCCACTCAGTTGGTGGGTACTAGTTTCCCAGCAACCTTCACATGGCTATAGATGAGAAGACCAGAACGTGAGAGGAAGAGACGTGAAAAAAGCAGTTAAAAATTAAGTATTCCCTCTCCACGTTCTTACTTTCCTTTGACAGGCCAGAGGCAAAGAATGCTGAAATACTGAGCAATGGCAATCATAAATAGTAGGAATGTGAGTTACCATATGGGAAACAAAAAGCTTTATGTGGACAACAAATGGCTTGTATTAGACTTGTGTAGTGGAAAGCATTTTCTTTTCTTTCTTTTTTTTTCAGTTGTGGGACTTGAACTCTGGTCCTGGGTGCTGTGCCTAAGCTATTCAGCTTAAGGCTGCTCTACCACTTGAGCCACAATGCCACTTTCAGTTTTCTGGTGGTTAATTGGAGATAAGAGTCTCACAGACTTCCATGCCTAGACTGGCTTTGAATCATAGTCCTCAGACCTTAGCCTTCTGAGTAGCTAGGATTGCAGGTGGGAGTCACTGGCGCCCAGTCAGAAAACACTTTCAGAAGAGTAAAATCACTGAAATTTGAGGGCTGTAAATTAGATTTTAAGTTCTCTACATAATTTCAACAGAGCAAAAGTTTAATGTCCAGGTCTCTGGACCTGTAGGACAGTGGAAGTCATATGCCCATGGAACT
Organism: Megascapheus bottae; assembly: GCF_031878675.1. Classification (NCBI taxonomy): domain Eukaryota; kingdom Metazoa; phylum Chordata; class Mammalia; order Rodentia; family Geomyidae; genus Megascapheus; species Megascapheus bottae. Next base: position 71,024,421 of record NC_143511.1, on the reverse strand, counting down.
GGCCCTTTTCGTTCGTTAGATACTCAATATTTTGTCAGTTATGTAATATTATCTCAACAGCTGCAATCCCACTAATGTGCACAGAAGAGATTGAAAAATTAAGACTAGGATTACTATGAAGTTTGAGAAGACACTCTCAGCACTTTCTCCCTCTTCTACTGAGAATATAGTGAATGATTTTGCACTAATAGGCCCTCTAAAGGAGCACCCTGATAACTGCAATTTGCGGGGAGGTACTCATTGGTGCTGGAGTACCTAGCTGCTTAGTCATAAATGTCCTCGTCACTAGGAACTCTGGCTGAATTTTTGGGATATCATCTCTTCCACAACCCCTTTTAGTCCAGGGCAAGCTGATGTGGGACTAGAAGTTGCTTGTTGGCTCAGTATCCTACCACTGTGTCCATTTTTTGACCTTTCCTATAGGTCAAGCACAACTCCAGGACAATTTACTAATCCTAACTCTCCACAGGGAAGATGGAAGTACATATCTAGGTATATACAGTTCCCTGCTCTATCTATATACATGAACAAACACTTTCCATCATTCCATTTCAATACCTGGGAAGCTGGTCCATCCCTGTCCTGGCCTCTGGCCTCATTTCTAATTGCAAATTTCACAGTTATCCTTGTCATATTCTTATTATCACATTCCCAGGACTAGAGCCCTGAAACTAAGGCTGAACTCTTGCTCCCTGCTAACAGGCTTCTATAGACAGCTGCTGGCTTGAGATGGCCTTTCCTTTAAAATAATAAAACAAAAAGGTTTATGTATATGTATACATATTATGGAATCTACCTTATTCATATGTGCTAACCATTTCAAGAGGTCAACCCTGTTTCAGCTCAATTATCTGAACTCTGAAGAAATCATGGTGGCTAGTGCTCTTTCACTTAAGCTGTGCCACTAGCCCTGTTTATCTATCAGTTATGAGCTAATGTTTCTCATGAGCTTTTCTGCCCTAGTTGGCATCAAATTGTGATCCTGTCCTTCTTAGCCTCCCAAGTAGCCAGGATTACAGGTGTGACCCACTGGTGCTGGCCCAAAGCTGACCTTTTTTTCCTCAGCCACTGAAGCTCTGTAATGTGTTTCTGTGGAGTCCATCCCAGCTTCATCATCTCAGCTTTCTTACTACTTCTCTCACCATCCAATCCTAACTAATCAGACTGAACTACTTGAAACCTTTGCTGTTTTAAACAGCTCATTCCCTATCTCATCACCACTAAGCTGATTGTCCAAATGAAAGCTTTGGGTTCTAAAATACCATTCTTCCCTTCAAAGCCACTACTAAAGAACACAGACTCCCTATTGACTACAGAAAGCAAAACAAAACCCTGTACTGCAAGATCTGTGTCCTACATTGTTTAAAAAATAAAAGGTTATAAATAGAACGCTAGAAATCAGCAACAAAAACACAAATGTCTGCAGATTTAAAGGTTCTGTTATGAGAAAATACAGAGAAAGATAAGCTAAGTTGCTCAGCTAACAGTCATGGTCACTACATGCCATGTTAAGAAGGATCCTGAAGCCAAGTCTAAGCATAAGGGGAGGCACTTCCATGATACACAAGACCAATCAAAGGATGGCAGTGAGTGAACCATTTGTTTGCCAAACATATGGGTTCGTTTGCATGGGCTTTGAAGTTCAAACACAGACTCACTGATGTCACCAAATGATGCTACTATTAGGTAGTTTTGAGATCGGTTTTTAACTTGCTGAAGGTAACATTCAAACTTATAAAAAGGTCGATGACAATACCTCTAATGGTACTGATGTTTCAACTAACTTAATGTTGCAGAAACAACTATAAAATGTAGTACACTTCAAAATAGCAGTGCTAATGATATCAGATCTTTAGCCTTCAAGTTAGGTCTCAGATGCAATTGCCCTGAAATAATCTCTGATTTCAAGGTTTGTTTACATTGATATCCCCCTCCTCTGTACAAATTCAGAAGCCTAGGGTTGGTGTGTAGGAGGTTCTGGGGGAAAAATCAGGTGGTGATAAATACAGCATCTCTGCCCAGAAGAAGTCTCTTGGCCAATAACACCCAGCACTGGCAGGCAATGGGTAATCTGAGTGGCTAAAGCCTGAATTGTTAGCTTTCCCTAAAAATAAATGCACAGACTGAGTCACCCCTTTCTTTCCAGGCTCCTCTGAAAGTTGAACAGCATGTCACATTGTCCAGGAATAGCCTCCACATTCCAAGTCTAAACTGGCTTTCCAAAGGTTTGCAGGCCTTCAGCTGAAGTGGACAGAGATGGCTGCTCCAGGCCCTGGGACACAGAAAACAAGTCTAACAGAAAGTTTCAAGTACCCATTGTACATGAAGCATGCAGAGCTACTCAGAGTCTTATATTCCAGCATTGGTACTAAGATTTATCAGGGGCTCAGAGTGGCTCCTGTTTCATCCTGACACAGAAGCCCTGGAAAAGCTACACATGTCCCAGGGCCCCTTTCCACACAGATGACCAAGTGTCATCTTCTGCCAGGAATGCTAATTTTCTGCATCTAGCACCCTTGCCATTCCAGCCTTATTTCTCAGCAGGCTCCAGCTATCTTGGGTTTCAGGATGTTTCATGATTAAACTGCTTTATCACAGACTTTGTGACATTGCCTATGCTCTTTTTCCTTTGGCCTTAACCTAACTTGGACAAAGAACACACTCATCTTGGCCCCTTGCCACCAAGCCTGAACTCCTTTCTACCTCTTAGAGACAGCAGAAAAGTGAAGATTGGACCCTTTAAGAAGATCCATGAGTTTCTGTGGCTCACATGGTGTAACCTACAGGACAGGAATTCAGGGTTAGGGTTAGTGCTGGTGAACAGCAGGGGAAAGAAACTGGCACAGAAGGCTGGCATGGGTGCTAGTCATAGCCCCCAGCTATGGCTAAGTGACTCAGCTCTCTGTGAAAAATAATACCTGTTCTGCTCTTTAATAGATCAAGATAAGGACAAAGAGAATTCAGCAAATGCAAAATAGCTGTGAACCCACAGGGACCATCTTGTTCATTGTTGATGGTGAGTGGCAAAGCAACACAGGGTCCTGAACCAAGCATGGGACCAGTCCTAGTCCTGAGTTCCCAGTGAGGTAGTTCATGGCTTGTCTGAGGCTTTTAACTGGCTTGGAGTGGTGACACATTAGTGTGAAATGCTGTCCTGCTTTTCCTTCCAAAGGTGGTGGCTGGAAACAGAGGCTATGAAATGCTTGGAGGAGGTCCCAAGTGCAAAACCAGGAGAAAGATTTGAGGTGAATGGTGCGCATGCCCCATCTCCCAGCCATTCCCCTTCAGTTCCCATTTCCATGACTTAGAGAGCTAGAAGCAGAATGAGGTACACATGGTCTCAGTGATAACATGCAGAGATCCCATTCTGGGTTGACCTTTGACCTCTGAGATAAGACAGACTGAAGTCCTATGGCCCAATTTCTCAGCAGGTGATGTACTTGAAGTCTCTACAGAGGTAAATCAAGTCAAGTTGTCACAAGGGCAGAGGATCTGGATGCACAGACAGACACACATAGAAGGAAGATGATGTAGACTTTCAAGCAGATGGTCAAGGAGAGAGGCTAAGACAGATTCTCCCCTTACAAGACTTAGAAGAAATTAACCTCCAGAACTACAAGACAACAGATTGCATGCAAGGGAAAGAGATAGGAAGCTAAATTCCATGCCCCTTCATTTTGTTTAGTGACCCTGTTTCTACCAACAGACTATAGCACCTCCATTAGAGGCATGCTGTGATAGAAAAGGTTATTTCTTCCTCAAAATATCTTTCTGGTGCCTATGGGAAAAAAAACCAACACATGCAGAAGGCTTAGAGATCCTCCACAAGTGTTCCAGTAGCGGCCAGGCTGACTTGATTGTAAAGAATCTCTGCAGAAATGTTGGATAAGAAGGTTCTGTACACACATGTGCACAGAATTCCTTCATCTCATGCCCATGTGAGACCCTCAACCCCAAAGTGCAACTTCTAAGATCTTCCTCAAACAGTGTGATAGACAGTCCTGTCTGGGTTGATATAAAAGATAAAAATTATAATCATCTTCCATTCCAGGGTTGAGACTTGATCATTTTTTGAAAAATTTGTGTTTGCATAGGGGTTTCTAGAAAACTGTAACAAATAAGTTACAAAACTAAAGGTTTTTGTTGTTGTTGTTGCCAGTCCTGGGGCTTGAACTCAGGGCCTGGGCATTGTCCTCGGGCTTTCTCAAGGCTAGCATTCTACTATGTGAGCCACAACACCACTTCCAGCTTTTTATGTGTTTAAGTGGTACTGAAGAATTGAACCCAGGGATTCGTACATCTAGGAAGGCACTCACTCTACCACTAGGCCATACTCCTGGCCCCCAAAACAAGGTTTAAACTACAAAATTCTTAGTGATTTATGACTTAAAGGATTGAATTCCTTATAATGAAAATATGGGAGATACATTTGGTCATATATGACTTTATATTATATATCAGTGGCCTTCAAAAGGGGCTATTTTGTCATTTGGTAGATAATTGGCAATGTCCAGAGACTTTTGTGATTGTCTCGGTGGAGAACAGAGGATACTACCGGCATCTAATAGACTGCAAGAAAGCTACTGAACATCCTACAGTGTATCGGACAGTCCCACACCACCACTTCTAGAAGAGGATTATCTGGTCCAAAATGTTCACAGTGCCACAGGTGAGAAACCTTGCACACCACAGTGGGCTTTCCAGTCTCCATACAACAGCTCCGAAGTAGCCCCATAGAGTCAAGCACACATATAACCAGAGAAACAGAAGCTGCCCATCTACAGAGTGAGCCCAAGCCTAGTATTAATCAATTTTTAAGTCTGATTTCACAATTATAGTTCTGCTGTCTCCCAAACCTTGAGCAATTTCAAAATATTACTAAGGCACCAAAGTCCCTTTGGAAATTTCCAGGCAGACAGATTCAAAATTGCAGCTGGCCTTTCTGCATATGACATGAAAATATTCATGTATTCTTTCTGAATAATGAAGTCTGTCTAAAAAATATGTTTAAAGGGGAGATAATAGAAGATGAGAAAAAAGTAATGGAGTGAATATGATTTACCCCTTCCCCCCACTATATTCATGTATAGAAATATCACAATGTAACTCCTGAGTACAACTAAAATAAGCAAATATTTTTTTTAAAGGGAGGGAGGGACATGGAAGGGCAGACAAAGGAAGCACTTGGTGACTGGGGAAGACCAGGATGTATTCTGCTACCTGGGTTGTCAGTGACTTACAGGAGAGCTACTGGATTTGCAAATCAAGGCACTGGCCCCAGGATTTCAAAGGTAAGAGATTCTAGTTCAGGAAGTGGTGTAAGCCTCTCCTTGCTGGCTTCTTCCTCAGACTAGCGAAACGATTGGTGTGTCCTCTGACCTCTGACATTTCACTCTCTGGGAGAGGAAAATGAGTACTTAGCAAATTCTAAGGAACAAGGAAATTCACCTGGAAAATCTGCAGTGCTTTCCCTGTCAATTGAAAAGAAACTTAAAAGAAGCATATTGACTTATTTTTAGAGAGGCCAAATTATTACCTCTAAGAGACCTGACTTTCCGATCAAAAGAAAACAACACGCAGTTGACTTAGATGGCGAGGATATAAGGAGAAAATTCTAAAGTAGTAAAGCTCACATGCTAGTTCTCCAATAAATGTGGTAGAGCTCACATGCTAGTTTTCTAATAAATGTAAGTCTCTTCCTAGGAGGCCTAGAAAACAGGAGAAAGGGCAGCTGAGATGCTTTATTGTTCTAGACTGCCACTGACAAGGTAACACTTATTTATTTGGCTAAAAGATTCTCAGAGCCTTAAATCCAAATGTAGCTACTGATGTATTGTAGAGTACTGGGGGCTGGCAAAGTTTTTCTATAAATCAAAGTCTCACAGACTTTCATGCCTAGGTTGGCTTTGAACTGTGATCCTCAGAACTCAGCCTCCTGAGTAGCTATGATTACAGGTGTGACCCATTGACGCCTGGCCCCTTTAAAGAATTTTTAAAAATTATTTGAGGGGCCAGGAGTTTGGCCTAGTGGTAGAGTGCTTGCCTAGCATGCATGAAGACCCAGGATCAATTCCTCGGTACCACATACATAGAAAAGTCAGAAGTGGTGATGTGGCTCAAGTGGTAGAGCACTAGCCTTGAGGAAAAGCTCAAGGACAGTGCTCAGGCCCTGAGTTCAAGCCTTAAGATTGGCCAAAAAAATCATTTGAGAATGTGAAAATAATGTGTTGTTCTTAGTCATTATAAAAAGAGGTTTCTGACCAAATCTGGCCCATGGACAGATTTGCAAAGCTGCTACGTAAAGCTGATTTTCATTCTTGTCTAATTGTGATCACAATAGCGAAACAAGTGAACGGGGAAAAATGAACAAATAAATCAACCATCACACTGCTCTTTACCAAAGTACCCAGACTGGCAATGGTTTGCTGTGACCATTGTGTAACTAATCACCATACACACAGGGCCACCATCTTGCTCAATGCAGTGTAAGATCTACAGCTGGCTGAAGGCCAGCAATGTTATTTTTAAACTCATTCAGTGTGAGCAGTCTTCTTGTTTAGTCTTCACAGTTTTATATTATTCAAATGTTGAGCCAGAAAAGAGCAGTGAAGAAGAGCCAAGAAATGCACTGATTTCTCAAATCTAATTGTCTTCTCACCCAACCCCCTACAAGCACAGGTGGTACCATTTATTGTTGTCAGAAAAGGTATGACTAGTTGGTCACAGAATATTTCACATATTTCCTCCTGTTTGCTTCTTTCTCTACCTCCTCCTCTCCTGCTCCCCTCTACCTCCTTCTCATCCCCCCTTCCCATTTCTTCTTTCCTTTATAATACTGAGCATTGAATTTAAGGCTTCCTATTTGCTAGGTAAGTAATCTACCACTGGGTAATATTCCTATTTCTTCTGCTTTGGCTTTAGGATCTTAAGCTTTTGCCTGGGTCAGTCTCGGGTAGCTGGGATTAAAAACATGTGGTAAATATGCAGTTCCAACAAAACATTTTGCTTATGCTTCCATTATTAAATAGTTGTACACAGGGGTTATGATTCCCTAGTCAGGTTATGAGTATAATGCACTTTTATTTTATTATTATTATTATTATTATTTTGGTTGGTTGTGGGGCTTGAACTTTGGGTCTAGAGCTCTTTAGATCAAGGCTAGCATTCTACCACTTTTAGCCACAGAACTACTTCCAGTTTTCTGGTGGTTAACTGGACATACGATTCTCACAGACTTTTGTGCCTGGGTGGCTTTGAACCGAAATCCTCACATCTGAGCCTCCTGAGTTTCTAGGATTACAGGCGTTAGCCACTAGTACCTGCTCAGCTTTATGCTTCTTGATCAGTGTCATCTCTTCCTTCATTTTGCCCCATTTCCTCCCTCCCATCAAAACATTTCTTAAAACCACATTTAAATACTAAAGAGGTATTCTTATCTTCCCAGTACATGTCCTACTACCCTATAAAGCACACTATTTAAAATTAAAAGATATTTTCATTCTCATGATCAAAGTATAAACACATAGACTCAGAAGAAGTGGGCTCTGAACTTGCCAAATAAGATACAGAATGCCTAACACATTTAGACTTTTACTGTAAGTATATCCCATGCAAGTTAGACCAAAAATTAAAGGGCAAAATGCATCAACACTAGTAGATGAGCAAGACTGGAGAAGAAAGGAGGGGAAGGCATTTAGGTATTTGCTGGGAAGAAGCAAAACCCTTTATATAGATACAGAGGGTACTTGTGATGACTCAGTTTTCTGTGGCTGGGAACCTCAGTTTCCTGTTTTAGTCAATCCTCCTACCCTAACATAACTTCTGGAAGTTTCAAAGTGAACCACTTACATTTGGCAGTTTATAAAGCAATGCTTCCTGGGGAATCTCGGAGCAAAGGGAATTGTTCTGTCTCCTGACTGTGCTGAAGGCTGCAAAGTCCTCCGTTCATGTTCAGATTCAGACACCAAAACACCGATGTCAAAATTTATTTTTTACATAGCATATTCAGTTTTTACTTCTTACAGAGGAATCCTGAGTTCCTACAGCATGTTACAAAGGGAAAAGATTAGAGCAGTAAAGGTTCAGATCCTAGTGTGTCATTGTCCTCATTTCAATGACAAATGAGCTTCTAGTAGGTCTTTTCCACCAATTTGCCAAACAAATGCAAGTGTAAAGCACACACGCACACACGCACACACACGCACACACACACACACACACACACACACACACACACCTCACTTAACTTCAAGCCGAAAATATAACACTTCTTCACCCCCCCATCCCACACACTATTGCCTTTAGAATCAAATAAAATACCTGATGAAAGGCACAAGTGGAAAAGTGTTGATCTGGGCTAGGGGCTGAGGAAGAGGAAGGATTTGAGAAGAAGAATGACTCTAGCCCATACTCTGTTTAAAATCTCCTTATGTTTGGTTTGGCCCACAGTGTTGAAATCATTGTGAACATTTAAGCAGCAACAGACTTCTTTCAAAAGCTGGTCTCCCAAGTACTCTTAAAAAAAGTGTAAGATTCAGGGCTTGTGTTTGTACAAAGTGCCAATCAGTTAGAGTTGGAACTGCCCTCCAACCTTCAAATCCCCCCATCCCACAACCCTCACAGGAGCTTAGTCTCTCATCTACCACAGTCCCTAGAGCTCAGCTAAGTCAGCCTGTAACCTGTGCACATGGTAGTTTACCCTAGTTGAAAGTACTCCACAGGGAGTCTGAGCAAGGGCATTCTCAGGCACCAAGACACCCTTTCCTCCATATTCCCTCAAAGGAGAGAAGCAGTGAGCACATTTTGCTCAGCTTTCAGCCCCCTAAGGGCACCTGTTTTCCTTCAGGAGAAATGTTCTACATTGCTGAGGAGGCTGGGAAAAGAACCGTCCACTGCCAAGCCTGGCTGATCCTGCCTTTCCTTTGTCTTTATCCCTGCCCCTACTTCCCCAGTCTGAGGGAGAAAGGAGCACTAGTATTTAGCAGAGGTGTAGGTCAGGACATGCCAAGGCAGAGAGATGATGCTGGGAAAGGAGGGAGAAGGGGATACATGAGGAATGGAAATTATTTTCAACCTCTGCATCCTCCTTTTTGTGGCTTTTAGACTCAGTATATTCTCTTCATTCCCTTCATCAGCTCTAATCTTGATTTTTTTTCATTCTCACTGTGAATAAGGATAGAGAATGACCAGGGTATTGGATCCTTATTTCTAGGTTTTTTTTGTTTGTTTGTTTTTATTTTTTTTTAAATGTTGGTTATGGGCTTGAACTCTGGGCCTGGGCATTGTCCCTGAACTATTCAGCTCAAGGCTACAATCCTACCCTTTGAGCCATAGTGCCACTTCTAGTTTTGTAGTGGATAACTGGAGATAAGAATCTCATGAATTTTAGTGCCCAGGCTGGCTTTGAACCATGATTCTTAGATCTCAGCCTCCTGAGTAGCTGGGATTAAAGGCATGAGTCACTGGGCCTGGCTCCTTATTTCTAGTTTATTAGGAGCATTAGGGGGTGTATTCTAAATCCAGCCTCTCATCTGCACCAAACTCATCCTTGTCAGTTGTTACTATCCTAGACTTGATGCTTCATTTCATTAACAGCACTTGATGCGAACACAAATGCTCTGATTTCTAGGCTATTTGCATGGCACCTGGCCAAGAAAAGTAACGTGTACAGATGATGGGGGCATTACAATTCTAGACAGAGCTTTTGCTTACCTGGATAACCACCTCCCCAGGGATTACCTGTGGTAGAGTAGACTTGTATTTCACAGTTCCACGGGGACAAGAAATTTCTAAGCACTTCCCATCCCATTAAAGGTGGCTATCAGCCCAAGATGACAAGAGAAGCCTAGATAGCCAGTGTTTTAGATCAATCAGGATCCTGGGGAGCAGCTTCTAGACAGATTCTATGAAACTCAGCCAATAGTCATCTTCCCTAAGTCCTAGCCTTACATCACATCATGTGGAAGACCTGCACATTATCACAGTTAACCAAATCCCAAAGCCCTGTCTGGTATTTATTGGCTTCAAAGTTGTCAACATTAGCACTGGAACTCAGAGAAAGAAATATTCTGCCTACTGCCCAGGGGGGTAAGTTTTCAAGCATACATTTCTTAAGAATAACGTGGTTTTTTTTAACCCTCAAAGTTTTAAGTTTCAGCCTTGAATTTAAAAATAAAAAGAATACTTAAGATGACTGGTTATAATTTAGTAGAAGAGAAAAAATCCCACCCACTTAGAATAATAAGTAAACCAGTTAAAATACCTTTTTTTTCTAGGAAAAAAAGAAGCAGGTTTTACAAATGTCTTGAAGATAACTGGTGGTGTATAGACTGTCAGATCCTGAAAGCCCACTGGGCAATGAAATTCCTGCCACAGAGAAAATGATGGAAAGATGAATTGAAAAGTCTGGTCCAGGGCCTTTTCATCTATAGTTGAGGCTTTAATCTTGGGGCTCAAATGGCTTTTCTTTCTCCCTCCATCTTATGCAGAGGAAAGCTACCAGCTTTCCAATGCTTTTCTTTCAGCTACACCCATACAAGGCCACAGAAGCATAGTAGGGTTAAAGATTAGCCCAAAGATTTTGTGCGTGTGTGTGTATATGTGTGTGTGTGTGTGTGTGTGTGTGTGTGTGTGTGTATTTGTACACATATGCTAGTACTGGGGCTTTGGGCTCAGAGCCTGAACACTGTCCCTTAGCTTTCTGCTCAAGGCTGGCACTTAACCATTTCAGCCATAGCTCTACTTCCAGCTTTCTACTGGTTAAATGGAGATAAACATCTCATGAACTTTCCTAGCTGACCGGGCTTCAAACTATGATGTTCAGATCTTAGACTCTAAAATAGCTAGGATTATAGAAGTGCACACTGGCACCTGGCTCCAAACTACTCTTAATATATGTTCAAGAATGTGCACATAAGCTATAGCCTTATCTGTCTGTCTAATTCTCAGTATTTGTGTTTAATCCTCTCCTTATAAACATTTTAACTCAACATGAGACTACTCAAAAATGTTCAGATAATGATCAACCAAGGGCACCTGCATTGCCCCACACCAACCTTTACTGCTACTGGCATCTTCTATCACAAATAAGTCTCGGCTGGATAGGATCCTCCCAACTGCAGAGCTCTTGAACAACCTTGCCTCAACAAAGTGCCCTGTTCTGAGTTGCTCATCATCTATAGTCTGTCCTGGTCCTCTTGGACCTTATCCACACAGAGCAGCCTCTGTGCTTTGTGTTATAAGATAAGTAAGAGACTGCGTGAGGCTGAATCCTCCCCAAAATGAAGGGTTGGCTCAAACAATGGATGCTATAAGTGAGGGAAGCCTGGATGATAACCTTAGGAGAATAAACCCTTCTTCAATATGTCGATAAACAAGCCACCCTTGTGCACACACAAATAGGCTTAGGACAATCCTGAATTACCAGAAAGTGGATGAACATCAGTTGCAACTCATCTTGTCATCCTACTAGAGTTGCCCAGGTGAGAAGGAGCCATCCTGCCCATTAGCAAGCACCTGTCTGCTGAGAAGGTCCCATGAGGCTGCTTTGGCTGACTTAGGATGGGATTTCTCTATCTATAGCAGCACCAGAACATGGCAAATATTGCTCAAACACTTATCCCCCATACTGCTAGATAGCTCCTTTTATATACAACGCATCTCAGTGAGCTGCCCCCTAAATTCTCAGCTCTTAAAAACAACAAGGGCTAGCAGTATAGCTCAAGTAGTAGATCCCTTCCTTGGCAAGCTTAAGGCCCTGACTTTAAAATCAAGTACCCTCCCTCCCAAGGAAAAAAGTTTATAAGTCACTGTTCAATACTATAAATGGGGTAGGTGTATACTGCTGGTTTTATTGCTGTTATTTTTAAAAGCTGAGATCTTCAAGGTCTCAACTATATCACTTATTATTGAAGTTGATGGTGAATCAGGAGAATCATCTCAAACATTCTGGCTAATGTGACATTGACTCTGATTTGCACATCAGATTTGCAAATCAGATTTGCACAGCCTGGTTAAGCATTCTTAAAGACTCTTCTATCTTAATAGGACTTTCCATCTCATGGTACTAATTGTCTGTAAGAGTCTTCTATTAATTTAGAAAGGAATAATTTACCTATATGAGAGTATTCTGAATTTCCGTAATATTGATAATGGCAAGGGTGACAATATGTTGCAATAAGTATTACTTTCCCCATAATACAAATATTTGGATGCTAAACTCACAAGGTCCAGGAGAAAATGAAAGCTGATTCTATAACGCTGACCTGGGGGTTGCCTGGAGGACTCAGGCATTTCACAGCGACCCCATGAAATCCAATGATTCAACACACATGACAAGTACACTGTAAAGTTCAGAGCTCTACTTGTATCTAAAGGTCACAAAATGTCTATCTGTGGACCAAAAAATATTGAGTCTAACCACAATCTTTATTTATTTTTTGTTCAAGACCAGGACTTGAACTCAGTATCTGATGCTTTTACTCACTGGCTGGTGTTCTATCACCTGAGACACACTTCTAATCCCTGGAGTTTATTTCATTCTTTTGTTCATTCGTTTCTTTCTTTCTTCCTCTTTATCTCTCTTTCTTTTTCTTTTTTTTCCCACAAATCTTTTGAAGGTTTTAAAACTAAAAACTAATTTAAAACAGACTTCTGGCTTCTCTAAAAAGTGAAAGCTGGGCACCGTGGATCACGTCTGTAATCCTAGCTACTCAGGAGGCTGAGATCTGAGGATCCTGGCTCGAAGGGCAGGAAAGTCCATGAGATTTATCTCTAATTCATCATCAGAAAACCAGAAGTGGCACTGTGGCTCAAGTGGTAGAGTGCTAGCCTTGAGCTGAAGAGTTCAGGGACAGGGTCCAGGGTTCAAGCCCCATGACCAACAAAAATGAGTGCGTTGATATAAACATAACACTCATGTTTTCATATGGAATAAATTAACAAGGAAGTAGCATCTTCTCTCCAGGGTTACAACTTTTTCCTCAGCCTGTATCGCTTGTTTAAGTTGCATAATGAACCCTGGAATCTATTGCATTTGCAGTTCTTGGGTCACTGCAAAAGGTCTTCTTCTTGGTCTTTCCTCTTCATAATTATCACTATCATCATACACAGAAAAATCTCTAGACATACTATGTTCATCTGAAATTTCCTAATTTGGCAAAAAAATTGAGGCTAACTGAATTTGCCTTGCTCCTTTTGTGTCTGTTTTCTATTTAAAGATGCTAGAGTTATGAGATGTTGATTTGTTTATTATAAATAGAAACCTTCAGTGACTGTTTAATATATACCTGCTCTGATCAGATCCTATGAAATCTCTCAAATAACACAACAATTCCATGCAGTGGACATTGTCACTATACTCATACTACAGATAATGAAACTGAGGAACAATGACATCATACAGATGTTAGTGAAAAGGCTAGGAACTTGAGCCTTACCTTTCTGCATGGTCCTAATTATTCCCACCAGACTGTGCAAGCCACAAACAGCCTCAAGACCACTGTTCTTGTGCATCACACCCAGTTACTGTCTCAGCAAGGTCATGGAACATGACCAACTTGTACTGGCAAGCAAGTTGATCAACATCCCCCAAAGGAGCAGTGATGAAATGTGAGTAGCTCAAAGGACCAGCAGCAGTGATCCCAAAAGTATTGGATCATTCATATACAAGCCATTCTTGGGGCTTAAAATCAGTCCCTGGGGCACGGTCCTTGAGATTTTGCTTAAGGCCTGCACATTATCACTTAAGCCACAGCTTGACTTCCGGCTTTTTGCTGGTTATTTGGAGATGAGTCTCAGACTTTTATGCTCATGCTGGCTTAAAATTCCAATCCTCAAATCTCAGCCTCCTGAGCAGCTGGGATTATGGGTGTGGGCCAGTGGGTATATACTGACTATTTAAAAAATGATAATGGCTGTATTTCTCAGGGAACTTTAAAATTTTGCTATAGTATCAGCTCTTTGTCCTAACAGGCTAAAGCCTGAACTATGCAGAGATATAACTAAGTGGCCAGAGAAGTCTATGACCCTTACACATACTTGTATGTTGCCTTGGCACTCTCAGACTCAGTAATGTCTCTGAAAAGTTCAAAGTGTCACCTACTCCACTGGGAAGCTCTATAAACTTAACCAGAGTGAACCCTTTCTCAGCACCAATATCCCCAAAAATGTTTGTTGTTGTTGATGTTGTTTGCTTTTTAGGCCTTAACATTGAATTTTAGAAACAGATGCCACACACGTGTCTATAATAGAAGCAGGTAACAGATGAATAGCCAAGATTGGAAATTTCCAGTTCTTTGTCAGCTGTTTAGTCTCAGTTCTTTGTCAGCTGTTCAACTATGAAACAAGGAATAAAGGATGTGTGTGTGTGTGTGTGTGTGTGTGTGTGTGTGTGTGTGTGTGTGTATGTGTGTGTGTGTGTGTGTGTGTGTGTGTGTGTACCCATACAACCACAGTGTTTGTTTTGATAGAGTCTCTCAGCCTTCTGACAGATCTCTAATGTGGGGCACCAGGCTGAAGTACAAGTAAATTATTGTAAGGATGACTGTCCATCTTAGGCAGGCCAATATCATTGGTGTGGAACATTCTCATAGCCAGGAGGCCATGTCTATAGCCTCTTGGGGCCCTTGGCCTCCACTTCATCCCTGGATCCCAGGGCTTTATCAGCCTCAAATAAGAAGAAACATGAAAAAAACTAATGTAAGGAAAAGCCAACAGATTAACTTTTTTTTTTCTGGCAGGGGCGGGGGAGGGCGGCAGGAGAACCAAAGGAATAGCCAACCTAAGTCCCCAGGACTATTCAGGATGGAAAACAGGATCTACTGACACTTTATGGGTCAGACTTTCAAGAGATACATCAGGACTTTGTGCCCCCTCTAAGTTCACTCCACTCCCACCTGCCACAGGATCTTAGCTCAGGAAGACCCAGTGGCAGATCCTGCCTAGGTCAGGGCCTCTTCCAAGCTGGATGTGCGTGAATTCAAGGAATCGGGACTCAAGAGAGACTGAGGCTTCACGTAAATCTTCTACAACCCACTGTGTGATCGGGGCACCTTTGGGTGCTCCACTGTAAAGTGCAAACAATAAGACCTGCCCCACACATGTCAGAATAAATACAGCTTGTTCAAGTGTAAAGTGCTAGTGCAGAGGATCATGTTTTTAGTTCTACCAAGTGGGTTCTTAATAAATGTGAATTTCCTTAAAGAGAAAATGTAGGGTAGATGAACATCTCATATTTCACACAAATAGGCTCATTCCATTCTCACTGGTCTTTGGTACTGACTAACCGAAAGCTTTGTCCATGTGACTTTTGAGGATTTACCCAAGACAAACTTAGTATTTTCACTCATGCCCAAGGAAAACTATATTCTCCTTGGCTGTGTAGACATAATACACCCTCCCCCAGAGTTGGTTTTCACTGAGACAAAACAGTAACTTCCTCACAGAAATGTTACTCATTTAGTAACTGAGAGCTGAGCCCAAAACTTGGAAGAGTCTCCAAAGGATGTAAGCCTCCTTGCTTCTCTTGTTCCCCCCCCCCCAGTTCTGTGGATGCAGTCTTCTGTGTCTCATACACTCACAATCTCACAATGAGACTATGGAAAAGGGAAAGGTGCCTCTGCCATCTTGCTGGTAGTTCAGCATAATGGTCTCTAGAAGTATGTGTTCATATCCTAGCTCTGTTTAAGACTGAGATAGTTCTGTATAAGTTCTATAATAATTTCTAGTCTCTGAACTGGTTGTTAGGATTAAGTGAGATAATGTGTTAAAAGCATGTCAACCTGTTAATGAGTTTTTGCTACTGTGCTGATGACAGGACAAACTATTGTTTTAATCTTCATGCTTTTGGCTTTCTCTCTTTTTCACACTAACTATTCCACACAAATAATAAACTAACAACAAATAAATAAGTAAATAAACTTTGGTAAGTAGGAAGACCATGATGTTAGTGTCTATGTTATTTTACCCAGTCTTCAAGACTCACTTAAATGTCTCTACTTTGGCGACGTGTTCCCCAACATCTTGAGGCTGGTTTACATATTCTACAAGTAAGTACTGACAGGCACAGTGCCTATTTCTTTATAGTAAAAAGAGCTTTTCTATTTCCTCCACGACTAAAACAAACAAAACAGCAACATAAACCACTTCATGTAGTACCTTGCTGGATGTACCAGGGGGAATAAATGGCCATTTCTATTATTCTTTCCAAGAACCTTTATTCACACTCACTGTATTACAGAATCATTTTGTATATTTTAAATTATAGCTTTGAGACTGTCCCAAGAGAGGACAGTGTAGAATAGAGGTAGTTGTCAGAAGACTCTTTTTGGGGGAGGGGAACAGGAAATGAGATGTGAGCCATCTTTTGTCATTGATTAATCTCTGTGTCTAATGAGGAGATTCAGTTAAGGCACTGTCACTTCTGGGTAATTTTCTAATTTCCAACAACAGGAAAATCCTGCAGATGATTATATGACAAATATCTTTTGTCACATGACATATGGCCTTTCAAAAATGAATCATGCAAACCAGATGCCTGTGGCTAATACCTGTAATCCTAAACTATTTAGAAGGCTGAGATATGAAGATCCTGGTTCTAAGCTACCGTGGGCAGAAAAGTCCATAAGATGCTTTTCTTCAAATGAGCAGCAAAAAGGTTGAAAATGGAGTTGTGACTCAAGTAGTAAAACACTAGCATTGAGGGGGGAAAGGTCTCAGTACTGTCACCAAACAAACAATAATAACATACAAAAGATAAAATTTCCATTTCACAGCTGAAATTTAGGGACACTGGCGTTTTGATCTTGACAAATATCTGCCAGAGGAGGCACTTGTAAATATCTTAAGTCTTAATCTCCCTTCCACAGGATGCAGTCAGAGGCCCTAGCCAGTGTCAGAATTGAAGGAAAGGAAAAGAAGGCTGTACATAAGACAAGAATGAAAAAAAATAAGGCTTTCTACTGCAGAAATGTTGCTTCCACTCCCCCTCAAAAAAGTGGCAGTATAGACTGGGGGTTCTGTCTCGGCAGTCCTATCTAACAGCAACTGGATCACAGGTAAATTCACCTCCATCACCACCAGTCCTCACAGGCAGCACAGAAGGCAGAACTCATGAGCCCAGAAACTGAAGCTCAGACTCCAGACAGATGAAGACCAGAAGCCAAAGGAGGTGAATGGGTGGGGACTCATTTTCTTTTTTTCCTCACAGTTCCTGAGAGACTATGGGCATGTTGGGTTCTGGAGAAGGCTTGTGAGCTCCTTGGATTCCTGGAGAACTCCAGACAAGTGGCTAGGATTTTGCTAGATAGCATAAAACCACGGTACTCCCTTCCCTCTTCCTTCTCTTTTTCTCTCTCTCCCTCTCCCCCCCTTTCTCTCCAGTCTTAGGGCTTGAACTCTGGGCCTAGGTGCTCTCCCTAAACTTCTTTTGCTCAAGGTGAGTGCTCTACCACTTAAACCACAGCATCATTTTTTTTGTCCTTTATTGAAGATAAGCATCTCACAGACTTCCCTGCCTGGACTGGTTTAGAACCATGCTCCTCAGATCTCAGCCTCCTAAGTAGCTAGGATTACAGGCATGAGCTACAGACACCTGGCTATCTCCTCTTTAATTCTGTTTCCCTCCCTTTTTCTCTCCCCCTTCCTCCCCACCCCCTACCTCTCTACACACCAAGGTCAATTCAAACTGATAAGAATAGAGTGTGCTCATTCAGGTTGACCCATCAATGGCTCCCAGGCCCACAGGACCAGCTCAGTCCTACAAGCAAATAGAAATGAGTAGGTATTTGTCTTTCCTACTGATCAGAATGCCAAAAGACTTCCTACACCATCCTTGAAAATCAATTTGGCCTCTGCTAAGATGACTCAACCCCACTTGAAAAGGGTGCCTCCCCGCCCCCCATGAGCTGCTACTGGCTTGGAGTTCAGAAAGCAAGGCCTTTCATGGGGTCCAGCTGTCCCTCAGGCATCCAGGGAAGTTGGCCATGCAAAGGCAGAAAATGTGACAACTGTTGGAAACCGTCAGCACTAACCCATGGGAGCGACCCAGCATTCTCTGGAGTAGACAGTCAAGGGTTGAAGCAGCCAATTATTCCGTTTACACAAAACACCCACCAGCTCCATGGCACCACTAGCTGAATATCTCCATTCTTATCAAGTTCAGAACATACTGCCACACTGCCTTGCTGCTAAACTTTGAGAAACTATGAACAACTGCATTAACCACCAAACTACTCATGTATTCAGGAAAGGAAAAGACTAGCTTTCCTGACCTCAGAGGGCCACATTCAAAGACCACCTTAGTGGCAAATCATAGCCCATCACCATGTCTGACACACAGCACTCTCCCTCTCCAAAGCTAGTTTTCAAGAGCTTCCAAGTCTGCCAAGACCACATCAAATGCCTGATTTTTTTTTAAAAAGCCTGTGTGCATTTTCCCAATAAAGAATCTGTCCAAAGTCTTTAAAAAAAAAAAAACCCTTTCATATAGTTTGTTTCCAATCCATTACACCGTCTTTCTCTAACAAATTTATAGTATTTCCAGGGAATTCCTGGACCTCTAAAACATGAACTTAGGTAGAAGAATGTCTGGAGTTTCTTTTGCACCAACATGCTAGCAGACCTTCTCTTTTAATTGTTATTATTTCATACAGCAGCAGTAATCACTCCCTCATCCACAAAGGAAATATATAATCCAGCTGTGGTGGCTCCAGTAAAAATACCACATCTGTGGATCATTGGCAACCCTGGCAAGACTGCTCAAATATAGGCAGTCTGAGTTCTTTTTTTTTTCCATACCCAAGATGCACATGGGTACACTTTTTTGAAAGTGCATATGAACTTTGCCAAAATGGGTTGCTCCTTTGTATGGGGGACCCAAGTTTTCCACTAATCTCTACCTTTCAGAGAGAGGGTCCCTTGAAATATTAGTTCCAGGCTTAGTTGTTGTCAGAGGTGCCCAACCCAGGGTGCCAGAGCCATGGTCAGCATCAAATGGAGAAGGGCTCTCTCAACGCAGAAGCTGGCTGGCTGTGTATGTGGCTTCTGGTTTTCCACTTAATAACAGGCTAAGGGCTTGTGCAGAGGAAAGCAGCCGCCGTGCAGGTCACCCCTTCACCCTACTCCTCTTCCTCCAGCCAACACATCCCTGAGCACCAGGTGATAATATTCCATCAGGATCCCCTGCCTCTGTTGAGCCTGCCGCCAAAGCCCAGCGGCAAGCATCTTATTTCTAAGCCCACCTTGCATGTTCAAATCCCCCAGTTCCAAGTACACCCTGAAGGTTTAGTCTGCAGACGTCTGAAGGAAAATCGGGCTGTGCCCTGACAGGCTTCCACCCTGCCTGCGGCTACCGAGCTGGCACACCGCTGGTCCCGAACCCTCGGGGTTCCCATCCACCCCAGACAATAGAGCACGAGAATGAAATGAAAGTGGACTTACTGCTATGGCTTGCAGCCTCTCCTTGTGCAGTTCCGCCTCTGCCATCCTGAAGAAGGGCACACGGGCAGGAGAAAGAAGAAAGAAAAACAAAACACGCTGTAGTCACCCAAAGAACTGGATGGGCACCGGGGGAGGCTTAAGTGGAACCCAAGGAGAGGCGAGGGGGGCGCATGGGGTCCGCCCGCAGCGCGGCGGGAACAGCTGTGCGCACGGCTGGATGGGGACCTCTGTCCCCACCCGCACCCAGCGTCACCGCGATCTGCAGCTCAGGGTCGCCGCTGCCACCGCTGGCCGCGCCAGCCGGGGACGTGGGGCGCGGGCAGCCGCCAGGAGGGCGCGCTCGCCGGCGCTCGCTCTCCGCCCTGACGTCTCAGCGCCTTGCTCCGCCCCTGGGGTGTGGGGGGACCCGTGGCCTCCAGGCAGGGAGGCGACGCGCGCCCGAAAATGGGCACCTGGGGCGCAGGCGATTCTAGGGCGCACGGCTGGGACCCAAGCCGAGCGCGGTGGCCTCTGCAGAGCAGATGTCAGTGAAGGGGCCTCTGGTAAAATGCTGGCTGTGGCCAGTGGCCACGGAGGGTTCTGGGCGCCTGCCAGCTGCAGCCTGAATGATACTTGGGCTCCACCTGGGGGCTCCAACACGGGAGGGCTGCCCCACTCACGTGCTTTAAATTACTTGATCCTTACACATCGAGCCAGCCGAGGGCATGCAGGTTTCATCTCCGGGTCATGCCACGCTGGAGGCCCACGGTGGCTTAGCCTTGAGTTGGTCGTTCTTGGGTGCTCAGGTAGGCTGAGCAATTTGGCCATAAAAACCTTCAGCATTTCACTTAACTGGTCGGAACCTCAGTTTCCTCATATGAAACTAATGAAGGAGCACAAGTCACCCACCAGAGATGTCCTTACACTGGAAAGAATAGTGAAAGGTGCTTTGTGAAAGGCATTTAAACCTGCCTTTTCTTTTTTGATGGTACTGTTATTTAAGCCCATGGCCTTACACTTGTTAGACAGGCTATGCTGCCACATAAGCCTCCAACCTGCCCTGTAATTTTTCTAACAGGATCATTTATGATGAGCAGGCGTGGACTATAATCTTCCTACCTACCTAAGTATTCACAATAGCTGGGACTACTCTGAAGTAGGGTCTTGCTAATGTTTGCTTAGGCTGGCCTCAAACCTCCATCCTTGTGCGTAGCTGGTATTACAGGTATGTCTGGCCCCCAGACATCTTCTTTTATGACTATAATCCCATGATGTTCTATGCTGTAAACATTTAAACCTTTGAAGGGCTTTACTGTCATAGAAAGACAAAGTAGGATGTATTCACTAAAATACTTGACCTATTATTTGCCCCAACAGAATATCATATGGTACTAACATGAATTGTTTGTGAGTCAGATGTGAGATAGAGAAAACTCTGGGAAAGAAGTAAATACTACAAACAACATGTCTCTCAACAATGAAGATGAACCTACTAGAATTCCTAACATTTATGAGCAAAATTTCCTCTGTCAAATTAAATAAACACTGAATAAAACCTATCTGATCCATGCTGATTTTTTATAAATGTGGGACTTAAGATGGCACTTAAAAAGACACACACATTGAAGCCTGGCATCAGTGGCTCATGCCTGTAATCTTCATTACTTGGGAGGCTAGAGAGGATGATTTCAATTTAAGGCCAGCCAGGACATAAAAGTCTTGAAGATTCCATTTTAATGGAAGAAGCTGGGCCTGGTAGCACACACTTGTTCTCCCAGAAAGCAACAAAAATAGGTGGGTCATGGTTCAGGCACAGACCTTAACAAAACTGAAACTCTTATCTCAAAATAACCAGTGCAAAAAAGGGCTAAAGTTATGGCTCAGGATTAGAGCATCTAACCTAGCAAACACAAAACCTTGAGTTAAAATCCCAGTAGAGAAAAAGCAAAAAAAAAAAAAAGATATGCATAGCTATTTTGTTAGATTTGTCCTATTTTTCTGGGTAAGTTCATTCCATTCGACTACATGTTGTTTATCTTTCACAGAGATGTTAGTTGTCCCTTGATGACTAATCACTATCCAGGCTGAGGATGGTGACAACTTAGTGAATCCATTTTGCTGAAGGATCATTCTGCCATTTACTTCATAACAGGAGTGGGTGGGATTGTTTGAATCATAAATCAAAGTCAAGACTAGGTTTGACATCCCACTCCAACATAGTAGGAAATTGTACTTTCTGGCTATGCCCTCATCATCTGCTTCAAATGCTTCATTTTCAGCATGAGCCCTGCTCCCTAGGACAAGTTATTTGAGGAAGAATTTGCTAACAAATAAACAAAGCTGTTGTTATTTTGGTAGAATGACTGTGTAACCAACAAACACAGAGAATACTAAATGAGGAAGTGAGACCAGAGAAGTGGGAGCTCAGCCAATGTCATAGAGCTGAGATGAAACCAAGAGTAGACTATACAGAGACCATGTTCTTAGTCCTAATCACCATGTAGCCAGTAATATGGATGTGCAGCAGAAAGTAGGGAAGAAATGGCATTGGTCCCCTTAGCCATACACATTTCAAAAAGGAATGATAGGAGCTAAAGATGTAGCCCAGTGACAGAGTGCTTGCCTAGCTTGTGCTGGGTTTGAGTCCCAGAAAAAGAAAAAAAAATAAGGAAGGGAGGGAGGGGAAAGGGAGGGGAATGATGGAGTACAACAAGGTTAGTGTACTTAATGTCACCAAGCTGTACAATTACAAGTGGTTATATGTATTTAATCATAATTAATTTTAAAAAGAGGTGATGGAAGGGACCGAGCATTCCTTGGAAGTGATCAGTTAGGAATACCTGTGTTTCAAAAGAGAAGAATCAGGGTTGGGCTGTGTATCTCTGTTTTCTACGTCACACTCACAGCTCAAGAGATGGGCACAGCCAGGATTAGAGGTGAAGATCAGCCAGAAAGACACATCATCTGAGAAACCGAAGAAGAAAATTCAGGAAGGATTTTCACCAAAAGACACATAGGAGGTCAGAGAACTTCAACAGAGTTTTCACACATTTCTGAGATGTTAGGGAGGAAGCAGCCTGAGAAGCAGCCACTGGCTTCCACAGTCAAGAAGCCATGTGTGACATTGGAGAACAAAACTATTTGCAGATCTCCGGCTTTGGAAGATGATGATAGGGAGCAGGGAGGCAGTCTTTGGAAGTACAGGCTTACTGAAGGATTTTTAGGCCAAGTGAGACTGAATGCTTTGGGGTTCAAAGGGTCTTAGAGCTCAGGAAAGTGAGTCCAAAGATACAAATGGGTAAGTAAGAGAGCTTCATGATAAACATAACTGGACAGTTCAGTCTTAGAAAGAAGAACAAAAGCAAGGCATGGGGATGGAAATGGGTAAAGATAAGAAATTATGAGTTGAAATTGAAAAAGAGAGAAGTTGAGTTTGAGTTTGTGTCTGTTTAACTGGTTTTCCCACGTGAAGAAAGGGACACTGGTTGAGACAGATGGAGTGGGAGTGAGGCTTTAGAAAATTAGATATAACTCTAGAACATAAGACCTAATTAGAAGTCTACATTAGAATCTCTTGAATAATTAGTGAATTTTATTGGGTAAAGTAAGGTTTAGGATAGGTTTAGAATCATTATACTAATGGGAGTTACTAAGAGGAGAACAAAGATACATGACCAATTTTGTATACTTCCTTGGTAGTTTTTAAGTGCCTGAGACCTACAATATACCAAGGTCATGTTCATTCGGTGCTGAAGTGTCAAAACAGATGTGATGAAAGTCAAAGAATCAAGGAAATCTGGAATGGTAGACACTGGGTATGAGGGCCAGTTAGAAAGTATAAAAGACTTGGAAGTGGTGCTGTGGCTCAAGGGGTAGGGTGGTAGCTTTGAACTCAGGAGCTCAGGGACAATGCTCAGGCCCAGAGTTCAAGTCCCATGACTGACCACCCCCCCAAAAAAAACCACAAAGAAAGTATAAAAGACTTGGCTCTTGGGAGGAAAACAAGATGAGGGGCGGGAGGCGGGGGAGGGAAATGGGGACCAAGACATGAGAAAGGGTATCAATGTATGTGAAGTAATGCACCTTCTATCTGATGAATATAATGTAACCCTTCTATTAATTACAATAAAATATATGAAAAAATACTTGGCTCTTTCTTAGCTGCCCAACTTGTCAACCTCTCCCCATCTTTGAGGATTTGCCACATTACAAGGTGCAGTCACAGACACACAGCTTACCACAGAAATTGAAAAATGTAGACACCTGCATCCCAGATCTGGGAGCTATTATATAACACACAATCTGGGCTCAGCCAGGCACATGCAACCTGCTAAGAAATTTGAAGGTGAAGCATTTTTTTTAAAAAAATTATTATCAGAGTGATGTATAGAGGGGTTCCAGTTACATTTGTAAGGTAGTGAGTACATTACTTCTTGACTGTGGTGAAATTTTGCTCACTACCCAAGTTCTCTCAGGGACTAGAATTCCCATCTAGTCTCTGAGTTACTCTACATACAACATTTAGCTTATTGCTTTCATGGCTCTATCTGTTAGAATCCATTTCTGTTGCTTGTGCCTAAGAACCCTAAGTAACACAGGAAGTGATAGTAAGTGAGTGGTTGAGATTTGGCCAAGGAAAATTAAGAAGTATTTTATCTTCCAACTCTTCCCTCTTTCAAAGCTCTAAATTTTGGCATTGCATCCACCACAAAGACAAATCCAAATCAGACCATCCCTTCAATAAATTCATTTTGTAGCTTTTATGTACTAGGCTTGGTCTTACAAAGATCCATAGTCTAGTGCCACAATGATAGCAATGATTATTTGCCCTTCCAAACACAACACCGAATGATATACTGCAATGGTGCAAAAGATAAATCGCAAATCACTAGTTCTTGTTGCGGCATTAAATTTTATTGTGTAAGTGCCATATGGATGGTTTAATGTTATTTTTGGTTTTTTTTGGATAGGTGCTACATTACAGAGCATTTTACATAGAGAATGCAGAATGCTAGATATGCAAAATAATTGTTTTGTTAATAAAAATTTCAGAATCTATTTTAAGAGATGAGTCCTCTGGGAGCCACAATTGAGCATAGCCTATTCCCTGCAGGGAAAACGTGAGTTGTATAAAATAAACCAAGAAGGAAACAATTTACCAAGGCCCATGTGTGAGTAGAAAGTTAGTCATGTTGAGGAATGGCTGCAAACTTAGTTTCTCAGCAACCCGAAGCTTTCCTTTTTTTTTTTATTGTAATTAGTAAAAGGGTTACATGATATTTGCCAGACAGAAGGTGCATTAATTCACGTACATTGATACCCTTTCACATGTCTTGGTACCCATTTCCCTCCCCCCCCACACCCCCCACCCGTCTTGGTTTTCCCCCCTTCCCTATCAAATTTCAAATAACCAAATACAAATAAATTCAATATATCAGATAACAAAGTGAGATACTGTAACAATATGAGATAACTAAGGGACAGCAAAGGAGATGAGAGACAACATAGTACATTAAGGACAACAATCATTCATTATATGGCTTTTGTTTCAATATCCTGGAGGTCCTTTCAATTAGATGAAGCTTTCCTTTGACAAAAGTGGTTTGAAAGAAATGTCCAAGAATCTCCCCCACCAAATATTTCTATTGACTGTTTTTCAGGGATCACTTGCAAAAATATGGTTGTTAAAACATCTGTGATCACTCCACAGAATCAAAAGGATAGTACTTGGATTCCTTGCAGCTCCTGTGGTTATCAGCAATTTGAATGAGTTGATGGACTTCAAAGAAGTGCTATTCTTCTCTATGGAATTCAAATGACAGATCCCCATGGGAATTATTATAGAGTAAGAAGACAGAAAGAGGTTAACAAGCAGAAGTTCGGTGTGAGAGATAAATCAGGATGGATGTTAGTTAAGGTGTATGTTAACTAATGTTTCTATGCAACAGGCTCAAAGCAGACAATGGAAGATCTAGCTAACAATGAGCATTAGTATTTCCACAGGATGACTTTCTTTTCTCTTGGCTTTCTCATTGATGTGGAGGGAGTAGGCAGGGAGTGGAGCATTCGGTAAGATGCTTAGAGAACATTCTACATTTACCCCTATGAATACATTCAACAGTGCAAGCTTCGGATGACACAGAAAAGACACAAGTTTTGAAGATACTTTGGAATCTCAGGCCTCTCTAGAGATATGGTTAGAAATAAGGCCAACAGACACAAATGCCCCAATGGGTGCTTTAGAATGGACAAATCTTAATTATTTAATGCAATTGTTGATGAATTCTAGCTTCCATAGACCATGTTACACGAACAACTTGATTGTATTCAGCCTTTTTAATGTAATATTTTCTTTTGTCGGTTGTGGGGCTTGAACTCTGGGCCTGGGAGCTTTCTTTGAGTTCTGTAGCTCAAGGCTACACTCTACCCCTTGAACCACAGTGCCACTTTCGGTTATCTAGTGGTTAATTTGAGATAAGAGTCTTACGGACTTTAGTGCCTGGGCTCACTTTGAACTCCAATCCTCAGATCTCAGCCCCACAGAGTAGCTGAGATTACAGGTGTGAGCCACGAGCGCCTAGCCTTAAATATAATTTTTTAATTGTTATTATAAAGTTGATTACAAAGTGATTACAGGTATGTAAGTCAAGTAAAGAGTACGTTTCTTTTTGGACAATGTCACCCCTTCCATTGCTCTCTTCTAGTTTTTTCCAAGCATCTCCACCCACAAGTTGTATGGTTTATTTTCAATGTAGTGTCTAGCGAGCACCACTGCTGCATTTGTTCACCCTTGTCCCTCCATTTCTGTGTTCCCTTTTACCCTCGAAAGACAGATCAACAAGAGAGAAAGAAAAGAAAAGAAAAACAGCAGCAAAGCAACCTCTTGTTTCCTTTCCTGGAATTCATTTCCATAAATATTATTTTATATAATCAGAAAGACATTGTATCCACCCTTCAAAAGAAGGAAAAGAGAAAAACTATTAATATTCTTAAAATTTGTGGATTTTCCCAAAGCAGTTCAATGCAGACTAGAAAGAACAGAATACAATTGGTAGTCATTTCTCTTTTAGTCTCTTGTAAAAAGGAGTTTATTTCCTAGAAATTTATTCACTCAATTATTTCCTAGAAATTTCTTGACCAGATTCTCCTTTCAATGATTCATAGATACCTACAGTGTTATGTTTTGGAGCAGGTTGATTTAATATTCATAATTGAGAATGAGTTAGAATAGATTTTTAGGAGGATATAGAGTAAGTCCTGAACTTTTTGGAAAAAAGCTTCATTTCTACCTATTTAAAGTACTCTGCAGTAGAGTAGAATTTACTGGTTTGTGAAGTGGTTACATACTAGAAGAATCTTTGAGGAGGCCATGTTGACCCCAGCCTGATGATATAATGCCAACAGACACAGTTGGGTCATTTGCTTCACAGAGAGCTTACAGGCCAGTCTAGATTGCCTTAATACAATGATCACAATGTGCCCTGTCAGCGTGGATTCCCTTTTTGTAGTGTGGCCATCGACACTTTCATTGTTATCTGTGATTCAATAATGCCATGCACATTCTTTGAGTCAGCACTGCTGACAAGGAAGAGATTTCCTGCAGGGTTGGCAAGTGGGGTGGGGGAGGACGGTGACCTATCAGCTAAACCTTGTCCACCCTGATGGTTGGGGACTGAACAGCAAAATTGGGAAAGCTAGATTCTATGCCCATCAACAATGGATGGTTTCTGTGCTTTCTGGATGCCCTTTGAAATCCAGAGGTCTCCACCTGCATGCCTACCCCTTGCCCATTCTCTATATCCTGGAAAAAATAAATGGAGTTTATTCCATTAAGAATCATTAGTCATACCATCTCAGAAATTTTCCATGCTATCGCATAGTCTCCTGGATAACTTGATGGACCTTCAAGGATGTACTGTTCTTTGTGAGATTCAAATGACAGAAACACATGGAAGTCCCCAAGGGGCAAGAGCAAGATAAAGATTAGAAAACAATACCAGTGTGGGGTTTCCCCAATGCATCATTAGACAGACTAGAAAGAACAGGAGACAAAGGCTCTATTCAATATTCTACTTCTAATATTGTCACTTATTGTGTGACTTCATATGTCACTTAATTGCTCTGAGCTAAGATTTCCCATTTGTCAGTTAGGAATAGACTCTCTCTGTAAACTAGGAATACATATGAGTAGTCACCTACCTATACAAGCCTGGGTGCTGTCCCTCAGCTCTTCAGCTCAAGGCTACTACCCTAACTCTGGGCCTGGGCATTTTCCCTGAGCTCTTAAGCTCAAGGCTACCACTCTACCCCTTGAGCCACAGTGCCAGTTCAATTTTCTGAAGGTTAATTGGAGATAAGAGTCTCAGTGTCGGGGCCGGGAGTTTGGCCTAGTGGTAGAGTGCTTGCCTAGCATGCACGAAGACCCGGGTTCGATTCCTTGGTACCACATACTTAGAAAAAGCCAGAAGTGGTGCTGAGGCCCAAGTGGTAGAGCTCTGGCCTTGAGAAAAATCCAAGGACAGTGCTCAGGCCCTGAGCTTAAGCCCAGGACTGGCAAAAAAAAAAAAAAAAAAAAAAAAAAGAGTCTCAGTGTCTTTAGTGCCTGGGCCAGCCTTGAACCTTGATCCTCAGATCTCAGCCTTCTGAGTAGCTAAGATTACAGATGTGAGCCACCGTGCCTGGCTATACAATATTCTTGTTTAGAGTAACAACACTCATGAATGAAAAAGTGTGTTGAGAACAAAGTGGTTTAAGTATAAAGAGTTACACTGAGAGACAAGGAACAAAAGTTAGGGATATAGGAATGTGATAAATGATTGAGAACATGTTTGTGCAAGTACATAAACTCAGCCCACCAGGAGAAAAACCTTTACTGAAACTAAAGACTAAAGGGTATTATGGTCTGGGGACGAGAAGAGAGAAACAGAGATAGGCAGGACAGAAGGAAACAGACTTGGATCTGTTTTGGGTTGGTTGTATGTGCGCCAAGCCTATTTTTGTATTCTATTTGGCCTGTATTTGCTGCCATGTGTTCTTTCTGCATTCATTCAGGGCTAAAATTATCCCACTAGCAGGGAAGTCATACTTGAGGAGGTGGAGTAGAAAAGGAGTAGACAAAAAAGCAGATGCCTGACTAGAAGCCAAGAGCATGGTAGAACTTCCTGGAAGAAGACTATGGGAACCAGCACATGGAAGGACAGAGTTCCTGGGCTCCAAGTACTAATCCTGCGTTAACCTGATAGAAGAAAGTGTTCACTCTATGGCACCCATGCCTGTTCCTTCTAAGAAAAGGGTGAGCAAGAGCCAGACTGCACATCCTCAGAAAGCAGTTCCTTAAATCTCCTGAGCTCCCAAATCTGGATCCACCCTTCAGGAAATGGAGACTCAGCAGCCCTCCATGCTTCCCCTGGGACAGCAGTGTTTGTCCCTGTGGACTGCTGATGTACAGTTGTTTCTTTGCCGGGGCAGCCCCTCAGGGGTAGGGTGGGAGAGAGAGAGGTTGTTGCACTTGACCATCTGGCTAGAATTAAGGATTGTGCATCCATTGCTGGGTGGAAGATGACTGATGCTGTCTGGGCTGGGACTTAGGAGTCTCCTGTTGGTTTTTTACGGGCTCTCTTTTGCTTTCCACTCAGTTACTGTCATTCCCTGTCAAATCGCTTACCTCTGACTTGCCCCCAGACCAGCCCTGCTTGTGTCATTTTTTGAAAGTGGACAAGTCATTGCAACTGAGTAGCTCTTCCTGAGAGTTCTCTAATACAGTGGAAGACCTTTCCATAGAACAGGTAGTCGATTTCTACCTAGGACTCTGGCCCTATATTACACAGAACATCCTTTTCTTTGTTAGAATCAGGGGAAGAACAGTTTCTAGGGCTCTGGGATGGTTCTCCTTTGTTTTAGGCTCGGCAAAGCCACCACAGCATCTTGTCAGAGTTTTCTCCTATATTTGGCTTCAGTACCCTCTATTCCTCCCCAGAGAACTTGACACCTTCTTCATCTGTTTGTCCCAGTCCAAATTTGGTGCTTTCTCATACCATGAGCTATGTCTGGAATGTAGCCTTCCCCTCCCTCTTCTAACTTTCTAAGTCTCCTCTTGTTAACTTCATAGAGTTCCAGCAATCCCACCCCCAGTCAGGGTATTCCTGTCAGTCCCCTAGGGACTCCCAATTCCTAACATAGTGTGTGACTTGTGCATTGCCTACTTGATTTGTCACTTTTTAACTCCAAAAATGATAACGTTATAGTCTAGAAGGAGATATTGTTAGATCAGTCCATGTCCTGTAAGTCACCATGGCAGCTGTTTATATGTAATGAAGCTACTTATGTAAGGAGGACGCAGAGGTTGGACAGACTTGACCACACATCCCAGTTCTACCACTTCATAACATTTACTTGGCTCTGTTAGTCTCTCAGGATCCATTTTCTAAGATTTTGGTGACAAGCAATAAAGCAATGTGTCTAATGCTCCCCGTGTATTGCAGGTATTCCATAAGTTTTATTTTATAATTATGCACATTATCCTCTGTATTGATAGCTTTTCACTCTGGATATATATCCATATGGTCATGCCATTGTTCCATTGAAGGCTTCCAAATGGCTTGTCCAGTCCAACACCAGATACGCCCCTAATGTGTTGTGGATATAGACCTTCATCCTAGACCAGAAGCAGCTCTTGAATTTTGCTAACCTGGTCACAGCCTCTCATCTGCAGTTTGTGATCCACAGTCTTTTCATGCTGTGCAAACTTTTGTGTAACATTTTGGCAATGCCAGATCTTGCATTTATCATGAGAGACTGAAGAAAATTAAGCTCAAAGTATTTTGCTCTGTAGGGTTGTACTCCTTTCAAACAACAATGATTTTTAAGCTTTTGTGGAGGGGAAGTCACTCTGGTAAGAACAACTGACTTTTCCAGAACAAATGCATATGCATGCAGCATTTTGTGTAAAATCCCTAAGGTTTCAGGAACTTCTTGAATTCTTCCAAGTACAATCCTAGAACACGCCTAGATTTCTGGTTAAAAAACAAAACCAACAACAACAAAATAAACTGCGCTGGGCTTAGAGTGCCAGTTTCTAGAGAGTGGATTTATCTCTAAGAGCCAGGAAGCTCACTTTGCTTACTGAAGCAAGTCTACCAGAATACTGAAAAACGTCTGCTCAGTCTTGCAGTCCCAGATCTAGCCAACCAATGGCTGACTGTGTGGGTTCCCATTCATTTTCTGCACTTTAAGAGCTGCCCTTCTTCTGCTCCCACTCACAACTACTGGCAGAGAAAAGATATACATGCCAACAGATTCTTCCCTAGGCTTAGCTACCTCCACTGATTGTCTCCTGAACAAAGCTTCCTCTGACTCTGTGTTAAGTCAGTCTTCTCTCTGCTTCTCCTTGAACCTTCCAGAAAGCAAATTAGGAAGTTTTCGATACACTCATGCCTCAAAGGATTTGTCTAAAACTGCTTACTATTCTAGGTGAAAGCAAAAACAAAACAAAAACAAATGGTCAGACAGGACCTTGCATTTCAAACTCATTAAAATAAAACAGCACAGTGTTGAAGCAGAGTAATCAAATGGTTTGTTCACAACTCCCTCAAACAGTGTTAAGTTCTGCCTCATTGGATATCATTACAAATATCCAGTGACCAAAATCTACTTTCCAGAGGTTTGCCCAGATGTGCCCCCCTCACTCACTGTTGAATGAAGTCATCTGACTTCCAATTTGGAACTCCTGGCCAAACCCCAGGTTTAATCCCAAAGCACTGAATTTTCTAGCTTCCAAGGAAAATAGTCTGATATTGAATTAAAAGGCACTGTTAAACGGCTTTAAGCCAAAACAAATTAACAGGCATTTCATTACTAAAGAGGCAGAGACCCTCCCAATGAGGCAAGTGACAAATGAGTGCCTGGTTTCAACTCGGGGCAACCCTGGACTTTGGAGCATCTCAAGACTTTGTATTTTCTCTCTGAGCAAATAAAACCCTAAATTTGATAATCTTGTAGATCTTTAAAAAAATCTAAGAGCCTCACTCCATGGAGAAAAAAGTGTTTGGTAAGAACATCACTGTTCCTTTAAAAAAATCTGGCAAAGATACATATTTGCCCTTTTAGCACCAGAAAAGTGAGTATTTCTATAAACTGTAATAAAGAAAAACTGACTCAAGTAAACACCTGAAAGTTTGAAAATACCTTTCCAAATTAAATGAAGAGGAGAAATGATAGCTGGAGATAATAGATTAAATTTAAGTATCACATTTTCCCCTTAAATTTAATAAACACATGGTGCTCACTAAGACCCAAAATCCATTCCAATGTCTTACCAATGTTAAATAATATTCTTCACAGCATTATGAAAGAAACATTACCATCACCATTTTACAGAGGAAAAAACTGAGGGACAGAGAACTTCGAGTCACACAGTTTCTAAGTGACTGATGTAATAATAGCAGATGAGGAAATTGTTCATCAGATGACATGCCTTTGTGAGAATATATGTTGGGTTCATTTAACTATATCATAAAAAAATACATACTGGAAAGAGGTAAAAGTGATTCCCTTCTCTTTGAGGTACTTTGATTATAATAGTTTTGGTGGAGATATGGCCTCAGATATGAAATGTTACAAAGGATGCCCAACAGAGTCAACTTCTACCACTATTTTCTTGTTTTCTTCATTTCTAGCCATCTTTTATCTCTTCTCCCTCCCTCCTTCTTTCCTTTCTGGTTGGACTGTCAGGCCCATACTTTAAATAATATAGCTCCTGCTGGCAATAAAACATCATCCTTTCTGTACTTGCAGTCCAGGGAAGGAAAAAGAAAACCAGCTACACTAAGGAGAGACAGCAATACTGGATGCTGGCATCATTGTGGGAGAAGGAAGTGACAATCTATCAACCTTGAATGGTGAGAGCATGCAGTTATGAACACACAGAGGCAAGAGTTTCTGAGGTTGGGGGAAGCACTAAACAGAGGATGGGGGTTGAGAGTGCTCAGCATACTGGGAGAGCAGCAAGGAGAGCAGTGGGCAAGGATGGAGGTGTGGACAGAATAAGTATGGCTGAGGTGGCCAAATACTGGCAGGACCAAATCCAGGCCTCGGAGAGGAAACCTTGGTTAAATTGTGAAGTGAAGTTATGTACATTTGCCATGGATGAAAAAGGGAAGAAAGTGTGAGCAGGGAGACCTGATGGAGGATCCTGCTGCAGGATTCACATGAGAGATAGAAGGACCTATGTGGTAACAGTAAAATAACTCCCCCCCCCCCCCGAATTCCTGAAACGTGTGAATGTCACTACTCATTGCAAAAGGGACATTGAGAGAGTAGAATCAGGGGTGGGCAGTCAAGCCAGACATGTGCTGATGGGATAATGCAAGGGTAGATCCAGGAAATCTTTGCTACTGTATGGAAGAGGGGTACAGCAAGGCATAAGGGTCCCAGCTCTGAAGAATTCACAGGACATGGTGTGGGAATAGAGACCCTTAGTGTTCAGTGTGTAACTCTTACGCTTACAAGGTAAGATGCCAGCTCAGAGTAATTACATGGTGTGTCTCACAGTGGTTCCCTCAATCAGAAAATAAGGTTAACAGTGTTTAACCTGGATCAGTACTTCAAGTGTAACAAATCTATGTGCAGCCTGTGACTGGAAGGTACTAAATACCCTCACATAAACATTAACACTAGCAGCAGTGTTCATATAGAAGATACCCTAATGAGAATGTAATGTAACCCTTCTATTAATTACAATAAAAATTATATGAAAAAAAAAGAAGATGCCCTAATGGCACTGAAAAGCATTGGCAGTAGTCAGCTCTGGGATCTAATGCATAGTCACTGAGTGGTTAACTTCTATGCCTCTCAATATCCTAGGCAAACTAAGAAGATCTACCTTATGGACCCTATGAAAAGATCATGTACACTTGACTTTTATTATTTTAGCATTAGGGAGGATAGCTAAGTAATGCAGATTGAAAAAAATTCCTTAATTAGTATTGATTTTAGGTTTTAGGAATTTAAAATATAAAACAAAAACCTAAGGGATATGTTCACAGAGGAAAGCCAGAGTCTTTGTAATTAGATACTTAAATGAGAACCCCAATAATTTTTTATAATTAATTAAAAGTCTTTTATTTTTTTCATATTTTGTATTGTACTTAATAGAAGGGTTACATGATATTTGCCACATAGGAGGTACATTAATTCACATACATTGATACCCTTTCACATGTGAATCCCAATAATTTTATGATGCTGTGAACTCTATAATGTCCAGGCACTGAGAAAAGATCTTTGCTTACTGTTTGAATCTCAGGGAAGGAAATCACACTGACTTGGCAAGAAGATGCTGACCCACCTCTAAAAGTTACTATTCCATGTCAATTGGCCAGCTCTTTGAGCACTTGCCTTGCCTATTCTGGCTATTGGGCCTTTGCATTATTATACCTAGATCTGATAGAGGGCTAGGGATTCTGGCATTTATTACTGTAAGAAACCACATCGTTTGTGTGAAAAATAGGGTCAAGAATATCTGGCAGGGTCACTGACGTAGCAGATGGTCCTTTTATAGGCAAAACAAGAGCTAGGTACTAAAGGTGGGCATTTTCTTAAATGTATTCTGAAAATCTGATCAGCGTCTGCCTGTGTCTCTTCCCAGGATTTTGCAACTTAGTGATGGGCTGGTGTGGCTTCTAAGCAGACAACAGCACCAGGCCTATGACAGATCTGGGTCACCATGAATTACCTGAATTCCCTCCACTGGAATCAGTGGCTGCACACTCACACCTATATCCTAAATTTGAGGTTATATCTCTTGGGCTTGGGGATTTGGCTCACAAACCCTAATGTCTCTTAAAATCTGATTACAATGTGGTCTCCAGCATGGGAAATGGCACTGTGGCAATGAGGTTCAGGCCACGTAGAATGTTAAATGTTCTCCTACAAGTGACAGAGGAACAACTGAAGGTATGAGCAGCAGCTAAAAAAAATAGGTTGGGCACGGTGGCTCATGCCTGTTATCCTAGCTACTCAGGAGGCTGAGATCTGAGGATCATGGTTCAAGGCTAGCCTGGGCACTAAACCCAGTGAGACTCTTATCTCTAATTAACCACTAGAAAACAGGAAGTAGGAGTGTGGCTCAAGGGGTAGGGTGGTAGCCTTGAGCTGAAGAGCTCAGGGACAGCACCCAGGCCCAGAGTTCGAGCCCCATGACCGACAAAAAAGTCACTATGGAGGCTGGGAGTGTAGCTGAGCTGTAGCATGCTTGCCCCAAATGCACAGAGCCCAGTATTCAATTCCTCAGTACCATATACACAAAGAAAAGCCAGAAGTGATGTTGTGGCTCATCAGTAGACAGCTTACCTTGAGAAAGCCCAAGGACAGTGCCCAGGCCCTGAGTTCAAGCCCCAGGACTGGAAAAAAATCACTGTGGCTACATGTGATGACTGTAGACCAGGAAGACTATTTTAACTGTATGATCTAATGAGTCAAGAGCGAGCCTGCAAGCCTGCGAGCCTTCGAGCCTTCCTTCCTTCCTTCCTTCTCCCTCCCTCCACCATCCTTCCTTACTTCTTCCCTCCTGCCCTCATCATCTTTCTCCTTCCTCCCCCCCTCCCCAGCTCTGTTACCTACTTAAGAAAAGGTCTCACTATTTAAAACAAGGTCTCATTACGTAACCCAAGTTGCCCTGGAGCTCATGATCCTCCTGCCTCTACCTACCAAGTGCTGTGATTCATGTGCAGCGCCACCACATTCAACCTGACAATAACACCTTGAATTCAAACTAAAAATTATGACAACTGTACTGAGTTATATTGTGACTCTCAACTCTGAATTGCTAGAACCTATAACTGGACCTCATTTTGAAATAGACTCTACAGGTCTAATTAAATTAAGGATCTTAAAATAATCTTGAATTTATTGATCAAACCCAATGCCCAGAGTCTTTCTAAGAAAGGAGAGATATGAGACACACAGCCATGGAAAGCAGGCTGGAAATAGAAACAGCGATTGGAACGCTATTTCTGTAAGCCAAGAAACAGCAAGGATTCCAGCAACTGAAAGAAGGCTAAGACTGAGCCATGAAGCAAATTCCCCTTCAGTAGTTCCAGAAGGAATCACCTCTCTTGGCACCTTAATTCAGACTTCTGGGCACTACAATGAGAAAACACATTTCTGTTTTAAGCCAGAGCTTGTGGTCATTTGCGATGGCTGCCCTAAGAATATAGCAACTGATAAAGCTCTTGAGTAATTTATATTTTCTAGGAACTACTGAGAATATTACAAGCTCACTGGGCTCTCCCCATAATTCCTAAGGAGAATAGCCCAGAATAACTATCCCCATCTTCAAAGGTTACAAAAGAAGCAGGCAGCTGAACAGGATCTTCCACACAAGAAACCTAGGACAGAGGTTATGTTGTCAACTATGGTCTGTCACTAGAAACATAAGAGGAAAATCTAAGTAGCAGAATTAGTAGGACATGGAAATGAATCCCCCCCCCCCAGAAGATGGGCAGGAAGAATCTAGCTCTCTGGAGTCCAGGGTTTTTTTTAATCAAAGCCCTCATCCTTTCCTAACCCAAAAGCCCTACTCTTTCAACTTACTTTTCACAGAATCCTACTTTTCTCTCCACAAATATGAACCTGAAGTGGCCTGCTTTTGTCTAATAATGCTGTACTCTAGTCTCTCTTGGCTTCCCTGTCCATCTGGACATATTCAAGACTCTGACCCCAAGGGCCTGCTTTGACTTCATACAATCCCATCTTTGAGCTCTTCCCAGGTTCTCAGACTCTCCTAGCCCTTACATCCTAACATTTCCTCTGTTTTGTTTCTTTTTGTTTTTTTCCTCAGCATACCTACCCCTTTCTGCCTCTGCTCATACTCTTTCCTACCTGCTCATAAAGGGCAGGTAGGAAAATGTGTTTCCCAAGGTAAAAAATCACTCCTTTTAACCTCCATCCTTTCATTTAGGGGCAGGATGAGTGTCTGTGGTTTGAACCCAGGGCCTTACACATATTAGGCATATACTCTACAATTTGGGCCATGCCCATACCTTTTGTGCTTTATGTGTTTACTACATAAAAACTTATTTGTCCAGAACTAACCTCAAACTGAGATTCACCTACTTCCACCTAACAGGCTCAGCTTGTTTACTGAGATGGTGTCTTGCTAACTTTTCTGCCCAGGAGCACTTCAAATCTTGATCCCCTGCCTCCCTAAGTAGCTGTAATAGCAGGCATGTCCCATCCTAATTCTCCTTTCCAAGTATGCCATTTTAAGTCTGCAGATGTAGTTCCGTAGTAAAAAAAAAAAACTTGTCTGGTATGCCCAAGTCTATCCCAGAACTGTCCAAGAAAGCAAATAAAAGTAGTTTTTGCCCCTTCATGACAATAGAGGGATTTTTTTTTGTTGTTTTACTGGTCCATGGTGAGTGAGTTCCATAGCCTGACTTGTAATCATAAAGCAGAGGGTCTGTAGCATTCTGCCATGCAGATGTACACATAATTTTTCCTGAGAAACTGCTCATCACTACAGGTGCCTCTGCAGTTCTAGCATAGCAAGGCTGTCCGTGAACACGATCAATGACGTGAGTTAAAAATGAGTATCTTTACCATTTCATATATTTAGCATGAAGCAGGACTTTCCTAATATGCTAGAATGAAATTTCATTAGATTTACAGGTTATTAAACAAAATTGTATGTGTGCGCATGCACTTTGAGTGCACAGGCTGGTCCTGGTGCTATCCCTGAGCTCAGCCTAGCACTCTGCCACTTGATCTACATCTCCACTTCTAGCTTTCTGGTGATTAATTGGAGATAGTTTTATGGACTTCCTGCCCAGGCTGGCATCAAACTGTGATCCCCAGATGTCA
Organism: Megascapheus bottae; assembly: GCF_031878675.1. NCBI lineage: Eukaryota > Metazoa > Chordata > Mammalia > Rodentia > Geomyidae > Megascapheus > Megascapheus bottae. The sequence continues at coordinate 70,987,146 of NC_143511.1, read as the reverse complement.
ATCCCATGAGTAGTTAGTATTACAGGAGTAAGCCATTGGCACCTAGCTAAACAAATGCCTTAAATTAAAAACAGGTAAGGACGCATAAATCAAGTGGTAAAGTACTTGCCTAGCAAGCTCAAGACCCTAGGAAAAAAAAGTGGAAGATATCAGTGGATTACAATAAAAGATTAGAAATTTAGACCTTCAGTTAAGAAGTCGCTTTGCTTCAAGGACCAAATTTCATTACTAAAAGAAGGTGTATGGGCTGGAAGTGTGGCCTAGTGGTAGAGTGCTTGCCTAGCATGCATGAAGCCCTGGATTCGATTCCTCCATCCTTCATTCGTAGAAAAAGCCAGAAGTGGTGCTGTGGCTCAAATGATAGAGCTTTAGACTTGAGAAAAGCTCAACTTCAGTGCCCACCTCTGAGTTCAAGCCCCAGGACTAGCAAAAAAGAAAAAAGAAAAACAGAAGATGTACTCTGGAACCATCATTATGTAAAGAAATAAGAAATTTAAAGAACAGAGTTTATCTCAGGCTCCTCGAGGCCTGAAACACTTTGGAAACATCTTTTGGAAATACATGGGTTTAGATAATATTTTAACTATGTTTTCATTGTTATTCTTAGACATCATTTCACAACATGTCACAAATTTATAGAATATTGTCATCATTCCTGACAAAGTCACGTTTCAAGCATTGATTGTTTTTTAAAGCAATAACGTTGTTTGCGAAGGAACTGGCTACTGTTTCATCAACATCTTTTATTGCCATAAGATTGTTTCTATTATTTCAGTAGTATTTTATGCATAGCCTATGTTCATATTAAATATAACCAAGATGTAAAATATCTGTTAACGTTGGTTTTTAGGCATTCACACTCAGTTCAGTGTATTTAATGCTGATCCTTACTCCTGGTAGTCTAGAAAGAGCGGAGTATGAAATGATTAACTGAGTATTGCCTCTGGCATGATATTTAATGAACAGAACTCATTTTCTTCCTTCAAATGACAGACCATCCAAAAGTGGATAAGTGGAACTCATCCTCCTCCATGACATGAGGAAAATATAATCCCACGCAAAAATCACAGGGATCCAAAGATAATTTGTGTTTTAAGTATTAAAGAAAATCTGGAAAAATAAGAACAATGTGGCAACTGAAAAAAAACACCCAGTGAGCTACTGGGAGAAAAATTAGTGGCATTGCTCTGAGAGGTAGAAGCCCCTTCTGCTGGTTCATTTAACAATATTTAATGAGCACCTACTGCAGGCTCAACCTTTGTTTGGGGGTTTCCCAGGGTATGCGAAAGGGAGAACTTCTTCCTTCAGTTCTTTAGTTGCTCTTGATCCATCTCACTAGACATCACAGAATGGTAAGCCTGAATAAGCCCATGCAACAAAGTCCTTCAGGTTAGACCTTGTTCTGTTTAAGAACAAGCTATTCATACAGCCCAAACCGCAGCATCCTTACTGGCAGAATAAGAATGATAGCAATTGTAAGGTTGCTATAGGATTCCATAATACTCTGGGTACACTGGATATGCTCAAGACAAAATAATTTATCAAAAGGAAAGAGTATTATAATAAATATCAAACTTTGATTCTTGGGTTCTTGAAAGGGGTGGGGTCAAAGGGAAAGGTATGGACAAATGAAGAGGAAAAGTGGGAGAATGCAGTCAAGAATCAAATGTATATGCTTCAAAATTAAGAAGAATGAGGGAAGGAGTAGATAGGAGAGAGATGAGTGAGAATGTCAAAAATATTGACAATGACCAAGATATATCATATTCATAAACTGCTTTGCTAAATGGCAACTCCCTCATACAACTTCTTAAAGATAATCAAAAGTAAAAAGCAAACTTTGCTTCAATCTCTGTCTCAAGTTCTGCTCTCTCTCCCCCTTCTTCACATCTTCCTGTTTCAGCTGTTTTGGTGACAGCGTTTTGGTGACTAAGTCTACTCAGCCTAAATTCCACAATCAGGGGAAATTATTTCCATGGGGTAATTGCACAGTATGGTGCCTTAGAATAAAAATAGTCAGATACAAAAAAATCTACAGAATGTATTACTCCTGGTATAAGACATTCTGCAAGAGGCTAAACTATGGAGACAGAGATCAAATTTATAAATGATAATGAGGAGGAGATGGGAATGACAAAAGAAGCCTAAGAAAAGACCATGTGGTAATGGAAACATTCTGCATTTGCATATGGGACGTGATTATACATCTGTATTTATTTGTCTGGTCTCACTCACTGAACTATACACTTGACAGGATCAAATTTTAACTATATGTACATTATGCCTCAGTGCATGTAAGTAACTATTATAAACGAGAGATGCTGAAACTTTCCCTAAGAGAGGTGCAAAGTCCTCTGAGAATTTGGAGGCAAGAGAAACCTTCACCCAAGGAAATCCAGAAATACCTCACAAGGAAGGATACATTTAAGTGGGGCCTGACAGATTGCAATTAATCACTGTTTTTCTTCTTTAGCAACTATAAGCAAATCTATTCAACTCAAGGACATTTATATGTTGCTTGCAGATTTTGTTTCAGGTTTTATCATTTTTTTAAAAAGTTCTCATATAATGATGCTTTTGCCAGATATGAAATGTTTCACATGATCCAGTGTTGAGATGTTTTCTGAATCTGTGATATTAAGAAATTCATCTCTTACTCCTATACTTACAAAATTTTGTTCCACTCTATGAAATAAAGAAATGTGAAAGGTCATAAGATGACACAGAACACTTAACTGTGTTGGGAATTGGAGTTCAGAAATCGAGGATCTGGTGCCAGGTGCCATTGGCTCATGCCTTATAATCCCAGTTAGTCAGAAAGCTGAGACCTAATGATCACGGTTTGAAGTCAGCCTAGGCAGGAAGGTCCATGTGACTTACCTCCAATTAACCACCAAAAAGCCAGAAGTAGAGCTGTGACTCAAGTGGTAGATTGCCAGTCATGAGCAGAAAAAAACTAAATATTAGTGCCCAGACCCTGAGTTCAACCCCAGTGTGTGTGTGTGTGTGTGTGTGTGTGTGTGTGTGTGTGTGTGTGTGTATGCACAATCTGCAATCTGTATTTCATAGGTGATTTCCAAAATCAAGAACAAAACAATCAATAGCTTCTCCCCAAAGGAGACAAGAGACAGCTCACAAAAGAAAATGCAGTGTCTCTTAGGCATGTGAAAAGATGCTCACTTTCAATATGATCACTGACGGTTACTTCTATGAATCAGTGAAAGACTAACATTTCAGTTAAAAAGATAAGCAAAGGAGAGTAGACAGAATGCAGAACAAAAAATATAAGTAGTCTTGAAATATAAGAAAAGATGCTTTCATTCACCTACACTAAGAGAAAGGCAAATGAAAATGGTACCATTCCATTCCCCAAGCCTATTACCAATGTATTAATGGGCGCATAGGTAAGTCAACTACTGCTAGGATGACCTTGATGGAGACTATTTGGCAATGTGTGCTAGGCTGATAAATGAAAAATGCATTTGACCCAGCAATACTACTTGCACTAATTTTATCTTACAAATCACCCATATGAAAAATGACATGAATACATTATTGGCTGTAATACTATCTGTAATAGCAAATTAATATCCCTCTAGCATTTAGTGAGTTGCTTATGTAAGTCTATAAAATACACCTAACTGTAAGAGCTTGAGATAGCTCTCCACATGCTGATATGGCACAATGAAGATACAGTGGAAATCAAAATACAGATCAATGCACTAACATTATCATTTAGGTTAATGATGAGGAGTTTGAAATATATACATATATACATATATATAAATGTACATACATATATGTATATATGTATGGATTTCCTTAATATACCTGGACCATTTCTGGGAAGAATGTAGCAACCACTATTGAGGTTAAGTATAGGGAATGTTAGGGAGTGAAGAGAAGAGGATGGATGGAACATTTTTTGTGAGTGTATAATCTTTTATTTCTTATGAATTTTGAACCATGTGAATATATTACTTAAAAATAAAAATTAAAAAAAATTTAAATGAATAAAAAATAACTATCATAAAAAAGAGAAATATAAGATTTTCCCCCTGGTCTATTACTATTTTTTATGGGCAAAGAAAAATTCACTCTTTTCTTTCTTTTTGGTGCTGATCCTGGGGCTTGTACTCTGGGTCTGAATCTGGGCTTTGTCACTAAGCTTCTTTTGCTGAAGGGCTAATACTCTACTGCTTGAGCCAGAGCTCTACTTCTCGCTTTTTGGGGGGTGTTAGGGGGACAGTTGATTGGAGATAAGTGTCCCACAGCCTTTCCTGCCTGGGCTGGCTTTGAACTATGATCCTCAGATCTTAGCCTCTTGAGTATCTAGGATTACCAGCACCCACAGTTCACTCTTGCTTTACAAGCTTTTCTATGTTTTCTTGTAAAATGATATAGCTGATCTCTAAGCTCCAGTGAGTTTTAGAAGATCCTGGCCTAGGTGTTGTTTATTTGTTTGTTTGATTTTGTTAATTTTATTTGAGGGCTGCATGTGAATGAGAATATGGAATTCTCTCTTGAGGATCACATGTGGCTCAATCTAAAACTCGGGAGTTCATTTAGACAAGTCCCAAGGTGATGTACACTTCTTGTGTTGCGCAATGAACAGCCAGAACTTCCATACGGGACCACATTGCCTAACTCTGTCTCTGGAAAAGGCAAAAGATTTGTACTAGCTGAAGAGAAACCATAGTGTTATTACTCTGTCTTTGGATTTCATGAGGAACTTCGTGATTATAATAGACAAGTAGTGGAGGAAACCAGTGCTTACTTTGTATGCAGCCAAAATACCAGTCATTAAAACCTTTTTTTTAAATTTTTCCTTTTTATTGTCATGGTGTAGAGGAGTCACAGTTACATTCACCAGATAGTAGGTGCATTACTTCTCACATATTGATAACCTTTCTCATGTTTTTGTCCCCGTTTCCCTCCCATCATCTTGTTTTTCCCTCTTTCCTTTCCTATTTCAAATAATCAAATAAACATATATACTATATGGCCAAAACACCAGTCATCAAAACCTTTTTATTTTAAATAAAGTTACTGATAGTAAACCATTCACTGAACAGAAAAGAAAGCTCCAGAAGTATAGATTTCTTATAAAAGGATTCTTTGCCCATTGTAGATGTTTAAAAATTAAACTTGCTCAAAATTACTCAACACCCACCATGTTTAAAACAATTCCAGGATGATTAAAATAATAGTATGTGATAAAAGTTGAAATTCAAATTTGTGGCCAACTTTTAACTTTTGAAACAAAGTTAACTATAATTAGAATCCATAGCCCACGGCTGACACTCAGATACATTCTATAAGAATTAAAGAGCTAAACAATAAATGACTGATTTCAGGATAGAAGAGAATTCAAGTAAGTGTATATGATGTATATGAAATCTATCTATCTATCTATCCAGGTCAGTTGAGTACAGTGGCTTATGACTGTAATCTTAGATTAGGCAGCAGCAGTTCAAGCCTGGACTGGGCAGAAAAGTTCATGAGACTCTATCTCATCCAATAGCTGGTACAGAGGCATGAACTTTTCATCGTAAGCTACACAGGAAGCAAAATTAGGAGGACTTCAGTTCACATTGGTCTGGGTATAAAGTGAGACCATACCTTGAAAATAACCAATGCAAAGAGGGTCTGAAAGTATAGCTCAAAACCTCGACTTTCATTAAAAGAAAAAAAAAATCTTTTCTAGAACACACAGGTATAACTGGCTCCAAAAAGTCTGTCTATAAAAGAAAACAATATTACAACCAAATTCAGAAAGCATGTAATAGCTAGGCTTGATGGAGGATGAGACAGGAAGATAGCAAATTTAAAGCCATTCTAGGCCACATAGTGAGAGCCTGTGTCTAACACAAATAAAAATAAATTTTAAAAAGGCTGGGCACTAGTGGCTCATGCCTATGAAAGTTGTTGTTTGGAGCCATCTCAGGCAGACAAATCCAGGAGATTTTTATCTCCGAAGTAACCAGCAAGAAGCTATGTATGGAGGCCTGATTCAAACAAGTAGAGCACCAGCTCTAAGGGAAAAATCTGATCAAGTATTTGAGGCACTAAGTTCAAGCACTGGTACTAGGTTTGCCTGAATTAACAAATTAGGGTAAAAATATTTACAGCATCTCTCTCTCTGTGTGTGTGTGTGTGTGTGTGTGTGTGTGTGTGTGTGTGTGTGTGTGTGTGTGTGTGTGATGGTACTGGGGCTTCATCTCAGGGCCTGAGCACTATGCCTTAGCGTTTTGTTCAAGGCTGAAACTCTACCACTTGAGCTACACTCCACTTCGGGCCTTTGGGTAGTTAACTGGAGATGAGAGTCTCTTAGATTTGTCTGTCTAGCCTGGTTTTAAACTGCAGTCTTCAGATTTCAGTCTCGTGAGTAGCTAAGAATACACATATGAGCCATTAGCATGTATGAGACCCTGGGTTCAATTCTCAGCACCAAAATAAATAAATGGATATAGAATATAGGCAGTCATGACAGAAATTTTTGTTTCACAGGCCCTCAAAGAAACAAAGTATGCTGTTGCTGTTTTAACTATCTAAATGGACCAGATTTCAAATATGATGACATACCATTAGTGAAAACTTAAGAATAGTCTCAGATACTGTTGGTATGGATGTGGATGTAAATTAGCGAAGATTTTTTGAGGATTATTTGCTCATAGCAACCGAAAGTATGCAATGTATATACTCACCGGTTTAGGTGATTTTCCATATAGAAATATATACTGAAGCTGACTGGAGATTGGTACAAGGTTATATTAGAAGACTTAACAGGTATTGTCTGTGGTAGTGAAAAATCCAAGTCAATCAGAATGTTCATCATGCTGTATCCATATGGTAAACAATAATGCTGTCATTTTTAATTTATGCTGCAAATTACATATTGTGCATTCATGAAGCTTACATTAATGTGAAGTACTCTTCACAGAAAACAAGTAAGGAATATTTTGTCAGATAGTCATGAATACTCTACAGAAACATAAAGCAGAGTAAGGTGACACTGAAAAGTGGAGCGGGATGCTCTAGAGGCCATTTCTACTGGTTATTGGAGCAGCTGTCCATGGCCTGGCATAGCAACCAGCTTGCTATAATGAAAGAAGAGGATGAAGAGCACTGTGGCCAAAGCATTGTACGTGAAGGGGTACAGTAGGAGCTGAAGGGTTAAACACTGGCACAGCCAATTATAAGGGACTTGTTAGTCAGAAGGAATATGGACTTTTTTTTGGAAGAGAAGACATTACAGAGGCCTAATTAGCAAAGTTTGTTTTAAAGATAATGCTGGGCAGGTCAAGTGGAGCTTGATGAGTGAGCAGCAGGAAGACCAGTTAAAAGGCTGATGGTTTTGTGCAGCTAAGAGGGGGTAGTGGCTTAGATATGAGTGGTACAGCTGTAAATACCCAGGAGCTTTAACAATAGAGACAGCAGAACTTGCTATGAGCCAAGAAGGATGAGAGTCCGGGGTGATGCCTGAGTATAAGGCCTGAAAAACTAGCCGAATACTAGTATCATCTATTAAGATGGTGCCATGGATGGAATGTTGATATTCCTCGCAAATTCACATGGTGAAATTCTAATTGTAACTAGGACACTATTTGAAGGTAATTATTTGGAAGGTATTTAAGACAAGAAGGTAGTACCCTTACGATGTGATAAGTATCTTTAAAGGAAAAGATACTAGAGAGTTTGTTTCTTCTCTGTCCATAGTCAGTGTATGAGAACACAGCAAGAAAGCAGCCATCTTGTTGGCTAGGAAGAAGCTCTCACCAGAAGTCTACCAAGCTGGTACTCTAATCTAGGTCTTCACCACCCCTAACAGTGAGAAATGCATTTCAAATTATAAAGCCATCTAGTCTATGGAAATTTGTATTAGCAACACAAACTGACTAAAATAGATGAGAAAGAAATAGGGACAAAGTGCAAGATAAATTTTAAAGATCTGCTATAAAACATTATGTACTGTGTCATGGACCTGAAAAGCTGTTAAGAAGGCAGACTGCATGTTAAGTGTTCTTACAATAAGAAAAAGAAAAGGGAATAAATAGATATGATCTGAAAATTTGCAAATCCTGTACAGTTCTTAGTTTCCAGATACTGCTGTATGTAGCTATTCTCTCTATTGTTTGTACTAACTAAACACTGGACTTAATATAAAAATACTGCTATGGCTGGGTATCAGAGGCCCATGCTTATAATCCTAGCTATTCAGGAGGCTGAGATCTGAGGATTGTGGTTCTAAGCCAGCTCAAGAAATACATGAAAATCTTATCTCTAACCACCAAAAGCTGAAAGTGAAGCTGCATCTTCAGTGTGACGATGTTGGGAAGTGAAACTTCTAAGAGCTGGTGTCTGTTGGGAAGTTGGCAGGCAACTGGAGACACACTCGTGGTCAATGTATGAGATCTCAGTCTCTCTGGCTCCATTCCAAGATGGAATCTTTTCCTCTTATATAAGCTCTACCATTGTCATCCACCGTGAGGAGATCCAGGGATGGCTGGGGCCTCCCCAGGGCCTACATCATGCATACAAGCTCAATAAACTTATTGGCACATTTATTTGTTGTAATAAAAATGAATTAATATGAAGACCTGGGTTGTAGTCCTGCTCAGTCTCTCTTAGAGAAGTAACTTAACTGGCCTTACTTATATAAGTTAGAGTCCAAGATATACTGCCCAACTTGGCACACAACCATTCTGCATCATGTCCCATGTGTTTTGTATATGATACTTCAATAAAAGACTAAGAGAAAACTTGTTATATAGAATGAGGATGCAATGTGCTGAATTTAATCAGTCACTGACACATATGCGTATATACATACGTGATCAAAAGAGGAGAAGGAAGCATGCCAATATTTTGGTAGTAGTTCAGTGAGAGCAAGATTATGATTGCTCTTTTTCCTTCTCACATCTTCTTAGATTTTCTACTACTTATTTTTTATTTATTTTCCTTATTTTACTTTTGAAATAAGAAAAATATGGTATTTTTGGTTTCTAGAAAAAGGACAACTCAATGATTTTTTTTCATAAATCAAATATCTCATGAGCTGGGTGACTTTTAATTCTGGTTAATCTTTTCCATCATCTAACAAACAATGGATAAGACTACTACATGCCTTGATGAGTTACCTTTAAATGATTCTTAGGTATGTGGATTAAAGTCCCTGTCATTTATAGAAAAGTTTCCAAGATAAATGTAAAAAGTTCCTACACATACATTAAGCTGTTTGAGACGTGTCAGAAGTTGAAGGTTTGGCTCTTCAGCTCAAGGCTACTGTCCTACCCCTGCACCTGGGCACTGTCCCTGAGCTCTTCAGCTCAAGGCTACCACCCTACCCTTGAGCCAAGATCCACTCCCATTTTCTAGAAGTTAACTGGAGATAAGTCTCACGTCCTTTTGTGCCCGGCCTGGCTTTGAACCTTAATCCTCAGATCTCAGCCTCCTAAGTAGCTAAGATTATAGGTGTGAGGCACCATGCCCAGCTTTATAAATTAATTTCAATGGCAGCAAAACATACACAACACAAAATTGGTGTGATCTGGAATATTTCTCTTGACCTTCTCTATTCTATTTTCTTTTTTCCTGTCTTCAAGTACTTGTACAAAGGGGGTTTCAACTCAACAAATTACAAGTACAATGCGTTTGGTCAATGTGACCTTTCCATTCATTGTTCTCCCCTTCTTTCCAAGCCTTACCCACACCTTCAAGTTATATGAAAGTGCCCTGCAACTTCAAGTTGTATGAAAATGCTCTCCGGCCTCTAATTTGGAACTATCCCCAGTCCATTTGCCTCACTGCAGTCAGGATAACTATTCTAAAATGAAATACTTCTTGTCATCTCTTAACTTAAAACTTTCTGGGTTTCCACTTGCTCTGGGGAAAAGCCCACGTTCTTAGTAGTAAAGTCCCTACTTTGTGCATCAAGTCTCATCTTCTGTCATTTCCTGTCATTTGCAATTTCCTAGATGTTAAAAAAGCTACTACACTTTCAGGTTTTTCGACAGAGCATTGCTTCTGGTTGGAATGTTTTCCTCAATGACCCTTCCTTCTTCCCACATCCAGTTGCAAGTTGACTCCTTTCTAATCCAAATCTCATTAGTATTAAACAGGAGAGAGAACCTTAGAAATGTGAATCTCAGGTGCTACTCTCAATCTCCTAGACCAGGATCATCAATCAACAATCCTCTTAAGTGATTCCTAAGTGTGTGAAAGTTTGAGAGACTACCATCTATTAAATTCCTTTTCATGGCCATTTCAGGTTCTACCTCCACCCGGAAGTGTTTTCTCATTCTACTTCTATTCTTCCTCATTTCCACTTAGTGTCTTTCTCTAATATCCCTATCACATATGTTTTTTTCCACATTATAACCACCATGTTAAACCATTTTTACCCTTCTGTTACCCTCTCCAGGGGAAATACAGGGTATCATTCAGCTAGTATAAAGCCTAACACTGAATATTAGATATTCAATAAACCTCTCATGAATAAACAAATTCACAAGTCCAAACTGAAATGTGAAAAGAAAAGTTTCACTTAATTTTTTTTTTTTGCCAGTCCTGGGGCTTGAACTCAGGGCCGGAGCACTGTCCTTGGGCTTTATCAAGGATAGAGCTCTACTACTTGAGTCACAGCACCACTTCCGCCTTTTTTTCTATGTATGTGGTACCGAGAAATTAAACCTGGGTCTTCGTGCATGCTAGGCAAGCACTCTACCACTAGGCCAAACTCATGGCCCTCACTTAATTATTTTTGCCTTTTGCTTGGTATTAGACTTAGATGGTTCTCCTTTTTTGGTTCTTGCTATTTATCTAACTGCCAGCCACTAAGATCAAGGGCCTCTTTTGGAAAGAGCTAGGCTCATAATTCCCTCAAGCCAATAGTTGCAAGTATTTGAACAAATAAATCTTCCAGCTCTGTACTTGGCTATGGACTCAGATCAGCATAGAAATAAAAGCTTGGGCTTCACATAACATTTTTGAAGGGCATTACGTCCCCTAAGAATACTATCTTCATCTTGCTGGTTTTCATCAACTAACTTAAACTTCTCTATTTGGGACCATTAACTAACTGTTACTTGAACTAGGTTCACAACGCCAACCACATGAAGAGAAAAGAGTGCGGCAAGGCCTAGGCACATGGCATCTCAGAAACCATCTCCCATTGTGCACACATGTGATTTTCAGAAGTGGAAGGGAAGAAATGCTGGCCAAATCACAGCATGGCAGGAGTTGCCTGCAGCGGCTGGCCAGTCCTGATGGCAAAGGAAAGCAAACAAAAGAAACATTCTTTCTACTCATGACAGAAACAAAGACCCTACTGAGAAAACTCAAGAAGCAGTAAAAGCTGTAAAATCAACAGAAATGGGGGCCTGTCTGTAGACCAGGCATCTGGTTTCAATGTAAACATCCTTAAAATGTTTTAAGAATGAATACACATTTGAATAATTTATTATTAAAGTGGGTTTTTCCCCATGGGTATTTGGGAAAGATGCAAAGCAAGTATGTCCTAGTATATAACCAGCTGAACTTTAGACCGCCACTCCATTTAGACATTTTCTGAGTAGAAGACAGAAATGAAAATGCTTGAAAGCAAAAGAAATAGAACTGTCTTAAAAAAAAATCCAGGGCTTCCTGGCCAGATCCAGGTATATTTGGAACCGTGTGTAATGCATGAACATTGTACTTTAAGTAGACTGTATACTTGCTTTGGGAACCCAGAAATGAGGACGAGGATTTGGGGTGTGAAGATTCCCGCTCACCCTGATTTCTGTCTGGAGTTTCCTGGCTGGGAACCTTGTCTTAGATTGCACTTGTTGCTTCAGATTCTCAATGTAAACTTCAAAGAGCCCGATGACACTCCAAAACAGGGACGGCAAATTAGTAGCCACGCCAATGTATCTGGCTAAGGGGATGGGGCACATTATGTCTTAAATTAGTTGTTGATATTTAAAAACATGCCTACATGGCAACAGTTGGCTGGATATGGATAGCTATCATCATCTTAGAAAAGACACACATTGGAGTCTGACTCCGTCTCTAACACTCCCTTGATGGTAGACTATGTAACAAATTCAGGCTAGTTTTCTGGCACAGGCAATCTTATCTCAGGGTAGAGCTCTACAGGCAAGGAAGAAATGAGTTTTGCCTTTCCTGGATGGCAATCTTGGGTCATTCTCATTACGGTAATCTATTTGCTACTGGCTAGTATTTTTTTTCTTTTTTGAACATGGTTGAATTTTCTATTTTCTTTACATTATTTTTGTAGAATCATGAACAATACATATCTATATGTATACATATATTATATATTCCTGATATATATTCTCATCCTAGTCCTTCTTTGCCTTTCTCTGCCTCTTCTTCATTTCCTTCTTCATCTTTTCTTTCTTTAATCCAAACAGAATTAGAGGTATTTTTGTGAACAGTCTTTGTCTTAAGCAAGGGAAGCTCTAGCTCTCTTCATGGAAATTCCTATTTTATAAAGTTGCTTTCTCTCCTCTCTTTCTGTCTTTAAATACAATCCCCTAGTGGTTTATTTACTATTTCAATTTTTAGCTTCTTTAATATTGGCTATCTTGAAATTACTCCTGAACTCATGCTGGTTAAAGAGTACAGTTTCCTTTGTGAAAACAATAAATTCCTGTCAGTGTTGTCTACCAGCCTGGATGGAGCCATCTAGGCTTTTCATGGCAAAGGATAGCAGAAATTGAAGTCTATGGACTCTAACAACCTTTGACACTAGTCATCGCTCCTGAATAATCAAAGAGGAAAACAGATTGATTTTCAGCTCCTTGGGAAGAGGGAATCAAGACTTCTTGGCTTCGCTTGTCCCACATCCTAGTTGCAATGTTCTGTACTAACCCTCGCAGGCCCTTGGCTCCTCGCAGATGACAATCAAACTAAAAAGATGAAGATCACATGTTCAATTCTAGATAACAGCAAATAGTGCTGTACTTTTCTTCAAGATTACCTAATATTTTAGCTTTTCTAATGAAAGTAGTTTTTAAAATTACAAGTGTTAAAACTCTCAATTTGTAGCAAATTTATTTTTTAATCTATGAAAATGCATTTCCAAGTATGAGGGCAATTCATATGTAGTCAATCTCAGAAATCACAAAGCTCATAATTTCCTAGGTGAGGCAACCAGCTCCAGACAAATACAAGATTTTTCTAAGAGCAGGCTGATGGCAATTATATCCTTGCTTCAGTGATAATTTTCTAGCCCTAGGACCTTGCTCTTCTAATATGACAGGCACACAATGTCTACAGCCTGTTGGATTCACTTGGATATGCATGACATATATTTGTATACTATAAACAACCTGCCTACTGTCAAAAAGGGTATCCTAGCTTGACAGATCGATGCCCTACAGGAAGTCTAATTGGCAAGTCAAAAAATAAAGGTGGAACTACACAAGCGGCTATTATAAACTGCCAATTGTGTCAGTTGCTTTGGTGTCTAGAAGGAAGAAAAAACTTGTTATAGTCTGAATTGTATTTTCCCCAAATTCATATGTAGAAACTCTAATCCCCAGGATCAGAATGTGAGATGGGATCTTGAAAGAGGTAATTAGTTAAAATGAAGTCATCAAAGGAGGTTACCACTCTAATGTGACTGGTATCCTAGTAGGAAGAGATTAGAACACAGGCATGCACAGAAAGCCGTGTGAGAACACAAGGAGAAGGCAGTCATCTATCCACCAAGGAGAGACATCACAGAAGAAACCCATCCTCCGAACACTTTGATTTTAGCTTTCTAGCTTCCTCCAGAATTATGAGAAAATAAGTTTCTGCTGCATAAACCACCCAGTTTGTGACACTTCATTATGACAGCCCTAGCCAACCACACAACACTCCACCCTCATATCACACTGTAAATCCCAAATTCCAGAGCATAAATGAGGAACTGTCAGAGTCCTAACATAAACAAAACCTACCAGTACATGCCACTATTTAACTTAAAGCTTTTTGAATTTGTTTCTAATATGATGGTATCAACATTAGACATGATTTAATCAAGATAGAAGAGGCCAAGGTAACCTGGGCTTGCCATTGTGTAGGTTCTTGTCCCTATTTTTTTCATGTTCTTCTTTAAAGCTTCATTGCCTGCAGTCCCAAATACCTTATTGAGGGAGAAGCAGAGGTATTTATGTGCCCTCTGCAAAAAGACAGCCCAATAGGAAAATCACAGATGGGAAAAGCACACAGCTAGGCACTCTTGCAGTAGCTCAACCCTCAGTTCCTCCTGCACCTGGTCAGTTGGCTAAGGGGAAGGAAAAGAATTCTGCTTCATTCCAATAAGTAATCAGATTAAATTCAACATGTAAATGTGAAGATAGATACCCACTTCCAACCGCATAAAGATCACTTTCAGTTAGTAAATATTTGGTTTGTGAACCTGGTCAAAAGAATAATTTAGCAGACCGTGATCTTTAAAATTACTGAGTTATAGTATTTAAAATGAGAAGAGTATTAACTTTTTATTCCATTCTTATTAACCCTTATTCATGTAATGTTTAAAGAAATGCATCTGAAGATGCTGTATTATATGCAAATTAATAGAAAGGAGAATTGATTGATTCTTTGGTTCTTATTATTCTGCATGACTACGTATGATTTTACATTACCCTCAAGATACGTTATACAGATAAGTTCGTTAACATGTACTAGAAATGAAGTAGACTAAGTGTTTGAAAGTATGTCTAGAGCAAAGCATCCCTTTAACCAGTATTTATAATAAAAGATCCAAGTTTAAGTAGAAGCTTAACCTGAGAATCAAGTAGTCATATGAGGGGTGTCTTGACATTAGGCACTTGTAACAAACAGCAAAGAGAGGGAAGTTGATGAATTTGTTAGCCAGTAGCCATTTGGGGCACATGCAAAAATAAATGTAAACTATTATAGATACTATAAACAATAAACATTTTTACCACTATTGGTTTTCATTGGTAGTAATGATAATAATTATGGTACACTGATATCAGCATTTAAAGTTCTTGGTGTTATTTCTCACCAACCTCTCCAAATGCTCCAGTTTGACTGGATATGTCCTCCTTCTGTGATGCCTGCAATTCTTCATGCTCTATTCACCAAGCTAGACTACCTGGATATGAGCTCTAGATGCCCCCAAACTAGCTGAATGGCTTTGAGAAAGTTTATTAACTTCTCAGTGCCTTGTTTTTGTCATACGAAAAATGGGAATAAAAACACTACCTCATAGGGTTCTGTGATGATTAAATGAGTTACTAGAGCTAAAACACTGAGCTGATCCACACCACCCTCCCTCCATCCTCATGGAGATATTCCTATTTGAGTTAGCACACTAGATTAATGTAGTCTAAGAAACTTACTAAGATTAATATTAATTTCTATTAAATATGATATAAAAGTTGAACTAAATGATGAAGCAATTTTAATGTATATAATTAAACACATGGGTTGCAGCTTATATTGTGCTCCATTTCTTCCCCAATTTGTTGTATTCTGTCCTTATTAACTAACTTACCAAGATGGGAGAAGACATTCCTCTCTGCTCTCTTACTTGGAATTATCTCACTAGCCCCTCTAAGTGACTGTCATTTCCCTGCAAACCTGTGGCATTCCCAAATTCATTATCAGAGAATGGGCCCAAGGAGCAAGAGGTGACAGCAGATAGGATATCCTGGGACTAAGAGCAGGGGGCATTTGTAACTGTCATCTCTTTCCTGCTGGCTAACACTCTGCATGGTTGTCATTCCCTTGTACTGAAGGGAAACTTCCATATAAGGAAAGGCCAAACAGGCTGTTAAGCAGCCTGAAGTGTTCTGGGGCTGCAAATCCTCTCTGGCGGGCGCAGCCCACTCCTGGCAAAGATTCTAGCACACTTCATAGCCAACTTGTGCAGTAACAAAGCACATATTGTTACCTCTGAGCGCCTAGCTCCATGGGCTAGTAAAAATACGCATTATACTCTTAATGGGATAAGGGCAACTTGGCTTCCCTGTACTATTTTGGATGGAGTCACAACACAAGTAAACCATATTCTGAGTTATGAACACATGAAGGGCAGAGCCAAGCTAGGAAGTAACACCTAGGATAACCCAGACCACTGTGCAAATCAAGTATACAAGCCAGGGGCCTGGGAGCTGCCCCTCATACACTAGGACAGGAAAAGACTCCAAAACACTTCCCAGAGATTTGTACTGACTCCCACTTTTGTCTCCCACTTTTTTCTCCAATAAAATTGATTTCTGTTTGTTTTGTTTTTGAAATTTAGCAGCTGAATAACAACCTAGACTGGGACAGGGTAAGGTAGGAGAGGGTGTGAATGTACTTTCTGCCATTTGTGTGTTTCTTCTTGAAGCCAAGTATATCTTGCCATGTCTGCATTTCTCTTCCCCCCTCTCTTTTTCACACACACACACACACACACACACACACACACACACACACACCCTACTAGCACCAGAACTGAGTCAAGACACCTGAGAAGAAGGGAAGTGAGGTAAATTTCTCTATGCATGGGAAGTCACATCTCAGAGAGAGTGAGAACCAGAAACTATAAGTTCCATTTTTAAATGAATCCCATACTTTGGTTATGGCAGAAGGTCCAAAATGATTTGGACATGCCATTCTATGAATCTGTTGGGCTCTGAAAATAAGCAATAAGAAAACGTATTCACTGTGGGGGCTTGAATTAAATGTGGAATAAACTACCATGGAAGTTGCTGGATGCCAGGATAAAAGGAAAAAAGCTTTGAGTGGCAGGATACGTAAGGATGGAGGAGCTGAGAATAATGAGGCTCTGGTCCTAGAGTCTTCTAGAAGAAGAGAGCAGAAAGTAAACCAAACTGGAAGCTGACTGGGAGTACTGGCTGGGGGTCCTAGTGTCTAAAGTGTCAGACAGCAGCCTCAGCTGCTGTCACCAGAGCCAGCTGGTTTCTGCTCACCTAAGAGCCAGAACAACAGTGTTACCAGAGGCCATGAGGTATTAATGTTACCATGAGAACATCTGGTATGTTTAGAACATTCCTGGAATCCCACTTAATGCACTGGAGCAAATGTTAAGGGAAATAGAGTTTTATTGAGAGGGACTTAAAACTATTGTTTGAGTTATGTCAAATGAGACGTTAAAATAGCCAACTGCTGTCACAGTCTCTCTACCCTTAAAACACTGATGAAACAATAAAACAGTAACCCTCTGACAACTTTCTCTTTTAAAGAAAAAGAAACTGATGCTCAGACAACGCCCTAGGTCATGAGGCTAGGTGGTACTGGCTTAGAATTGCAAGATATTGCCATCACCTTAATTGAGAAATATTGCCATTCAGTTTGCCTGGAGTATGTGACAACCATTGTTTCAATACTGTGAAGTATTTCAGCCTTTATACTGATTCCTATTCCAGTAATTTTTACAAACATAATTTCTGTCATTATTTTATATCTATGTATATCCAATAGTATCTCTCTTGTCATTTCTTTTTCATTTTTTAAAGCATTCTGAGGGAAATTCTTTTTTTGCCAGTCCTGGGCTTGAGCCTTCAGGGCCTGAGCACTATCCTTGGACTTTCTCAAGGCTAGAAGCTCTACCACTTGAGCCTCAGCACCATTTCCGGCTTTTTTCTATGTATGTGGAACCGAGGAATTGAACCCAGGTCTTCATGCATGCTAGGCAAGCACTCTACCACTAGACCAAACTCCCGGCCCCTCTTAGGGAAATTTTAAATTTATTTTCTCCAATGATAATTCAGTCCCCATTGCTTCAGTTCAGTTATTTACTATACCTAATAAGATTTTTTTTTTGAGACAGAGTCTCACTATGTACTCTAGACTGGCCTTGAACCACAATCTAGAGTTCCTCTTAGATCTCTCTAAGTGTTTAAAATTAGTATTTTAGTTCTGTTCCTAGTTTCTACTTTGTTCATTTTTGCTTTTCTACTTTCACTTCGTTTCTTTCCTCCTACCCCTGTAACCTTGTGGGTTTCTATTTCTTCTGTTTTAAAGACCACTTAGAACATAAATTGTATATCCACATACTAAAGACTATAGGAACAAAGCTTATCAGTTGCTGCAATTCATTATTTTTTCCATTGAGTTCTATGACAAAGCCCTATGCTGACTGACATTGGAGACAGAAATACAAAGAGTCATTTCCTGCTATCGAAGCATATATGCAGATGTGTCTGTATATTTTTACTAAGGGGTACACATTAAGAATTATAACACAAAGTAGAAAGTAATGCCCGCAGTAAGAAAGTTCTGGACCTAAAAAGATACTGCAAATGCAAAATACATTTTGAAAGCTCCCTGCTAGCTTTTGCAATAGATAATTTTCAAAAGTTCTATTGTCCTCCAGATATTTAAGATTGATGTTCCCTTTCATAGGGTCTGTTGAAATTTCATTTATCTTCTAGAATGATGATTCGATCTACTCAGTTCAGCTCTTTACTACAGCTAATAGAATTTCGAGACAGGGATTGTTCACTGATTTCAGGTACGTGTCTTTTATATAATCTGATTTTTTCAATAGAATTCAATGTAAATAAGGCAAGCTCTTCTAGACTTCTATGAAGCTTCATAGAAGCCTAGAAAAAGCTGAATTTGGCCTTATCAGCCAGTACCCATCTTTCATTTGTATAGTGACCTCACTGCTGCATCTGGAGGACAGACCTCAAATTCTCCTGCAGCTCTGACTCTTTGAGACTTCTGAAACTCAGCCTACATGGAAAAAAAAACCGCAACTACAGTATGGACAGTATTTCTGCCACAGATCTTACTTCTTGAAGCCAATTTAGAAAACTGCATTTCCCAAGATGCAATTATTCATCACATGTTTCATAGGAGGAAACAAGATCTTTCCAGTCTTTCATCCTATTGGTTTAGGGACTCACTGAGGTTGGGTGGATACCCACAGGGGGCGGGTATGGAGCTGGAAAACAGCAGGTTTGGTTGCCTTAAAAGGAAGCAGCTCCCTGAGAGTAGGAGGGGGAATTCTCACTCTCTGACTGGAATAGACAAACAAGCCTCTCAGACACAGACACCTCTGGTGTTCTCTTGGAGAGACCACTCTCGAATCATGACCATGAACAATCTGACAGTCATACTTTTCAGTGAATGCAAGAGTGAGCATTTATTCTCCTTCTGAGTCTTTCCTGACATTTTTCAGTGAAGTTGGGAGAGCAGTATCATAGCTGCCCTCCAGATTCCATTCCTTGCTGCCTACATACACTTTTTAATTTCTTCTGACCTCAACTATGACAAGGAACAGAAGATCTAGAATACATGCTAAATTAACCATGTGAGGGCCCAGCAAATGTTCATGAGGTGTAGGTCAAAGGAACATATAATCCCACACGTACGTAACAAATGCCCTGCAAGTTCAAGACTCACAGCATATAGAACCAAGACAAATGTGTACATCCACATGTTAAAGATAAAAAAGCCGACTTTACACTTTTCCTTTCTTCTTCCCTTTATTCCTTCCTTCCTTTCTTGCTTGCTTTCAATATCTGTGTGCTAGTAAGCCTCACACTAGGTTTTAAAGTGTCCTACTCTCAAATCACATAGATGTGGGTGTATATATGGATTACAAATGAAGGTGGACAACCATTATGCTAAGTAGGAAGTATTCATTGCCTTAAAACTCTCCAGTGGCTTTCTTTTTTTTTTTTAGAATGAAAGTTAAATAATAATTAGTTCACTGAAAGATTACAAATCAGGACAAAGTAAAGCCACCTGTACAATTATGTTCATTGTTGCACTATGAACCCTAACCAAGGTATAGGAAGAGCTTGGCCATCCCTCAATGGATAAATGGATCAAGAAGATGTGGTATATATGCACAATGGAATTTTACTCATCTATTAAAAATATTCTTACATAATTTGCAAAGAAATGGATGTGCCTGGAAAAATTATGCTAAGTAAAATAAGTCAAGCCCCGAGAGACAAAGGACACGTTTTTTCTCATATGTGGAAGTTAAAACTAATTTATAAATGTACAAGAAAACACATATGAGGTTGTATGCAAGTGTACACAACTATATTAAATGAAATATGGTCTTTTCAGGGAGAATTCAAGTGTAATTAGTTCGAAAAATTAGCTCAACAAAAAAAATTAGCTCAACAAAATGAATATCAGGAAATGAGTACTTAAAAGGTGATGGGAAAGGTCAAGGTCAAGGGGAGGGCAGTAGAGAATGGAACAGGAGAAAAGAGGAGAGTATAGTCATAATATTCAAAGTATATCTTTTGAAATAAAAAAAACCCTGAGGGGTGGGATTGGTAAAGGAAGAATGATGAAAGAGGTATGTTAATTAAGTTGCATCGAATTAATAAATTGATTTGTTGAATGGTAACTCCTTCGTAATCTACTTTAAGATAATAAAAATATAACTGAAACATTTATTTTAAAGATCAAAGTCAGGGCCTCATACATTCCAGACAGTTGAACTATTCCCCAACCTTTGCTCAAATGATAAGAGTGCCAGCTGAGTAAGCAAGGGGAGAAAGCATGAAACCCTGAGTTAAAAAAAAAATCATACAATGGGAAGTGATGCTGTGGCTCAAGTGGTAAAGCAACAGCTTTGAGCTGAAGAGTTTAGGGACAGCACCAGTCCCAGAGTTCAAGTACCATGACCAACAAAAAAAAATCACACAATGAAGTGTGCTTCACAGTGGCTACAATGACCTGAACAAAATAAACCTAGAAGACAATACAAATGTTACTGAACATGTAGAATATCAGAACACTCACACTTCTGGTAGAGTGTTGAACGGTCCCATCACTTGGAAAAACTGCCCAGGAGTTTCATGCAAGTTAAAACACTGTCATCCTTTAATACAATTATTTCTACTCACAGGCACATACCTAGGAGAAATGGCAAAATACATATGCACAAAAAGGATATTTATGAAGACCATTCATGGCAGTATTCATCATGGCCCTAAACAAGAAACATCCTACCTACCCACCAGCAGACAATTGGGTAAACTGTGACGTGGTTACACAATGGAACAGGATGTAGTAATAAACAGTGATTTAATGTGGCTGCATCTCTAAAACATCTCACTGAGTGAGAGTTCCCCACTCAAAAGCACACAGGATTTAATTTTTATAATGTTGTATGAGTGACAGAAATCAAAACAGTAGTTTTCTCTAGGGTGGGAGGAGAACTGACTAAAAACAGGAGTTTTGTAAGGCAATGGAAATGTTTTATATCCAACTTTGCATGCTACAAGATAGATAATGCATAAAGCATATAAATTGTCGAAACACTGCAGAGTAAATGAGGTCTACATTTTTATCTTTTCTCAATTTAAAAAAATGTTACAAAGATGAAGTTCTTACATTATTTTATTTATTTATTTTGTGTCTATCTTGAGACTTGAATCCAGGGCCTGGGTGTTATCCTTGACCCTCTTTTTCTCAAGGCTAGCACTCTAGCACTTGAGCTTCAGTGTCACTTCCATCGTTTTCTGAGTAGCTTATTGGAGATAAGAGTCTCACATATTTTCCTGTGCAGGCTGGTTTTAAACTATGTCCCTCAGACATCAGCCTTCTGAGCAGCTAGGATTACAGGTGTAAGCCACCAGTACCCAGCCCCTTACATTATTTTATAAGGTTCTAGATAACCCAGGTCCTGCTACCTCCCCACCTCTCATCGCCTATCATCTCCTATCTCACCTACTCGTTCACTCACTGGCTCACTCCACTCCAGCCTTGCAGACCCTTTTACTGTGTCTTGAACATCATTAATGGTTTCCTAACAGTACAATTGCTAGCCTTGCTTCAACTCTTTCTAGAAAGTTCTTCTCCCAAGTTTTAGGTCTAAATTTAAACAAATGAAAACATACACAAGGTCCTATGTATATCATGTTGACTAAAGCATGGTATACTCAGGGGAGGATTCCAATGGTGTAACACCCTTAAACAATTACCTTACAGATGAACAAAATGAATACTGGAAGCTGAAACATGTGTTGTGGTGGGGGCAGTCGAGAGGAGAGAGGGAAGACCAATGGAGAGAGGAAAAGTGAGTGGATATAGTCATAATATTCAACGTACATTATGACAATGGAGACATAACTTGAAGGGATGGATGAGGTTGAGAGAGATGAGGTGGGTAACACTGCTCAAAATGCATTGTACTCATAAATTGTTAGGTTGAATTGAAACACTTTTGTATAAATCTTTGAAATATTAAAACATAATAAAATTGAAACCCCTTTACACAAAGATAACAATAATAATAATAGCAATAAAAGAAAGTCCTTCCCCAAGATGGCTCCATAGATATTTCTCCATCAGGTACACACAAAGGTCATGCTAGCAAAGAAGACTTCCTGATCTGTCCTATGTAACATCCCCCTCACCACCCTCCACACCACTCTCTGTTCCCTCACTGCATATTTGTCACCACATTCATCACACCTGATACACAGATGCATCATGCCTTTTTTACGGTCAGTCTCTATCCCTGTGAATAGTTCCTGATGGCACTAGCTGTTGCTTAATGCTATTTCCTGAGCAGCTAGATCAGCTTCCAGTATAGAGTAAATACCCAGTAAGTAGTTGTTGAGTGAATAAATGAACAATAAATAGAATATGATGGTAGGTCACATTAGAAACCATCACTTTGGGCTTTTTAAAAATTAAAACTTCTCTTTCAAATAGCTGGCCTAACACTTGCCAAATAAAATGAATAGCAGATGTGTTTCAAGAAAAAGAAACAATCTACTTCAAAGAACTCTGATATTTTCAAGAGCCTGTACAGCAGCTTTGACAAACCTTTTAAGATGAGAAGTTGTGTAGCAGGATGACACTGTCTTTTGTGTTCAGGATGGAACTTCCAGGGACTCAGAAGGCCCTGAGAGTGATTGAATTATGCAGCCCTTCCCTTGGGACTCTGTAGAGGGTCAACCATAGAGGCACTAGGTGGTAGACATTAGCATTCCAAATACAGAGACATTCAGAACTGGAGACCTGAAATATTAAAATTGTTTAGTACAGACTATAAACAAGGATGAAAATTCTAACTCTTCTGATGTAGTATCACAAACTTAGTCTGGGATCAGTTTTGGGTTCTAAAATTCATTCTGCTATTAATAGCAGTTCTAAGCTATAATCTTAGAGTTTCCATTCCCTCTACTAGGACAAAAGGAGGTCAACCAGGAATGTCCTTTTCCACAGTCTTAAATCTTCCATTCCATGAGCTACACATGTATAAACCAAGGAAGAGTTCAACTTTTCATAAGCAAAGACTTTATGCTAATGCCATTTCTTGACAATTGATGGCCTTCTCTAAACTGGAAATACCACCTCCCTTTATCTGTCATAGCATTGCTAGAAGTAGGCAGATTTAACAACCTGAATTTCCTTAACTATGTTCCAATGCTCAGACATAATCCAAGTCAACAGTCTGATTATTTGAATTAGTAAAATTTTATATAGGTAAGTTAAGTCAAATGCTTTCCATAATCATCCCCCCCCTTTTTTTGAAGTAGATTTTTCTTTAATTCTTAGTTTTGCCAGTTAAAAGTACAATGACCCTGGTAAAAGTCTATTAAGTTTCTCTGTATTAACAGCAGTAAAATTGAGATAACACTTCCTTCCCATTTTTTGCTTACTTGCAAGTTGTTGTAGAAATCCAGAGATAATATACATGGGGATGGTATTTGTATGCTATTCAACTTTGGTGGTCAATCAAAAGCCAAATGTTATAGCTAAGATCAAGAAGAACCTTTGAACCTTTGGGAATTCAGAATAGAGAATATCTAGATGTCCCACCATTCACACACACTGGAGATAACTTAGATAACTGGCAGAAGTGCTTTGGGGAAAATAACAGCTTTGTAAATTAAAGAGACCAGAACTCAAACACCAGGTTTGGGATTTATTCATTGTATGGCTTTAGGCAAGCTATTTCATGTGTTTCTGGCCCTGTTGTGTAAAGGCTGGTTTGGTGGTACTAAATATATTGGAAGTAAAATGGCAGATACTTTTTGTTTCCTGCTGGTAACTGTTTCCTGCTGCTGCTGTTTCTTCTAGAGAAAAGACTCCTTCAATCATAACTCTTTCAGATCCTAGTGCTTTCCAGGAACTCTGTTTTTATAAGTGGAACATTTTAAAATTCTATTTTCTTTGTATACTGCTAGTCTGTAAAAGAAAGACAGATGCTTATATATGACTTTTTAATCCTAATACTTTCACTAATTTCACATATTAGTTCTTAGAACTTTTTAGATTTCTTAATATTTTACATAATCATTTACTCTGTAAATTATTATC
Source organism: Megascapheus bottae (assembly GCF_031878675.1). Classification (NCBI taxonomy): domain Eukaryota; kingdom Metazoa; phylum Chordata; class Mammalia; order Rodentia; family Geomyidae; genus Megascapheus; species Megascapheus bottae. Next base: position 70,962,867 of record NC_143511.1, on the reverse strand, counting down.
ATTTTATAGGCCATTTATTTTATCCATTTTTAAAAAAAGAGTGAAAAGGTCAGCAAGTCTCTGGTAGCAACTTTCAGTTCTAGAAATTCTACATTCTCAACAGTAGGCTCTGGACCATTGTGAGAAAGTCAAAACGGAAGGTCTCACTGGATAGCTTATATTCTTCTCTACTCTTGCTTGGCTTTTTTTTTTTTTACTCAAGGCTGGTGCTCTACCACTTGAGCAATACCTCATTTCTGCTTTTTGTTGGTTAATTGGAGATAAATGTCACAGACCATCATTCTTGGGCTGGCTTCTAACCCTCATCCTCAGATCTCAGCCTCCTGAGTAACTAGGATTATAGACATGGGCCACCAATGCCAGACAAATCACTGTTTCTTTATCTTTAAAATGAAAAAAAAATTCTACCTCCAATGAATATTGTAAGGGAAACAAAAGATCATATAAATATAGAGGTGCATAACAAATATAACAGATTGTATTCAGTTGATACATAGTAAATGAGAATAGTTTTATGGATGATATTAGTACTAGAGACATTTATTTCATTTTAAAATGCTTTTCAATGCTTCTTGCCATCTTGCAAGACTCAATCAATATTTTTCACAGCAACTTATCAAAGCCATTCTGGGACAGGTTAGTACCCATCAATGGAGTTTTAGGAGTTTTTTTGTTATTATTTTAACACCTAAATGTTACAACAGTTTCAGAAACACAGCTGATGTAAACCTCTCAAGGTGGATGGAGGCTGTCCAATTTAACACAAATAAAAATATTTAAGCAAGGCTCTGCTATTTGGATTTCTGGACATGCAAACTGTAACCCATTGGGTGAACAGATTTGCAAAACAGTATGGAGTCCAAGTGAACTGATTACCGTCTGTTAGCCAGATACTATTCTTGTTGGGTTGTTAGTTACTTTTACATTGAGGGCAGTAAGTGCACCTAGCTAAAATTAGCACATCCCCTATCCTAGCAGAGTACTGTTTTCCTTCAACCTTCCATTCTGTGGGTCTGGGTAACCTCTTCATTTGTGGCAAATCTCCTGGCATGCTTCATTTCAGTTTACAGTGGCTGTTTTGGCTCTCTGTTTCTTTTGCCTCTGTCTCTTTTCAAATGCACTCTCAGCAGAATAAGTGACACTTCTCAGTGCCATCAAGACAGACCTTACCTTTGACCATGGAGTCAGTAAGTCTATTAATCACTTCCTCAAGATTTGAGAGTCCTAGCTGTCAGATCCACTGGTCATTACTCTGCAGCTGTGACGTAATCACAGGTTCCCCCATTCATTGATCCTATACGTTGTTTACCTTCACTGCTGAGCCTTAGATCTTTTCCCCTTACTGTATCTCTATATGCTACCTTAATCATGCGGCTCCAAGGATCTCTTTAGTTCCTTCTGTTCTAGAACAGTCATCTCTGACCTCGTATTTCCGTAGATTTAAAATGAGAAAGAATATGTCTCAGCAAGACTTTCCAAAATGACTTCTCTCTGGAGAGAAAAAAAAGTTTGTGGTATATTGTCCTCTTAATCAATGTTAAAATGCTTTCAAGTTCACAGTGATGCTAGAGATGGGATGACTAAGATAATAAACAACAGTTATAACTACAGTGAGCAATATGCAGGCCATTAAGATTATTTAACCCCCTCCTATAGACTATTGTACATTCAGACTAATATGTTAGCTATGGACAAAGGAAGAAATGCGTCTTCTAGCCTACAAAAAATGCAAACCAAATATTTTCAGTTATGAAGTGAAAGTGGTTGTGCTGTCACATCTTCTGAAAGAAAGACAACATATATTGCTTAAATTATTGTTTGGCCAGGGTAACTAAATGGAAATTGTATTTCTTTTCTGTTAGAAAGATGAATAACTTTCATTATATCTTCATGATTCTTTAAATATATCTTTCAATAAATCATCAAGTAAATCAATTTAAATTTAAGTCATCAATTTCCCTCATGTTTGATGTCACTGTAACAAAAGAAACTAATTTTGCAGTGTGTGTTTATTCATATAGACAATTCACAAAGGTATATGTATTTATGAACATTCATTTTGTTTTGTACAAGAGGAGTCCCTTGGGTCCTATTTTCCATATGGATACACAAAGGCAAGCAAAAACATAGGAGATTTTAACCCTGTTTACATCTGTGGAGAAGTTTGATAATAGATGCTGGGATGGTTGGTGATTTTCCAGATTCTAAGATTCAGTGTGAATTTGGCTGATAGCCCATGAGCAGGCAATGACCTCAGCACAGACTAAAGATAACTACCGTGGGAGAAATGTCTACTTGGCTTTCTTCTTCACATTTGGCCCCCGCCCTTCACATGAGAACCAGAAGGATGACCTGTCTTTCCAAGCCTGTTCCATACAAACAGAAGGCAAATCCAAGTTGCAGTACTATGAAGCAAAGAAAAAAAATGATTTTTCTGCTTCTCTTCCTACATAAACATGATAGGAAAGTGCATGAAGGCAGGCTCATGACCAATACTTTGGACAAACTTAACAAACACCACCAAGGAAAACCTAGTTACTGTATAGCATCTTCTAAACCATTTTCCCTTTCCCTCAAGCACACAAAGAACAATCAGAGAAGTGCAGAGCAAAAAGAAGAAGGAAACTCACAAAATGTGAGTTGCGGGATTCCATAACTAAATGGCTGTGCAACTGAGGACATTTCACTTAGTCTTGCTGAACCCAATTCTACAGCTTTAAAACGGAAATCAGGTTAGGCACTGATGGCTCCTAACTGCAGTCCTAGCTAGTCAGGAGGCTGAGATCTGAGGATCACTGTTTGAAGCCAGCATAGGTAGGAAAGGCCATGAGTCTCTTAATGACAATTAACCACTAAAAAGCCAGGTGTGGAGCTGTGGTACAGTGCCAGCCTTGACCAAAAAATCTCAGAGACAATGCCCAGGCCCTGAGTCTCACATCTCCTTGTAAGACATGCTTCCAGTTGGGATTTTATTGCATGAATATATTTTCAATCCAGATGCAGAAAGCCTTTGCAATATGGCCCCTCACACCCTTCAGAGAGCAAATCTAAGTGTGCAAACGTACACACACATACATATGTACATATACAAACACGCATGCACCCACGTACACACACACACCACACACACACACACACACACACACACACACACACACACACACACACACACACAGAGTGAATCCTTCCCATTGGGCTAAGAGATAATAAAAGATGGTTCTATTAGAGTCTGAGTTGCTACTGAGTAGAGTCAGCCTAAGTCACCCAAGAGCTTCAGGAAAAGGCTCATGGATTTAGTGGGCCAGCAAAATTTATCCAAGCCCTAAGAAGTGTTATAGCCAGAATCAAGAGAAAAACCCAGATTGCTGAGAACACACACTTTCAACTGTGGACAACAAGGTTATCATTTACCTTATCTTGCTCAAGGTATTATTTGAGAAGACAAGTTGGTTATCACTTCTCTATGTTCTTTGAAAAACAATTTAGCCCACCAGACTCATTAGAAAGTGGATTTCTTCCCTTGTAAGTTGAGCAATGTGAACTAGTTTGACAAAATGGAAGTGAAGAGATTTCAGTCTACTTCTGAGGTAGGGCTGGTTGATTGCCTTGCAATAGGGCCTTGTGATGACTAGACAGATGAGACTCCTTTCACCAGTTGCACAATGCTTTACAGTTTTGCTTTTGGCCACCTTATGAAAGAACCTAAGAGCTAGGAAATGCTAACACTTTGGAAACTGTAAACAAGTTAGCTTTACCTTTCTTACTCTGGAGCTAAATGAACAGATTCCAAGTCACAGATTTATTGATGAAGATGTCAGTGACTAAAATGTATGAAATTAAAATGTCATCAAAGCTGCAAAACATGACTCTCTTGCTTCATACAGTAAAAGAATTCTCAACTATTAAAATTCCTAGGTCACGCTGCTGAATAGACTTATCAGTGAAGAGGAAAACATTCTATATCTAATCTTTTAATGGGGTAGACATGAGCCACGGGTGGCTATTTTGAACACTTGAAATGTTTACAGTATGAAGTAGAAATAAAAGTAACATTAATTGTTTATAATCAATTTAAAATGACATACATGCTGAATGATTCTCTGTTAGTATAGTTCTTTTTTTTTGCCAGTCCTGAGGCTTAAACTCAGGGCCTGAGCACTGTCTTTGGGATTTTTCCTCAAGGCTAGTACTCTGCCACTTGAGTCACAGCACCATTCCTAGTTTTTTCTATGTATGTGGTACTGTCTGTTAGAATAGTTCTATTTGACTAATCTGTTTTCTTTTTAATGGCTTTAAGATATCCTCTCTGCAAAACCTAGATACATAAGGCCATATACAATGACGCTAAATGAAAGGACCTCCAGAACATAGAAACAAAAGCCATATAATGAGTGATTATTGTCCTTAATGTACTATGTTATCTCTCATCTCTTTTGCTATCCCTTGGTTATCTCATGTTGTTACCTTGTTTTCTGATATACTGTATATATGTTTATTTGGTTATTTGAAGTTGGATAGGGAAGGGAAGAAAGCAAGATGAGGGGTGGGGGTTGGGGGAGGGAAATGGGGACCCAGACATGAGAAAGGGTATCAATGTATGTGAAGTAATGCACCTTCTATCTGGTGAATATAATGTAACCCTTCTATTAATTACAATAAAATATATGAAAAAAGAAAAATTAAAAAAAAGATATCCTTTCTGGTGCATTGGTCATTCCTAACTGGACTGATTGCTCAGGATATAGCAGAAAGGAAATGTGACTACACAATTCTTAAAACATTAGGGCTACCACAGAGGGGAAAAAAAAGAAGATTATTTATTTTTAAAAAAGGAGATCATTGAGTAGCAGGGTGCCCTAAGTGAAATGAAAACAAAATGGAGCCTGGACATTGACAAGAAAATGGGAAGTTCATTATAATTATGGTCTCCCCTTTGGGCTTATTTTAAGTCAAGGTTAAATTATCTAGAATCTGATTTAGTTATTCTTTAAATTACTCAAACATAACTGCACCTCCCCTATGAAACATAGATTCATCATTGGGTTATAGCTGGACTATCCAGAATCATAGTCAAGTCTCCTAAAGCTTTCTTTTATGGTACAAAAGAAACTATGGTTCTGATCAAGTAGCTGCCAGCAACAACTTTCCATTTCCTGCTATTGCAACATCAAAAACAAAATCATTCTCCCATTCCATTGCACAATCACTATCTGCGGTAGCAGTAAGAAGAAAAAAAGAGCCTCTGATAGTTTCCAGACTAATTTCTCAAATGACTTCTAAATGTTCTGGTTAAAATAAGGGACATTTTTAAAATACTGAATTCCCTTCTCTTGGAGATAAAAGCCACAGAGTTAAAATGGTCATTCTTGAAAGGGGCTCGGGCTGGTTCAATGTTACACCACAAATGAGGAAATAGTACAACACACTAATTGAACATAAAGCAAGAACTAGGGAAGTCTTGAGAAAGAAAGGCACATCCTAATTATCCTACACATCCCCACATCCTACTCTGGGAATTTTCCACATGTATCCTATCTTCTTTTTTCACTATTCCCAGTTCACCATTCAGGAACTATTCAACCTAGAGTACAATTGACATGGCAGGATTTCTTGAAGGTTAAATGGGAGAGAAGGAAGTGAAGAGATCTTACTACACACCATTCTTTGAACTGACTAACAAATGCCTCTTGGCCATTTTTCTTTTCCTCAGTGATTGTCTTTGGTCACGCCAATGGGAAGATAAGGTATGCGCTATATTTTTTCTCCATCTTTTTTTCTGTGATGATTCTTTTTTAAAATATTTTTATTGTTATTATAAAGGTGATATGCAAGTGATTGTAGTTACATAAGTCAGGCAATGAATACATTTCTTTTTAGACAGTATCCCTTCCTTCATTCTCTCACAGTTTTTCCCTCCCACTCAAACCTAGTTGTATAGTACATTTTCAGTGTAATGTCTTCTCAGTAACACTGCTGCATTTGTTTACCCTTTAGCGCTTCATTTCCATGCCCCCTTCCCAAAGGCAAATAAAGAAAGAAAACAAAAATAGCAAGAAAGCAAAAATATCTTATTTCTATTTCCTGGAGTTCATTTTAGTATTATTTTATAGATCAGATGTACATAGACATTGTGCCTATGTTCCTAAGAGTATCCTCCCTTGGTCTCACTGTATGTGAATGCAGAGAGTCCTATATATATCCTGTCTCAGTGTATATTACATGTAGTATCCTCATATGAGAGAAAACATGCAATGTTTGTCCCTCTGAGCTTGGCTTAATTCAATTAACATGATTTGTTCTAGGTCTACCCACTTCCCTGCAAATGACACAATAGTATTCTTTTTAATGACTGTAAAATTCCATTGAGTACACCATATTTTTGGATCCACTCATCCACCCTCTTCACATGATCTGGTCATGCATATCCCAGACTCACATATACTTTTCATTCAATTGTGAGTCTGTAGTTATCTACCTTATCAAATATATCCAGCACATTCACACTTCATAGTCTCTGTACCTCCTTCTCCTCTGACTGAAGCACTCTTCCATGCTGAGTTTTGCATGGTTTGCCCTTCTAATTCAGAGAGAGAGGCCAGCACCATTCCAGTCTCTCTAATGCTTGTGAAGTTTCATTTTCTCCCTAGCACTCGTCAATACCTACATTCATTTTCTATTTAAGTATGTATTTGTTATCTTCTTGCCTCAATTACAAGGCAAACCCGATATGATCATTCTTTGTCTTGCTAACCCATACCCCAAATGTCTATGTACTGAATCAATCAGTGGAAGCAACTCAAAACCGTCCTAACTTTTCCCAATTCACAACCCATCAATTTGAAAGCAAAATAAAAAAAAGAAAAAAGAAAAAAAAAGAAAAAACAAAAAAAGATCTTCCAACTACCATCATCCACCTTCCGTATGAGACAGCAACCAATAAATAATAAGAATTCCATTTTCCCCTGAAAGGTACCTCATTAGTCATCACAGAAACTTGTCATGGAAATAGTATTACGTATGATGATTACATGGGGACAGAATGAAGACTCTCTGGGGTAGAGCTGTTCAGGAACATACATCTGAATTCACCTTCTGATTCCAAAACAAGTACTGTTTCCATCAGATCACTCCACCTTCCCAATCTTCTGTAGCAATTTATCTAAAAGCTTTAGGGAACACTATGGAACACGGTACAGATGGCAGACTACAATTTGTAGGTTCTCTATTTTTCCTTTCCCCCATTAATCTATACAATTTCTACCAAAATGAGGCAAGTAACTTGAAGTTCCTTTAAGGAACTAATTATTAGTCTCATTGGGAGTATTCCTGTTTTGTTGTGTTTTTTTTTTTTCCTGCGTAATTGGCTCACAGTAAAGGCACCAGGCACTGGGCTTCCCAAATCACTGACAGACAGGAATTCTAGCTGCGTTGTCATTTACAACACTGTTTGTACTTGTCTCTATTAAGACTTGTGGCTGGATAGGGCACCAAACCTAACATCACTCATACCCTAGCAACTCAGGACAAAAGCAGACATTGATATTATACTCTCTTTTCCCTCAACATTAACATTCACCTATAGATACTGACCTCCACTATGGCTGTTAACTGCATTTTTTCCTCTCCTGAGAACATGCAAAGGAATGTTACATGTCTAAGCTTCTATGATCTGTCTCATAAATTTTCAATCTTTAGTACCTAATTTCTACTGGTAATAAAATCAATATAATATAACTACATCTGTGGTCCAGTGAGACAATGGACAACTAGTCAGATAATACAAAGAAAATTATATTCTAGTTTGCAATTTCACTTTAAACATTTGTTTTTAACAGAATTTTAATACATTGCAAGATTATTGAAAACTGTATTATAAGACACAAAAAGAAGAAAAATGCTCAACATGAATTGGCCTTACTGAATGCATTATTATCAATGACAAGAGCGGTAGAGATGGTCCACTGAAGGGAGGGAATCAAGAGTTAAGTTGCAATTTTAACACAGCTGTTCACCTAGAGTCTATGTCTGTATATGATAAGTTAATGACAATATACTATCTTAAGAGAATTTGGTTAGCATCTGTAGAGTCTAATACTAGGTCCATTCATCAGGATGCTTGGTTAGTATTTGATGGTCCCTAATTGGAAAGGCAAGGCAAGCATTTCAAGAATAGCTATCTAAATCTGCACCAGATGATCTGATAATTAGTAGAAAGGACATTATGTCATACTCCTTTTTTGTTGGCAAGGGAATGCTCTTTGAGATCAGTTATTAGTTAGAAAGACTGTAGACATTTCTACACTTACAAATGTAGGATATATAATCAGGTGAGTCCATTAAGCTAACACTTTTAAAGAATCATTGCATCCCCATTTCCTTTTGTGAGGCATACCACTGGGCAGAGAAAAGGATGACATGATTCCTTGTATGTGAATGATGTTCATTGCAACACTAGTTACAATACCAAATATATCGAACCAACCCAGATGCCCCTCAGTAGATGATTGGATCAAGAAGATGTGGTACTTACACAATGGAATTCCTTTTTTTTTTTTTTTTGCTAGTCCTTGGCTTGAGCTCAGGACCTGAGCACTATCTTTGGACTTCCTCAAGGCTAGAGCTCTTCCACTTGAGCCTCAGCACCATTTCTGGCTTTTTCTATGTATGTGGTACTGAGGAATCAAACCCAGGTTTTCTTGCATGCTAGGCAAGCACTCTACTGGGAGCCAAACTCCCAGCCCCACAATGGAATTCTATGCTGCCATCAGAAAGAATGACATTGTCCCATTTATAAGGAAATGGACAGACTTGGGGAATAAAACCATATTAAGTGAAGTAAGCCAGACCCAAAGGAACATAGGTTCAATGGTTTCCCTCATTTATAATAATTAGTACACACTTAGGACTCTTCTAGCAGAGGACTACAATAGCTCAAAACTAGGTATATAAGGTCATATAGGATAAGAGTAAATGAAAGGATCTCTAGATTATGGAAACAAGAGTTTTATCTTGTGTGATTATTGTTCTTAATGTACTATGCTATTTCTCTTCTCTTTTTTGCCCTTTGGTTAATCTCATATTGTTACTGTACTGACTTTGTTACCTGGTATATTGTATATAGGTTTATTTGAAATAGGGAAGGGGGAAAACAATATGATTGGGAAGAGGTGAGGGGAAGAAAATGAGGACAAAAAAATGAGAAGGGGTATCAATATATGAAAAGTAATGTACCTACTACCTGACAAATGTAACTACGAGTCCTCTATACATTACCCCGAAAATAAAAAAGAAAAAGAATTCCTTGTTTCTGGACTGGGAGTTTGGCCTAGTAGTAGAAGGCGTGCCTAGTATGCAAGACCTGGGTTTGATTCCTCGGTACCACATACACAGAAAAAGCTTGAAGTGGTACTGAGGCTCACGTGGTAAAGCCCGTGTATGTATATACATATGCATGTATATATGTGTGTGTGTATATATATATATACACAATATATGTATGTATATGGTAGAGTCCTTGTATGTATATACTAACTCTATAAAAGGAATAAAAGCAGATAAATATATTTTAAAAGATCTAAGTCCCAGTGTTACCTGAAAATTGTCTTAGATTTCTTAAGCCAAATCAAAAGTCTCAGGAGTACACTATTAGTAAAAGCACAAAAGTTAGCTGAAGACCTACTATAGAATTTCCCACTATCAAATGCTGAGTGTTCATGCATTTTTCTGATAAATTCTTAATACTTCTAATGCTGCAGCAACATTAAGTCAACATTTTACACTAGCCCTATATACTATTGGAAAGAAACTGACACCTTCTAGTAATTCCTCCGAAAATTAGCTTAACATTTGTATTTTATCCAGAGACCAACTTATGACCAATGTTCACAGCAGGATATTATAAATGAGGAGAAAGAAAGAAGGAAAGAAAGACAGAGAGAGAGAAAGAAAGAACAAAAGAAAGAATTGAACAGTGACACTGTTCAAAAGGAAACACTCATTTACCTGATTTAGTAACTGTAACCCCTTTATATATCACCATTACAATAACCATTTTTAAAAACTAATTCACTTAACTCATTAAAGGAGGAAAGACCTTATCAGGAGTTAAGATGAGTTTGTCAACTAATTGCCTGTCACTTTTGATAAAGAGATCACTAAATAGCTAAAATATACTGCAGTAGCCAGGCACTGATGATTCATGCCTGTAATCCTAGCTACTCAGGAACCTGAGATCTGCCAGTCCAGGAGGGAAAGTCCACAACATTCTTTTTTTTTTTTTTTTTTTTTGCCAGTGCTGGGCTTGAGCTCAGGGCCTAAGCACTGTCCTTGGACTTTCTCAAGGCTAGAGCTCTACCACTTGAGCTTCAGCACCACTTCTGGCTTTTTTCTATGTATGTGGTACCGAGGAATTGAACCCGGGTCTTCATGCATGCTAGGCAAGCACTTTAACCACTAGGCCAAACTCCCAGCCCCGTCCACAACATTCTTACCTTTAGTCACTAAAAATGAAAATAAAGCAAAAGATGGAAGTAGAGTTTTAGCTCAAATGGCAAAGGGCTATCCATGAGCAAAAAAGCCGACAGACAGTGCCAAGCCTCTGAGGTCAAGCCCAAGACCAGTACACACACACACACACACACACACACACACACAGAGCAGTTAAAATATATATTTGAAAAGATTCTCATAAAAGAAAATCCAACAAGATCTGAAAAAAAAAGCAGCAGCCAGCAAAAACTGAAATAAATCCCTTTAGGACGATCTGTTTAACATGTTAAAATATCTCAAGACCTTTCTCAGCAGATACATTATTCAAAGGTCAAAAAATTCCCTGTGCAAATACTTAAAATATCTGCAGGATGTTTCAACAAAAATGCCACATTAAGTCGCTTACTTTTTCAATGAAATTTGGGGTTTAGGTTCCATATTAAGGACTGGGTGAATCTCACATATGAACAGTTGGACTCAATAGTGTCCAAATACATTGAGAGTGATACAGTTTTCCCTTAAACCAGGGATAAATAACAAAAATTTTTACACACGGTAACTAATTAAAACAAGCTTGTAGGTATGTGTAAATGAAAAAATGGACGAAAAAGGTTAAGTTCGAAGGGACTTGAAGAAGTCCACAGCATTTCAAAGCTTCAAAGTGTAGGGAAAGAACTGGCTTCAGGCACAACGAACATCAGAGATCAATGGCTGTCATCAGCATACAACTTTCCTCAGCTCACTCAACTTCTTTCTTCTGTGTGTTGTGCTCATTTTCCCTCTGCATGTGGTGGCAAGATGTTTATAACAGCTCGGGGTTTCAGATCCTCGCAACTTTACATCACAAATTAACTTTGAAATTCAAGACAAGGCAAGCTGCTTCGGAACCCTGATTCCACCTCTATAAAATAGAGGAGACGGTGGTCAAGTGTTGCAATGCATACACACAGCTTATCATGGACAAAACACTTAATGAGCATTGTTGTTGAGCATGTTGCTGCTAGTGCTGAATGAATTATATTGTACGATAACACAATTCTCTAATGAGAAGAAACGATGTCCATTTTCTGGATAGAAAGTTCTAAAAAAAAATCAAAGCTATAAATCTGGATGAGCCTAACAGTCTCTCACTAAGAATAGCCTTGCTTCTCAAGAAGCTTTGGACTAGCATTTCAATCTGGCAAAGAAACTGTCAGGGCAGTAGACTGAACAGAGGCACATTGGCATGGTGGCATATATTTGAATTCCTGAATAGGAAGCCCTTCACAGGGGCATCTGTAGTATTTGTCTGGGATGTGCCAGGTGGCTCATCTAAAGTGGTATATTTGAAATATGATTGGGTTTGACTTTTTTTATTTTTACAAGAACAGACAGGGAGTTGTTTGGAACAATTTAATCTTTTTGAGTAGACTGTGTTCCCATAGCAAGCAGTGAGTTGCCAAGCCTGAAGCTGGGCCACCCCAAAAGAGTGCATATTTTAAAGCTTAATTTGGTGGTGAGCTGCTTCTTAACATTCAAACATTAATGATCATACGATAAAAATACTGCTCTGAAGGGATTTCAGGAAAAGGGGCTGTCATGTAAGATCTGCAATTTGTTATTCTGTCTTTCAAATCCTAAGTTTTGCCACTAATATAATGAATCCAGCCCATCAAATCTTCAATAAGAACGCCTTGTTTACTAGACTACCTCTAGAATCACTGCCCACCCCCATCACAACCTCATTCTCTGCTTCCCAAGAGAGATTTTCAATACTATCATCAGGATTACTTATGTATTCACAGAACTTCTGAAAGTTGATGATATAAAGGAACTTGCAAATAACCCCATTGAACTTCTTCAACTGATTGGTGAGGGAACTGGAATCCAGAAAAATTGAGTGATTTTCTCTAAGTCAGGATGACTAGAATCATAGAATCATCAAATCTTAAGGCTCATTCCAGACAGATCATGAACATGAACTCTATCCTGAATTGTATTACTACACTCATAGCAAACCCATTCAATTGACAAGACATGTACTTTACGGACAAGTTAGAACATATGCCCAAATAACTCAAAGGAATTCATCCCACATTAGTTACTAAAGAGGGAGAAGGCAGAGACCAAGAAAGCAAGAACAATTTAAATAATGAAATGAAACAGTTAGCAATTCTGTAACAGGGTCAGCCAGTAGAATGTATATCTCAAAGCAGCTGTGATGTTTCCGTGAGCTAGGCTGATGAGACCTAGGATTCTTCTAGATTGTTCTGTGCACCTGAACTTCCTGTAATATGGGAATTACAGAAATACTGTATCAGAATGTTCTAAATGTCAGTGTCCACTATGGTACTCACTAGCTATATGTGGCTATTTAACACTTGTAATATAATTGATTTATATATTTAAATTATTTAAAGTTCACTTGTATTTAAATACCATTCATGCAACTACTGAATGTATTAGACTGCCCAGTTCTACAGTAGAGCTTCCCCAAACATATCAACTTGACTTGACCTATAAACTTTTCTTTGTTTCAAGGATTGCACAATAGTGAGTGTTGAAATGAGCTTTCTCCACAAACTAAAATGCCAAAAATAAATATGCATCATTAGGATCCTTAGTTACAAACAAAGGAAAGCTACATGAGCTATTGGAAGCAGAAGAGAGATTTATTGAACATTAGATCACTCATAGAATCTCCAGGCTCTAAGCACATCCAGCTTAGAGGCTGAGTGGCCTTCCTCCAGCATACTGCAGAGCTGGCCTAGAGAGACTCCACAGCCACACTACTGAACTCGGGAAGGCAGCCTGCTCTGCTGACTGTAGAGGCCAGTTACTGGGCACTGTTTCAATAATTCTGCAACTACTGCTCCCAGAAACTGATGGATCTGCTGTCACCATGGCCAGATTAGATACTGTGTGGTGCCTGCTGCTTTGAGTTGCCAGTTTCTGATTCCAAGTCTGGGCAAGGCAGCTGATAAACTGAGCCCAGGGCACAATTGTGCCACAGTTGAAAGGGAGGGGGAAATAACAGGCAACTGGCTTATATAACAAGAGGCAGAGTTGTAAGGTAAAGGGTTCCCCAAGCAAATTAAATGCCCATTATAACTACCTTCCAGTGATGAAAGCTAATGTGTTAACTACCAAGTATCCTGGATTATGAGTCAAGTTACAGAACTAAAGACACAAGGAGCTGGTGGAGGGAGGAGGGCAAGGTAGAGGGGAGATTAATTTTGCTGATATAAAAGCACTATCCATCTACTGCCATGAAGGAAATAGAACATATTGCGCATTATGTGTTGATAGCAAAAGGAATTTTTTGCAGGAGAAAATACAACAGCTACCATGATGAGTAAATTTTGTGAAATGTGATACTTCCTTTTTCATTTCACTTCAAGAAGAATTACGTTGGTTTTCTGAGGCTTATTTCGAGTGTGTGTGTGTGTGTGTGTGTGTGTGTGTGTGTGTGTGTGTATGTTTTGCATGATTGGGATTATAGTACAGCTCTATATACTTTTGCTTTTTAATCTGCTTTAGTGCACAATGGACATCTTTTCCATTTACATGGTAAAGATACAAAATCATTCTATACAGACAAGACTAGACTTGGACTTCTCAGTTTCCATTAATACCGTCCTTCAAAAACACATATCTATGGAGACAAAAACATGAGAAGGGGTATCAATGTGTGAGAAATAATACACCTACTACCTGGCGAATGTAACCTCTCTATACATTACCCTGTCAATAAAAAATTAAAAAAACACATATCTATGCCATCCTTTGAATACCTGCACAATACTGTATAGCAAGCATAGCACTCCATTGTATAAATATAATATGCTTTAGTAAACTTTGTGTCATGCTTTTAACTTATGCTTTCCTAAACTATGGACTGTGCTTTATATAATTCTCATTGATGGCCAATTCAATTGTTCCTTGTTTTTTTTTTCCTCACAAATACATATCCCTGTGTGGCAATCTGTATACTCACCCCATTGTTTTTTTAGGCAAAATTCCTAGACAAAGAAATGTTGCAAGCCAAATGTGGCAGAAAGATCAAGGTATGAGGCTATGGTAAAAAAGAAAAAAAGCTCATGAGATTTCAAGCAATAAAAAAAAAACTAGTTAAGGTGGTGCATGAGCCTGTAATCCCAGTTATCTGAGAATAAATAGGAGGATCGATGTACAGGCTGGCCTAGGCAAAAAGTGAATCCCTATTTGAAAAATAACAAAAATAAAAAGAGCTGTGAGTGTGACTCAAGTAGTAGAATATCTGCTTAGAGTTCAAGCCCCAGTATCATCACCAAAAGAAAAAAAGTTGTGGTACTAGTACTTAAGCATATCTGACATTTTCATGAACATTTACGGACCATCCTCAAAGGTGAGAATAAATTATTTTTCTTCCTAAGACTTGGATAGTGACAGGATGAACTGAGTTACTAAATCTGGGCACAAAAAAAGAGGCATCAAAATCATCAGTAACATCTTCAAAATCTTCAAGTCACATATTTGAAAATATTTTGCAATGAAATATTTTTAAATAAAAAAGTCTAGTGGCAACAGTGTTATTGATGTTTTCTTAAACCTCAAATTTCAATACTACTGTTCCTAACAATAAGTTGTTGTCAGTCCCAGCTATTGATACATCTTTCCACTTTTTAACATTGTAGAGAGAAGAAAATGATTTGCATTCTAAAGTTCATTATTTTATAATTACTGAAATGGAACATCTCATATGTTTGCTGGCATCTCCTCATCTATGACTGGCTTGTTCATTTTGATTGCTCATCTTTCCTATGGAGGGTTCATATTTTATTAACATGTAAGAATTCACTGTATTAAAGTAATCCTTTGCTATCATTTGTTTTGCAATTGTTTTTCTAATTTTTCATTTTTCATTTAACATTCTTTTCCATCTTTCAGGATATGGCCAAATGTGTTAATATCTTCCCTTAAGTTACCTGCATAAACGTGATTTCATTTGTAACTGAGAGTCAAACAATCTGATGTCAAACAACCTACTAGTTCTATAATCATGGACATGTGCACTAAACTATATGCTTGTTCTCTGCCCCAAAAATTTGAATAGTAATAGGAACTATTTCAGAATAGTTTGAGAATTAAATGAGTAAATTAAAAATGCTTAAAACAGCACCCATGGGCATTCAAAAAGCATTAGCTTTTATCATTTGTTAACTATATATACATAACTCTGACTTGAGATATGCTATTCTGCTTGGGATATTTTATTCCATTTTTCTATTCCTGTACTAGTACCATATTGCTTTAATTACCATAGAGTTATACGATGTCTTCTGATCTGGTTAAGAAAATTCCCTTCTCATTTTTCTTGGTTTTTCAAATTTTTCTTGGCATTCCCATTTACTTATACATACAAATTAATTTTGAAGGGTATTTGTC
This sequence comes from Megascapheus bottae, assembly GCF_031878675.1. Classification (NCBI taxonomy): domain Eukaryota; kingdom Metazoa; phylum Chordata; class Mammalia; order Rodentia; family Geomyidae; genus Megascapheus; species Megascapheus bottae. Next base: position 70,946,973 of record NC_143511.1, on the reverse strand, counting down.
AAGGACCACAAAAACCCAGTGGGATTTTAATTAAAACTTTATTTAACATATTTATTATTTTATGGAAAGTATGATATCTTTACAATATGAGGTTTCCTGCCCCTGTACATGGTGCTGCTCTATTCTGTTTTCTATCACGTTTTATAGTTTTGTAATATATGTATCTTACATATTCTTATTTTACCTAAAATTTTACATTTTTACTGCTATTTCTTTTATTAAGACAATTGCATATACCTATAGACAGATGGCACTTCCACATTTTATTTCACACTTCATCCTGAAGCCCTTTAATGACCTTTATTTGCTTTGCAATTGTTGCTTATCCAAAATAAACACCTGACCCATTATGATTTATTTGCATAAAGTTCTTCAAAAAAAAACCCAGCGAGGATATAGTCCAAATTTTTGGCTACATCCAACTCCAACTTGCATTAAACTATCTCCAGCAAAACATTTGTGTTTTTCCCATAAACATATAGCTAGCACCTCCTCTATGCCTGACACTGTGGAACATCAGAGATCTACCAACAAAAAGATAATAATGTTGTCTAGGAAAGAGCCTTCTTCCAGGATGAATCTTCTTGCTTTCACTCATACTCTCTGATCCACCCCATCACCTTGACCCATCTGTGGACACTGGTGTACTTCAGCAACATGGAACTAGCTATAACTCTCCTAAAATATCTTCTTGTTGGATACCTGTGTTCCTTCATTCATTTTGCACTGGATCCCCAGAAAACTTCTCTGATGCTGTTAATAAATACTTGTGTCAAGAACAGAATTCTCTTTATCAGTTCTCTCTGATCCCCCATTCAGAGTTCAACAGCTCCATCCATGTCCAGATCTCAGCAATAACCTCTTACAATTATGTATTCCTTTATTGGTCCATGGGTTCCTTGAAGGTGGGAATATTTTGACTATCTTAATCATCTTTGTACTCCCTTGTGATATGGTGGCAATACAGGGTTCAATAAACACTTGTTGGAGGAGCCAGAAGTGGTGCTGTGGTTCAAGTTGTAGAGATCTAGCCTTGAAAAAGCCCAAGGACAGTGCTCAGGCCCTCAGTCCAAGCCCTGGGACTGGCAAAAAACTGTTGCAGGCTGTATGTTCTGAATCGATGGATGGGCACATAATTGCAAAATAATATTTCAAGGTAAATGGTCAAACAAGGACAGCTCCGAGCCCAGTGTGGACTATCACAAATAGAGCTATAGGAACTCAGCAGTGGCAAACACCATGGCTGAGTGAACAGGCCTGTTTGTCATCCCCCAAACTCTCTGATCTGAAACACCTTCCAAAACATCCAAAAATCAGTTGTTCCATACTGAACATTCTGAAGAATCAGAGGAACAATGAGGCAATTCCATTCACAATAGCTGTCCCAAATTAAAATATCTAGGAACAAAACTAAAGAGGTGAGAGACCTCCAAATATAAACCATATAACTATAAAACCTTGAAGAAGGAAAATGAAGACACCAAAGATGGGAATACCTCTCACATTTGTGGATTAGCCAAGTTAATAGTATGAAAATGACTATTCAGCCAAAGGTGACCCTGAAGTTCAGTGCAATACCTATCAAAATTCCAATGTCATTCTTTCCAGAGGTATAGAAAGTCCTAAAATACATGGAGAAGTATAAAAGACCCCAAGTAGCCAAAGCAATTTTGAGAGAGAGAAAAAAATGTGTTGGAGATATCACAATACTGGACTTCAAACTATGTTACAGAGCCAGAATAACAAAAACAATATGGTTATTGATGTAAAAACAAAGAACTATGGAATCAATTGGCGGATCCCAAAATGAATCCACACCACTACAGCCAACCCATTTTGTAGCCAATTGACTTTTAAAGACCAAAATGTGTTGGAGAATGACAGCCTCTTCAGCAAATGGTTCTTGAAACAGGCTAACCAGAAGGCTGGAACTAGATACCGAAGAAAATTTTAGCAAAAATATCAATTTTAGCAAAAAATGGAAGAAAGACTTGCCTTTACTTCCTCTGGAGTTTAAAGACCTCAAGCTAAAATATTCTGACAGCAGTGGATTAAACGAAAATTGTTTCAATTAAAAGAGATTCTGGCAGGCTTTGTCCTTTGACCTGCCATCTCAGATTTGAACCCTGATCTGTGCTGCTTCCCAATCTTCCAGCAATGACAGTGTGAAGGAAGAACAGGGCCCTGCTGGGGCCTCCACAGTATGAGGTCAGCCTGCAGATGCCCAGCTCCTGAGTAATGTAAGACAGATGCCCGCTCAGCTCCACTCACTGACTCACTGGGAATTCCTTTAAGGGGAATACACTCTGGATAGAACTCTGTAACACAGCTATCCATTTAATGTTTTAACTGAGTAACGGATAAATACAACAAACAAGGGACAAATACCATGAAACTATGTGCTGCTGCTTATATAGGAATAATGAGGCTCTTTTCTCTACACAAATACATGGCTGTCTATATTCTGTTTTACCTTTGGGAGAGCAGATGCTCAAGTGTGGGTGTATACGTATTACAGAAGGGACATGACCTACTTTTCCCTCCGTTGTAACTTCAATGGTGAGTAGAATGCCAGGAACATAGTAGGTGTTTAAAATGCACTGGTTCCAAGAATGAATGCATTCACTGATAATGCCTACATATATGCACACACACACACACACACATATACACACACACATATAATTAAATGACACAAATCAAATCAAGTGGCCCTTTTTTTGCTTATGGAATGACTTTAGTCACTTTGTTAGCAGCTCCAAATGAGCTCTATAGATTTTACTAGTTTTGTGTCTTTGCCAGTCCTTAAAACAATAGTGTTTCCTTTTGCTCCATCTTTGTTCTCTCCTTCTCCCTCTTTTCCTTCTCTCTTCTTCACTCTCTACCCCTTTCCCTTTCTTTCTGAGGAAGTTGAGAAATATGCGGCATCCATGGCTTCAACTGTCATTCTATAGCTTAATTAATGACTTCCCAACTGTTTCCATTCCTGAATTACTTAATAACTTCCAGACTGAGTTTATACCCATCATTTAAATATCCTCATTTGGATGTTTTAGAGGTGACTCAGAATCAAAGTATTACCAACTGTTCTGTTCTTTCTCATCTATTCCTTTTCACTCAGTCTGGATTTTTCTTTAAGATAATGGGTTTGAACTAGGGCCTTGTACTTGTTAAGAAGGTGCTCTACCAATTGAGCCACACTCCAGCCCTTTTTTCATTTCAGTTACTTTTCAGACAAGAGTCCTGTAGCAAAAAACTGAAAAGGAGTATTATCCTTTGTAGTTATCTATAAAGTTTTGAGTGTGTGTGTGTGTGTGTGTGTGTGTGTGTGTGTGTGTGTGTGTGTGTGTAAAATGTTGTTCTCTATTCTGGAATAAATTCTGTTTTTTAGTTCAGAGATTCTTGACTGGGATACTAGTAGATACTATGACAACTATGACTGGATAATGGGTTTCTGCTCAAGAAATCTATGTTCTTGCCTGGAGGTATCTGAGAAGAGTCCAAGGAATTCAGAAAATAGCATCAAGTGTCTAAGGTTTGCAATCCAAATGTACTTTCCCAGTCTCCATTTGTGCCACAGCATAGTGGTTGCCTAACAACCACTATCAATATTCACACCCGTGACTGTTGTCCATAGCAAGCTTCTAAGTGCCAAGCTCAAGTCAACTTCTCAGTGTTGAGGGAATTTGATTGTCCTAGGTTTGGGATCAGAATCTAGAATCTGGGAGGAATCTTGGCCACTTCTTTATCTCTGTCTCTCATTTACAGATGAAGACATCAAGACTCAAGGCTGTCTCCTGCTTTGAATAATGCAAAGCATTCACAATAGATCAGCTGGAGAAACAGGAAGCAGGCTCCCAGCCCAAGATCCAAGTTCATAGCACCTCATTTAGTTTCCATACTCACTGGAGTTCACCCTGAAAACTGAGCTTTATGTAGAGTAGACACAAAACAATGCTCTAGTAACTTTTACTTAGATTAATATGTTTGGGCCTTTTTGTACTAACAAGAACCTTATTGTCCTTGCTTTTTGGTGTCTAATTTCCATTCTGAATCAGTGATGAATTAAATCATTTTAAATATGATTTATTTTTCTAAGAAATGATTAAATTCCAGAGTTGGGCCTTGGATTGAGAAAAGGAATATTTTGATTTCACCCTGGTTAGTATATTTTTTCTTGCTAAAACAATACATTTTTGCCTTGGTTTCAACTCTAGGAGTGTGAAAATCATTTTAAAATAGTTTATTTTACATCTGAGAGTCTAAATGGAGATGTGGCAAACACAAAAATCCAATAAGTGAAAGGAAAACACAGTTTGAACGGAGACCACACATTGACACCAGAGCCACAGGTGGGGAAGTGCAGGCTCTCAGTGCTGGGAAAACATTGAACATCAACATGGGCCATCATTTCTTCAACTCTGTGGCTATAGCTATTTAAGTTAAACCTATCAAAAAGCATTCAAGGCCAACCCTTTCTGTAAATCAGAGGGTAAAAGCTTCAATATTTTAATATAAATCAAATTAGTAGAAAGTAATGTAAGAAATGCCCTAGAAAATTGTATTGTACTTTTTGAAATGTAAAATCTAACTTAAACACTGAAAGTCACAAAAGGCCTATCAAAAACCAATATTCATAATTTTCAGTTAAAATGCCTAAATCAGAGGAAGTAAGGCAAAATATTTTGCCAAAATGTTTGTCTGGCCTCTTTCCTGCTTAACACACTCTCTTTTCATCTCCTTTACTTTCTTTTACTCTCCCTAAGCTCTCTTCTCACTAGTTTTAGTGCCCACCATGTACCTGAATTCCTTTCTATGTCTTTGTCAATCACCCATCAGCAGAGGCTTTAGACCTAACAGAAACCAGGGGAACTTTTCTAGGACAGTTTCCTACTGGGCTGTGAGCCCAAGCAGAGATCACACACAATCTACTGAAGCCTGAGTCTACTTTTTTTTTTTAAAAAAAATCATTGTCTCTGCTTTTCAAAGGTAGAAGACGTTCTGTGCATCTAGTGCTATCTTTATATGGTGACTCACCTGCCTCTTTGGCCTGTTTCAACCTTATCTGCCTCTCCAGTCATTTTTTTTATTTTCCATATAGTTTCTGATACATAGCCTTACTCATTCCCTTATACCTTCCTGGCAACAATAAAAGCAGTTTGGGGCCTGATATTCCATTTTTTCCTGAGTCAGTCAACTCTCGGCTCTTCTGCTAATTTTATGGACCATCAAGCTCTTAGACCCTCTGCTAGCCTGGCCAAAGCAGTTAAGACTAACTACCCTAGATCTTCCTCTGGGTTAGACATAATCAAAGGCTAACCAAGCAAGATACTAGTGTTAAGAAAAGCCCCAAAGTCCAAGAGCCTCAAACTAGTGTCTTCATGAACTTCCTTCTCACCACTTCAATTTATCTTTACTGTTCCTTGCCATGTTTTCCAGTATTTGAGTCAAGAGTCTGATTCTGACTCTAATTCTAGCCCATCCTTTCTCCTTAGGAACCAGATGTTCATAACTGAGTTGGTGCACTGGATACTAAGTTTTCTTTGTAAGTAAATAGTAGAGACTAAATAACCAAACATCTGTTCAGGAACCAGGCCTTCATAACTGGGCAGGTACAGTAGATACCAAGTTTTCCTCATAAGTGAATAGTAGAAACTACACAACCAAACATCCCTTCAGGAACCAGGCCTTCAGACAAGTTAGCTCCATTACCCAGATACTCAGTGGTCTCACATTATGTTCTTTTTGAGCATATTGCCAGATAACATTCCAGATGGCACATAGACTATTTTTTAAATTAAAGCTTTTGATGGACAGCATTTATTACTTTGACCTTCTTGACTATCACTTCAAACACAGTTATCTGGGAGCCAGTAGCTCATGCCTGTAATTATAGCTACTCAAGAGGCTAAGATCTGAAGGTGATAGTTGGAAGCCTGGAAAGATAAATTCCAAAGCCTTTTATTTCTAACTAACTAGCAAAAAGTTGGACGTACAGGCATGGCTGAATGGTAGAGTGACAGTCTTGAGTGAAAAAGTCAAACAAGAATGTAAGGCCCTGACTTCAAGGTTTGCTCGTTCTCCGTTCTCCCTCCCTCCCTCTCTCCCTCCCCCCCCCCTCTCTCTCTCTCTCTCTCTCTCACACACACACACACACACACACACACACACACACACACACACGATCTAAGTTTTCTTGTTTTCTTGAATAAATGTTTCACTGAAGAAAATTTAGGGTTTTCTCCCAGGAGTGAAGAGTGCTTCCTGGTTCTTGCAGCCTGCATTGGTCATATTTAGTAAGTAGAACTGGAATGTCCAGAGAGAGCTGAATTTTAGATGAAAAATATTTTATTTTCTGTAAATTTTGTCTTTTGTAATTCTCAGCTATCTCTGAGAATTCTGTCTATCCTAATGAGGGGGGTGGGGTTCCAGACAATCAATGACAAAGATCTTCTTCTCAGTACTGGTCATCAAATTCATCTGTCAAATGGAGACTCTATGGATGATGGGATCCATGAACAGCCATATCTGGCTTCAGGTGTTTTATTCACAACAACATTGTTCCTTTGAAGGTTTATTGGGGGGTATCTTTTGAGCTGTAAGTATAGTTGAGATGAGATTCTTTTTTTCAAGTTTCACTAATTTTATTCTTTTTAAGCAAAAAATTAGTATTGTGTCATATCGTAGAGTATACACATTGTGCTTACATTTAACTGATGATCTTTTCCCACTTGATCTGTTTTTTTGATTGAGTTGAGATCTCCCATTAGCCTGGGTTCTGGCTCCTTCCTATGTTACCGAAGCTTCTTTCACTAGCTCTCTGTTCTTCTCTTGCCTTTTCCTCTCCCTCTCCACTTACTTCTTGCATGGTTCTCACCTGCAGTGTTGCTAGTTGAAGAAACCTTGATGTTTGCTTTCTAGTGAGATATGAGATTCTTTTCTGATGCATAGCTGGCAAAAATCGTCTCATTTTGTCGGCTTTCTATTTATCTTGTTAGCTATGTCCTTTGTCATACAGAAACTCTCCAGTTTGATGCAGTCCTCTTTATCCAATTGTTCTTTGATTTGTTGTGATTCTGGATCTTTACTTAGGACATGTGAACCTGTGTTAGGAGTCTTAGTGTTTCTCCTATCCCTTCTTGTAATATGTTCATGGTATCTGGCCTTATAGTGAGGTCTTTGATCCATTTTGAATTGATTCTTGTTCAGGGTGGTATATAAGATTAAACACAGAACTTTCCTATAACCCAGCAACTTCACTCTAGGGAATTTATCCAATAGAACACAAACAAGGCCACTCTAAAGTTACCAGCACAATCATGTTCATTGCAGCATTGTTAACATAGCCAAGACATGGAATCAACTCAGAGATCAAGAAAATGTGATACACACACACACAGACACACACACACACACACACACACACAATGGAATTCTACTCATTCATCAGAAAGAATGATATTGTATCATTTGTAAGGAAATAAAAAGACTTGAAAAAATTGTATTAGTATATAAATATATATTATATGAAGTAAGCCAGATCCAAAAAACGTAGGGTGCATGGTTTGCCTCATTTGTGAATATGCCTATAAATCTACAAGTAAACATTGGATTATAAAAGAAAAAACATTAAATTTGGACATGATAAATTATACATGTCTCTAGGCATTCACACAGAGTGAGACCACATGAGGATATTCTTAGGAGAGGATAAAAAAGTCACAATAGCTATGTGCATCTGATAATATAAAATAATGCTTATCGAAACTCTAGGAAATAGAAACAAGAACATTTTTTCGTCTTTGTTGCTGTTTTTGTTTTCTTCTTCTTTTGTCTTGTTTGTTCATTTATCTGTCTTTTGGAGGATTGGGGGACACAGATATAGTTGGACAAAGGGAAACAAATTCAGCAATGATATTCACTAGTTACTATTTTGAAAATGAACTATACAACTTGTGGGTGAAGATGAGAGGGAAAATCTGGGAGAGGGCAAGGGAAGAGGTAACATTGTTCAAAAAATGTACTTTTTTGTCTGATGTAGGACTTGAACTCAGGGCCTGAGCACTGTCCTGGAGCTCTTTTGCTCAAGGCTACCACTCTACCACTTTGAGCCATAGCTCCACTTCTGGTTTTTTGAGTGGTTATTTGGAGATAAGACTCTCACAGTGACATTTCTGCCCAGGCCAGCATCAAATCACAATTTTCAGATCTCAGTATCCTAAATGACTAGGATTATAGGTATGAGCCACTAGTGCCAGGCAAGAAATATTCCCTTTTTCTGATTTATGTAACTGTAATCCTCTGTACTTCACCTTTACAATAATAATACATAATTTTTAAAGATATATTAAGACTTCCTTGGAAGTGATAAGATATAAAGGGGGAGAGTTCCTCTTTCACATTTTTATACAATTCTTACTCCTAGAATATCATGTCATGGAACAATTTGGATTTATTTAAAAGCTTATTTTTGCTAAAGCTGACATAAGACTTGCTCACATAGGAAAATATTCTAACAGTTCTTCTGTGACTTCCAAACTGCAGATGCTAAAATGTTTCACCTATTCTAGTTAACCTAGGAGAGCAGTCTTGGCTTAACAGTATTAAAAAAAAACAGTTAGAAATCTCCATAGGATGGGGTAATGAATGAATGGGGACATGATATCATTCTTGGGATACTTCCAATCTTCTAGGCTGGGCAACAAATGAGAGCTCAGAAGAAATAAAGTTTAGAAGAAGTAGAGCTTAGAAGAAGAAATAGAAGCTGCCTACCAGGATCTTATGTTCTAGATTATTCCTCAGATTGCACTGGAAGGGACAGGAAGAGTATTTCATCCCATTCCATCTATTTCCTTAAAGAGAGACGATGTCTCTCTCTTCCCCAAGAAGATATAATACTAAAACAACAGTTTAGACTCCCATCCTCTCCTGGCTACACTTCCTTCCTACCTTCCTGCTGGCTAAACTGAACTTGAACTCAGTCTAATCACTTGCTCTCTTTTGGATCTTCCAGAATTCAAACTGGGTCTGCTTCTTGCTCTACATCTGTATCCAATCCACAGGGTCAGATATGGAGGAATAAATAACCTCCTCTATGCCAGTATCCAGAAACTCTGGATTTTGCCTTAACAAAATTTAATTTCTTGCCTGTGCAACTGATTTACATTCATGTGATATTAGAATACTCAAACAAATCAAATCTTCTGCTTCATGAAAAGCCCACCAACTTTTTGCCAGTTCTGGGGCTTGAACTCAGGGCCTGAGCACTATCGTTGGGTTTTCTCAAGGCCAGAGCTCTACCACTTGAGCCACAGCACCACTTCCAGCCTTTTCTATATATGTGGTACTGAGGAATCGAACCCTAGTCTTTGTGCATTCTGGGCAAGCACTTTGCCACTTGACCAAACTCCCTGCCCAGCCTCCCAAATTTTAAGATAAGTTCTATGAGGTATTAGCGAAGAGGTTATAATAAGTTGAACCACACTGAGTGTTCAAGTAGTCCAGAGGTAAACTCTTTATCAGGGAGTAGCATTAGGAAAATCTTTCTGAAAGAGACTGTTTTTGACCAAACTGGAAGAGAATGGATAGGCTAGGCTAAAGAGTGAGTATCTGTAACTATAAAGCAAAGTACAGACAGAAAGGCAGGGGTGGGGCTTGACTATATTAGGAGAGGAGACACAGAACAACTGAATCATTTTTAAAAGTGAGGATGTATCTCTGAGAAAATAATCACTGATGAGCAGATTGAATGGGATGACTGCTAACCTACCTCCTCCCATTTAGCCTCCATCTCTTGGCATCAACTATGTCTCTGCTCAGGCAGAAATAAATGAGCTGAAGTAAGTAATTCAGTTGCAAAGCATTTGTATTCTGAACTTCCCTGAGGCCACTGACTGTACTTTCTTAAGTCCAAACACCTGTGTGGCTGGATCACTTCTGTGTGACTGGATCATTTCCAGATCTTTATATCCCCATCTGGTAAGCAGACCTATGTCACAAAGAATTAGAAAGATCAGAATTCATAAATAAAATATCCTAGCAGAGGGATTGGAACCTGGAAAGTATTTAACACCAGATGACTATTATTACTATTATTATAAAACGAGTGGATACCAGTAGAAATGGATCTGAATCACAGAGGAAAGATGACCTAGAGATAATGGACCTTCAGTGAAAGACTTAAGAGTCCAGTTGGCCCTAGATGCTGTTGAAGATTTTCTTCTTTAAGAAGCAAATGCCACCGGGTGCTGGTAGCTCATGCCTGTAATCCTAACTACTCAGAAAGCTGAGATCTGAGAATTATGATTCAAAGCCAGTCAAGGCACACAAAATCTGTGAGACCATCAGAAAACTGGAAGTGGCTCTGAGGCTTAAAGTGCTAGAATTCTAGCCTTCAGTGGAAGAGCTTAAGGACAGCATCCAGTGTGCAAAAGGATTTCTGGAAGCAACACTGGGCAACAAAAGCTGATGGAAATGACAGAGAAGTTGAATTCTGAAGCATCATAATGGGCAGCCAATCTCATATGAACTCATGTACTCAGATGTCCTTTCTAAAATGTCACCTTCAAGACTTGATACTCACATCTTCCAGTCATCAGTTGTGAATTAGCCATAGCAGATGGCTGTTCAAGTAAGAGTAATTCCTAAAAAGGAAATTATAGGGTTTCTAGCCACCAACATTGCAAGCCATGGATGGGTATGTTAGTCCATTTTCTGTTGCTATAGATGGTAATCTATAAAGAACAGACATTTATATGCATCGTGGTTGTAAAGGGCAGGAAGTCCAAGGGTACTTAGCTTCTGGTGAAGACTTTCTTGCTGTATCATAACATGGCACAGGGCATTTATTACCTGGTGAGACAGAACAAGCATGCTAGCTCAGGTCTCTCTTCTCCATCTTATGAAGGCATTAATACAATCAGGAATTTCATAGTAGGTATAAACATCCTCAGAACCTCATGGCATCTCAATTACCTCCCATAGGCTTGACATCCAAATATTATTAGCACAAATTTGGGGTTTAAGTTTCTAGCATATGACTTCTGGAAAAGAAATCCTCAGATTATAGCAGTGGGAATATGAGAGTCGGTTTGGATATATACCATGAATCTATGATGCTTAATAAGAGATTATAATTATATTTATTACTTATCTTTTTATCCAACTACTGGCAGATCTTCATCTATGACTTAAGCATCTAATATTTAGACCTTTGATCATTTGAGCCATTTGATGACTAGAAACAGAGGTTTGTAAATTCTCAAACAAAGAAGGAATGAAGTGAAATTGTTATCCAAACACAATTGTATAAATCTTAGCACGCTATTTGAAACAAAGAATATATTAAAGATCATCCAAGAGACTGTCAATGCATAAATTAATCTCATAGATTAAAGAGTTCTGAGATTCTAGCAAAGGGAGGAAGTAAAAGAACATAAGAATTTAATAATGAACTGAAAGTAGTAAATTAGGGAGGAAGAGAACTGCACCCTCTAGGACTGAGGGTCTGAGCATCTCAGAAGTTGGCAACTGATATAACAAGGTACCATTTGTGGAGAAATGTGACTCATTTGTTTTTAGACATAAGATCTCCTCTAGACAGATGGAGAAATGACAGCAGATAAATACTTAGACTGGCAATTTGCCTTAGCTATTAATAAGATTTTTTTAAATTAATAGACTTTGCTTTAAGTTTTAGGCCTGTGAAAATATTGAGCTGAAAGTACAGAAGGTTTCCAAACTCCCCTCCCCTAGTTTCTGCTATTAACATCTTGCATTAGTATGGTACATTTGTCACAACTGGTGAGCCAATATCAACATGTTATTAATTCAGGTCCATAGCTTGCATGTATAATATAGGATCCACTCTGTATTATACATTTTGTGGATTCTGAAAGATTATGTGTACACATATACATTGATTTTATAATGTTGCTACTATACACACACACACAGAGTCACAGTATCCAAGTAGTTTCATTACCCTAAAAATCCTTTGTGTTCCACTGATTAATCATCTCACTCCTTCTCAACCCCCTGGAATGCACTGATCTTTTTACTGCCTCTATATTTTTGCCCTTTCTAAAATGTCATTTAATTGGAATCATATAGTAGGTAGTCTTTTCAATTTGACTTGCTAATGAAATTTTGAAATCAAGTTTGACTGGCTTGAAACTTACTTGATATTAAACAAAGTAATGAGAGCTCTTTTCCTTTGTACTTGATTCACCTTTACCCTTACATAAACTTGTATTTAAAGCAGACTTTATGTCCTATCCTATATGGAAAAAGAGTATCCCCTGTGTTATGGTTTGACTATGAATGTTCCCTACAGACTCGCGTTCAATGCTTGGTCCCCAGCTGACGGCACTATTTTGGGAGATAGTGGACTCTTTAGAAGATGGGGCATGGTTGAAGAAGGTCACTGGGTTCATGCTTTTGAATGTTGTACCTGATGTCTGGTGCCTTTCAGCTTCACTCTGCTTCCTGTCATGAATAAGGTAAGCAGCCTTAACTTCCATTCACTCCCACTGTCATGAGGTTCTGACTCATTATGAGCCTAGAACCAATGGAGGTAAAAGATATGGACTGGAATCTCTGAAACAAAGAGCCAAATAAATCCTGCCTCCTTTAAGTTGTTTCTGCCAGGCATTTTGTCACAGCAAGGAGAAAAGTAACTAAAATACAACCTGGAGTAATAGAAAAAAAACTATGAAATGTATCATTTAGTTAGATTTGAACTTAATTGTAAAATGGTTATCCAAGTACTATCTAAAACTAGTCTTTCATATGGCTATACTTTAGGAGTCATTGACATGGAAATTTCCCAGCCTCCACTTTCAGCTCTATCTCTTTGATCTGAGCCTTAGTGGTCAGAAAAAGAGAACACAAAAGGAAACAGACTTGCTGCCTCTAAGTGTCTGAAGGGCTGCCAAGAAGGAGGAAGGGAACATTCAATAAAAGCCATCATGTGTCAAGTACAATGATGGATGAACAAAACATATTTGTTCCAAACCACACCACAGTCTAGGTAATAGGGATTCTCATCTTCATCTTAGGGACCAATAAGCCAAGCTGCTAAGGGATTCTTAATTATCCAGCTACTTAAGTGATGGAGTGAGGTTGAACCTCCAACTCTATCTATTTTTTCCAACTGGAAAGCAGAATTCAAACCAAATTGTGACACTAGCATATTTCAGCTCAATGAAGAATTTTCTTGGGAAACAGACTGCCTCTCACAGTGATGAAATTCATTTCTTGTGAGTATGAAGATCACCTGGACTAGAAGCCACAGAGACCTGGACTACAAGCCACAGAGACCATGACTCCTCAAATGGGAGGTGACAATAAGGCCTAAAAACCTTCTGAATCAAATATTGTATAACTCCAATCCTCTATGGCTCATTGGGTGACATCTACCTTTCCAAAGAAGACACTGACTTGTTTAGATGTCAGCAGGGCATTAAATAACTGTTTTGAGACACTCTAGATTTTCTGCAAATCATATTCTTTCTGCAGCCTTGAAAAGGGTTCACATGAAAGACAGACAGGAGGTATCAAAACAATGATTTCCAGATGGACCCTACTAGTTGCATTAGTTAAAGAAACCATGTCACTGGAACACTGACAAGCTTCTGGAGACGAGCAAAACTCAGTCCATAAGTCTATCAATGCCACCTTGGATAAAGATAAAATAGCTTCCCTTCAAAGAAATATGTGCAAATGTGATGTGGGTATTGGCATGCTGTTTAGCCAAAGGCTCTGAGATTACTATTCTCTTTGTCAGTAGATATTACCACTGGCTCCTTTAGAAACTATTTAACTACCCTTAAAGCAGCAGACTTCTGCTTGCAAATCTCTAGCAATAATGCTGACATGGAATATAGAGATATAAAAGATGTATTTATATCTCTGCTTCATTGGATGATCAAGTTCACACTTCCAAAGTACTCATATGGGTTAGTTCAAAAGGCAGAACTGAATCCTTCAGAGTCTGCTTTTCATGGGAACTGCTCACATACATCATACATCCACGCATTCACATGTGGCAGGCACATGCCACAGGGGCAGCTCAGTAAAGCACTACCCATTTGGAATAAGTCTTCATTAGTAATTACATATATAAAGTTAACAAAAGCCAGGATTTTCCTCTCTGAAGGGACGACAAGGCCTCAGTTAGTGGATAGCCTCAGTAAGGGTCCTGATGAATGTAAAATAAAGCAAAACCCTGTAGAGATTTTCCTAGAGGGAAAAGCCATTGTAAACCTAGCTCTCTCTACAGCCACCATTAGCTTTACCTTGAGCAGTGTAAAAACTTTCAAAAGGTAGCTTTCATGGGACACATTATGTAGCCATGCCTCTATCTTGACAATTTTGGGGCTCACTGCTTTGTCATGAAAAATACCTGAACAGTTTTATAACAAGGGCACTCAGTTCAGCCTTGAGACCCTTGTAATCCTCTAACTCAGACACACAAACTACGACCCTCTAAGGTAATATTGGAGTATGTTCGTGAAAATAGACTTTGGATCATATTATCTATTAAATTATTTATAACACTACATCAAAAAAACATTCAAATTGAAAATGTACCAATTTTATGCATCTCATTATTTAATTATGAAAAACTTGCCATTAACTCTTTTTTATAACAAGTCACAAGAGTTTTATGAACTATTAAAATCTCCTAATTAATAGATATTCTGAAATCCTCTTCTGTTTAAGTTTAAAAGATATAGAATGTCCCTAAACCTCAAAGTGGCCAGACAGATTCCACTTGGTAAACTCATTCTCTTTTAACTCAAGGCAACCACAACCAAGTTCCTTATTTTTGTTAGGTGAAAATTAATTCATTCCCTCTTTCCTGGCAAAGACAATAACATCCAAATATGGGCAAGTTTGAATAAAGAATCCTTTTTGCACTTGAATTCCCACCAAATATCTATGTGGCAGTTATAATATTTGAATTCACCAAGGAAATTCTCTTCAGCTACTTTTGTATGTAGTTAGTGCTACATAAAAAGTAAATACAGAGTATATTTCACATGTGGACATGTTAGGGAGACAATGATTACATCATATCTTCCCTTTCTTCTCCAAAAGTTGCATCCTGCAAGACCCAAAAGCCATGGGAAAATACTATAAGCAGTTATGTTGAAAGGCCATAAACATTCCAGAGCTGAAGTAAACTGTCCATTAAGGTATAGATGGCTATTTTGCTCTTGCAGTAGTGATACCAGTTACCCACAGTGAAGAGAGAAAACGAAATAAGTATCAATTGAGAACAGATGGGACACTAAACACTGTACCTTGTCACCCAATTCTGCCAGTCATCTAGTAAAGACAGAGGAATTAAAACTGTCAGCAGATGATCACAAAATGCTATTTTCTTCCCTGGTACCACCTTTCACTTAGCAAATTAATGCATAGTCTCATTAACTTTTGAAAGTATCTGAAACCCAGGCTTCTATTTTTTCTTCAAGAGCCATTCTTTTGCTACCACTACATGCTTATTCGCTTTAATTCTTCATGTAGATCGGCTTCTTTTTCCTCAGTATTCATCAGAATCTTGGTGAATAATTGTAAATTCCTTTCTTGCAAAAAGAAACAAGACTGAGAGATGTAAAGAGGGTAAAAGCTAGCTTGTGTTCTACATAGGATACTACGCCTCTTTTGTGGGCTACTGTGGAAAGTTACTACAAAGTGGTCTGGCACAACAAAAATTCATCCTCACTGTTCTGAAGACTTATAGTCCTAAATCAAGATGTTAGCAAGTTTACTTCTGAGCAACTATCTGTTTGTTTATTTTTGTTTTCATTTTTTGTCTGCTAGTGGGGCTTGAACTCTGGGCCTGGGCATTGTCCTTGAGCTCTTCAGCTCAAGGCTACCACTTTACCCCTTGAGCCACAGCGCCACTTCCAGTTTTCTAGTGGTTAATTGGAGATAAGAGTTTCATGGAGTTCAGTGCCCAGGCTGGCTTTGAACCAAGATCCTCAGATCTCAGCCCCCCGAGTAGCTAGGATTACAGGCGTGAGCCACCACACCCGGCATCACCTCTACTTTTAAACACTGCTGGAAAGCCTCAATGTTCCATGGGATGTAGTTCCACCACTCCTGTTTCTGTCTCCATCTCTACCATCTTCTGGGCTTCATTATCCTTGGATTTCAGGGCTCACATGGGTGATCCAGGATGATCTCATTTAAGATCCTTAATTACATCTACAAAGATCCTTTTTCCCAAGTTAAGACCACATTCATAGGTACTGGAGCTTAGGACTTGCCCATATCTTTTGGGGGGGGTCATCATATAAACCACTACTTTTGGAAAAAGAGAAAATTTCTTTGAAACCTGTCCATTCATAGGGAATGTTTTTGTTTTTGTTTTCCTTCACCATAAAGGCATGTATGGGCTAATAGAGCCCTCCCTAGTCTTGGTACTTTTTCTGATTTTACTATCAGTTTGATTTTTACTATCAGTCTAGGCTTTTGATCTATTTCTCTGTTCATGCTTTCATGGCATTTTCCCATGGCTGTGCTTCTGATAGCCTCCTGGATAGCATGGGCTCCTGTTGACAAATGGCAAAGGATAGTGCTGATGGAAAGCCATGATCTTCACAGTAGACCATGGCACAGGTGGTCAAACAGCAGCTAGGAGAGTCACCTATTGGGCTTAAAGCTCATGGCATCAAGAATTGTATGACAGCCAGCCTGTGAGGGTCATATGGAGATGGTAGGGAACATTCAGAGAGAAGAGGCAAGTATTAGAGACCAGGTTGGGTCTTATAAGGAAAATTTAACACAATATTGTAACAGAGTATCACCCTAGAACTCAAAGTTAGGGCCAGACATAGCAATAAAGGAGTCTTAATGTTCCAGAATCTGGGATATAGTCTCTTTGTTGTTTTTTTTTCATTTTTTATTGTAATTAGTAAAAGGGTTACATGATATTTGCCAGATAGAAGGTGCATTAATTCACATACATTGATACCCTTTCACATGTCTTGGTATAGTCTCTTTGATCTCTCCTGCATATGGCCAGGGTCTGTCCATCCCCCTGCAAATAGTAGGAAGAGGGAGAAAAGTTGGCATAAGCTAGTCATGACAACTCTGCTCAGTCCCTCTTTAGTAACTGTTTTGACCAGCTCTCCATACATAACCCTGGGTTTCTAGATCTATCTTTGACAACTATGGTCCATCCTATAATTTTACACTCAACCTTCTTGATTCTCACACCATCTCTTAGCCCTTTCCTTAATCCTAGCTTCAACTACACAGTGTTGGCAATAAGGAAAGGCAAGGGAGAATGTATAAAGTGAGCTTTATTTGGAAAATGGCCAGTACGACTTAAGCAAGAAGCAAGCAGAACCTCATGGTGATTTTATTTTTATTCTTTGTGCCACCAGTTGAAGCAAGAATAGATATTCAAAGTCTTTCTAAGAATACTCATGTGCAAGAAGCCTCACCTGGATTGAGCTTAGAAAGTAAACCAAAGTACCATCCCAGGAATTGTATAATCTCACAAATTCTTTAGCTTCTAAATAAAAATTCCCAGGAATCTAATAATAAAGCCTGAATGGCGCACATGTTTCTACAATGTTTATATTTAGCAAACATTTTCTACTCTTAAGTGATTTCCTGCCAAGGATCTTGCATTCAATACATTTTGTCATGATTCTTGATGTTTGTTTTATTGTTCTCCCAATCATTATTGCTACAGAATTTGAAGCTTACAATGGGAACACGACAAGTGAATTCAATATTTTGTCTTCAATCTGTATTTAGATAATAGATATTTAATGAGGTCCTTACTGTCTGGAGTAAATCAAGCTAGGGTATAAGAAAATAGTGTTTAATCTTGTAGCATGTGATTTTTTAGACATAGTAAGGGATTAGCCAAAGAAAAAGGAGGCACTGGACTGCAGCAGTAAGTGCTTTCCTGCGGTCCGATAAGTAGTTGTGGGCTCTTGTAAAAAGATTCAGAAATACTTCCACAAAGAATATTTGCAGGGCTGGGATGTATCTTAGTAGCAAAGTACTTGCCTAGTAAGTACATTGTCCTGGGTTCAATACCTTGCCTAGTAAATACAATGTCCTGGGTTCAACCCCAGTACCAGAAAAAAAGAAAACAAAAAAATGTGCAATGATATACATGACAATTGAAGGAAGGACAAGAATGAAGGGAAGAAGAAAAGGAAATCTTTCATCCAGTAAACAAGATGTAGAAGCAGCAAAAGTGAATGACAGAGCCAGGAGTTTGACCTACTGATAGAGTGCTTGCCCAGCATGCACAAAGCCCTGGGTTCAATTCCTTAGTACCACAAAAATAGAAAAAGCCAGAAGTGGTGGTATGGCTCAGGTGGTAGAGCGTTAGTCTTGAGCTGGAGTTCAGGGACAGTACCCAGGTCCAGAGTAAAAGCCTCACTACTGACACACAAAAAAGTGAATGTCAGGAATGTAAAACGGGACTTATATATGGAGTAGGTAACAAGTAGGAAGCAACAGAGGGAACAGAGGATAAAGGGAGGCAAATATGGTCAAAACACTATGTAAATATGTGAAAATGTAACAATGAAGCTTGCTGGGATTGGTTTGAGAAATGGGGCAGGAGATGAATAAAAATGATGGAAGAGGTAAGTCTTATCAAGGTAAATGTATGCATGCATGGACATGTAAAAATCAAATCACCTTGTACAACTAATTGATGCTAATAATTTTTAATAATATTGAAAGTTGTGGTGGGGTGAAGGGAGAAAAAAAATAAAATCATTAGGCTGACTATATCTATCAGGATTCTTAGTTGCAACCACAGGAACTGAATGTGGAAGAAAAGGAATTGAGTGGAAGGACATTAACTGTCCTACCCAATTACTGGGAAGGCTGACAAACAGAGCGTGGAAAGCAGGTGAAACTAGAAGATAGGGTAGGAATTTGACTGCCAGCAAATATCAAGCCAAGAACCAATGCAGTGAAATACTCTTGGTGCTGAACCCAGTGTGGCCAAGCCTTGCACTGGTTCCACTGCCTGTCACTGGACAGAGATGCTGTTCCTAGAGCCAGGGTTGCTGTTTCTGTGGCTCATCTACCATCAAAATGGGTTCCCCCTGACCCTGAATCTTCACATCTATCTCTAGTGCCTGATTCCAGGACTGGACAAGCCTGGGATGGGATCCAATTGTCTACCTCAGCTATAAGCAAGATCGAATTATTTTCAGTTTCCCTAATGAGTGGCTAATTGCTTTCACTTGTTTGTGCTGCTGTAACACAATATCATAGACTGGGTAATTTACAGAGAACAGATTTTCTCATTGAGGCCAGGAAATCAAACGTCAATGCAGCAGTATTTGGAGGGTGGTAATGGCCTTCTTGCTACATCCTTACATGATAGAAGGACCATTAACTTCTTTTATGACCCATGACTTAATCATTTCCCCAAATCCACCTGTTAGTACTATCACATTGACAAATAAGTCACAGGAATTTGTGTGTGTGTGTGTGTGTGTGTGAATGTGTGTGTGTGTGTGTGTGTGTGTGTGTGTGTGTGTGTGTGTGTGTAACAGAGTGTGTATGGAAGGAGGGAGAAGATGTTACATATTTAGACCATGGCCCAGGTCAAAGCTGCATCCCAAAAAAGGGTTTACCAAAACTTAGAAATGGATACAGAGGTAGGGAAAGCACACACAAAAAAATGACAAAACTCCACTATTCACTGACAAGTAAGCAAAATTATGTGGTGAGAGAAGACTTCACCTTTAGAGATGTGATGATAAAACATGATTAAATAGAAATATATGAGGAAATAAATATCAAGTAGCTGAAGAATGCATAGGAGGCACTTCATTTTCCAAGTAAATGAGGGCAGAGGTTATTCACATGCTCAAGGATGACCACAGTCACAGCTGATATGCACAGAGTTCTTCCTTGGTGAGCTAAGTTCTGTACAGCCACATTTATCATCTTTTTAGGCTCATGAGCTCCTTAAATGTTAAATTATATGTGTTACCATTGTCATTTTCCAGATGCAGTTGGAAAAGCGAGCCAAAATCCTGCAGCTGGTGAGTACAGAGCTCTGTCTGATGCCCACACCCATGTTCTGACACATTTAAATCTTGACTCTTAGCAGGTGGGGACTGGGAGCTACAGACAAGAAATGGTTTGAAACAGGCCTTTTGGAGAGTTTCCAAGTAGAAATGGAGAGAATACTTGTCAAGCACCAATGAGAAACAAGCTAAGTAAATGGCAGCTTGTGGGGTTCTGGATGTTAGTGGTTACATGTTGTTCTCAGATTCTCTGAGGTTGACTGACAGTCAAAAGGGGAGAAACTAGATGGTGAGCAAACTGTGCTTGAAGATTGTCATAAATGTTCAATAAGACTACCTTTTGTTGTTTTGACTACCTCTCAACAATTAGCTGGATTCACAGTAATAATTTAGACATCTGAAAGTGGGAATTCATAGTCATGGGCATTTGATTTCAGCCAATTATCAATTATATGTCAGACACAGGTAAGTAATTCAGAGCCAGGAGCTGACATAACTGTAGCTTTAGGATCCAAAAAATAGGGAAATTTGGAATAAGTATGATCTAAGGGCTTTACAGCAATGGATAAAAACCTGCTGTGTCTGAACACCAGCCTTCCTGTCCAGATGGTAGATTCTTGCCTGCGACTTCTCCCAGAAAGCACATCTTCTGCTGTTCTTCCTGCCAACGACCAACACTCGCATATTCTTTTTTTATTATTATTTTCGGTCATGGGACGTGAACTCTGGGCCTGGGTGCTGTCCCTGAGCTCTTCAGCTCAAGGCTACAACCCTACCCCTTAAGCCACAGCACCATTTCCAATTTTCTGGTGATTAATTGGATATGAGCCTCACTGACATTTTAGTGCTCAGGTTGAATTTGAACTGTGATCCTCAGATCTCAGCTTCCTGAGTAGCTAGGATTATAGGCATAAGGCATCGGGGCCAGCAGCACTAGCATATTCTGTCCTGAGCTCCACTCACTACTAGTCAGGAAGTTGTCTTTCTGTTTTCACTGCTGCTACAAAGTAGGAGGTCCAGAGTGAAGTTCAAGACACACAGCGCTGGCTAAAGAGCTTTTAAGAAGTGACCAGTGAGCTGAGTGCCTGTGGTTCATGTCTGTAATTCTAGCTACTCAGAAGACTGAGATCTGTGAATCACAATTGAAATCCAATCCAGGGAAGGGAGGTCCGTGAGACTCCTTTCTCTAACTACACACCAAACAGCCAGAAGTGGAGCTATGGTTCAAGTGGTAGAGTACTAGCCATGAACACAAAAGCTCAGAAACAGCTGAGTCCAAGATATAAGACCAGCACAAAAAAAAATATAATTAACTAGTGTAAACTGAAGACAAGTGGGCCCTCCCTCCTGTTCTAGACTTCTTAAAGACCTCAGGATTGTGATGTGACCCTCTGTTGGGGGAATGGAGAGACTGCACACAAAACAACTAAACTCAAATTCACGCCAGACATTTATAGAAGTATAGAGCAGATCAATAGAATTATAAGTAAAAAATGAGTTTTTTATATCTAAGGATTATGAAAAATCTGTCTCCTGTAGATTAAAATATTTTCAATCTGTCTCCCAGGCAAAGAAATGTTTACCTCTATAGCTAAGATGAAAGATCTTTGCCATCTATTGTTCTTACATTTATGAATATAAAATTTCTAGCTATAGGTTTTTATAAACACATATACACTGTAGCATCTTTCCCATTAAAATCTTTCCCCTGTCCTTTAGATAATGGTTATATGGCTGATTTAAAGAAACAAACACAATTATCCCAGAGATTCTAAATTAGTCACCAAAACTGACAAAACAAGTTGTCCAATTTTTTTTGGCACTGAATAAAGATGCTATTCTGAAAAAGTACATAGATGTGAATTTTGCCAAATTTTATCATTATCCAATCTTATTTATGTCATTTGTAGACATTTTCAAGATGTAATGAAATTACCTTGAAAGCATATGGCCTAAAAATACATGGACAATGCAATAAACATTTCTCAACACTCTTCATTTAAATTATTAAAATTTCTATTGTAATGGTGATGTACAGAGGGGTTATATATCATTAGGTATACAGTGTTAGCCACTCCCTCATTTTCTCCCACTTTTTTTGTTGTTGTTGTTGGTCATGGGCATTGTCCCTGAGCTCTTCAGCTCAAGGCTACCGTTCTACCCCTGGGCCTGGGCATTGTCCCTGAGCTCTTTAGCTCAAGGCTAACACCCTACCTTTGAGCCAAGCCCCACTTCCCATTTTTCTAGAGGTTAAGTGGAGATAAGAGTTTCAGGTCCTTTTGTGCCCAAGCTGGCTTGGAACCTTGATCCTCAGATCTCAGCCTCTGGAGTAGCTAAGATTACAGGCATGAACTACTGCACTGGCCTGAGTTTGAATTTCTAAATTTAATAAAATGAAAAATGCTTTTATAGAATGGTTTTTAAATTCCATTATTTTGCCTAAGGATTTATTTAATAATCGTAAAAGAGATTGTTACTGGCTTTGTTTTCTTCAGCTATCATTTTTTTTATATCCCAAATTTACATTGTCTCTTAAAACTTAATAGCACAAAATTTTCTCCCACACATTCTCTCATTCTCAGATATACAAAGCTGAATTCAGCTTCAACTTCCACATGTACTATCTCATACTTTATCTCTGTCATAATTTAAGCAATATACTGATGTTTTGCCAGCTCTACTCACACTCCTCTTACTATGAGAAATATATTTGTATATATTTCAAGGTTACTTTATTTCTTTTCCTGTGAACTGCCTATATGCCCTCTGCCCAGTTCTTATTTTGTCTCTTGGTTTTCCCTTGTTGTATACATATGTACAATTTCTGCTTTTGCTTATTGAACATTAAAAGGAACCTGAAAGCATTTTTATAATCATGTGAGTCATTCTTTTAAATGGCATCCCAATCTAGTATTCATACTTCCAGAATCTCTAGGATTACAAAAAATGTACACATAGGCATTTAAAATTGAAAACCTTTATAGAACTGTTTGAAGATGATTTTTTAAATTCTTGTTTTTTTCTTGACCTTTTTGAGTCTTATGTTTTGTATTTAAATCTACAGTTTGTAAAATTTCAATTAACCTCAAGAAGAACAAACTTAAAAAAAACAGCTAAGGCATAGCATTGCTAAAAACTATGAGTGAAGAGAAAAACTTTTTAAACAGACAAAAATAAGACATTATAAAGGATTACAACTATACAAAAGATCAAAGATATAACTGATATTTTATCAGATAATATAAGAGCAGTCAGTAATATTCCACCTTTAAAGTACTGAAAAAATTCTAGAATTCATTAGTGTTCATTCAAAGTGACACTAAAATAAATACTCCTCAGATAAACCAACCAGACATGTACTATATAATCAATGCTAAGAGGAAGTTCTTTGGGTGGAAATGAAACATACTAGACTGAAATCTGGATTACCCAGAAGAACAGAGAATGACAGAAATGGTACAGACAAGTGAAAGCTAAGTTATTTTCTCATTTTACTCATCTTTTTTGAAAGATAACTGATTACCAAGAAAACAACAGCAATGTATTATGGGATTTGTATAATATACAGAAATAAGATGAATATCAGCAGTAGCACAAAGACTAGGAGGAGAAAATGATAGTATAAGTATCTAAGGTGTTCCAGTATTTGTAAAATGGTATACTACTTAAAAGTAGAATGTACTGTTAAAAATATATGCTGGGCCAGGAGTTTGGCCTAGTGGTAGAGTGCTTGCCTAGCATGCACAAAGACCAGGGTTCAATTCCTTGGTACCACATACATAGAAAGAGGCTGGAAATGGTGCTGAGGCTCAAGTGTTAGAGTTCTAGCCTTGAGACAGTCCAACAACAGTGTTCAGGCACTGAGCTCAAGGGCAGGACTGGCAAAAAAGGAGGGGTATGCTAGCCAGGCATGGTAGCTCACACCTGTAATCCTAGCTATTCAGGAGCCTGAGATCTGGGGATCGAAGTTCAGCCCAGGCACTAAAGTCCATGAGACTCTTATCTCCAATCAACTACTAAAAAACTGGAAGTAGCTAAAAAGGGTAGGGTGGTAGCTTTGGGCTGACAAGCTCAGGGACAACACGCAGGTCCAGAGTTCAAGTCCCACAAGTGAAAAAAAAAGTATGCTATATCAGGTATTGGTGGTTCATGCCGGTAATTCTAGCTACTTGTGTGACTGAGATCTGAGGATCACAATTCAAAGCCAAGCAGGAAAGTCTGCCTTATCTCCAATTATATACCATAAAGTCAGAAGTAGAGGTATGGCTCAAGCAGAACAGCACTAGTCTTAAGCAAACAACTGAGGGACATTGACCATGCCCTAAGTTCAAGCTCCTGAATCAGTACCAAATGAAAAGAAGAAAGAGAGGAGTGGGGGAAGGATGGGGAGCTGCATAACAGATTACTACAAATTGTTCATTCTCTCCTAGTGATGAATGCAGAAAGCTCCTTTTAGAGCTTCTGAGAAAGAATCTGTTCCTGCTTCACTTTCACTTCTGGCATGAGCCATCCTCTGTACTTCCTGGCTTGTGACTATCTAATTCTAGTTTGCTTCCATCTTCACATGATCATATTTTAAGTGTCTCTGTTTCTCAAATGTCCTTTGCCTTTCTCTTAAAAGGACATTTAATACATGATTTATGGTTCACCCTAAAGGATTTATCTTGAAATCCTTCATTATACCTATAAAGGCTCTTTTGCTAAATAAATTCATGTTCATGGATTCTAAGGGTCAAGACATGGGTACGTAGATATATCTTGAGGGGACCACTATTCAGCCTACCACAGGAAGTTAGTTTAAGAAAGACAAAAAATCAGAGAAAAGTATTCTTCACCAATGATGTTCTCCTCTTAGTGTAAAATACAAAATGGTACTTTCTCAGAAAGCCTTGCAAACCTGAAGATACTCTCTGTTTCTCTCTCTCTCTCTCTCTCTCTCTCTCCCTTCTCTCTCTCTCTCTCTCTCTCTCTCTCTCTTTCTGTCTCTCTCTCTCTTCTCTCTCATAATCACACAGCATAAAAAGGTACAAAAAATCAAACCAGATACTAGTGGCCCACTCCTGTAATCCTAGCTCCTCAGGAGGCTGAGATGTGAGAATCACATTCCAAGCTACCCAGGTCCTAAGTCTATGACACTCTTATCTATACTTAACTGGGAAAAGCCAGAAGTGATGTAGTGACTCAATGAAGAATCCAGCCCTGTGTAAAAAATCTAAGGGATAGTGAACCTGGCCTCCAATACCAGCATACACATAAACATACACATAGACACATACATACACACACAATCAAGTGCCCTAAAAATTACCTACATGTGGAGTAACTGCACTAGTCTGAGTTCTGTCCTAATAAGAGGTCATTTCACATTAGGAAAGCTTTTAAAATTAAAAAAAATCATTAAGCCCATTCCTATTCAAATATTCCATGACTATGTATTAGAAGGCCATCATCATATAGACAGGAGAGTCGATAAGAAATCCTTTCAGGAGACACAACGGTTAGATTATCCAGTGAGCTATGCACAATGCAATATTTTTCCTAGAATGAGCAATGCAAAGTGATCCAGAAACATCACCTTGGCAAACAGTCTCCATTTATACTGCTCTTAGGCTAACACTCTGGTCATTAGAGTTTACAAATTATGTTTTTAGTTACATTAAACTGCCAGCCCTCCTTATCAACCAGGGTGGTTTTCGTCTGAGTGAACGGCAGATGTCTGCTCCTTAATTGACTTGACTGGTCTAAGTGAATGAGTTGATCAAATTACAATGTGTTGTTAATTATCTTAAAATGTTCACTGATTCCAATGACAAAACAGAACTCCAGATCAGCACTGCCTGGCTAGCAACAGAAGGCATTTTGATATGTGTATTCCTGCTATACTCCCAGCATAGTCTGAATTCTTTGAATGATTCTACCACTAAGGATGGAGAAAGGGGACAATTAAACTTACCCCAAAAATATCTAAATTCATTATTATTTACTAAGAGGTTCCTTTCACAGAGGGCTGAAGAAAGGTAGGCTAAGAGTTTAATTATGAAACTAAGTGTTTTAGATTTTCTAAATACACAACCACTTACTTCAAACTACACCCCAGTTCTGTAACCCTTCTCCACCATTTCAGAGAAAACACTTTCTGTCTCAGTCCCTTTTGTAATAATGGATCCCTCAAGCTGCCCTCTGTTACCCTGTCTCATAATTAGGTTTACATATCTTCCCACCCTGTATGACCTCTACAGGCAGAAACTGTATCTTCCCCACCCCTGTCTATTGCTGCAGTGGCTTACTGCCCACAAGCATTCAACAACGATTGAATTACATTGCTGAATAGGGATGGTGTAAACTGATTGTGAATGGTGTATCTCTGACCTGAAATAAATAAGGGCTACTGAATAGAACTCATCAGAAATGAATGGAGCTTTCCTTTTCCTAGCTAACAGAATATTGCAAATCTATGCAGATGACATATTGAAGATGTTCTGACTTAGTCCATGTATTATAATGTATGATGCATATTACTTCAATTTTCCCACTCAATAATATATGTTGGGCTCTTGAATTATGGGGTCATTATTTTGACCACACTGTCTACTAGAAAAAGAAAAAATTAACCCAACAAATGAACTATAATGCAAAACAATGTTTTGCTGATAGACTTTCCTACGGCTGCTGACTTCATTCCACAATCCTCAGATCTCACCTTCCTGAGTAGCTAACACTATGGGTATCAGTCACTAGCATCAAGACTCCCAGTGGATTTCTAACCACTGAAATTTGATAGCCTAGCCTATAAACGTATCTTTACCTCAAATAATCTTTATTTTCTGAACACATAATAGTTTTTTTCACATAACAATGAAAAATTTTAAATTGAACAGATCTCTGGAAGACTTGTAAGGAGAAATGAAATGTAGAAGTCAGCAGCCTCTCTTTAGAAGGCAATCGTCTGAGGTCAGAAGATAGCACTGAAACAATAGGGACCCAGCCTAGCTCTCTCCCACAAAAAGAGAGAACCAGGGAATCCCACAAGCCAACTACCTTAAGAAATCCACAACAACAAATTCAAGAAGCAACGGAGAAATACTCAAACCGAAAAAGAAATCCAGATAAAGCTTATATCCAATGTTCACAAAGAATCCGAAACGTGAGGACCCCTCCCCCGCCCCTCACCACCGGCTCCAAGCTGCGGGTGGAGGGCACCGGGCCGGAAAGCCGCGACCTGCAGCTGTGCCAGCAAGCGGTGGAATCCAGATGCAGAAACCAGCACAGACCGGGCCAGCAAGCAACGGAATCCAGACACAGGATCCCACACAGACCCGGCATGGACAGCTCAGGCGACTGCGGAGACACAAGGCGAGGTGAGGCAAACGACCCTCCAGCACCACAGAGCAGCTCACTGCCAAACAACCAGGAATAAGTAGTCCAGCGGGTCCCCAAACCCATCGGGAAAGCAGATCTCGTGGAGAGCTACAGAACTTAATCCAGACCCCTCCACCCAGCCCAAGAAAGACTGGCAAGTGCAGGGAGGCAAAGAGTTCAGAATCCTGTCCCTTCCCCCAGCAGGACCCTCCCCCAGGCCATTGACTGGAGACTGACATGCTGGCAGGCACTAAGACCCAGCACCCCACCAAAGGGGGCGGGGTGTCCCTGCTCCTACCCGCCCAACAGGTTCCTCTCCCAGGCCACTGAAACTGGAGACTGAGGGGCGCTGAGACCCTGCCTCCCAACAGCAGGCGGGGGTGCACGGGAGTCTGGGAGCCAGCATCTGTCTCACCCAAACTTAAGTGAGGTGCCCGACTGCTGGGAGTCTCCAGCAAGACAGCACCAAGGGGGCCCCCACAGAGTCACAGTCACTGCCAAAGCAGCGGAAACACAGCAAGGAATTGAAGGGCAGACCAGCAGGGGCCAAGCTCACCCACTGAGAGTCAGAAAGGCTCGACTCCGCCCCTGGGAACAGGGCAGAAACCAGTGGGGCTGGTCTAACTGAGAGCTCCCTGAAATTCCCAAATCCCAGGCCCTTGCCTGGGCCCCACCCCTGGGAAAGCTGGGGCTTTCGGAGACTAAAGCGCGCAGCTCCATCCCACGGCCCACTGTGAGGCCACTGGTTGGGGCTGAGAGCTAGCCATGCAGTAGCACACAGTCTCTGGGAACTGGCCGAACACCAGCAAAAGCTGCAAACTCTGACCTAGTCAGCAGCGGAACCAATTTGGCTGAGAACCATAGGTATACACAGATTCCCAGAACCATCAGTCCCAAGCCAAGTAAAGACCACCACCTACCTACCACAGAGCGACCCTACAACAGTCCTCGATGCCTCAGAAAGCACAAAGACAAATTTTGACAAATATAAATGCGTCATAAGAACTCACAGTAGTGTGGAATCTCCCCCCACCTTTTTGCTTTCTTTTGTTGTTGTTGTTGTTTTGTTTTGTTTTGTTTATTTTTTCTTTTTAAAATTTTTATCATTGAAATCCCCTATATATACCTCCTTCTTTTCTCTATATATTCTTCTTATCACTCTTATTATTTTCATAAGTTTTATCTTATTTTCTTCTAAACTTTGTACTCAAATATTCTATCACCTTAGCTAAGTTATCCTTATGCTATCCCTTTTCTACATTACTATATTAATCTTACACTCCTACATTATTCTTACCTCCCTGTTGTCTTTCATAATATTTTTCTATCTCTTGTCCTCTGTTCATCCTTCAACTCTTATAATGCATGGATATACATTTGATGGTCGTTGAGCAATACTGTATAATTAGGTGTTCAATTATACTCTAGGTCCAGAGGGACTTAAATAGAATAGAGATCAGATAGAGGTGTTTATTGTTTTGGTCATAAATCCATGATAAGTGGTGGCATTAGACTTGTATGTAAGTGCACAAAAAGAAAGAGAGAGTGATAATACCGATCTAAATTTGTGAACATCTATTGTCAGCCAGCTAAAAAGGTCTTTGTTGGTTATATCTGAAAAACTGTAATCTTGTGCAGTATTAATCTTGCTCCCATTTTCAAATGGGCAAAACAAGAAACTCAAGAAAAATGTCAAATCAAGGAATAGCATCTCCCATTCAATATAAACAGGCAATGGAGCAGTCAATGGCAAACTAGAGGAGAGTCCTCTAAGTGCTATACATATGCAAATGGTAAACATGATTAATGAAAAGCTTGAAAACATACAGAAGGAATTATGGGAGGAAGTCATATCTAAACAAGATGAAACCATAAACAAGGTGATATGTGAAAAAGAAGAAGCCATAAAGGAGGCCATAATAAAGGTTTTCAAAGAAAAATGGACAAATTCATAGAATCCACAAACAAAAAGCTGACCAAACTCCAACAAATGTCCAATGACAATAAAGCTGCTGAGCTAACCACTCAAATGGAAATCAAAGAGTTAAAGAAATCCATACATGATCTAAAACAAGAGATGCAAGGCATCAAAAATGAGCAAGTAGAAGCAAGGGAGATGAAGAATAAAGTAGAAAATTTTGATAGCAGATTAGACAATGCAGAAGAGAGAATTTCCGGGTTAAAGATAATTTAGTTATTATAGAAAAAGAACAGAAAATGAATCAAACCAAATCTAGGAAATATGAGAGAACGCTTCAGGAGGTCCAAGATACAATTAGGAAGCCTAATTTAAGGCTAATTGGTATTGAGGAGGGTCTGGAGAAAGAGATCAATGGTATTGGAAATATATTTCAGGGAATTATCTCAGAGAATGTCCCTAATATCCAGAAGGGCAGGCCCATCCAGATACAAGAAGCTTTTAGAACCCCAAACAGACCTGACCAGAAAAGGACATCACACTGCCATATTATAATACGTACAGTATCAACAGAGACCAAAGAAAGGATCCTAAAAGCAGCCAGGGAGAAAAGAACAATCACTTACAAAGGAAAACCAATCCAAATAACCACATATTTCTCAGCAGAGACCATGCAATCAAGAAGAGCTTGGAAGGATATATGTCATGCCCTTAAGACAAATAACTACCACCCAAGAATACTGTAACCAGCTAAGCTCTCATTCATAACTGAAGGCACAATAAAAACCTTCCATTCCAAGGAAAAGTTGCAACAGTACATAGCAAACAAACCAGCATTACAAAAAATTCTCAACGATGTTCTACACATTGAAAACCAACACAAACATAATACAGACAAAGAAATGGCACTTAAAACTCAAACCATCTAAGTACCACAAGAACTGTCAACCCACAGGCCCTAATGAAAGCTTTTAAAAATGGCAGGAACTAGTAAATATTTTTCAACCTAGCCCTCAATATCAATGGACTTAACTCTCCAATTAAACAACATAGACTGTCTAGTTGGATCAAAAAACAAGATCCATCATTCTGCTGTCTTCAAGAGACACATCTTGCCCAAAAATACAAATATTTTTTGAAAGTGAGAAGTTGGAATAAAGTATATCAAGCTAACGGCCCCGTAAACAGGCTGGAGTTGCCATCCTCATATCAGATAAAATAGACTAAAATTAGTGAGAAAAGACAAAGAAGGTTATTACATATTAATAAAGGGGTCTCTCCTCCAGGAGGACATAACCATCCTAAACATCTACACATCTAATCCTGGAGCACTGAACTTCATCAAGCAAACTTTACTTTCACTGAAACCATACATAGATCAAAACACAGTGATTGTTGGTGACTTTAACACACCACTCTCAACTATGGACAGATCAACCAGGCAAAAATTCAACAGAGAAACTTCTGAATTGAACAACTGTATAGACCAATTAGATCTAATAGACATATACAGATTATTCTACCCAGCAACAACACAATATACATTTTTTTCAGCAGCACATGGAACATTTTCTAAAATAGACCACATTTTAGGACATAAAACAAACCTATGCAGATTCAGAAACACTGAAACTATTCCCTGCACTTTCTCAGACCACAAGGGCATCAAATTGGAACTGAACACAAACCTCCACCAACGAAAACCCTGTGACTCATGTGTGTGAACAACACATTGTTGAATCACCAATGGGTCATCGAAGAGATCAGAATAGAAATTCAACAGTTTATGAAATTTAACAAAAAGGAGCACACAAACACCAGCTCCTATAGGGCACAGAAAAGGCAGTACTCAGAGGAAAATTTATAGCTCTGAGTGCCTACAACAAAAAATTGGAAAAATCGCAAACCGATAATTTAATGTGTCAGGTTAAGCACCTGGAAAAGGAGCAACAAACCAACCCTAATCCCAATAGAAGGAAACAAATTATTAAAATCAAAGCAGAATTAAATGAACTGGAGTCCAAAAAAACAATAGAAAGAATCAACAAAACAAGGAGTTGGTTCTTTGAAAAAATTAACAAAATTGACAGACCCTTAGCAAATCGTACCAAAAAAAGAAGGGAGCATACTGAAATAAACAAAATCACAGACAAGAATGGTAATATCATGACAGAAATTACCAGATGATGATCCAGAGCATCATGAGGGAATACTTCTCAAACCTTTATGCCAAGAATTTGAAAATCTAGAAGAAATGGATGAATTTCTAGCCAATATTAACATACTCACACTGAATCAAGAAGACCTAATCCAACTAAACAGACCCATTGCAAGCAGTGAAATAGAAATGGCAATAAGAGACCTTCCATCTAAGAAAAGCCCAGGGCCAGATGGATTCACAGCTGATTTCTATAAGGTTTTCAAAGCAGATCTCACACCAATACTCCCCAAGCTCTTCAACAAAATTGAAAACAAAGGCATGTTGCCAAACTCATTCTACAAAGCCAGTATAACCCTCATCCCCAAACCAGACAGAGATTCATCAAAGAAATCGAACTATAGACCCATTTCTTTGAATATTGATGCAAAACTTCTCAACAAAATACTGGACAATCATCTTCAACAACTCATCAAAAAAAACCATACACTATGATCAAACAGGATTCATCACAGGGATACAAAGCTGGTTCAACATACGCAAATCAATTAATATAATTCAACACAACAACAGGAGCAAGGACAAAATTCACATGATTGTTTCAATAGATGCAGAAAAGGCATTTGACAAGATCCAACACCGCTTTATGCTAAAAGCTCTGGAGAAACTAGGAATCCATGGAACATTTCTCCGTATAATAAAGACTGTGTATGACAAACCCACAGCTAGCATTATACTTAATGGCGAAAAGCTAAAGCTAAAATCAGGAACGAGACAAGGATGCCCACTTTCTCCACTCCTCTTTAACATAGTATTAGAATTCCTAGCCAGAACAATAAGGCAAGAAGCAAACATAAAGGGGATCCAAATAGGAAAAGAGGAAGTGAAACTTTTCCCCTTTGCAGATGACATGATTCTGTACTTAAAGAACCCTATAGACTCTACTCCCAAGCTCCTTGAGCTGATTCAAAACTTTGGAAGGGTAGCAGGGTATAAAATTAACCCTCAAAAATCAACTGCCTTCCTCTATGCCAACAGCAAGAGGACCGAGGCAATAATCAGGAAAGCAACTCCTTTCACAATAGCCTCAAAGAAAATAAAGTACCTAGGAATTAACTTAACTAAGAATGTAAAGGACCTTTTTGATGAAAACTGTCAAACCCTGAAAAAGGAGATTAAAGCAGAACTGAGGAAATGGAAAAACCTCCCATGCTCCTGGATTGGAAGAATCAACATCGTGAAAACGACAATCTTGCCAAGGGCTATCTACAAATTCAATGCAATACCCATCAATATCCCAATGTCATTCTTTAAAGAAATAGAAGAAACAATCCAAAACTTCATATGGAACAATAAAAGACCCCGTATAGCAAAAAACAGTTCTTAGCAGAAAGAATAGCGCAGGAGGAATTTTAATACCAAACTTTAGTCTCTATTATAGAGCTATAGTGACCAAAACAACTTGGTACTGGCACAAGAACAGGCCGGAAGACCAATGGACTAGAACTGAGGACCCAGACATTAACCCCACAGACCTTTGGTCACCTAATCTTCGATAAGGGAGCCAAAAAAATAGAATGGAAGAAAGACAGCCTCTTCAACAAATGGTGCTGGCAGAACTGGTTAAGCACCTGCAGAAAACTAAAGTTGGATCCTTCTTTGTCACCCTGCACTAGAATTAACTCCAAATGGATCAAAGACCTCTAAGTAAAAGCCAATACACTGAAAACTTTACAAGAAGGAATCGGAGATACTCTAGGTCTCCTTGGCACAGGTAAACTTTCTTAATAAGGACCAAGAAACACAACAAATCAGAGAAAGGCTGGATAAGTGGGACTGCATTAAACTGCAGAGCTTCTGTATGGCAAAGAACACAGCTAGCAAATTAACTAGAAAGCCTACAGAGTGGGAGAAGATCTTCACTAACCATACAACAAAGGCCTCATTCTAAAATATATCAGCAGCTCAAAAAATTAAATCACCCCAAAACTAATCTCCAAAGAAACAACCATCCCATTAAAAGATGGGCCAAAGACTTAGAAAGACGTGTCTGAAGAAGAAATAAGAATGACCTATAGACACATGAAGAAATGCTCCACATCTCTTATCATAAAAGAAATGCAAATTAAAACAACTCTAAGATTCCACCTCACTCCAGTTAGAATGGCCAGGATCAGGAAAACGAATAATAACAGATGCTGGAGGGGATGTAGACAGGAGGGATCATTACTGCACTGTTGGTGGGAGTGCAAACTCGCCCAATCACTATGGAAAGCAGTATGGCAGTTCCTCAAAAGACTAAATATAGAACTCCCCTATGACCCAGCAATTCCACTACTTAGCATTTATCCAATCGTCCAGAAACAAGGACATACTAAATCCACTAGCACAATGATGTTCATTGCAGCACTATTTACAATAGCAAAGATATGGAACCAACCCAGATGTCCTTCAGTTGATGAGTGAATCAACAAGATGTGGTATTTATACACAATGGAATACTATGCTTCGGTCAGAAAAAAAATGATATTATCCCATTTGTAAGGAAATGGAAAGACTTAGGAAAAATCATATTAAGTGAAGTAAGCCAGATTCAAAGGAACATAGGCTCAATGGTTTCCCTCATCTGACATAATGAGTAGAAACCTTGAGCTCTCCTAGCAGAGATTCACAATAGAACAAAATCTAGATAAACAAGGCCATATAGTATGACGCTAAATGTAAGGACTTCCAGGATAAAGAAACAAAAGCCATATAATGAGTGATTATTGTCCTTAATGTACTATGTTATCTCTCAGCTCTTTTACTGTCCCTTGGTTATCTCATATTGTTACAATGTTTCACCTTGTTATCTGATATATTTTATATATGTTTAATTGGTTATTTGAAATAGGAGAGGGGGGTGGGGGGGAAGGAAATGGGGACCATGACACGAGAAAGGGTATCAATATTTGTGAAGTAATGTACCTTCTATCTGGTGACTATAATGTAACCCTTCTATTAATTACAATACAAAATATATGGAAAAAACAATGTTTTGTTGCTTTCTTCCAACAGACATTTATTGAGATGACTATGCAAAAAAGTGATAACCACTTTTTATCACTATTAATTTGAAATATAATTGGCATCTCTGTACATTGAACAATAAGGCCTTCTATCTTTCTTATACTTTTCTTTTGTTTTCTGTATTGTCTGAATCTAGAATTCTCATCCTTGGATGTAATCCAGGGTATTTATGAATTTGTGTATGGTAGAGACTCAGTAATCTCTAACTGGAATTTGACGTTTCTTTTATTTATAAATGTAGACTAAAAATTATTGTAGAATTCAAAGTACCTATGATTTTGTCATCAATATAAATAAGTTACTTTCATATTCTATTACACTCATCACAGGCATGTTGAAATAACTGTTAGACTCATCAAAATTTGAAATTAAAAATTTAATCTACTGCTATGTTGTGCACTTAGTGCTTCAGTAAAAATATCTCATCTTATAACATCAAAAAATAGTTTTCTGGGGCCGGGAGTTTGATCTAGTGGTAGAGTATTTGCCTAGCATGCATGAAAACCTAGGTTTGTTTCCTCGGTACCACATACATAGAAAAAAAAAAGCTGGAAGTGGTGCTGTGGCTCTAGTGGCAGGTAGCCTTGAGAAAGCCCAAGGATAGTGTTCAGGCCTTTAGTTCAAGCCCTAGGACTTGCAAAAAAAAAGTTTTCTGGAAATTTTAATTTGATTAAAATAGAAGCATATTTGTTATTTATGATTACCTATTATTTATACCCATTATATTTAAACGACTAAGAATGACTTTATTAATTACTAAATTTTTATTTTATTTATATTGTTACATATTATATTTAATAATTAAATACAATGCTTAAATATAATTTTAAATATTTATAATCCTATAAACTGGTAGAAATTTTAAAAGAAGTTCATTAGGGGTTTACCAAACTGATAAATAGATCTGTTTGACTCTTAGACTCAGCATAGTAGTACATGCCTATAGTTCTGGCTAAGCAGGAAGCACAGGAAAGAATATCTTGGCCAAAGGTACTTAGCCAAGCATGGACATTTACCTTCTGTGGAATCAGCACATGTTGAGAGTAGGTGTGACAACTCTGTAGTTGTTTTGCTCTGACCCATGAGAGAATAATGGACAAGCTGCACCTGATTTTGGGTGTGACTCTGTGTGTGCCTGGCCTGCATAACTACAAAATGGAGTATAAACATGACCTAAATGATTTGAAGCAAATCCAAACCATATACATCCCAGGTGGGAGGCAACTGACTGAACAAACGCAAATGTAAGCCAAAAGCACTAGGAAATCTTGCTGGACCATAATGCAATTATGAGCTACTGATGAAAACTGGCTATTTCCCAAAATAAAGATCAGTGAACTATAAAATACCATTAATATATGAGTTGAAAACACTCTCTTCCTGCATGAACCTGTGTGGGTACGACACCACGTGAAGGTCTATCTCTGAACACAGAAGGTAGTTAAGGAACTAGATCCAAGGCCTGGCATAGCTTTTCACTGGACACACTGACATCCCCTGTCTCACTCCATGTGTCCCTTCGTGGCATGTCTTTACTCTTCTTGCTTCTAAAGCAACTGTCACTAAATTTTTCTTCTCTCTAATCTGGTAGAGCTCCGAAACAAAAGCATTTTTGTTTTTAAGTCAGGACTCCCATGACGGAGTCCTTCACAGCACAGAGTGGCAATGTATAATCTGGAATTCTCACAGGAAGAAGCACCAAGCAGAAAGACAATGCACTTCCAGGCAAATAGAAACCCTGTGTGCAGCTTACAAGAGACTCAACAGTTGGAGGGAATTTTACTGCACCAATAATTCTTTCCTAAACATTTCTTAAATTTTTACTTATACAAAATAATTATACATATTTAAGCAGTATAGGACATTGTGCATAATGCATAAGTAAAGTTCAGAAAAAGGTAGTGCAGATATTTTGTTTGCAGCACTAGTGTTTAAATTTAGGATGCCAGTTGAGCTGTGCCTTCGGCCCTTTATGTTTTTGCTCTTTTTTTCCCAATAGATCTGGACTGAACGTGCTTCTCCTACTCATGTTTTCTGCATAGCTGAAATGATAAGCAGCATAATGCCAAGCTTATTTGTTGAGATTGAATCTTGCTAACTCTTTCCCTGCGCTGGCCTCAAATCACATTCTTCCTGATCCTCAGGTTCTAAGTGGACAGGATTATAGACATAAGTCAACATACCTCATTAATGTATAAAGATTTCTTTTTTCATATATTTTTTATTGTAATTAATAGAAGGGTTACATTATATTCACCAGATAGAAGGTGTATTACTTCACATACATTGATACCCTTTCTCATGTCATGGTCCCCATTTCCCTCCCCTTGCATAAAGATTTCTAACATGACCTTCTAAAGTGATGCTCTAGGGCTTAGCTTTAAGCATAATTCTGTCATGGCCATGTTGTATTTCTTTGTGTTCTTCCTCAAAGGTGGAAGAAACACTTTACACATTGAAGGGTATACTGAGATGAAATCGTCCAAAATAAACACGTAATTACTTATTAAAAAAACACATATTGACTTCCAGCTATCTATGACTTACTATTCATTATGCTTATCAAACCAAACTATCAGCTATGTAATTAAATTTTAGCTTGCCTCTGGTCAGACAAAAAAAAAAAAACACTATAACAGTTGAACTAACAGTGACTTCCTCTTTCCAAGACTTTAATTTCCTGTTTGTACCTTCTCTCTCTCTGCTGGACACTAGCAAAGGCCTATTGATTTTCTCTCCTAGATAAGTATGTATTCCAAGAAGTATGTTCTATTTGAAAACCTTAATTATTATAAATGAAATCTAATTATCTTATCAGATCCTTGAACCAAGTGTTCTGCTTCTCATATCTTGAGTGTAAAGCCTAGTAAACAGTGAGAAAGACAACTACAATAGGGGTAATCTTTTAATCCTTTCAGAAATGAAATGGGACTCATCTTTATTTCATCAGTTTCAGGAGGGCTGAAAATTAAGCATGGAAACTGGATACATGTTGGAATAATTCAGTGTAAGTAATAAGTAATGAAAACAGTAAAAGCCTTTTAAGTATGTAGCACCTATGAAAGCTTTCTCTAAATAAAAGTTGGTTCCACAGCCATGCTGCCATCTCTCAGTAAGAAACCTAGTAAGAAAAATTCCTACAAGGGGCTGGGAGTTTGGCCTAGTGGTTAAAGTGCTTGCCTAGCATGCAGGAAGACCCGGGTTCGATTCCTTCGTACCACATACATAGAAAAAAGCCAGAAGTGGTGCTGAGGCTCAAGTGGTAGAGCTCTAGCCTTGAGAAAGTCCAAGGACAGTGCTCAGGCCCTGAGCTCAAGCCCAGGACTGGCAAAACCTATTTCTATATTCACTGCAGAAATGTAGAGCACCCCCAATTGTCTCTCTCTGCTGGACACTGGCAAAGGCCTATTGATTTCCTCTCCTAGATAAGTATGTGTTCCAAGAAGTATGTTCTATTTGAAAACCTTAATTATTATAAATGAAAGCTAATGATCTTATCACAATAATCACTAGGAAAATCTTTTTTTTCCCCCCATAACTACTAGTTTGTTTTTGTTTTGAGGTCATTTTGAATCACGCAACACATGGTTTTCCCCTTGCTTGTTCCAGACTCTAACAAACCTGGAGGTCACATTTTAAACCCATATAAATAGAACAATGTAACTGAGATTTACTGTGTACTAATCCTGCCCACTTTAATCTATTCTCAACACGAGTTACATTTGTGTCTTGACCTTTTAATCCCTTTCTTTTTATTCAATTGTATTGCTTTTTCTTTAATTATTGCACAGCCTCTGAAAGTGAAACAGTTTCCACTAAATTGTTCCAATGACATTGTAAATACTGATTGATTACGGGTGTTCAAGTTAGAGAACTAACTTAAAGGTACAAGGATCTCCATTTTAAAATGTAAGACAAAGTTAATACCGTGTTAAAATTCTTCTCCAAGTAAAACTTCTCAGCCTTCCTCTGACATCATACTTAGGCAACATATACAGATAGTTAACTTACTTGATTATTTATTTAATAGCATACACCAATGCAATATAAACTAGCCCATCTTTTTCCCTTTTAAAAAATTTGGCAGAATGCTTGCCTAGCATGCACAAAGCCCTGGGTTCGATTCCTTGGTACCACATACACAGAAAAAGCCAGAAGTGGTTCTGTGGCTCTAGTGGGAGGGCCCTGGCCTTGAGAAAGCTCAAAGACAGTGTCCAGGCCCTGAGCTCCAGCCCCAGAACTGCTGAAAGATATCATTATCCTTAAGCATTGTATAAAACAGTATCAATTCAAAATGTCAGTTTGTCAGTGGTATAACACATCTGGATCAATGTCACCTCTCTTTTTTTTTTTTTGGCCAGTCCTGGGGCTTGAACTCAGAACTTGAGTACTGTCCTTGGGCTTTCTCAAGGCTAGAGCTCTAGCACTTGAGCCTCAGCACCACTTCTGGCTTTTTTCTATGTATGTGGCACTGAGGAATCAAACCCAGGTTTTCATGCATGTTAGGCAAATACTCTATCACTAGGCTAAACTCCAGGCCCCAATGTCATCTCTTTCTTGAAATGCTTTTTTCTCTTGCATTATAAGACATTACTCTATCATTGACTTCTATCTCCTCTATGTTGCCCTAACTCTGCTTCTTCCTTTGCCTGTACTTGAAATCTTAGTACTACCTAAGGATTCAGGGCCTTTTTCTCTCTTCTCATGGAGCTCCGGGGCTCCCCTACCATATTTTCCAGATCCATAGAATCCTGTCTGAAATGCCAATCACATGGCAACTTCCTCCTAGGTATTTCTCAAGTCTATTTGAAATCATTTAATAATTATAAATGAAATGTAAAGCAACTTTTTTATTTTTGCTGGGTATTAAACTCGAGACTTCATACTTGATAGATAAGAACTTTACCAGACTTATTAGGTAAGTACTCTGCCTTGGATTAGAGCATGTCCCAGTTCTTTAGCTGTTTTGGTTTGCTTCTTAGATAGGATCTCAGGATAACTTCGCTCAGGCCAGATTTGAAATGTAATCCTCCTGTTTCTGCCTCCCTCTGTAGCTAGAATTGCATCCTTGATCTATCATCATTCCCAAACTAAACACTTCAAATCTGAACTAATGTAAGTCAGGAGCATCTGACTCAACAGGCACAAAACGAAATTCATCATTTTTATGTAATTCTTCTTTTCTCCTACTGTTACTATCTTAATAAAGATATCACCATCTACCAGATTATTTTTTCCCTAGTCTTATTAATATACACACCCCAAACTGTCAATAAGCAATAGAGTTTTGTTTTGTTTTGCTGCTGTTTTCTTGCCTCCATGGTTATTGAACATATGCCTTGCAACTGGTGACAAGAGATCATTTGTCTCAATTTTGCATGTTGAAATTTTCATCTTTTTGGCCTTTTCTGGTCATTTATTTATTGTGGGTAATATTGGGGTTTGAACTCAGAGTCTTGAGCTTGTTAGGCTAGCATTCCACAATGAGCTATATCTCTCTAGCTTAATTTAACTGCTAATTTTAAGGTAGAGCCTTGTTTCCTGCCCTGGTATGATCACCTGGACTGTGATCTGCCTGTTGTATGCTTTTCCTGTATTTGCTAGTATGACAGGATGGAATCTTGTAGACTTTTCGGCATGAGCTGCCCTTGAAACATG
This sequence comes from Megascapheus bottae, assembly GCF_031878675.1. Lineage (NCBI taxonomy): Eukaryota > Metazoa > Chordata > Mammalia > Rodentia > Geomyidae > Megascapheus > Megascapheus bottae. The sequence continues at coordinate 70,906,775 of NC_143511.1, read as the reverse complement.
GCTCAGCCTTCCAAGTAGCTAGGATTACAGACATCAGCCACTGGTACCCAGCTACTTCTTAAGAAACTTAGTACAGCAGGCTGCCTTAAGACTGGTTAGAATATTATCTAGTTTGGGAGTCTTCCATCATCATCCAAAAACTTTGTGCAGGCACAGTAAAAGTGAAGTCAGTTATCAAAAAGAGGCAAGGCATACATAAATGTTGAATAATGTGCAAGTATAGACTTGGCATGCAAGACACCCACTTGTGTCTGCCTAAGACTAGAAAGAAGAAAGTATTGACTCAGCAAGGCCTGATGAAATAATGTTCCTGTCAAGGATGTAAGAACACCTTTCTTATATATTAAATTAAAACAAAGATGACTGGCATGCTAAATTTACACTCTGCCTAGGATATTCAAGATGCTAGAATTGAATTTCTCAGTGCCTCTAACTATAGACAGAATCCTACCAACATAATGGTAAGACATTTCATTATTATGGAGTAAAATATGAACAGCAGTGCTAAAAAGTAATATTCTATCTTCCATCTATAGCCAAGCAAAAAATGAGAGGACACCATGCTTGGCTTCTGACAATCAACCTGACAGAGTTCCCAACGAGCAAAACAAAAAATTCATAAGCAACAAAAGGTCTCAATGGTAACGTTGGATTATAACGTAAAGGACAAAAAACATACCCAAATAGCCTTAAGCTGTAGAGCTCAGGGACAGTGCCCAGGCCAAGTTAAAGCACCACGACTCTCTCACACACACACACACACAAAAAACATACCCATAAACCCATGCTGATTATAATAAGTAAATTATTAAATACAAGAGAAAATATTACATCTCCCATACAGAAGTGTTCCATACAGCCCCAATGTTGAGGAGGAATTTAATATCTCGCTCCTTGGAACACAGTGTTGGTGGGTGGGGGGAATGGGTAACTACAATGGAAAATCTTAGCAAACACTGCCTTGGCTAGAACATCTTAACATCTTCAGTGCTGAGTCATGTAGCTAGAGTGTACCATGTACCACTGAGGTGCTTTGATACGATTCATACCTCTCACTTAGGCTTTTACTCTCCAAACTCATAATTCCTCTATTACCATCAGAAAAAACCCAAACTAAAAGAAATTCTATGAAATATTTGACCAGCCCTCCTCAAAACAGATTTTTCTGGCATAAACCAGAAGTAACTGTGGAAGACATGATGACTAGGTGTAATGTGGCATTCTGTCTGGGATCTCAATCAAAATGAACATTAGAGAAAAAAACCACTAAAATCTGAACCAACTATTGACTTCATAAAACAAGATATCACATTAGTTTCTCAGTTATGCAAATACCCACCAGTAATATAAGATTTTAATGTAAAAAATAGAATTATATGTGAACTTTCTGAGTTATCTCTTCAACTTGTCTATAAATCTAAAACTATTTTGAAACTTAAGTTTTTATTTAAATGTGCAAAAGACACAGCCTGAGCATAGCCTCAATGATCTGTGGCATAATGTCAAGCAATCTAATATATGAATAACTAAACTCCCAGAGGAAAAAATAAAGAATAAAGATTCAGTGTTATAGAGCTCCCCTACGAACCAGCAATTCCACTCCTTAGCATATATCCAAATGTCCAGAAACAAGGACATACCAAGGCCACTAGCACAACAATGTTCACTGGAGCACTATTTACCATAGCAAAAATATGGAACCAACCAAGATGCCCCTCAGTAGATGATTGGATCAAGAAGATGTGGTACTTATACACAATGGAATTCTATGCTGCCATCAGAAAGAATGACATCACCCCATTTGTAAGGAAATGGAAAGACTTGGAAAAAATCATATTAAGTGAAGTAAGCCAGACCCAAAGGAACATGGGCTCCATGGTTTCCTTCATTTGTAATAATTAGTATACATCTAGGACTCTCCTAGCAGAGAATCACAATAGTTCAAAACCTATGTACAGAAGGTCATGTAGGATGAGACTAAATGAAATGAACTCTAGAATATTTAAACAAGAAGTTTATCTTGTGTGATTGTTGTTCTTAATGTACTGTTATTTCTCTTCTCTTTTTTTGCCCTTTGGTTAATCTTATATTGTTTCTGTATCTGACTTTGTTACCTGCTATATTGTATATATGTTTATTTGTTTATTTGAAATAGGAAAGGGAAGGGGGAAAACAAGATGATTGGGAGGGGGTTGGAAGGGAATGGGGGCAAAAATATTAAAAAGGGCATCAATGTGTGAAAAGTAATGCACCTACTATCTGGCAAATGTAACTGTAACCCCTCTATACATTACCCTGACAATAAAAAATAAAATAAAATAGAATCAGTGTTAATAAAATCTTTCAGTAAACTAAAAAATTAAATTAAATTAATTTTTTTAAAAAAAAGAGAATGGGGAGGAAAAGATATTTCAAGAAAATGTGTATAAATACACATTAAGAGTTCTCCAAAATTCCCCCAAATAAACAGAACAAGAAAACTAGTTTCAAGCACATCAGTTAAGTAATTGAAAATCAACGGTAATGACAAAACATTAAAAATGACCAAAGGAAAAAAGCATGTCAATGAACAGGATTCGTTGAGTCACTTGTTAGAAATAATGAAAATGAAAGACAAAAGAATGAAATGTCAAAAGTGATCAAAGAGAAAACAAAATCTTTACCCTATAATTCTATTTCCAACAAATATATCCTTCAAAATGTGTGAAATGAAAGCATTCTCAGATTAAAAAAAAACTCTAGTAAAAGTAATCACCTATCAAAACAGGTTATATAGAAACACTCAAGGAATATTTTCAGGTGTTAAAAAAAACAATCAGACAAAGCCAGGCAGCAGTAGCTCATATTGAAATACTACCTGCTCAGAAGGCTGAGATCTGAGGATTGAATCCAGCCTGGGCAGAAAAGTCCCTAGGCAACTCTTACTTCCAATTAACCACTCAAACCAATTGGCAGTAGAGCTGTGGCTCAAAGTGTTAGAGTACTAGTCTTGTGAAAAGAACTTAAGGATAGTGCCCAGGCACTGAATTCAAAACCCACAACTGGTGAAAATAAATAAATAAAAATCAGACAACACCACATGGTATCTCATGAGTCATAAAAGGAATCATAATATAAATTCAAAAATATTTCAAACAAATGGATAACAAAAATTCATCAAATCTGGCCGGGAGTTTGGCCTAGTGGTTAAAGTGCTTGCCTAGCATGCACGAAGACCCGGGTTCGATTCCTCGGTACCACATACATAGATAAAAACCAGAAATGGTGCTGAGGCTCAAGCGGTAGAGCTCTAGCCTTGAGAAAGTCCAAGGACAGTGCTCAGGCCCTGAGCTCAAGCCCAGGACTGGCAAAAAAAAAAAAATTCATCAAATCAAAATGTGGTCATGTCTCTATACTGTCTATAGTAATTACATCTCGCCCACTGTCATGGCTTTCAACACCTCCTATGGACTAAAGACTCTGACTTCATTCCTTAGCCTCCCTGAGCACTACACTAAGAAAATGCCACCTTCTGCACATTCTCCACATTTCTATCTAGATGTCTAATTAGCACCTCAAACTTAACATATTTCAAATCCATTCTGGATTTCCCCCCTCAAGACAGGGGTTCCCTGTCTCAGCAAATGTCACAATATTTACCCACTGCTCAAGCCAAAATATATAAGTTCTCTATTTTTGCTATAATACATATGGAATCTGGAAAAAACAATTCTGTGAATTCAATTTTCAAAAATATTCCATATATACATATACCTTTATATGTCTGGTCCTTTGCCATGACCTCCACTGCCACTTGCCTGATGTCACTTTTCACCTGACTTCCTAAGACCCACAAAAAACTACACTGAGCAAGGAAAGGTAAGGCTGTAAGACTCAGTGATCTCACCTTCTACTCATCAGTAAGCTTCTGGCCAACATTTCTTTACCTGAGATTCTCTAAATAGCCAAAGCTACATTTACCTACTTTAACTTCTTCCTCTAGTCCAATAAATCTTCACCTTTGTCCTGTCTTCTTCCATATCTCTCCTCCTTTCTTCCTCTGCACCTATCTCCCCTACTCCAACACTTTCATACAGACACATATAAACACACATGCACACATATGTACACTTATCATCATATAGATACATTCCATATCACTTTTATTTTCATTAAACATAAAGCCACCATGTTGAACAACTAGCTGATTCAACACAGGCAAAGTGTCCTTCTTAGCCTCTAGATGAATTGGTTTTTAAAATATGAGCATTCTCTCTTCTCAAAAAAAAAATCTGTCCTGATATTTCATAGCCCAGATAAGAAGTCCCCAGCTGGTGGCTGAAAAAGTGAACAGTCATAAAATGCAAATGACAAATGATTTCTTTTGTTGCAAATCTGAAATAATCTGTCAGTGTTAAAATGTATGGATAGACTAGAAAGGTCCTTATCCTGGGGCATCCAATCTTTCACGTAATACATTGACATGGCTTTCACAAAAAAAAAAATCTGATATATTTTATATATGCTTAATTGGTTATTTGAAATTGGATAGGGAAGGGGGGAAATCAAGATGTGTGGGGAGTTGGGGGGAGGGAAAGGGGGACCATGACATGAGAAAGGGTATCAATGTTTGTGAAGTAATGCACCTTCTATCTGGTGAATATAATGTAACCCTTCTATTAATTACAATAAAAAATATATGAAAAAAAACTTCACTTTTCATTGTCTGAGGCTTTCAGTCATGAGACAATGAAACCTAAGTAGAAGAGCTGGTACTTCACTCTGCTCCAGTTAACATCACCAGATTGGAAAGAGTTGGAGTATCTAAAGTTAACTGGCTGACAATATGGCCCACAGTTAAGGAGCCTAAGATGAAATGAAAGAAATCAACCTGTTTTCATCAACAATACGGTGTGGTAATGGTGCCACCCCGATTTTGAATTCTGTAAGAAATCTGGCCATTTTCTATCATCCAGATCACTGAGGCCTTCATCCCAACCATCATGAAATCTTACAATATTCAAACACCTTCCAAACCACACCCCACATCCTCTTTTGGCCCCTCTAGTTCATTCCTCACGGCACCAAAGCTGTTAACCAACACACCATTCAGATCATCTCACTTATCTACTTAAAATTCCTCCAGTGAGTTCCGTTCACCATCAAAACTATTATGCTCTGAAAATATCTTCCAGATATCCACATGATGGGACCATAATTCTAAAAGCAGCAGTGTTGGGTGACTGTGGCCTCATGGATGTGTTTAGGAGATGAGGGCTCCACCCTCATGAGGAACAGTTTTCGCCACAGTGAGTTATAGAAATGGAGTCATTCTCAAGAGTGTTGCTCATTTAGAAAGTGAGTTCAGAAGCTTCAGCTCTCCCTTACCTCACCATATGAGAAGGCAACAAGAAGTCCCTCAAATTGTGGCTCACATCCTGTACTACTAACTACTCAGAAGGATGATATCTAAAGATGTGGTTCAAAGCCAGCCTGGACAAGTAAGTCCATGAGATTATCAAGAATCTAGAAACAGAGTTATAGCTCAAAGTGACTTCAAGCCCTAGGACCAGCACAAAAGAAGTCCCTTAGCAGAAGCCTAGCAGAGGTCAACACCATCAATGCTCCTAGATTTCCTACCCTCCAAAATAATACTTATTTAATAGCAATTATTTGATTATAGTAACAGAAAATAAACTGAGAGAACTAAAACCAAAAGTCTTGGCATAGTACTGTGTTATGCTGCTTTGGGTAGAACTGAAATACAACAAATGCCTTAAAAGCTCTGGAAGGAACCCAGTAACCTCCTTACCATGTACAGGTGTGTTTCTCATAAAGTTGGCAAAAGGAAGACATTATTTCATTCTTTCTCTTAAAAGGGATCACCCAGCCGGGCACTGTAGCTCACACATGTAATCCTAGCTACTCAGGAGGCTGAGATCTGAGGATCATGGTTCAAGACCAGCTCAGGCACTAAAAAGTCCGTGAGATGCTTATCTCCAATTAAACACCAGAAAACCGTAAGTGGCACTGTGGCTCAGGGGTAGGACAGTAGCCTTGAGCTAAAGAGCTCAGGGACAACACCTAGGCCCAGAGTTCAAGTCTCACCACACACCACACACATACACACACACACACACACACACACACACACACACACAGAAACACACAAAGCTTTTGGTTCTCTGTCATCCCCAGGGATTTACAGATAGCCTGTAACAAAGGAAAGAGTCTAATAAAGTAGACAAATTTAGTGAGTGACAACTGCCATAGCTCTTTTAGCAACATAGGATTTTGCTATTAAGAATCCTTTTTTAATTCCTAAGAAAAGGATGGGGGGGAGTAATCAAAACAGAGCCAAAAATGTGTATTTAAGGATAGAATTTAGAAGGCAGTTTTAGAAGGAAGTCTCTCTTGCTCTCTCTCACTCTGACCTCTCATTCTCTTACACACATTTAAGCCAGCATACAGCTACTCTGTTTGCACTAAAGTCAGACACACACCACCCTGATAAAATAAACTGCTTTCATTTCAAGACTTATGGGGAAACTAACAGAAAAGCATATTGTCAGTTCATGAAGACTAGGCAAAGAAACATTTTGTGTTCTTAAAAACAGTGCTTCAATTCACTCAAATCTAAGTAGGTTTGCAGAACCAGCATTTCATTAAGCAATCAAGAATCCATAAGTGAACCTTTTCTGGGAAGCTTCATTCTCAAATACCTACTGCCTTTAGAATGTTTCATGTGAAACACTGAAAATAAAGATAATTGGGGAGATGATCCCCACCTTACCGAAATGCAATACAATGTCAAATGGCAACTTGCTTGACTAACATATAAAAGAGATTGCTTTTCTCTTAGGAACCTCAAGCTTGTTGATCTTGTTCAAAAAACTATTACAAGCTTCTCACCTGTAACATATCTTACCCATCTGAGTGTCATATTCATATAATCATATCTTGACATCTATACCAAGATATTACTAATTTGTAGCCACATATGACCACACAGAATTAGATTCACCAGGCAATTTTTTAGATATTAAGAAATGACCACCAAGAATATATCTAGATTTTAAATAATTTATAACCACAAAAATTTTTCAAATTCATATTTTGTTTTTGTGCTACTGGGTCCTGAATCAGGATTTACACACTGTCCTCAGGGCATTTTTGCTCAAAGCTAGCACTCAACCACTTGACCAACAGCTCTACTTCTGGCTTTATGTGGTTAACTGGAGATAAGAGTCTCAAAATTTTCTGTCCCTGGTGGCTTTGAACCAAAATCCTCAGCTCTCAGTCTCCTGAGAAGACAGGATTATAGATGTGAACCACTGGTTTCAGTCCAATAACATTATTATTATTTTATTGAGACAGTGCCTTGCTATGTAGTCCCGATTGGCCTCAGATTCATTATCTTCCTTTCCTTAACTCTCAAATGTGAAGATTTACACTTACACTCCACAAAGCCTAACTGATGGCATTCGTTTTTGATGTACTGCTCATTGGAAGACAACAGGTAAAATGCAAGGAAGATGCAGAACTTCAAAACTGTTCCAGGACTCCATTCTTGACTATTTTTGACAGGTTGGCTCATAGCTAGTTTGGCAGTTTTTAATGCCTTTCCCAAATGTAAAGGCTTTTGGTGGGATTTCAGAAGAGATGCCAAAAGCAGTCAAGTATCTGACAAAGGTTTTATACTTCCCAGGCCATCTTCATCTGTGTTTGTTGCTTTATTCATTTACTCTGCTTTGTTTTGTTTTACTAGTGACCCTTTTCTACATCATCAGCTGCTTCTGATTCCTGCAGGGGGCAGGCCCTCTCCACCAGGCTGCCTTTGTGAGTGACCTTAAGAAGTCTGGGTCACAGACTCACTGGTGCTAACTAAAACATCTGAAAGTTCACTAAGTTTTTCCACCAGTTTTACTATTTAAATTGGCTTGAATGGTTTGTTTTTAAGAATTAGCTTAACCAGTTGTAAGACAACTAGTCTAGGAGCTAAGAATGGGTAAATCGCTCTTCCAGAATAGCTAGTCTCCTTAAAATACATTTTTGTCCCAGTGCCCATAGCTATGGGCTTCTGACTAACAGTATTCCATCGAGTCTTCCCCATACATTACAGGTAATACACTGTAAAACTTGAGCAGTTAAGGTTGTTCCTCTTTCAAAAAATGAAAGCCAGGAAAGAAGTATCTTTATAGAAAAATTAAGGAAACATCACTGAGAGTTCACCTCACCCCAGTTAGAATGGCCATTATCAAGAAAACAGCAGCAGCTACTAAAAAGGATATGTCCAAAAGGGAATAGTAATACACTAATACACTGTTGATGGGAATGTAAATTCTGTCAATCAGTATAGAAGGAAATATGAAGGCTCTTCAAAAAACCAAACATAGAACTAGCCTATAATCCCGCAATTCCACTCCTGGTCACATATCCAAAAAATTATAAGCTAGGATATAGTAAAACTACCAGCACAATCATATTCATCGTAGCACTATTCACCATAATGAAGGAATGGAATTAGCTCAGATGGCCCTCAATGGATAAATGTATCAAGACAATGAGGAATTTTATTCATCATTAGAAAGAATATTGGATCATTTGCAAAGAAATGGAAGGACCTGGAAAAAATTATGCTAAGTGAAGTAAGTCAGGCCCAGAGGGACACATCTTGAATGTGTACTCCACATCTTGAATGGTATTATGAGGACTGTGTTATCCTCACAGTTCCACATTGAACACTGCATTATGTCTGAAAAATGTAGCTTAATGCCAAATCTGAGAACCCGGAAAACATCAGTGAAGAAGGTTGAAATCCCCAAAACAATATTACTTATATAACACTTATAGACTTATATTACTTATATAACACAAAGGTTGCGTATTTTCCCTCATTAGGATAGAAGCTAGAATTAGTTTATAAGCATATAAGTAAATACATTGGGTGGCAATCAAATGTACACAGATGTACTGAAATATATCTGAAATATATCAGATATCTGAAATATGGTAGAGTCAAGGGAGAATTTAAATAGCATAACTCCTTAGAAAGGCAAAGTCAAAGTTCAGCAAAATAAATACAATGAAGTGGTAGTCAAAAGGGGTAGAGTGTGTTCAAGGGGAGAGGGGGAAATGAATAAAGAGAAGAAGGCAGGGAGAATATAGTCAAGAATTCATTGCACATCTTACAAAATTAAGAAAAGCTAGGACAGGGGCTGGGAGTTTGGCCTAGTGGTTAAAGTGCTTGCCTAGCATGCATGAAGACCCAGGTTTGATTCCTTGGTACCACATACATAGAAAAAAGCCGGAAGTGGTGCTGAGGCTCAAGTGGTAGAGCTCTAGCCTTGAGAAAGTCCAAGGACAGTGCTCAGGCCCTGAGCTCAAGCCCAGGACTGGTAAAAAAAAAAAAAGAAAAGCTAGGACAGGAGTAGGATGAGAGGGATGGGAGAGAATGTTAAAAGGAGTGACACTGATCAAGATTCATTGTATTCATAAACTGCTTTATTAAGTGGAAAACTCCATTGTACAACAAAATATAATATAATCAAAAATTGAAATTACATTAACTGTTTTTGAAGGATATTTGTATAGCCCTCCTCCTCCACTAAAACAGTGTTCAACTGCTACATACTGTGTTTAAAACTGGGCAGACTGTCAGGTTCCAGGGGCTCATGCCTATAATCCTAGCTATATAAGAGGCTGAGATCTAAGGATCATAGTTCACAACCACCTGGGCAAGAAAGTCTGTGAGATTCTTATCCCCAATTAATCACCAAAAGCCAGAAGTAGAGGTGTGATTCAGTAGTAGAACAGTGCCCTTGAGCAGAAAAGCTAAGGGACGGTGACCAGAAAATCTATGAGATTCCAATTTTCAATTAACCAGAACAAAGAACCAGGAGTGCAGCTGCAGAGCACCCACCTTGAGTGAAAAGCTAAGAGAGGGAATACCCTGGCCCTGAGTTCAAGCCCCGGTGCCAGCATATAGAAGGAAAAAGAGAAAAAAAGAAAAGAGGAGAGGGAGCCATGTGGAGCAAGGTGGCTCACACCTGTAATCCTAGCTACTCAGGAGGCTGAGATCTGAGGATCAAGGTTCAAAGGCAGCCCTGGCACAAAAGGACCTGAGACCCTAATCTCCAATTAACCTCTAGAAAATGGGAAGTGGAGCTTGGCTCAAGGGTAGGGTGGTAGCCTTGGGCTGAAGAGCTCAGGGACAGTACCCAGGCTGAGTTCAAACCCCATGACCCACAAAAAAAAAAAGAAAAAAGAAGGGAAGGGAGGGGAGGGGAGAGGAGGAAAAGGGAGAAGAAGGGACAAGGAGCAGGAACAGGGCATGGCTGAGGCTGTGTTGTCAAGTTTCTGCCCTATAGAATCAAGCCTGCTACAGCTATCGAATCGTTCTCCACATCTTGAAGGTACTATGAGGACTGTGTTATCCTCACCGTTCCCCATTGAACATTGCATTATGTCTGAAAAATGTAGCTTGATGCCAAATCTGAGAACCCAGAAAACATCAGTGAAAAAGAATGAAACCCCCAAAATAATATTACTTAGATAACACTTATAGATACTAGGTAATACTTCAGCATCTGTTGCTCTTGTCTAAGTCTTAAAACCTTTCATACATCAACTTTTTTGAAGAAAAAAAACACATAAAGCTGGGCAAGGTGGCTCACACCTGTAATCCTAGCTACTCAGGAGGCTGAGATCTGAGGATCTTGGTTCAAGGCCAGCTTAAACACTAAAGATAAAGATACCGAGACTCTTATCTCCAATTAACCACTAGAAAACCGGAAGTGGCACTGTGGCTAAGGGGTAGGGTGGTAGCCTTGAGCTGATGAGCTCAGAGACAATGCCCAGGCCCAGGGGCAGTGCGGTAGCCTGGAGCTAAAGAGCCCAGAGTTCAAGCCCCATGACCAAACAAACCCCCCCCAAAAAATCACATAAAATAGCTGCTATTGTAATTCCCATTTTCAAGATGAGGAAAATGAGGTCCAGAGAGATGAATGCCAATCAACAATGCAAGATTCACACCCAAAGTCCAGCTCTCACCCACCATTCCATATCTCACCATTCACAGAGCCCTTCCAAAGAGACATAAATAGTATCTCCACCTCTCAATAACGTTTAATAGTAAAAACAGCTTTGTCTCCCCTATGCAAACTGGGGAAGTGAAGCTCAGAGCCATTAAAAGGCTAGCATTGAACATCAAAAGCACCCCTACCAGGCAGGCTGTGAAATCCTGGACTCTCTATTCCTAAAACACTACCCATACCAGCTCTCATTTCTGTCTCAGCAGGTTTGCTGGCAAGGATTAAATTGCACACACACACACACACCATCAGATGTGCAGAAGGATAAAAGCTACATCCAGGGTTTATTACAGTTGGCTTGTAGATTCTGATACCTGAAAACATGACAGTATCTTCAACCTGAATAAAAGGTTTCTTAAGGACTCTGTGTCAGGGAGTATCCGTGGGAAGAGAACAGGAGATGAAGCTGACCAAGTGAGCAAGAATCTAATAGCTGTGTCTTTCTTGGAGGGGAAAACTGTCACCAGCCAGTGCCTCTGCTGCTGCAGCTGCCTGACAGTGGCCAAATAGAAACACAGGGGTACAGAGAAAAGAGCAACCCTACTCCAGACCCAAGCTGGAAGCCCTTTTATTGTGTCATTTTTCTGGTTAATGCCTCTGTTGTCTTCATGTCATTTCTACCCCACCCTTCCCAAGTGAGGGCACGATGCCCAAGGTTGTAACTGAACCTCTGACTGCCTCTAATATGTTTCGGTCTCGTTTCTCCATTACCTCAGGAGCAAATCAATTCTTTTGGGTCCTCTGATGGTTTCTGGTTAGCCTGGGCTCAGATTACCCATCAAATTCATCCTTCTTCCATCACATCCTCTCACCAAACCACAGTTGCTTCCGATCCGCAGTGACCGCCTCCCCCTCCTCTCATGCTTCTCTGAACTGCAGTCCAATAATGCTGACACGTTTAGTATGGGAAGTAATGGCTGTTTCCGCCAACTCACTGAGAAGGTCGGGCAGGTACAGGGAAGCCTTGACTATGCCTCCCTCCTTAGCAATAACACCCCCCCCCCAAAATCCCCCACCCCAAGGATGGATGGCCTTGCTGGTCTAGGGACAGACAGGCGAAGAACTATGCATCACAGGGCTGCCTCCCCTGGCCTCCAGCCGCCGTGGTGGCTGCTATAGAAACCACAGGCGTACACACTAGACTGAAATTAAACACCAATGTTGGACCAGGACGGAGAAGGGATCTGCCAGCCTCCACGGTCACCATAGCAACATGCAGAGAGGCGCGGGGATACTCACTCCATCGCGGGGCTCTGCGCTGCGGTGGAGCTCAGGGCACTGCAAGCCTCTGCGGGCTCCGGCCCGGCGCCAGGTGGAGGCGAGAATCGTCCCCAGTCCTTGCCCGCACGCCCTTCCTCCTCCCCTGGAGGCTGGGAAGTGAACGCTCAGGCTCTCTGGATCCCAGCCTGTGAATAAGATGGGAAGCAATTGGATAATGTGGTTCGCCCGGGCGCCAGACAAACCTCTCCACTTCAAGGGTGTAGAGGAGGAAGCGCGCCAGCAGCTGAGCGCCGGGAGACTTGGCCACCAGCGCACAGTGCCCAGGCGCCCCAGGCGCCAGGTGCGCCCGCTCAAGGCGACTTCCCTTCCCCAGGGGAAAAGCGACAAGCGCTGCTCTGAGCTCCTGGCGAGGGGAGGCTGTGGAGGGTGGCACAGCCCACAGGGCGTGGGGAAAACTACTGAGTCATTGGCAAGGTGGCAGCTCTCGCAGCTTAGAAGTTCCAAGAAGCTTTTGACCTCTTTAAATAATAACACTCTCCCCTCAACAACCCCCCCCCCCACACACACAGCGGGCTGGGCAGGGGCTCCCAAAGGCCCTTGTGCCAGCACAACACAGAGCAGAGTGAGTTTTCCGAGGCACACAGCCAGCAGACCTTGTAGCAAATTACAGTGCTTTGTCACTCTGGCGACCCCATGCCCTTCTCCACATCAGTCCATGTTCTGAGTACTCTTTACTGTCAGGAAGATATTGACCGGCTTTCGCTGATCTGCTTTTGGGGTTTTCTCTTTTGAGCAATAGTTATATACTGAACAAGGTTTCTCAAATCACTACAGCCCCATCCCACAGCAATAAGCCCCCCCTGGGGCATGAATTACCTGCCTACAGCCCTCTGAAAACAATCTACTTACAGGTCCAGGGCAGGACTTGGTCTCACCCACTTCATATGCTCTACAATAAGTGTAAGTGGGACAAGTTTCAAGGTCTCCTACTTTCCTGTCCATCCTTCTGCAACTGCTAGGTGCTGGAGATGAAGCACACAACAAAGGAGCACAGCCCTGACAGTGTGCTCTAACGGAACTCACAGGCCGCGGACAATAGAACAATTAAGTCTGAAAACACTGCTATAAAAATTAAATTAATAAAAGGTCAGTGGGCACTAAAGGCAGAGGCTCTCACCTCCAATTTAATGGCAAAAAGTCAGGAGAGGAGCTGTGGCTCAAAAAAAAAAAAAAGGACAATTTGGGTGAATTTCATGGTAAATGACAGTGTGTCTGTGGCACATGCTAGTACTGGGGCTTGGAACTCAGGGCCTGAGCATTGTCCATTAACATTTTTGCTCAAGACTGTAATTTCAGCTACTCAAGAAGCTGAGATATGAGTTTCTCGGGTTTGGGGGATCCAAGCCAGCCTAGGCAGGAGAGTCCATAAGACTCATATCCAATTAACAAATAAAAAGCTGGAATTGGGAGTTGTGGCTCCAGTGGTAGAGAATCTTTGCGGGGCGGGGAGAGGGGGGGGGGAAGCTGGTGGACAGTGCTTAGGACCTGAGTTCAAGCCCCAGAATGGGCATTACAAGCAGCTGTTTTTGGAGAGCCTCCAATGGAAAATAAACAAGTAGACTTGCTTGGGGAGGCGTCAGGAAAGGCTTTCCACCCACTTGGAAAGGAGGAAGTGCTCAGATATGCAAGTAAGGGAAGAGTTCTGGCCAGAAAGACTAGGAGAGCTCCAGGTGGGCACAGCCCAACACCAGGAAGGGACAAAGAGGTCAGTGCGAAATGTTCTGAGTGGAATGGTAAATCCATTCCAGGTTTCCCTTCACGGAGACTGTGCTGTGAATTCGGAGACCAGTCCGCCCTCTACCCACGTCCTTCTCCAGCTCCCATCCTACCCTTATCCTTGCCCTTTATTCTTGTTAGACCTCTGAGCAGAGAGCCATACTCACCTGCTCTTCATCTTCACCACCTGTCTACCACCAAGCTCCGCCTCCTCACTTCCCTGCTCCTCCTAGATGCCCACGTCATTTCCGGTCCTTTCCCTGGCTCCACATCCTCACTTCCGGTCTCCCCTCACGCTCCACATCCTCACTTCCTGTCTCCTCCCAGACTCCCATGTCCTCACTTTCTATCTCTCCCCGGGCTCTACATCCTCATTTCCTGTTTCTTCACTCTCATCTCTTTGTCCAGAATCAGGTCACATAGTCATCTTCAGTTTCCAAGGAGATTGGGCAAATTCCTTCTGCCTAGCCAAAACTCAGGGGTTCTATCCCCATGGAAGAAAGGGACCATGAGTATTGGACAACCAGCATAGGTTGTTCTGCGTCTCAGTCCTTAGCATTCTGGCTTCCGCCTCCCTAATGCTATTACCAAGAAGTCTTTCTCTGATACTAATAATTTTCTTCTGAAACATGTCACTTCAAATACTTGCATATAATCTTCTGAGCACTGCGTAAAAAATGTAGTCCGCTGAGTATGTCAGGAAAAAAGCTGGTAAAATGCAAGATTTCTTTTTTTTTTTTTTTCAGTTAAACATGGGAAAAGGCAACCTCTTTTTTGCATGAACTTTTTTACTGTTTCTTATGTATTTGCAACTATACTTAGACAAGACAGTAATTGCATTGACTTCTGACTCGTGGCTGATTCTTGGAATGACAGTCTCTCCACAGTGGAAGAGGGGGATACCTACCCCAATCTCCAGCACAAAGCTCTGCGTTTGACCTGGGCTCATCCTCCTTGTTGAAGCACATTTATTGTTTTCTTTTAGCTCGAGATGCTAAAAAGACCCATTTGTTGTTTGTGTTTAGACTCTTCTCACCCACCCACAAAATGACGTATGTGTTCAGAACAGCTCATGATGTAGTCAGAACATTTATTTTGTCGTTGCCAAGTCTGACCCATGAGGGAAGATGAACAATGACCTCTCAGAGACAATCCAGTGACATGGACTCATCGAGGGGACTTTGCCAAGAACAATAGCTGCCCCTCAGCCACACTCCCGAGAGAACCAGCCCAATATCTTGCAGTGGTTAAACTAGGAGTAAGAAGACTTTGGTACTTATACAAAGTTATGGATACATAATTTACTCTAATCCTATCAGTTTTTTCCAGGCTGAAAGAAGCTTCAGGAACTATTTGGTTACATGGTGTTATCTTTAAAAAGAGGCTTGCATAGAACATCATTAAATATGTTCACTTCCTGATACAACACTAAACGTCAACATTAAAACCAAAGGTAGGTAAGATAGACTTCAGAAATTTTGGAAACTTTTTGGAGAAGGATCATATGAAAAATGAAAAATTACTTCTCCTTGCTCAGAGCTGGAACCTAAATGTATTCCTAAAAATGGAATGTTATTTTGCCCTAGGAAAAATGCAGATAAAATATATTCTGTAAACATAATTAATGTGAGCCTTAGGAGGTCAGGGATTTATCTACTCTGTCCTTTCCTCCATCTTCTACAATAGCACCTAGAGCATGGTAAGCTCTCAATATTCATTAAATTGAATGATGAAGAAATTAATCTTGAGAAATACACCCAAAATTGTAGTTTCTTGACTTCGTTTTTAATCAAATCAAGGTTTTTAATAGTTGATGGTTCTCATAGCGATATTTACTTAAGTGTGTTAGCTGCCTAAGTCCTACATGGCATTGTGTCTGTCTGTCTGTCTGTCTGTCTGTCTGTCTGTATATATGTGTGGGGTTCAGAATCCTCCCGTGGAGACTCATATTTTCACAGAGGGCATTTAAAAACAGAAAGTATCTTCTGATAGCCCTCTTCTTCATACAAAAATCCTGGTGTGCACATGTCAGACACTGTGACTGGCTTCAGGAAGAATATTTGCAAACAGAAAAAATCTCTCAACAATCTCACTTTTAAAAATGAGTATTAACTGGGCACTGGTGGCTCACACATATAATCCTAGCCACTCAGGAGGCTGAGATCTGAGGATCATATTTCAAATCCAGCCCAGGCAAGAAAGTCCATTATACTCTTATCTCTAATAAACTACCCAAAAAAATCTGGAAGTGGCACTGTGGCTCAAGTGGTAGAATGCTAGCCTTAAGCACAAAGAGGCTCAGAAAGAGGGAAGAAAAGGAAGAGGGGGAAAGCAGGAGAAAATGAGGGAGGGGTAGGAGTTTTCAAAAAGTATTGTACTCATTACCTTACTTATGTAACTGTAACCCTCCTGTTCATCAACTTTACAATAAAATTTTTAATGTAAATCAGCATATTGGCTTTGCTCAAGGATATATCTACAGTCAGTATTACAATATTGGCTCTTGTCCTGAATGTGTCTCTTTTTATTGACTTGAGTAGCAATCTGAACTTTAAGAAAAATTTACCATCCTGTAATCCAGCAGTGTTTCATGCTTTATATATAACATCTGGTATTTGAGGGTGCTAATGTGTAACTATATGAAAAATGAAATCAAAACTAGAACACAGGAAACAGACCAACTAGGAGACTGCTAACATAGAGAATAGTCTTGTGAAGGAATTGCTTTAATCACTGTTTTTAAAAATAAGAAATGCCCTAGAAAAGGATCTAGATGAATCTAAACCAAAGTGTTCTTACTGGTGGGCTCTGAAATGTATAGTGAGATCAGTGATCAAAGGCTTCATTTGTTGTTGCCAAAGTGTTTTCTTTTGTCTTTACATTCTTCATGAAATTAAAAGAGCTATCTCTCATGCATTTTAAAAGTACTAGAAAAGTAAGTCCTGTTTACCCACAACTTTTTTTAACTGGTTCCAGGGCTTAAAGTCAGAACCTGAGCCCTATCCCTGGGCTTTTCACTCAAGGCTAGTACTCTACCACTTGAGACATACCTCCACTTTTTGGCTTTCTGGTGGTTAACTGGAAATAAGAATCTCAAGAACTTTCCTGCCCAATCTGGCCTTGAACCTTAGTCCTCAGATTTATCCTCCTATGTAGTAGCTGACACTCACCCACAACTTACTGAGGAGCATAGTCCTTTCATTAGGTAAGTTTACTAGACTTACGTGTGTAACATAGCTCATTCCTAGAGAAAAAGTAAAAATACATACATCCTTATGTATAAAATTTGAGAAATAAAAGGCTC
Source organism: Megascapheus bottae (assembly GCF_031878675.1). Classification (NCBI taxonomy): domain Eukaryota; kingdom Metazoa; phylum Chordata; class Mammalia; order Rodentia; family Geomyidae; genus Megascapheus; species Megascapheus bottae. Next base: position 70,889,402 of record NC_143511.1, on the reverse strand, counting down.
AGGGACAGCACCCAGGTCCAGAGTTCAAGCCTCAAGACTGGCAAAAGTAAATAAATAAATAAATAAATAAATAAATAAATAAAATATTAACATTCAGCCTATAGTGACATATTGACTAGATCAAATGTAGCCCTGTCCTCCAAATAAAATGCTTAATAAACATACTTTCTAGACTACTCTTGGGATTTGGCTTTCTATCAACAAAGCAAAAGCTGCTCTACAACATGTTTGTCTTCTGTGCCTGGGTGCCCTTGATTCCTCATGAAAAGGTGAGAGGCCTCTGCTCCCCTCAACACTTGGTGCTAAGTCCAGAGCCAAACCAGGAACAGATTATCAATTCTAAGCAGGGGTGAAGGGAAGACACCAGGCTTAGCAATTATATGAAGTCAACACCAACAAAGATGAGATGAGAAGAACAAGACAACCAAGAAAAATGCTGGACTCCATCAAATCAGAGTACAGTGAGGTGGAGTTTGTTGGAGGAAGGGTAAAGAGAATCTCATACTGCCCAGCCCTGTCCTGAGAGGATTCCACAGGTGAGGATCAGAAGACTTAGAGTCCTGTGGAGATGGGGCCTTGCTGCAAGAGATTTGATTGATGTTTGAATGATGTAAGTAGAAAACCCTGTGTGTGTGTGTGAGTGTGTGTGTGAGTGTGTGTGTGTGTGAGTGTGTGTGTGTGTGAGTGTGTGTGTGTGTGTGTGAGTGTGTGTGTGTGTGTGTGTGTGTGTGTGTGTGTGTGTGTCTGACCTTCTGCAGAAATCCTTCCTGTCAAACACAGGAGTAGCTCTTATTTACTTAACTCAGTGATCCTCTGATCTGTTAGGGAAACTGCCTGTATTTAAGTAAATCTCAGTGATTCCCAGATCTATAGGGAAAACTGCCCACAATAGTACATCCTGATTTCTTGTTATGTACCCCTTGGAATGTACCCTTTTGTTCATTTTCTGGAACTCAGTTAAGCTAGATCAATGTGAACCTATAAAAGTAGAGTTATGATATAGCTGTTACTTAACCCTTTCCTTAATGGTATTGGATTATGACTTATTTAATATTGAAATAATTAAATAGGAGATATCACTGAGCAGCTATTCCTTCATATGTTACCCCAGAATCTGCTGTTCAGTAGCATCAGGGATGGGCTGGGAATTTGGTAGAGTGCTTGCCTAGCATACACAAAGGTTCAGTTCCTCAGTACCATATACATAGAAAAAGCCAGAAGTAATGTTGTGGTTCAATTGATATAGCTCTAACCTTGAGAAAGCCTAAGAACAGCTCTCAGGTCCTGAGTTCAAGCCCTGAGAGTAGGAAAAAATAAGCCCTTAAAGTATCAAGGAGGAGCTCAAGATTTGGGGGTTTTTTTGGGGGGGAAGGGGGGTTGCTTGTTTAGTTGTTCATGGGGCTTGAACTTTGGTCCTGGGTGCTGTCCCTGAGCTCTTCAGCTCAAGCCTACCACCCTACCCCTTGAGCCACAGCACTACTTCCAGTTTTCTAGTGTTTAATTGGAGATAAGAGTCTCAGGGACTTTAGTGCCTGGGCTGGCTTTGAACTGCGATTCTCAGATCTGAGCCTTCTGAGTAGCTAGGATTACAGGTGTGAGCCACTGTGCCCAGCTGTCAAGAGTTTTCAGGTATGAATTGCATTGCATCCAGACACAAAGAAAACAGTTACATATTGTCTAACAGTTACTTGGGACCTTCAGTTTAGACCTTCATCTAAGTAGCAGCCTTTCTTCAGTAAGTGATTGCCTTATTTTTAAACCAAGTCAAAATTAACAACCAGTTCTGGAGACAGATCCACTATGGGTAGAGATGTTAAGTCTTAAACCTCTAGTAAGACTATCTGATTAAAATGCACTGGGGTTAACAAAATATTTAAAAATCTCATAACTATGTGAAAATAAAGTATCGCATGGCTAGTTTTAATATGAGACAATCTCAAACCATGTAACATCAGGGTTGAGCATCAGTCTAGATAAAGATAGAAGCACAGTTGGGAGGCTGATTAACCACTGGAAGAGTAAGCAAGTGACCAAATATATTGTGGATTAATAGGAGCCAATTTCAGTGTTGGAGAAGGGAGTAAGAACATAGAAAGGAAGAATGCAAAATGAAACTTGTTATATTAGAGGGATGGAAAGAAGGAAAAGAGGAAGAGAAGGATAGAGCAAAGGAAAGAAGGAAGGGAGTTGACAAATGAGCTATGGAGAATAACCATGGAAGTTACCATGGTTATTACATATAATTTGTCATCTCGGTGTGTATTTGCATATGTGGCTTGAACTTAAGGTCTTAGCTTCATCACTCAGGGCCCTGATGGTTTTCCATCACTTGATTCATAGTTCCACTTTTGGCTTTTTGTTGGTTCACTGGAGATGGGAGTTTCATGGACTTTGCTGCTGGATTCTTTGAACTGATCCTCAGATCTCATCCTTTAGAGAAGATGGAATTATAATATGGACACAGTTGGCATCAGGAATTTGGAGTCTTATCACTCATTGGAATGCTTTGTATGACATGTCAATGCCTGTAGATCTCTAGGTGACAGTGACACTTCTATACACAAGCACTGCTAAGAAAAGAAGGTAGCAGACTGCAGGTCACTACAAACTGTTAATATATTTAACCTAGAAAGACATTGAGCAAAAGCACTTGGCAGGGAGCCTACCAAAGTACTGCAACTCAGCCTCTGCCTTCAAGTTGGACACAGTTGAGACTACTCTCTGAGAGCTACTTTTAAAAATTAAGGACAATAACTATAAGGGAAAATAGCAAAGATATGAAAAGTAGAAGTCACAATTTCTAATAATCTTAGCCCCAATTTCCTAAAAAAAGAGAAAGACATTTTAAATATGAAGGTCTTCTTCCACTTTTCCTAACAAATGTGTATAATATTTCAAAAAGGAAAGAAAATTTTCTACATATATATACACATATGGATTAAAGTTTGCTGATGCCATGTTTCCTTTCTATTACAACCCATAATATTGCTTTTATAGTGTGCCTTTTCTCTGTTCCTTCCTTCCTTCCTTCCATCCTTCCTTTCTTTTTTCCTTTCTTCCTCCCCCCCTTCTCTTTCTTTCATTCAAAACTGGGAGTCAAGCTCTCAGTGCCTGACACTTTCATTCATAGGCTAGCACCCTGCCAACTGAGCCACGCCTCCAACACCAACCCTTGCTCTCTTTTCTTTACTTTGAGTCTTTGTGATTCCAGAACAACAGCAGTGGGCACTCAGGGTTTGATTTATAGAGAGACATAGATATAGAAGAGACATTGTCTGGTTGTGCAAAGGGAGCATTATTTGTCTAGCTGTGAAAGGCTACTGACTTTCATTCATAGAGGATAGGTGACTGCATTCTTGAATGAGAGAGAAGAAAGGACCTGAATGGGTGCTCCTGAGATAGATTAGATGAATGGCTGGCTGATTTAAGCAGCTTTCAGATTTCCTGCATCTGGTAAGCATTGCACACATGCTACTTCTAGTCAAAAGTAGTATGTAGATTATACTGTGCTGGTGATGATATACCTGAAATCATGGAAGAAAAAATAAGTAGCAAATTCAACCCTTGAATGTTTTTCATGTTTCTAAATGATACTCCATTGCCATTTCTATAGCCATCATCTGAACTGTGAGGAATGCTAAAATCTCATACAGATTCCTACTTTATATTTAGACCTTCTGGTCAAAACATCTGAAAATAGAGATGTGCATATTCAATCTCTGCCTTGCTAATGGAATTTTTACTTTCTCAGTTTGCTTCCCTTGACATTGTAAGTGGACATGTTGGAGAGGCCTTCACTTGAGACCATATCCCTGGCTGAAAATTTGACTGCAGCACTGTAAGAAACCCTAAAACAGGGGAATCAGCTAACTGTCCCTCAATTTTTCACCAACAGGCACTACGAGATAATCTATACCTAGGGTGTGTTCAGCCACTTAGCAGTGATTTATTATGTGGCAATAGACAATAAATGCAATCCTGATCTAAGCTGTACTGTTCAGAAAGACATATTAGGTTACCAAAGTTTGAAATAATTGTGGTCACTGTCCTAATCCTTGGTAGTGTCTTTACAGACACACTCTTCCAAGCTGCCTGTATTGGTCACACCTATGACAACCTCCTTATTGTGCGGAAGGGGAAAGCTGGGAGAATTGAAGAGGTGCCACATGGGGAAGTTCTTACCGAGTCCATACAAAGATATTTGCCACTTTGTTAAAATACTAACTGATCTTGGCTGGTGTTCTGAAGAGCCCTTTAAACTTCTGGGAAGAGGATGATAAACAGAGGCTACATACTCATTTTCAAGTGAAGGTTTCAAATTTAAACAACTCGGCATGCTATAGCCATCTAGGCCAGGCTAAGAGGCTGCCAATTCATTTGTTCTTTTAGGATGAGCTCCATATCAACCGATGTGTACGTGTACATTCGTGCATACACACAGAGTGTGGGCACATGCTCACCAGGCTATCTTTGTAGGAAGATAGATTGGTGGAACTCACTGCTCAATTACGTCAGCCTCTTTTTTTAAAAAAATAGAGTGATGAATGGATTCAAGTAGACAAATGTTGTATTTGTGGTTGGCATATCAAAAATGTTATTTCTTCCCCTGGGCCTCATATAAGTGACTGAAGCCTTTTCCTTTCTTCGCTGTCTCTCCAGCCCTAGAGAGCTCTCTGTCCAGAAGATTCTCAATGTGGCATTGATTGAAAGGAGAGGGTTCCACTGAGATACTTGCCAAAGGATGCCAGACTTTTTTTTACTTTCCCTTTCTCCCTGGGCCTCCCCAGAACCACCTGACCAAGGAGCATGAGATCCTGGCCACCCAGCTCTGCTGTTCAAATTAATATATGCTTCTTGCAGAATGGGTAGTCTCCAAGTCACCATCACTTAGGACATGCACTGCAAGTCCAAGGGTCTCTAATACTGCCCTAAATTTGATCGTTCACTACAAGGACTCTTAGGACCCACTGCAAACTCTGGCACTTAGAGTTATACTTTCAGATGATGAAAGGAGACACACTATCTTTGGGTGGGTACAGAAATGCAGGGACAAAGGGTGAACAGATACAGCAATGGCACTCACTAAACACTGTATGGAAAATGAGCCACACAACTTGTGGATGGAGACAAGAGGGAAAAACTGGGAGAGAGTGAGGAAAGGGTGACCATGTCTAGAAAGAAATGTACTCATTACATGATTTATGTAACTGTAACTCCTCTGCCCATCAACTTTATAATAACAATTAGAACAAAAAGAAAAAGATTAAAATCAATACAAGGCAAAAGTACACTAGCAGCACCCAGGAGAAACTGAGGCATAGAGTTTTCCTCTCTCCTCTCCCAGTACGGTTGTGTGGATAGTGCTTTCATTAGTCCTAAGAGTCCAACAACACATAGCCAGGCAGTCTCATCTTTGGTGTGTAAGAATTTGTGTTGGGATTCAGTCATCAGGACATGGCTGGCACTCTACCTCAGTCTTCAGTTTTCTCAGTGTTGGGCTGCTACAACTCCCTCCTTTAAATCATATGGTCAGCACACTCCACTTGGCATGAACAAATGGATCTGCATGACCAAAGGGATCTAGGGGGAAATGTCAGACAGGACAGGATAGAGTCTTAACAGCTACCTTATATGAGCCAAAGGCCAGATGGCCTTGTGGGCAACACTTTTGTATAGTATATCCCTTTAGTATAGTCTAGGCTATATAATAACCCATCTGGATTGCTATCCCCTCTGAATAACAGTAATTTGTATCTCCCAGAATCACCTCAACTCGTGAATGACCAAGACACTGCTACCAAGCTACCATTGATTCTCACCTGCACTATCTCAACCTACTATGTCCTTGTCTCTTCTCCTTTCACCTCACTAGCCGCATTCATGGGGCAGAATCCAGATCATTTCTCCTCTGTTTGAACCCAGCCTGCCAGGCATACCTCCACACTAGAAGAGGCAAAAATCTGTTTCTGGCATGCCAAGTCCTAAACGACCACTATCACTGAGTATATGCCCAATAAATATTTAAGAAATAAGCCTTTTATTTTGCTTTTTATTGCTAAAATATATTAAATTATCCAAACGCTGATGGTTCATGCCTGTAATCCTAGCTATTCAGGAAGCTAAGATCTAAGAATTCAGTTTGAAGCCAGCCTGGGAAGAAAAGTCTCTGAGACTCTTATTTCCAATTAACCACCAAAAAAGCCAGAAGTAGAACTGATAGTAGAGCACTACTAGCTTTGAACAACAAAGCTCAGGACAGTGACTAGGCCCTGAGTTCAACATATTAAATTTAGAGTATATCCGATGATGTTTCACTATGCATATGCACAGTGAAACAACTACTGCAGGTAAGCAATTGAACACATTTATCATCTCCTGCAGTTATCATTCTGTGTGTGGTAACAGCGTCTTGGTGCAACTCTATTAGCAGATTTTCCATATACCACACAATGTCTTTAACTGTAGTCCTCATGCTAAACATTGTAGGGAATTCTGAACCTGGATGTGAAACCTGGAAAAAGTTTGAAAGGTTGGAATGCTACCTAAAAACTGGTTATGGAAGGGTTAAAACAGATAGCTCTTGAGAGGTTCAAGAGATTGGACTGTTACTCCTTCCTTAGTGCTGGGAAGGCTGAGAGCTAGCCCTTGGAAGCTAGATAAAGTAGAATACATATTTGGATTTTGCCAAGGTTGTAGTCTTCATTCTCAAAATAATAAAAAGCTGCTACTCAGGAGGCTGAGATCTGAGGATCACTGTTCAAAGCCAGCCCAGGCACTAAAGTCCGTGAGACTCTTATCAACACTTAATAAGGTAGCCTTAAGCTGAAGAGCTCAGGGACAGCACCCAGAGTTCAAGTCCCATGACCAACAAATATAGTAACAACAACAACAACAACAATAATAATAAGCCAGTTATTCTTAAAAACTCTGTTTTGTCTCTGATTATAATAACAATATAGATGCTTTTTTTTGTACATACCTATGGTAACCGTCTCTGTGCTAAACCTAATAAATAAACTTGCTTGCAGGCTCAAGAGCGGGTGAGCCTTAGGCTCCTTGGTCCCCACTGCTTCTGCTTCTTTCTATGTGTTTTTCTCATTTCTTCAGCTCCCGTATCTCATCACCCTGCCCTAGCTTGCAGTTAGCAACAATACATTCTGTCTCTAAACTGACCTTATTCTACACTGTGCCATTGTGTCTACTTTGGCCTTACCTCTCCCTATTTCTTCACCTTTCCTACCCCTAGAGACTACGGTCCCCAAAGATTTCATGTGCAAATGACACGTAGTATTTTTTTTCTGAGCACTTAACATACTGCCTTCCGAATTCATCCATGTTATCACAAATTCCAGAAGTTCTTTTTTTAAAGGCCGAATAAAATTCCTATATAAAAGGTAAAGAAACCACAGTTTTATTCACTATTCATCTACTGATAAACACTTAGGGTCGATTCCCTATTTTAACTATTATAATAATTCTACAACAAATATTGGGATGTAGATACCTCTTCACCATAGTGATTATATTTCCTTAGGAGATGTATATATATATATATATATACATATGTGTGTGTGTGTATATATATATATATATATATATCCAGTAATGTGATCGATAGGTCACAAGGCAGTACTATTTTTAATTTGGCAGCATAGGAGTACCTCCATTCTGTTTTTCATAATGGTTGTACCATGTTTCTTTCTCACCAACATTGTACAAGGGTACCCTTTTTTCCCAATTTTTTTTGTCTCTTATCTTTTTAATAAAAATTGTGAGCTGATATCTTATTGTAATGGAGACTTTGCATGCCCTTTTCTTGAAAGTAAATTGGGAACCATTATTTATGCATTCTTTGATTGAACCAATAAATAATCATTGTGCAACTAGACACAGGCGAGTCTTGGGAGGAAACAAAGAAAAGCAGGAAAGGGGATGGAGAGGGAAAGGAAGGGAAGGGAAGGGGAAAGGAGAGGACAGGAAGGGAGGGGAAGGGGTGGTGCAGGATGCTGGGAGCAGCTGGGATGGGGCAGGGCAGGGATATACAGAAGATGCACAACTCCTTTTCTAAATGCTGCCATTTGGGAGAATTGTGAAAGCAGGTGTTATTTGGTTATGATTATTGTATCTCGTGATCACAGTGCATGTTTGTAGAGGAGGTAGGGAAGAGTAACTCTCTGCTCTAAGTCTATTCTAAGGACATGTCCTTAATTGAAACCCAGAAATTGGTTGTTAGCAAATCAGTTGTTAAAAAAAAAAAACATTTCAGCCAGGCGCTAGTGGCTCACACACATAAGCCTAGCTACTCAAAAGGCTGAGATCTGAGGACAGCAGTTCAATGTCAGCCTGGGCAGAAAAGTCCATGAGACTCTTATCTTCAATAAACTACTCAGAAAAAAATCCAAAGTGATATTATGGCTCAAGTGGTAGAGCACTAGCCTTGAACACAGAGAGTCTCAGGGACAATGCCCAGACTTTGAGCAAAACATACAAACAAACAAATGTACAAATAAACAAAAAACCAAAAGCAAACAAACATTTCACTTTCATTTATCAGAATTTTGGACTTTTTAAATTTTTTATTCTCTACATTGAGCACAGATAATAGCATTGTAACTATTGATAGTCTTGCAATAAAATGTCATTTAAGTTTCTTGTAAAAGTATACAATATTTTTCATGTACAACATAATATATTTTATTTTTTATAAAATTTAAGTCTCAAAAACAAAAGGAAAAAAAGAACCAAGAATGATAGATAATAAGCTCTGTCAACCAACATGCCATTTCAAAATGCATTGCTAGCTTTGCAGCTTTTTAATAGTCAAATCAATTCTAAAAATACAGTAACCCAATAACCTTTTTCTTGTGGAGCTACTGCAGTTCTTCATTTTTAGTAGCTATAACTGACAAAGACCAGTTGGGGTTTGGCTAATAACGCAGAGAATCATTTAGGATCATTCCAGTCTTGAGGTCTGTTATTTGGAGTAAGAGCTAAGCAAAAGACTAGGCCACTTGCCCAAGAGATAAGCCGTCCTAAGTCCTTTTGCAACATTAAAAAAAAACTGCAGATTGTCTCTAAAGAACAATGTCTCACAAAGTCATTCTGACTGTGTCTTTGGTTTCTTTTACCTACCTCCAGGGTAGAGTTCAAGGCCATTGGTTTATGTTACCCTAAGGAAGTCACAGAAACTGTTTGGGATAGGCTAAGTAAGCTCTTGAATCTGTTGCAATTTTTCTAAGGTTGGAACTCAGTTGTCTAACCATGAAGAGAGGAGAATGGTAGAGGTGGCAGTGAACCGAGCTAACTCAAACACCTTCCTATTCTCTGAGATTTTCATCAGCTCCCAGTAAAGCAAGTAAGCAAATCATTCAGTCCTTCACTTCTCCTTGTCTTTCCCAATGCTAAGTCTGATGATTCATCAAAATTAACTTTAGGAGCTGGTGGGCATTAAAAAGGGACAGATGAATTTGTCTGGTAGATACCCCGTTCTAAAGACCCTGAGACTGAACAACTGCAGAACAAAGAGCCAGAGTAATTCAGCCACAAGATGAAGCAGGGGCATGGAACCTGAGCTCTGAGGCCCCAGTTCCCAACTGGCTGCGTTCCACTAACCAATATCAGTAGGTTATTTCTCCCTTTGGTTTGCTCTAAAAGGTAACTGAAAGGACATGATATTTGATTGCTCATTATATGAGAGCCCAGAGAGTTAGGTCAGAGTCCTACAAAGACTATAATGTAAGGGGCCTTCTCCTTCCTACTGTGGATCTCAGAGAAATGGCTGGGCTAGCTCTTTTTTGTTTAGGCTATCCACAGAAAAGATTTGGCAGTTGATGCAAAACAAAGGTCTCTGAGGAAGTTCCCAAAGCTACGGAGTCCTACAGATTGAATGTGTTTAAGTCTCCGAGTTCACAGGGAATCACAGTGAATGTGATGATGCTGGGCTGATGGATTTTTGACAGACATCACCACCTCCTTCCTTTATAGTAGAATCTGAATCATAGTGACTCTGGAATGTCTCATTTTAAACAGAACTGTCTCCAAATAAGTGTGTGTGGTTAGAATTACAGGATGTTAAACTGCCTTTTCCTTTTATCACAGAATTTTGGCTTAGAACAACAGGGTGGCCCACCTAGATAGAATGTGATAGAAATGTGAAGCCAGCTTTGCCTCACTTTGCTTGGCACTCAAAAGAGCAAGGCCGGGTGCTTGAAGATTTGTCCCAATAACTGGAAAGGGAATGGGGGGAGTTCTTTAGAAGTCAAACTCTGCTATGGCATTTTTTTCCTTCCTTTGCCCTAGAGGAATAGAAAAGGAGCAAGGAAATTGTTTTTATTTTAAGACCGCAGAGGCCAGATTTCAGATCTTAAAGAGCTTGATAGGTAATGAATCTGGAAGTTGAATGACTAAATCTTGTGCTACTCCATACTTCTGATGGTCAAAATACGACGTACTGGCTAAATAGCCAGAGGAGTCACTACTAGGAAAGGGAAAGGGACTGCACTGAAATAGCTTACATTTAAAGACTATAGAAGGGCAATGATGCATATGTACTACCTTGCCAGATGTTCATTATGGATTCCTCCAATGAGAAAACAATTCAGGTTACCTGAAGGGATGAACTGATTCCACCAGAGGAGTTGGAGGGATCCATTGAGGCTAGAGGATGGCCTAAGACTATATCACATCAGACAAGTATATAGTAAGAGGGTCCTAGAAAACCAGCCAGTAAGGATTGACATTTGTCCACTGGTACCCCCAGGGGAAACTAGTATAATTACAATCATGACACTCCTACCCCTATCCTCCATTCCCTGCTTGCTTGCTTGCATGTTTGCTTTATTTTTGGCCAGTCTTGGGCTTGAACTCAGGGCCTGCGCACTCTCTTTGGGTTTTCTCAAGGCTAGAGCTCTACCACTTGAGCCACAGCACCACTTCTAGCTTTCTCTATGTATGTGGTATTGAGGACTCGAACCCGGATCTTCGAGCATGCTAGGCAAGCATTCTACCACTAGGCCAAACTCCTGGTCTCCTGCTTGCTTTCTAATCTAACCTATTCTGGAACAAAGTGTAAAAAGTAGAAGAGCAAGAAAATATTTTTTTAACTATAGGTCTTGCCAGTCATTGGTGGCTCACTCCTGTAACCCTTACCAGTCAGGAGGCTGAGATCTGAGGATTGCAATTTGAAGCCAACCAGGGTGGGACAGTTTATGATATTCTTATTTCCAGTTACCCACCAGAAAACTGGAAATGGATCTGTGGCTCAAGTGGTGCAGTGCTGGCCCTGAGCAAAGAAAGAAAGGTCAGGATTAGTGCTCAGGCTCCATGTTCAAGCCACATGATCAACCAAAACTGAAACAAACAACAATAACAGTACAATTTCTGGATGCTAAATGTCCTTTTTTCCCCAGTGCCAGTCTCCTGCCTGACACAGGTCAAAGCTGTAAGAGTCAGAAACTTCCATGGGGAAGTTGAACCAAATGCCTGGAAAGTTAGAAAATGCATAAATACCTGAGATTGACTAGAAAATCTACCAGTGCAGTCCCAAATTTCATCCAAGGATGAAAAGAAACTGTCCAACAGAGGAGGTTAAAGGGGCAATGATAAGAAAAAGTAAAGTTCGTCCTGTTCAATAGGCTGGTCATATCATGCCAATAGAAACTGATAGATAAATAGATGATAGATGGATATGTGACAGACAGAATTGCCCATAAAATGTTTTATCAAATATGCTAGAGTATTCAGTTGTTTCAATAATTTCAGACCAAAGACAGACTTTGAGTAAGGTATTAACTATATGTGACTGACTTTCTAGCCCGTGCTTTCCACAGAAATTAACAGTAGCCCACACTAAAAAAAAAAATGTCAAGCAAGCTCAGTCTGCAAGTAAAAGGACTGCCTACCATTCCTGGTCATTCCTTTTTATTTTTCAATTCTGAGTTCAAGTTTGAACTTGAGATCTACCTCTAGAAACTTTTACACTTGTCTTGGCCCAGACCCTCAGTTCTCTAGATCTCAACCTTCCAAGTGGCTGGGACTACAGGTATGAGATGTACCCATCCTTAAATGGCTTACTTCTATGTACTATCTTTTGTAGATACTAAAGGGTCCTCCAAAGGGATCTGAAACAATTTTCAAATCATTTCTTCCACTTCCATTTACCACAAAAGTCTGCCATCTTTGTCTGGTCATGCCACCTTTAGGGAAGGGACCCAATTGCAGCTCTCATTTACCTTATTTTCTACATATAACATGCTGGTCTGAAGCATAAGGGTCAGAAATTCCACAAAAACATAGCACAATGGACAACCAGAGATTGGCCTTGAGGGGAAGACTGAACATGTCATTTCTGCTGCATTTCTTCTAGCAATTCCACTGTAACCTGGACAAAGCTGCTTCCCATCTTAATTTGATCCCCAAGTTGCTCTTTTGCAGTTCAGTCTTCCCACATCTTATGAGAAAATATCTCAACTTTAAAAGCAAATGCTCTAGACTGCAAATACACTTAAGCTATTTTAGTCATCTGAGCCTTTTGGGCTTATAGTCTTGGCCAAACTAAAAAGGTGAGGGGAGGTGGGTGGTGAGCCACTTTCCCACAACCTTGCTATCAGATTTTTATGAGTCATAAGTCTCATACTAACGTTTGCCACATGATATTTATTAAAGCAACGTTTATTGGCAAGTAGACACAAAATGGATCAGAAAACCTCTGTTTTTTTAAGGTTCTCTGATCCCATCTTACACAGAAGTTTAACCAAAACCAGACATTCTGAAGGCAAACACAGAAGGTACTCAGATTTGTAGCCCTCTGTGGCTCACCTCAGAACCATTCAGGAGCTCAGTTTCAGATTCCAGCATTAAGGGAACAAACCATGGAACTTTCTGGGGTGATAACTGTCCCTGAAATGGTAAACCCTACTATATATCAGGAAAACACTTTATTCAAGCAGCTAAGTCTCTGGGTTACACACAGAGACTAACAAGACATACATTTATTTTGGGCACTCATGTTCATTTATAATATCTCTGATGGTGATTAACTACGAGACTGTAGCTACTGTCTTTGGGATCTGTTCAAATGCTAACTAATTGCTTCTGGGGTGTCAATTATTGGTTAGGACAGCTGACTTCCCCTAGAGTAGGTCAGACTATCAGACACCTGCTCATACACACGTGCTCATATTCATGCACAGACCCATGTCTAGGCTCAAGTAATTTAAACTACAGGCATCTTGATAATATACAACTAAAAATGAGTATCTGCCCAAGTTACTATTTCAGCACTGTTATAACTGACATTTATAGCAGCATTAAGTAGAAGACTGACTTTTTTAAAAGTAAAAATGAAATATATTGATTTTACATTAATGACATGCGATCTTTTTATTTTTTTCAATTGGGGAAACATAAAAACTATAAATTAAGTTAGACTCAGCCACAATCCTATAGAAAACAAATGTCAACTTTGAGTCTTTTTTTCTATGTATTTGTATACATTCTTATACACTTATTTGTTAAATTGGACAGCCTGATATAGTTGGCTACTCCTAGAGTTTACTATTATGACTATAAGCATTTGTTATTTGGGGTTGTTTTGAGTGATCTATTAACGTAAACAACTTTGAAGGTATCAGCCAGAGACCCACAGATAGACTTACATTGGGAACGGCTCTTCACGGTCAAGAGGAATGAGGGAGTCATAAGAGTTGGGATCTGGTGTTCCCCAAAGACCATGTGCTAATGGCATGGTTGCCAGTAGGTAGAACTTTTGGGAGGTGGTACAATCTTTAGGAAATAGACCTAGTAAAGTAATGTCACTGGGGATATGCCTTTAACATGGATATTGGGATAGTGGCTCCCTCATCACCACACACACACACACACACACACACACACACACACACACACACACACACACACACACACACACCCCTCTGTGCTTCTTGGCTGCCATGAGAAGGGAAGCTTTACATAGTGTGCTCCCTGTCATGAATTTCTGCTTCACCCAAAGCCCAAAGCAATGGAGCCAAACGACCATGGACTGCAACCTCTGAAATCATGATCCAAAATAAATCTCTCTTTCAGAGCTCACCATCTCAGAGTTTTGTTGGGTTGTTGTTGTTGTTGTTGCTGCTGTTGTTTATAGCTGTCTTTCCTGTCTAAACCAGGAAAGACTCAGGAAGAGCAACCTCAGATGGTATAACAGCCTGTGGCTTAAAACACAGGAGAGCTGTCACTCCCCATGTGAATGTCTACAAACTAGAACAAGCACAGTGAGAGGACCACCAGAGGGCCACACCTAGAGTGTGACTTGAAAGTACAGAGCAAGGGAATAAAGTCATCCCTTTCTCTACATCCCCTGGTTGTGACTTTCACTGGCAAAACCACGCTAGAAGCTTTCTTGTCCATAACGCTCACAATGTGGTCAACCTCCAGAGTAGAACAGAGGAGAGGCTGAGGATGGAGTCAGTAGGAGAAGTACACCACCCACATGAGACAGAAATATTTTTAAGCATACAATCCATGCAAAACTCAAGAGTTCTGGAGAAAGATAAATCTATAAAAAATAACCTCAGCATTGAGAAATACTATCAATAAGCACAGTTAGTGTATGTAGGTCGCATATTACATAAGAGCCCACATAATTTGGAGGTATGCACATGTGACACTGATAGTAGATTTGAGTATATTTTCTGAATGTTTCCAGTAGATAGCTCATGCCTGTAATCCTAGCTACTCAGGAGTCTGAGATCTGAGGATCAAAGTTTGAAGCCATCCCAGATGAAGCAGCAGAAAGCCAGAAGTACAACTTTGGCTCAAGTGGTAGAATATCAACCTTGAGAGAAAAAGCTAAGGGAGAGCACTGAGGCCCTCATACACATTCCAGTACCTACACATACGTGTGGGTACACATGTGCGCATGCACGCATGTACAAACACATACATGCAAATCACTGTAACCATTTTCCAATAGATGGAAGCAAAGTATATTTTTTGCCAGTTCTGAGGACTGAACTCAAGGACTGAGCACTGTCCTTGGGCTTTCCTCAAGGCTAGTGCTCTACTTGAGCCACAGGACCACTTCCAGCTTTGCTATGTACATGGTACTGAGGAAATGAACCCAGGTATTCATGCATGCTAAGGCAAGCACTCTACCACTAAGCCAAACTTCCAGCCCCCAGAAGCAAAGTATTTTGAAGAAAGGACTATATGTTTCTCTAATGTACACAAAAGCTCCATACAGACCCAGAAGAACCCTCTAGTATGTGGGACGACAGCATGCCTTTCTTAGCAATTCTTATAATTTTTTTTAGAATAGTTTCATCAAGTTGTAGCTCCTTTAATTTCCAAAATGTATCTCTTCTGGGCCTGGCTCTCACCATTTCCTGAGTTTTATTTGGCCGGTACTCCTCCTCCTGTGAATTCTTTATCTTACCTTTCTGTTTAGCTTGAAGAACAAATCCTTGAGATATGAAGGGAAAACAGATTGGCCCTGGGTCAAGCTGTGGACATATCACTCTCCTTTCATTGCACTCTGGGGTCTCTTCCTCTAAGTTTCTTGTCACCATCTTCCTCCTCACCCATCCACTACAGTCACTACAGACTAACATCCTTTGCCTTTCACCCAGGGCTGCATTCCTGGGCTCATTTCAATGGCAGCCTTCATTGACTGAGCTTCTGGTCTTCCATCAGCTTCCCTGTCAATGTCCTCATCTGCATCCCATGTCCTGTGATTACCCAGTTCTTCCTAATGTTTTGAACCGAATGCCACTTTCTTCCTTCCTCTGCAACTCCTTAGGTTTTTCTGGAAAACTTTCCAGTCAAACCATCAGGACTGCTCCCCAAGTAGACTAGTACACCCCCAATGGCAGGGAATTACCATTCCCTTCTCACATCAAAATATTCCCTGAGGCCAGGATACTAGGAAGGCCTGAGATTCCTCTTTTCCCTCTAAAACTCTCATTGATTTTTCTCCACAGAGATAGCAAAGTGTTTCTATCATGAAGGGATCAATGTATTTCCTGTTTTTTTAAGATCCTTTCCACTTGTCACTTGCTTAGAGGGAGGTTTTCCTTTCTCTTTGCAGTTTGACATTTCTTAGGTGCCCCATCCCCTGTCAGGAACATCATTGCCTGCACTTGCAATGAGGCTGGTGTGAGGGCACCACCTCAAGTCATCAGAGATGTCAGAAATTAAGGACAGAAAACCTGAATCAGAATGTGTGTGTCTTATTATATTATTCACTCATGTATGCAGGTGTTCATGCATTTCCTCCACAAATCTCCATTGAGGAGTGACAAGTACCAAGATGAGCAATTAATTCATCATCTCTATCACGAACCTAAAGTCATATTGCTAATGTAACTAGAGCTCTGTGTGGCTCTACTGCATATACAAAACTATATTGCAGAAGTATTAGAAGAAACTAGAAGACAAGCGCTAGTGTCTAATTCCTATAATCCTACCTACTGTGAAGATCATGGTTTGAAACCAGGTTGGGCAGAAAAGTGCATAAGACTCTTTACTTCCAATTTACCACCAAAAGGCTGGAAGTGGAGCTATGGCTCAAGTAGCAGAGAGCTAGCCTTGAGCAAAATAGCTAAGGGACAGTGCCCAGGCTACTAACTAATTCAAGCCCAAGTATTGGCATGCGTGTGTGCACACATGCACACATGCACACATACACACATGCATGCATGCACACACATATACACACAAACTAGAGTAATTTTCTGTTTTGTGTGTATGTATTACTATATATTATTTATGTGTACATGCAAGCCTATATGTGGCATATACTTGTAAAGAAAATTACTGGAAAAAAGAACCAAGAATCAGAGCTGAAGGGGGGGCTTTCTTTTCTATTAATTATCCTTTCATACCATGTGATAGCTTTCTCTGTATATGTATAGCTTTCCACACACAAGTTTTAAACAATTAGGTGTTTGCTTCATTATATAAATGAAAAAGTGATGATTTTGAGTGAGACCAGGCTCATGAAAAGCACTCTTTATCCTAAGTTGTACGCAAATATGGGCTTAATATAATAATTCTTCCCGCTGAAGTAAAAATTGTAGCTTCTGTCTCCTAGGTAGACCTTGATTGATGGATTTGGGGGATTCCATGATAATAAGTTGCTGGAAACTCCCCTTGGGGGAGGTGAGGGGCCAGGTTAGGTGAATAACATGTTCACGGGCTGGGTTTCCTCCTAGATTGAGAAATCCACAGCTCTGGCCAATTTCCACATTCTTGAGTAGCCTTTTTTTAATATAACTGAAACATAATTAGCTAAGTTAAGGATCAGAAATGCTTTCTAACAGAAAAAAAAGTCTCATTCAGAGTCACTTTCTGGCTCAAAAACAGAAACTGAGTGCTCGGGTAGTCTTTTATTATCATTTCAGCTTGTCCCTTCCAAGCTACTGCTTCCTTAGCTAGACTCATTTAAAAGATAAGCCTGTCTATGCTGGAATCTTCTTCCTAGTTAAAAGAAAAAAAATTCAGTGGAGATTTCTGCTTTGAGAACACAATTGACTAGACAGATTTGGTCTTGCAGGCACTTTTTTGGATAAATATTTACTAAGCATCCACAAAGCGACTGGCACCATTAAGTCTGAGTGTCAGAAGGGCACAATTAATAGTGTCTGCTCTGTGTCAAGAAAAAGCAAGGGCCTTGTACATCACCTCCTCTGTGAGGAGAAGCAATAGAGACAACTCTACAATGGAGCCATCACTTTCTGCCATCTCAGCCTGACTTACCCCTGGGGCAATGAAATCTACACTAACATGAACTTGCCACCATTAGACCAGTTGCTGGCATCGGCTTAGGGTTTTGGTGTTGGCTATGGCTTACACAGATCAATATATATTTTCTTTATAGGTTAAACTGGAACTGAAATGATTCCAAACTATGTTGTAGAGTGTGGGGAAAGCCTCCTCCCCAGTCCTGCCCAGAACTCTGGCAGACATTGCAACAATGGCACCAGGGATACCTCATGAGCCAGGGGAAACTGATGTCTCTCCATGGACCACTCTGTGGAAACCTCTATGTGGACCCACTCTGGGTGCTCAGCCAGCAGCAAGATGGAGGCCTTTCCTCTTGTGGGGTCAGTAGTTGCCTTCAGAGGTAGAAGAGGAGCTCCCTTCTGAGAGATGACAGCAGGACTGACAGTTTAATGAAGGAATCCATACGAGACACATTCTGGAGAACTCAGAGGTGGTTCCATGACCCTGCAGCTGGAGACAAAGGAATCATTTTTTATAGGACAGAAGATGGATGGCCCTGGGCTTTGTTTTGGTTCAAGACAAACTGAGTCTCAAAAGTAGAGTCTGTAAGCTTAAAGAGAAGGAAGTTGAGAAGTAAGGTACTATCACCTTAGGAAGAGGAACCCCTTTATGCCCAGTGCACTCAGATGAGCATTGTAGATGCCAAATAAAATCCTACTTCTCTATTCCTGCCTCTCCTCCACAGCCCTCTCCATCATCAGACTTTGAGAACTTACTTGAATTCAACTGGGAAACAGCTGATTGGCATTTTCCATCTGAGTCCAGTGCATTATCAATCTAGGGAATGACGGAGACAGCAGGGCATCTGAAATGTACCAAATGGCTGAAGAAAAAGACCAACAGGCAACTCTTCTGCCTCAGAGAACCAGGAATCTGATTCTTCTCATACATAACCTTCCTCACCCTCATCCTCCATGGCTCTAAGCATCTTTAAGGAGTTCCTTTGCAAGACAAGAAGAGAAAGTGGCCTAGTCTGTGAACCATTGGGCTCTCTTCAGTATCCTGATTCTTGCTGGGAAACTGGATCAACCAAAGTATCACAAAAATAGTGTTTCAAATCAACCAATGCCAGCATAAGAGTCAGAAAAAGTCAAGATCCCATGTCACCCCAAACCACCCTGGAGAATGTGCAGAGGCCTGGAGAGCCAGCCCCACTTGAAAACTGTGTCATTACCATGGGAACCTACTGGATGCCAGGAGGCTGCCAAGAGTGCTTAATTAAGTGCCATCTCTGACAGTTGTGATTAAGAAATTAAGGGCACAGTAACTGGGTGCCATTCAGGCAATGATATAGTGACACAGTGAGGGTCTCTTTTGCTGACAACAAATAGGAGAGCTGTAATTATGCCATGGCAAGCTGCAGCTGGGTGTACTATTTGGGATTTCAGATTTTCCTTAGAGTTTTACAACCAAAGAGATGAAGGGCCCACCTCCCATTTGAATGGTGGCTGTATTTAATGAACTTAATTCCACTCCTTGGGGTGAAGAGGGCATCCACTCTCCATTTGCATGAAGCAGCCACGGATCTGCCCACAGCTACAATAGCAGAGATAGTGATTTCATTTGTTCTCTCATACATTGATTCTCACATAGTTCTGAAGCTAGATGTTCAAGATCAAAGTCCCCACCCAGGTTGGTGGTTTGTTGGCAAGCTGGCATCCCTTGCTCATAAATACATGATCTTGATCTCCAGTGGCATCTATGCATGGTGTTCTCCCTGTGTACACGCCTGTCTGTTTCCAGATACCCCCTTTTATAAGGACACAATGATGCTGGATAAAAATTCATCCTATTGGTCTTATCCCAAGTTTAACCTCAACCCAGACCATCTTTCTAAATAAGGTTGTATTCACAGGTACAGAGTTAGGTAGGATTTCAACACCTTTTATGTTGACAGTTTATCCAATGATATCTTGGTTCTAATTAATTCTTATCTGTTGAGAAAAAAGACAAAACCAGACAAAAATAGAACTGTCCTGATTGGCAAGTGGTTTCAAAGTAGATATTTAGCAATCCTCCCACTACCACCCGCTACCTATGGTCTCTGAGAGTCTGGCAATGGCAGTCCAACTTGCCCTGGTTGATTTTCCCATAATTCAACTGAGAAGGAGCCTGAACTTTTTTCCTCTTTATTCCCTGCTCTCACTTACTTAATGAGCAGATGGCAAAAATTCATTTTACAAATTAATCAGAGAGGCAGAAAAATGTTATAAGACCAAAGAAGCACTCAACAAACACACAGACAAGATCATCAAAAATATGGATATGATTTCATAAATGAATGAAAAGCTAGTCAATATCCACAATGCAATGACCAATTGCCTCTCCACTGGACAAAACATTTCCATGTCTATGGGCCCAAACCACTTGTATGACCACAAATTATCTACAATTATAAAGCTGTGGAAAAGCTCAAAGGCAACAGAAGTTGGAAATAGCGGGAAAATTATTCACAAGATACTACCTTACTGATTCTTTTTTTTTTTTTTTGGTCTGTTGTGGAGCTTGAACTTGGGGCCTGGGCATTATCCCTGAGCTCTTTTTCTCAAGGCTAGCCATCTATCACTTTGAATCATAGTGCCATCTTCAGTTTTCTAGTGGTTAATTGGAGATAAGAGTCCCATGGACTTCCCTTTCTAGGCTGGCTTTCAACCACAATCCTCAGATCTCAGCCTCCTGAGTTGCTAGGGTTACAGGCGTGAGACACTGACATCCAGCCTGTTGATTCTTATGTAGATTGTCCTACACAGACTCCCTTTCACAATTTTGCCTTGTAGACTCTATGGCTCCCCGGTGCTCAGAGCATCTGCCTGGACACCACCAATGACTCCAGAGTGTGTTCCTAGCATGCAGGGGTTCTTCTGGATAAAGAGGAGTCACCCTCCAAGCTGCTCTCCCCATCTCACCTTCAGGCCTCACCACCTCTGTGTCCTCTCCAGTACACAATTTTAGAGGTCAACTCCCCACTCCCACCCCCAGGCTAGTCCTTACCTGGAAGTCCTCCAGCCTTAAGAGTAAACATACCTGTACTCTCTGTTTTGTTTGCCATCCACTTGGAACTCTAAAGCAGAAGCTAGAATTGTTCTCTGAGCTTCCCTACCTAATGGCTACATGATCTTCCTCCTCTAGCTTTATGACCTCTGATCTCAGCATGATGGTGAATCATGTCAGTAAGTGCAATAGCAAGAGATCTCCTTCCACACCCCCTCCAGGACCTGGGATTGGAGGGGGGGCGCAGTCACTCACTCACTTTTCCTCCTCTCCCCTTCTCTACCTCCTACCACATGCACAGAATAGACTGTCTGGAAACTGTTCTTGCATTCCTGTTGTTACAACTGCACTCGGAGTACATCCCATGGATAATGACGGGTCCTAGGGTGGAGACAAATTGTCGGGCCATTTGCCTCATGTGGGAATGTCTCTGAAAGGTCATCCTACCTCAAAGCTCCCCATGAGATAACAGAGGTGTCGGTTGCAATTCCATGAGAGTTCACCTTCTGCTGGACAGTCCTGTCTGCTTTACTCTCCTTACAAATCTTGAGCATAAACTTTAGTGTCTCCAGGTCTCTTTTCCTGGGAACATAATACTGCAACAATAAGATAACCTGAGCATGTAATAAGGGTTTAAATATGCCACCAACAAGTTATCTGACCTCCACCTGTCTCTCCTGCCTGGTCTCATTTTCCTGAGTAAATCAGACCCAAAGAGTCATTGTGTTCATAATAAACCACAACAATTTAACAGCTAATTTCTTTTTTGTTTTTTGTCAGTCCTGGAGGTGGAACTCAGGGCCTGAGCACTGTCCCTGGGCTTTTTCTTTAAGGTTGCACTCTGCCACTTTAGCCACAGCATCATTTCTGGCTTTTTTATATGTATATGGTACCGAGGAATTGAACCCTGGTCTTCATGCATACTAGGCAAGCACCTTACTACTAGGCAAAACTCCCAGCCCCAACAGCTAATTTCTGAATGTGCAAACAGCAGAAGGATAGATGTATGCTGGGATGACAGAAACCAACCCTGTCGCTCATGGCCCAGGCATCACAAACACGCAGTTAGGAGAGAAAGGCAAGCCAGCCTTTACTGACAAGTAAGTAGCTGGCATGACAAGATGGGAGGTGACTCTGTCCCCAGCAAAGTAAGCTGATCTGAAATTGTTTTCCTTCCGTGTGTGCCAGGCTCCTGATATTGATAGCCCTGGGAACAAGTAGCATCTTACTGAGTTACATTCTCTCCCTGATCTGCACCATCCTCTACATCTCAGGGAAGAGCAGGGCTCTTGTTGGACAGCAACATGGCACAACCAGAGAGACTTTCAGTCTCTGAGCCTCTGCTTCTCCATCAGCAATGCCCCAAACGGAGCATCAAGTACAGGGTTGTATTTGAACTGATATTGCTTGTTCCATGCTTAAGATAGGCAGGACCTCAGGGATCTTAGAGCCCATAAATAGATGGAATAAAACCACACATGCACACACACACATGTGCACACATCCAACTTTTCAGTCCTGTGACTGACAGGGCCTTTCCCCTCCCATCCCTGGGAGCACCACAAGCAAGGTTCAAGCTGCATTGGGCAGATCAAACGTGCTGAGACTCAGCCTCTACACCTGGAGAATGGGGACAAAGATCAGCGTGAGTACCACAAAGTACCCTAAAAGGTGAACTCCACACATCTCAGTACCTTCACACAATGGAAGTTTCCCGTGGAGTCCAAAACAGATGTGACCCATGCAACTATGTCCACCTTCTATGTTTACAGTGTCTGTATCCTGCATTGGTCTACACATGATACAGGAGAAAAGAATGATGGAGGAGAAAAGAGGATCAGGCATGGAAGAGCCCACTCTCCCTGGAAGTAGCAATGTGGTCACTTATATACTTACAGCTAAAGCATAATCATGTCACCTTGTTTTACTGTGGAGGAGTCTGGGAAATAGTCTTGGTGTTTGCAAGAAACCCATCAGTCCTGCCACAGGACAAGAACCTTGTAGAACTGTTGGTGGATTCAATAAGATAATAAATGTTCCAGGTGTAAATGTTACTCTGTTGGGTTGAGCCAGGTATGGTTTACAACATCACAACTCTGTACCACTCTAACAGAAAAATCCTTAGGTGTTGTGAGGTTGTCAAGTGCAGATGGCAAAACACCAAGTATGGCAAAATTCTCATTTTTGTTTGAAAACATGTTTCCAACATTGGTAACAAATATTGCCAGTTGCCTTTTTCTAAAGTGAAAGGGAATTGCTTCTCAGGCTTTTGGCTAAGATCAAGTGTAGTATCTGTTCTTATCAGTTAAAGTGCTAGGGATAGGCTCATTTCATCCATTTTTTAAAGAATTTATTAATGTTGATTTTTACATCATATTTTAAATGACAAGTTTAACAAACAAGTGTTGAAGGAAGGAATCTGTTTACAATCACTGGGACTTAGTATTTAGAACTTAATCAAAATTAGGCTAAGGGTTTGTATGTCATAGAAATATATTAATTTGTGAAATAAAACATTGGGGCTGGGAGTTTGGTCTAGTGGTTGAGTGCTTGCCTAGCATGCACGAAGACCCGGGTTCGATTCCTCGGTACCACATACATAGGAAAAAGCCAGAAGTGGTGCTGAGGCTCAAGTGGTAGAGCTCTAGCCTTGAGAAAGTCCAAGGACAGTGCTCAGGCCCTGAGCTCAACCCCAGGACTGGCAAAAAAAAAAAAAGAAAGAAAACATTATGTCTATAGAGTCATAGGTTTTTATGTCTATATAGTTATGTTTATATTTCCATTACCATGTCCATAGCTTTGGGTATGCAGTTATTGAGTCCTTCCTCTTGTACTCTTTGGATTTAATAGCCACATATTAGGGGTACCATGCACCTTTTTTTCCTTAGGTCTTGACTTGTCTCACTCAACATGATTCGCTCTAGGTTCATCCACTTCCCTGCGAATGCCATTATTTTATCTTGTCTGTTGGCTATGTAGAATTCCATTGTGTATATATACCACATTTTCTGTATCCATTCATCTGCAGTAGGGCATCTGCATTGTTTCCATCACCTGGCTACTGTGAATAGTGCAGAGATGAACATAGCTGAGCAGGTGTCCTTGTAATATCTTGGGTCATGATGTTTAGGCTAGATGCCCAGAAGGGTATGGCAGGATCGTAGGAAAGGTCTATTTTCAGTTCTTTAAGAAACCTCCACACTGCTTTCCAGAGTGGCTGAACTAGTCTGCATTCCCACCAGCAGTGTAGTAGGGTTCCTTTTTCTCCACAACCCCACCAGCAACTGTCATTGTCTGAGTTCAAAATCTTGGCCATTCTTGTTGGAGTAAGGTGGTATCTTAGGGTTGTTTTTATTTGCATTTCCTTTATGACCATGGATGATGAACATTTTCTCATATGCTTTTCTGCCATTTTAATCTCTTCTTCTGATAAGTCTCTCTTTAGTTCCCTTGCCCATTTAGTGAATAGTTTATTGGGTTTTGGGGGGATTAGTTTCTTGAGTTCCCTGTAGATACTGGATATTAAGCATTTGTTAGATGTATTGTTGGTAAATATCTTTTCCCAGTTGGTTGGCTCTCTCTCTACTTTTCCAACTATGTTTTTATCTGTACAGAAACTTTTTATTTTTAGGTAGTCCCATTTATCAAGTCTCTCTCCAATCTGTTGTGACCTTGGGATTCTGTTCAGGAATCTTTTGCCTATGCCTATGAGTTCCAGTGTCTCTCCTATTTTATCATGTAGCAGTTTCACGGTTTCCGGTCTGACATTGAGGTCTTTGATCCACTTTGAGTTAATGCTTGTGTATGGTGACAGGCTAGGGTCAATTTTTAGTTTTCTGCATGTGGCTGCCCAGTTTTGCCAGCACCAATAATTAAATAGGCTGTGTTTGTTCCACTGTATATCTTTGGCTCCTTTGTCAAATACAAGTTGCCTATAGGTATGTAGTTCTATTTCTGGGTCTTCTATTCTGTTCCACTGATCTTCTGGTCTGTTTTTGTGCCAATACCAAGCAGTTTTTGTTATTATGGCTCCATAGTAGAGTTTGAAGTCTGGTATTGTAATACCACCAGCATTGCTCTTTTTGCCTAGAATTGTTTTGGCTATTCTAGGTCATTTCTTATTCCATATGAATCTTTGGATTATATCTTCTATTTCCGTAAAGAATGTCTTTGGGATTTTGATGGGGATTGCATTGAATTTGTATATCAATTTTGGCAGTATAGCCATTTTCACTATATTGGTTCTCCCTAGCCATGAGCATGGGATGTCTTTCCATTTCCTAGTGTCCTCGTTAATTTCTTTCGTGAGGCTTTTATAGTTTTCATTGAATTGTACCCAGGATTTTGTGTAATTTGTGTCTATCACTAGGTCACACTCCCAGCCCTTTTGCTTCTTATTTTTAAACAATGCTCTTGAAATGTGTTGTGAAATGTGCCATCCACGCAGGATGCTTACTGTGATATGAGGTGGCATAGAGAATAATATCCTCAAAGACACAGGTACTGGTGGTCTCAAGTCAGCATTGGGCTTGGCAAGGCTGGCAATACTGGTTGCAGATTGCCCAGGGGTGGGCCAAAGTCTGCTTTTCCACTTGTGAGCAGGGCTTCTGATCCCCATGAAACATAAAAAGACATCATTCTTCAGGTTGAGATGAAACTTGCACTTTTTTCACTAGGGGACAAGGCCCTCATTTTCTGGTATAGAAATGCACACAGCATTTCCTTATTCCACTAATGCAGGGCTCAGGTGAGAAAGAAAGGCCTGTTCTTATCCGGTGCTCTCAGCAGGGCTGAGCTTTTCTAATGCTGTTCATTGTACAAAAGCCACCCAGACAAGTGATTCCTTATTTGATAATAACCTGAAATAGCAGCATTTTTCATTTCCATCTGTAATCCTAGCTATTTAGAAGGCTGACATTTGAGAATCAGAGTCTGGAGTCAGTCCAGACAGGAAGTCCATGAGACAAACAGAAAAGCTGGAAGTAGAGGTGTTGTTCAAGTTGTAGAAGGCCAGCCTTGAGAGGAAAATGCTAAGGGACAGAGTCCAAATCTTGAGTTCAAGCCCCTAGTATGGTGACCAAATAGTAATGATAATAATAATAATAACAACCTTACAATGTAGTAAGAGTTATTTCATTTCTTTTTCTAGACTCTTAAACAAGAGGGCTGTTTTTCGTTTGGGTTGAGGTTCAGGGAAATAAAGTTGACTTTAAGGTGAGGCTGGGATAGGTGTAACTCAGTAATGGGTAATAGCCAGCAGATGGTTTAGCGTCATTGAATGTCAGACTATACTTTCGTCAGAGGGTCACACTATGGGTCTAGTTGCTGCCATGTATAAAGAGTGACTTGTACCATGCACAGTAAGCATCAATTGTGGAATCTGGGCTGCCAGTCACAAATACAGCATCATAATTTTTAATGTGTTATTTTAGTAATCAAAATCATGGACGCCTGATTGGACACTGATGGTTTATTCTTGTAATCCTAGCTACTCAGAAGGCTGAGGTCTGAGGATTGCAGTTCAAAGCTAGCCTGGGCAGCTTTGAACTGTTATTAACCAGCAAAAAGCCAGAATTAGAGATGTGGGTCACGTGGTAAAGAACCAGGCTTGAATAGAAAAAGGCAAAGGTGAAAGTCTGTGAGTTCAAACCCCAGTGCCAGCCCCTCCCCCTCCACACACAAAAGAATCATTTGACTTGAATCTACATTTTTCTGAGAAAAGTAATAAATACAAAGTATCTCTTCATTTCTCCTTCTCTGCTTCTTAAAGAAATCTTCCTTCATCCCCAAAACACTACCCAACCATACTTTCCAATGAACCCTCAGAATAAAAATGGCAATGACCAAGGCATACCACATGCACTCTCTCCTAAGAACAAACACTGCTGGCCACTTGATGCTTCTTAAGACTCTTCATTCCTTTTCTCATTTTTCCTGGTGTCCCCAAGCTCTCAGGCCCCTTCATGGAATCCTAACTGATCCTAAGTCTCCTGGGGGCTGAGTCTTCAGCCATCATCCCCTCCCACTGTGTGTGTGTGTGTGTGTGTGTGCATGTGTGTGTGTGTGTGTGTGTATGTGTGTGTGTGTGTCTCCATCTTCATATCTGGCCTCTTCTTGAGCTTCCAATTCATTTTCTCACCCTTTAATGAGCTCAGTCATTAGCAAGGGGTGATGTATCATACAATGGAGTATTATTTATAAAGAGGAATGAGGTACTGATTCATGCTACATATGAATGGATGAAAACAGTGTACTTAATGAAGGAAGCCACACATAAAAAGCCACACATCGTATGATCACATTTACATACAGTGTGAATAGAGAAATCTAGAGACAGAAGGTAGACTAGTAGTTTTCAGGGCATGGACAAATGGTATATGGTTACTTTAGACGGTAATATAAAATACTATCCTAGAATTAGATAATGGTGATGGTTTGTACCAACTTGTGGTTATATGAAGCATCACTGAACTGTGTGCTTTTCATGGTGAGTTTTATGATGTACAAATCATTTCTCAATTAAAACTTAGTATAATACATAAAATCATAGATTATTACTTTAAATCATGAAACTTTCAATAGGCAGCAAATAGAAGAGTGTATACTTTGGGAAAAGATGAGTATATTCAGATTCCATTTTCCTGATTTTAACTTCCAATGCCTGGGCAAGAATTAAACAAACTTCTCTAGGCACTAGGTACTTTACCTGTGAAATGAGCATATTAGTTATTTCATGTAACTGTTTTGAGGATTAAATGAAGACATCTGTGTATGCTATCCCACATATTTACTGGATACCAATGAATGATTGCAATTATCTTGATTACTATTATTTGGATGTCATTCTTATCCAATGCTTTTAGTAATAGGGTTTTTCAATAAACTTTTTATTATCTTAAGTAGTTGTGCAAATGGAACACAATTCAACATGTCAACTTATATGTACACTGCATCCTAATCAATGTCACGTTCCCATCATTCTCCCTTTTGTAATTCTTATTTGATATTTCCAAAGACAGACATAATGAATCTTTTCAGTTTTTGCTAGCATAATCCTAGGGGATTCTTTATAAAGCATTGATTAAAGGCAAATCTATTGATATAATAAAATTTTCTTGTGAAATAAACAAGCAAAAAAAATAGCTGCTGAAAAGCATGTTTTCAATGATGTTCTAAGTAGTAGAAATGTTTGCCTATTTCGCCCCCTTGTGAAAACTCAAAGTAACTACATCTATTCTACGTAGTAGATGGCCTTTAGCCTTGTGATGCCCTGTGTACCAGGCATCAGCTGACCTAGACATCACTGTAAAAGCTTGTTAGAATTAGATCTCTAACTTCATCCATAATTAAAATATGGAGTTTATCATCTCATGTGACTTATAGGTATAGTAAGTTTGAGAAGTACTGCCTTAGAATATATGGTAGATATCTAACCTTTTGTTCAGGAAACACTGATTTTTAGATGGGATTTTTGTTGTTTGAGTTTTAGTGATACTACAGATTGCATGCATGGCCTCAAGTTTGCTATTTAGACTCTCTACCATCTGCTCCATATCCCTAGTCTTTTTACTTTTCCTGTCAGTCATGGGGCTTGAACTCAGGGCCTAGGCACTGTCATTGAGGTTTTTTTTTTTTTCCTTAAAGCTAGTGCTCTACCACCTTGAGTTACAGCACCACTTCCAGTTTTCTGGTAGTTAATTGGAGATAAGAGTTTCTGGACAGGCTTCGAATCATGTTCTTCAGATCTCAGTCTTCTAAGTAGCTAGGATTACAATGAGCCATCAGTACCTGCCAATAGTGCTGCATTAAAGGGTTAATATAATAATATATATCTAGATTTTTTAAGAGGAAAAAATATCAATTGCAAAATAAAAATCATATATCATTATTCCAAATCCAAAAGAAAAACTTCAATGAAACAGTCCAGCATACAAAAGCATGGACATAGGAACTGATAGATCATATTCAAATTCTACCCTCTCAGTGATGCAAATGCTATGGAAGAGGCCCAGTGATACCAAGAGAAGAGACCTATTCATTCTGATTTGAAGAACCAAAGGAGGAACTTCCCAGATGGGAGTGTACAGCAAACTACTCCAGGCTGAAGGCATGCCATGGAATACACATTCAAGACAGATGATATACATGAGAAGAAAGTCAAATCCCTTGGACTCTTGGTTGACAAGGTATCAGTAAAATGGCTGATTGATGAACTGCATTATTGGAAACTTTTTCTAAGGTATACATTTTTACAGGTTTGAAAGTTTAACTGATGTTTTTGTCCTTAAAAAATCAATATTCAGAGCCCGGAGTTTGGCCTAGTGGTAGAGTGCTTGCCTAGCATGCATGAAGACCTAGGTTCGATTCCTCAGTACCAGATACATAGAAAAAAATCAATATTCATAAAAAGGCATTTCTAAAAACATATTATGTTGCATATGATATATAGTATATTATATATATTATTTTATGTATTGTTTTACTTTGAAACTACAAGGGTTGACCAGTTGTCTCTCTGAAACAATAGGCCTTACCAGGATATATGTGATTGTCACCAAGTTTAGTGTTTCAAAATTTAGAAGACTTTCATTTTTCAAATTCTAAACTTTTTTTAACAGACTAGATATTGCTTTATTTAAAAAACAAGAAAAATATTAATGATTAAAAACAGTATAATTTGGTGGGTGATTACTCATTCCTATAATCCTAGCTACTCAGGAGGCGGGATCTAAGGATCACTGTTCACAGCTAGCCTAGGCAGGAAAGTCCATGACACTCTTATCCCTAATTAATCCACAAACAGATGGAAGTGGAGCTGTTGCTCAAGTAGTATGAAGCACCACCTTTGAGTGAAAGCTAAGGAACACCACACACACACACACACACACACACACAAATTATTTTGAAATAAGCTAAACTATAAGAAGAATTTGCTCTGGTAATTATAGTAAATTACAATTTTAAGTCATTTCCTCTTACGATAGCCAGGAATTATTGAGAAAACATATAAATGAATGCATACACAAACAGATATCAGGAGGATTGAACTTCCAGGCCAATCAAGGCAAAAATTTCTCTAGACTCTCAACCAATTAGACTCAGTGCTATGTACCTGTCATCCCAGCTTTACTGAGATTTTGAGAGACTTTATCTTAACAGAAATAAGCTGGGCATGGTGGCCTGTATCTGTCATCCAGCTATCAGCTAGGTTAAATAAAAAGTAAGATGCTTTCTCAGGAATAACCAGAGCAAGCCCAGCCTTATGCCTACCAGGCAGATGCTTTGCTGCTTGAATCATGTTTCCAGCTCTTTTTTGCTCTAGTTTCAAAGAATTTCTATTTTTTGTCCTTAGTAAAAGCAAGTTATCTGGATGACAGACATCTTAGAACTAGTTCTTTATATGAACTTTTTAATATTTTTAAATCAAAAGAGGATTCTTTTTAATTGGGAAAAAAAGAATTTCCCTCAGAGTACTTGAGTACATGGCAGTTACTGGTGTTCCCTGGAACATGGAATGTGCTGGCATCACCAGTGAGATCAGAGAAGCCTAGCTGGTGATGACAGTTTGAATCCTCAACAGTCATACTGGGCACAGAGAATGGCCTCTGCTGTTGCTCGATCAAGAGACATGTGAAGGTCGCAAGGTATGGGAGTGGCTGTGTGAATCACACCCCAATTCCCAGAGAGACAAGATAGGCTGTGATGTGTGGAAGAGGGAACCAGTTCTCCAGACATGTTTCCAAGATCTCTGCGGTGCTGATGTCAGGCCTAGTGGAGAGGGCTGAAAGGAAGAGCAGGTGGGTAAGGAGAATATAGATTTAAGTGTTGAGGAGAGTCCAATCTAATAATGGGAAACTGGCTAGATAGGACTGAGTCTCTCCTAAGAAAGAAATTGAGTGAAAAGCCAGGATTCACAACAGGGAAAGGAGCCTATGTTTTCAGTGTACTTACTAATGAATGAACTAAAGTGATTTAGAAGGGTGGACACTGGTGAACCTTGGAAGAGCTGATGTCTCAGAGCCACACCAGCCAAGGCTGCCACCCTGTGGCCTAGGTCCATACACTGGCTCTATCCTGTCCAACATTTGACCAAGCCACACATGCCCACTGGCAATGAGAGCAGCCTTCTTGTACCAAGAAGGACCTTGTAGTCGTAAGAAGTGAAACACAAATTATGAATGAATATAATTTAGATCCAAGCAGTCTGAGTTCCAGCTGTGTTTTCGAGTTGCATCAAAGTGCAGGAATTACTTAAATCCCTGCAGCTGCTACTGCCTTCTCTGTAAAAGAAGTACAATGGGTCATGGGATTATACAGAGGATGACATAAGATAATCCTACCACATGGGAACTTATTCAGGTGGTCTCAGGGCGGCCAGCAAGATAGGGCACTGGATTTTGACTTGAATACAACTTACATCTGTTTGCCTCATCTGGCTTTGGCTTTTGAGTACAGTCCAGTGTTCTTTCTAGTCTGTCCAATTGTGTCTTTTTATCCCCCTGCTCTTCTTTTGTCTAAGTAGAGGTAATTTGAACACCCAAGAATGGTCCTCCAGGGTTGGGATTGGATGGTGAGGGTGATCACAATGGCCACTGGTCACTTTCTTTCTCTCCATCCTCTTTAGAAGGAGTAGAGAACAGGAAACAGAGCCACAGAATGCCATTCTCATTGCACTCAGTCCCCATGAGAAGCTACTAGAAAAGATGTTCTTCCTGCCATGGCTTGTGTGCACAGGAGAGATGAGGATTGGAGGTTTCTTTCTACAGGTTCCTTGTGCTGTCCAGGGAACAGAGGTCAAGTGGGGAACCTGTGCCCAGACTTCCCTTCACCAGGGACACTTCTTCCCCACATAATGTCAGTGCTGACCCCACCCACTTCCCCCTCCACCCAGCTGCTTCCTTGCAGGAGGGGCTCCTGCAGGTCCACTCTGTAATTATGATTTGCTTTTTCTTGACATAATGTCATCAGTTTTAACAGGCAACTTAAAGCTTAGGTGATCAAAAGGGAACATCTGCCCCCAGCCACCACTTCCCTGAGCAGAATTCATCACTTTGAGATCACAAGAAAAACACAACTTTCCAGCCTTTTGGGTTTGTTGTTGTTAGGGCCAGTCCTGGGACTTGAACCTGAGCTTTCTTTGCTCAAAGCTTGCACACTACCACTTGAGCCACTGCCCCACTTCTGGCTATTTGTGATAGCTAATTGGAAAGCAGAGTCTCACAAACTTTCTTTCCAGGCTGTGTTTGAACCAAGATCCTTAGATCTCAGCCTGTTGAGTAACTAGGATTACCAGCATGAGCCACCAGAGCACAACAACTCTAGCCTTTTAACCAAATACATACCGTGTAGTTATTGCTAGAATCAAATAAATGTCCACATTCTGATCATCTTATTTTATAACTGATACTACTCTTCATGTGATCCACAATGGCTAATACTTATTGAGCACTTAAAACCAGGTCAGTGTGTAAAACTCATGACTTCACTGAATCCTCTCAATCTTCTGTGAGGTAACCATTATTAAACAGATGAGGACATGGAGGCACTAGATCCACTTGCCCACGTAATAAATAACAGAAGGGAGATGTGAACCTAGGCCTGCCTGTTGTGGTGCTTGTTCCTGTCACCACCCTGTCATCATCACTTAGAGAGCAAAGGGGAGCCTTTTCTCTTACCTCCTCTAAATCTAGGACATTGGATGAGGTCACACTGCTGTCCCCATAATAAAGGCCTCTCCTCTGTATTGACAGTGGAGCACTATCCTTCAGTTCTGAATAGGTCTCAAGAAATAGCTGATGCTGTGGTCATTTGGGGTCCCACTGCTATTGGGACCTGGGTCTTTGACATCCAAATGTGGAGAATGACCCCATCCTTTAGGTGCAACAACTGGCCAGACCCATAGCCTGCCAGTGTGGCCTCATTCACCATCTTGGGAACCCCCATACAGAGGGGATAAATGCAGGAGACAGGGAGGAAGCACTTGCCTTCTTCTGCCTCAGCCTTCATGACAGGACTGTGACTCCTCTGCTCTCTGAAAACTTCCAGGTATCATTGAGTGGCTTACAGAAGAAAAGAGCCTACATCTCTTCCTGGGAAGACTTTATACCTAATCTGTACCTGATCAGTCTCTTCTATCTCCCTGGATTTAGTGGAGGTGAGGCAAGCAGGTGAGGGGCAGCGTTTCATGACAGAGGGGCTAAGGTACAGCTTCCTGGCTTGTAACCAGATGCCCTGCTAAGGCATGAGTAGAGAGGGGAATGTAGGCTTGGGAAAAGGCATGAATGATTCAGAGATCTCTTTTGAGCAAAAGAGGACATATATGGACAGGAAGGATCTTCTCAGCAAAATGGAGGGGAAGGTGAAAGCAGAGGCCGAATGGAAAAAGGAACAAAAGGGAGGGTATGAAGGTATGAGACCCAGCCCAGGTTCTGTTCAGAGGCAAATGTCAGAGCAGTGAGATGAGAATGAGAAGAGAGAGGAAGACTGATGAGCGAGACCAAGGGGATGTGGTTTCCAGGTAGTGCTACAAACTCTCAGGGTGAGCCAAGACCAGCAGAGCTCCAGGGACATCACCATCACAGACTAAAGTGAGTGGGTCAGATCCAGATCCTGATCCCTGCAGCTTGGTGGAACATGACCTTCAGGCTATGGGCTGGAAGTCTGCTGAGAACTGAAGAAATCACTCTCAGGAAATCTCATCAGGTAGCAAGTTAGGTAGGAAGATACTTTTCAGTTCACAGACAGAGACAGGAAGATAGACTTTACCTGGCTATTACCCAGGCTTTTGACTTCTCTGTATCCACCCTATTCCTAGCAGCAAGTAGGCCTGGGCCTCCACCCTGGATGCCCCTGTTGCAAATCTGGGATTAATACCATCCCAATGCCCGCCCTTTGGAGTGCCTGGGGCTGATCTTGTCTCAGAAGCAAGAACCTTTCCCCAGCCTGCTATGTCACATTCCCTGGCCTTCAAGAAAGACAAGCTTTGTGTTCTACCTCCCCAGTTCCTCACTCTGGTCAAGCAGTCTCCTGTTGGGTCTCATTCCAAGACTGTTGCTCCCAGGGAATCCCCCATGGACCCCTCTACCCATCATCTGAAATACAGAGCCTTTAACTTAGCACCAGTTTCTCAGAAACCAACTCCTCCCTTTCACCTCCAGCTCTCAGAGCTTTCTAGGTAACCTTGAAATTTCCTGGCAGCTTCACCTTGATAGGAAATTATAGATTATTGATAGAATTATGCAAATAATGCTTGGTTTTGTTACTAGATACTTGACAGGCCCTCTGTGTAGAGACGTCTCCTAAGGAGTGCTTACTTCCACAGCAGGGGGAAGGCCCAGAAGTTGGCACCATTTGTCTCAGTTTAGATAAGAGGAGAATAAATCATGAAGTCGCTTATTGATCCAGAAAGTCAGGGAGCCCAGAGTCCTGATTCTTAGACCCTGCCATCATGCTCTCTGGCATGACAGTCACTAGCCCTTTGGATAGCTTTTTATATTTAAGTTTCAGTGGATTGAAATAAAGTGCAATTAACAATCTACTTGCTAAATGATAACCCTTACATTCTAAATATTCAGTAGCTGCAGGGAGAAAGTATATACAAATCATAGAACACAATGATAGAACATTCCAGTGAGGAGGTCCAAAAGAAGCCAGCCCAAGCAGACAAATCCAAGAGACCTTTTTTTTTTGCCAATCCTGGGGCTTGAACTCAGAGCTGGTCACTGTCCTTCATCTTTCTCAAGGCTAGAACTCTACCCTTGAGTCACAGCACCACTTCTAGCTTTTTCTGTGAATGTGGTACCAAGAAATCAAACCCAGGGCTTTGTGCATGCTAGGCAAGCACTCCTGGCCCAAAAGACTCTTTATCTCCAGTTAACCAGCAAAAGACAAGAAGTTGGAGGCACGGCTTGAGGAGTAGAGTGCCAGCCTTGAGCACAAAAGCCAAGTGAGAACTTGAAGCCCTGTATTCAAAATCTTACTACTGGCGCGCACGCGCGCGCGCACACACACACACACACACACACACACACACACACACATACACAGATAGAATATTTCCACCTTGGAGTAAGCCCTTCTGCACAGCCTAGAAGTTGGAAGCTCTTGATCTAAATATCTAGGCAAAGAACAAGTCATTGCCTGGCTTCACTACACCCCATCCCAATCCATTCTGTAAAAGGGAGGACCCCCCCCCCATGCTTCTGTAGGTCTGAGTGACCCTGACTTGTCTTTCATTTCTTACCCACAGCTGTTTCCAGCCCCTCTGGGAGTGTGCCAGAGCACTCTTGCCACCAAGACACAAAGAATGAGACTGAGTGCTAAGAATGGAGTTGTGATGGATGCATGCTGGACCATCCAACAGTAAAGTTTTCCTAAGGAACTACGTCCTCCCCCACAACATGGCCCTTTGAAGAGAGCCAGAATGACTGGCTCTACTCCAGCTTGGATATTGCGTATGGGAATCACTTGCCCAGCCCAAGCTGTGTAATGGTGCTAGAAGCAAAGCCTCCATGGCTGCCAGGAACTTCCAAGACCAAGGAAGGTCACATCTGCTCAAAGTTCTATATTCCTCATGGATTCTCTACACTCAGAGCTTACATCTGGGAAAGAGTTATTCTCTCATCAGTGCCCCCATTTTCTAGAGGTACTGCACTGCAATTTGCACAGAGCATGTCATTGAAGCTGAGCCAACTTGACCTTCAGAGCCACACCTCACAAGGTCATCCAAGCTCCTTCCAACCTGGTGAATCTCAAGCTTTCATTCTCCAGCCTCCAGGCTGTACCCATGGCCTATGCCTCCAAGCAGCCCTGACCACCGCCGGGGCCACAGTCAGTTTCCAGATCATTACTTCTGGCTTAAAGTACCTTGCTTTGCTGCAGCTGCCACAGTAACCCATGACCCAGGAGCTCAAGGAGCAGATACAACCTCTGCTTTCTGACTGCTTTTGTGACAGGGGACCCAGGAGGAAGTGAGCATGGGATGCCACAGCTATTCCTACTGAGTGGACCCTCGGGGACAGACAGTTGGAGTCATCAACACACTCTTCTCTTTTCCTTGAATGGAGCCTAGAAGAGAATGCAGGCCTTTTCCTCTAGGTTTGTCCCTTTCTTGCCAGACAGAAGGGACATTTCCAATGAACACACCCTCCTTAACAGTAAGCCCCTCAAAAGGGTCTAGCTCCCGGGGGGGGGGTCCCAAACCCTTTCTCAACAACCAGGAAGCTAGCATGCATTTTATCATTAGATCTACAAATAGCAAGTGTCTCTGACCACCACCTCCCTACCCCCAGACCATGTGCTAACACAAGGACCAGAAACCTATTTGCAAAAACATTGCCAAAGACCCAGTTACTGTTAGTCTGTATAACTATATAACTATATTTCTCACTGCTAAAAAGGAGGGGGCATACAAATTTTTTAAAAGGCCCATGATTAATGTTGGGAACACAGAGTTTAACAAAAAGATAATTCTTGCGCACACACACTCAACAAATCAACATTTTCAAGAATAGTCCTAGGTTTTTATTGCATGGATAGCCAAGAAAATACAATGCAAAGCTGCTATGAAAAGAATGATAATTCCCAGAGCTTGGAAATATGTTTTGTTGATAACTTGGGGAGGGGATCTGGGAAGCTACCCCCTTCCCCAATTTTGTACATATCTCTAAGGAGATTGTAGAAATGCAAGCCTCCTGGGTCAGGGAAAAGCGTTTGTCATTGATGAAATGATCCACAGGAACATTTCCATGCTGCTCTCTGGCTGTCTTAGCCACAGGGAAGCTCCCTTTCTCTGGGCAGGTTTCAGTCTACAGCCAGGATAGAGAACAATGGATTTCTCCCATACAAGAAGGCAAGGACCTGTGCTCTTTGACAAAGGGACAAGAAAGATCCTGGGTTCTCTCTCTAACCATTTGGAATATAAAGACATCTCTCCAAGGACCAGCAAAGTCTTGGGTGGCTCAGCTTTTTACAGCCAAGACCTCACTATTTCTGGCCTTCCTTCTTTGGAAGTGTAAATACCTAAAAAGGTGCACTGCAAGCTTCTGTCACTTTGAGAATAAAGTCCTGTCCAGGCTTTGACCATTTGGCCCTCTGATAATGCTAGGAGCTTTTTAGGATAAGCTAAATGTGTTTAGAAGTGGAAACAAGCACTCTCCATCTTCCTACAATTCCTATGTCTTGGGGGTGAAGGTACTTAACCAGTCCCCACACAACATGGCACAAAGGAGATGGGATTTTGAAGTTGGGAGATGATCTGAGGTTTCCTCTGGGGGAAAAAAAACAAATTGAGTAAACTCAACTCTAAGCATACTTTTACTATAGACATTACATTTTCTTGAATATAACAAGGAAAAAATGTAGTGTGACATCAAGAAAATCTGCAGGAGTGCACTCTGTACTCTTGATACAAATGGT
The DNA here is from genome assembly GCF_031878675.1 of Megascapheus bottae. Taxonomy (NCBI): domain Eukaryota; kingdom Metazoa; phylum Chordata; class Mammalia; order Rodentia; family Geomyidae; genus Megascapheus; species Megascapheus bottae. Next base: position 70,852,214 of record NC_143511.1, on the reverse strand, counting down.
AATGTGTATTAGTAAGAAATGGAACAAATTACAGGATGGATTATTCTGGATTTTTTAAATCATTTTATTTCTTGACCTGGAAGACTGTCCACTAGAAAAGATAGAATTAAAGAGATAGATACTGGGTGGCATATGTCAAAGATTCTAGGAAAACATTTCTACATATTTTGTAAAATGAAAAAACACATTTGGGTAACCATAGGTTATCTGATCACAGAGCAACTTGTCTTTGGACAAGTAGAGATGGGAAAGCAAGTAGGGCTTAAATGCTGCAAAAAAAAAAAACGCATAGTGAATTCTACCAATGGAAAATACAGAATGTAAAATTCTGTGAGATTACTACAATATATGCACATCAAATGTGCACCTGGGCAAGGAACTAGGATATGATAGCAATAAATGAAAATATTTCAGGACTGAGATTTATTCATTCAACATGTATATTGATCCAAGCATTGTGTTTGTCCCTGAAGATCCAATACTAGACATTGGCCAGTAATAAACATAGTTAACTCTGTCAGGGATGGGATGGGGGGGATAGAGTGATGGTCAAAAATAAATGCATCACAAAATGTCAGGTGGCATTAAGTGCCATGATGAAAACTTAAACAGGAGAAGGACTAGAGAGAGAAAGAGATAGGCTGCTATTCTAAAGGATGAGGAGAGAATGCCTCTCTAGAGAAGCAACACCTGAACAGGGATAGCTCTACATAGGGGAGCAGTCATTTTCTCCTCCCCTTAGCAGGCATCATGAGGCTTTTGGCCTCTTATTTCCTGGCTTATTTCTGGACCCTCTCAGAAGACTCCAATTTATGGAGCTCCTAAACCATGCACAGCATATTCTGTGTGACCTTACTAGTATAGCAGAGGTGGTAAATGTGTGCCTTCCTTTCTCTGGGAAACACATACTTCTCCATTTTACATGTAGATTAAAATTGTTCTGGAGGCAGTTAGGTATGGAAGGAAACAGCATGACATTGGGGGCACTCTTAGCTTCAACTCCTGGCTTTCCTATTCCGTAACCTTAAACAAGTTATTTAACCCCTCCATGCCATCCTCAGTAAAGCAGGGGATGATAATACCAGTTACCTCAGAGACATAATAAACTTTAAAATATAAACCAGTGTCAAGTACTAATAGCTAAAAACTACATCTTATTGCTATTTGTTATTGTCATTACTAATTATTGCTTTGCTACTGCACTTAAAGGTTAGCTGGTCTATAATTGGCAAATAAAAATGGACTGTCTTAAAACACATATGTGATGTTTTGGCATGTGTGTGTATTCTCTGTGAAATGATTAGAATCAAGCAAATAAACAGCACATCTCAGTTACCTTCGGTGGGGATGGGTAACATTTAAGATCTATAGTTATCATTTGAAATGAGGATGTGTGGAGCCTTCAGCTTTAGTCTTTTACTTTAGGTTGGCCTAGCTATTCAGTCTTTTCTGTTTCCATAAAAATTCTAGCACCACACTGGCCATGGGGAATCTTCTCATTTATTTACATTTTCTTCAATTTTTTTTCCATCAATGTCTTAACAGTTTCCTAGGTGCAGATCTTTTGCCTTGTTGATTAGGTTTATTCCCAATCAAAGTTAATTCCTCTGTTTTCTGAGAGTGGATATCTTATTGGCAGGGGACGGGAAGGGGAAGATTAGGAAGTAACAATAGGTCTCCACTGTTGTGAAGCATGCAATCATAGCAGGCTTTGCTGTGGAGGTATTTACTTGAGCTGAATGAAGGAGTCAGAATATATCTTTAAGGAAGAGGTTATATCTCAAATATATATTCATATATACATATATATATTACATATGTACCCAACTTGAAAATGCTTTTAGATTCACAGGTTTGTTTTTTTCAGTTGTTAGTGAGACTTGAACTCTGGACCTGGGCATTGTCCCTGAGCTCTTCAGCTCAAGGCTAGCACTCTACCACTTTGAGCCACAGCACTACTTCTAGTTTTCTGATGGTTAATTGGAGGTAAGCGTCTGATGGTTTTTTGTGCCTTAGCTAGCTTGGACTGTGATCCTCAGATCTCAGTCTCCAGAGTAGCCAGGATTACAGGCATGAGCCATTGTGCTCATGCCTATAAACCAAGTCAATAGATATATAAGAAACGTTTCTGGGGCCAGGAGTTTGGCCTAGTGGTAGAGTTCCCACCTAGCATGCACGAAGACCAGAGTTCAATTCCTTGGTACCACATACATAGAAAAAAGCCAGAAGTGGTGTTGTGGCGTAAGTGGTAGAGCTCTAGCCTTGAGAAAGCCCAAGGACAGTGCTTAGGCCCTGAGTTGAAGCCCCAGGACTGGCAAAAGAAAGAAACATTTCTATACCTGAAATATTTGTCATTGAAAAAACAATTCACATACATGCTACCTTATCTTAAGCTATTCTATGATCAAATATTGAGATTAGCTATAAACCACATCTTGTTGGAATATATACATACATATTTTTACCATAAAATATTGGATCACAACAAAATTCAAATATTTTATGGAAAATTTTCAACAAAAATCTCTAAAACTTTTCAGTATTACTCTATTCCAAAAAAATGATTTTCCTGTTTATTATTATGGTCTGTGCATACATGCAATCAATCCCAGCACTTGAGAAGCTGAAGACAGGATGCTAACATTCAAACACTCTGTCTCAAAAGAAAAATTAAAAATGAATAGGAAATGTGATAATGGGTTTGTGTAACTACAAGGGACAGAAGGACAGACCCTGAACCCATGGAGAGGGTAGTAACTAGAGTAAACTTGGACAGTCCATGTATGGAAAGTTCTGTGCAAGGATGAGAACACAGTACGTTCTGGGCACCAGTCCCTACCTAGAAAGAGGGAGGGAGAAACTGAAACAGCCTCTGCTAAGCATGTTTAGAGATGACAAGGGGCTGAAAGTGGTCATAGTGTAGGAGAAAGGCAGGTTGCTAAAGGTAAGAAGGAAAAACTAGGACCAGTGCACAGTTCCAGGCCGAGAATGCAGTTCATAAGAAAGCAAGGCTATATCCTGGAGCTGGGAGGGCTGTGTGAGATGCCTCTGCTAGACCATCTAGCAGCCCTTGTTCTCATGGTCTGCCTCTGCACTGAACATTCAATGTGAACAAGAGACTGGCCATACCCATCCCTGCACCTTGCCTGAGAACAGAGCTCCCAGCTTCATCAGAGCACAGAGCAGCTTGAAATAAAAACTTCTCGCTGTCACTCATTCCTAGAGCTAAGCAACAGCCGTGGATGGAAATGGAAATGTTTGGGTCCTTTCTGGAAAGCCTAAACAACTGCTTGAACTGTTCTCTTTGTGGTGGTTGTAGGCTTGAACCCAGGGTCTCACACTTGCTAGGCAAATGTTCTAGCATCTGAGTCACACATCCTAGGTTTTTTGCTTACAATTTGATTCTTGAAATAAGGTCTTATGCTAACTTTTTCAAGTCTGAGTTTGAGCTCAAGATCCTCCAGCTTCCGGAAGATCTGGGTTTACAGGTATGTACCACAGTGTCTAGCCTGAACTTTATTCTTTTTTAAATTTTTTTTTGCCAGTCCTGGGGCTTGAACTCAGGGCCTAAGCAGTGTCCCTGGGCTTCTCAAGGCTAGAGCTGTACCACTTGAGCCACAGCACCACTTCCAACTCTTTTCTATGTATGTGGTACTGAGGAATCAAACCCGGGTTTTTGTGCATGCTAGGCAAGCACTCTACCACTAGGTCACACTCCCAGCCCCTTTTTAAATTTTCTTTTTGTCTGTCATGGGGCTTGAACTCTGGGCCTGGGCACTGTCCCTGAGCTCTTCAGCTCAAAGCTAGTGCTCTACTACTTTGAGCCACAGCACCACTTCCAGTTTTCTGGTGGTTAATTGGAGTTAAGAGTCTGATGGACTTTTGATCTTCAGATCCTCCGCCTCCTAAGTAGGGAAGATTACGGGAGTGAACCACCATAATCCAGCTCACTTTATTCTTTTATTTATTTCCTTCATTTGGGCTGGGTTTTCTGTAAAAGAAGATGTTGGTATAATGATCAGTCTTACGCACTGCCTCTGAATAACAAGGGGGGAGAAACAAGAAAGCGTAAATGTGGCTTCCCAGTAATTGTGGAGCTACCAATCTAATGTTGATTGCTTATCTCTGAACTTCCTTTAAATGCTAATCTATTAAATTTATGTCATCATCATTTTGAGTTCTCTAGTACTTGTGGACCAAATCCTGGACAAGGAAAGAACATATGTCTTTTTCTCTCTCTCTCTGTTTTCCAGATATCCTCCTTTTCCAATGCTGCTGCTGTTTTATAGGATTATATTTATTTCAGTGAATTGAGAGTTCAGAAGAGAGTTGCATTGGAAACATCTGGCTATGTACAGGCTAGAGACTGCGCCTTTATGGTGGATGAAAGAATTACCAGGGAAGGCTATTCAATGTTGATTCCCAGGACCTACTCACCATTCTGACTTCTTAGATCAGGAATAGCCCAAAAATAGCTATCACAACAAGCGCACCAGCTAATTCTCACCTCATTTTGAAAATTATTATTACAGAAATCAGAAGTCTTGATTTCTAAAGATATTAACTGAGAGAGTTGTGAAGGATGTTAACTATAACACTCCATTTTCCAGTCATATCCAACTCAAATTCATTCACTGATCCAGAATTCATATGCCTTGTGGGATACAAATGAGTTTCCTGTGTAACACATGTGCTATGTATAAGTAACAGCTTCAAAACCTTTGGTGCACCTGACCCACAAGCATGGTGATTGTCTCATTATGAATCATAACAATAATTATCACCATCATTGCATCCATAATAACTGTCATTTATTAAGTCCCACTAAGGGTCAAACACTGAGTCAAATATTTTGCTAGCATTGTCTCCCTTAACACAGCAACTCCATGAAGCAAATATTGTCATTATCCCTACTGTCCCCATGAGGAAACTGAGATTAGGGAAATGATTATAAGTTCAAGGTTATGAACTCAAGGTTATGAACAAGTTCAAGGTTACAAAGTGATGCAGCACTTGAATTCAGACTGAACTACAAATCCCATACTCTTTCCAGTAAGGTGCCTACATTATTCTCCTAACCTAATCTCCAAAGAATTCCTGTGACAATTAAAACGACCATACAAATAACATTTCATCAAAATCCAGAAAGAATAATTTCTCTAAAATTAAAAATAAGAAACAAACCTGACTAGTTTGGGGATTTTGATACCAGACAAGATAGAGAAGGCCATGCCAGGTGCAGTGGCTGGCCCCTGTAATCCTAGCTACTCAGGAAGCTGAGATCTGAGGATCAAGGTTCAGAGATAGCCCAGGCACTAATGACTGTGAGACTCTTATCTCCAATTAACTACCAGAAAAAGGGAAATGGCACTGCTGCGACTCAAGGGGTACCCCGGCCACCGGCCATAGCCTTAAGCTGAAGAGCTCAGAGACAATATCCAGGCCCAAGGGTAGTGCAGTAGCCTTGGCCCCCATGACCCCCCCAACACACACCAAAAAAAAATCCTAGAGAAGACCCTCCCTTCACACAACCCATCTCTCCCTAGTACCTAGTTATAACTACAAATTCTGAACAAAACTTAAAGAGGAGCCACTTGAAAAATAAACAAAAGCAGTTAATAGGGAGTGGAAAGAGGCAGATACAAGATTTCCTGCCTCAAAACAAGCGAAAAATAAAGATTGGCCGGGAATTTGGCCTAGTTGTAGAGTGCTTGCCTAGCATGCACAAAGACCTGGGTTTGATTCCTCAGTACCACATACATAGAAAAAAAGATGGAAGTGGTTCTGTGACTCAAGTGGTAGAGCTCTAGCCCTGAGAAAGTCCAAGGACAGTGATCAGGCCCTGAGCCCAAGCCCAGGACTGGCAAAAAAATAATAATCAAAAAGGCCAGGCCTTGGTGGTTCATGCCTAGCTACTCAGGAGACTGAGATCTGAGGATCATGGTTCAAAGGCAGCTAGGAAGAAAAGTCCTTGACAGTCCTACCTCCAATTAACCCCTCCACACACACACACCCAAAAAAGCTGAAGTTGTAGCTCAAATGATAGAGTGCTAACTGTGAAGAAAAAAAAATATTTTAAGCTTAAGGGCAGTACCTAGGCCTGAGTTCAAGACCTGGGACTGGCATGTGCACATGCACACATACACAAACACAGAGATACATATGGACACAATCACACAATACACATACATACACACATAGAGAGGGCGGGGAGGGGGGCAGGCTCAAGCCTGTAATCCAGCTATTATGAAAACAGAAATCAGGAGATTATAGTTTGAGGCCAGCCATCTAAACCAATGACTGGGTACAGTGTCGTGTGCCTGCCATTCTAGCTAAGGGGAAGCAGAGTGCTTGAGTGCAATGGCAAGTGTCTGACGGGAAAGCAAAAGTAGGAAAATCATAGTCCAATTTGTCAGGAACATGAAAGAGCCTATCTCAAAAATAACCAAACATGGGCTGGGCACAGTGGTTCACGCCTGTAATCCTAGCTACTCAGGAGGCTGAGATCTGAGGATCACCGATCAAAGCCAGCATGGGCAGGAAAGTCTGTGAGACTCTTATCTCCAATTAACCACTAGAAAACCAGAAGTGGTATTGTGGCTACAGGGGTAGGGCAGTAGCCTTGAGCTGAAGAGCTCAGTGACAATGCCCAGGCCCAGATTTCAAGCCCCATGGCCGACAAAAATAATAATAATAAAATAGATAAATAATCAAACATAGGCTGGAGGCTCTATTCAAGTGCAGAGCTTCTGTCTAGCAAGCATGAGGGCTTGAGTTCAATCTACAACTGCAACAAGAAAAACAAATCTAGCATATTATAAATGATATACTACTATCCTATAATACCCATATTTGTTAAAGAAAGAACAAAGAAAAGAAAAAACATGCAGAAGAATTTAAGACTGATGAATTCATGGGCTACAGTGTTAGAAGGAATTGCTCACTTTCTGGTAAACTCTTTTGTGCTGTAATTTTCTAGAAGGTTAATTTGGTCGGCAGGAAGTAGTTTTCGCTTCCCACTGCGTGGCAGGTATGGGCATGTTTTACCACTGTACTAGATGGAGACCTCTCAGCTTTCCCTGAGGCGGACTCTTAATTCACTCAACCATCAGAACCCATGTAATTACAGCCTGTTAAAACCTAAAGCACTCAGCTCGCTCCACCCCTCCCCGTCTAGGATCACCTCCTGTCTCGTCTGGCAGCAGCTAGGATTCTCAGGTTAGGTTTTGCATCTATCCTCAGTCCCCCACCAGCTAACTTCTGCAGTACTGCTTTGGGAGATTCTTAGTTATTTGACTGAGGTAGAGAGCAAGAACTCATTTTACTTATTAGTGGGATGGACCCAAGACTGCATATCAATGCTCCAGACTGCAGTCATGGCTCTGTGACCAGCAGCACAAACCATGGCAGCTTACATCATTCTGAGCCTCTATTTGCCCATCTGTAAAAATGACTTGACCAGAACCAAAAAAAAATCTACTTGCAAACAGTAATGTAGCTTTGCTTTTTCATCCACTAAGGGAAATTTCCTTGGACTTAGCCTCTTCCTCTTTGTCACACCATCTCATTTTTCCTAGCATGCTCAACTTGGTTCTGTCTTCACTAAACTTTTATTCCTCAGAGCTACTGTACAAATTATACATGATGTTGCTATGTTTATTGAAAAGGAAGTGTAGCTGCTAAGTTAGAAGAAAATGGGGAATAAAAACAGAAGGAAGGAAAAAAGAAACCAAGCAAGAGGTTGGGGAGGGCAGTCAAGAGGAAGAATAGAAAGAAATGGAGGAGGAGGTGGTAGTGGTAGAAGTAGAGAAAGAAAAGGAGATGAAAGGGACAAAGGAGGAGGAGATGGAGGTGGTGGTTGAGGAGGAGAAAGAAAAGAGGAGAGGAGAAAAAGAGGAGAAGGAGGAGGTAATGGTGAAAAGGGAAAAGGAGAAGAAAAAGAAGAGCAGAAAGATGAGTAGGGGGAAAGGAAAGAAAGGAAAAAGGACAAGGAAGGAAGGGAGGAAGGAAGGAAGGAAGGAAGGAAGGAAGGAAGGAAGGAAGGAAGGAGAGAAAGAAATAGAGAAAAAGATATAGGATGATAAAATAAGAAGGGATTGAGAAAGGTTATTGTAGACAACATATGTTAGCTTATTTTGAGAGATTTGTGGTATGAATTAGCAAAGTGGATAGATGATACCTGATAGATAAGTAGGTAGATATTAGACAGATAGATGAAGGGATTGATAGACAGACAGAACAAATAGGAAGGGAAGAGGGGAGAGGGAAGAGAGGATTTGACTGGGTCATAGACATACATACTCGTCTGAGAGACAGAAGTAAACGTTCCAAGTATGTCTTGCAATGTATAGCAAGTTGATAGATCTGTGCATATAGTAGTGTCTAGAAGAAGCTATTGAGTCAGCCCAGTTTTCTATTGATCACACAAGGATAGCCCTTGAAGCGTCACTGAGGTGTGAAAGGTCCAGTGAGATCATAGGTACAAAATTATAGTTGTGCCAGGTGTCTGTGGCTCATGCCCATAATCCTAGCTATTCAGGACTGTGAGATCTGAGGATTGAGGTTTGAAGCCAGCAGCAGGCAAAATAGCAAGACTCTTATCTCCAGTTAACTACCTAAAAAAACAGAAACTAGAGGTGATACAAATACATAAATAAATAATTATTTGATTTCTAAGTTTCCTTGGACTTGCCTATGGGGGTCTTAGCTCAGATTAGTCACCTGATGCTGTGACTACTGAGTGGTTCAGGAGCAGAGAAGTATGGAATTGCACAGATGAGTGGAGAGGTGTCTTCTGGAAATGATAAAGTGTCAGCTCATTCATCCTTGCATTCAGCCAGCAGCCACCACAGCTCGGCTGTATAGATGATAATTGTTTCTATAATAATTCCAAAATTGTATTAAGGAACCTGGAACATGCTGCACAAATATAGTTTGGATATTATAAAACATTAATGGATTTTTTTTCTTTCTCTGATTTTCTCCCTCTGTCTCTCTTTCTGTCTCTCTTTCTGTCTCTTTCTGTCTCTCTCTCTCTCTCTTTCTCTCTCTCTCTCTCTCTCTCTCTCTCTCTCTCTCTCTCTCTCTCTCCCTCCCTCTCTCTCTCTCTCTCACACACACACACACACACACATACACACTCACAAACATACCAACAGCTCAAATTTATATATAACCCTTCACAAAAGGGAAGAGAGGCAAAAATGTCTATGATGACTCAGAAAACCTAAAACAGATTTTGCCACCAGTAAGAATGAGCACATTTAATTGAAGTCATGGGGAAAATCTAAAACCACATTTAACTTTCGGACAGAAGCACGGAACCCTCACATGCATACTCCTCAGCAATAGTTATTGGTTGAGTGGATAATTAATGTTGGGGTGGGGAGGTGGTTCTGTCATAGCTGGGGCTCAGTGGAGCAGTCCCTGCTCTCTTTTAAGGAAGAAAGAAATGACCAAAAAAGATTTGTTTTCTAGTCCTGGTGTGGCCACTTTGAATCCATGGTTCTTCCAGTGGGTCATAAGCTTCATTGGACCTCAGTTTTCTTACCTGTAGAATGGAGTTAATGCTAGCTTCCCTGTGCTTCTTACAATGTGAGCCGGAGAGCAGAATGAGACAATATACATACTCAAGGATGTACTTTGTGTGTACTCAAGGATCCAAAGTCTATGACAATTGTCTTTTTTTTTCCTTTATTTATTTTCTGTGTATGCTGATTGGTCTTGGGTTTTGAACTCAGGGCCTGGTTGCTATCCTTGAGCAAAATATGCTCAGGGATAGCACTCTACCACTTGAACCACAGTGCCACTTCCAACTTTTTTGATGCTTAATTGGAGATAAGAGTCTCAGACTTTCTTACCTGGGCTGACTTGGAACTTTGATCTTCAGATGTCAGCTTTCTGAAGGGCTAAGAGTACAGGTGTGAGCCACTGCCAACTGGGGTTGATACCTCTCTTCTTTACCAAATTGCTTTTCAAGAACCGACAAGGGACAGTGCATAAGTTACCCATGGCAACACATCAGTGCTGGCTGGGGACCTTGACATTGTCCTCTCTGTACCAACAAGAGCCCACTTCATCCAGCAGACATTGTAAGGACACAAAACAAATTTGTTTTCATTGTGAAACAACCCATCTGCTATGGGACAACAAATTAAGCCCTGGGTGACTATTCCTGTAAAACACGCCCTTGTGCTTAGCACTGCTATTATGGGGTGGAGGATAGACAGGGTGAAGAATCAATTAAAACTCTGACACAGCTAGGGAGCTCAGACCTGTTGCACTGGTTTTCCCCAGAGGAAACTCCTCGTGTTGCATAGCTCTCAGAAGGCCATCCAAGCAAGATTTCTGAGACAAGTTCTGAGGTTTCCAAAGTAGATGAGCTTTTCCAAAGACTTTTTAAAAGTGTTATTTATAGGATTACAGCATCCGAGTCACAATTAGTCCCACAGCGTCATGGTGGAACAAGAGGGATTAACATCAGGAGGGAATTCTCCAGAAAACTGTGAGTTCTCTTGGGGAAGGAAAAAAAACAGGGGTGGGGACATTGCTGGGACCAAACTGAACACCCATGGTGAAGGGAAAGGCTAAGCAGGTGAAACTGAGGGGTATTAAAACATAACTTCCTGGCCATTTACTTTTTGTCAGGCTCTACATAAACAGTACAGAATTCTTCTGTAACGCGTGCCAGTGGTCATGCCTATCATGGTAACCACCTCTGTAGGCTAAGTTCAGGAAAAATACAATGCCCAGCCAGCCCGGGTAGAGACCATGAGACTCCATCTCAAGCTGGGTGTGACAGTGTATGCTATCGGAACTGAAAACAGGTAGATCTTAGTCCAGGCACACGTCTAGGCAGGAAGTAAGACCCTGTCTGAAAATAGCCAGAGCAAAAAGGCAACAGTTTGGCTCAGGTATAAAGTAAGCTGCTTAGCAAGCAAGAAGTACTATGTTCAACCTCCAGTACTACCAATTAAAAGAGAAAAGTTTTAAATCAGACATCTGTCTTAATCATCTTTCTACTTCATTGTCTGAAGTGACTTTTCTCAATCTGAATAACCAGAATGATTTCCAGAAGTGTTGTCTTATAAATGGACATCCCTGGAAATAAATTGCAAAATTGGACAATGGGAAGTCAAACTTGAAAAGCGATCCTACTGAGAGATAAGTTAGGTTGCTCAGTGCTCTGAGATTAGCTTTTCAGGAAACGATCAGGGAACTCAGCTAATGCCTGACTTTTGCAGACAAATTCAAAATCCAAGAACTAAAGAGAAAGGGAGGGGGATGGAGGGAGAGGGAGAGAGCACGCGTGTAACCGGAGGGCAGAGTGTAAATGTCAGGTTTTCAAGACATTTCACCAGAAGTGAGCAAGGTAGAAAAAGCAAAGGAACCATGGGCTACAAGTAAGGACAAGACAAGGCCTGCGACTCACGTGTTCAGCTTTGCTAGGAGCAGGCCAATTTCAGTGCAAATGTTCTCATGGGACAGGAATCAGGAATCAGCTCACAGAAGTGTAACTCAGGCAGCTCTAGTCATGAAATTGCCTGTAGTAGCTTTTCATTTTAGGGATTAAAAAATTGAGAGGGAAGTTTAGACACCCCTCCCCACTTTTAGCTAAAGATATCACAGTTTTTCAAAAATACTTTGATTCTTGTCTTAAAGCTCCCCCCGCCTCTGTGTATGTATGTGTATGAGGGTGACAAAAGATTGAACTCAGGGTCTTGTGTATGCTGGGTAAGCTTTCTATCATTAGCTTCCATTCCCTGCCCTTGAGTTAATACTTAAATCTTTTGAGTTCCCTTTCACTGTTAAGGAAGAAATGCTTTCATTTGGGGAGGAATAATAAATATGTACTTGTGCTCATTCACGCTTTCTTCATCTCTGTAGAACAAGGGGCTTTCAGGGCCACTAAGAGGGTCTCAGATTATTTAGGGACCTGGATGGGAGTCATAAAGTTCAGTCAAGCTATTGACTGAGGTGGCTTAGGGGACAGAGGTGGGGGGGGGGAGACAAACAGAGACAGAGACAGAGATAGAGACAGAGACAGACAGAAAGAGAACATACCAGGCTGAGCTCAGGCCCTGTCTTACAACTTGTTTACCCTCCCACTCTCTCCCCTAACTGTACATTCCAAATACGCACAGCTTTCACTTATGGTTTCACATGGAGGCCAAAAATGTTTCCATTGCATAAAGCAAACAACAACAAGGAAAAAAAAACCCTAAAGAGCAATAAAATACTCCAACTCCTTATTTGACAGAGAGAAGACTTGAACTTCCCCCAAAATTCTTAGAGGCAAACCAACAGTAAAAGCCACATGCATGAGGGGCTGGGAGTTTGGCCTAGTGGTAAAGTGCTTGCCTAGCATGCACAATGACCCAGGTTCGATTCCTCAGTCCCACATACATAGAAAAAAAGCCAGAAGTGGTGCTGTGGCTCAAGTGGTAGAGCTCTGGCCTTGAGAAAGCCCAAGGACAGTGCTCACGCCCTGAGCTGAAGCCAAGGACTAGCAAATAAATAAATTAATTAATTAATTAATTAATTAATAAGCAAGCAAGCAAGCCACATGCTTGGACAAAGTGTTCTAATGCACAGTTCTTCCTTTCCCTTTGTGCAAAGGACTGAGTGCAGTTTTCTAGGCTCCATATCCCCACTTTGCCAATTCCAAAGCTTTGCTGTATGCCCCACATATTCCTTAAGGATAAAACTATGGCTCTAGAAGGGTCTCCAGTCAATAAGCACAGCCTTGTACAGCCTTGTGCCAAGTACTATAGAGTTTCAAACTAAAAATTCAAAACACAATCCCTGCCCTCATTTTAGAATTGTACAACGACAGAGATTTTCTTCTTTTATTTTATTGTTGGAACAGAAAAGAAAACAGTTTGGTGACCATAGATATCACCAGAGGAACCAGCAAGTCCATGCATAGATAAGCAATATCCCCCAAATATACTAATATGTGTATGTACACATGCACATCGTATATGTAGTACATTAGCTGAAAGGTAGAAACAACTCAAATGTTCACCAGAGATAAGTGAATAGGCCCAAGCATGGTAATTGATGACTGTAATCTCAGCTACATGGGAGGCAAAGATAGAATTTCAATACAGGGACATTGCAGGAAAACAAAAAAAGTTAGTGAGACTATATCTCAAAATCAAGCCAGGCAAAGTGGCACATGCCTGCAATTGCAGCTGCTCAGTAGGTGGGAGAATAGAGGGTGAGCGTGAGGATATTATACTAAAAGGGGAAGAAGCCAGTCACCAAATGTGACCAATTATGTGGTTCTGTGTAGAAGACATGCAGAAGAGGCAGATGCACAGAAACAGAGCGTCAATGGGGTGGTTGCCAGGACTGGGGAGAGGAATGGGAAGTGCCTGTTTTAGGGAATATGATCTTCTCTTGGGGTGATGAAAATGTCCAGAAACGAGATCGCAATGAATTATTCCTTTTTAAAAGGCTAATTTATAGTGCAAGGATTTAACCTTATTTTAGAAAGAGAGAGAAGGAGAGAGGAGGAGGGAAAGAGAGAGACAGAGACAGACGAAGAAGGGAAGATCTCTAACACAGCAATGGACAAAACAGAAAGTGGGCTGGCAGGATTGCCAGTCTTGCAGTCTTGCTTGACTCTGGACTCTATTGTGGAGCTGTGATCTAGCCACCGAGGCTCCTCGAAAGCAGGAAGATGGTAATTAGCTGGGGTTTCAATTGGATATACTGAGGGGAGCCTGACATGAGTAGGGAAGCTCTGAGATTTGTGGAAAGAAACATGGAATCCACAGACCCAGTGAGTAGTCATGAAGAATGTACTGGGCATAAAATACCTGCCCTATTCCATTCTTAAGTCCTGGATGGTAGCTTTTGCTAAGGTTGAACTTGGAAATAGTAGCTGAATGAAAAATATTATCCACAATTTTTTATTGTATTTTATTGTTGGGATAATGTCTAGAGGTGTTACAGTTACACTCATCAGGTGGTGGGCACCTTATTTCTCAAAACTTGATACCCCTTCTCATGTTTTTGTCCTCCTTTCTCCCAATCATTTCTCCCATTCCTTTCCTTATTTCAAATAAACCAATAGGTGGGTATACCAGTATACAATTTTTTAAGTGATGGTCTTTTTAAACAACATAAGCCTATTTTTTTCTAGCTTTGGTGTCCAATACATTTTTCTTTCTTTCTTTCTTTCTTTCTTTCTTTCTTTCTTTCTTTCTTTCTTTCTTTCTGTCTGTCTGTCTTTTTTTGTCTGTCATAGGGCTTGAACTCAGGGGCTGGGTGCTGACCCTGAACTTTTCTATTCAAGGCTCTTATTCTACCACTTTGGTTGTTTTTGTAGTTTTTTGTTTTGGGGTGGGGTGGGGTTTTTTGGTCAGTAGTGGGGCTTGAATTCTGGGCCTGGGCACTGTCCCTGAGCTCTTCAGCTCAAAGCTACTGCTCTACCACTTGAGCCACAGCACCACTTCCAGTTTTCTAATTGTTATCTGGAGAGAAGAGTCTCACAGACTTCAGTGCCTGGGCTGGCTTTGAACTGTAATGCTCAGAGCTCAGCATCCTGAGTATCTAGGATTACAGGCATGAGCCACTGGTGCCTGGCTTTCATTCTACCACTTTGAACCACAGCTCTACTTTTAGACTTCTGGTGGCTAACTGGAGATAAGAGTCTCATGGAAGACTTCCCAGTCTGGTCTGTCTTCAAACTACAATCCTCAGATCTGTAGGAGTTGTCAGCCACCTCCCAGCTTGGATTTTTTTTAAAGGTATATTGAATCTACTTCCTCTTTCTGTAAAGATCATTCAAGAAGACTTGTTCTTACACAAACCCTGCACCAATGAAGCAAGCCTGGTTTTGCTGAGAGCAAACTACAATCCAAAAATATGTTTAGGAAAGGAGTGATGAGATGGGTGTGGCAGTGCGTACTTGTAATCTCAGTACTGGGGAAGCTGAGGCAGGCAGATGGTAAGTTTCAGGCTAACCTGGGTGACACAGTAAGATCTTTCCCTTCTCCCTCACAAAAAAATAGCTATAATCGAAAGGTAGATTTATTATCTCTTGTCAATTTTGGCCACATAACAATGTCAAGAATACTGAAGAGAGTTGGAGATGTGGCTCAAGTGGTAGAAAACCTCCCTCGCAAACACAAAGTCCCAAGTTTAAACCCTAGTGTTGAAAAAAAAATATATATATGTATGCTAAACAGTGTCACTTTCTTAGTGTAGCCAAGTAGATTCTGTATAGAGTAAGTCTGGCTGGGTGTTGGTGGCTCACGCCTGTAATCCTAGCTACTCAGGAGGCTGAGATCTGAGGATCAGTTGAAGCTAGCCCAGGCAGGAAAGTCCAATAAAGTACTCAAAAAGAAAAGCCACACATGGCAAGTGGTAAAGTGCTAACCTTGAGCACAAAGAGGCTCAGAGATAGTGCCCAGGCCCTGAGTTCAAGTCCTAAGACCAGAAAAGAGAGAGAGAGAGAGAGAGAGAGAGAGAGAGAGAGAGAGAAAGGGAAGGAGGGAAGGAGGAAGGGAGGGAGGGAGGAAGGGAAGAAGGAAGGAAGGAAGGAAGGAAGGAAGGAAGGAAGGAAGGAAGGAAGGAAGGAAGGAAAAAAAAAGTAAAAATGTGAATAAAGCCAGAGTGGAAATTTTGATCTTCCCATATTCTAAATGTACTAAATACATATTCCCATGTATTAAATTCAATGTAACCCATCAGAACCACAGAGAACCTATCAAACCAAACTTCCAAGGGCATAGGAAAGAAGGCTTACAGTAGATGGACCTGCCAATCAGCTTTTCTTTCTTATTCCAGAGGAAAACCCCATGCCCAAGGGATTTCCTGGTTTATGGCTGAGTAAGAATTTATTTCAAGTGAATTCTCAGGTTCTCAATTCCAAGCATGACAATGACATTTTCAGGAGAGCTACAGAGGATTTACTTTTATCATACAAAGACATTGTCCACTAAATAAATGCCTACTGAGGGGACAGACTCAAAGACAAAGGCTAGCATGTAGCATGAATCTGGCCTCTGGGAGCTACTCAGGGTTGCAGGTAATCCAGTCTCATACAATAGAACTACTAATTAAAGGTCCCAACTTCTAAGAGCCAGACTCCTACATATGTTATCTTTCATGCTCACAGAAAAACCTCAAGGGGAGTGTTATCACCCCCATTTGAAAGATAAAACTTAGAACTAAAGAGGTTATGAGACTTACCCAAGGATACCCACACTGTACTGGCAGAGGCAAAATGGAAACTGAGATCTGAGCAAGGCCCACTTGCTTGTCACAGCTCTGTACTTTCTGCGGTTGCCAGGTCCCTGGCAGTGTGACCAGAGTGGAGATTTCAGTCATCCTTTGACCTCACGCCTGCTCTTCCAGGCCTGCCATCAAATTAGCAGCTGTGTCTGCACTCCCAACGGGAAGCAAAACTGCTGGGTCTGAAATCTGCACACTAATAAGCAGGGGTGATAAAAGGTTAGAGGTTTACACTTACCTAGCCAACAATGGGACATCATACTTAGAGGGCAGAGGACAACAAAAATAGGAAGAAAATTTCATGACATTGGGATTGGCAATTATTTCTTGGCTAAGACCCCAAAGGCATAAGACATACACACACACACACACACACACACACACACACACACACACACACACACACACATTGTACTCCATCAAAATGAAAAGTTTTTATATAAGCATTAAAGGACACCATAGCAGGTTCAAAAGAGAATACAGAGAATGAAACCACAGTTGCATAGCTAATGTTTTAGTAGCCAGAAAATATAGAGAATTTCTAAAACTCAGCAACAACAATACAAGAACCCACCTTGAAGAAGAAAAAAAAAGCAAAGTACTAGAATAAATGTAATAAATCTTATAATCGGGCTGGGAGTTTGACCTAGTGGTATAGTGCTTGCCTAGCATGCACAAAGACTAGGGCTCGATTCCTCAGTACCACATACATAGAAAAAAAGCCAGAAGTGGTGCTGAGGTTCAAGTGGTAGAGCTCTAACCTTGAGAAAGCCTATGGACAGTGCTTAGGCTCTGAGTTCAAGGCCCTGGGCTGGCAAAGAAGAAATACAAATGGCTGATAAATACATGAAAATATACACATCATCATTAATCATTAGGGAAATGTAAATCGACGACAGTGGATACCACATCTCACTCATTATGCTGATCATTGTAAAAATAAAACAGGAAATAGCAAGGATAACAAAGGAAATGGAGAAATTGGAACCTCATGCACTGTTGTTAGGGATCAACACAGCTTCAATTGTACAGCATAACAGTTCCTGGAAAACTAAAACAGTAAGAATTACCATATGGTCTAGCAATGCCACTTCCATTTATATACTCCAAAGGATTGGAAGAAGAGACACAAAGATACTTACACAACTATGTTGACACAGCAGTGATCACAATAGCCCAAATGCCATTGTAGTACCCACTGATTGAACAAAATGAATGCATATGGAATAATATTCAAAAGTAAAAAGAAAGAAAATCCTAACACATGTTGCAATGTGGATGTAGCCTAAAAACAATGCACTAAGTAAAATGAGCCACCCCCAATTGCTAAATAATTTGATGCATATGAAAAGTACTTAGTGAGGTTAGATTCAGAGAAAGGGAGAAGAATGGTTGCTGCTAAGACCAGGGTTTTGGGGGGATGGGGATGGGGAGTTTGAGAATGGCTACAGTTTCAGGATATGGGTTTCTAGAGATGGATAGTGGTTGGTGGTGATGGTAACAGCCACGTGAACATGCTCCTGCCACTGAGCTATAACTTACAAATGGTAGGTTTTATGATATATCCATCTTATCACAATAAAAAATTAAAAGATGGCATACGCTGGCCTCTACTGACCTTAAATACTCCTCTCCTTATCCCTAGAATTGAATCTAATGACAGGAAAGAAAAATAGGTTTTTAAAAATTACAGGGCTGGGAGTTTGGCCTAGTGGTGAAGTGCTTGCCTAGCATGGATGAAGACCCAGGTTCGATTCCTCGGTACAAAAGCTGGAAGTAGTGCTGAGACTCAAGTGGTAGAGCTCTAGCCTTGAGAAAAGTCCAAGGACAGTGCTCAGGCCCTGAGTTCAAGCTTCACGACTGGCAAAAAAAAAAAAATTACATTGGATGAGGAACTATTTAAGGCTTTGGAGTTTTAGTTCCACAGATAAAACGACTGTATAACACTTAGAAATGGTCAAGATGGTAACTTTGATGTGTTGTTTTTTTTTTAACCACAATTAGAATCTTGAAGAATAGATACTAGCAAGTCAGCTACGGTGGCACATGCTTGTAGCCCCACACACAGAACATAGACACAGGAATATCTCAAGCTGGAGGCTAGCCTAGACAACATAATACTGATCTATCTATCTGTCCATCCATCCATCCATCTAACTGGAAAGCAAAAATTAATGCTACCAATTCACCCAAAACTGCGGAAAATTCTGAATGCTGGCAAAGAGCTTGGAATGGACTGTGGGAAAATAGGGATGAAGAAACGTCCACTAGAATTTTTCACCAAACACCAGGCTGTGGAAGAGTGGGGAAGAGGGAGAGTGATTGTCCAGAAGTTATGTGGGATACTGTGAGGGGCAAGGGCTCTGAACAAGCAGGCGTCTACACCTGAAGGGCTGGTTAAAGCCCGAAGTGCTCTGGCCAGCCCAGTTTCTGATTCAACTGATTTGCATGGAGATTAAGGACTTGCATTTCCCCAGGGATGTTGGTACTGCTCCCTCTGGCTGCCCTTCCACCTCCTGAACCTGTCTGAGAGACACAACATCTCTCCCAGAGGGAGGTATAGCAGAAAGAAAGAAAGAAAGAAAGAACGAAAGAAAGAAAGAAAGAAAGAAAGAAAGAAAGAAAGAGAGAGAGAGAGAGAGAGAGAAAGAGAGAAAGAGAGAAAGAGAGAAAGAGAGAAAGAGAGAAAGGAAAGAAGGAAGGAAGGAAGGAAGGAAGGAAGGAAGGAAGGAAGGAAGGAAAGAAAGATGAAAGAAAGAAAGAAAGAAAGAAAGAAAGGAAGAAAGGAAGGAAGAAAGAGAGAGAGAAGGAAAGAAAGAAAGAAAGAAAGAAAGTAAGAAAGAAAGAAAGTAAGAAAGAGAGAGGGGGGAAGGAAGGAAGGAAGGAAGGAAGGAAGGAAGGAAGGAAGGAAGGAAAAAAGAAAAGAAAGATAGAAAAGAAAGAAAGAAAAAGAAAAACTTTATCAGAAGCTAGGATCTGAAGAAATAGAAGTCCAAAGCCAGTGCTAAAAAATAAAAATAAAGGGGCTAGGAGTTTGGCCTAGTGGTATAGTGCCTGCCTAGCATGCACAAAGACCCAGGTTCGATTCCTCAATACCACATACATAGAAAAAAGCTAAAAGTGGTGCTGAGGCTCAAGTGGTAGAACCCTAACCTTGAGAAAATCCAAGGACAGTGGTCAGGCCTGAGTTCAAGCCCCATGACTGGCAAATAAATAAATGAATTAAATAAAAATAATCTTGCATATGGAAGCAACCCATATGCCCCTTAGTAGATGATTGAATCAAGAAGATGTAGTAATTATACACAATGGAATTCTATGTTCCCATCAGAAAAAATTTGTAGGATATGGAAAGACATGGAAAAAAATCATTTTTTTTGCCAGTCCTGGGCTTGAACTCAGGGTCTGAGCACTGTCCTTGGACTTTCTCAAGGCCAGAGCTCTACTACTTGAGCCTCAGCACCACTTCCGGCTTTTTTTCTATGTATGTGGTACCTAGGAATCAAACCCCGGTCTTCATGCATATTAGGCAAGCATTCTACCACTAGGCCAAACTCCTAGCCCCGAAAAAATCATATTAAGTGAAGTAAGCCAGACCCAAAGGAACATAGGCTCAATGGTTTCCCTCATTTGTTATAATTAGTACACATTTAGGACTCTCCTAGCAGAGGATTACAATAGCTTAAAACCTATGTACATAAGGTCATATAGGATGAGACTAAATGAAAGGAACTCTAGGATATGGAAACAAGAGCTTTATCTTGTGCGATTGTTGTTCCTAATGTGCCATGTTATTTCTCTTCTTTGTTTACCCTTATGGTTAATCTCATATTGTTATTGTATCTGACTTTGTTACCTGGTATATTGTATATATGTTTATTTGTTTATTTGAAACAGGAAAGGGAAGAGGGGAAACAAGATGATTGGGAGAGGGGGGGGCGGGAAATGGGGACAAAAACTTGAGAAGGAGTATAAATGTATGAGAAGTAATACACCTACTGTCTGACAAATGTAACTGCAACCTCTCTATACATTATCCTAACAACAAAAAAATCTTGCATAAAGCAGGACGGCCAGTAAAATGAGTTTGTTACTAGACTTAAACTACAGTTGTGAATGTATTTAGGTGTCTGATTCCATTGCATTTTTATTCACCAAATCAGCTCCCCTAGAGTTGAATACTCATCCTGCATCAAGTCAGTCCCTGGACTTCCACACTATCTGGAAGTTTGGAGGTGTGGGGAGGGGCCCTCACTTCTGACTCCACTTCAGCAAATGCTGAATGCCATAAGTTCTGGGTTTTCTTTCCTCATTTTATGAAAGCAGAAGGATGTAAAAGCTAGACAAGCTGTTTTCCAGTACTTATTAGTCTATTTCATCTATAAAGACCCTGGAGATCTTGTTCAAATGAAGACCCATCCAGCTGATTAGGGGATCAAGGGCAAGGTCTGGAGTCTTAACAAATTTGCAGGTGCTACTGATAGTCCCATTCCACAGACCATAATTTATGTGCAAAGAGCCCAAGATTCCTTTAGTCCTTAGACAAGGCAAACAGCAAAGCCCAGAAAATTCATACCAGACCTCCCTTCTCCTACCTCTGCCACAAACGAGGCCTCAGGACCTTGCTCTAGTCAAGCCCTCTCTGAGATTTTCCATCTATAGCTTGAAAAACTAAATCTTTAATTTTCTAGGAGTCTCTTCAAGGACTTTCATTTCCATCCTGAAATTATTTTACCCATTTGTATTATTTCCACATAATATTCATTCAAGAAGCAGTACTTGAGCTCCAAGGATGGGCATAAGTCCCTTGTTGATATTGGAAAATAAGGATCAACCCTCTAAACCTCATCCCTGCTTTTCTGGGAACTCAAGGAAGGAGCAAATTTGAGGAATGGTTGAATAAGTATTTGGACAGAAAAGCTCAAGCTGCCATGAAAGGAAACAGAAAAATGGTTGTCACCCAATGGGAACTGGAGGGACTTTCCCAAGGAGTAGCTCTTAGGCTGTGATGGGAGGGAGGAGAGATCCAGCCAGAGAGCATTGGGCAAAGAAAGTAGGAATCATGTACCAGGCAAAGGGAAAGGCATCACAGAGGGCCCTGAGTAAGAAAGAGCATGGAAGGAGCTTCCCGGCCTCAGAAGAGATAGGGGAAGAAGACTGAAGTGGAAGGGGCTTGAGGGTTGAAGGCCTCCTCTGCCATAGGAAGACATTTCACCGAGGGGAGGAAACACTAGAATTTGGGAAGATGAATTCTGCTATTGTGCAGATGTTAGAAGGACCAAGGTTGAAGATTACTCTGATAAAAAGCCTTGGAGCAGAGAATCAGCAGTGAGAAGTGAGAGCAATAGACACAAATGGGAGAGGTTAAATGAGGAGACACATGAGTAGAAACATATGTTAAGTCTTAGTGACTTTCTTTTCTGCTCCTGGGACTATAGGTCTTGTAGGTTTAACCTGGTTCAACTGGACTTGGCCCTAGACTGCAGATCAAGTTCAGGTGTGTTCTACATTGTCTCCCAGTGTTGATAATGAAGGAACTACAGCCACTTGGAGGTATCTGCTCCTGCTCTTCTCATCACAGCGGGCGGAGCACAAGAAGAGGAGGGGATTTCCCCCAGCATGGAGCCACTAGAGCTTCTATTAGGAATATCTGGCCAGTCCCTTTTTCAAAACAAGACCAATGCAGAGTCAAAGCAGAACATTCTAAGTATACTCTGCTCCAAAGGAGAATGAGTATTTAGTCAACAGAAATAAGGAACTAAGTCAAGTTGCCAGGGAGGTAGTAGGGATACCCTTTGAGAAAAAGAACTTCAGAGCATGATGAGTGGCAGGGCCTCTGAAATGTACCAGTACAGGTGTCAAAGAGGCAGCTTGATAGATGGTCCCCAGGGCACAGAGAGAATGGACTCCAGATACTCTTGGTGAGTCATTAGTATAGGGCGGATCAGGAGACGAGATGAGCTCATCCAGAAAGCATCTGCAGAGTTAGAAAGGAAGCCAGCCTACCAAGGCACATTTGAAATTTTGGGAATGATTCTTGGAAGTAACACCTGCAGAGGAGACTGAGGACATTGTCCCTACAAGCCAAATGACCAAGTATGTCAACATTGAGACAATGGCAAGAGATTATGGGTTCTTATTGTGTTCATTTCAATTTTACCAGTACCCAGAGTTTGAACTCCAGGCCTCATGCTCTCATTTGGCTTTCTTGTTTATGACTGGAGTGCTATTATTTGAGCATGTCCCCAGTACTGTTTTTGGTTACTTAATTAGTGATAGAGTCTCATGGACTTTTCGGCCCAGGTTGGCTTTGACTTGCAATCCTCTGATCTCAGCCTCCTGAGTAGCTAGGATTAGGGATCCACCAGTGCCTGGCTAAGAATATGAAATATTTAAAAAAAAGACTTTGATGAGTTTAGATCATTTTCCATAGCATGGAATGACCAACTGAGGGTTGCTCAATTGTACAGCACTTGCACAATATGTATGAGGCCCTGGGATCCATCCCAAGCAAAACAGAGGGGGGGGGAGGGAGCGAAAGAGAGACAGAGAGAGGGGAGGGAGAGACAGAGACAGAAACAGAGAGACAGAGAGAGAACTCAGTTTTAAGACAAAAAAGATACAAACTCCCTTAAAGCTCAACAACAACCTGCGTTGACCTTATAACAAGGCCTAAGAATCCCCACCCCTCTCAAACTCAATTCTAGCAGACTTTTATTGAAGTAAAACATACCTACAGAAAACGATGTAGACAAGTCCTAAGTGCACCTACCTTTACAGTTTCATGCATTTCACAGGTCAACTATACAAGCTACACCCAAGATAACACCCCCAAAGCCCTTGGCTTACCCCATTCCAGTCCCTAACCCTCTTTCCTACCTTCCAGTTTTGCAAAGACCACTGTGCACTGTGAAATCAACTGGAAACCTTTCTAGGCTTAAAATCCCTAGTCCCAGACCAAGAGTTTCCTCAATATCCCCTATCTTTCTGCAGATTGCTATGGCTTCTCTTGTTTGTTCACTCATTCTTAACCATCTGGTCATCAACCAGACAATAAACCTAACAGGATGGTCTATCTCGGGTAGAGAGGTAGGAGGGGGCGTGCAGAGGGTAAGGAAAAGATCTATAGATCCACAGATTTTTACAGAGCAGCACCAGGCCTCGTGCTTAAAAAGACAGACATGTTGACATGCCATTAACATCTAATGTGATCATCATAATAATGGAGAAAGTGCATTGTGTGGGTGTGGAGGGTAGCGGGTTTGTGTGCTGGGGAACAAGAACTTAGAAAAATTACAGAACTCGTGTGGGCAGGACCAATCAGACTTCACATCTTTGTTGGAATGGAACAGGGGTGGCTTTTTCTCTATCGCGTGAAGGGCTTGTGTAGACGCACTTGGTAGCTTTTGGCTTATTTCAGGTGTAATATGCCTCTCCTTACTTTGGAATTTGTACCCTAACAAACCAGACCACTGGCAGGGTCATGGACAAACAATAGAGGGCGCCAAAAGATCAGTGCTTGGATGCAAAAGGCCCCCAAAGAAACACAGCAGGTTTGCCTCCTTACCAGGTCTGCCTTATTGTTTATGGACTGTACAATAGAAGACACAGTCCCTTCTCTGCCCTGGGCCACCATTTTCTCATTTCTCAAAGAGATGTGGTCTGGCAGAATGGCTCAAATATAAAAGTGCATTATAGCGAGTAGAAGGCCTTGAGTTCAAAACTCAGCACTTCCCCTCACCCCAAAGACTGGGTAAGAGATAGCACTCAAATAGGAATGATCAAATCACTTTCATTTCTACCACTTCTACAGTCAGCAAAAAAACTCATTTTGTTTTCCATTCCACAAATATTCTTAGTTGTTCTGCTGTGACTGAGAGACAGTGTTTATTTGGTCCTGGAAAGAAAGAGACAGATCATTCTAAGCTAAGCACCTGAGAAGCCCCATAGCTCAGTGCTCCACCCAGGCTGGTGAGCAGATAATTGTCAAACAAAAGGAGCACTAGTTAGGCATTTCCAGAAAGTTTTACTAATGTGCAATCTTGTTGGCTCTTGGAGAATGAATAGGACTTTTCCAGATTCCTCTTCCTTTCAAGTTAATGGACATAATTTACAGAATCCGTGGTATAAATCAATTAGAGATTTTTTCCTTTTGTTGTAACCCTAGTCACCAGACACTATGTATTCAAGTCTTTTTCTTTCTAGATATCTCTGTGGTAAGAGGCAGATGATCCTTCCCACGGAGGTGACTTTAGGGCTGGTTTCAAAGGGGCCACACTGACCACCTGGAGGCAGCGCATTGACTAGCACTTGGCCAGGGGAGCATCCCATGGCTCAAGACTTGCCTCTGTTTCTCAGCAGCATTGTCATGGCAACCCCATCTCTAGCCTATCGCTAAGGTATCACATCAGGCTCTTCCACTCACATCTGTCTCTGCCCCCAAGTTAGTATTGTTCTTTTTCTTTCTTCCCACTCCATGTTCTGAGTCTTTTGCTGCCTGCCACCCCTGGCAGAGAGTGGTACCTCAGCACTTTCAACATCCCCCCCGTCTCCCATCTTTTCCTTGCACTCTAGCTTTGGGTAAAGCTGTGGGTGGGTGATGGTAGTGGACATTTCCTGTCCCCAGCTCCTGGCACAGAGCCTGGGAGAGAGAACCTCACTCAATAGATGTTTGCTGAATTGAATTGAACTGAACTGAACTGAGCCCAGAATCAGTGTTTTTATTTTCCTGTCTTGGTTAGGAAGCAGAGGGCACACTCAAAAAAAAAAAAAAGTAATTGCAGAGTGTTTCATGAAGGGAATTACTTAGAAAGGAAGGATTAGAATGACAGGAAAAAGAAGTATTGGAGCACCTGATTCTGGAAGCCACAAGAAATGGTTTCTTCTCCCAAGCCAAAGGAGAGGAATTAGGGAAACATGTGGCAAGCTGTGGCTGGAGAGAGGGGCTGCCTGGCAGGATACAGCCACTGCCAAACCACAACCTAACCAGGAAAGGTTCCAAGAATCCATCCTACCCTCTCCCTCTTCCTGCCCATTTCCTGCTGTTTCCTCTTCATTAAACCTAAATGGCTGTAGAGGCAAAAGACATCCATACAGTATGGGTCTCAGAAGGCTGTTCCCCCCGGGCACACAGCAAAGTGAAGAAAAGTAGAGAACGTGTATGGGTGAGCAAGGAATGGCCCAGCTACGTGGCTTTTCTCGAAACAGAGTCCACATGGTCCTGCTTTCAGACTCACTTGCTGCTGAATTTAAAAGCAGATTCCTAGACTAAAGCACCTAAATCAAAATATCTCTCTAGGGCCCAGGGACTCTGTATTTTAGAGAAGTTGCTCGCAAATGATTCTAATTCACATTTTGTTTTGTTTGATTGATTTTGTTGATGGTGGTCACAGGGCGTGAACATGGGCCTGGGCACTGTCCCTGAGCTCCTCAGCTCAAGGTGACCGCTATACCACTTGAGTCACTGGGCCACTTCCTGTTTTCTAGTGGTTAATTGGAGATAAGAGTCTCACAGACTTTTATGCCTGGGGGCTGACTTTGAACTGTGATCCTCAGAGCTCAGCTTCCTGAGTAGCTGGGATTACAGACATGAGACACCAGCACCCGGCAAGAGCTATTATTTTGAGTGGTGCACTAGGGAAGGCAGCCTGGGATCTCTGGGAAATAGACAAGTGTGGGAACCCTGAATTTGACGAACTCATCATCTGAGCCTACAGAATCATGCTGCAGAGGAGGCCTGTTGATGCTGGGTCCCCATCTCCGATTTCCAAAGAACAAGGATCATCCCTGGGTGTGTACCAATGCTCAACTCATTACAAGGAGCTACTCTAGAAGGGTCTAGCAACACCATGGTGAATAAAGATGCTTGCTCAGAAAGGGATGGATTCTTCCACTTACTTCTGATGGAAAACATTGCAGGGTCACATGGCAAAGGACTAGGAGAGAAGAATTGGAGCCAATAACATAGGCTACACAATCTACCATGCTCACTTGTTAGAAGTATCTCAGGATACTGGGGTACTGTGTAGAAATGAAAATGCTAGCTCGAGAGAAAATTTCACAAGGCATAGATTTCACCTCTGCAGAAGGGCATGCTACTTAACAAAAAGCTAAGTAAGTAAGCACACACACACACAGTGAGCAGTCTGCTCAAGTTTTACCCCTAACACATTACTATCCATGGTTCTGATTGGTCAGAACATAAGTTCACAATCTTCTCCATTGGCTAGTTTGAAAGGGTTTAAAAGTTTATGCACACAATCCAACAAAACCAGAAAATCTGGCCTAAGCAGGAACTTGTAAGAAAACCAAAGATTTAGTTTAACTAAAATAGCTTCCTGTAAAATGGCAGCTACGCTTAAAATGGAGGTGCTTATGTCTCGCAAACACTTTGCCCCCAAAAGATTCTAATTCCTACAGTTCTTTTAGGGGCAACTAACAGTGACTCTATATTTCTTCTCCTCACTTGAAGGTACCATGAAATCAAGATCTTCTCTATATTCCCTGAACTTAGAATAATTCATGGCATATAGTAGTTATTCTAGTCACTCTCTGCTAAATGATTGAATGAATGACTGTCCCTTGCTGCTTTTTTTCTGCACATTCTCACTTCCCTATCAGCATCTGATTAGATGGATTTGTGACTATCAAATGTAATACGAAGAAGCCTAATTTATCTAGCACTGAAAGTTTTAAAGCAAATGTGTCAACTTGTTCACATCTATACTTTAGTAACTTTAGTAGCACATTTCTACTATTTGGAGCCATGAAATAGAGCCAGGAGAGGCACACTGCCATCACTCAGTTGAGAGGCCAGGCAAGAGACAAGGATGTCCAGAAGTAGAAAGTAGAGCTTGGAAAGGAGATGTCAAAGATATTATATGAGCTGAATGAAAATATGCCATGTATTTAGATGGCAAAAGGGAGAGCCGCCTTAGGACATGGAGCCAACAGGCAATGGCTAAGGGCAAATTTGTGGGCTAGAGTTTATCTAGCAGGGACTTCTTGAGGTAGAAGTACTTGTGGGATATCAGCTGGAGCATGGTATAGTGGGTATAAAACAATTCAGAAGTGGCTGAACATCAGTGGCTCATACCAGTAATCCTAGCTGCTCAGGAAGCTGAGATCGGAGGATTACAGTTAAAGCTAGGCCAAGCAAGAAAGTCTGTGGGACTCTTATCTTCAACTAACCACCAAAAAAAAGGCAGAAGTCAAGTGGTAGCTCAAGTAGTAAAGGCTAGCCTTGAGCACAAAACCTTAGGCATTCAAGCCCTAGGACTGACACGTATGTGCGCACACACACACACACACACACACACACACTCAAAAGTGACCCTTAGAAGATACTTATCATTAGTATCTTAATCAAGTCATTTGTATCAAGTATATTTAAATAGATGCACACTTAGCAAATTCTTCTAAACCTGTTGGATAACCCCAAGCAAGCAGCTTGCAAGTCACTTAGTGCTCATAAGTCACACATATCCACTTCTGGCTTTCTTGATAGCTAATTAAAGAATCTACCTAGTCTGACTTTGAAGTGAGATTCTCAGATCTCAGCCTCCTTACTTAGCTAGGATTATAGGGGTGCACTACTGGTGCTGAGCTAAACATACTTGCCTTTCTGCAGTGAGCAAGAAAAATCATGTTACCGCTAAGAAGTCTTTTGCCAAAAATTCTTCCAGAATTGTGATGGCTAGCACGATAATCAATGATTGGATTGACAGAAAAGAATACAGGCAGATGCAGAGACATGTCCAGCCATGTTCCCACATGAGATTGAATAGCATGTGATTGGACAGCATGACGCACTCTCAGTTTTTCTCCTGTTTAAATTATAAAAGGACTCAGGACCTTGCTGCCCATATTGTGCTGTCAGAAATTGTCCAGGCAAAGAGTGCACCTCTCTGTTGTCTACCTGTGTTGCCCAGTGAGTTAATTCCCAAACAGCTTTGGGGCCTTATCACCTCCAGATTTATGCAAAAGGACTGTGAGTAACAAAATCAATATCATCTCTCTCAGAAATTGTCCTTTTGGGTCTCATGGTTTTGATTTCATTGCCATGTAGAATTCCTTTTTTTTTTTCTTGCCAGTCCTGGGGTTTGAACTCAAGGCCTGAACACTGTCCTTGGGCTTTCTCAAGGCTAGTGCTCTACCATTTGAGCCACAGCACCACTTCTGGCTTTTTCTGTGTATGTGGTACCAAGGGGTCAAATGCAGGGCTTTGTGTATGCTAGGCAAGCACTCAACTACTAGGTCATACTTCCCCCAGCCCCCCATATAGAATTCTATATAATCTTAGCCAGAGGAAGTGCTTCCAACTTTGTCAGCCACGGTGGTGATATTTTATTCTCACAGACCTTCCTCACTCTCTTCCTGTCTTACACCATCTGCAGGGAGCAGCTTTCTTTGGCTGCACAGGCAGGTGGAATGACCCCTCCCTCTTTATTTAGATTCTACTAGTTTCACACTTTCACACATTATATACAATTGAACAAACCTGCCAGGCCAACTGTGAAGTCACTCATATCTTTTCTTCCTAAACTGGGAGCCTAGATAAAATCTCGTATTTACTGAGGATGAGACAGGGGTAAGTGAATTTGTTGAAACTTGATCATCACCTTAGTTTTATTTTTCCTTTTTCTTCCTTTTCTCTCTTTTCTATCTTTCTTTCTTTCTTTTTTCTTTTTCTTTTTTTGTTTTGTTTTGTTTTTTAGTTCTGGGACTTGAATCCCAGATCCTATGCATACTAAACACATTCCCCACCACCAAGTTGTACCCCTTGATTAACTTCTTAATACATTTTAATCAAGCCAAGTTCTTTTTATTTTCCATTACACTGTGGCTCAGTGATATAAAAAAGTCTATAATTCTAGTACATATTTCAAATGCCAGTTCATATGAGGAAACAATTTCCTCACAGTGTTATCTAGATTATTCTCAAGTTCCCTGGGCTGAGGTCAGTCTTTGTAGTTAATGTTGGGTTCCTGACCCAAACACAGCCCGTGCCAATTATGAAAAAAAGCAAAGGCCAGTTTTCCATAGTTTGGATAGAGAGGCGACCGTGGGAACATGAACACACAGGTCTTTCTCTCGTTCTGAAAAGTCAACCCCGCCCAGTTGTCCCTGAGCACCCGCGCAGAATTGGGGGCGGGTGGCAGCAGTCCACCCGAGAAAGTGGAGCAAAAGGGAATGGGCCCATTTTGTAACATCCCATTCTACAATGTCAGCTTTTAGCATGCGGAGCAGAAGGAAATATCGGTCCTATTCAGGTCCTGTGTATTAAACATTGAAGCCGGAAGTGGTGGTGTGGTTCAAATGGTAGAGCACCATCCTCAGGTGAAAGGGCCAAATGAAAGCATGAGGCCTGGAGTTCATGCTCACGGTACAGGTACAAAATAAAAACAAAATAAAAAAATAAAAAGGAAAAGATATAATTGACACAATGATGAAGACTCCAGCAAAGAAGGGAAAAAAAATATGGGCTCAATCTATTCAAAGGAAAATTTAAATACAGATCAAAACTTATGAACAGCCAGGCACAGTGGCTCATGCCTGTGTTCCTAGCTATTCAGGAAGCTGAGATTTGAGGACTGAGGTTCAAAGCAAGCCCGGCACTAAAGTCCATGAGACTCTGATTTCCAATTAACCACTAGAAAACCATAAGTGGTGCTGAGGCACAAGGTGTAGGGAGGTAGCCTTGAGCTGAAGAGTTCAAGGACAACGCCCAGGCCCTGGGGTAGGGCAGTAACCTTCAACTGAAGAGCTCAGAAACAGTGCCCAGGCCCAGAGTTCAAGCCCCATGACCAGAAAAAAAAATTATGAACAGAAATGACTCACGATAGTACCATTGATAATTACTAGAAACATGAATCCTGTGACTGAACATAAAATAGTGTCTACCTACTCATTATGGAAGTGAAAATTAATTCCCAGAGAAGTTGTAATTATATTGAAAAATGCTAGTGATGTAATTGTGGGAAAGATAAGGAGATATAATACTGATTTGGAGCATAACTTTGTGAAGAAAAAGCTACTTGTGCACATACAGGCCCTAACAACTGAAGAGTAGTTATTTCTAAAGATAGAAGTAGTTTTGTTGTCTTTTTTCTCTCAAACTTCTATGCATAGATGTAGCATTCCAAAACTCAGAAACATTTTATATGTGCATGTACTGGTGGTCCTGGGGCTTGAACTCAGAATACTAGGCTTGAGGAAAAATGCCCACACTCTATCACTTGAGCCATAGCTCCATATCCAGTTTTTTTGGTGATTAGCTGGAGATACAAGTCCCAAGGACTTTCTTGTCTGAGCTGGCTTCAAATTGCTACCTTTCAATCACAGCCTCTTGAGGAGTTCAGGTGACAAGTGTGAGCCACCAGCACTGAGACATTTTTGAAAAACAGACATATATATATATATTTATATGTATATATATATGATCACAAACAGAGAACATCAGTTTTGCTCGCAGGATAAAATATAGAGACACATATTATCAGTTGATTGTGATGACTGCCCCCTGAATAGTTTAATCACGATGCCCTATAACACCCATGGTGGCTCTCACATCCTCTAAACCAGCTCTGCCAATAAGGAGTTACAGTCCCTACGAGGAGAAAGGTCACAGGATCAACTGGCCTCTTTTGTGCACGGCTTTAAACAGAATTACAAAGGGGAAAAGGAGAGAAGACACATAAAAAGACCCCAAGATCAAGAGACAGAATCACTGATGGAATGCAGTTATCTCCAAGTAAGAGATCATTTGGTACTCACACCCTACAGTGAGGCTGAGTGTGGCTTCTTCTTGACATGATTTTGTCAGTGAAGCATCAGTGAACACAATGGGTAGATACCTAATGGGCAGCTGCATATTGTTGTTGAACCCTGAGGTCATCATCCAGTTAAGACATTTAAGGTCAGCACAGAGGGTGTAACTTAGTAGAACAATACCTGCTTACCTGGCTTCAATGTTCCCACCCCCAGAGCGTAGAATTACCTTCTCCGTGGAGAAAGGCCCAGCCATGCATCATTTACGTTAGCTGAACCCAGAATAGAGAAGTAGATCTTGCCAACACATAGAATCATGAGAAAGGAAAAGAAATCCTTGCTACTCTCAGCCAGTGGTTTATTACCGGCAATAGGTAAGTAAGACAACACAAGGACCTTCTGAGGCTGGGGCTACTGTTTCAGTCTTCCATTTCCAAACTACCTTCATTCCTGGCTCAGATGAATGTTTGTTCTGGGATTCTTTGAGATTCCTATTTTCCTCATTACTCCTTATTGTCTTATAATAACTCAACATTAGTTTAAGGCAGTGATTTTTAAGCTCTATCTACAAAGAGATGAGTGACATATACAGAATTTAGGCCTAAAAAATACACTAATAATATGACATGATTGTAAAGGGCAGGACAGCAGGAAAGGAGAAAAGGAAAAGGTATGTGTGGGATGTGTAAATATGACCAGTTATAGTAGATACATGTATGAGTATGGCATAATGAATCCCATTATATTTTGATGTTGTTGGTTTTGGGTCTTGAACTCGGAGCCTGGCCACTGTCTCTGAGCTTGTGCTCAAGGCTCGTGCACTACCACTTTGAGCCACAGCACCACTTCCAATGAATCCTATTATATACTGTTAAGAAGGAGAGAGAGGAAAGTGCTACAGATGAGGTGAATTTGATTGAAGTACATTATATCCATGTATACAAATATCACAGTGGAATGCTTTTGCACAATTAAATTGTGCTAATAGAATTTTAAAAGAAAAAACAAAGGGCTAAAGAACACTCCAATATCCACACTGTTGATTTTGATCATCAGTTCACCCTCATTCTTGGAATGTCAGTCACATAACCAGGCCTGAAGAATTTTTAAAAAGAAATTTTTTAAGTGGTGAATATGTTAAGTAAGGCCCCATCTTGTGAAATACTGATTTGGGAAGTGCAAGTGTGCCCAATAACTGTTTGATTACTGAACTAGCAGATTGATTTTAAGGCAGGTGGCCTATGGACAGAGTGAATCAATTTCCAGCTAATTGCTATTACCTGGAATGCCTCTAACCACTAAAAGGCCTCTAAACTCTGACCCACTCTGACCCACTGAATCTGAAAATCCCTAGAGGAGGAGATGCACACTACATATTGGTAAGAAGCTCCTGGGTGAACCTGGTGTAGCTGGTTCTACATGAAGACATTTGGAAAACACTGGCCCAACCAACACAACCTCCAAAAGGCATACGGCAACCAAACACCTGTTCCTGAAAGTGGAGAACATATGCCTACTCAGACATTATCACACAAATCTCTCAAGCTTTTTCAAGTGGTTTTTTTAAATTTGGGGTGGGGGCACAATAAGTGGGTGTTAGGGATTCTAAGTCTAAATGGCTCATCTGTCACATTGCTGTCATTTGTCCCTGCCTCTTGTGTGTCATAGGAGGAGGAAGGAAGGAAGGCAGCAAGGCATATGATTGCACATTAGAATTAGCAACACCAAGCACGGGATTCTTAAGCCTTTAATCATAAGCATAGCGTGATGGGATTAAGTTGTTTCTCTATTTTTAGGAAATTAATCGGAATTCACTACAAGGTCTCTTTTTCCTCCTAAGAGAGAACCAGGCCTTGAAGACCTTCCCTCCACACACAGAATGTTTTAAGGAAGGGAATCCCCAGATATGTCTATGAGAACAAAACCCTGTATAATCTGCATTGGCATCACTTGTTCTCTTCTTTCTCTGGCCCTCTTTGCCTCTTCGTCTTCATGGCCTCCACTGTCAGTCCTGATAATTAGTTCCCGTCTTAAACACCCATATGCTGAAATATACATATGCTGACTCATCTCTTGATCCTAATGCAAGTTGAGCACCACTTCTGGAATGTTCTTTGTGCCTGCCCATCCCCATTCACCTGGACCTTTTCTACCTTTGGTATCTGTCCAGTCTCCTTTCCTCTGGCCAGATGGAATAGACTGACCCCACACCACACACTGGTTTTTAGCCAAGCCTTTTGCAGCTGGCTCTACTTAAGAAAAGGTGAACTCTCCGCCCCTTCCCACAAATCCCAACTCCTCGAGGGCAGGGGTTTTTACTTGCTCTGTCCTATGTCTCAAGCCAGAGCAAAAATTCATATATTTTTATTGATTGAAGGCATGGAAGTCAGGGGCTGTCTTTGGTTTATATGGAGACAGAGAAGTGCACATTCTTAGATGTGGTCACCATGATTCTCTCTCGTTTCCTGTTGCTAACCTTTGTCCTCTTCGCTTGCAAATACTTTTCTTCAGAAGGGGTTTATGGCCTTTTACATACATTGCTTAGAAATAATAATCATCATAGATTATGTGGCATTTGGAAGATAGTTCAGGGGATTTTCTGAGAGCTTTTCAGGAAAAAAAAAGGCATGCCTATTAATAACTAAATGCAAGCCAAGATGTGGTGAGAATCCGCCCAAAACCCACAGGTGTACAGTGCAGGAGTTAGTAAGCTCATCAACACGTGAGATAATGAGGAAGGGAAAGCTTCTCTGATGGATATGAAAGGGTACATGAGATTTCAGCAGTCAGAGCTGTGGACTGAATTTGGGGGGGAAGATGACGTTGGTGGCTTTCATTCTTTGCAGAGAAGCAAGAAAGAGGATTGGCCTATGGTTGACTCAGATGTCCAGACTAAGAAGGTTGCCATGATTTAAATATAATTTGTCCCCTCCTAAACTTAGAGTGAAAGTCAAGTCACCATGTAATGGTGTGGAGAGGTGATGGGGCCTTTCATACGTGACTAGGTGTTCAAGAGGGAGTAAAATGCTCTTTTCTGGGCTGGGATGTAGCTCAGTGACAAAATGCTTGCTTAGCAAGTACAATGTACTAGGTTTGATCCCAGCGCCAAAAAAGAAAAGGAAAATATACGTGTGTGTGTGTGTGTGTGTGTGTGTGTGTGTGTGTGTTGTCTGTGTGTGTGTATAGAGAGAGAGAGAAAGAGAAAAAGGGAAAAAGAGAAAGAAAGAAAAAAAAAGAAAGAAAGAAAGAGAAAGAAAGAAAGAAAGAAAACCAAGCAAATATAATGCCTTTTGCACCAGACTAGGTTAATTCTCACACAAAAGACTGAATGCATTGTTTCAAGGTCATCTTCTCAAGTGTTCACATTTTTTCACTTTCCCTGTGCTTTCGCTGTGCCCTCATGAGATGACTAGATGTGGTCCTCTAATTTTGGATTTCCCAGCCTCACAAAACACGAATGCACATAAGTCCTTCTCCCTGATAAATTACCCTGTCTCTAGTATTCTGTTATAGGAAGAATACAGACTGGGACAAAGAGGAAGAAATGGGGAAAGAATCAAGTAGGCTTATGTGATAGCTGGGGGTAGAGAAGTTAGGCTAGAAGGATGCCAGGTCTGGCCTTGGTGACTGCTGCTTGGATCATTGCTCCTGAATTTTGTCAGGCAATCCTACAGACCTCATCAACCCACACCCTCTACATGAAGATGAAGTGCCTCGGGACCTCTGCTGTCCCTGACCAAACATGGATCCCTTTAACTTCACATGTGACTCATGTTTACAGAGGCATCTCTGGACAGTCTGTTTGGACTGTGATGCAATGACTGTGTGTACCCTGGAAAAAATGAGACAGCCCATCCCAGCAGGACGCCAGGGCGCAGTTGAGGAAATCCTGTGATGTGTCATCCATGCAACACTAGAAGGTCACCGGAGTACTGGGCAGGCTGAATAGTACCCCTGTGCTTGAAATGTCACCAGGAGAGATGGGAGCACTGTTTTTCTCCAGGGCCCACATGGAGTTTTCGCAGTGTCAGAGATGAAACATTGAGCCCAGCAAAGAGCGAGTTCTCAGGTGATTTCCCTAACACCCCGTCCTGTAGAAGTGACTTCCAGTGGGGCCTAGATGGTTCAAATTCTCCATCCATCTTTGGTCATTTTGTTAGCAGTGACGGCAGAGAAGTTCGAGCCTGATCCTAAGGTCACTAAATCCCTGTATCTTTCTCTTTTATCCTCATCCAAAAGCCCTTAAAAAAAAAATCTGTTCCATCCTTCAACTGCGTGAATTTCCAGTAAGAGTAAGCGCCCTGGAATGCCCTTCAGGCCAAGTGGACGTTGTTGGACCCTGATCACAGTTAGAGCCTTGCCTCGTCAAATAACCAGCAAAGTTAAGGAAGAGTGGAAATGGAAAACAAAACGATTTTTGAAAATATTATGCATGCTTCTATTATTCCCATTCCCCCCTCAACGCCACCCCCCGAAAAAACTTCTTTATTTTTAAATAAAATAGGCTAGGATATCACATGGTAGAAAATTCAGAAGATACAAACAGACTTAGGACAAAACATAAACAACTTCCACCCCCTCACCCCCACCTCCATTCCTCTAGTCCCTC
The DNA here is from genome assembly GCF_031878675.1 of Megascapheus bottae. Taxonomy (NCBI): domain Eukaryota; kingdom Metazoa; phylum Chordata; class Mammalia; order Rodentia; family Geomyidae; genus Megascapheus; species Megascapheus bottae. The sequence goes on along the minus strand of NC_143511.1, from coordinate 70,816,588 downwards.
TCTGGGGAGGTGATGACCTTTCTATGTTCAGTTTTGTGTATAGACTACCTACTTCAATGTGTTTAAGGTCTACTCCTCTAAGCAAACATCACCACTACAGTCATTACTGACTCCTCTCTCGTCACATGCCTACATTGTCCATGGTCTCAGGAGAACAGGACGATGTCAGGGATTCAAGGTCAAGGGCAGAGAGCCTGACAGCTGGATATTCCTACTGGTTTATAAGGAATTTTCATCTCTCCATTTCCATCTCTCTCTGCCCCCCCCCTCCATGTACCTTACTCATGAAGTTGATTCATACATAGCTAGGAGTAGTGGTGACTGACAATAATCCCAACACTCAGGAAGCTCAGGAATTCAAGACCAGTCTGGGCTGTCAAAAAAAATACCAAAAGAAAAGCCAGATTGTGTGATAAATCCCTGCCATCCCAGCCATTCAGGAGGCAAAGATCAGGAACATGGACATTTGAAGCTAGCTTAGCCTAAGAAAGTTATTGAGACCCTGTTCCAAACAACAAGCCCAGGCATGGTAGTATATGATTGTCATCTCAGCTGCAAGGAATGCATAAATAGGAGGGTTATGGTTTGAGGTCAGCCCCAGGCTAAAACTCAAGATGCTATCTGAGAAATAAATAAAGGAGCCAGGCACCCGTGGCTCACGCGTGTAATCCTAGCTACTCAGGAGGTTGAGATCTGAGGATTGAGGTTCAAAGCCAGCCGGGCACAAAAGACCGTGAGACTCTTATCTCCAATTAACCACCAGAAAACCGGAAGTGGTGCTGTGGTTCAAGTGGTAGAGCACTAGCTTTGAGCTGAAGAGCTCAGGGACAGCACCTAGGTGCAGAGTTCAAGCCCCATGACTGACCAAAAACAAATAAGAAAAAAGCAAACAAGCAAACAAATAAATGGCTGGAAGCATAGTTCAAGTGATAGAAGGCCTGTCTAGCCAATGTAGAGACCTGATTTTAATCCCCAGTACTCAAAAAGGAAGAGAGAGAGGGGGGGGGAAGGGAGGGAGAGAGGGAGGGAGGGAGGGAGGGAGGAAGATGTTCTGATCCATCCATCCAAGCATCAATCAGCAATACTCATATTCTTGGTATATATACATTGAAGGTCATCAGCAAACATTATCCATCTTAAGTGTGGGACCTCAGTGCAAATCTCCACATTTGTGAGGTCTTCAGTTCGCAGTGCCAAAACTAAACTAAATTAGGGTGTGCATAGATATGCACAGCGGATTATAAAATTCAGACCTCCAGAAGGCCTTAGGCCTAAAGCCTGCATTTTACAAGGACTGGTTCTCTAAGATAATCCTGACCTGTAACAGATGATTCCTGAGTCACCTAAGAAGCACCAATATTGCTTGTAGACTCTCTGGATTTTGGAATGTTTTCTTCCTTGTTGCTACTTTTCCAGTCATGATCACACTTTTAAGACTACTCTATATTCTATATTCATGATTCTCTCTCTCTCTCTCTCTCTCTCTCTCTCTCTCTCTCTCTCTCTCTCTCTCTCTCCCTCCCTCCCTCTCTCCCTCTCTCCCTCTCTCCCTCCCTTTTTTCCCTCTCCTGTTTTCAGCATGGGAACCACTCTCCTTGAGTTATCTAAGATAACACTTCTCTTCCAAAGAAGGCCATTGCTTATACCTGGCCAAATTCATGGTTTGAGATGCCAGCTTTCACCCTCTATATTTCTCATGGGCTCTTTTCTCCTTAAACACTTCAGCTATCTGTTGATGGAAGCATCCTCAACAGTTTGATTTTCCAGACAAGAGCCTCAAACGCCCTAGTCTTACATTTCTGTTTTCCCAGCTAATAGCAAGTCCTTAGGGTCTGTTATGGTCTGGACCTCTGTCAGTTCTCCATCATGTACACCAGATGAGTGTTTTTCATACTCTGCGCACTCTCTTCTGAGGTGCTTGTTCTTAGTATCTTTCTACATAAGCGCACTCTGGGTTGACTTGCTGACCTGGCACCCTTGTTAAGGAAGGCTGCTGCTTGAAGCTGTGATTAGCATCAAGTTAACATCAAGCAACCATGGAAAGAAAGGCATAGCATTTGCCTCCTAATGTGCTCACAAGTACACTGATAGCTTCTGAGTTGGCAAAGTCAGACTGGAAGACAGAGCCTTTCCCAGAGCTGATGGAAGGTAGCCTGCATTCCAGCTGCTACCTCTCTACTTTGTTTCCTGCAGCTTCTTTTTGGCCCCACCAGACTTCTTCCTCTGCATTTGCTTCCTTGACGGTCTGGTGACTGCTCTTCCCTTTTCCTGGAAAATTCTTCTCTCCTTTCTCTCCTTTAGGGCTTCAATTTTAGATTGCGTGTTTTCTCCATCAATCTATCACCTTGATCATCCTTGCAATTCATTTGTTTATCCTAATGTAGATCCCTACATTAGGATGCTGCTCCCCCATACTTACTCAGTGTAAGGCTTTTCATTTGTTCTGTACATGCTACCTTCCAGGCATTAAGAGTAGTATTTGATACACAGTAGGTACCTAATAAGTATTAGATGAATGAATTTTCTAATGTTTTATTGACAACAATCATCTCATGGCTGCTTTTCATACTTTCTAAATTTGAGAATCAGTTTTTTTTTCCATATATTTTTTATTGTTGTTATTGAGAATCAGTTTTACAGAACAAAACTGTTCAATAATATTGCAGACTACAAAGAATACTGGGATTAAATGTTGGTGTTTTCTGAGCTAGGGGTGTTTCTTAGTGGTAGAGTGCCTATCTACCATGCTCAGATCCATGGGTTCTTTCATCAACAGTGAAATGTATATAAAGATCAATGCCCATGCTTCTCAAAGGAGGATCCAGGAGAAAAGGCTTGTGTGTTGAGAGGTGCTGGCTTTGAATAACACTTTTCTACAACACTCCTGAAGAAACAGGCATACGTCATTTGGATCCCAGACCATCCATAATCTGTTTCATTCTTCATGAAGAAAACATTTCACTTGTGTGTGTGTCTGTGTGGTGTCAGTACTGGGACTTGAACTCCTGGCCTTGTGCTCTTATATAGCTGTTCACTTACAGCTGGTACTCTTTAGACTCAGCTCTAGTTCCATGGGTTTTTTTTTTTCTAGCTAACTGGAGATAAGAGTCTCTGGATTTGCCATGGGGTTGGCCTCATCATCTAACCTCAACACTCAGCACCTGGAAACTTTTTACTTTTCTTTTTTTTTTTTAGTTCTACAGTAACCATTTTTCCTTTCTTTCCTTTCTTTTTCTTTACTTACTTTCAAATTCATTTCATTTCATTTTTCTTCACCACAAAAATAATTCAGCTTACTGTAAAATAAGAGTGAACTCCAAATGATATACAAAGCAGTATGACAGCTAAAGACTTGAAATCTATTTCATAGATAAAATACCATCAATGCCTGCTTCCCTGCCCTAAAGGCAATACCCAGACACAGCCATCATGAACATTTCAGTATAATTCTTTCCATTAAGCTGAGATACAGGAAGTCAGGCTGATGTTTAACCATTTTTGGCTCACACAATGGCAATGATAAATGGTTCAACCCAGTAGCTCAAACAATGGAGTCCATACTATGAATATCATTTTACACTCTGTGCTTTTCACATCATTCTAATAGCAACACTTGTCCATGTCTTTCTGGATCCCTGGGCTCCTTATGGGCTCGCATTAACAGCACAAATAATTCATAAGCATTAGTATGTCAACCTTGAACCACGCCCTGTCAATCATCAGACCAGTTCAAGTGCTGCCTTGATGTGAAGGATGGATAGAAAAGCTCAATACTTCTTCCAGGAAATGCTTCCTATGGAGCTTCCTAACCAATAGCTGGTATGCAGTGCCTGACAAAGACCTTCTGCCCAAATGATGGCTTCAGGAAATGCTGCTCATTGTTCATGCATTTGTTTCTCCTACGGGAATCTGGTCCATGACTAGTGATGAATCTTCAGCTGTGGCATACCTTCTCCTCTAATGGAATGACTGTCTGCCTTGTTTGTTCATGCTCTCCTGTCCTGAGCTAGATACAGTCAACCTATAAAAGGGAGAGATAGGATTCTGTGGAGTTTAACAGCAAAAATAGGGCTGCTTCCACTGCTCTTGGCTTTGTCTCAACAAACAGCATCAGGACCACTGGCTGTATACCTTCTTAGCCCAGCAAAGTCCTGAGGCACCCACCTGCTACCTGCCTGCATAGGGTTATGACTGTGTCTTTGGGATGACTGACCAAAGACACTCATGAACCTTAGTTCATCCTTAGTGCAATCAAGAATGATTTGTTCTAGATTTGGCTGGGATCAACCATACGTTTGGATGTGTCAAGTCCCACTGACATAAGATTTGTGAAGTCTGGATAGGAGAGCAACCATTGCTGATAGTAACATTAAGTCACTTCAGATGCAAAGGATTAAAAAGGATAGTATGTACCTTAATATTTGGGCCTCAAGAATAATAGAATAGTAATGGGACCAATGGTAATGTGTACCTTACAAATAAATTAAAAGAGTGGAGAGAAAGCCCCTAACACACACAAAATAAAATGACATGGGGTACCTCTCATCATTAATTCATGGTGAGCTACTAGGTACAAGGCCAGTGATCTTAAGACCTAACACCCTTGGCTTTGAGGTCATCAACTCGCATTCCTATCCTGATCATGACCAGCTGTAAACAGCCCAAGATTGTTTCTCTTCTGTAAAACTGAGCTAAAAAATGCCCACCTAGGGCTGGGAGTGTGGCCTAGTGGTAGAGTGCTTGCTTAGCATACATGAAGACCTGGGTTCAATTCCTCAGTACCACATACACAAAAAAGCCAAAACTGGTGCTGTGGCTCAAGTGGTAAAGCTTTGGACTTGAGAAAGCTCAAGGACAGTGTTCAAGTCCTGAGTTCAAGCCTGGGACTAGCAAAAAAAAAAATGCCCACCCACTGTAAGGACTGAAGAGAAAATGTGGATAAGACACAGAGCAAACTTGAATTTGAGTCACTATTCTTCTTACATGGCTCATTATTCTTTTTTATTAAAAGATTTTATTAACACTGTTTTTTTACATTCTATTTTAAATGTCAAGTTTAACAAACAAGTATTCAAGAATGCAATCTGTATATGCAATCACTGGCACATAAATTTAAGAACAAAATTAAAATTAAGCTGAGAGTTTGTATGTCATAGATACATATCAATTATGTCTATAGAGTATATATCTCATCACAGGGATGATTATTCTTAAACGTGTACTTATTATTGGACTTACAAAAGTGTTGGATTTGGTCTTTTAAATGTTTATTATTGCAAATGCAGCATTATCATATCCACTGACTTAAAGGAAAGCTTAGGTAAATTTAAGTTGAAAACAAACAAAACCAACTCCACCACCCCAAATTCAAACTATTATTTGTATATCCTTCTAGTAGTTTCTAGTCTTAGTGACTATATCCATATCACATTTATCATATTCATGATATTGATATTCATATCATATTCATGTTTTCAAATGTTTCTCTTATGATGGTACTACATCTTCCAGTTACATCCTACTCAAACTTAGTATAAAATTGTTCTTATTTCCAACAAAAATATCAAACCTACTTGATTATTCTTTTATTTGTGGAGCATCTAATCAGTTCCTTATTTGGGTAATTTTCTTTTATTTGTGATTGGTGAGTTGAAACACATTAGGTCCTTTCCCTTAAGTGTGGAGATATTTCTAGGTCGAATTTGAGAAGGTTGCTTCAGTGAATGGTTGTTGAATGGGGAAGGGTAGGATGGGTTCCGTCTAGTAGACCGCGATTTGTGATTTCCTCCTCTTAGCAGTTGGCACACTGGTGGGCAGAAGATGGATAATTGAGGTGGGCGCTCAAGAAAGCATCCTGGGTCTGGAAGTGTATGTAGTGGTAAACCTGTGGTAAACCTGCATGTTCAGCGCAAGGTTCGGGGTTCAATCTCCAGCACCCCAACCCCTCTTCAAAAAAACCTTCAAAGTGGATTTCACCAGTTCTCGTCCTTGTTCCAGTGCCCACGTGCGGCTGCGCGGATGAAGTGTGGGCGTGTGCGTTCCCGGGGCACAGACAGGGTGTGGAGCGCGTTCCAGATCACACAGCAGCTGGTAAAGAGAACAGAGCGCATTGTCTGCTGACTCTGATTTCCAAGTTTTCCTACGGCGCTTAGGAAAAATAAATGTTCCCTAGCACTCCCTTGGAGGAGGCCGATCTGTGTTCGGCGGCAGCCAGGTGGAGTTCTGGTCGGGGGGCGGGGGTGTCGTTTCCCCAGGCGCTCGGCCTCGCCGGGCTCCCCTCCCTTCCCAGCACTGCTGCCCTGGCACCAGGTTTTGCAGGCGGCCAGGGGCTGGGCCCGAGCTGGGCGTGGGCAGGGGCGGGGGGGGAGGGGGACTCCCCTCTCCCAAGGAATTCCCCGGACTTGGCCCCAATCTCTCCATCTCTGTCCACAGTGGTGGTGCTTTCCCCCGGGATGCGCCACTTGGGGACAAGGACCAAAGAGGTACCGTCAGGGTCTCCCTTGGGTCACAGAGACCAAAGGCTTCCTGGATGTCAGGAACCTGGATTCCGCCCCGCCCCCCCCCCCCCCCCCCCCGCCCCAGGGTTCCAGTCACTGCTCACCGGGGTGCTCCACGTGTGTGCGTCCGACCGGTTGTTTTTGTTTTTAATTTCCTACTGGGTGCCAAGAAACTGCAGCTGCAGAGATGGCAGCAAAGACAGGCCAAGCCCCAGCCCCAGAGCTGACCTTCTAGAGGGGGTGCACCGTCCAGGGGGAAGAGACAAAGTCACAGACCTCAGGGGATGCCACTCAGCTCTCCCGGACCTTCGCTAAGCAACAATGCGCTTTGGCTGTTCCTTCTGCAGGAATGCCCTTCCCCTATTTAGATTTGAGGCTGAACTGTCAGCTCTCAGTGTTCACAGATCTGGACACTTGGACCAGACATTTCCATCAGCTCAGGGCCACGATCTCAGCAAGTAATGGAAAACGGCACAACCTCCACTCTCCAGCCTTCTTGCTTGGCTTTTTCCACTGCCTGCCCTTCCTCCCTCCCATTCTCAACAACTTCACACCTTCCAAGACATTACACCTTTTGCTAATTTGTTGTTTACCTATTGTCTGTCTCCTCTTCCTCCAAACACCCATCAGGAGACAGTGTGGGGTTTTATTGTTTTGTGTTTTTTAAATCTATTTTTTAAGTACGTATGAGGAACTCAGTATTTGTGGGCCGGATAGAGATAACTGTTTTAAAGGAAATAAAGTACATGGAGAGTGCCCAGGAACCCGGAGCTGAGTTAGAAGGGTGGCAGGGAAGGCCTGGCGTCTGGTGACGGGACATGTGTATGCAAGGAACGCGAAGCTCTAGAGAAAGATGCCCTGCACAGAGGGAAATGCATAAGCCACGGGTCCCAAGTACCGCTGGCAATGTTCTGCGTGCATGGTGGAGATGCTGGGACGCAGTCGTGAGCCGGGCGGGAGAGGCCGCGCCTACCGTGGTGGGCTAGGGGGACCCGGAGCCTGGGCAAGGCGACCTATCCTGGGGATCTTTGCAGTGCCTCCGGGGGACCCCTGCCCAGCCCCCCGACTCTGTCCTTTTAGAGATTTTAAACGTCCACTGCCATCCCTAGGCATGAGTCACTGAGAGCCAGGCGCACAGTAGGTGTCCTATAATTGCTCAAGGAAGGAATCCCTGCGTGCAGGCGCCAGGAAACCCAGGGACGGCCGGAGCTCCGTGAAGGGCAAAGGGAACCCCCCCTCTACCCTCCAGGCGGAGGCTGGAGCGCCCCCCGCAGCCGACCCAGCGCCCGCCCCCCGCTTCCCCGCCCCCGGCCCGGCGCGCGGGCCCGAGGCGGCCAGCCGGGCCAGCGGGAGCCGCCCGCGGGCGGCACTGGGCATGCTCAGACGGCGGCCAGGTCGCGCCGCGAGCGAGCTTCCGCGCCGCCCGCACGCGCTACCTACCTGGGCGCCCCGCGCCCCCGGATGCTGCAGGTAAGCGCCGGCGCGACCCCCGCGGCCCGGGGTGGGGCGCCGGCGGCGGGAGCGGCTGGGGGGACGCACTCCGCACCCTTCCCTGGTTCTCCTTTCCCCCGGCCGCGGCAGACGCGCGGGCGGGCAGGGGGGCTGGCAGGCGCGGTGGCCCCGGGGGTCCCCACGCCGCGCCGGGCTGGGAAGGGGTTCCGGGCCTCGCTCACCTGGCGGGGCTGGGGCGGAGCGTGAGCCGGGACCGGGTGGGGCTCGGCCGGGGCGGGCGTCCGGGACGCGGCGGCGGCGAGCGTGGGCGTGCGCTCCGGCCAAGCCGGGCGGCCCCGCGTCCCTGGCCGGGGCCCCCGCGCCGCCGCGCCCCTGGCCCCGGGACCCCCCGCCCCCCGAGGGGCGCCCAGCCTGCGGGGGGGGAATGGACCCCCAGCCCGCAACCCGAGTTCGGCCCCCCCAGGGTGACGCCGCCTCTCGGCTTTCAAAGATGGCATTTCCTGGGCCTGGCACGAACTCGAGCGCCTATAAACCTTCCCCGCTCCGCGGGCGACTTGCAGCGATCGATCCATCGATCGATCAGGTAACCGTGACGACCAGCCACGGTGGGGGCGCGCAGATGGCAGCGCCCCGCGCCCCGGAAATTCTGCCACCTGAACTTATGGCAAAGTTGCGGTAGCCTTAAAAAAAATTCATGGGAAGTTAACTTGACACCTCGGGTTTCCGAGTTGGTGCAAAGAGCTTGTGGCCGGGGAAACTGCAGACCCCACTCGAGTTGGGTGCCTCCCTTATCCCCCAGGCTGGTGACCTTAGGCAGGTCGTGTAACCTCTCTGAGCCTTTGTTTTCTGCCCTGCAAACAGCCGGTAATAATGCCCACCTCTCTGGGTTGTCGGTGGATTAAGTGGGATAAATTACGTGGAGGTGTTTGGCTCCCTGCCCGGCACAAAGCGAGCGAGCAGTTGGCAGTGATGTGAATTTAATTCATTTAGAGACCCTCGTGGCTCCCATTTCACCAGGAAATTAGAAATTAGGAAAGTATCTTGGGGGCCTGTCTTTGTGCCCAGGAGAACTTATACGGAAGGCAGAAAGCTTTGGAAAAACAATTTAGCTGAATTGTAATCAGAGAGCATCTTATTTAGAAGCAGTTTTATGCATTCTGTAACTCCAGAAGTTGGCTGTTTGGACTTCACTTATACAAAAGGACTGTTTTTTGCAAGAAGATCCGTCTTGGAAATGTTAAAAGCGATGGTTTGAGAAAGCAAAGCTTGGATAGGGAGAATTTTGTTCTAAAAAGCTCCAGGCCCAACTTGGAAGTATTTTTTTTTTTTTTCAATCTGAGTACTCAGCCTCTCACAATTGACCTGGGGTCTGACATTCTTTGTGGCAGGAGTTATCAGGGGCAGTGTGGGATGTTTCACAGCAACCCAGGTCTCTACTCAGTAGATATCAGCGACAGTTCTTCTCCCTAGAAATGCCTCTAAGCCTTGTGCAGTGACCTCTTTCCACCCTTTGGAACTAGCATACCAGATAATCCCTGCTTTCTGTCGTTGGCCTGGGTCTTTGGGAATGACACTTTGTGCTTTTGTGATCATGGACCTTTGCATTACTTTGCAGAGCAGTGCACTTCATCTAGTTTTCACAAATCCCTTCAAAGGTGGTGTGACTCCCATTTTGCAGAAGAGGAAATGGAGACGGTGGGCAGCTGATTACACAGTGTGTGGCATGACGAGGGTGTAATGCAAGACTCCTGGTTTGTCCAGGGACTGGGCTTGGAATGGTGCCACCCTTTGTTTTGTATACAGACCTCAATACAGAGGACTTCCCAATGATTAAATCAAGATGAAGACCATATTGGAAGCTGGAAACCTTCCTGAGATTGACTAGTTGAAAATTAACAACAGTAAGCTATTATCTGACAGAGAGCAGGCCATTGTAGTTAAGTATTCTAGTTTATAGTGAGCTCCCATAAATCTCAGGTACAGCTAATGGAATACCAATTTACAGAGAATTAGAGTAGAATAAAACATGCCTAATACTCTGTATCGATCCTGTCTTGTCTCTGGTGATTTGCCTGCCCCTACAAAGGATCATATATGCAAATTAGACACTAGCCGGGGCATGTAAAAGGTCAAGTTACTGCAGGCATTTTGGAGTAGCTGAGGTGCCATTCAGCCAGCATTTATTGAGCAGTGTCTGGATGGCAGGTGCTGTGAGTAGACCAGCTGACCCCCTACTTGGAATCCAGGATGCCTAGATGGACTTCCCTGCAGTTCAGGCCGCCCAAACTCTTGCTGGAATCTCAAGGTACAGCTTGGTACATGAGTAAGGGTACAAGTAACCTCAGAACCAGCTTTAAGATCCTCTACCTTTACCACTTAAGTCCCTGAGCCCTCAGTTTCCTGTTAACCTACTGAACATGTTCTGTAGCTGTTAGCATTCTCAGCCAGGTCTTGGGGACCAATCAGGTCAGGGTGACAAGGTCACGGGCAACTTTTATCCCAGAAAATAGATGGTAATTATTCTCAATCCTTGATGATTGACTGTGAACTGGAAGTCTAATTAGTGTTATTGCCTTCTTCCCCCATCCCCTTGCAGGCCAGCTAGTGAAGAGAGAATGGAACTGGGAACAGGATTCATTGTGACCTTCTGAAGTACAGGTCCAGGCACACAAGGGACACTTTCCTAGAGTGGTGATAACCTTCTAAAGGAGCTCAGACTTGGGGATCGGAGGGAGCAAGAAGACATGGCACTCGCTCCATAGCACACACATGTGCACACACATGTCTCAGGAACTATGGCAGCTTGGGAGGGAACTCATAATTTTTGTTCTCACCTTTCTTTCCTTTGGAGATTGTCTCTTGACTGTATCTCAGAACTCACCTTCCTGGAACCAGGCCTGATCCTTCTTCATCTCTTCCCAGAGTCTGTTGCAGGGGCTCGAAGGGAAATCATTTGGCACATACAACGGTGTGGTCAGGGTACCTTCCCAGGCAGCTTTTCAAGGTCTATACAGAGGGGACAGGACCAGGTCATGTCTTTATCATTCTCTAGATGCACGTAACCTTCAGATCTTTCTTCTGGCTCAGAAGACTAAGCAAAGTGCTTTCGTAGATCCCTGGATGAAATGGGATCTGGCTTCTGAAGAACTTTTACTTTTGTCTGCATCTAAAACCACTTCTACTTCCAAGTTAGTTGGTATTCCAAGGCCAGGTTGGTTGGGCTGAGAGCAGCAGAGATGAAAGCTGAACCATGCTGTGAAAGATTGATTCATGGTGGAGTTGGGATGCCAGTGAGGGCGGGGGTGGGGTGGGGAAGTGTGTATGTATGTATCCATTCATCATCCATTTTTCCATTTATCCATCCGTCCACTCATGCATCTATCCATCCATCTACCCAAGAGCTGCTTTAAAGGGGAATTAAGCTAGATTCAGGGACATTAGGGGAAGCAGATAATCAATCCTTTGTCTGGGCATCAGAAAATACCATAAGGAAGTATTGGCCTATGCATTAAGCCTTGATGGTAGAAAACGATGGCATTCAGGATGAATAAGGCAAAAGTGAAGACACAGGTGTATGAAGAGACTATGCAAAGTTAAACACTGGCCTTTCCCTAACTGCATCTCCCTCCCTATCCCCTGTGACCCAGCCTGGCCTGGGTCTCCTAAGCTCAAGTGATCCTCCTGCCTCTATCTCTAAGTAGATACACATGATTGTGCAACTCAAGGGCCAGCCTCTTTGGCTGGTTCAGGACTTGCTTGTATAGCTGGTGTGCTCCCCCAGCTCGGGTAAATAGATTATTAAATTCTTTCCCAGATGGGAAATGCTTTTGGATTATCTTTGAAGCAGGAGTCACTTCTGCTGAGAATATCACATTATTCAGTGCTAATGTGATCCTCACTGTTCTTAGCATGAACTTACTCATTCAGTCCTTACAGCCACCCTCTTGGCCTCTTGGCTTGGCTGCTGGATTAAGTGGGGACAGAGCTAGTGTGTGTCCTTCTGTGGATGATGTTTGGAACATGGTACCTCTGGCTGTTGCTAACATAGATGTTCCAGGAACAGTCGAGTCTGAGAGCCAAAGGGAGTGTTGAGGGTTGGGGATTTTCCTTCCTGACCCTGTTTCCTTCAGGGAACCAGCAGGGCTCTGCTGACTACATTTTCTGAACCAAAGACTGAAAAACAGTATCTCTGCTGCTTTGTGCTAGAGGAGGAGGCTTGGAAGGTGTTTGGATACTGAGAGAGTGGAATTTTTGAGACATCATGATGGCTTATGTGGAAAGTTAGGACAGGGGATTTACAATTGGGACAGTCCTGGAAAATTCAGGTCCCATGATTTACCATCAGGATACACATCCTAACAAATGTTTATGCAGTGTGGAATTTGTAGTGAGTTTTCTATACTGAGCCTCTCACTCCCCAAAGGGAAACAGGGGTGCTTTCTGGCCTCTTTAGTTCCTTCTCGTTTCTACCAATCCCATTTTGTGGATGGAGTAAGAAAACTAAGGCTCAGAGATAAAGTGATGCTCAAAGGGCATAATGCTTACAAGCCTAGCCGCCTTGCAGAGATCATTTTATCTATGAAATCAAGTTCATAATGCAACCTGTTTCTTTCAAACTGGCTGTTTGAAATGAGCTACTAAAATTTGGATCCAAGAAGGATCCCCCTTCCCTTTATAGGGTCCAGGCAAGTACTTTGGTCAGTACTCAGTGCTGAGTAACTGTGGTAGCTAAGCTTTGTGGCTGTGGTTCCAGGTTCTCAGATCTGAAGAATGGTCCAAGAGGCAGACCCCAGGTCCACCAGGGGCCCTGGTTGGCTGGGTTGATGTGGACACTCCATTCGGGCCCAGGTTGAATCAATCTCAGAGGTGATCAAAGGCTTCCAGCTTGAGAGGCAGCTGCCAGCTTCCTCTGCCACCCTTTGACTACTAATTGCTGGCAGTCTGGAATGAGGCCGAGGGCCATCTGATCTACCTTTACGCACAGAGCTCTCCCAATCCTGGTCTGGTCAGCAAATGCGTGCATGGTAGTTTTTGAAAGAAACATGTTTATGGTGCTTCTCCTAGAAGCAATTGTCACCACCACTTCAGGGGTCTCTGTGTGACCTGTTACCCCCTGTGTCCTTGCTCTACTGTCCTTAGGACTATTGCCACTGCGATAAGTCAAATCTCCTTGGCATTTATTTTGGCCCCATATTTATGCTCTGGTCCAGGCCTTGCTCAGTCCCACCTCCCCCTGCTTCTCTTGCCAGCCAGGGACCAGAAGCTCCCAGAGAGATAGGGCCTTTTTGGCTGGGTTAGCTCACTGTTTGGGTTTGGCTGAGTCTGTCTCAGTTGTGTGATGGCAGATTCACCTTCCTGATGGGGTTAAACTGTCCTCTGTAAATACTCATGCCACCAGAGTACCCTCTTCCATGACACTTTTCAGTGGCAATTTTGCAGTTAATTAATGTCATTATTTCCATTAGTATGTCTCCTCAGCTAGTCTGTGTGCTTTGCATAAGCAATATTGATACCTTCCCTTTCCCCTTCAACTTTGCTGTTTCTCAACTTATCCCCCCCCTTTAAAAAGTTTGACCTAATTCAGATATACAAGCAAGTTACAGTGACAGAGCAAATAGGTCTCATATCCTCTGTACCCAGCTCCCCTTTCCCCTCACTCCCATTTATTCTATTTATCCTTCTGTGTTTATAATCTTTTCCAAAACATTGGAGAATCATTGATAGGTTCTTTCTTTTCCCCTTGATGTATTTCCTGAAAGTAGCAGCATTCTCTTATATAACTGCAGTACACATTTAGAATCATGACATTAATATTATTACAGTTCCACTGTAATCCACTGGCCTTCCTCCCCTCAGGCCCCACAGTTGCTTCTGTGATGTCTTTTTTTGTAGCAAAGAAAATCTCCAGTGGTGTGCTGGGTACAGATATTACATTTGCAGCTTCTATAAGCTTCTTTAAGGCAGAAGAGCTCCTTGGCCTTGGCTTTGTTCCTTCATCACCTGCATAGTTTTGGAGCAATCAGATCAGATATTTTATCTCATACCCCTCTAATTAGGGCCTGGCCTGTTTTTACTCACTTTGAGGTCCTCAGTGCCATGAACAATGCATGGACCATCAACTGTATTTCATAATATTTGTTGAAGGAGATGAAGGTGAAATAGAAGTGCAGTAGAAGGAAAAGAGCGGGCTTTTTGGTTTGCCCCTCTTGCACCCTTGCCGTATTGGGTTTTTTTGTTGTTGTTGCAATCATACTGTAAAATAAATTTGAACTCTTCTATTTTTTTTAAGCAAAGTGTTCTTCCTGAGAGTCTTCCTCAAATGATAGGTAGTATACCATCTTTGCATGTAAGCAGCCATAGATGGAGTCTTGGTAGGGATGTTGGGGAGGGAAACGGACCATGTAATGAGGGAAGGAACTCACCCTGCAGGCCCCTCCAAATATCAAGCAGCCTTCTCCATAACCTTGCCTCTAACATCTCAGACCAAGGGGCCCAAAATAAGATGGCTAGTATTTAGCATCCATTCAGAACATTTTAACCATATGAGGGAGGGGGCTGTTATTAGTAATTGCACCCAGTTGACAGGTCTCAGCCAGAGCTGACCAAGGCAAATCAGAACATTTGGTCTTTGTGCCCTAATTGTGACTTGAAGGTAAAGGCTAGCTTAGAAAATCCTCCAGTACTAGGAATCCTCTGTCCAGATGAAGACCCAACAAATAGATCTTGTCATTGGCTCCATGCCCAGTGCTCACTGCTCTGGTCCACACCTCCATGCTCACCCTTTCCCCAGACCTATCTTACCCCTTCAGCTTGCTGGTGCAAATACTAGCCTTTCTGCAGACCTCTTATCACCATGCTCCTTTACCTAGATCTCACTTACACACCCAGGCTGAATGTGGGACCAGATAGGGCTGTTAGTACAAGCTTCCAGCTCTACTGCCCAGTGTGCAAACGCCAGTGGGATTTAAGAGCCAAGTGTGTCGGCAAGGTAGCACAAGTGGCCAAGTCTCCCTAGACCTGCCTTCTTTCCCCATGTTCATACTTCTACCTGACCTTCCTGCACTGCCTGTGCCTCTCTTTCAGCCCTGCTTCTGAAATCTAGACCAAGTTATGGAAAACAAGAATTTACAAGGAAGCTGAGCATGGTGGCTCATGCCTGTAATCCTTGCTACTCAGGAGGCTGAGATCTGAGGATCAAGGTTTAAAGCCAGCCTGGGCACTGTAGGACCTGAGACTCTTACCTCCAATTAACCTCTAGAAAACGGGAAGTGGGGCTTGGTTCAAGGGTAGGGCAGTAGCCTTGAGCTGAAGAGCTCAGGGACAACACCCAAGCCCAGGGGTAGGGCGGTAGCTTTGAGCTGAAGAGTTCAAGCCCCATGAGCCACAAAAAAAAAAAAAAGAAAAGAAAAGAATTGACAAGGAAGTAGGTGGCATGACTGACCTAGGCACAAAAGCATGTCATTAGATGACCAGGAGGTGCAGACAGGGACTTGGATGCAGATAACCAAGGCAGGAAACCAGCCTTGAAGGGTCCTGGCTGACAAGGTCACTTCCTAACCACTTATCAGGAAGCCTAGGTTCATGATATCATGACGTAGTATTGTGCAAACACCCCTGTCACAGCCAGGGCCTGGGATACACACAATCAGGCTCTGTAACTTATTGCAGCCTAGAAAACTCCACCCTTGACTTCCTGGATTATGAAGTCTTGTAGGATGAACATGTGAAGACCCAGAACTGTTTTCTGGGGAGCATCTCAGTGATTTGAACTCTAAGAACATTGTCCAGGGCATTTGGTGGTTTTTAAAACTCTGTAACTCTGGACAGCTGTAGCTTTAGTGGGAAAGCCAATGGATAAAGAGTACTCTCCTTAGAATGTAAGCCATAGCACTGTTACACATTGAGTAGGCTTTCTAATAAACTTTAGTGTTAGTTTTTACTGCTTAAGAGTAGATTTTCCCTCCAGGCACAGGGAAGTAAAAGCTTTTGACTACTATTTTAGATTAGCCTTTTCCTAAGCTCTCTCCTCATAGGTGGGTAAACTGAGGCCCTAAAAGAGACACAGCATTTCAAGGATACATAGTCAGTGGCAGAGACACAGAATTTCAAGGATACATAGTCAGCAGGGCTAATACCCCTATCATAGAACGTCTTCATTGTTTCCAGATCTCTTCTTACCAAGTGATCTAGACAATGTATTTGTGTGTGTGTGTGCGCATGTGCACGCGCATGCACTTGAGCCACAGATCCATTTGCAGCTTTTCTAGCAGTAAGTCAGAGATAAGTCTCATGGAATTTCTTGCCCAGGCTAGCTTCAAACCTCAATGCTCAGATCACAGCTTCTTGAGTAGCTAAGATTACAGGTGTGAGCCACTAGTGCCCCCGCTGACAATGTATTTTTATTATGTTAATACACTTTGGCGTTTCTGTCATAAATAGCAGTTGCATTGGCTTTGAGACAGTTAAGCATTTCTTCTTGTTCTTTTGTGTAGAAGTTGCTGGGATTTTGGTTTTTCATTTTTTTTTTTTTTTTTTTTTTTGCCAGTCCTGGGCTTGAGCTCAGGGCCTGAGCACTGTCCTTGGACTTTCTCAAGGCTAGAGCTCTACCACTTGAGCCTCAGCACCACTTCCGGCTTTTTTCTATGTATGTGGTACCGAGGAATCGAACCCGGGTCTTCATGCATGCTAGGCAAGCACTTTAACCACTAGGCCAAACTCCCGGCCCCTTTCATATTTTTTTTTTTTAAAAAGACTACACTTTCTCTGTTTCCGTGGTAGTTCTCAGACTTGGGCATTTCAGAATCTGCTGGAAGACATGGTAAGACACTGGATGTACTCTCAGAGCTTCTGATTCCATTGCTCTCAGACCTGCAGGTGGGGGAAGGAAAATCTGCATTTTAAGAGCTCTTTGATAGTTGCAGAGCGAGCATACAGTACATTGTAACCAGCTAGCCGTTCCTGCTGTCCATATACTCTGCCCATCCATCCTCGTTGCTCTCGCCTGGCTGGCACCCTTGTAACCTGACCTTTCTCACTGTATCCAAGACCTTTCTCATCTGTCCAGGTGACCCCACCATCACCAGCCTGCCCTGGTGACTGGCAGGAGAGCCTTTTGGAGAACCAGTGTAGACAACCTAGAAGAGGGATCTGGCCCCGGTGCTAGGCCTTGTCAGATCTGTCTTATGATTTTGCATGAACCTTGCAACCTAGGAAGTTTCCCAGGAGCTGAGAGGAAGGCATTGTGGAAGATGCAGGGCTTAGTGAAGTGGGGCAGGTAGCAGTCTATATGTGCCACAGTGGGATGGTTGGGCACAAGGTTTGTAGTAGCAGAGAAAGGTGTTGGTGATTTTGATTGTCCTGCTCCATTGAGGGAACCTCATCACCTTTCTGTCGCCTCTGTGGCCTGTGTGGCACAGAATCTCAGCTAGCCCCCCCCCCGCCCCGGCTTGAACTCAGGGCCTAAGCATTGTCCTTGGGCTTTCCTCAAAGCTAGCATTCTACCACTTGAGCCACAGTACCACTTCCAGCTTTTTTGTGTGTATATGGTATTGAGCAATCAAACCCCTGGTCTTTGTGCATGCTAGGCAAGCACCCTACCACTAGGCCAAATTCCCAGCCCCTGGCCTCACTCTCTTGTCCACTGATTACCACTCTTGTCTAGGCCCTAGCTGCCTTGAAGACTGCATCACATGTGGGCTGCACACATCTGTCCTTGTGCAGTCTCCTCAGCCAGGCACAGTGATACCTCTTAGAGTGGGTTATAATTGGGTGACTGTGGACCCCACTCACTTTGTGACCCTGGCAGAGCCTCCTAATGTCTTCACACTCTGAGAACACCAGCAATCCCAGTCACTCGGAGGTCAACAGCTCCTCATGAGATCCTATGGCCCGGGTTGGGTACTCAAGGCACTGCTGGTCCTGGGCCACTTCCTGCTGTGACATTTGTCTTCTGATGGGAAACTGAGGTTTGTGTGGGCTGTCTACGCAGGGAGGCTCTAAGTGGTGCTGTTGCTGGGTGGATGCTCTGGATGCTGGCATTGATGTTCATTGCATGGATGTTGAAGGCTCAGAAAAATGGCAGCTGACAACAGGAAGTAGCCAGCATCCTTGGAGAAGCTGGCATTGAGGCAGAGAGCAGAGGCTCTGCTACTTCACGGTACATTAGATGAGTGAGTCATATTACTGCAGCTGGAACAGGACTTGAGATTCTGCATTTCTTACAGGCACCTAATGCTGCTAAAGCTGCTGGTCCAGAGACCATGCTTTGAGTGACCCTGGTATAGAACATGAACTATGGTAGGAAGGCTTACCAAACCCTGTAGATAGTATGTGTTTCTATAGTTTTTCATTATATATACTATATGTATATGCTACATATACTTATTATTGATAATGTTTAATTTGTAAGTTAGGCACAGGAAGAGATTAACAACTAATTATACAGATCAATTATAATAACATTGTGTGATAAAAGTTATTTATGTAGCTTGGTGGTAGAGTAGTTGCATAGCGTGTACAAAATCCCAGGTTCCTTCTATCGCCCACATTGCAAAAATCTATATCTATTTGTCCATCATCTATCCATCTACATCCAGTGTTTAGTTTTGGAATTTTCCATTTAATATTTCAGGTCTGATTAGCTACAGGTAACTGAAACTGGAATGCCAAAGAGCTGATATGGGGCTTCAGCAGATGTAGCCTTCTGCTGGACTCGTTGGAAACCAGGTGGCTCTGGGTCTGGAATCTGGCCTGTTCAGTTGGAGTCATTTGTGGTCAGTAATGACCCTGTACAGTTAGAGGTTAGAACCCCCCCCCTTGCCTCCCCTGGAGCTTTTGGATCAGGATGGGGTGATTTTGTTTTACTGGCTGGCATCCCATCTTTCAAGGTTAGCTTCACAGTCAGATTCCTCTTAGAAGGTACTGATCCTTGCCCAAGCCAAGCTGTGGTCATATCCTGGACAGCAGCCCAGCAGTCAGTGATGCATGTTAGTGTCTTCTGAGTGCCCAGAGAGCTGGGGACTGAGACAGCCCCTCACCCACTTCCTGAGGATCTTGCCCCAGAGTCTAAACCACAGTAGGAGCTTATTGAAGCATTCTAGAGAGCTGAATACAGGAAGGAAGAATGTGTTAAGTGCTAACACCAGAAGGGAGGAAAACTGGGCCGGGAAGACACTGAATTATGGGTCAACAGGGAATCAGATGCAAACCCCAGGAATGTTCTTGGGATTTGGAGTTAGAACGAGCTGGCTGGGGGCTAGGAGTAGAGGGCCCACAGGGGAGTGGGAATTATAACTAAGAAGCCATTGCATGGAACTGGGAGCCAGAGCAAATCTTTGTGACTTCAGGAGAGATGGAGAAAGGAGGCGATGGAGAGGGAGAGGGACAGAAAGAGACAGAGAAAAGAGAAAGATACACAGAGACAGACAGAGAGACAGAGGCACAGATTCAGGGTTAGGATCCTGTTTCTCATTCCCAGGACCTAAGGGAACTGCTGTCAGCATGTCCTCCTAGGGCTGTCAGGTATACTTGGCCACCTAGGGCACATTCTAGCCCTAAACACTTAGGGCCTGAGATCTTGCTCAGCCTCTAATAGCTGAGGAAGAAAGGGAGTTTCAGGTTCAAGTTTTTGTCCACAGCAACAGAGCTGGGAAGTTCTCAGGTGCACTTGGCCTGTTCTGCCTGTCTAGCCTAGGAGCCCACTTTAAGGGTGGGATAGCACAAGAGTTGAGGGGTGGAGGCTGTAGGGCCCAGGCTTCACGACCCAAAAGGAGGAAGCAGATCAGGTAGATGAAGGATAATTTATCAAGTGACATTTTCTCTCAAAAATTTCTAAAAGTTTTGCCAGTCTGATTTTCCCTGACCTCAGATAGAAAATTCATCCCCCGTTTCCCTCTGAAATTCCTTTGTTATTTTAATTCTGATCATACTATAGATGCAGTTTTTATAACCAATCCCCCCTCATTAGTTTCCCTATTGAGCAGTTGCATCTCACAGACAGTTATTAAGTGCCTGTGGATAGACACTCTTTTCTGTGGTCAGGCTAATAGTGGCTACCATGGTGGACTTGACTGACACGTGGGGATGTTTGGGTACATTGATGTTCCAGCCTCTCTGTCCTTGTTACAGCCTAGGGGCCTGAGACAGTCACTGAATCCAGAAGAAAGCTAGAGTGCAACCAGTACCTCAGGGCCTAGGCAGTGCTCGCCGATGGATGTGGTATTAGCTGCCTTGCCTCTGATGCTTTGCAGTACTGTGTAAACTGAGCTATTCCTGTTTTGTATTTGTGTGTTCATCCCATTGCTACTTGCTGAGCTAGACACCCCCCTGGCTTCTAGGAGACAGCAGCTCACCAATAAAAGTCCAGCCTACTTGGGTGCTAGTGGCTCTCGGTGGCTCAAGCCTATAATCTTAGCCACTCATGAGGCTGTGATCTGAGGATTCCTGTTTGAAGCCAGCCCAGGCAGAAAAGTCAGAGAGATTCTTATCTTCAAGTAACCACAAAAAGCCAAAAGTGGAGCTGTGGTTCAAGGGTAAAACACTAGCCTTGAACCCAAAAGCTAAGGGACAGTACCTAAACCCCAGAGTTCAAGTCCCAAGACTAGCAAAAATAAAAAAGAGTCCAGCCTTCAAGGACCTAGATTCTAGTGATGGATAGAGATGTAGGAATGGGAAGGAGACAGACAAATAGTTAATATACTCGGTGACAAAAAATGCTAAGGGGAAAATAAAGTAGGCTCAGAAGCTTTGAGAAGATGGGGAGGCCTCACTGATAAGGTAAGATTTCCAACAGGCACCTGCAGGAAGAGAGAGAGCTAGATGTATATCTGAGAGAAGGGTGTTCCAAGCAATGTGACACTCTGACAGGGAATAACCTCTGAACAGCCAGGGGAGGCGTGGCTGAGCAGAGTGTATGTTGAGGGCTTGGGTGCGTTGAGTGCAGGCAAACAGGAATCTGGGACCCAGGATTCACACTTCCTGCCTCCTCTTTCCCCACCCCCTACCTCTTCCTGTTCAGAGGTTTTGGAACCAGAAGACCCACCTCTACTCTTTGAAGCCATTCTTTGTTGCTCATCCAAATGGGTGGCCACAGAGTCCTGAGTTGGCTGCAGGCTAACCTAAGATTGCATTCCTGCCTTGTTTTCCCAGAGAAATCACTGTCCTGTGCTTCCTTTAACTGTGCAGTGGGGACCCTGAGCAGAGATTGGTAGAGGCGTGGTGTGGTGAACATTCTAGGGCTGGAGCCTCCAGCCTGTCATTAGAGAACTACTGGGGCATTACTGGTCATCTTCTGGCTCCTGGACACTGGCTGCAGGTGCCATATTGCTGATCTTCAGGCCCAGGCCAGCCTTCATGCAGTGATAGCAGCTCTGCTTCCCACTATAAATAGATCAAAGATCTTAGTATAAGACTAAAGTCATAACACTTACAGAAGAAGAAAAAAGGGAAACAATGAGGTAAACCTTCATGACCTTCGGTAATTAGTAGATTCTTGGCCACAACATCAAACTCACAAGCCACCAAAGAAAATCAGGCTTCCTCAGAATGAACACTTTCAGCCAATCATCACCAGTGGCTCTTGCCTATAATCCTAGCTACTTTGGAGCCAGAGATTTGAGGACAGAAAGGTCCAACAGATACTATTCTTCAATTAGCCACCAAAAAGGCAGAAATGGCACTGTGTGGCTCAAGTGGTAAAGCACCAGCTTTCAGCAAAAAAGAAAGCCAAGGGGGCCGGGAGTTTGGCCTAGTGGTTAAAGTGCTTGCCTAGAATGCATGAAGACCCAGGTTCGATTCCTCGGTACCACATACATAGAAAAAAGCCAGAAGTGGTGCTGAGGCTCAAGTGGTAGAGCTCTAGCCTTGAGAAAGTCCAAGGACAGTGCTCAGGCCCTGAGCTCAAGCCCAGGACTGGCAGAAAAAAAAAAAAAAGCCAAGGTCCTGAGTTCAAGCCCTGGTATGGGGTATACACACACACATACACACACATAAGAAAACTTTGATTATCAAAGAACATTATCAAAAAAGTGAAGACAGCCTATAAAACAGTAGAAAGTATATCAAAATCACCATCGAGGTTTGATAATCTGAATTTAAGAAATCTCTGAAGTTCAGCAATCCGAATTAAGACAAGCTCAATTAAATTTAAAAAAAAAAAAGCTTGAATAGACATGACCTCAAAGATCTATAGATGTCTAGTAAGCACACTTAGAGATGCTCAATATCAGTATTCACACACATGCAGATCCCAGCTATAATGAGATACCACTGCATACCTACTAGAATGACCGTGATAATAATAATTTTAAAAAGGAAAATAGCTAGTTTTACCAAGCATGTGAGAAAATAGGGGAACACTTAACATCGCTGATGGAGGTTTAAGATGGTGCCACTTCTGTTGAAGAGTTGGGTGGTTCTTTCAAATGGAAGTAAACAGAGTTGCCACATGACCCAGCAGGTCCATCAGTTTCTACTTGAACAGTTGAGTACACGGACAAGAACTCACTCCCGTACATCAGTGTTCATTGTCTTGCTCTTCACCACAACCCACAGGCCCAAATAGCTGCATGTGTGTAGACAGGTATATAATTGAAGTAATGCGGATATGAGAAAGGAATAAAGTTCAGAGACACACAGTTCTGCCAGGCAAAATTAAATGAGACACAAATGGACTGGTTTAATTTTAAGATTTCACTTATCTAGAAGATCCAACATAGGCAAACCCATAGGTTGGGCAGAGGGTGGCTGGGGAATTATTGCTTAATGAGTACAGAGTTTCTGTTTGGGGTGATGAAAGCTTTCTGGAACTAAATAGTGAGGGTGGTTACACAACATTGTGTGTGAACATAATACCCCTGAATTATACCCTTAAAATGGGCAGTTTTCTGTTGTATGTATTTTGAAATGCACAGTTTCAAAGAATCAGAGTCGGTATGTGTGAGCAAAGTCTTGCTTTGTCTTGTGGAGGTTTGTGTGGGGGAAGAGGGGGTCTTATGTCCCACAGAAACTTAGGGGCATAGGAGGTGCTCTCCTGCCCCATTCCTATATGACAGGCAGGTAGGCTGGCAGGCACAGACTACTTAAGAGTCTTGGCAGGTTCTCAGAAGATACTTTTCTGACTCTTTTAATTTCAACCTTTCCAGTGTGAGAGACTGTTCTGCCTGGTCAAGAAGACCCAAGACAGCAAATTTGGTGATTTTCTTTTTCTTTCTCAAATCACCAATTACCTGCTTCTCAGGTTTGCTAATTTTGTCTGGGCTATGGTTTAGCCCCTTCGGTCAGCTCACTCCCACTTGCGTCTGATGTTTTTACCCTCTCCAAAGGACTTCTCTGGGGCCCTACAGGGCTGGTGTTTTTGTTTGTGTCTGTCCCAGGTCATGTGTGACTTTTTCCTTCTCTAGGCTTATTGTTGGTTCTCTTGAAATCTGAGCTCTACAAATGAAGAGTCATATAAATGCTTAGCCATGGAGAGGTACACCCACGTAGTGGAATGTTGTAAAACTGTAACACAAAGGGCCAGCAATGTGTTTGAAGAACCTGGGCAAAGGCTGTATCATAAGCATGCGAAAGAGTAGAATTGCATGATGATTCAGAGATTACTACTTTCTAAAATAAAATATACCCCAAAGAAGACTACAAAAGTTTGTTCTTCACCTGAAGGTGCAAATCTTAGCTCCACACCCCTTTCCTTTCTAGCTCTAGATCTGCTGAGCTGCTTTCTCCTTCCCCTCCAGGGCCAGATACCACCAGGTGCTCAGAGCCATCTTGCCTACAGCCATCCAGGTAGATTCTGCCCTGCATTGCCCAATCGTCCCCCACAGTGGCCTAGACAAGTGAGACTGGGTTGGATCCTCTTGGAGACTGAGCTAAACCTAGACTGGCCCTCTGATTACCTGTTACCTCCACCTCGTCTTTACCAGATACCTGGCTTATAGCTGTTAGGTACAAGTACTCCAAAAAACGAGTTCGTAAGGATTTAATGGAGCTCATGTTTATTAGATGGCAGGAGGTGGGTGGAATCCTAGCAGTCAGTCTTGGGACCCCTGGTAGCAGCCTTGGGCAGATGGGAGATTGTCTGGGACCCGGAGGCCTTGCATCTGAATCTCCCTGGAAAAGAGCCAGTGGTAACAGGATAGGAGAGACCCAAGGTCAGATTCAGGGCCTGGCCTCAGGAAACAGAGTGGCTCACTCTTGCACTCAGGCTGTTGAACATTAACTCGGGGATGGCTGCCAGCCAGGCCGGTAGGGCTTTAGCTATCCTATGACTACATTGTAGTCCCTGCCCTTAATGAAAGTGAGGACTCATTTATTACTTCTCCTCAGTCCTGAAATATTTTTAAAGTTCTAAAATCACCAAGCCTGCCCTTCATAATCAAAGCGGTCCTTTGAATGTTTTGTTTCTTTAACATGATTTTTTTCCTGAAACACCTGTTAAACCATTTAGATCACTTTACAGTAAAGGGCGTATGGTAATAAATAGCCACATCACTACTCAAGTTTCTAGTGTTGCAGAATTAATTAAGGGGAAAAGAAGGTTTTCTGGACCATTTCCTTCCTAAGAGGAAATCTACCTCCTTGTCAGCCGCAGGGATGGTTTATAAAGATTATCTCAAAGGGTAAGAATATACCTGTAGTCAGTAAATTACAGAGACAGTAGTGATTAAGTGCGCAGGCCCTTTCCACCCCCAGTGAATCACCTGTAATTCACCTTCCTCGCAGTTGTGTGGGTCATGAGACTCTGTGCCAGGAGGTGCAGAGCCAAGGGGAGGGCTGTCTTCACAGCAGAGTCTGTGCCCTGGCCTGGCTGTGGGAGTCTAATCTACAAGATTGCAGAGCAGGAACTGCAGAGCTGCCTGCCAGGCTGTGGAAACATCTGGAAAATGGACAGCCTGCAGGACCCATGTTGTTCCTGAGACAGAAGCTCCAGAATAGGTGGGAGATTCTTAGGTGTGAGGGACTTAGGAGCAGTATGGGTGGACATGTTGTGTCCAATAAACCAGGCCCAGGTGTGAGGGAATCAGGAGTGTGCTGATTGTCCAGCATCATGGTAGCTTGCTCTGGCAGAGCAGAGACTAGAACCCAGAGCCCTGGCAGGATGTTCTTAAGTCACTTAGTATTCCTTGAAATCAAGGAATGGGTTATGCTTCTTTCCATTGTCCCAGCCCCCAAAATGGGAATGTTTTTAGATATACCAGCAGCAGCAGCAGGAATATTGTTTAGTTTAAGCATTTACTTTTATTGTTTTTGTGGTAATTAAACATTCATTTTGTGTATTTTGTATTATATAATGCATATATACATTATATGCATTATAGGTAGGCTTGTGGGAGTGGAGTTTACTGGTCCTGGGGCTTAAACTTAAGGCTAGTGCAATACCACTTGAGCTGCAGCCACTTTCAGCTTTTTCTGAGTAGTTTTTTTTGTTGTTGTTGTTTTTTGGTGGGTCATGAGGCTTGAACTCAGCCTGGGCACTGTCCCTGAGCTCTTTAGCTCAAGGCTACCTTCATACCCCTGGGCCTGGGTGTTGTCTCTGAGCTCTTCAGCTCAAGGCTACTGACCTTCCCTGACCTACCCTGGAGCCAAGCCCCACTTCCTATTTTCTAGAGGTTAATTTTGTGCTGGGGCTGACTTTGAACCTTGATCCTCAGAGCTCAGCCTCCTTAGTAGCTAGGATTACAGGTGTGAGCCACCGCGCCCGGCTTATTCTGAGTAATTGATGGGAGATGAGTCTCACAGGCTTTCCTGCCCAGGCTAGTTTTGAACCATAATCCTCACATCTCAGCCTCCTGAGTATCTAGGATTCAGGTGTGAGCCATCAACACCCCCTCTGTATTATATATTTTTAAGGCATAGAATATGACATTTCGATAAACACACAATGCTGTTATTCTGTACAGTGGCACATTTTTTGATGAAAAAGAGTTTCTTACTAATTTTCTGCCTTGTTTTATCTAGTCACAAAGCTCTGGAAATCTGATTAGGCTGCATAAAAGTACATTTTTTTCCCCTTCTGGTTTTCTAGAGGCGCTGGCAGTCAGCGTGGTTACTGTGCCCAGTATAACCATTTGAAATGGTCTGTCCAGAAGCCTTCCAGGCAGAGGACTTTAAAGCTGGAAGAGCCTCAGAGAGTGCTGGCTGGGAAACCCTGCTGAGGAAAGGGGACTTGTGACTTCCCAAGGTGATCAGTGACAAATGCTAGGATGTTCTGGAGTGGGGGGTGGGGGGTATGGAAGAGACAAGGTAGGAGTGCGAGGATTTTTGTACATGTGTTTCCTTGAAATAAAACTATGGCTAGGACTACTGGCAGTGCCTATTGGGTTTCTCTGGCCCATCTGCTGGCTTCAGCTCCCTTGGCCTGGGCCTAGGCTGGCGGATTGGGCTGCTTGTGAGATCCTAGTCTCTTGGCTGGGATGCATTGCGATTAGCACATCTCCAACCCTTCAAAGTGACTTTAGCTGTTTTCTTTTCTGAAGGCTTCTTACTGCTTTTGGCTGTAAAGGGGGGAGTGGGGGCTGGAGCCTAAGACAGAAATATCAGAGACTGACACCCAAAAGGGTGTGTCTGCCTGAGAGCAAATATTAGCACAGTATTTTTATAAAGTTTATGCAACTTGATTCATGTCCCGTAGAGTAAATTTATTCCATCCTGTTTTCCAGTCTGTAGGGAGCCTGATGGAACTGTTTGGAGGGAAAAATGGAAAGAGGAGCTTAATTTTAGGTAGGAAGTACTAAACTTTGAACATATTCTGTTTTTGTTTTGTTCATGTTCTTTTATCTCCTAGTTCATGGTCTAATGGGACATTTGAATTTGTGGTTGTTGTTTTTTTAATCTCAAGAATAAAGAATTCATTTATAATTACTTCTCAAAATCTATATAAGGAAAGTTAATTTTGAACCATGGTATGGTGAGGAATGCCTTAGGCTCACAGATACACCCTCGGCTCTTTGGAAACAGGATAGAATCTAGGCCCTGGGAATCCCAAAGTTCTACCCTGCCCTTTCTAGTGTCAGCCTGCCCTGTAGCCTTCTCTAGCCTAGAGAAGTAGCCCTAGAAGTAGCCCTGCAGTAGCTCTGCTTGGCTACTTCTAGTGACAGGGAACTCCCTACTTCCTATCATTGTGCATCCTGGGTCCGGAGTTTGGGAGAAAAGCCACTTCATTCATCTTCTACCTGATAAACTTGAGGCTAGAAAAGAAAAACAGTCTGAAGACAGTAGCTAATTTGCACAAGCTAGGAAAGGCCGTTCTTTTTTATTCTTAAGGAAACTGAATCTCAGAGCTGGTCTGCAAGCTTGCGCTCTGTGTGTGTGTGTGTGTGTGTGTGTGTGTGTGTGTGTGTGTGTCTGTCTGTCTGTCTGTCTGTCTGGCTCTGGCTCT
This sequence comes from Megascapheus bottae, assembly GCF_031878675.1. Classification (NCBI taxonomy): domain Eukaryota; kingdom Metazoa; phylum Chordata; class Mammalia; order Rodentia; family Geomyidae; genus Megascapheus; species Megascapheus bottae. Next base: position 70,789,267 of record NC_143511.1, on the reverse strand, counting down.
GTCTGTCTTTGTCTCTCTGGCTCTCTTCTCTCCACTCTGAAGCGGTGATACTGGGATTCAGCCCACCCCGCCTGTCTCGGAAGCCAGTAGCTTTCCCAGATCCTCAGACCTAGCCCTCCTTCCTCTTCCTCCCATGTGGCTGTTAGCCCCCCCCCCCCCATTCTTGTTTCTCCTGTGTGGTACTCCCCCAGACTTCTCTAAGTCTTCCTGAAGAGCTAAATCTTCCCCTCTCTGAGATTTTTCGAGGATTGCAGCGATTCTGAGACACTCCTACTCAGCCTCTCTCCCCCGGGGGTTTCCTAAAGTTGAAGTGCACATCTGCTCCTGACCTTTGGCTCTTGAAGTTTGTGCTGTCTGGAATTTTCCTTCCTCCCACTCCCAGATTCTGTTCCTTGCCTGTCCAACAAAATTCCTAAGAATTCATTTCCCACCTCATCCACTGGGAAGGACCCAGACCCTGGACACACCACTTGTCCCCTGGGCTCTGTTTCCTCACCTCTCCCTTCTTTCCCCAACCCCCCACTCCCATGCACTTCCTGGCCTGGCCAGGTGCTGAGTAAATGAATATTGAGCGAGTAAATGGCCCGGAACTCCTTTGGCAAGGTAGTAACAAAGGAGGCCAAGAGTGATTATAAACGAGATCTACAAGTCCCAGAGCGCCTCGAGGCTGAGGCCCGAATTTGGCCCTTGGGGAGTGGACGGTGGCAGTTGGAGGTCCTGCAGAATGAGAATGAGAAGGAAGTGGTCTCAGCCCTCCGCCTGTGAACTGGTGTTCGTTCCTTCTGTTCCACTCAGGAAGTGGTGAGTTTACTGACCCTCATAAGGTGACACAGACCTGGGAAAGTTCAGCTATCACTGTTCAGGGACTACATGGGTGAAACCAAAGCACAGTCTTGGTCATTTGTCTCTAAAGGCATCCTTGTGTCTTCGGAGCAGGGGTGGAGGCCTGTGACATATGATGGTGGGTGGTGTGGTGTGACGTGGCATGATGTGACACCATAGTAACACTTTTCTGCACATTAAATTCTAAAACTCTCATAACAGTCTCATAAAACAGCAAGGCAGGGGAGGGCTCGCCTCTCCAGGGAGGGAAGACCTGGAAGTGGGTTTCTGCCCGGCTTCCTCAGGGGAGCATTTAGAATTAGTGGCTTTTTCTCTGTGAGGTGCCTCAAGAACAAGCCTTTTTTGTTGGTGGTGGTGGTCATGGGCCTGAATTCTGGACCCGGAAACTGTCTGTCCCTGAGCTCCTTCATTAAAGGCCACAGCTCCATTTCTGGGTGGGTTTTTTTTTGGGGGGGGGGAGGTATTGGTGGTTAATTGGATCTAAGAGTCTCAGGGGACTTTCCTGCCCAAGGCTGCCTTCCAAATACAACTCTCAGACCTCAGCCTCCCTGAGTATCTAGGTTTACAGGTGAGAGCCACTAGCACCAGCTAGAATAAGTCTTTTCAGGTACGAGCCCAAGGGTTTCCTTGAGATGGGCTCAGCTGTGTGTCCGCAGCTGAGGAGCCAGGCTTGCGTTGGAGGAGGTGGCTTTCTCTTTACCTTTGACTCAAACCCTGCAGGGGCACCCAGACCACTCCTTGTTATCTTCCCACTGTCAAGTCTTAACTTAAAAATATATGTAGGTTTTGCGAGTGTGATGGTGATCAGCCTTTAAATAAAACTTTACAAATAAACCAAGATTCCATAATAAGAGAACCATTTGACATTTTGAATGTTGTACAAGTAAAAGGACACTAATGAAGGTGTGAGTTTGACACCCAGGGGCTTCCTGTGGTGATTCACTCCCTGAACAAATTGTAAAATCTCAGAGACAAATGATTGCACCCTAAGACTGAAGGATTAAAGTTGACAATTGCAAGATAGTGTGAGGAGTAAGATGTACTGTTTTAAGTGAGTTGTGGTAAAGATCTGGGAATCTGAGTGGTTAAGTCTTCCAGACATGTACCTTTAATAAATAAAATGTATTGAAAACTTTCATAAAGGAACACATAAGGTTTTATTTATTTGTTTGTTGCTGTATAAGGCTTGAATTTAGGGCCTGAGCACTGTCCTTAAATTTTTTTTTGTTGTTGTTGAACCACAGCTTCACATCTGGCTTTTTGGTGGTTAATTGGAGATCAGAAAATTCCACTTTTTAAGAAATATAACCAGAAAATGGGAGATGTTTAAAATGCCTAAGTAGATCCAAAAAACTTTTACTAAAGCCAGAGTAAAAATATCATTCAAAAATTAATTTTGTGGTGGAGCAAGGTGGTACACCCTGTCCTGTTGACTCGTGAAGAGGCATGGCGAGGAGGAGCTTGAGTTGGGGAGTGGCTGTCCCAAAAAAACAGAAATAAAAGTCTGGAGGCATGACTTAAGCAATAGAATGCATGGCTGAACACAGTTTAATCCCCAGTTCTACATACACACACACACAAATCAAGTTTTTGAAACATAAGCTTGGGATAATTATTAGTTTGTTGGCTTTAGTATTAAATGAACAATATATGTTTAATACTGCTAGTGAATAGGTATTTCTGATTTAGCAGCTACTCCATAGTGACTTTTTTGACATTGAAAGTTAACTTTAAAAGTTTAGTATATTTATCTTTGTGAGGAAATTTTAAAAGCCAAGAAACGGAGGGAAGACAGGATATAACACTGATCAATTTACAAAAGGTATGGAGTATTGGTTCGTTTTTGGTTTTTGTCAGCTGTAGGGATAGACAGCTCTTGGCTGGAGTTTTGAGAATAAAGATAAGTGTTATGTACCATGTGGTCCGTAATTTTGTTATAATTCACAATTTATTAAGTGAAATAGTGGATTTTGAAGTGTTTTCCTAGATGTATGTGTATTTTGCAAATACAAACTAAAAGCACTAATTTTTTAATTAGTAGGGCTGTATTTCATTAAAAACACTTGCCAGGCCTGATTAAATCACAGAGGTTAAGCCAGGTAGGGCTGGTGGGAGGCTGAGACCTGAGGATCTCAGAAGCCAGGCTGAGCATTTGGAGACTCTTATCTTTAACTGTCCAAAAGCTGGAAGTGCAACTGTGTCTCCAGTGGTAGAGTGCTAGCCTTGAGCACAAAAGCTCAGGGACAAGAACCAGGCTAGGAGTTCAAGCAGCCAGGGCCAGCACCAGAAGAAACGGACAAACAAGAAACCCACCAATGGTATGCTGTGTTACAAGTACTGTGGCTGGCAGTCTTATAACCTTGGCATCTTCAGTTGTTCAGAATTGGTATCTGAGTGGTGGCCTGGTTATGTAATAGCAACAACGCATAGAACTCTTTTTGTACTTCCTTCTCTATTTTGACTACAGTGCTAATCCCAGCACTGACACAGAGACTGGGAAATCTGTTACTCCATCAGCACTGATTTAGGAAGTATAGATTCCGTGCTGAATGATAGGACAGCTGCTCAGCCATGTGATGCTATGTTGCTCTTGGAAGGAACAGTGCTATAGGCCAGAACATTGACTGTGACTCAGCCAAGATCCTGGCTATAAGCACAAGCACAGATGGTCAAAACCAGAAGAAAGTGGAGATTGTCTAGTTGAGGGTGATCCTGAGTGTGACATCATAGCATGTTCAGTGGCATCTTCTACATGATGGTAAAATAAGTCACCAGCCTGGTTTGCCTCCTGGATGGAAAGAGGAAATAAAAGACCATCGGAACAGTGTGCAGATTTTTAATGTGGACTGTATATAATTAGGCAAGTGTTTTATCAATGTTTAATTTCTTCTGTGCTATAGTTGTATTGTGGTAATGAAATGTTCTTGTTTGTGGAAGACACATGCTAAAATATCTAGAGGCAAAGAAATGTTTGTTATATGCATAACAAATGGTTCAGAGAAAACCATGGACTCTGTGCACCTCCGGATATGTGTGTGTGTGTGTGTGTGTGCGTGTGTGTGTGTGTGTGTGTGTGTGTATACAGTGTATACAGGGGAAAGAGGAAGATAGAAAATGTATGTGTTAAATATTAACAAGACTTCATTTTTCTAACAACTTTTCTATAATATATATGAACATGTAAACATACATATACACACATCTACATATCAATGTGTTTGTTTACGAATAATCTGGGCCCTTAATGAACCCAAACCCCTATGGATGGTGCCTAAGAAACTACATTTTACATCTTATCTGATAAGTTCCACACGAATCAGTTTTACTGTAGTCACTGGTTTAAAGTCTCATTTTGACCACTTTTTTTTTTTTTTTTTTTGCCAGTCCTGGGCTTGAGCTCGGGGCTTGAGCACTGTCCTTGGACTTTCTCAAGGCTAGAACTCTACCACTTGAGCCTCAGCACCACTTCCGGCTTTTTGCTATGTATGTGGGGTACCGAGGAATTGAACCCGGGTCTTCGTGCCTGCTAGGCAAGCACTCTACCACTAGGCCAAACTCCCGGCCCCTTGACCACTTTTTATGAAGTAACTTAATCTTTAGACACGTTGTTACAGGCTGAGTTCATCTGTCTCAGTACTTAATAAATGATAAATTAATTTCTGCTCATATATTTGTAAGTTTTATCTTCCTTCAGGCCATTGAGGCCTGCTCTCAGACAGCAGAAATAGTAGCTGACCTTAGTCAGGTGCAGACAGTGGCTAAAGACCATAGCTCATGTTTTCTGTAAACAAATGAATGAGAGACATATGGTTATTAGGGACTGCTTGCTCTCCCCTCAGACCCCTAACACCTTGGTTAACATAGCCCAACTTCTGTGTGTTTACAGTGAAAAGGAAGAGATGGGGCGGGGGGAATATGGTTCTATTTTAGCAGCCAAATACATAAAGCATTTATTTTCAGTACATTAAATATTGATGTTTGATGAAAATTGCAACTGATTTGGTGAGTCATTGCCTCAAGGAGCTAATGGAACATGTTCTTTTCTGTGTTTGATGAGTTGGGATAGAGAGAGAAAGGACGAGGAGAGGGAGAGAGACATGGCACAAACGCATGTGCTTCCCTGAGTTCACTAGAGAAGAATTAGGGAAATTAACTTGGGCTACAGAATTAAATAGCTCTTACAGTAAAGGGAGAGTTTCCTGGATTAGTAAGATGAACTGTGAGTGATGCTAACAAACAGCAGAGCTGGTTCCCTTGGAAATCATAGGGTTGAAGGTGAATGTCTCTCTTTGATTGCCACTAGGTGGCAGCATTGTCCAGGGTCAAGTGAATGCTGCAGGTGAGTTGCTGTAACAAGCTACTCATGCATGGTTCATTTATTCAGGTTACTCACAAATCAAGTGTTTATAAAGTGAAGGTGCTTTCTTATCCTTTTTTATATTTTATTTTTTGCCAGTCTTGGGCTTGAGCTCAGGGCCTGAGCACTGTCCTTGGACTTTCTCAAGGCTAGAGCTCTACCACTTGAACCTCAGCACCACTTCCAGCTTTTTTCTATGTGCGTGGTACAGAGGAATCGAACCTGGGTCTTCGTGCATGCTAGGCAAGCACTCTACCCCTAGGCCAAACACCCGACCCTCTTATCCTTTTTTGAAAACTAAAATTTGCATTCCTGAGTTAGAGGTTTGAGTTCCTTGTTTTTGAAAGCAAAGGATGAAATAATTAGCATTTTGTTTTAAAAGGATCCAAAGGGAGCTGGATTGGCTTTCTCACTGGGTCCTCTGCCTTCTCTGCCTTCTTTCTACCTGTGGTTTGTAGGCTGTGAAAGAACAAAGTTCCATGGTTAGCAAAAGGTCCTTCGACAAGTAAGCAGCAGCTTAGCCTAAGATTTAGCCCTGCTCCAGGGCAGCCAAAGATGGGCAGGCACAGAGGGACTGTAGTGGCATGAGGATATAATGTGCCACATGCCTCGCATATGGCAGTTTATGCCAACTGGCTTCTGCTTCTAGTTCCATTGAATTTAGAACGACTCAGAGACTTTCACATTTGTAGTCACGACTGTTATTTACTGTAGCAAGCCAGTCTTATTTAAAATAAATAAACCTTTAAGAAGCCAAGTATTTAAATATCATTAGGGAAGTTAACACCAAGATAGCCCTAAATGAAAAATCTGGAATATGTAGTCAGCACCTAATGGTAAATGCCCTTGATTAAGTACCTACTGTGTGTGCCCTGCATTGTGCTAAGCACCTACTGGATGCCCAGGGAGATGTTGCCTTTTTTTATAATAGTTTTCCATGGATAATCTTTGATAAAACCATGTCCACTGAAGGGCCTCCGTTGCTAGTATCCAGACTGTTCTAAATCTCTAGTTATTGAATCTTAAGCCTTGTGCAGAGGCTCGGTGTTGCTCCTCTCCTCTCCGGGGCAGCAACACGGGAGCGGGGAGGGACACACAGGGCCAGCCTGTAGTCCCCCGGGAGCTGAGCGAGATGGTAAGTGTCGAAGACCCAGCCCTCCCCCAATCACCGGGGAAGAAAAAACCACGCTGAGTCAGAAGCAGTGTTAACCATGAAAGCGCATCAGATCTCTCTGCTGATCTCTGATGCTCTCTGATGCTCTCCTCCTTTATTGCGTCAGACAATTAGTTATATACTGTTAGGGTAGGAGAAGGTGGGCACTGGGAAGCTAGCCAATAGGAAGAGGGCCTCTGTGCTACCACTAAGGGTCTGGGTGGGGCTTTCAGGTAGTGGGCAGGACAGGTGCAGGAAAGCGCACGAGACCTGAGCTGCTGCGAGACCCGCGAAACTGCGGGGGGTTCAATCGAGTCACGTACACAGAGATGCCTTAAGAGAGGTATGCAAAAGACCGAATGCCTAGACAAAGCCCTTTAATTGCAGCTGAGCCAGAATCAGGCTTCAGGGATGGAGGCTAGGCCCCAACAGCTCGGCTAGGCTTCCATATTGTAAATGGCACTGGCCGAGGCGCTGATCCTCTGTGGTCACAGAGGCCAGTTGGGTTGTGGCTTTGTTTAGAATTAAGAGGCTTATAAAGGAAGCCATAGAAACCCGGAGTTGCTGTGGTACAGGAAACAAGGCAAGTAGCCAACTTCCATTGTCCTGACCAGATTGTTTGAGATATGCCTTTAAGACAGTTTGTTTGAGATCTGACTTTAATTAGAGAGCACTCAGTGTGGTAGGACAGAGCAGGCATGCTCTTTAGGAACAGTGGGAGGAAGGACACTTCCACATTTCTCCTGTAACATCCCTTCTTCTGACAGTGCCCTTTAGGTCCAAGCCCTGACAAATCAGAGGCGAGGGGACAATCCCTTCCTGCCCTGGTCGCTGATCTCACTGGGCCTTTGTGGCTGAACTGGGAAGGAAGAATCACTGGCCATGGTTAAGTTCAGCAGGGCCATCCATGCGCTCCGCACTGGCCTCGTTGAGGGCTGGGGCTTCTGTTTGAGATCTCTATTGGCTTTCTTTCCCCAGTGAAGATGTGGCCACTTCTGCTTCATCTGCCCAACTCTTTCCTAGAACATGGCTGAGATTTCCCTGGAGGCTCTCTTCCAAGTTAGTCTGAAAGTCCTTGAAACCCACTCTGGCAGGCTGTCACTTCCAGGAAATGTCACCCTGCACCCGGGCCCAGGATGCTGAGTGACCATGTGGCATGAGGTCAGCATCAACATCCAAGGTGACCACGAGGACTCACCCCATTCAGACTGTACTAGTAATGATTCTGTTGTAGCATTGAAAAAGATTGTAATCCACCTGAGATTCTTAGACAACAAGATTGACATTTCCAGTTTAGTGTGGGTTAACGCATTCTGGGACACATTTGTTTTCTTGATTGCTTTTTGTATTATGCATTCCTGATTCTGATGACATTTTTATTGAAAAGGGCAAGGAGGAGGTGGTGGGGTGGGTGGAATTCTGTGTGTGTGTGTGTGTGTGTGTGTGTGTGTGTGTATTCTCACGTGTGCACATGTGCACTGCCAGTCCTCGGAGGTTTTTTTTTTTTTTTTTTCCAAAAACAATTATTTGAGATTGCTTAAAGCTGTAGATGGAAAGATGGAGGATTTCTTGGAGCTCCTTAGGTAAAGGCCCAGATACAGGGCTGACTTTGTGGTCATACCATCTACACAGCTTTCATCTTCCTGTCCCCCTGTTCGGTAACAGGTTCTGTTCACATTCTTTTCTCTCCTAGGTCACTGTCTGGTGGGCCATTTTGTGCTGCCATCTCTCCCTTCCCCCCCCCCCGCCCCGAAGTGCCCATTTAGAATTGTCTCCCATAAGAAAGCTATGTAAGGAAATCTAGTTTTGAATGCCTGTGTGCACCGATGAATTCTGGTGCTGAGAGCCCATGTGCAGGCTAGCTTGGTCCTCATCCCCCCACAGCAGAGGCACCATCTCCTCCTGCTGAACCCAGCTGTTTTTCCCTAGCCCTGCCATTGAGGACTGCCTTTCCAGCCAGGGGTATCTCACTTCTCACAGGATGGACTCTGGGTCTGCAGCTTGAGCGCCACCTGAGAGACAGAGATGAGAAGCTCAGGCCCCTCCCAGCCCTACAGGCCCCAAAGTCTCCAGTTTATTATGAGCAGGTGGTGCTGTGTGCATCCAGCAGCAGGAGAAATTCTGGTCCATGGGGCATGTCCATTCACTTTGAAGCCCATCCCAGCCTTCTCCTCTGCCTGCCCAGTGTGCTGTTGTTGTTCTAGACCATAACTCTAAATGCTTCTCATCCAGCCCCACCTCTCAACAGCACCACCCACGATAACAAAGGTCAGTTTCTATGGACCCTCAGTCACCATCTTCAAAGGAGAGCAAAGTTACCTACACAAAAATGTACCGATCATGGGTGTAATGCTTCATGAATTTTCACCATGTGACTACAAAGTGTCATTAGCACCCACACTGGGCAGTGTGAAAAGCTCACACCTGTAATCCTAGTTACTCAGGAGGCTGAGATTGGGAAGAAATTCATGAGACCTCATCCAACCAGGAGCTAGATGTAGTGGCACATGGTTGTCATGCCAGCTACGAGAAACATAAACAGGAAGATTGTGGTCCAAGAAGTCTATGCAAAAAAGCCAGACTCTATGCAAGAAAAAAAAAAAGAAAAATTAGAGGCATAGTTGAGGTAGTAGAGTGATTAAATAGCAAATGTGAGGCCTGAATACAAACCCCATATTGCCTTGAACCAAAAAGTCCTTGTGGGGGGCAGGAGTTTGGCCTAGTGGAGTTACTTGCCGAGCATGCACAAAAACCCAGATTCTATTCCTCAGTATCACATATATAGAAAAAGCCGGAAGTGGTGCTATGACTCAAGTGGTAGAGCCCTAGCCTTGAGAAAGCCCAAGGACAGTGCTCAGGCTCTGAGTTCAAGCCCCAGGACTGGCAAAAAAAAAAAGTCCTTGGACATTTCCACAACTCTCCTAATTGCTATCCTCAAAGACAACCACTTGACTATTCTCTATCAGCATTGATTAGTTTTGCCTATTTCTAACTTTATGTAAGTGAAGTCATGAGATAGGTAATCTGCTGTGTCTGGCTTCATTTGGTCAAGGTAACATTCCAGAAATTCATGGTGCATGTAGCAGTAGCTCATGTGTTCTCATTGCAGTAAAGAGAGGTACATAAGATTTTGCTGCAGTTTACTCTATAGTTTAATCCACTCTAGATTGGGGGTGTTTTATGAATTGTTTTGTATTTATCTTTTGTGATGAAATGTACATATTTCTGTTGGGAACATGCCCACCCAAAGAGGAGATTCTTGTCCCAGAATCTGTGTGTGTACAGAATGACATTCTCAGCAGCATGTATGAGATGAGGTGCTAGCTGCCCTCCCTCCTGCTTGCCAGTCTTCAATTATAGGACTTCCAGTGGACAGGTGGGACTTGACTTTGTGGTTTTATCTGGCATTTCTTGACAGGTGATCTGGTCAGGTACCTATTCCTGCCATTTTCTACTGGACTAGCTATTTCTTCTCTCATTGAATTTTAAGAGCGCTTCATTTAGTTTTTGTAGATCAGCATATTACAAATACCCTCTGAGAGCTGCCCTTTTGCTTTTTAAAATGATGCCTTTTAATAAGTAGAAGTCCTTAATTTCAATACGATCTGATTTGTCAATAAACTTTTTCATGTTTTAAGTCACCATGTTTAGTTTTGCAAAACCTGAGGGGCAGAATATACAAACACCTAATCTTTTAAACATTAAGTTAAAATTTTTAAGCCTGAGAAACTAGAAGACATGAGAAAACATAGACCTGGGAGTCAATAGGAGACGTAAATGTGTCCTGTGATTCCATGGGGGTGTTATTACTGAGCAGTCTATTTTGCTTGGAGTGTCTTAAGTCTTTCAGCCCTAGGATGGGATCAGAATACATAGGTGTGAAGAGCCCAGCTAGGCCACAGGGCACAGACACAGGTTATTTGAATATAAAATCACTGACAGCTATGTTTTCTGTTGCAGGTTATTCAACGATAGTTATGACCTCCCGGTTACGTGCGTTGGGTGGAAGAATTAATAACATACGCGCCTCTGAATTACCCAAAGAGAAAACTCGATCCGAAGTCGTCTGCAGCATTCGATTCTTAGATGGCTTGGTGCAGACCTTTAAGGTTAATGTAAGTTTTTTCTGTGTGTTTCTAGATATGGGTTTCACTTGCAAAATGAAATTATAAAACTTACTTTAAAAATGAAAGCTTGAGATTTCAGGTTTCAGATGTTGAGACTAGAGTTGAGATAGCCCTAAAACCTTTACATACATCCATCTCTCCATCCCTTATGGATGTGAACTGAATGGTCCTGGGGGGGTTGCTGTTTTGGGGTGCTCTCTCCCCATCTGCTTCCAGTGGCAGAGTGCTCCTCAGATGCTGTGCCCCGCATTGTGCTTCACTGAGAGCCGGTGTCACATGATAACCCATAGTTCCTATGATTGGGTTGCCATTAACCATGAGCTCCTTGAGGACAGGAAGGGTGTCCTGGCACAGGGCTGGGCTTGCTGAACATGTGAAAGCATGGGGCATGAGGCTACTCCACTTCAAGGATGGCAGCTGGGAAAGGTGTCAGAAGCGTGGTGGGGACCAGAGAACAGCAGGGCCACAGGAACTTAAAGCATCACGAAACCATGTGTCTTCCTCCCTACCCATGAGGTTGCCTTCTGCTGGCCCCAAAAGCACAAGGGAGCCAGGAGAAGACAGTGTGTATGAAGCCTAAACCTGGTTTGCTGTTTTCTTCTTTCAAATCAGGGACCAGGTGTTGCCCAGGGCTGGGCTCTTAGCCTCCCCACAGTGGTGACGGGATGTAGAGGTCTGACTAAGGTCTCTGAGTGGAGAGAGGAGATGATCCCTTTCTAATCCCTCACCTGCCCCACAGCCCCCAGGCCTTCAGCCCTTCCCAGGGTTGAACTCAGGCCACACACTGAGCAAGCACCCTTCTCCATGATGCAGTGCCAAACATTCAATCTTCATTAAGTAAGATGGAGATCATCTGCAGTTCACAGTTCCCATTTGGAGGGGTGTGTGTGTGTGTGTGTGTGTGTGTGTGTGTGTGTGTGTGTGTATGTATGTGCATGTGCCTGCGCCTATGTGTGTGCACGTGTGTACAGGATCCTGGGACTTGAACTCAGGGCCTGGGCACTGTCCTGGAGCTTCTTTTGCTCAAGGCTAGCACTCTACCACTTGAACCATAGTGCCACTTCTGGCTTTTTGGTGGTTAATTGGAGATAAGACTCTAGTGGACTTTCCTGCCTAGGCTGGTTTCAAAACACCATCCTCAGGTCTCAGCCTCCTGAGTAGCTAGGATTACAGGCTGGGTCTTTAAAAAAAAAACTGCTGGAGGAGATATCTGAGCATCTGAACTATAAATCCCTGCCCCCCCCCCACACACACACACACAGTCTTGTGCTTACTGTAATTTGGGGAGCTACTGATTCCAGTTGTTGTCACAGGATTCACATTCAGTCCCCTAAAGCTTCTTCAGAATTTTGTGATTAGACCAGCCATTGAGGACCACAAATTCTACCTCCTGGACAAGAACTTGCACGTTTGCTAGTATAGAATTCATTCGTCCATTCAGCAAATGTTGACTGAGCACCCACTGTGGACCAGGCTTTGTTCCATAGTGTAAACAAAACAAAACACAAAAATGTGGCTCTTTTGAAACTTGCCTCCCAGTAGACAGAGGTAGGTGGGGCTTTTCAACCTGACCTAGGCTGTCCTCCTTTCAAAGATGAAGAAACCACATGGCTGTATAGAGGAAACACATTCCAGAAAGAAAGCCAAGGCCTTCAGTGCAAAGGCCCTGAGGCAGAAATCTTTATGTAGTGTGGTTACAGAATGTAGAGAAGACTGTATAGGAGGAGTGAAGGTGCTAAGAGGGAAGCAGGAGATAAGGTCAGAGAAATAACAAGTGGGACTGTGTAGATTTGGAATCCTATTGAGCCCCCTAGGTGGTTCTGCAGGTGCTGTGTCAGAGATCTGAACTGGCCTGTGTCCCAGTCCACAGTAACCAAGGAGGAAAAGGACTGAGATGATTCCTCTTCCTCCTTTTCCTCCTCCTCCTCCTCTTCCTCCTCCTCTTCTTCCTCCTCTTCCTCTTCTTCCTTCTTCTTCTCCTCCCCCTCCTTCTGTCCTAGGACTTGAATTCAGGGCCTGAGCACTGTCCTTGGGCTTTCTCAAAGCTAGAGCTCTACCACTTGAGCCACAGCACCACTTCTGGCTTTTTCTATGTATGTGGTACCAAGGAATTGAACTGGGGTCTTTGTGCATGCTAGGCAAGCACTCTCCCACTAGGCACACAACCAGCCCCTTCTTACTTATTATTGTAGTCCTGGAAAGAGCCCCTGATGCTGGGGCGTGGCTAAGAGGAATCCAAGTCTGCAAACACCCTGAAGCTTGGGCTTTGCTGTCATGGGGTATTTGGAATGTGGAAGACCCACAGGTCTCCTCCCAGTTTTACTCCCCATCTGGTGGCCCAAGCATCCCTGGCCATGGAAGAAGCCATGGTTGGGACAGTCCAAGAAATGGTGTTAGATACACAAGTTCAGAGACCAGAGTGGGACAGAGCTGGGGATACTGTGTGGATGTTCCCAAGGAGAGTGGAGAATCAGCCTGGCTGAGGTCACGTCAGGAGTGAGCACATGAGGAGGAAGCCAAAAGAAGAGAGCAGGAACGAGGCGTGATGATCAAAGGGGAGACACTGAGGAGGCCAGGGGACCATCCAGGAAGGTGGAAGAAGCTGGGCAGCCAATGTCTGGGAAAAGTGAGTTGTCGAGAAGAGGAGCACTTGCCCTGAGGGAGGCTCACCTAAAGAAGCCTCAGGACAGAGCCTGGTCAGTGCCATTGTCTGGAAATCTTTTATTTGCCAGGCACATGTGACTGATGCCTGTAATCTAGCTACTGAGAAGGCTGTGATTGGAGCATCATGGTTCAAAGCCAGTTCAGGTAGCCTGGGACTCTTTCCTCCAGGTAACCAGCACACAGAGCTAGAATTGGAGGTGTGACTCGTGGTAGAGTGCTAGCCTTGAGCCAAAAGCCAAGTTTAAGAGTATGAGGCCCCGAGTTAAGGCCCCAACATTGGCACAATAAAAAGAAAGGGAAAGAAAAATCTGCTGCCACCTGAAGCTGGCAGCTTGCAGCCCGCTGCTCCACCGTGAGGAACTAGAAGCCCACTTCCTTGGAGTGTACTTTCCTGCCTGTTGGGGGGCGGGTGGGAGGGAGAGGGGAATGCTTAAGGTCTCTTCCAGGCTCTAACTCTGACTGCCTATGTTCAGGACCAGGTTTCTGCAGGAAAGTAGCTTTGGACACATTGTCATTCCTTCCCTAGCCTGGGAGCAAGTCAGACACTAATGACAAGATGAGGAAGTTGACCCCAGGAGATGGGAGCAGGCCTTCTTTATTATAAATGTGTCTTTAATGCTACTTCTGTTCCTTGTGAGGCTTGAGGGGGAAGCCAGGGCTCTGGGACTAAGCGGACCAGAGTCGGGGTGGTCTGGATGTAGTAGTTTTAACTCTGCAAGGCACAGAACCCCTCTGTGTCTGTCTGCTCACTGAGAAGGATGCTGATCAATACTTTGCATAGGTGTCTCAACAAATGGAGTCTATAGGTGTAGTGACTCCTGCCTGGAATCCTAGCCGAGGCCAAAAGGAAAAAAAGTTTACAAAACCCCCATAGCTGTCATTCCAGCTATGCAGGAGGCATAAATAGGAGAGCTGCAGATCACACTGGCCAGATGTCAAGGCATAAATGCAAAACAGTATTTGAAAAAAAAAAGAAGTTTGCAGTTCTTCGCTGTATTAAGAGAATCTCTCATAATTGGGGGAGAGAATGTCTCATGTCATTCTAAGTCAAGTCAGTCCGCCCCTGTCTGTCCTTCTATATAACATTTAAGATTCTCTTGTAATGATGGTGCTCTGGGTAGAGAAAGTGCCTGATGTGGGGGCCCTTGGGCTAGAAACAGGGCAGCTTCAGCAAATAGGCACATCGCAAACCAAAGCCTACAATGGATACCCCCAGAGAAACGGCTGTGGGAGAGGCAAAGTCATCTAATCCCATCTCATCCCCACCCCACCCCCCACTGGTCACTGTGACCCACTTCCAAGTACATTACCTGCTCTCCGGAACTCACAAAGCAATCTACCTTTGCCCGTTCTGGACCCTGTCTATTTCTGACTCACATTATTCTAAGAGCAATGTGTTGCTTCAAAGGATTCCTGGCAAGTCTGTTAGTGAAAATAGAATTCTCCATTTCCTCTCAGCGCCGGCTGGTTTTGTCTCTCCATATCTTTGCCTTTTGTTGCGCCTTGCTGTCCACCTCAGATGCCCACACACCTCGAAGGGCGGGTACCACTCAGCCTTGTCCCCCTCCTCACCACAGCAGGGGTTGAGCTCAAATGAACCCTTTTGTCATCCACTGTGTCTGTATTGCCACTGGACATATACATGGCCAGGTGAGGCAGGAAAGGGGTGCTTATGGAGGCTCTGTCCTGAGGCCAGGCCTCAGCTACCCCATCAACACTAGTACAGGGCACCCAGCCCCGCTCCGGAGTGAAGTGTGGCTGGGTGTCCCCATTGGCGTTTTCACCTCAGGTGACTAGGAGCAGAGAGGCAGATAATACCACAGGGGGACCCGGGCCAAATCACTCCAAGGGTATTTCAACTGGCATTTAAGTATTTTTAGCTGTTAGTTGAGAGTTTTCTTTCGGTGCCCACACTTCTGGGCTTCCCTGGTGGTAGGAGCCACAGCCATGTCCTAAAGAGCCAAGAGAAAGTGACTCGGGATTAGCGTCGGACGTGGGTAATCCGTAGGCGCCTTTATGGTGATCCCAACGTGTGAGTTTTCTGATTTGGGCAGACGGGAGAACTTCAGCTAAGGGGAAGGAGGCAATCGGAGAACATACTCATATGGTCTTGAGTCTTTCTTACACAGCTTGACTTTAATCCTCTTTCCCCTGTATGTCATGCGACCACATAACGGGTAATATGTGTAACGGGTGAAATGTGACTTCCTTTTGCTTATGGGAAAGATGATGCCACCTCGAGCTCTTGATCTGCCTTAAGATTTCTCCCACTTGGTTTTGGTTTTTGTTTTTTTGTTTTTTTTTGGTCTAGAAACAAGACACTGGCCAGTCACTTCTGGACCTGGCATACACCCACCTGGGCGTGACTGAAAAGGAGTATTTTGGTTTGCAGCATGGTGATGACCCTGTAGACTCCCCGGTAAGTTCCGTGCATGTAAAATGTGCTGACCCCCTGGCAGGGCTGGTTTCATAGCTTGTGTTCTCTTGCCCAACAGAGATGGCTTGAGTCAAGCAAACCCGTCAGGAAGCAGTTGAAAGGTTAGTGTGATCTTTTCATTTCAGTTGATCGTTAGCCTGTGACACGTGTATCTCTCCTTGTACCAGGGAGCGTGGGACACAGTCTACTTGCTGCCTGAGTTCTGGAGACTGGAGAGATAGGGAGAGCCAGCTGCACAGTGAACACATGTCCACATCAGCCCTCAAGGTTCCTACCAGCTGTGGGTTGGGGGAAGGGGTGGGGAGGAGGCCTCTCAGAGCCAGGGGCCCATGCCTCTTTCATCTTACAAGGAAGGAAGGGGATGGATGGTTATTATTTTTTTCTTTTTAGCCTTCTATGAGTCAGGGTGGGAAAGAGATGGACAGAGACGGAGACAGTTTTCATACTTTCCATCAGCACAGCTGCAGTCACTGGAGATGGAGCCAGGGGAAGATGATATCACAAACGCAGAAAACATCAGGCAACCATTCTGGACACATCTCACCGCACCCTCTGCACTTCTCATCCTGCTCTCCCACCATCACTGTCATGCTGTAGACACCAGATGCCTCAAATACTGTTCAGGACCTTCTTTCATGCCATTCCCTCAGTTGATTCCCTCTTTCCTCACTCCAACACTTACCATTCTTCAAGGTTGCGTAGAACATATCTCCTTTTACTTTAAACATCGTCAGTTGGTTTACTTTTCTTTGATTTTTCACCATCTGCTTTCTGGCTGGACTTTCTAGCCTTCATCACACCTTTGGTTGCTTCTCTTAGTTGTGAGATCCTTAAGCTGTAAGTCCCTCACTGTCTTTTCTGCACAGCGTACAGGAAGCATGGCCAGTAACTGGGAAAGCATTAATGGACAGGTGGATACACACACACACACACACACACACCCCAATGGGAAGCAGACAAAAAATAGCCATGGCTGCCCCTACCTGAAGCCAGGTCCTTGAAGCTTTTTACCTCCTACATCAAGACCTCCTCATTCAAGAGTTGCCCAGACCAGAGAGCCCCTTTCCCAATCCATTCCTGTCCCCACCCTGTGATCATGCCCGGGGCATGGTTGGGTGTTGTCCTTCATTCTGTCACTGACTCACTCTTTCAGTGCCTGTGTCCCAGCTTTCAGGGGGTGGCAAAGCACTGTGCTAAGCTCTGGAAATCCAGTCCAAGTTGGATCTGGACCCTGCTTGCAAGGAGCTCACAGCCAAGTATAGAAGTAGGCAGGAGGGTTCCAGGATAGTCCTGTGCAAGGCAAGATTCTCTGAGTGCATAGAGGAGGATGAGAAAGAGCAAGAGCCCATGCCTGACATACAAAAGTGACAAGAGGAAAGAACATCCAAAGAAATAGGACCACCATGTGGCTAGAGAGCCTGCACATACAGAATTATGGCGCCACCCACTGGTACCCAAGGACACCTACAAGTTCACTCCAGCTCCTCCCACCATTAGAGATTCTTTGAGCACCAGCGAGCCTTGGTAGAAGATACTGAATGGGGAGGTGGATCCCTGGTGAATCTAGGTGAGCCAGAGCAGACTAGAGAAGGACTTGCATTTCAAAGAAGGAAATGCTAACCAGGAGGCAGGGAGATAGGACCAGATCTGAAGGAAGGTGACGCTGATTATCAGCACAGTCTGATAATCTGTTGCCCTGTCTATTCCGAGAAATGGATGACTTGTATCCATATAAAGGAACTGACTGTTGATGCTGATGCATGAAGCCATACCTGAGTTTGTTGTGTAATACTCATTAGCATAGTAATAATTTTGACATGCTTTGCATTGGAAGTGTAAAATGTTTTCTGCTGTAAATGTGATTTTGCAACACAGTATAACAGAATCTCAAGCCCTAGGGCTGTCATTCCAGTTTCATCATTAGCTGTATGACTTAAGGCAATTTGCTTTCATTCCTAAGCCCATGTTGGCTTTTCTAAGACAGGGCTATTGACAGCAGCCTAACCTCCTGGTGGTCATCGTGGCTTTGAAAGTCTAGAATGTGCACAAGTCACTACAAATGTGAGCTCTTCTTTGTAAATAATGTGTACTAGGCTGATTTAAGGATTTAAGGATAATGGAGTACATTGTTGAACATAGCACTAAAGTTAAAACATGAAACAGGTGGTGGGCGATACAGTTATCTATACCCATGTGTTGTAAATAACTTTCTAGGCACGTGTTCAATATTTATTAGATAAGTGAATGGCAAATGAGTTTTTATTGTGATTCCCATATGAAATCAGATGATTCAATACACTTTAATACATTTCTGTAGACTTCAAGATTTCTGAAAGTTAACATTTATACTCCTTATCTGAATCAGACCTTTTATAATGGAAAAAGTTAATGGTTGACTGCAAAGTGTATCACTTATGGGAGGACAGCAACTTGCATACATTGGCTTCTTTTTTTTTAAGAGAAAATTTAATTTGTTTTTGAAAAATGTTGTAGGAGGTTTCCCCTGTACCCTGCATTTTCGAGTAAGATTTTTTATACCTGATCCCAACACACTGCAGCAAGAACAAACCAGGTAAAAACATTTTCTTAAAGCTTCCTATTTAGTATATAAAAACAAGTCACTAAAAATGTACTCTTCATTTTATAACTGTGGCCAGATAACTTGATTTGGGTATAACTGAACCAATAGTCATCAATCATCCACCTAAGAATTGGGGGTATGTACTGAAATGTCGGTGTCAAATATGTTTTCAGTCTTAGGCCTACTTCACGAACCTATGGAATTGGTAAATCCCAGCATACTGGTGGCCTCCTTCTTCTCTTCCTTTTCTACCTCCCCCTCCCTCTTGTTTCACATCCTTGACCTCTCCTGCAGTGAGTGCAAAGTATAAAAAGCCCATGCTCAATAATGTAGGCTGGGTTTAGAAGACAAAATAGAGGGTCACCCGTTGGTCTCCTAGCATCTTGTCACTGACAGGCTAGAATGGAGGCCCTGGAGGATGGCAAGATATCTCTGCAATTAGAACTTTCAATCAGATCTCCCTTGCAGTATCTAGGAAGGAGAACAGGCCAGACTCAGCTTGTCCAAGTGGTGGATCAGCAGGTGCAGAAAGTATGTGAACCAGATAAGAGAGGAGGGCTGGGGCAGAAGCTGTTTACCCCTCAGGCCTTGGCGTCTGCTGCCTCTGGTTGGTCCCAGCCAGTAGGGTTTCTGGGAGGGGAACTGAACCAAAAGTTTAGAAATGGAGGAGGATAAGGACCAGAAAGCTATTGCTGTTAAAATGCAGGCTGTGTCAACCACTTACCCTTCCCAGAATTGTATTTTATCTGTGCATTTGTTGTTCTTAGGGAGGAAAACTATTTTTACCTGGCATAAATAGTAAATGGTCAGATTGTTGACTCCTATTCTATGACCATTAGACCTTAACAGAGGAGGTGGAGCTCCTGTTCCTTCTTCCTTTTGTTTTTCTTCTTTTTTTGCCCATGTCACATTTGCATTTAAATTTTTCATATATTTACAAACATTAGTCAATCACAGTATTAGTTTGTTACCTCCTTTGTGCATCCCTTCCTCCCACAAGGGCAGACCTTGGGGATTTGACTATGTTTACCTTTATGTTAAATTTTAAGCCAGTGCAAAGAAGGCGTGGTGTGACTCACATGATAACTATAAGGAAATTCATGCTCCTGTGCAGTTTTTCTCTGCTTAGCCCTTTATCTTGATGAGCTGGGGACAGTAGAGAAACATTCAACTCAGCAGGCCATCTCTTAAGCTAATGGACACAGTTGGTGGCATCATCTGTCAAAATGTGGATGACTCTACCAGCATTTCTCCAGACCAATACAAAATAACAAGATTCCATTTGAGGGATATTTTACAATGATACAAAGAGCTGAGCACAGTGGTATAGGCCTGTAGATCCAGTCTCAGGAAGCTAAGGCAGGAAGATCATGTGAAATGAAGAGTTCATGCTCAGCATGTAACTAGGAGAGACCAGCCTGGGCCAGGTAGTAAAACCTCATCTCAAACCAACAAAAAGAAACTCGTAGGAAGAATTAAGGGTTTGTGTACAATTATGTGTGTATATTATATGCATTATGTATTATTTGTGTTATATACAAATATGTTCATATATGTGTGGAATTCCAATTTGTAAGTTTTACTTTTAAATAATGTGTATGTATGTATGTATATATGCATATATGCATGCATACCTGGGAGCACCGGGGATTGAACTTGGACCTTTACATTCTTTCTTGGCATTTTTAAAAGAAAAAAATTTTTTTTGCCAGTCCTGGGCTTAAGCTCTACTACTTGACCCTCAGCACCACTTCCAGCTTTTTTCTGTGTATGTGGTACCAAGGAATCAAACCCTGGTCTTCATGCATGCTAGGCAAGCACTCTACCACTAGGCCAAACTCCTGGCCCCCTTTCTTGTCATTTTTGCTTCAGGCTGGTGCTCTACTATTGGAACCATAATTCTACTTCTGCCTTTTTGCCAGTTCATTAGAGAATCCAACAGATTCATCTGCCAGACTGGTTTCCAGCTACAATCCTCAGGGTAGCTAGGATTACAGGCATGAGCCACTGGTACCCCGCTTTATCTCTCTTTTTTTTTTTTTTGGATGCTCATGTGCCCATCTAAACTAATGTGACTGCTGGCTGATAGATTACAGCCTTGAGTATGAATTGTACTGCCTGAACTCATCCCTGTCATCTTGTCTTCTTCCTGAGATACTGAAGCCCAGGTTGGTGGCACACAGTGGTGATGTTAGTGACAGAGCTTGAGGGAGTGGCTTCCAGAGCAGATTAGCCCAGAAGTCCCTCTCCAGGAACCTTTTTGGTCATGAGCTATCCATTCTGTTCCCCATGAGAAAGAAGCTGATTACAGATACTCCATCGGAGCCGCTAACAAAGTCTTGCTGATCTAGAGAGATAACTGGACATGTGAGGGAATGTAAGGTGGAGAGAAGATTCAGGGGGAAATGAAACAACCTTCAGATCTCCAAAGAATAGGGAAAGGGAATTAGACATACTGGGTCATTGAATCCTGGCCAGTAAGTAGGGCTCTGGAGAGGCAGATTTTAGCTCAAGATGAGTAATAGATTAATATTTGCTCTTACCTAAATCCTGGATAAAATTGGGCTTATCTGTATCTCTCTTTAAATTCAGTGGATTTGAAACACTGATGATCAGCCCGGATTACCAGAGCTTTTTCTGTATAAGACCAAGATTGTACCATTAGTTCATATTTTTCTCTTTTCTTTTTTCTAAATATAAATGAAGAGTTTTACCTATATCCTAACAGATTGTGTTTTAGCTTTGCAACCATCCCAAAGTTCCTAAAAGTCAAGGAAGGGAATATATAAGAATTTAAAATTTTTTTCTTATTAAGTATCTAGACAGAGAAATCTTTATTGCATTTTTCTGAAGTTGGGGCTCTTGATTTAGTACACCTAAGTGGGGGGTCTTTACATTTCTGAATTTTGGCATACCCAAGTTTTTCTTGTAAATAATTTTCTTTTTATTCTAATTGTTAAATAAATGTCTTTTCACTGTGTGCCTCCACAACTGCTGTTCCTGATAAATTTAGTTCATTCTAAGCAGAATTTCACTCCCTGGCAATCTCTAATTAAATCTTAGGCTTCTTCAAGATATCTGCATAGTCTCCTAAGTTCGAGTTGCACTCCATGGTTTAAATTTCTTTATATGTGTGATTTCATGAGGTTGACAGGAGCTCTATTCAGCAGGTGACAAGATGGCTGTCTCCACATTGTTCTCATTTTACATCCCAAGGAAAATGTCCTGATTAATTGGGATCTTCAGTGAAAGCCCAATTTATTTGTTTTTATTTATTTCCCTTTCTCCTCTCCTCTCCAGTCCTCCCTCTCCTCTCTTCCCCTTCCCTCCCCTCCCCTCTCCTGTCCTCTCTTCTCCTCTCTTCTCTCCTTTCCCTTCCTTTCCCTTCTTTCCTTCCTTTTTGTCAGTCATAGGGCTTGAACTCAGGGCCTGGGAACTGTTCCTGAGCCTTTGTGCACAAGGTTAGCACTCTACCACATTGAACCACAGTGCCATTGTTGGTTTTCTGGTGGTTCACTGGAGATGTGAATCTTACAGACTTTCCTTCCAGGGCTGGCTTTAGACTTCATTCCTCAGAACTCAGCCTCTTGGAGTAGCTGGAATTACAGGCATGAGGCACTGGCACTCAAGGAAAGCCCAGTATTTATGAGTGGGTCATTTGTAACTCTTACCCCTCTCCTCTTCCTCTGGGTAGCATTGTGGGAAGAGAGAACATTTAATTCTGGTTGAATGTCAGCTTGTATAAACATAGAAACAAATAAGGACAGTTACATTCTCCTAGATGGAAAAGAGATTTCTGGTGCTGCCCAGGCATAAGTACAGCACTGCCTCAGCCGCTGATATTCAACACATGGCAGTACATTGATGATAATTGTATCAAAGTTACACTGACTAGGACATGGGGCCGGAGCTTTTTAGACATTTACATGTATAATGAGTTTGTAGCATCCAGATTGTTTTCCTAAGTAATATGGGAGTCCAGGTTAAAAGTCAGGCATGACTAATCCCACACAACCTATCTGGATGCCAGTTTTCTCATGAGAGGAGAGGGGAGGGAGAGAGAAAAGAGAAGTACAGAGACAGAGACAGAGAAAGATGGTGTCAGAGTCATTGAGTGGCTGAAATGAAGGGAAAATTTCCAAGTCTGAGAAACATAGCCCTAAACTGCACTGTGAAGATTCGTGTTGTTGTTTCCTTCCTTCCTTCCTTTCTTCCTTCCTTCCTTCCTTCCTTCCTCTTTCTGTCTGTCTGTCTGTCTGTCTTTCTTTTTGTTCTTTCTGTCTGTCTGTCTGTCTTTTTTGCCAGTCCTGGGGACTGAACTCAGGGCCCGAGCACTGTCCTTGGGCTTTTCCTCAAGGCCAGTGCTCCACCACTTGAGCCACAGTATCACTTCCGGCTTTTCTATGTATATGATAATGAGGAATCAAATCCTGGTCTTTGTGCATGCTAGGCAAGCACTCTACTACCTGGTTTGTTTGTTTTTTAATATTTTAAATTGTTATTATAAAGGTGATGTACTAAGAGGTTATGGTTACATAAATCAGGTAAAGAGTCCACTTTTTCTTGGACAATGTCACCCTTTCCTTTGCTCTCTGTTTTTCCCCTCCCATCTGTGTAAAGTTTTCTTGACTCAAAAATGTCAGCTCCTTGACCTCTGTCAACCTGAAGGAACATGACACTGATTTGCTTAAATTGCCAAAGTGATCTCTTTCCTATCCCTGAGATCTTCTGTCCTGCCTGTATTAGATTTCAAGAGGTATCCCTCTTGTCCTCTTGGCCAGACCCTGGAATGTCTATCCCATTTGAATCTGGGTTTTAAAAAAGGGTAGGAGCTAGGAGCCAAGCGTCACATGTATGCCGAGTCCCTAAATATAAATGTCTCCAGGCGCTTCCTGGCCCGCCACAGGGCTGTTGATGGCCTCCTTGCCTCCTCCCCCGCATCTGTCTTGGGACAGAGGTGTAGACTTCCAGGCTGAGAGGCTGCTGGAAACTTGCCTGTAAGCCAGATGTGGGGTTGGGAAAGTTGCCTGTGTTGGTGGGTCACAGGCAGATGTAGAGTACAGATTGGGGGGCCTGGCACCTTTTGTATCACTGATGCTTTTGCTTCTGCTCCAGCACCCATGGTTCCTGGGCCACAAGAAAAAACCCAGCTGGGTGTTTGCACCTAGCCAAAGAGGTGTCTTCATAGAACCCCATCCTCCCAGCAGCATGGTACAGAGATAGTGTGGGTGTGTGCCTGCCGCCTTGGTATTCAGAACAGTAGCCTGGCAGTGTGTGGAGGCTGCCTTTCAGAAGGCCTGTGGGTCCCCATGTCAGACCAGAAGGCTGAGGGCAGGGTACCCCTGGCAGCCATAGCAGCTCATTGGCAGGCAATTTCTACCCTGTGTCCTTCCCAGGATGGGGCAACTTTGCAATAATGCAGAATAACACCTGATACCTGATAGCACCTAAAAGAGATAAGGTGGTATTTGTGTGTATGTGCGTGCGTGTGTGCGTGTGTGTGTGTGTAATTTTAAATGTGCAGATATTTGTCCTTGACTCATCAAAAATTTTTGTTCTTATTTCAGTTTGAGTGTGAATTAATGGAAATAATTATTTCATAGGCATTTGTATTTCTTACAACTGAAGATGGATATTTGTGAAGGAAGGTAATGAGAATTTTTCATTTTTCTTTTCCTGTTAGACTTGCCAAATTCCTGATTTGAATCTAACAAGGGTACCATTCTGGCAACCATGTTTAAATGATAACATAGTCTGGGGGTCACACATTGTATTCCATGTGCCCTAGACTGCAAACATCTGTTTCCTATTCAGTCTCAGCTTAGAGAGACTGTGGTTTGCTAAACTTAATTGCAAGTCGTTCAGTTTTATTACAGGAGATAGTTATCTTTCTGGTAAAGACCTGAGACATTTTTAAAGGGATAAGAGAACCTGAGCACAAAACACATGCCACTCAGAAAGGCAGGGCAGGCCTGGGGTAGATCTAGTTCTAGCCATGCCTTTTGGTACTGGGAATGATTCCTCTGCTTTCTCAGACACTGGCCTGAGGGGATGATCCTTCAGGGGGTCCTCACCAGCTCAGTGATTAGAACTCTCTGAGAACTGCCTAAGAGGAAGATGAAATTCTCCACCTTTGGTCTCAAGAGCTGCCTGCTCCAATTCCTTAAGTGTTTTCTTCATTTATAGGAAAAAAAATGGCAGCTGGTCATTTGATAGAGAGTCCCACCCATGATGTGCTTCTTCTCACCCCCTTTTTGCTCTGGAGAGTTTAGTTCGGTTGGAGAGGGTCAGAAATC
The DNA here is from genome assembly GCF_031878675.1 of Megascapheus bottae. Classification (NCBI taxonomy): domain Eukaryota; kingdom Metazoa; phylum Chordata; class Mammalia; order Rodentia; family Geomyidae; genus Megascapheus; species Megascapheus bottae. The sequence continues at coordinate 70,764,809 of NC_143511.1, read as the reverse complement.
ACAGGCTTGCTGCACCACAAAGGAACTGACAGCCTGCTTGCTAAAGTGAGGCAAAAGCCCCCTGAAGCAATTAGAACCATTCCAGGCAGTCGAGACCACAGTTGGCCTAGGATTTCAGGAACTCTTCTGCTGGTGGCCTAGAAAAAAAAGTCTTGTGGATTGATGAAATGACCCAGAATTGAGGTTGATGGACAAACGAGGAGTTAGATTTCCCTGGGCTGTGAGAAACTTGCCCCCAGCCCAGCTGGGAGCCACATGTTAAAGACTTGCTGAGAACAGAGAGAGGGCTTTTCTTATTAAACACTGGCAACAGCTCAAACAGGCAACACAGGAGAGCAGTTGAGGGCCTTTGCAATACAATGATTGCATCAGTGTGTCCTGGAAAATCTGAAAATTCCAGGGTTTCAGTGTACGTGGAAGGGAAAGGACAGTCTGGGGGAAGCCGGTTGGAGACCTGCAGGCCAGGGGCTATGGCAGGGTGAGTACAGGAACTAACTAAGACAAATATGTCCTCAAAGAAAGTCTGGTCATACCTAATCCTGGTTTAGTGGTTTCAGGCTTAGAGAATCCTTGCAGTTCAGCTCATTCTGACCTCAGGGGTGCACCCCTTCTCTGCTCGTCCTCCATCCCTCCAGAGGTGGGGAACTCCCTTTTTCACCTTCAGATGACTGGGATGACATGGCCCATTCTCTTCGTAGGACCAAATACAGCCCATGGCCATGGAGGCCTGTGTGTTCTGTCTCTTTCCACTACACATACGCTTCACTTTCCTGCACATAGTTTGCAAACACCTCTGTGAACTGTGTTAAGTTACTAAAGCCAGGGCTTGCCTGCTTAGCTTTCATTCTGTTCCTCCAAATGCTGGTGATTGTCTTCATTTTTATCTTCTTCAAATAAAATTCCTCTTGGTATGGTTGTGCGAATCTATAGGAATCTGTGGAGACCATCGTGTCCTGGCTTAGATCTCTCGCATCTATGCATCTATCAAACCATCTCAGGACATTTGTGACTGAGGTGTGTTGTTGCCATCAGCATTGCTCCCAGATGTTAAATCCCCTCCCTTGGAACCATCAGTGGTAGCTGTTACTCGGAGCCACATCTCCTCCCTGTGGAAAGAGGGAGACATTAAAGCTCCAAGAGAAGTAAACATGTCTAGGGACAGAGAGTAGAACACAGGCTTTCACTGTTGTATAGTACGTGTTTTGAACACTTTTTTGAACATTTTTTTCCTCTGACTTTATAGAATTGTTCCTTCTGTCTCGAGTAAACCTTCTTAATCTCTTTGTGAGGCATCCCCAGTCCTTTTAGCTGCCCTTCCCCCTAGCAAGAACACTGGCTAGATATAACCAAAGACCATCTTGGTCACTGAAACTCATCCAGTGTCTTAACTGCTCTCCCCTGGGTACTTTGGGTCTCTGGATGAATGGAGAGCTAGCAAGCATCCTGAGATTCACCATACTGTTGAAGAGACAGCAGTCCCAGGAGGAACCTAGTTCTTAGGGACTTTCAGGGTCCCTCCAATTAAGGGATGTCACCTTTATGAAGAGCTTCAGGACCAACAAAATGCAACACTCTGGTCAGAAAGGGGAACTAATGGATGGGGAGAAACAAATGAGACAAAGGTTTGGTGATTTATACCATGAAAATTTCACTGGGCTACCATGAAAATTTCATGTTTTCTCCATTACTAAAGAAGTTACTGGGAAATGCTTTTAGAACCTTGGCATCTCCCCCAGTATTATGATCAGGATGGCTTCTTTGTACCACACTCCTCCCTCATCACCCTTTCCTAGCTATTTCCACCCTGCAGTGACCTCTCTCCTGCCTCTACTGTCAGACACAAATGGAAATTGAGAGGATGAGTGTAGGAAGAAATGAATATAAGTCCCCCCTGAGTTTGAGAACTTCTAGAAGACAATGGAAGACCCAGAGGCAGGGTTGAACTTGTGACTAGACATAAACATTTTAAGTAATTACTTTTAATTAGCCAATCTAACTAAACTGAAGCATTAAAATTCAAAATATGTTCCCCTTTAAGAGGATGCTATTGTTTATAAAGGAGGTTATCAAGAATCATACAGTTTCTAGAATGTAAGAATTTAATCGTAGGGCCCTATGAAAGGTCTCACGTCTTTACTAGAAAGATTTGAAGGCTATTGAGTTAAAATAATATTTTCTGCCTCATCTTTAGGCCTGCCCTTTCTTAAAAAACCAACATGCTTGCCAACATTTAAACTGTGTGCTCTACAGTATTTGTGATGTATATGACTTTGCACATGAAAATGTTATCTTATTAAACAATCCTTAGTGTGTGACATTTACAATTTGAAATGGATTTGTATCATAGAGTTGTCTTCATTTTGATTCATGTTGGTTTTTAATGGTTAATCCAAGAGAAAAAAAAAAAGTACTCCCTACCCATGACCTGTGAGTGTTTTGGGTCCTCTTGTTGGTTCTTGTAACTTTGCTAATGCGTGTTTCTCCTGACAGGTTAACCTGCCCTCTCAACTCCGCGGTGGTTCTGGCGTCCTATGCGGTGCAATGTAAGTTATGAAGGGAGTGGTGAGGATGCTTAGCTGATCCTCAGGACATTGCTGCTCTTCTTGTACTGTGGTCCTGTGGGGCCCCAGTTCTCTGGCTGTCCAGGCTGTCCCACTTCTACTTTGACTTGTGCTCTTCTCCTGCTTGGGGATGTTGAATTAAAGAAAGTGGCACAAGAGAAGGGAGTGGATGACCCCCCATGTGGCGTTTCTTCCCAAGGGAACCCATAAGAGACCAGTCAACTATCACACATGGCATTTTCCAGAGCCTTTGCCCAGGTATTTTGATTTGATTGCCATATAAATCCTGGCAGGACAATATTTATACTGGTCACTTCTTAGGGACATGGAAACCGAGACCTAACTAGGTTACGGAATTTGTTGGAAGTCACTCCTGCTGCTTTCTTGGTGCCTGACTAAAATAATACTGAGATCTTAGGAATTTCTATTTAGGGTTTCAAGCTAATGAGTTATATCTAAAGCTACAAAATGGCTGTTCAATAGAATTACAGTGTGAAAGCTGCTCGGCAGTTCTGATTTTCTAATATACCCAGTAAGAAAAATAAACTTTTAGTGTTTTACTCCATTCAGCATATCCAAAATACTATCCTTTATTAAAAATGCTAATGAGATTTTATATTTGTTTATTGTATTAGAAAGATACTCTTAGATTTTAAACTTGTCATGTATCTTCTTTCGGACTAGCCACACATAGTATCTTCCATATTGGATAGAAAATCCAGATAGAGTTTTATATCAAGGCTGGCCTACACTGGAGTAAGAACCCACTAATTTAATCAATAAAAGTGTACTGAGCAGGTATTCCATGAAGGTCTTATAGGAAATGCTAGATGTACATAGTAAGTAGTACCCAACCACATGGAAAGTACAGCATCTCTTTAGAGTGGCTGTGCAAAATTAAGGACTCCCCTCTACCTCCCCAAAGCCCCAAGCCATTGCTGACCAGCAGCTAAAGAAGCAAGATGGTCTAGCCTCAGAGCAGTCACTGACCAAATTAGCCACCCAATTTTGGCCTCAGAATGGCATAAGAAGGCTATCAGGAGCTGCTAATGTGGCTCCAGTCTGTCTCCTTCCTTAGTAGCATTAGAAATAAGAGAAGTGAACAGCAAAATGGCTGAGCCTGCAGCTTACCTACCTATCTTCATGGCCCAGAAGTGTGCAGAGGAGGATTTGGGGGATGATCTCATGATGGAGGACACAGTGAGCCTACTCACGAGTAAGACAGACCAGGCATCGGTCTCTGTCCCACACTTCTCCATAATGGAACACTCCAGTGGTTGTTGCCCTTCCTATAGTACCTCTGGATTCCACCCAGTCATGTTGCATCCACCAGTGGTGTGTGTCAGTGAGTGATTCCTAGACCATGGGGCCCTGCCTCCATCGGGGGCTGAGGAGACCCAGCCTTCCCACACAGCAGGGCCAGTTCACAGCTAGAGCTGCAGACGTGAGAGGCAGACACACAAGGAAGAAGACTGACACACTCAAGTTAAACTCTGTCTCTGACAGAGGCATTAATATTCTTTCTGAATCTCAGGTCTCACCTGTAAATGCAGATGATGGGGGAGTGACTGTGACATCATTGTGTAGCATGACTACTTGATTCTAATTTAGTAGTATGTATAATGGTAACAGTGCTAAAATGCTTCATAACTTGACCATTATTAATGGAGGCAATGAGAAAACAGGCAGAAGCAATATTACCTGGATCTTAACCTTGAGACCCTTCAGGCCTCAGCTCCTTTGCCTGTTAAGTAACAGTATCTGCATTTCATAGGGCTGTAGTGAAGATAATATTAATGATTGTGTACAGATTTTAGAATCATGCTTGGTATATGGCAAGTATTAACTCTTGCTATATTTTCTTCTCTGCCCAGAGAAAAATTGCCTGTTTTAAGCAATAAACTATTTCGAGTAAAATTTAACAGCCCCATTTGAAACATCCCTTCCTGAGCTTCAGTCAACTCTGCTAAGACCGGGGCTGAAAGAGAGTACAGACTGGCTTCTAATGGAAAAACTAGCATCACTATCATGCTAATGAAATCACGTGTTATCAAGCAACCAGTATTTTTATTTTTGTCCTCACCCTCCCCATCCTCATCCTCATCCTTGTGTCTGATGTCATCATCGTCCTCCTCCTCCTCTTCCTCCTCCTCCTCTTCCTCCTCCTCCTCTTCCTCCTCCTCTTCCTCCTCCTCCTCCTCCTCCTCCTCCTCCTCTTCTTCTTCTTCTTTTTCTTCTTCTTCTTCTTCTTCTTCTTCTTCTTCTTCTTCTTCTTCTTCTTCTTCTTCCTCTTCTTCTTCTTCTTCTTGTTCTTCTTCTTCTTCTCCTCCTCTTTTTCATCCTCCCTCTCCCTCTCCTTCTCCTCCTCCTCCTTCTTCCTCCTCCTCCTCCTCCTCCTCTTCCTCCTCCTCCTCCTCCTCCTCCTCCTCCTCCTCCTCCTCCTCCTCCTCTTCTTCTTCTTCTTCTTCTTCTTCTTCTTCTTCTCCTCCTCTTTTTCATCCTCCCTCTCCCTCTCCTCCTCCTCCTCCTCCTCCTCCTCCTCCTCCTTCTTCCTCCTCCTCTTCCTCCTTCTCCTCCTCCTCCTTCTAGCTAGGCAAACACTCTAGGCAATTGCTGGGCACTAGGCTGTTGACCCATATCAACAGTCCTTTTGACTCTACTATTTTTGAGCTAAGGTCGTACTTCGTGTCCAGGCCTACCTGAACTGCAGTGTTTCTTGCCATAACTGATAGATACTGACCACCATACCCAGCTTTTTCTGCAAGATGTAGTCTCAAGAATGAGCTTGCTTGCTTGTTTTCTTTCTTTCTATCTTTTTTTTTTTTTTGGCCTTGGCTGGCCTAGAACTGTGATCCTCCAAATCTCAGCCTCCTGTGTAACTAAGGTCTTACAAACTCCGTGTCCAGTAGATCTTGAACCGTAGTCCTAATCTCTACCTCCTGAGTAGCTAGGATTACAGATATGAGCCACCAATGCCCAGCTAAGGAAACAGTTTCAAGTATAAGCTGTTTGTAATCAACACACACACATACACACACTGTGCACATACATTTGTATGTGATTAATTGTTGGTAGAAAATTACTGCATCAGAAGGCTTGCCAGCATTTGATCTGGCACACTTGGGACTAAATTGTCCCAAGGTGGGTATCATTAATATATAAGTCCTACTGATGATCAGTTAAGAAAGCACATTTTCTTCTAGATTAAAAAGTACAATCTGGGCCCGGAATTTGGCCTTGTGGTAGAGTACTTGCCTAACATGCATGAAGACCTGGGTTTGATTCCTTGGTACCACATACACAGAAGAAAAAAAAACTAGTAGAAGTGGTGCTGTGGTTCAAGTGGTAGAGCCCTAGCTTTGAGAAAGCCCAAGGAACCCTGAGAAAGTTGAGGTCCTGGCAAAAAAAACTATTTTTGAAAAAGTATAATGTTCTGGGGCCGGGAGTTTGGCCTAGTGGTAGAGTGCTTGCCTAGCCTGCACGAAGACCTGGGTTTGATTCCTCAGTACCACATACATAGAAAAAAGCTAGAAGTAGTTCTGTGGCTCAAGTGGTAGAGCACTAGCTTTGAGCAAAAGTCCAAGGACAGAGCTTAGGTCATGAGTTCAAGCCCCATGACTGGCAAAAAAAAAAAGGTATAATGGTTCTGTAGCTAATGTATCTAAAAATAGATGATAGTAGAAGACTTTTGGTAGCCTGTCAAGGGTTTATGAGGTGCAAAGAATTAATGCTTTTGAAAGGAAATTGTTATCCATACTATCTGAGTCTCTGTCTCATCTAGGTTCTGAATCAGGGTCAGGATAGAGAAAGCTTATGTTACCTCCAAGGGCTCTCTGCTGTATCGTGTGTGTGTGTGTGTGTGTGTGTGTGTGTGTGTGTGTGTGTGTGTGTGTGTGTGTGTGTGTGTGTGTGTGATGGGGCTTGAACTCTGGGCCTGCGCACTGTCCCTGAGCTCTTCAGCTCAAGGCTAGTGCTCTACTTCTTGAGCCACAGCACCCCTTCTACCTCCAAGGACTCTACCCAGGTGAGGGAGTTTGGACTATGTGATGTGGTAAGTAGGTAAGAGGAGAGACCATAATAAGAGTCTAGGCCCCCGGGGGGGGAGGGAATGGGGACAAAAACATAAGAAGGGATATCAATGTGTGTGAAGTAATACACCTCCTATCTGGTGAATATAACTGTAACCCTTCTATTAATTACAGTTAAAACAAGAAATGTTAAAAAGAGTCTAGGCTCCTAGTTACAAGCTGAGTTGCAAGTCCACTCTTCCAGTCTTCGATCTCAATTTTCTTATCTATTTGACAGGGAAAAAAAGCACTGCAGCATTGCCTATCACTGGGTTATCCCAGATACCAGGTAGAACGATGTCCTAAACATCTCCATGGATATTTAGCTGCATCTCCCTAGTGGTTAGTGCACAGTTTGGTGCATTAAAATCTTCATGGAAAACCACCCGACAGGAAGGTTTATTAGTGGGATGTGAAGTTCAGAAATCTGTTGGTGATTTTGCTAAAGTAAGAACCTTGTGGTTCACATCTACAAAGTGGCACACAGGTTGAGCCTGCTAGCTGATAGGATAGATGCCAGTCAGGATGCAGCAGCTTATCTATGAGCTGAGGAAACCAACAGAGGAAAATTAAATGTGGTGGTGGTGGGGACGGTCTGTGTTCAGGTTCAAGAAAGCCACTTACAACAATTGGTTGGACGTATAAGATATCAGCAGAAGACTGATGGTCCTCGGGATGAGTGGAGGAGTAGGACATTAACATTGGTCCAGACTACCTGGTCTCAATCTTGCTATCAAAACTGCCTTGGGATAGGGGAATGCTGTTCTTTCTTCCCCTTGAACTTGAGTTTGAAAGAAAGTGATTCTCAGGCCTTCTTACAGGGTACTTTTATATCAGTGCAGACCCATAGTTTCCCACAAACAGTTACATACAGTCACATATAAACTCACCTCCACATTTGGACTTACATCATACAACCTTGATTTATGTCTACAACACGGTCTTACTGACTGGCTTTACAGGCCTGAGGGGTGACCACAACCCCTCTTCTGACCATGGATGGATGGATACATATAGATAGGTAGATAGATAGATATTTTACAGCTGGTTAGTCTAACATCACAATGACCTTGTTATATAACAGTCTGAACAGTGCCTGGCATAAATATAGCATTTTTTTCTTAGCAGGATCTCTTTCTTCTTGCCTAGAGGCCTAAGTGCATACTTCAGTGCTGCTTCAGAGTGAGGGACCTGGGATCAGAACAAGACCTGGCTTCAACACTGCCCTCCAGGAGACTGGGGTTTGGGCTGGGTGGTGTGTATTAGAACCGGCCCTCTATAAGGGCTTCTGTTAGAATCTGGAGCTTATGGTTCAAAACTTCTTAAAGAGTTTCCAGTTAATGTTTTCCTTGTGATGCTTTAGCTGTTCATACAGACTATCGAAAGGCAAAACTAATGAGGATTTCCCCCACCATTCTGTCTTTACAGCGCATTTTGGAGACTTTAATTCTTCTATACATCATCCAGGCTACCTTGTGGACAGCCAGTTTATACCAGATCAAAACGATGACTTCTTAGCCAAGGTGGAATCGCTCCATGAGCAGCACAGGTGAGGGAGTCCAGGTGGGCCTACTTTGGGAACGCAGGTCAGGTATTTTCAGACAGTGCCTTTCTCCTTCCTCTGGATGCTGATCCTCTTTCAAGTTGCGGGGTTTCTTTTGAGCCTTTGAACAGTGATGGTGACCCATTTTTGAGATCCCATTGTCCCACAGACTGCCCCATCCTGATGTGACTTACCATACATAATAAAATACCAGTTTCAACTGGACAAACAAGTGGACCAAAGTACATACCGACAAGTGGGACGTGCATGGGTTCAATTTCTGCACATGTCATTTTTCCCCTCTGGGGAGCCCTTTCCTGGAGCAGCCACCCAGGGCAAGCCACCTCCAGCAAACAGCCTCCTCTTTCATTCCTTTCCTCGGCTGACTGGGGCTACTGTGGCAGCTATTCGGCTCCTGTCAGACAAGGGCCAGGCTGACCCAGGAGGCCAGCTCTCAGGGGACCTCTTGCTTCTTGGGAAGGCCATAAAAACAAAGGGCAAAGCTACCAGTGTACCTTCTGAGAAGGCACTGCCAACCCTCTCTCCCAGAATTACTTCCATGGCACAAGTCACCCTCCTAAAATAGCACAGAGCCAGTGGTGTTTGAAGTGTGAGGCGACAGCTAGAGACCAGACAAAGGCAGAAAGACCTGAAGATTCCCTACTAATTAGGCAATGGGGGGATCAGGAATTCTGGAAGGTGATCATGTTCTCTGCCTGGAGGCTACAGGAGTCCTAAGTGGGGAGTATTTCTTAATAAAAATGAACAGGATCAAAGGAAGAGAAGCACAGTGGACAGAGAAAAATCTGTTCAGTAGAATTCAGGGTTAGATTTGTTAAGGGTAGTAAGTAAGTTTTAGGAATGTTAGGATTTTCTTAAAAGTTGGAGCTAATGTTCTCTATTTGGGGTGAACCCCACACTTTCTGTCTTTTGCAGCGGGCTAAAGCAATCAGAGGCTGAATCTTGCTACATCAACATAGCACGGACCCTGGACTTCTATGGAGTGGAGCTGCATGGGGGGAGAGTATGTATCTGTGGTATGCTTTTAAATTGCAAAAGCTTGGAAAGTTCCTTGAGACTATGTTTCTCCCAAGGTAACAAACATGACCCATTTTTTGTTTTTAATGGCTATTCAGAAAGCTTATTAAGTAGTATTGAGTTTTCCTAATCACTTATCCGGCTATTTTTTTTCATACTTCCCATTGAACAGACTTTTTACTTTTGAAAAATCAGAAGCCTGTGATTTTCCTAAGGCAGTTCCAGATTATGGTTAAATAGTTAAATTTTGTATATGGATCTATTTTTCCAGTTTCTACAACTTTAGCACTATTCAAATTGAACCTACAACTCAAATGTGGTAATTTTATTGGAAAAAAAAGAGTATAGTGACATAAATTGTGAAAATCAATTATTTTTTTTAATTTTTATTTCTTTTGTGTGGATACTAAGACTTGAATTCAAGGACTCTTGCTCTTAGCTGGTGCTCTACCACTTGAGTCACAACTTCAACCCAGTTTTTTTGCTGGTTAATTGGAGATGAGACTCTCTCTGAGTTTTCTGCCTGGGCTGGCTTTTAGTTGTAGTACTTATATCTCAGCCTCCCATGTAGCTAGGATTACAGGTATGAGTCACTGATGCTCATCTTAATAAATATTTCAGGTTGATTGTAATACTTTAATGGCATTGTCTAATATTTGCCATCTGTTGAGCAGATTTCTAAGTGTCAGTGGAGAGCTGGATTTCTTTCTTTTCATTATGCCCTGGGCTAGGTATTGGCATTATTGCCATAAGGCAGGATGGAGAAACTGACACTCAGGTCAGTTGGCACATACAACGAGCTTCAGTACATGGCTTCAGCGCTGTTTAATCATGCCTCATCTTTCTGAAGTACTCTGTGTATGATGAAGGGCAGAGTATAAGCTAAGAGCACAAATTATAAGCTTGCCTTCATTCCAGATGCTTTTGTCTTATTTTAGGATCATACAAATCTTATCAATTTCTTACTCTAATTTTCCCCATTTCACATGAGAAACTAAGGCTTGTGGAAGTGGAGTGAATGACCATATTTTAAATCTGCATAAGTTTACAGAAACCTTCTCCTTTGTTTGTCCCACTTAAGTTCTGTAACAATCCTATGAGGTAGACAGGTAATGTTGATAATGAAGAAAGAAAACAATTCAGATGTTCTTTTTTTAATTTTTCATTTCATTTGCAAATATTTGACCTTGGGAGAATGTTTTTGGGAACCTTAATCAGTAGTGATATTTTTATATCTGCCTGCATTGACCTTTGGCTTCTCCACCCCCAGACTGGAATGTCAGTGCAGTGACACTCTATGGGGCCCACTGACACGTGCCTGCACTCCAAGCTCTTGGAAGCTTAGGGCAAGAGGATCATGATTTTGAGGCCAGCCTGGGATACTCAGCACAGAAAGAAAGACAATAAAGGAGAAGAGGAAATGGCAGGGAGGGAGGAGGGGTCAGTCTGACCCTCTAGGGTTCAGAAGATGACATGTATGGCTAATACCCCTCAAGGTACACTAGGTACTGTGAGCTAACACCCCCAAATCACAATAGGTTTGTACTGCACTACTTAATTTTGATTTTTACTTGGTACCTTTGTGTGTGCGTGTGTACATGCGTGCACGCCATGTGCCCCACTGCTAACACTTGAACTCAGACCCTTGCACTCTCACTTGGATTTTTTGCATAAGACTGAGTTGAGCCATACTTCCACTTCCAGCTTAAAGGAGATTAGTATTGGGGCCAGGAGTTTGGCCTAGTGGTAGAGTGCTTGCCTAGCATGCATGAAGACCAGGGTTCAATTCCTCGGTACCACATACTTAGGAAAAAAATATCAAAAGTGGTGCTGTGGCTCAAGTGGAAGAGCTCTAGCCTTGAGAAAACCCAAGGACAAAGCTCAGGCCCTGAGCCCAAGCCCAAGCCCAGGACTGGCAAAAGAAAAAAAAAGGAGATAAGTATCATACAGACTTTTCTGCAATCCTAAAATCTCAGCCTTCTGAAAAGCTAGGATTACATATGTAAGCCACAAAGTCCAGCTACCACTTAACTTTTTAGTAGTTTTGCAACTCCATTGGTCCAGGTGTCTGTCTCTGGTGCAACTTTAGCTTTGCAGTACCTGGGTGATGGATCAAGGCTGCTTTTCCCTCATCCTGGCTCTCTTCCTACGGCTGGGGCCAGGTCCTTCAGTGCCTCAGTTCAGAGAGACACACATAACTCAGAGCACATTGGCCAGAACCAGTCACTGGGCCCTGCCTCCTGCAAGGGGAATTGGGAGTACAGGTGGCATGGGAATTTAGACAGTAGTAACTGTCCATGACAGTAGGAGTGAAGGAAAGCTGTAGAAACTAGAGATTTTAGAACACCGAGCCACCTGTTTATTTCCTTACCACTTAATTTTTATTTCATTTGTTGATTTCTTCTTACTATATTGTGATTTCTGGTCATGTGTTTAAGGCAACTCTGTTCTTCTTAATTTTGCTTAGACACATACTTTCCGTAGAGTTCCTGTTGTTAGAATTTTAGACTCACCATCATGGCAGCACTGTTTTCCTGAGCAGCTTCTCTGATTCCTCTTAGAGAGTAGAATTGGTATCTTCCAGAACAAGAGAGAACTTAACATTCTATTTACAACATGCTGTACCCTATTGTAAAGCCCCGAATGCCCAGCCTGGTTCCAAGTTTTTTCCAGCATTCTCTGATTCCTGCCTGATAAAAACTTTTAAAGTGGTTCTAAAACTGTTATTGGGGAAAAAATATAAACAGGCTCTTCTGAGTGGAAGCAACATAGCTGACCAAAGTTTGCATCAATTCTAAATAACAACTCCAGCTCTGCTGTCTTTACAATCACAGTGTCTGATTTCAAATAGAAATCTGTGTGGCTCAAGAGAAGGAAGTACTATAGTTTTCAATGTTATTTGGTTACACTCAAGTAGATTTAAAAGAGCCTATGTCTCTGTGTGTGTGCTCTCGTTTCTGTTTTCTATGGCAGGGCCTGGCACATGAGCATTTAGTGAATGCTGGATACATTGGATTTATGAGCAACATTTGTTTCTTAATTGGATTTTCAAATGAATCCTTGTCATCTTTGATCATCCTATCTTGCTAGCTAAAACCTTTCCAGTCATGGAATTTGAGATTACTACAAAGCTCTTCAAGGGAGAGAAACCTTTCTAATTTTCCTGTGGCTATAAAATGCTAATTGTTGAACATGTAAAACACAAATGTTGATTTCAGTGATTCTGTGGGACAAGTAGTCTTAGCTCCTGAAGCCAAGTGCTGGGGCAGGCGGTGCACACATTTCTCTTTGGAAGGATTTGACCCTGGGTACTTGGATCTTAAGTAGCTGCTAAGTAGGGATTTTTGCCTGTGTTCAGAAGCATTTTCCCCTTTGGAGTTTCTACAAACTGCTATTTATAAAAGCGTGGGTGCCTTAAAGTTGCCAGCGGGCACGAGCCTGACTATAACCCGCCGTGAATCTGCGATCTTCCTTCTCATAGGATCTGCACAACTTAGATCTAATGATTGGAATTGCTTCCTCGGGCATTGCTGTGTACCGAAAATACATTTGCACAAGTTTCTATCCTTGGTAAGTGCAAACGGTCCTAATCATTGTCTGAATCATGCTTTAAAAATATGCTGAACAAAAGTAATGTGCCTCTAATTTTAAACATTTTATTTCTAAAGGAAGAGTAGACAGTCTCCACCCCTACTCCCACCTCCAAACATCAGAGTTTTAACCTCTGACTTCTGAATTTGATCCAGAGTTGATATTTGGGGAAATGAGTTTGGTTTTCATTAGCAGTGCGCGCACACACACTCACATGTGTGCGCACACACACACACAGACATCTACCTTCCCCCTCCCCCCTCTATACCATTCATCCTATAGTTTGGGAAATTTGATGGAAACATGACAGATAAATAATATAGGCCAGGTCTCCCTAATCCCCTGTACCCCAGACACCAGTGGCCCTGGACCGCAGTGGATACCCTACTCTGTACGTGTTTCTGTACATACACACCCATGACACAGTCCAGTTCCTCTCGTAGGTACAGTAAGAGGACAACAGTAGTAATTAATGACAAAATAGAACAGTCCCCACAATGTCCTATAATGGAAGTGAAATGAATGTGACTCTCTTATCTTAAAAGAGTCAAGACAAAGACTGCAGTTGCTGAAATTAAAGAAAGCAAAACCGTAGGTGAGGAGACTGCTTTTTTTTTTTTATAGAGAATTTTTGAGTTTGATATGCCAGGCAAAGGGGAATTTTTTTTTTTGTTTCTGTTTTTGCTTCATTTGGGGGGAGTGGTGGTACTGTGGTTTGAACCAGTGCCTTACACTCTTCTCAGCTTCCTTTTTGCTTCGCTTGTTAATTGGATATGGAATCTCATGGACTTTTTTTCTTGGGCTGGCCTTGAACCATATCTCAGCCTTCTGAGTAGCCAGCATCACAGGAGTGGGCCACTGGCTCCGAAAAGGGAGCTTTTGGGAGCCAAGAGTTTGGCCTAGTAGTAGAGTACTTGCCTAGCATACAATCCTTGGATACCACATACATAGGAAAAAGCTGGAAGTGGTATTGTGGCTCAAGTGGTAGAGCTCTGGAGGAGGAGGACTGCCAGCTACAAGAGATGCAGAAGCAGAAGAATGCGCCTGTGAAGAAGAGGAGTTAGGGAAAGAGACAGGAGAAGATTTAGGGGACACATTGCCACAGCAAATTGGATCCTTGGGTCTAAATCTGTTTTTTGACTCAGCAGCATAGAATTTTATGAATTGGCGCAGAAAGATGTTTGTCTCAGCATGGAATATGAGAGGAGAAAAGCCCTGTAAACAAATAAAATCACAGAGGTAATCATCATCATAGCAGATGTCCTTAGCAAGAGCTTCTGGAGCTCCAGTCAGTTATTGCATATTTCACTTATCTCATTTAAACCTGGCACAGGCACCACTGTTGTCCTGTTTCTCACAGGAGGACACTGAGAAATGGATAGGTTGTGTAAGAGCTTATCAGGAGCCGAACTACTAATAATAATTGGTGCACTTGAAATTCATACTCAGATTATTGAGCTCCAACACTTTAGTTCCAACACACACACACACACACACACACACACACACACACACACACACACACACGCACGCACGCACGCACGCACACACACACATACACATTATGTTTGTGGTAAAATGCTTAAATAGGATGATAGATCCGGGAACCCTGACTTTTCTGTTAATGATAGACTAGATCTGCTTTTTGTTTTCTAAATGCTAACATGTCACAGCCCTGTTCAGTTTCACAAGACAGTCAGTATGGCAGGTAACAGGATTCTATCTGCCTTTCTTTACCCTTGCCTCATTAAAAGTCCCTCCTGGGAAGGGAGCAGAGCACCCAACCATGATGTGGCTTGCTGGGATGTGACCTGGGCAGCTTTTTTTGACAGTGGGAACACAAGCCTTGTTCTCTCTTGCCAAGGTCCTCCAGCTCCAGGGACTTCAGGTAGGGAAGTCTCTTCCTCCTGGATGCCACAGGCCAGAACCACTTGCACCCAGCTCTGTCTGTGACTGAGCTTGTAAAGTCCCCACAGGTAGGCAAAGGGCTGGACTGAGACCTGTATGAGTTCCATAAAGATTCCTCAAGAGCAAAGCAGGAGACTTGGTCCTAGAAGCAAGGTTGTAAGCAGAAACCTTGCTAGAACCTTCAGGGACTCGTACACCCTTCAGGTCCCCCAGACTCACCTGCAGACCTTCCTGTACCTCCTGTATCCTTCAACGTCAGCCAGCCCCTGTTGAGGCCTGGCCCTGCCTTCTTAAAGACCACCAGGAAGGCCAACCCCAGATGGTGATCCCAGGCTATTAAATCAGATACATGCAGGAAGGACCCTGGGGCTGTGAGGTAAATACTTAAGCACAAACAGTGGGGAATAGGGCACAAGAGTAGGTTAGGCTTGAGTGTGGTGTGGGTGTGGGGAGCAGAGGGAGGCTTGATTCTTAGTACTGTGAGGAGACCCTGGGTTCTCTCTCTCTCTCTCTCCCCTTCCCCCTCCCCCCGTCATGTAGTAGTCACACAGTGGTTTGGCTGTGCATGCCATTGTTTATTTAGTACCTATATCCTTCATTAAATTATAATTGCACTCTCTCCAAAATGCTTAGTGCATTTGGATGATGGTATGTTGCTTCCTTCCTTAGGAACAAATGAAGGGGAAGTAGGGACCCCTGTAGTCCCTGCAATCTAGAGACAACATAGTTCCTATCTGCCATTATCAGATTTGTTCAGGGGAGAGTGCTGTCAGATGTAGAAACTGAGGCTAGCACAAGAAGAGAGAGCACGGAGCTGGACATCCTGAATCACAGGACCCGGTAGAGGGTGAAGGCAGCAGGGAATACCAGCTCCATGGTTTCCATAAGCTGAGCAGGCCAGGGTAAAGACTCAGAAGCGCATTGTCCAGACTTCTAAGAAATGGGAATTTCCGTGTCTGCCCTTTAGCAGAGGAAGCAACAAGGAGGAGATAGCAGAGCAGGCTTCCACTCATATTAAGACCAGTGTTTCCAAAGGGATGAAGCTAACAGCCTCTGGTGCTTAGATGAGGAGCCTGCAGTCATCCATCCATTCACTTGTCACAAGTATGTCTGCCAACAGATGAAGTGTACAATATTGAATATGTATTGTAAGTGTACCTTCCATGTTGCTGAGCCACCTGGGCAATGAATAAACTTCCACTTTACTTACCCAGCCTCTGTTCTAGAATATTCTACTAAAGTCCTCATGTGCTCCTAGAGAATCCTTTCTTCTCCAGGCTTGTGTAAAAGTAAGGAACAGTGGGGAAAAGCCTCTCTCCTAAGGATCACAATAGCTTGGCATCAGTGAATATAGGTGATTAAAAAATCCAGTCATAGACCATCAAGCATCCAGGGCCTACTGTGTGTCAGTCATCATGCTAAGGGCAGCTTTGGGAACAAGGCAATGCTACTCCACAGAGTTCATAGTGTCCGACCCAAGAGCACAGTCTCTGGTGTCCCTGGGCTTAATCTTGACTTCCAGCCATGATAGCTGTGGTAACAATACAGACTTCTCAGAATGGTTGTGACCTCTAATGGGGAGGATGTATACAAAGCCTTTTGTAGCAGCCCGGTACGTAGAAATATACACCAAGGGCTGAGGATGTGTAGGACATTGGTAGAGTACTTGCTTAGCATGTTCTAGGCTAGTGCACTGCAAAACACACACACACACTATACTTCTATCACACACATTCCATGTATGGATACGTATACACATATATCTGTGTGTGTATGTATATATTTACATGCATACATACTTGGTTATCAGTGGCTTTCACTCTATCACGTGCCTAATAAAGAAGTCCTTGGAAAGAAGCCATATTAGTACATTCCTGCAATCAGAGATGGGAAGATTATGATTGGAGTCCATCTAAGACAAAAGTTACCAAAACCCTTTCTCAAAAACAAGCTGGGTATGGTGGTTTACTTCTTAATCACAGATATGTAAAAGGAAGGAGTTAGGAGATTTGGGTCCAAGGCCAGTCCAGGTGAAGCGTGAGACCCTATCTGTAAACTTAAAAGCAAAATGCTATGATTCCATTGGTACAATGTTGCCTAGTTAGCGCATGACCCTAAGTTTAACCCTCAGTCTCTGGGGTGGAGATGGGGGAAGAGACTCCTGGACACGTGGCTGCTAGGTAATGGAGCTGGGGCGTGACCCAGGCCTGTGCGCTCCTCCCTCACACTGCCCTCAGCTGTCCTCCCCACCAGCACCACAGGGCTGCAGTGTCACAAAAGCAGCTTGCAGCAGAGCAGGCGCAAGGCCCATGATTCTTGTTCTTTAAAAGCTACATCACAATCCAGAGGTCCTGCAAGAGATGAGACCTGGCCCAGTCAGCTCTTTGCTGTTTAGCTGAGGCAGTGGGGATGCTGTGGTTTCCATAGTGAATGGCATTCTGGACTGCCAGGAGCCACCGGTCACTTGCATCTGGAGTAGAGAACACACCTTGAAAAGATCCACCAACACCTGGATAAGCCTGATGCTTGTATTTTATTTCTTTGTTGTCATTTTTCTTTTTTGTGTGTTTATGTTTTGTTCTGTTTTGGACAGGGTGAACATTCTCAAAATTTCTTTCAAAAGGAAAAAGTTCTTTATACATCAGCGTCAGAAACAGGTGAGTTGCATCCATGCTTGCTTTGTTTCAATGTGTGTGTGTGTGTGTGTGTGTGTGTGTGTGTGTGTGTGTGTACTGATAACTGAGGCTTTAACTCTAGGCCTGGGTTCTGTCCCTTAGCTTTTTAACCCAAGGACATAGGCTCTGCCACTTGAGCCAAAGCTTCAATTCCAGCTTTTTGGTAGCTAATTGGAAATAAGAGTCTCATAGACTTTTCTGCCTGGGCTATTTTTTTGTGTGTTGGGGGGGGGGGGGGGCGGTCATAGGGCTTGAACTTAGCCTGGCTCTGTCCCTGAGCTCTTTTCAGCTTAAGGCTATTGTCCTACCCTTAAGCCAAGCCTCACTTCCTGTTTTCTAGAGGTTAATTGGAGATAAGAGTCGCTGGTCCTTCTGTGCCTGGGCTGGTTTTGAACCTTGATCCTCACCCCTCAGCCTCCTGAATAGAATTACAAGTGTGAGCCATTCCAGGGCTTGGTATTTTGAAATTACTCCTACTCTTAGTTCTTTGGGCTTTGGAGGCAGATTGCACCTAAATAACGAGGAGGAAAGTGTCCCTGGACTGGCAGGTCTTCCATAAGCGACAGTGAAAGGTTGAGCTTCCTTTGGAATTTGAGAGTGGGTGCAAATCCTGGCTCTTCCCTTGACTAGCTAGCTGCACAGGCTCTGTCATCTCCTCTAGCTGAATTACCTTGTTTCCATTAACTCAGTGATGCCCGCTACTCAGGGAAAGAGGTGGATTAAGCAAAGAATGTCCAGCAAAGCCCACACCACATAGCAACAATAAATGTCACTGGCCAGATTCTTCTTTCAACGTGTTGAACTCACCATGGCCTGTGCTGTGTCTGACAGGATGAGTCACTGGTGTGAGCTAGTTAACTAAGTTTGTTTAGCCACAGGGAGAAGCGGATTCAGAGGTAAGAAAGCTCAAGCTACCACAGCTGTTGAGAGAGGAAGATGGAATTTGGACAGATTATTATGAATCTGAGATGCCTGCTCTTTGCATACCACACCCTGTCTTGTTATGCTGTGTATTTGTCACTCTATATCCACATCTCAGTTCTTCAAAGATAATATGTCCTTAAACTGACACCTTCCCATGGACCTGAACCCATAGAAATGGGTGCAGTAAAGCTCAGAGAAAGCATAGACCAGAATCTGGGTCACCTGACTTTCCCAGTGCCTGCAAGGTTCAACATAGCACCAAAAATGCATGATAAATGAGAAAACTTTATGAAGAATGACAACAGCGTCAATCATTTAAATGCACACCAACCAGGTCTCACTGTAGAGGAAGCAAAGAAAGAATTCTCCAGGGTTATAGAATTACTGTTGTCTGATAGTAGAAAGGTTATTTATTGAGGAAAGAGATGTTTCCAGACCTAAATTCTTAAAGGCACATAATGCACATTAGCCCAATCTTGAGACGTGAGCAGGTTTGAAACATGGAGATTTGTGATGAGGGGTTCTTAGCTTTGAGTTCATGGAGGGGTGACGGTTCTGCTCTGCAATATTCCTAGGGCACTGGGCTCTGGTGAAGGCTCGTGGAAGCTTGCTTCCTGGTATCTGGGGGTGGCTGATATGAGATCTGTCACCCTGTGTCTTTATAGTGAGCTCTCTGTTGTTCTCGCAGGCTGAATCCAGGGAACATATTGTGGCCTTCAACATGCTCAGTTATCGATCTTGCAAAAACTTGTGGAAATCCTGTGTGGAGCACCATTCATTTTTCCAGGCAAAGAAGTTACTACCTCAAGAAAAGAATGTTCTGTCTCAGTACTGGACTTTGGGCTCCAGGAATCCCCAAAAGTGAGTTTACCTTAAGAACAGTGTACACACTGGACTGAGATCCCAACATGTCCTGGCCATCACTAGGTGGTGGACACTTTAGGGCATGGCTCAAGTGGCAGAGTCTTGGGTTCAAAACACTAGCTGGGAGTTTGGCCTAATGGTAGAGTGTTTGCCTAGCATGCATGAAGACCGGGTTCGATTCTTCAGTACCACCTACATAGAAGAAAACCTGGAAGTGGTACTGAGGCTCAAGTGGTAGAGCTCTACCCTTGAGAAAAGTCTAAGGACAGTGCTCAGGCCCTGAGCTCAAGCCCAGGATTGGCCAAAAAAAAAAAAAAAAAAAAAAAAAAAAACGTAAGAAGGAAAGAAAGGGGGATGGAGCGGGAGGGAGGGAGGAAAGAAGTTAATTCAAATTGAAGAAATGGAAAATCAGTCTTCATGACCAAGTATAAACATGTAATTGAGAGGGAAAGCATGAAGTAAAACCACTAGTAATAATCCCCCTCTTCCTCATTATGTGCAGCTTCCTTGCTTCTTTGTGGCGGTGGATGATATTATCATGATGTCACTGTTTCTGAGTTACTCAGAAGCCATTTATTCTTTCAAATAAGAATTTATGGGAATGTAGTCTTGACTTATGTTGGAGCTAATCCTCTGAACATGTGTCATGAGGAATTGAATCCAGGTCTAGGGTGCTGAAGAATGGGGTTCAAATCCCACCTTATCTCCTTGAATATTAAGTTGATGCTAGTTTCCTCATCTGCAAACCTTCTTGTCTGTAGCTAGTACAAGGCTAGATTCTGCTCATTTCACACAGCATAACAAACAATCTCTATTTCAGTGGCTTAAAGCAACACCATTCTGTTTTACTTTAAAGATGTTGTGGGCTAGGAATTCAGGAAGAGCTTGGCCAGATGACTCTTTCATGCCATGTGGACCAGAGGGGAATTCTGTGATACGTAGCTGGGAGCTGGACTAGTGTGGCAGATCTGAGGCTGCTTTTCCCACATGACTGGTGGGGTCTCCTGGGCCCTCTTGCCTTGTCCATGTGGTCTCTGCTGCAGGGTGGCTGAATTTTTTTTTTCTATAGAGGCTTCAAGAGCCAAAGACAAAACTAGTCACTCCCCCTACGGGAAAGTCTGGAAACTGGTACAGTCCATCTGTTGATTAAGAGAATCATAGACAGTCTGGAGTCAAAGGACTAGCAGGTGTCTGTAATCCTCCGGGGCTCACTTGGGGCACAGAAAGGAGGGTGGGGAGCACACATCAGCAGTTACCAGCGTCAGCACACTGAAGTTCTGCTCTTGTCGCCTCTGTTTAGTTCACAAATGAGGTAACTGGAGCTTAGAGCAGTTACAGGATTTTCCCACCCCTAGGGATGCACAGAGTGTCCTTTGAAAGGTTCCATGTAAAAAGAACCAGACGAGTGTTTCCCAAGTGTACCGGGCAATGACACTCTGAGTTGTACACATTTGGGGATTTCCACAGTAATCCTTGAATCTTGCAGCTTGTTCCTTTAAAAAAAAAAAGTTAATCTTACATCCTTAATCAGTGAATGATAACTGTTTGTGATGTGACCAGGCCTCAGGGGAAAAACTCTCTCACCAGCACCACTGGGGAACATTTGATCAGGATGGTAACGGGTGGTTTGTGTAATTAGCACGTGATATTTTAGGGAGAGTTTGGTTTTTATTTGTCTTTGTTTTGTTTTTGTTGGTTGGTTGCTTGGTTGTCCAGTTTTAGGCCACTAAGAAATGTGTAGAATGTTTTCCTAAGGTATTAGAACATGGTTTAAATTTGAAATGCCAAAACTAACCACTAACGCCCTTCTGGTTATTTTCCAAGTTGTATAGAGAGATCATTCTCCAAGATTAAAACTTTGTAGATATAACTAAAGTTCAGAGGTAACCCTCAGGTAGTACATTCAAAGAATGTGATCTGAAACTATACTTTCTAAGTATATTCTCAGGTTCTCTGCCCAAGAGTTAGCAGTGATTTATGGTGGCAGCTTTCACCAGCCTGGGTGACAAAGTGCATCTGGAAGGGTGGTTAATACTTTTACTCTTACCGCCTTGAGTAAAGTGACACTCTCCTGAAGTTATTTGAACTGCATTTCTGTGCTGTCCTGGCATTCCTAATGATCTGGTAAGCTTTGGTTATAGTGAAGCAACCGGTTTGCTTAAAGTAGCTGAAACATGAAAGCATTTCCACCAAGAGAAGAAAAGGAACATAAGGAAAAGCCAGGCTGAGAGAGCCTCTCCTGAGATCTTCTCTGCCTCCACTCCAACCAACATGTGTTGATTGTCATCAGGAAAAAGCTGAGTGACTCTGGTCCACATGGACTGCATTTTTTTCTTTCCCATGGCATATGTGAGAAATGACCTTATCTCTGATTTTTCAGGTCTGTAAATAACCAATATTGCAAGAAGGTAATTGGAGGAATGGTGTGGAATCCAGCCATGAGAAGGTCCTTATCAGTGGAGCATCTAGAAACCAAGAGTCTGCCTTCCCGGTCCCCTCCAGTCACCCCCAACTGGTATGTCCTCTTTTGTTCCATGTACTAGTGAACATGTTTGCTCTCCTGCAGACACACAACAGGCATGGTAACTCACTCCTGTAATCTTAGCTACTCTAGAGGCAGAAATTAGGAGGACTGAGGTGAGCCCAGGCAAAAGTCCACAGAACCCCATCTCAATAAAAGCTGGGAGCAGGGGTACACCTCTGTCATCCAAAGCTATGTGAGACACGTAAATAGATGGGTTGCAGTCCAGCCTAGTCCAGACAAACAAAATGAGGTTTACTTGGAAAAATTAAGAAAGCACAAAGAACAAGTGGTATAACTCAAGCAGTAAGGCACCTTCCATGCAAGTGTAAGGCCTTTAGTCCAAACTCCAGTACTTGCAAAAATATGTACACATAACTGTATACATGTATGTGTAGATATGTGTATTTTTAATTTCGTCAGCACAGATGGCCTGAAGTCATATCCATCACTTTAGAAATACAACACATTTTTGTGTTAGGAACACTCAAAATCCTTTCTATTTACCAGGTATGGTGTTTCACACTCAGATGCTCAGCAGGCATCTGAGACAGAAGAAAGCTCTAGTGTTTGAGGCTAGCCTTGGCTACATATTAAGCATCTGTCTTAAAACAATAACAAAAAAAACCCTTTCTATTAGCAATATGTAATTCGCAATTATATGTTGTCAGCCATAGTTACCCTACTGTGTTAGAATAGTAGATGTTATTTTTCCCATTCTGAGATGCGTGTGTGTGTGTGTGTGTGTGTGTGTGTGTGTGTGTGTATGGTAATGGGACTTTGAACTCAGAGCCTCATGTTTGCTAGGCTGGCCTAATACCACCCAGCCATGCTTCCATTCCCATGTATTATTGATTAGGATAAAGGTCTTCCTTACCTGCTTCCCCAAATGGACTCTTAATTAGATTTCTGCCCAAGCTGGCCTTGAACCTCAATTTTCTTATTGTTAGCCACACCATAGTGAAGATTGAAGATGTGAACTAAGATGGTCTTTTTGAGAAATTTAATTGATCTTAAGAAATTTGAGCAACTCCACAATAGAGCCCTCACCCAGTATGTGCAGACCGTGGTTTCCATTCTCAGTACCACAAAGTAAATAGACAACAAAACTTGGCATATTCCTGTTAAAATCATGGCACACACTAGTAATATTAAACGTCTGAGAAGTCCTGTGGTAAAGAAACAGCATAGAACTTTAATATTTTTGTTAACATCCCACAAAGTAAACTTTAGAGAAACCCAGCAAAGGATGTAAGGATTCAAGACCCTCTGTACCAGTAGTAAAGATGGAAGTAGTATGACAGCTTGTCAAGAGTATGAAATCAACCAAGCATAGTAGCATACACCTATAATCCTAGCTGTTTAGGAGGCATAACTAGAATGCTGGCCCTAGGCAAAAACTCAAGCCCCTACCTGAAACAAGCAAAAAAAAAAAAATAGCTGGGTTCAAGTAGCAGAGTGCTTTTCTAATAAGCATGAAGCCCTGCAGTTAAATCCCACCAAAAAGGAAAAGCAAAAAGAAAATGAACTTAACTTTCAAAGAGTGAGGAATATGTGTGCCTGGGGTATAGCACAGTGGCAGGAGACCTGTCTAGCATCATCAAGACTGGGGCCTTGATTCAGTCCCTTGACCACTGTGAACTCAGTTTTCTCATCTATAAAAAGGTTACAAAAATGACTGCAAATGAAGTCATAATGCACATTTGCTTTGTAAGCAAGAGTCTGATGAGAATTGTTTTCTTACTGTCATCCTATCCTAATATCCCTTCAAGACATTACCCTGTTTCTGTGGATGTCTCTAAAAAGGTTAGGCATCTGTAAAAGGAAAACTCAATCATCTCTGCTCCCAGCTCCATATAGACATTGTGTCTCTAAGGACAGGCAAGCCTAGAAGTTCCTGAGCCAGGATCTCTTGGGACTGAGGGAAACAGACAGGTAGGACTTACTGGGCTCAAGGCCCTCCACTGGAGAACTCATGTTCTGGGACAGGGATGTGATGGGAGTCCATCTTGGAAACTGTGGCATGATAAACAGATTTGCTTCCTGGGTTTCCAAGATGGAGACACCTCATTCTAAAGAGGTAATTATATGCTGTAAGGAAGCCATTTCATGTACCTCAGAGTCTCTTAATCAGACAACAATGCAAGGAACTTAGAGAAAGCACCAAGCAGGATTCGGGAGAATAGCAGCAGTGGATGTTGTCACAGCTGTGGCGTGAAGCCCTTGCTGTTAGGTACAGGTCCTCTCCAAGGGGTCAGAAGAGCCCTTTTACTTTTTGGTGGACACAGCATTGATGACTGCCCAGGGGCTTGCAAGTGATAAAGGCCCTGACAGCCCAAGGAGTAATAGCTAGCAAAATAATACAAGAAGGGAAACTGGGAAAGATGGAAGACGACCTGACTGCACCTGCTACAGGAACTGTGCTCAAGTGTGGCCCTGATTTCCCGAGTACACTAACTTGGCTCAACCTCCAGAGCCCAGAGAAGTGACAGAACTTGCCTGTGGTACGTGGACTCGACTGCTCATGGGCAGGGCAGCACTTCGAGCCCCATCTCATGACATGCATGTAATAAAGGATAGTTTTTTAAAAGCTGGTATCTCCTCTTGACTCAAGAGAAAATTACCTTCTAGGATGTAGATAATCTGAGGTTTGAGTGTTGCCAAGAATTATACCAAGCTTCTAAACCTTGCATAAACATTATTTAAATTGCCTTATGAACATTCAGCATGGCCTCTTTACATCTTGAGAGCTGAGATCTTTCCGCAAGAATTCCCTCTAGCTGGGCACTGGTGGTTCATATGTGTGATCCTAGCTACTCAGGAAGCAGGAATCACAGGATTGTAGTTGAGAGACAGCTCAAGCAGGAAAGTCCATGAAACTCTAATCTCTAATTAACCATCAGAAAATAAGAAGTAGCACTATTGCTCAAGGTGGTAGGGTGCTTTCCTTGAGCAAAAAAATCTTAGAGACAGTGCCCAGGCCCTGAGTTCAAGCCCCATGACCCACAAAAAAGAAAAAAATAACTTCAGTACCACTGACTAGAATTATAAGCTCTGTCTCCTGCCTATGTGTAAGGCTGAGACTACATTATGGGGGCTCCTGCATCTGCTCAGTGTCAACCCTGGGGAGTTCCAATGGTGCAAGAATGGATGAATTGTTCTAGTAAATTCATTTGCTGGTTTTAAGATAAGGTCAGGATGCTCTTGAATTTGCTATGTATTCAAGTCAGACCTGGAACTCAAAATCCTATTGCATCAACCTCCCAAGTGCTAGGATTACAGGTGTGTGCCACCAGGCTTGGCTCTGGGTCTTGCCCTTCTAACAGTGTCAGCCAAGGCATCCTTGGAGAAGCTAGGGTCCAGCATGGCATCACTGACAGCTGTCTGACCTCTGAGCAGAATTTGCTCTCAGTACTCTGCACCTTCCCCTTCTCTGTACATAGGCGAAGTCCTCGTCTCCGGCATGAAATCCGAAAGCCCCGACACTCTTCTGCAGATAACCTTGCGAATGAGATGACCTATATTACGGAAACTGAAGACGTGTTCTACACCTACAAGGGCTCCTTGTCCCCCAAAGACAGTGACTCCGAAGTCTCTCAGAACCGCAGTCCACACCGAGAGTAAGAATCTTGTGGTTTTCCTTTCCTGGTCTCTGCTTTTATGGTTTTTGTGGCATTTGCTGAGGGTTGGGCTTCCATTTTCAGAGGAGTCCAAAACTGGTGCCTGCAACCAACTCCTGTTTAGATACCAAGTCCGCACTGCCTGGGTGGACAGGAAACAGCCCGTGCGTCTGACAGCTCGCCCTCTTGTCTGTCACAGACTTGCTTTCCAGGTTCCTGGTTCCAGGTTCGCTTGCAAAGGGTGCTCTGGGCTGAGTCAGTCCATACTGTAGGAGCACACAGCCCCAGGCCCACCTTTTATATGACTAGTTCATGAGCATGTTTCTAGTCTGTGGTTTAAATCACTGGGAACTGGTTTACTTCTAAAAAAGCCTCCTCAGAGCAAGAGAATGTCTTGAGGGATTGTTTGCTTTTCATTTTTAATGACTAGTTATGGGGGGCGGGGTAATGTTAACACATCCCTGATTTTCTTTCTCAACATTTTGATCTTCTATGTCTCTTCCTCTTAGGGTGACAGATTCCCTTCCTCAGTCAAGGCCTGTTTAAAAACAAAACAAAACTCTTCTAAAAGAATGGCATGGGCCATGGTTTTGTTTGTTTGCTTTATTATTTTAAGATAACAGACAGCTAACAGCTTCCTTTTTGCCTAGATCACCAGGGAGCTCGAAGGTATATGTTAGGCCCAGTTACATTTGCTTCGCTGGGCCCAGGTTGCTTTTCTTCCTTCTTTGCCTTTGTCATACAGTTCTGTCATAGGTATTCACTGTAGGGTGTGCAATCTCAGGTCAGTTGTTTTTTTTTTTTTTTTGAAGTAACATATAGATCATAGATGACCTTTTAAGTTCAAGTGTGATTGGATTTTAAGCTGTTAGGAAGTCAACCCTGGGTCTCCATTCTGCTAGGTCCCATAGGATGACCAACATATAGAAATAAAAGTTAAGGCCTTATATATAAGGCCTCCCTTACCAGTAAAGGATTAGCAAGCAGGCACCTTAATTAATCTGGAAATGTTTGACATGGTAGCCACTAGCTTAAGGCACTAAGTACATCCTGAGTATGCTGTACGCATCATCTGCCAGCTTCCTCCTCCTTTCTGTAGGGGTCTGCCGCCTCCTGCAAACATGATCTGTGTCCTTAGCATCTCTGGTGAAATAATCTGCATGGACATTGCTTCTTGTGGTCTGAGCTTAGAGATGCTTTTGTTGAAATGATCACTGTCTCTCCAACTTGCCCATTGAGGAGGCTACTGTGAATGAATGTGGGTTCTGTTGGGTGCCTTTGCAAGACACACAAACAAGGCAGAGATGCAGGTGGAAGTGTCTAGAGACTGTGTAAGTCCTCCATGAGCTCTGGGCTCTGTCGCATCAGCAGAAGGAAGGCGCTCCCAGTCATGGCTTGCAGTCTCAGCGAGGGACTGGACAGCATCAAGACCCTCGCTGTCCAGTATCAGAGGTGCAGGTGATTCAGGATTAAGCTAACTAAACAAAGGTGAAATGAAAGCACTCATCCCTCAGGACACAGAAGCCACATTTGGTGCTATGTGAGAAGTGACATGAGTACTGGTGAATCCATTCCGCCATAGACAGTACTAGTGTTGATGGACTTGCCTATTCTGCCAGTGTTGCAAACCCCACAATGTCTATAAGCAGAAAGGACATTGCTCACACATATGTCCAGCGACATTTAGGAGCATCATCTGGCTTGCACAAGGAGCACTCACCACCTCTCCCCCTGCTGTTCCACTGTGAAACGAAGGTGAGTGGCCTCCTGGAGCCCTTGTGGTCTCTAATGTGTCCTCTGATGTTTCACCATGTGGTAAGTGCCAGGTGCAGGGGCAGGACAGTTGGCTTTCTGTCCTGAGACATGAGTTCCTTTCATTCCCCAGTCTAACAACCTAACATATACTTCCTGTCCTGGTCGCAGGGAGAAAGAATGTTGAATACACAAAACTTGGTTTTCACACATTTCCAGGCCAGCTGGGCCAGCAGTATCTGACAGTCTACACTGTCATACTGTGGTATCTGTAGCTTTGGTGAAAAGAGCAGGGAGTTTGGAGAAGCAGCCAAGGCTTCAGAGACGTCCCCTTGTGTGCCCTGTATCAGATTTTCCCACCGTGCTCTGGAATGGTAGTGAATATAACCTGGAGTCACTAGCCACACAGGGGTGTTGACAGCGCAGGGCATGGAAGTGAATGCCACCCTGGCCCTGTTGACTTCAGCGGGTTCTGCCCTGCTCGCTCTGCCATACTGCATGTTCATTCTCTTCGCAAGTCTTTCATGCGGCCTTAGAAGAGTTATTCCAGGCCACCTTTGCCACTAAATATTAAAGGTAGCAGACAATGGAGATTCCAAGGTGGCTCTTATTGCTAAGGTCTGCCAGCTACACACACAGTAGGCAACTGGGGAAGTCTGGTGAGGGGCTGGAAACACAATACTACAAACCCCTCAGCTAAGTGTAGGACCCCTTCCAGACAGTAGGAAGCAGCAGACCTCTGGCTTCCCTAAGTAGCTAGGATCTTCTCCCTTCTCCAGGCAAGAAGTACAGGCCAGTCTATACTTGGTGAAAAAACTGTGTCGCTACTTTAGTGAGTATTTGCAAAATGTTTAAGAAACGTTTGACATGTTTTCTGCAGCAGATTTGTGTTAAGCAGCAGAAAGAAGCATTCTGTCAGAGCAATCCAGTGAATAATCTCACAGACAGGAAGAAGGTTCCTTTTAAGAAGAATTAAGTGTAATGCTCTGTACTCGGTGTAAAAGGGAAGGAAAAGCAGAGAAGAGAGGAAGGCTTTGGCTCTCCACATGAAGTGGCAGAGCGCAGGCTGTCAGAACATTACCCAGCAGATGAGTCACTTGCTGCTTGTTCTGTATTTATAGCACAGCGCCCCAAAGTTTATGATTATAGTTATGAAGCTTTGGCAATGTGCATTATGCCCAAGCTGGCTGTGTGCTTTTGTTCTGGGTTCTTCTCTTTGCTTCCAGGGGAAACTAAATTCTGAAAAGAGGGAAGTTGTTGTGACCAAAAAATAAATAAAAAGAAGAAGAAAAAAATCAACCCTCCTCCACCTCCTGCCTAGATACCTTGCAGGAGATAGGCCCTAAAAAACTGACTAGAAAAATAGATTGTGGGGAAACAAGTTTTAGGGCAGTGTAGGATTGTACTCAAAAGCCTTTCTTCATTACTCTTATTGGTTTGATGGGTCACTGCCACGACACCCCACTTAAGTGAGTGTTCTTTCCTGTCATGGTCTTTGATGTCTGTCTCTTGCTTGAGAACTTTTCTTCTGCAGGAAAACTTTTGTGTGTTTCGAAGAACACTTTTGTGTGTTGGGGATTTTCTTCTTTACACACACACACACACACACACACACACACACACACACTGCCATCTAGGCCCCAAGGACCTGAGCACACCTCTAGCATAGAACCCCCTGAAGTATGGTAGCCTGCTGTGCTTGGACACTCCTGTTGTCACCACAGCCAGTCCCCACCATCTGTGGTTTACTTAGGCTGATGGTGGTTGCTGTGTCTGTCCTGAACATGCAGGGGCTAGAGCATCTTTTATATAAGGGAACTGGTGCTATGCAGTGAGGGTCCAGGAACCAGCCCCCTGTTGAATGTGAATGACAGGATGATTTAGAATACCGGTGCTGGCCTAGAGCTCCCAAAAGAAACGGTGTTTCTTTCCAGTCCTTCCCAAAGTGCTGCCTGTCGTTCTTTAAGTTAAACCACCCCAGCTCCTTCAGAAACTTCCTGCCTTTTCCCTCTTTGCCACCACTCTCTGCACCACTTATTAGAGATGTGGCACCAGATCCGATTATGGGAGAAGATCCATGCACTATCCAGGTCTCTACTCAGAGGACTACAGCCGAGGAGGACAGGTTGTTACAAGGCATGTGGGTGTTGGTTGGCCTGTACTTGGCTTTACCCATTTACTATGAAAAGGCATCTTGCAAGTTCCTAGAATCCTGGCTGGCCCAGTCCCAGCTCTTCATCTCCACGTCCATCTGATGGCTGCTCTATGTCCTGGTGAGAGACAGTTGTCAATGTGTCTGGTTTGCATCTACTAGACACTTGAATTTTCTTTTTTTTCCTTTTTCTTTTTTTTTAATTGGTCATGGGGACTGAACTCTGGGCCTAGGCACTATCCCTGAAGCTCTTCAGCTCAAGGCTACCACCCAGGAGCCACAGTGCCACTTTTGATTTTCTAGTGGTAAATTGGAGATAGGAATCTCAGGGACTTTAGTGCCTGGTCTGACTTTGAATCTCTGAGTAGCTAGGCTTATAGGCGTGAGCCACCATGCCTAGCTTGACTTTTTCTTCTACTTCTCTTTTTTCTAATCTAGTTATCTCTTTTCTCATGACTAGCCTTCACCACATTAGTTAGTGTTTCGAAACCAATGTTTAACAACATCTTGCTAGATCTTTCTTTCATGGGAAACCCTTATCAGTTTTCATTTCTTTGACCTTGCAACTCTTCACTTAAGTGAAGTCTCTATGACTTGTTTCTGGTGCCTGCTCTCCTGTAGTTCTTAAGTCTCTGGCATCCATCTCTGCCCCCTGCTCCTTGGGGGCTGGGGTATGTGTGCTCTGCCTCCTGGAGGACAGTGGTCAGTCCTCCTCTGTGTCCTCCTTCTCTGGCTCCCCTCCTCTTCCCTTCATCATCTTTTTCCCACCCACGCAATCTTCTTGCTTTCCTCATCCCACCCCTACCCCTACTCCTTCCACAGCAGCCTCCATGGAACCCAATTCCTCCTCTCCTCACCTACTAGCTCAGCTCCCCTTCAGGAATACCTCAAGTCCTGTGCCGACAAGGGAGGAAGCCCTGACGCCTTGGCACCTTTTGTTCTTGGCATCCGCTCTGTCCAGTTGCCAACTTCTCATTGCTTCTCATCCTTCATTGTCCTTGTCTGTCCATCCATCCTGTACACCAAACAAAATATCATTGAACTCTACAGAGAATCTTTGTACATAAGTGAATAGGCTGGAAATCAGCCATTCACTTACTACAGTGCAATAAAGTATTAATGAAGCAACCTCTCCAACCCAACTTGGAAAGTAGATTTCCACGCAGAATGACTCAGAACGTGTTATATATAATAGTACTGTTAGCTGTTTTAGCTAGGCTATTGAGGGGTTGTTTTTTTGTTGTTGTTGTTTTGGTATTTTTGTTGTTGTTATTTTTACTTGTTTTGAAGTGCTAGGAATGGAACCCAGGGCCTGGTGTGTGCAAAGACCAGTGAGCTTTTGTTTGGGGATTTGTGTATGTGTGTATACAGGGAGTTTTGTTATTGTTGTACTTGCTGTGCCAGTCCTGGGGCATGACCCCAGGTCTGGGCATTGTTCCTGAGCTCTTTTTGCCCGAGACTAGTGCTCTACTACTTGAGGCACAGTTTTGGCTTTTTTATGGCTAATTGAAGATGAGTTTCACAGACTTTCCTGTCTGAGCTGGCTTTGAACTGTCATCCCCAGCTCTCAGCCTTCTGATTAGCTAGGATTACAAGTGTGAGCTACTGGCACCCAGCTGTGAGTTTTATATTGGAAAGAGAAAAAATACTTTGAAACCTCATGTAATGAAATCCACAAACTAAACTTTTTAGTTATATTCATTAGTATTTTGTTTAAGTCTGTTCTCTCCTGCATTGTCCCCTTGCTTTCCTCGGCTTTGTTTACCTGTCTCTCCTCCTTTCCATTGTCACCCCCACCACCATGCTTATCCACACTTGATGTGGACACATTGTTTGCAGCTTCTTCCTGTGACAAGGCCCAAGACCATTCCTAGACCAAGATCTTTCCGTTTCCTTTAGCAGTTATCATTTCTGCCATTGGGTGGCACTCTTGTAAAGAGTATAGCTTCCAGGCACAGGTGGCTCGTGTTTGGAATCCTAGCTACTTAGGAGGCTGAGATCTGAAGGATCATAATCTGAAGCCAGCCCAGGCAGAAAAAATCCACTAGACTCCCTCTCCAAAATAACAAGCAAAAAGCTGGGCGAGAAACATGACACAAGTGATGCAGTGCCAGCTGAACATGCAAGTTGAATTGAGTGTGAGGCTCTGAGTTCTAGCTCCAGTACTTAAGTAACTAAAAAGAAATCAACAACCAAAAAAAAACCCTAAGACCCACGTGGTACTCAGTGGTAGATCACTTGTCTGGCAGGTAAGAGCCTTGGTTCCCTTCTAGCATAACAAAACCAAGCCAATAAATCTTATCCATGTTGCTGGAGAATCACTTGAACTCAGGAGTTTAGTTGCTCAGGCCAGCTGGCCTACATAGCAAAATCCCATCTTAAAATTAATTCATCTAGCCGTGCGTGATGGCTCACATCTATAATCCTAACTACTCAGGAGTCTGAGATCTGAGGATCTCGATTCAAAGTCACTAAAGTCCGTGAAACTCTTAATCTCCAATTAACCACCAGAAAACTGGAAGTGGTGCTGTGGCTCAAGGGGTAGGGCGATAGCCTTGAACTGAAGAATTCAGGGACAGAGCCTGGTTCAGAGTTCAAACCCCATGACCGATCCACCCCCCCCAAAAAAAAATTAATTCTTCTATTAATCAATTAATACTGAAATTAAGTTTTTGTCACTATCATTGCATTCCTTCAGTTCCAAAATGTCTTCTGTGAAATGTTGCCCACCCCTGACACCCTCCCTTCACAAGTAATGAGTAAACCTGGGCCTGCATCTTAACTCACATGTACCTGTTTCATGTTGGTCATTCAAATACATTGAGATGCTGAATTGTTGTGTGATTGGGGTACAGATTTTATATTTAAAGTAAGCTCATGTGGGTTAAGGTGTAGCTCTGTAGGAGAGTACTTGCTTACTTAGCATGTATAGACCCTGGCTCAATTTGAAGCCCCAGTACCATGGAAAAGAAAAAAGCTAATATCAACTTGCCAGGAAACAAAAAGGCACTTTTTAAAGAAGGATGGAGCAGGGGTCCTGTTGTTTTCCAATGTGAATGTGACAGTTTGTGGGATGTAAGGAGAGCCAGCAGTCATGAGCTCTTAAAGATACCTGTGCTAGATCTACAGCCTAGAAAAGAGCCATTGTGTGTGGGGTACAGGAATGCTGAGCATTCTGACCTATGCACACTGGCACAGGGCGGGGATGGTAAACCTGCAAGTTTAGAAATGAGTCTTAAGAGCCAGTTGACATGGTCTAGACAGAAAGAAAATGCTCAATATCCATATGCATCAGACTTGTATCTTCCATGTGACCTTGGGCCGGTTACTCAACCTCTTTTGACTTCAGCATCTTAATCTTTGAGACTGGAGTTGGAACTGATGCCAATTGGGTGTAGTGGTGGTACCGATTCATTTTCTCCACTCATTAAAGAATCAAAAGGCAGGGAAGTATTTAAAGCAGACAGAGCAAATTTATCTGGAAGTGAAAGGGAAGCTGCAAAAGGAGAAGTATGGTGAAAGTCTCCATTTGGAGAGGAGTCCCAAAGAGAAGCTGAGAGTGATTATTACAACACCTCCCATGTCTCCTCCTTTGAGCTTTATGCTAGTTGCTTGGTCGCTTGCGTGTGCACTAGCCAGGCTCTTTTCGTTTGGTGAGTGGGCTCCCAGGGCACTGTAGGAAGAAGTGTCTGAGCAGGAGCTCAAAGCATTATGGAAACAGGAAGCTCCATGATGGGCCACAGGTTATCTGCCATGTGTTCGACACTTTTTATTCCTATCTACCTACCAGTTCCCTATTTCTTTCCCTCAAAACAGAAGTCTGTACCATTCCCAGTGGTTGTCATTGTCCAGGACAACTCTAATGGAACTCCTGTGGTGACAAATGTCTTGTGACTATACTGTCCCTGGATGGGACCAGGAGCTACGCACGGCCATTGAGCACTAGAGATGTGGCTAGTAGAACTAATGACTCTTTCGTAAATTGTTTAAATCTAAGTCACACATGACAAGCACCTAGTATATTGGACAATGCAGCTCTAAGACACGTAAGGACCTACATGAAGTAGAGGAAATAAAACATTTGGTCTCGTCACGGATGAGATCATGGATGTCATAGGCCAGTCACTACAGACCAGGAAAGATAGAATGATATGAAGGAGCCACCAGGCCTCCTGTGAGGCAGAGCTAACATCAGGAATGAGATGGAAGGAAATGGCTTTCAGGAGAGAGGCAGCCTGTACATTTGTATGGCCTGACCTGGCAGAGTCTGCTTCAATATTCATGCTCCTAGCTGGGCAGGGCACAGCTAGAAGCCCAAATACTCAGGAGCTGAAGTAGAAGGATCTCGTGGGTCTTAGGAGTTCAGGACCAGCCTAAGCAATACAACATTTAAAAACAATAGTCAGGTGCTCTTGTCTCATACCTGTAATCCTAGCCACTCAAGAGGCTGAGATCTGAGAATCACAGGTCAAAGCTAGACTAGGAAGAAAAAAAAACTCCATGAAACCCTTATCTCCAATTAACCAGAAAAAACCTGAAGTAGAAGTATGGGTCAAATGGTAGAACACCAACCCTGAATGGAAAAACAAAAAAAACAAAAAACGAGAGTAGGAGGCCCTCAGTTCAAGCCCCAGTACAAGCACAAATTCATTAAAAATTAGTTAAGCCAGAAATACTTAGACCCATTTCCTCACCAGCCCTATAAAACAGCAGGGAGGAGTGTTGTTTTCAGCATCCCATAGGTCCACTTTGATTTCCTGTCCCTGTTTCCCCAAACCAGACACGATGGCATTTAGGCCAGTCAAGGTCAGGAGTGGTCCAAGGACTCTGCAGTGAGTCAGAGCCCTGAAGTAGCCCTTCAAACCCCTACCAACCGTGAACCGCCAAGTCCAAGAGTGAGGGATATTTGCTCTAATAAAATATTAATCTAGTTATTAAACTGTCTCCTCCTTCCCCACGATGAAGGAGTTTATCCAAGAACAATCCAGCACAAAGCTGCCTGACCCAGAAGTCATCCAGTTCTGTGTCTCCATCTTCAAATGCTCCAGGCACCAGCTCACCAGATGGCGTTGACCAGCGGTTCTTAGAGGACTACCGTAGAGTGACCAAAGGGGGCTCCACTGAGGATGCCAGCCAGTACTACTGTGAGAAGGTAAGTGGACCCAGGTCCTGCCGTGCCCATGTGATCAGGTGACCCACTTGTGTGGGCAGGCCACTGAGGCAGTATCACTGAAGGCAGATCACTGAGTCAGTGCTGGAGAGAGAAGTAACATCATCCCACTTTGCACTTGTCTTCCAGAACGATGATGGGGACGGCTACTTAATCCTCATTCGTATCACGCCAGATGAAGATGGGAAATTTGGATTTAATCTTAAGGTATGATGTTTGTAGTCCTAAGGGAGTGGTTACGGCATGAAGTCATTTACAAGAGGATTTTTAATGTCCCCTGGAAGTGGGCTGTGTGCTCAAGCTATACAAGTAAACTCCCCAGGGAGGTATCAGAGCTCCTAGTTTTGGAACTGGGCATTTTTGATGTGCCCATGACAACTCCTCACTCCAAATGCCTGCTCTGTGTCTCATGTTTGATCCACTTTGGATCTGTGACACCTTGCTGAGTTCTTATAAGAAATGGTGAAGACTGTTTTGAAGCTTAGCACACTGAGGCCCAGAATGGTGAGGTTGAAGAGCTGAAAGGCAAAGCTGCCCCCTTGGAAGGGAGGTTTTTAAGAGAAGCCTGCCATCTCACTGAAACTGACGAGTGAAAATGGCTGTTCACATTGCAGGGCCTCCCCATGCTCTGGAGGCCTCTACGGCCTACAAACTGTGATGCTAGGCCAGCTTCCCTCTGTGGAAATAACATAGAACAGCCATGTCATTCCATTACTGCCTTGGTGATGCTGTGACAGAGATGAGTCTCCAAGGACCTAAGGGCCCGCTTGCCTACAAAGCCTAAAACACCTCCTCTCTGGCCCTTTACAGAACAGGTTTTCAATCCTCACCCTGGTGTGAAGTGAGAGTAAAGTGGTGGCGTCTGGTGGTCCGGCTGCCATCAGGCACGCCTGGCATTTACCCAGTAGCCCTCAGAGGTCCTGCTCATATGCAGAGTGCTTATGACATGTGGCCCTTCCAGGGGCCTGGCAGCCTCCCTTGGGAGCTCTTTTCCTAACTGCTTGCCAAGCTCACCCCCACCTCCAGGTGGCATTTCTTTTTTTTTCTTTTCATGTATTTTTTATTGTAATTAATAGAAGGGTAACATGATATTTGCCAGATAGAAGGTGCATTCATTCACATACATTGATACCCTTTCTCATTTCTTGGTCCCCATTTCCCGCCCCCCCACCCCCACCCCTCATCTTGTTTTCCCCCCTTCCCTATCCAGTTTCAAATAACCAAATACAAATATATCCGATATATCAGATAACAAAGTGAGATACTGTAACAATAAGAGATAACCAAGGGACAGCAAAAGAGATGAGAGATAACATAGTACCTTAAGGACAACCATCATTTATTATATGGCTTTTGTTTCTATATCTAAAGGTCCTTTCATTTAGCATCATACTATATGGCCTTATGTATCAAGGTTTTGCTCTATTGCAAATCTCTGCTAGGAGAGCCCAAGGTTTCTACTGATTATGACAAATGAGGGAAACCATTGAGCCTGTGTTCCTTTGAGTCTGGCTTACTTCACTTAATAGGATTTTTTCTAAGTCTTTCCATTTCCTAACAAATGGGGCGATGTCATTCTTTCTGACAGCAGCATAGAATTCCATTGTGGGCTGTTGGCATTTCTAAGTGGAGTATACACCCTCTGAGTGTATTGCCCACAGATGTTGGTGGTGTCAGGAGAGGCGATGAGCAGAGTTCTGGCCAGTCCTGCAGGTGCACAGGGCTTAGCAGTATGGTTCAGAATTCAGAATGGGATGCCAAGCCCCATGAGAAGAACCAGTCTAAGTTGGAGGCCTTCCCCAGACCAGAAGTCTTGTGTTTATTGATCATCTTCAGTCTTTGATGCTGTGAACTACTTAAATTTTTTTTTTACAGGGAGGAGTGGATCAAAAGATGCCTCTTGTAGTCTCAAGGATAAATCCAGAATCACCTGTACGTAATCTTGTCTCGTGTTGTGTCTTATGTTTGCTTTCCTCTAGATGGAACAGGTGTTTGTATCCCATTGCCTGCCCTCCCTTCTTCCTTTCTTTTTTCCGTCCCTCCTTTTTTTCTTTTTGTCTTTTCTAGAAGCATAGACCATATATAAGCATACCCAGACAGATGAGAGAGAGAGAGAGAAAGAGAGAGAGACAGAGAGAGAGAGAGAGAGAGAGAGAGAGAGAGAGAGAGAGAGAGAGAGAGAGAGAGAGAGAGCAAGCGAGCAGAATGTGGGTCCTGAGCTGCAGACCTAGTCACTGGGACCTCATTAGACACACAGGATCTCCTGGGTCTGCATGCTCTGGTGGCTTTTGTGAGCTCAAGAGAGGGAAACAGTTCACTCTGCTGCTCACCCCAGCACCACGCAGCCTTCTGCGCAGGCCCTCAGGGATCACTTTCCTCTTTTTCTTTCTGGTTTGTCTTAGTGCATGTATTTAAGATGCACCAGGCATTGTTTTTATACTCACACACATAGTGTCTATCCACCAGGGTTCAACACTCATCACCCTCCGTCCTTCCCTTGTGCTCCTCTGCTTTTATAAAGCAGCAGACGAGAGTCAGGAAGTCACTGTGCCTTCAAAATGGGAAATACTCCTCACTCATGAGTCGTCCTTAAAAAGCCTCTTGTTTGCCTTCTCTTGGGGTTTCTGGGGATTGAGAAGGCTCTCCCTCCTCTCCCCTTCTCTACCCATATGGCTTCTGCCTCTGATGTTGCACTGACAACAACCTTCTCCATCCCAAGACAGATAAATACTCGCTCCCAGCTGGCACACCGCATTCTAACAGAATGTCCAGAAAACAAAACTTTGGCGGCACCACTTTCACAATCACAACTAGCAAAGGCTGGTTCCCAAGCACAAATGGCTCCGCCGCTTTCCCAGCCTTATTTAGAAATACCACTTCCAAGGTGCGCTTGAAGCTCCCGGGTACACACAGCACTCGCTGTGAGGACGACAGTACACCCGAGGGAGAGAAGGCGAGCTGGCTCGCAGTCTCAAGTGAACGTTCCCTTGAGGGTGGTGCTATGGTAACAGAGAGCCTTGCTTCCTCCACCTAGGCAGACACCTGCATTCCTAAGCTGAACGAAGGGGATCAGATCGTGTTGATCAATGGCCGGGACATCTCGGAGCACACCCACGACCAGGTGGTGATGTTTATCAAAGCCAGCCGGGAGTCCCATTCGCGGGAGCTGGCCCTAGTGATCAGGAGGAAAGGTAACAGCTACCCGCCCTGGGGAGGAGCCACACAGAGGCTGCCTTAGCTTCACCTACCCTAGCTGGTGGTGGTGGTTGTTTTTTTTTTTTTTTTCCCCCTTTGGTTTGGTTTGGTTTTTAATGTTGAGTCTGTAACCAGCATATGAAAGTCAAGAACTCTGGGTGTCTGGCTTCTCCCATCTGCCCCTAAGAGGCCCGACCCCTCCATGCCCCGTCCCATCCCCCAGTACCAGGCAGGAGCTCCTGCCATTACTTTCACTCAAGAGTAGCTCAGTCTACAGCGTGCGCTCAGCCGCCTAGGCCTGTAGACATCTCGTCAAGTCCTTTTTGATGGATGCTGTCAGGTTCCTGTGTGTTTGACTTTGATAGGGAGAAAGGGAGACAGTGAGAGAAACAAGACCAGAGCTTGGCTGCCTTGGCTGTTGCCTGACTCTGCTTCCTGAGGGTTGAAGGGCCTTGAACAAGTTCCACCCATCAGCATTTCAGCATTCTCAAGCGTAACCCAGCATGACCTTCCTCAGGAAGTGACTAGAGACTGCCATATGTGTTTGAAAGAAGGCCTCTGTTTAATGTCATTAATATTAATATTATTTTACAAAAATAATAACTTCCTACTGGTGGTGTGACTCAGAGGTCAAGCACCTGCCTCGCAAGCATGAGACCTTGGGTTCAAACCCCAGGACCACCAGAAAGAAAAAGTTGTCCAGCATAGCTTTACCTAGTAATAGTGAATGCAGGATGTAACTACAGAGTACCAGAGAAGCTGAGCTTCTGTGGACATTAGAATCATATGGATGATTAAATTCCTATTCCTGCCCGGACAGACTGACTTTGTACGAGCAGTTTGCCCTGACAGTTTATTTTCTTCTCTATGCCGTGGAAGGAGTCAGTTCAGCTATGTGAGAGAAACTTCAGATTGTTTTGGTTTCCTCCTGCCTTGTTTTTGAAAGTAGCAGAACACCTTGTAAATGAGATGTGACTTCCCTTTCTAAAGGGAAAGGGAGCCAGATGCTTTTGGCTCACATCTGTAATCCTAGCTACTCAGGAGGCTGAAATCTTAGGATTGAGATTCAAAGCCAGCCCAGGAAGGAAAGTTCATGAGACTTTTTTTTTTGTCAGCCCTGGGGCCTGAACTTAGGGCCTGGGCACTGCCCTTGACCACTTTTTGCTCAAGGCTAATGCTCTGCCACTTGAGTCACAGCACCATTTCTGGGTTTTTCTGTGTATGTGGTACCAAGGAATCCAACCCAGAGCTTCATGCATGCTAGGCAAGTGCTCTACCACTAGGCCACACTCCTGGTCCCTCTATGAGACTCTTAACTCCAGTTAACCGCCAAAAAGCCAGATGTAGAACTGTGGCTCAGGCACCAGCCTTGAGTGAAAAAGCTAAGGGACAGTGGCCCAGGACTCAAGTCTAAGTCCTAGTACTGGCACAGTCAGTCAATGGTAAGGTAAAATTCAGAATTGATACCTAGCTTCTAATTCTGGAGAAAGAAGCAAGTGAGGTGAAGTCTTGTGCAGGCAGAGAGGAGCA
This sequence comes from Megascapheus bottae, assembly GCF_031878675.1. Taxonomy (NCBI): domain Eukaryota; kingdom Metazoa; phylum Chordata; class Mammalia; order Rodentia; family Geomyidae; genus Megascapheus; species Megascapheus bottae. The sequence continues at coordinate 70,725,698 of NC_143511.1, read as the reverse complement.
GGACTTGGGTTATTAGATGCAGAGGGAGAATTTAGACATCATAGCACCAGAGAACAGAGGCCATGCAAGGACTAGAGACTCACGCTGGGAGCTTCCCATGGAGAAATGGCCTCTATCTACAAACCAAGCTCTCGGGGATGATGGCACCACAGAAGCTTTTGAAACCCTGTACCTAGAAAAGTCCCCATTATAAGGGAATAAATAAAAAAAAAAAAGGACCAGAGAAGGGAAAGGAGTGTGGAGTTGGGTAGAAAAATAACCAGGTCAGACAGAGAAAATAGACTTGCTTCAAAAGCATTCTTCCTGTTTCCTCACCTTTGGCCCAAAGCCTGTCAGTACTAAACTGAATGCCATCATTTAAAACTGACCCAAAAAATGAATGTGTGCGCCTTATGCAATTAGCATGCATTGAATCGTTCACCTAGAAGTAAGATCTCTGGCGAAAATGATTACTGTGTGCCTAATCGTTTAATGAGATGTTATAAACCACCCGTATCCAGATGTCACATGTCGTGTTTTGAGGGAGACTGATAAGCCAGGGTGACAAGACCTCCATGTTGTGTTGTCTCTTCCAGCCACCCACTCATTCGCTGAGATCAGATCTGAGGATGAACTGAATCAGCTTTTCCCAGAGGCCATTTTCTCCATGTGTCAGGAGGGAGGAGATACTTTGGAGGGATCCATGGACCTGCTCAAGAAAGGCCTCGAAAGCGGGACGGTGCTGATTCAGTTTGAGGTAAGAGGATCCCAAGACAACACCCTGCCCAGCCATTGCCACAGGCTTATTGGTCGGTCACCAGCAGTCATTTAAGTAGTGGCGAAGGAGCAGGAACACAAGCCCCATCCCATCTTTGTGGCCACAGTGACTGTGTGGCACCCACATCTCTAGTGGTGGAGTCACTGTGAGGACCGCCAGGAGAGGCCTGTGCGCCTCAAAAGCTAATAGGGCCCAGGTGGAGGCCAGGCTTCAGGCTTAGAGCTTCCCAGCAGCAGGCAGGGGACCACGACTGCCACCTGTCGTTGAACTTCACCTCACCCTGTTCACTAGTAGCATTTTGGTAGTCATGGAGAGACGTGTCAGAAATTGAGGAGGAGGGACTCAGCATGTTTAGCTGCCAACACTCAAGCTCAAAACTCTCCCAGTGGAAGGAAGTGGAGAGGCGGCGGTGGGGGCGAGCCACCCGAGGAGTGATGACAGAGTCACTTCTCAGCCCCCTCTCTGCCCTCCCCACCACAACAGCTGCTCTCGGAAATAGGAACCAGACAATGGCATCCCATAAGCATGTAGCATCTGGCTTTCCCAGAACCACAGAAACCAGGTCAGACCCTTCTCACATCCCCTGCCCCCAGTAGGCATGATATTGATTGTTAGCAGAGGTTCCCCAGAGACCTTTTACATAACCAGAAAGGAGCCACTGATTTCTCAGTTTTACTTATCACTAACTAAGTGAAAATAGGACATGTTCATCTTCCAAATGTAAAAGAAAGCATACGGGAGTAGAAAACAGCACACAGGATGCCTAAGATCGCCCATGGGAAGAAACTAGATCAAAGTGAACAGTACCATATCCAGTAGATCATAAAGGTAGAGTGAGAGTCTTACATGAGATTCAGACACACAAATCTGCAATGCGTCATTTATTAGCAACCGCAGGAAGGTACAAGATTCCAAGGCAGAAGTAGGCCAAATGAATGGGGCTACAGAGTGATTCAGGAAAGCATGAGTAAGAAGAATATCAGACAGAGCAGGGTACCAGAGGTTCATGCCTGTAATCCTAGCTACCCAGGAGACTGAGATCTGAGGATCATGGTTCAAGGCCTACCTGGGGCACTAATGTCCATGAGACTTTTTTTTTTTTTTTGCCAGTCCTGGGGCTTGAACTCTGGGCCTGGGCGCTGTCTGTGTATGTGGTCTGGAGAATCAAACCCAGAGCTTTGTGCATGCTAGGCAAGTACACTATCACTAGGCCATACTCCCAGCCCCCAGTGAGACTCTTATCTCCAAAAAATGGATCTGTGGTTGAAATAATAGGGCACTCACTTTGAACAAAAAAGAAGCTCAGACACAGTGCCCCAGGACAGCTAAAAAGGAAGGAAGGAAGAGAGGGAGGGAGAAAGAAAAGGAGGAAGGAAAAATGGGAGGAGATATCAGACAGAAAGGAGCTTTGAATGAGAGAAAGCTTGATTTGACAACAGTGTAGGGAGGAAAGGAAGGAAAAGAGGGAGGGAGAAAGAATGTGATATTACATATGGAGGGGAAGGCCACAGCCTGAATGCTGACCAGACCAAGCTAATAGGGTGTCAGGTAGCACAGACTACATAGTAAGGAATCCTGGAAGATGTTTCCAGGTAAGGGAAGGATTCAGCCCCCGTGAGGACTGCTCTAGTTGCTTAGATAGTCCACCAGGGAGCGCTGTGAGCTCTCCCTAGAAAGTCTCCTCTCAGGTGACCTGACACCTCCTGCCCATTTGCCTTGGAAAGGGTTTCATTAACTTGTAAAAGAAGTTTTTAAAAGCTTTAGAGAGAAGCTTTTACCCCCTGTATTTGGAATGATACTTCTCAAAGCATGACCTCTTGTTTGGCCATCACCTGGTAGCCAATTCTCACCTACCAAATATTGGTACTACTTAACAAGATCACTGAGGTTTTGATGCACATACCCATGCTAATCCAGAGGATGAAAGTGGAAGTCAGACATTCCAAGTTTTACCTTCAGAGTTTGTCGTTGGCTAATTGATATATAGAAATGCATTTTAGTGTGTGTCTGTTTATTTCCACCAGTCTATACACTTCCTAGAAATTAGGAGATTCCTCTTTTAAACTAGCTGGCCCATGCCTATAGTCCTGTTTCCTCAGGAGACTGAGAGTGGAAGATTGTAGTTTGAGACCATCTCAGATAGAAAAGTTAGTGAGGCCCTTATCTCAAAAAAAATAACCACCAAAAGACAGGACTAGAGGAGTGGTTCCAGTGTAGAGTGTCATCCAAGTTAGCCCAACAACTGCCAAGCTCCCAAGTTCAAGGTCCCCTTCCCATCCAAGTAAATAACTAAAACAATTTATTTTGCGGAACTCTAAAATACTGAGTGACCCCAGCCTCTTCAGGTGTCCCTCACTGCTCCCTTAGCTTGCAGGTGCAAAATATGGACACAACCACTAAAGAGGAAGCAGAGGTCTCCCACATTCCTGCTTGGGCCTGAGTCCTGTGGAAAACAGGCCAAAGAAGAAGCTAATAGAAGAAGCCTTTAGTGAACGCTTACTGTGCACCCAGACTTTTACAGGGCATCAGTTCACATAATTCTCTCACCACAGATAATGAAGACAGGAAGGCACAGAATCTCAGATCAAGTGACCAACCCAGCAACTCACCAGAAAGGGCAACTCCCAAAAGGGGAACCCAGGCAGGCCCCTCAGGAGCTTATTCTCTTAGCCACTATCTGTAGAGCCTTCAGAAACTGTGAGATGTTATGGCCTATGAGGGTTGTTATTAGAGTAGTACACAGCAGAGCCAGAGAACATCTGGGAGGCTGTCTAGCTAGAAAGAATAAGGTAGACTTGGACTCCTGGCTCTACCCCTTTTTTCCATTCTTTAGCCTCTGTTACTCTTGGGGTATCTCCTCAATTTGAGTATCTCATAGGTTGACTATAAGGGGTGGATAAGAAATACATAATTGTAATTGCCTGGTACACGTCCTAAAAAGTGGACCGAGGGGCCAGGAGTTTGGCCTAGTGGTTAAAGTGCTTGCCTAGCATGCATGAAGACCCGGGTTCGATTCCTTGGTACCATATACATAGAAAAAAGCCGGAAGTAGTGCTGAGGCTCAAGTGATAGAGCTCTAGCCTTGAGAAAGTCCAAGGACAGTGCTCAGGTCCTGAGCCCAAGCCCAGGACTGGCAAAAAAAAGAAAAGAAAAAGTGGACCGATATTATTATTGCTAAACAAAGAGTGTAAAAGAGCATAGCCAGCTTGCGTATGAACTGGTCACATGGCCCTGGGCTGTAATCATGAGGTATCCAATTCCAGAATCTTGATGACTCCAGTTCTCTTGTCTCTCCATCTTCTAGTATGACTCAGAGGTAGCCTGCTCATGAGGGCTGTGTTCTGTGGAGCAGAATAAGGGTAGTCCCAACAGGGTCCCCTCCCACTTGATGACACAAAGCCCCGGACGTAGGTCCCCTCCATCCATTGGTGGAGAGTTGTTTCATATGAAGGGAATTCCCTCACTCCTCCTGTGGCTTTTTTTTTTTTTTTTTTTTTGCCAGTCCTGGGCTTGAGCTCAGGGCCTGAGCACTGTCCTTGGACTTTCTCAAGGCTAGAGCTCTACCACTTGAGCCTCAGCACCACTTCCAGCTTTTTTCTATGTATGTGGTACCGAGGAATCGAACCTGGGTCTTCATGCATGCTAGGCAAGCACTTTAACCACTAGGCCAAACTCCCGGCCCCCTCCTGTGGCTTTCTATAAACAGTTACAAATGTGATCCAGAAAGCATTTGCCTCAGCTGCAATAGAATCACACTTAATAATTAGCATTTCTAGAGCACTTTGAATTCTATCAAGCATGTTTCACATATATTGTCTCAGTTAACTCTCAGACTGGGTCTGTGAAATAGAGATGGCCAGCGTTACTAACAGTATTCTGGTGAAAAAAGGGAACATGCCTGGGGATGGAACTTAGGGGCTTCTCTTCATGCTAAGCATGTGCTTTCCCATCGAGCTGCACCCTCAGCCCCAAGATCACTCTTAGAAATGGAGAAAAGGAAGCTCAGAGAAGCTAAGGTATTTGTGTCACAAACCTCCTTAGGGATAAGGTTAAAATTAGAATCTATGTTAGTACAAAGCCTGGCATGGGGTGGCATACCTGTAGTTCTAGCCACTCAAGAGGCCAAGAGGCTGAGGTAGGAGACCTATTGAGACTAGCAGTTTGAGACCAGCTTGGGCAGCATAGGAAGACCCACACTCATCCTCATTCATTCTTTCTCTCTCTCTCTCTCTCTCTCTCTCTCTCTCTCTCTCTCTCTCTCTCTCTCTCTCTCTCTCTCTCTCTCTTTCTCTCTTTCCCTCTTCCCCTCTCTTTCCCTCTCTCCCCCCCCTCCCTCTCCCTATCTCTCCCTCTCCGCCTCCCTCCCTCCTTCCCTCTCCCCCTCCAAATTGGTCACAGTTCACGGTTGCTGGATGTGACACGGGTCTTCCACCTAGCCTGCAATGCCATCTTTCCCTCCATAATGACATGCAACAATTTGGCGGCATTTGTGTTTAGTCTCAAACTGCCTAAATTCTGCACTTTGTTCAGCCAGCATAGGGTTTTCTTCCTCCTCCCATGTGAAGGAGTAGCTTGGGTCTGTGTTGGTTTCAAGTCCACATCCACAGATCTTCTTTAGGGACTGCAGCATTTCAATTGCAGGTTATTCCTTCCCGGGAGTAACTTGTAACTTAGTCCAAGATTTCCCAGAGTTGAGGTCTCTCTTTAATCAGAGAAAAAGAAATGAATTGGGTTAGAGTTTGCTGGATAAAGTCTAATCCAGGTGATGCCAGCCTGCTCTGTACTGCAAGTTGTGCCCAGTGAATTGTGTCTTATACTGTGCTAGCCCTTCTGGTGAGTAGGTGCTGCCCAGCTTTGCCTTGGGCTCACTGATCATCATGACCTCTTTGGAGACTTGTGAAATTCCATTGAGAGGAAACAAGAAACACTGCACAAATGGTTGTCTTAGAGCAGAGGCCACAAGAAGCCCCCAAAGGTCACATCTGTCACACCTCTCAGTTCTCCTCTACTCCAGGATCCTCTTTACCAAAACTAGAAACCATCTTCTCTCCCTGATACCTGTTCTTCCTTAACTGACTCTGGCTGCCATTACTGGAACTGTCCATCAGTGTCAAAACAAGTGACTCATTGGCCCCTAAGACAATTGCACATCTTGGATCTGAAAAGTCAAAGATAGCTGGAAACTGCATGACAGGTTTAAATTGACACAAGTCATAATTAGTGAGGGCAATTAACTTCAGTTAGAACCCATTCGTTAAAAAGAGTGTGTGTATATATATACATGTATATATACATATATTTCCATATGTATATGGAAATTGAAGAGCTGGATATGGTGGCTCACGCCTATAATCACAGCACTGACAAGATTAAGGAGAGGATCACAGGTTGAGTAGTCCCTTTCATCACTACTGTGAAGCAGACTCTGAGCTGAATACCGATATAGTCATTTAGACCCAGCTTTTCCTTAGTGCCCCTCTTTGACAAGCTCCTGATAATTGACTTTTAGTTTTAGAGCTTCTTGCATTCATTCTGAAAGGATAGGAGCAGTTGGTGTAGGACATACAAATGAATAGTTTTTTCAAAAAAACAATGTTTTCTAATCCTCTCTCTCTGTGACTGCCCTTCAGTCTCCCATTCGAGGACAGAATTTGTGGGACATGCATTTGAGAGGTACTGTATGGCTCGCACACCTACAACCTGAAAATACTTCAAGCAAGTTGTACTTTTTTTTCCCAGCAAATAATTTCTTTAAAAGCCTTATCTCACAATTCTAGCCAGATAGCATAACTCCTTAACTCCCACCCTGATCCTTCCAGAAAAATACAACCTACCTGTTTGCCTCCCTTTCCACTCTGTCCCAGAGTAGATACTTTACACCATCCTGCCAAGCAGCCCACAGAGCCAGAGGAAGAGAGAAAAGCAGACATAGTACAGGAACTGAAAGCCAAGTCTTCCCACTGTGTCCGCTAGAACCCTCATCCACGTCACGTCAGCCTCTGCAAGGCAGAAGCAACACACACCCACACCCACCCACAAGGATTTAACTGTGCTCTGTTCACACAGCTTTGTCTGAAGATGGAGTTCCTTTTTACCTTATCAATAGATTTCTTTTGTTGTATTTCTTTTCTCCTTTCACTCAACGTATCATCATTCGCATGATCATAATTCACAGAATTTCGGCATAGCATATGAGTTAAGGCTTCTGACCCCTATCCTCACTGATATTGCTTAGAAGTAACAGTCTGTCTCTTCCACACTTGGTCCAGTGCCCACACAAAAATATATATATATGTATATATATATACATACATATATATATACACACACCACACACCATGTGCACACGCAGGATTGCAGGATTGTGCTTGTATATATATATTATATGCACTGTGTATGTGTGTGTGTGTGTGTGTGTGTGTGTGTGTGTGTGCTGCTGTTGCATGAATGGATTCACCATTGTTTATTCAATGACATGCATTTTTCATTTAGGAATAGATGTATGGACTCCCCCTCCCCCGTCCCGAACCCCCCTCCCCCCACACACACATACACACTCCCTATAACAGTACTTTTAGCTTCTCTCCCTGGTTTTATTATTTGCATGAAATTTTGTGAAATGGCTGTACCACGATTTAGCTTAACCCTTCTCCTAGTTGGGGGATGTTCAGGCTATTCCTGGTTTCCTGCAAGTAAATGTTTTGCTGTAGATAAACTTCTCTGGCATGAATCATTATTTATGTCTGTTAGATAAAGTCCAGAGTATACACATTAAAAATTTTGTTAACACTATCATAGGATGCGAGAAAAAAAAAACCCAGCACTTTAACAATCCTATCAACAGATCATCAGTACCGTGAAGCATTTAAAATGTAATAAATAAGCAAATCTAGCAAATGTGCTAGATCTCTGCTCATCTGCTAGGCCTCAAGTTTAATTGCACTTAACGTTTCTGTGATTTAAAAGTGATTTTCTACCTCGAGGTTCGCTGTGCTGGTTTATATTCACTTAATTGGATTTTGCCTCTGTGCAGTGGATGCCATTTAGATAAATGTGGTTGACTCTCATGTCCTCCTTCTGCCAGCGTCACACCAGAACCTCCAATAAATCCTGAGTTTATTTCTAGAATGCACTCAGAGTCTGGAAAGCCTGAAGGTGTTTAGAGGTTGTTCAGTAGCTACTCAACTGTCATAAACTGAAACTATACAGGGGATCAGATCATTAACTGAACTCCTGCAGAATTCTGGAATTCAAAACATTCAGTAAATAAGATTAAACATTATGACCCCAATCCCCACGTTAATTCTCTTCTGAAAAATTCTTTGCTGTTTGCTAAATAAGAGAGAATCAGACTTAACAGAAGCTGGTTTATGTAACACTACACCTTTCTTAAAACTAAGGGGTCATGGGGTCATGTTCAGCCTCTCTCCTTCCTCAAACCTTAGACACTTGAGGGTGTTGGCTACAATCTGGCGAAATAACCATAAATAACTTAAATTCCTGTAAAAAGAACTTGACTATGTAGCACAAAGTCCTTTAAAAATGTGTTGCCTGTCACAATTCTATTCTTAGAACTTCGTAAAACAGTTGAAAACAGCCACTGACAAAATAGAATGAAATGTTACGATGAATTTAGAGTATACTAGACTGTTGAGCCCTTAAAAGTCATCTATATAGGAAGAAGGGGAAAACAGGCTTCAAAATTCTGTAATATTTCCCAGACACAAGTTGAAAAATGCTTAGATCTTCATGTTTTAGTGTGAGAAGTGCTTCGTTGATCAGAATTAAACAAGTTTGTGCATTGTAGGGCTTGTCTTATGGGAAATTCATAGTACTTAAGGTAAAGATTTCCTAAAGTTTGTTGGCTTCAAAAACTTTTTCCAAGGATTACTGTGTTGGTTAGCTTTTTTGTCACTGTCATAAATATCTAAGAGGAACAGTTTGAAGGGAAAAAAGATGTATTTTGGCTCATGGTTTCAGAGGTTACAGTCCATGGTCAGCTGGCTTCCTGGATCAGCTGGGCCTGACTTGATACCGTGACTAAGAGTGGAAGGGTGTGGTGGAGCAGAGGTAGGCACTAAAATGCAGAAAGAAAAGGAAGCGAAGAGAAGAAGGCCTATGCTAGCAGGCTTCCTCCTCTTTCCCCTTTCATTCCACCCCAGTCCATCTTTTGGATGACGCCACTCATATTTAGGGTGGGTCTTCCCTCACAGACACCCATGGGTGTGCTTTACTAAGCTCTTAGCCATCTCTCAATTCTGTCATCAAGATTAACTGTGACAACCTGGCACCTCAGCTCATGCCTGAAATCCTAGCTACTCAAGAGACTGAGATCTGAGGATCTAAGATTGAAGCCAGCTAAAACAGAAAAGTCTGTGAGATTCTCTAATTAACCAACAAAAAGCTGGAAGTAGGGGCCGGGAGTTTGGTCTAGTGGTAGAGTGCTTACCTAGCTTGCACGAAGACCCGGGTTCAATTCCTTGGTACCACATACTTAGAAAAAGCCGGAAGTGGTGCTGAGGCTCAAGTGGTAGAGCTCTAGCCTTGAGAAAAATCCAAGGACAGTGCTCAGGCCCTGAGCTTAAGCCCAGGACTGGCGAAAAAAAAAAAAAAAGCTGGAAGTAGAGGTATGGCTTAAGTGGTAGAGCACCGGTCTTGAGTGGGAAAGCTAAGGGAGAATGCCCACGCCCTGAGTTCAAGCCCCAGTAATGGCAGCACATGAAAAAATGCCTGTTATTACTTTAAGATGCTTGGTTTCCAGTGAATGTAGTGTTGAGGAATGCTAACATATATAGTAGTTCATTTCTCACTTCTTTTCAGAAAATCCATGTCACATTTGTTTCCATACATACTTGCTTATATTTGTAGGTATGTATGTATAGAAAAAAAGTAAACTAGAAAAGATATGCCATCGTATGAAAATACTACCTTACAGTTACATAATTGCTAGTATTATCTAGAAATATAATACATTTTTTCAATGTTGGAAATGTTTCTGGAAAAAATAGATAACTTCCAACAATGAAAAAAAATGTTTTTAAATTACCAGAGAGCTAGTAAGAACCCCTGGTGAAAATGGTTTGGTAATAGTTGTCTACGGTGGAGGAGCTGTATAGAAAAGAAATGATAAGCACCCAGTAACTCCTCTTGTTCATGCTCTAGTGCAAAGCAATTAACCTCTCACTGTCACTTGGAAATTAAGAAGAGTAGTAATACCTCCCTCTGGGCTGTTCTTGTCTGATGCTGTGGAACATGTGTTAGATATGCTTGTCGTGGATACACAAGTGTTCTGTGGTTTGCATTTTGGTATTTTATAGTGTAATGGGTAAATGTCTTACCTTTGGAAATATACTTCTGAAATGATGACTGAAACGCTGTTGCTCTTTAGTGAAGGATGTGCCTCATTCCATTGAGTTGAAGGGAAAAGGAGTTTTAGACAAATTTAGATGAGTCAGAATTCTATTTGAAAATAATTGTTATAAAGAAGGTTTTACTTACTGGAAGCCATTATCTGTGAGTCAGACTCCTGCCTATAACTTTTTCTCCCTTGAACTTTAAAAAAGAATTATTGAACTTAGTTCCTCCTAGAATTTCAGAATATCTGTTGGGACTTTTTCATGTATTAACATAGTAACGAATATGATTTTAGTGCCATGCACAAAACTACATTTTTATTTTGTTTTGTTTGTGCCAGTCCTGTTTGTCCCAGGCCTGGACATTGTCCCTGAATTCTTAGTGCTCAAGGCTACTGCCCTTCCATTTGTGCCACTATTTTACTTTCATCTTATGTTGGTTGATTGGAGGTAAGAGTCTTGCAGACATTTCTGTCCAGGCTGGCTTTGAACTGGGATTCTCAGATCTCAGCCTCCTCAATAGCTAGGATTACAGGTGTGAGCCCCTGGCACCCAACTCAAAAGCCATTTTTGGTAATAATTTTTCATGTTTGTGTTTCGTGATCTAGCAACTCTACAGAAAGAAGCCTGGTCTGCCCATCACATTTGCAAAGCTGCCTCAAAATCTGGACAAAAATCGATATAAAGATGTACTCCCTTGTGAGTATCTGGTCCGAAAGCCTTCTCTTCCCACCCTACACTGGGATAATGTTTCCCTTTTTAAAACAGATTGTCTGGTATTCTGGAATAGTTTTTAGTGTTTCTGTAAACACCACCATCTTTATTGCAGCCATATCAGACTGGGAACAGTTGGGGAATGGTGTTTATGCTAATGAGGAGAGAGCCACAGATGGGGCTGGGAACTGAACCCTTGTTTACTTAATATGACAAAAATAACACCCAGAATAACCGGTAACTTTTTTCTCTTTCACAGATGACACCACCCGGGTAACACTGCAGGGAAACGAAGATTATATTAATGCGAGTTATGTGAATGTAAGTTAGAAATCTTAGTGAAGGGAAAGAGCACATTCACTGAGGTAACAAGGATGAGCACCAGGCCATTGATAAGTGATGTCCTGTTGGCTCCCTGTCTGCAGCACAGCAGCCGAGCGCAAGAAGGCAAAGCAGGTTTGCTTTGCAGAGGAAGAGAGTGAAGTTTAGAGAGACTGAGTAATAACAAAGCTAAGAGAGGACCAGGAACCAAACACCCTGTGTTTCTAATTCTATCATCCATGTGTCTCTGTACTGGTTCGCTTCCTTTTAGTTATTTCTCCTAGTGGTGGGTTTGAAACCTTCTGTGTTTTATGCCATCAGTATCATCCTATCTAATAATAAAAAAAATAGAACCACTGGATATATAACCTGAGAGAAAAAGAAAAAAGTTCACCTGATAGGAAAAGCATTCTCTATTTTCCCTCTGAAAACGCATTTTGAACAGCTTACCTGACTTCTTGGACCTTCACTTTCTTTATCTAAACCCTAGCAGACTTTTCCCAGAGAGGGCCAGGTAGGAGCTCTGTCATCTCTGCAGTGAAAATGTAATCACTAGCTGGATGCAGCTAGCTGATGCCTGTAATTATAGCTATTCAGGAGGCTGAGATCTCAGGATTTCAGTTCAAAACCAGCCCAGGCACAAAACTCTGTGAGACCGCTTGAACTCTGGACCTGGATGCTGTCCTTGAGCTCTTCAGCTAGTGCTCTACCACTTGAGCCACAGCATCATTTCCAGTTTTCTGGTGGTTAATTGGAGATAAGAGTCTCACGGACTTTTTGTGCCCGGGTTGGCTTTGAACCGTGATCCTCAGTTCTCAGCCTCCTGAATAGCTAGGATCACAGGCATGAACACCAGTGCCCAACTTGTGAGACTTTTTTTTTCTGTTTCTTGAAATATTTTTTTATTTTCTTTAATGCCATTTTTTTCTTTATTATGTTGTGAATTTCATGAAATTTAACCATTCAGGGCTGTTTTTTTTTACCATATTAGGTAAGATTACTATAACCAAATAAGTTTAGACATTATTTTCAATATTCTCTGACTACCATAATTTTAACTTAGGTTCTGTGTATTGTCAGTGTTGGTATATTCAGGAATATATAATATAATTTATAAGACAAGCTTCAGACCCAAAAGTCTTACTTTGAGTCCTATGTCTGTCGGCAAACCAACCTATAAAAACCTTGAGTTCACAACCATGAAGAACTATTATACAACACACCCTGCTTATGTCACAGGTTTGCTGTATGAATCAATTAAGTCAATATATGTAGAATTCTTTTGATGACTATAAGGTATTTAGAATGACAGTTACAGAGCAGCCAGTAAAGGTGACCACCAAAATCACATTCATGCCTGGAACCAGAAGCTTTTAAATGAGCAAGCTTAAATGTGGTCAGGTAAGCAAAAGAAGGCTATGGTACATGGTATGATTCTAGCCTACTCTACTGAGTCTAATCTTTGGGAAGACTTAATTTATTGTAAGGGAGAAAAAAAACTTCAATTAATATATGTTAGTTTCTATACAAACAAGATGCAACCATTTATTCAGAAATAGGAGGGCTTTCCCCCTGAGAAGAGTGCATTCTTAAATAGAACCATATTTGAGTAATAACTCCATGCAGACAGCATACCTTAACACAGAAGAGCAAGGAAGAAATATTTTACATTACATTGACCTTTCAGGTGATTTGACCAAGTTATCCCTCCAACCAAATACTTGTGTGTGTGTATGTGTGTGTGTGTGTGTGTGTGTGTGTGCTTTTTTTTTAATATCTGTTATAGATGCTACAGTCAGTTCTATATATACCATCAATCACAGTTTTTTCATGAAGTCACGTGAAGCACACCTGACTGTTTGCAGGGAGACTCAATGTCATCTCTGTTTCAGAGGAGCTGGAGTGATTGAATTACTGCCTGCTTTTCAATGTTTCAACCAGCCGTTCCATTGCCTCATCAAGGCCAGTGCCTTTGGTTGCTGACGTTTTGAATATCTGCCCTTTCTGATCCATCAAGGCATATAACCCAAGTGAATTTGCCATCTCCGAGGGTGTCATAGCCTGCTCCATGTCCTGCTTATTGGAAAACACCACTAAAATGGCTTTTCTCAACTCTTCCTCCTCCAACATGGCAACTAATTCTGACTTGGAAATGCCAGTTCTGTCCCTGTCACAGCTGTCTACCACGTAAATGACAGCATCTGTGTTTGAATAATAACACCTCCAGTATGGCCTGATACTTGTCTGTCCTCCTAGGTCCCAGACTTGGAACTTAAGGTTTTTGTACATTACTATCTCTACATTAAATCCAATAGCAGGGATAGTAGTAACGACTTCTCCAACCTGTAATCGGTATAAAATTGTGGTTTTTCCAGCACCAGCTAATCCCAAAATCAAAATTCTCATTTCCCGGGTTCCAAAAAGACTGGAAAAAAATACTTGAGAAAAAGCCACTCGTGGTGAAGCGCCTGTCCGCCCTCTCCAATCCTCACAGACAGGCCTGGGCTGGCCAGCGACTCGATTCCAGGCCCCGGCGCCACCTCTGCTCGCCTGGGTCTCCTCACTGGCCCGGCCCACCTGTAACTTCCACGACTTGTGAGACTTTTATCTCCAATTACCACCAGAAAACCAGAAGTGGTGCTGTGGCTCAAGTGGTAGAGTGCTAACCTTGAGCTGAAGAGCTCAAGGACAGCACCCAGGCCCAGAGTTCAAGTCCTACAACCAACATAAAAAAAAAAAGAAAGAAAATGTAACCGCTAAGAAAAAGAAATATTGAAAACCAATTTTAGGTTCAAAGTAACAGGCAGATTTGACCCTCAAGCTTTCATCAACCAAAGTCTGATCCAAATATCATTGTGATTTCTTAATTTAGACCTCAAATTATGGCAAAATAATTATCCTAGTAAAAAATTGGTCTGGTCAGTGATTCCATAATATCTATGGAATTGATGGACTCTCACTTTAATGTAGGAAGTTTCAGGAATGGTGAGGTGACAACCCCATGAAGTCCAGTGCCTTTATGGGTTGAGGAGTCATTGAAGACCTTCTTCACTGAGGAATGAGTGAATTGCAGTGCCAGTCCAAAGCTCGGTCTGTTTCTGAGTGCTCTTTAGTTTAGAAAGGATTCAGTCCTGAGGGAAAAGGTAACCACAGAACAGGACAGGAGAAGTGTTCACTCCACACACTTCACCATTTAATATCAACATTGTTCAACTTATTGCTGTCGTCATTGAGGGCCACATAGAAAGCAAGATGCAATGACTTGGTGTTATTAATCTGTATAGTTTATTTTAAGAGAAAAGTACATAGTTCCTTCTGTATTTTCATGGTGTATAAAGAATATCCTGGAATGGGAGGGGTAGGTAAGAATTCTGAAAGGGATGACATTAATCAAGATGCACTGTATTCATAAGCTGCTTTGTGGAATGGCAGCTCCTTTGTACAACTACTTAAAGATCATTTTAAAAATATTTTAGAGAATATCCTAAGGAAGCTGTTTTTAAAAAAATCAATGACACGGGGCTGAGAGTTTGGCCTACTGGTAGAGTGCTTGCCTAGCATGCACAAAGACCCAGGTTCAATTCCTTGGTACCACATACATAACAAAAAGCCGGAAGTGGTGCTGAAGCTCAAGTGGTAGAGCTCTAGCCTTGAGAAAGTCCAAGGACAGTGCTCAAGCCCTGAGCCCAAGCACAGGACTGGCAAAAAAAAAAAAAAAAAAAAAAAAAAAAAAAAAAAAACGAGACTTGTTTGTTAAACACGTCATTTGAAATATGATATAAAAATCAATGTTAATAAATTCTTTAATAAATTTAATTTTAAAAAATCAATGAGATAGATTTTGATAGGAACCCTTACTTTAGAAAAGATTTAAAGGTAGGGTTGGCCCAAATTACTGGAAATGAAGGTAACTGATGTTAGCTACATTTAGAATAGAACAATTAATGTCGTTTAAACTCTTGGCACTTTGCAGGGACATTTCAAGTTTTGCCTACTGAGTATCATACAATTTAATCTTAAAGTTCCTAATGCTAGCATTATTCAAGGATTTATAGAAATAACTTTTTTGATTTATATCTTCCTCACTGAATTGATAAAGAGATATTTTCTGGCATGATTCAGCTAGCAATTAGGAGAGTTTAAAATGCAGAACTGTGGCAGTGACAGAGTCTAATGACTTACCGATCCCTTGCTAGATGGAAATTCCTGCTGCTAACCTCGTGAACAAGTACATCGCCACTCAGGGACCCCTACCACATACCTGTGCACAATTTTGGCAAGTAGTCTGGGATCAGAAGTTATCACTCATCGTCATGTTGACAACTCTCACGGAGCGAGGGCGGGTAAGTGACTTGATTTCCAATTCAAATGTGTGCAGTGTCATCCTATGTTTTGTGGAACGTGACTCCTCTCTGCTACCCTACAATACGTACAAATTGCTTAAACGATTCTATGCTTCAGGTATCTGGCATACCCTACTGTGGCTCCGTGTTGCCATTAACAGCAGCAGCAGCAGCTGAAGTCGGTCTTCAGCTCTGACCTTTAGGCAGCACTTCAGCACTTCCTTATTTCATTGCATTAGTTATCGCTCTTAGCTTCTTGTCACTCACAGATTTGGTCAGAATGTCTTCTCATCACATAAGTTGCTGATAGGAAATTGTAAAGAGGAAACTACCTCATAAATGCTGTCCGTCAGAGGCAGCGAGGATGGCATTGGTTAATTGGAAATGTGTCTTAAGGAATTGTCTTCCTGAGCTGGTTGCAAGCCATGATTCACAGCTTCCTAGGATTACAGGTGTGAGCCACTAGCATTGGACACATTTACCATTTTCTTTTTAACTTGGGGAGTCTCTATTCCCTAAGTCAGCTTGCAGTGCTATTTTTTCTAAAAGGCCTATAACTATCTGGTTATGTGGTGCTCCAGGTAAGAAAGCAGAAAGCCATACTTCCCCAGATAAATTCTTGACATTACCGCTTCCTACTTGTATGATTAATAAGCTGTACAAATGGTATAACAATAACTCCTATCTGGCCAGGAGTGTGGCCTAATGTTAGAGTGCATGCCTTGTATTCATGAAGTCCTGGGTTCTATTCCTCGGTACCACATACCCAGAAAAAGCCAGACGTGGTGCTGTGGCACAAATGGTTGAGCTCCAACTTGAGAAAGCCCAAGATCAGTGCCCAGGCCCTGAGTTCAAGCTCCAGGACTGGCCAACAACAACAACAAAAACCCAATAATCCCTATTGCATAGTATTATGGGAAAATTGGAGTTAATACACGTTGCCTCTTGGAAGAATGATTGGAACACAGAAAATGTATAAATATTAGCCAGCAGTAATAGTTACTGACTTGGGTACCAACCAAATGACTATTAGCAAAACTACTATATTTGTAGTCTGTTGTTTTTCTTTAAATTGATTGACTTGTTTTTTAGCTTCCATCAATTTCATTTGAAAGGTGCATTTCTTACTTGAAAGTCAAGTATCATTTGCCATAAATAGAAAGTATGTTTAAAATATATAAAGCTGAATGGGAAGTGGGGCTATTGCTCAGGGGTAGGACAGTAGCCTGAAGAGCTCAGGGACAGCGCCCAGGCCGAGTTCAAGCCCCATGACCCACAAAAAATATAATATATATGTACACATATTATATGTGTGTGTGTGTGTGTGTATATATATATATACACACATATATCTGGGCCGGGAGTGTGACCTAGTGATAGAGTACTTATCTAGCATGCACAAAGACTCGGGTTTAATTCCTCATTACCTATATACACAGAAAAAGCTGGAAGTGGTACTGTGGCTCTGTAGAGTGCTGGTCTTGAGAAAGCCCAAGGACAGTGCCCAGGCCCTAAGTTCAAGCCCCAGAACTGGCATGTGTGTGTGCGTGTGTGTGTGTGTGTGTGTGTGTGTGTGTGTGTGTGTGTGTGTGTGTGTGTGTGTGTGTGTATGCATAAAGTGATGTTTATTAAGTTCTAAGTTCTCTTCCTTTCCAGGCTCTGAATCTGAGGCCTACTCTTTCTCACTCTCAGTCTCCATTATAAAATAGAGTTATTAGGGATTTAGTGTTAAGAAGTAAATCCAGACCCAAATTAGGCTCGCTCTTGGCATAATTAGAAATATTGAATGTAAAGAAATCATTCTCCCACAACGTGGTTCTGTATTCCATAATGCAGATTCAATCTCCCAGGCAAAGAAAAAATGGTGGACTCTCACCTGGGTCATTCTGGCATTTTATAGCTAGTAGAAGACATCAAGTGGTTTTGTGTTTTTTGTGATAAACAGGTTTGAACTCAGGATCTTGAGCTTGCTAAGCAGGAACTCTGCCACATGAGCCCTTTTTGCTTCCTGTTTTGAATAGGGTCTCCTACCTTGTGTGGCTAGGATTACATGCCCTGCTTATTGGTCGAGATAAGGTCTTGCTAAATCTTTGCCCAGGCTAGCCAAAATCCATTTCCTTTCACTCTGTGCCTCATGAGTAGCTGAGATTACATGCATTCACCAGTGTGCCTAGCCCATAAACAGCAAATCTTTTACATTGTTATCTCCTTCTCTGTCTGTTTCCATTCATCTCCATATTCTGTTATTTTGGGTGGGAGTACTTTAGATTTTTTTTTTTCAGGAGCAATTTGCACAGGTGTCACTGTGCCGTCTCCTGAGTTCTTTTACTTCAGGATGCAGCCCCTCAGTGCTGACACCTGACTCCATTTGGGCTCAGCACTATCACTGGCTTCTTCTCTTTCTCTTTTAAGTTCACTCCCCCCTTTACATCTGGACAGTAGTCCATAGAGGAAAAGGAACTCACTCAGGAATGGTTGATGACAGTCTACCCTGAATAGCAGCCCACTTGTTTCAGCCCTGGAGGAAAGGCCCTTTCTGCAGGCAGAGATCCCTACCTCTCCTACTCACTGCTGCTGTTGTCTCTCCTGCTTGTGGTGTCCACTCTGAATGCGTGCATCCCACCCAGCGCATTGCTTTGTTTCCAGCCCCTCCTCCATACTGCTCGGCTGCTTACCTGGGGTTTTCTGCATTCGATTCCCATCTCCCATGAGGCCTGCCATTCCCATCTACATCGCTGGCCCGGGAACTCTGTTTATCAGTTGTTAAAAACCTGTTCTTCCAAAACCCAGTGTTCATGTTTCCCCTCTCCAGTGACCTATCCCTTTGTCCTGCAATCCCTGTGGCATCCTTGTCATCTTTCCCATTTCTTCCGATTGTATTCAGAGCAGGTCATTCTGGGTGAACTGCTTTGCCACATTATCTCTTTCTGAGAGATGAAGCTCCCAGTGCATCCTATTTCTTTTAGGATATTGTGCATTTGTCCCATATTGTGCTCACCCAGCAGGTAAGCACTGGCCAGAGGCCCCAACCCCGTCTGGTCATGGTGGGATTCCTGAGATGGATCGTTTTTCTCCTTGTGGCAACAGTGGCCTTCACTGTGATCAAGCTTAGGGGCATTCTTCCTACAAGGATCACTTCTCAATTGGAAAAATCATTTTCCCTTTGCTTCCCTTTTAGCAGATATTTCTTGAGGTTCCTTGTTATTTCTTTAATACCTACATACTTCATAATACCTAAAATCTTCCTTCCTAGCCAGCAAGCCCTTTAAGGCACAAGCTTTGAGGTCAGAGGCATTTGGATGTGAAACCCTGGCCTGTAACTGGATAACCTTCAGCGGGACTCCAGCTTCAGTGCCTCATCACTGGCAGGAGGCAGGAGACCCTGTCTCTCAGGTTGTTTTGAGGATTGAGACTGATCTTAGGATATGTGGTGGTGGCTTATGCCTATAATCCTAGCTACTTGGGAGACTGAGATTGAAAAAACTGACATTCAAGGCCAGCCCAGGCAAGAAGTTTGTGAGGCCCCTCTTTAACTAATGGCTAGGTACAGTGGTGTGAATCTGTCACAGCCTAGCTAGCAGGAGGCTGAGCATTGAGAAAAACCACTGTTCCAGACCAGTCTAGACTCAGGCAGGAAAATCTGCAAGACTCCATCTCCATGGAAGAAGCTGGGCATGGCGCTGCCTGCCTGCCTGCCTCAGCTGCAGGGGAAGCATAAAGTGGGGATCATAGTCTAGGTGCAGTCCAGGAAGGAGGCAATTGTCTATCTCAAAATAACCAGTATGAAAAAGGGCTCAAGGCATGTTTTAGCACCTGCCTAGGAAAGTGTAAGGCCCTGAGTTCAAACCCAAGTATCACCCCCCACACACACACACACAAGTGGCTGTAGACCTGTCTAATGGTAGGTGTTGTGAGTGGGTCAGCAACGCTGGATTCCATTGTCAACTCTCTGAACCAAAGGCAGATGGATATGCTGTACTATTGGGACCCCAGAGTACCATGAGGATAACAGGGAGCTGCTGGAAGAGATTTGAAACAGTACAGTGCTCTAGAAACTCTTGTTATCCATGCTTAGCAAATTACAAGCTATGTGGCTCCCTCCCACCCCAGGGAACTTATTTCTGAATCAGGTTTCATCCTGCCTGATGAGTGGTCCAGCAAATGAAACAATATTGACTTCCTTTAGCTCCTGGCCTGAACCAACCCCCTTCCTATTAGACATGTCTGCTGAAATATCCTCACATAAATAAGCCCAAAGCCACCAGCCACACACGTGTGTGTGTATGCACACACACACACACACACACACACACACACACACACACACGCACACACACACACATGCACACATCCATCCCCAGTGCTCACAACTCTGTCATAGGCATCTATCTGCTCAAATGCCCAAGTGAACAATCTTCACTCCCCACATCTACTCACTGGAGTTCGCCCCAGCTGACCACCATCTGCAGCCCCCTCCCACTGTATCCCCATAGCCTGCCTGCTGTCAGAGGCTTTGCAGTTCTCCACAGGAAGCGCAGCAGCTGCTGTTGTGACCACTGACCCAGTCTCTCCCCAGGCTAGTCTGCCATAAACACAGCTCGCAGCTTTGCCAGAGGGTGAGCCTGGTCCTGCCTCACAGATGACTTACCGCTCCATTGCAATTGTGTGGGCTGTGTTGTTCCCTAAGCACACAGGATCTTCTTTACCTCATAAGTTCAACACCTTCTGCCTCACCCATCTGCCAAGGGGGCGCCCTGGGCCTTTAGAAACAAGCTCCCACCACCTTTTCCTGGGTGGCCAGTGCCTCTCCTTTCCTTTCCCCCAGGTGTGAGAGCATCTTGAGGATAGTGCCATGCTGGATCTGACTCATCATGACCTTCCACCTCAGGGATATTGGTTGACTGACCTAGAGAGCAAGAAAGCCATCTCTTCCCAATAAAGCTGCCTTAATTGGGTCTGTGGCTCTCCCCCAACCCCATCTAGTTCATCTGCTGGGAGTAATGCTCCTCCCCACCAGGAAGCCAGCCTTCCGCATGTTCCTTCTGTTCCCTGTGTGCACATACACTTTCCAAAGCTGTTTCCGTGGTTGGATTTCCCTTTGTGAACTGTCTTCACAAAGCCCCTGGATAGCTTGGGACTAGAAGGAGAGAAGCAATCCCCACTCAGTGGTCTGCATTCCTCTTGGAGAATTTATCTAGGGGGATTTTATCCCCAGCAGCCCCCTGCCCACTGGCTAGCTCCACTGACCTTTGCCCTCTGGTGACTTCCCTCAGCCTCAGTTTATTCGTAGGAAAAGCAGACAACCCATCAGCACCTACCTTGGTTGGGTCTGAGGTCAAGATGCTATAGGGTTCATGAAAAGCACTCTTCAGTGCTTAGTTCCCACATTCTAAAGCCAGTGGAAACATGCTCAAAGACATGCCTAAGACATACCAATGGGCTAGCCAAGCTTACTAATCAGCCAGGATCGAAGCCCAGAACTTCCAAAACCAGCCTGTTCTTCCACTGTACTGAGCCCTGGGGAACCCACAGTTGTATGAAGAGACATTGGTGTGCCAAGAGACAGTGGCAGAGGTCACTACAGCTGTGGCCTTAGGCAAGTTACTTGGTGTCCTGACTCCTGGGATCCTAGTTTGGTCTTTTAGGAGAGTCTTGGATCTGTGGAACATTTTCTGTGAGAACCTTTGTGGTCCCCACAAGGGTGAGAAGGAGAAAATTCCTTACTCACTGCTATTCAACTGGTTCAATGCCTGAAACAAGGACAGTTGACCTGACCTTCAAGGAAGCCATACTTTACACACCCTTTTAGCCTGTCACTGCCGTGGAGGCAGGAGCAGTTCAAGTGAAAAACCACAAACACCAGACAGGTCAAATTGACCGTTTGTAGTCAGGGCTCCCAGACACAGATGATTCAAGCTGGGATCTGTCTGATCCCTGTGTGCCAGGCAGCTTGCTCCTGTGCCTGAGGCTCCTACCTGTAGGATAGGGTACAGGGTGAGGAAGGTGGAGGTAGGAGAGACTGCTGAAAGCAGAGAAAAAGGAGCCTGAGGCACTGGCTGGGCCCGAGTTAGAGAGGAGGCTGTTCAGAAGCTCAGAAGCCCAGGCCTGTGTCCAAGGCCTATGCTGTGCATCTAGGAAAGGAGCCTGAGAAAGAAGAGGAGTCTCTGGGCCTCCTTCTGTGGACTCCCAACCCAGCCATCATCCCCTCACTCTGCTGGCCCTCCCCTGAGCTGTAGAAATAGTCAGAGGTTCCTCTGTCCCACACCAAAACGCACACACTGCCAGTGAGCTTCATCTGAGTTCCTCTTCTCCAGTCAGCTCTCACTCATGGGGCATCTGAGCAGTCTGTCTACCCCCCCCCCACACACAGAGCTAGCCCCCACAGAGAAGGCCCACCCACCCTGTTTCTTTCAGACCAAGTGTCACCAGTACTGGCCGGATCCTCCTGCCGTCATGGACCATGGTGTCTTTCACATCCAGTGTCGGACAGAGGACTGTACCATTGCTTATGTATCCCGAGAAATGCTGGTCACCAACACAGAGGTGAGCTGAAGTCGGAGGCAGCAGAGGGCAGGTGCCAGGTGGTCCCAGACAGGCAGGTCAGATCTGTAGTCCCCTGATAGTCAGGTCAGGAAGGCACGGTGGTTGTAGGCAAGAGAGATGGGGAAGGCAGTATTCGGGAGATGCCCAGTAGGCTGGGCGTCCTGGGGGAGGCAGTAGCCAGGGTTGGCAGGCACCATAGTGGAGCTGGGCCCAGTGAGAAGAAATGGGGCCCTCTAGGTTGGTGTCAGGCAGAGCCACTATCTTGAACTCACAGAATCCTCCCCCCTCCGTCACCCCCACATCGCTGCAGACTGGGGAGAAACACATGGTGACCCATCTCCAGTATGTTGCGTGGCCTGACCACGGCGTGCCTGATGACTCCTCGGACTTCCTGGAATTTGTGAACTACATGAGGTCCCTGAGGGTGGATGGAGAGCCTGTCTTAGTTCACTGCAGGTATGAAGTTTTTGTTTGACTGTTTGTTTAATACTTATTTGCCTTGGGAAAGGCCTGGAGAAAAGCAGTTGACACCAATCCCACCGTGAATTCCCTCAAAATCTTACAAAGCCTTACAAGTTCATAAATACATGAATGGAACCTCGAGCCCAAAGAGGAGAGCCCTAACCCACTCCCATCTACCCTTCACCACAGATGTGAATACGCAGGGTAGTTTTAGCTCTTATCACTGGATTTCTTGCCTTTCATTAAGCCCCAGTCTCAGGGCTTGTGAAAATGCTCTGTCTTAGATAGCATGAGAGTACACCTTGGAGGGATGCTTTATATCCTTCAATACCAGAGCCAGGTTCCCTCTGTCATTGTGGATACAGGCTAGCAGCTCAGCTGAGCTGTGCAGACATGCTGCTCCAGCAGATCCCAAGTCTCTGTTTCTCCTCCCTCTCCAGCGCTGGAATAGGTCGAACAGGGGTACTGGTCACCATGGAAACAGCCATGTGCTTAATTGAAAGAAACCTACCCGTTTACCCACTGGATATTGTCCGGAAAATGCGAGACCAGCGTGCCATGATGGTACAGACATCAGTGAGTAGAAATCTAATAATCAAAATAACCATGCTCCATATGTCTTGAGCTCCTGTTCACTAGAATGAGCCTGGAAAAAGAGCTTTGTGATGAGACTGAGACTTGAAGCGACTGAATCACCTGTTCAAGGTCACAGAACTTGCCAAGGGCTCCAGAACCCTAAAGCTTATACCCATTCAGCCTGAATTCTGCTGCCAGACAGCAGCTCCACCTGCTTCTGCACTTGCAGCCACAGCCCCATCTTTGCCTACTGGAAATCAGCAAGGGCCTGGGGCTCCCTACCCCTCCTCTCCCCTCTTTCCTCCTCTGGGCTGTCTCATGGTAATTGGGCACTTAGTACCACAGATATCCTGGAGAGGAAATCTGTTCATTTTGCCTCACAATTGCAAGAGACGCAGGGTGGTGATGTGGAAAGAAATGGCTCTGGAAACTTTAAATGGTCTTTTAACCTTTCTCCTAGCTTATCTCTTCATCAACATCATATTCACTCATTTGTTCCGCTGCTAATTGTACAAGTGGGAGATACCTAAGCTTGCATCAAGTAGAACTGGCTTAGTCCTTTGTTCAGCAGTGATAGGTGGTTTCCAGGGGTGTCTGAGAACGTGCTAGAAGGCTATCTAAAACAAATATTGAATAAAAAGGTAGACGTCCTGGCCAGCCCTCAGGGTAAGCAAGAAGGATCTAACAAAGTAAAAAAAAAAATCTTTATGTTCCCACCAGCTCTGTTTCATGGTCCTCATAGCTTGTGGTCAGTTTGTAAAATGTACCTGCTAGATTGTTGAGCCTCTGTAGTTTTATATTAGTTTGTGCCCAGGAAATGAGGGGGGGAGGAAGAAATCAGCATGTCTACTTAAGGCCATTCATTGTCTTGGCTAATGGCATGGACAACCTGAGTGGCTAGGTAAGAAGAAAGAACCACTTGCCTGGAGGATGTTCCTAGCTGGAGAAGTCTTATGTTCTTTTGATTCTTCTTGTACACTTTCTAAAGTATATTTCTTAGGTTAATCATTAGCTCTATGTATCTAGGAATCTAAGGATTCAGCCAAATCACAAAGGAAAAATATTAGGGGAAATGGTGCATCTATATGGAACACATTCACACTTTCTCTAAGTCATGCATTGTAACAACTGTGCACATAGCCTTTACGTTGCATTAGGTAATGTGAGTACCTAGAGGTAATTGAAAGTGTCTACGTGGAGGTTTTTTACAGACTATGCAAATACTGCAAATACTATGCTGGGTTTTTAAGGGACTTGACCACCTGTGAATCTGTATATCTACAGGGGATCCTGGAACTGGTCTCAGGAATCAGGGGAAAGCCATATAAATAGCCATATCCTCCGAGCATCTTTCCATGATCTCCTTTATAAGACAAAAATCTACACTCCTTACCCCACACCCAGATCCCAGCCCACCTGTGTCTGCACCTTACCTATGCATGCTCAAGTATTCAAGGTCAGGATGGGAGAGGATTTTGATGAGCTGCTCAGAATAGGTGGACCTCATCCAGGTCACAAAAGAGTGACTAAACTCTTCACTTATCAGGCAGAAATTGTTTACCCCACTCTTCCCCAACCCATGCCCAGGCTTTCAGCAAGTCATCATCAGTGATACAAACTCCTGAGTGCACAGCAGGAGGCGTCAGTCCCGAAGATTCTGGACTTGACCTGTCTCTTCTTTTGCAGAGCCAGTACAAGTTTGTGTGCGAAGCCATCCTGCGCGTGTATGAAGAAGGCTTAGTCCAGAGGCTGGATCCCAGTTAGGACAACTGTGAAGCGTTCATTCCTCATTCCCCAGGGGACACGCTCTCCTCCAGAGTCCTCAAGAGGAACTGGCCACTGTGGAAAAGGGATGAATACATTTGAACCCAGGCACTTTAACTTTCTAAAGAAGAGGTATCCTGTACATAAGAACTGGTGTAGATATGCATGCAGCTATGGCTTCCTTTAGGCCAGACAGAAATAAGCCAAAGGGATCTCAGTTCTGGTGCCTGTCCAAATGCCTTCCTCCCTAGACATTATCACGCCCTGTCAGCCTTCCTAGACAGCTGAGAGGGGATGCCAGCAGTGCTGTTGCCCCCGCTGCCCCCCAGAAACCACCAGTACTGTGGTTCTTAGGGTTGCTTGGGTGTTTTGTGTGTTGATATGCATAGGACTCTGGGCTGAGTTTCTTGTGCCTCTTGGGCAGGACTGGTGCACTTGGTGTTCAGCCTGCTGCCCTCTGATGCCAAGGAATGCTAATGAATGTACACACCGGGGCGCAGGGGCTTTGGCTAAGGATGAACAGTATATGTTCTGCCCTCCTCCCCTTGCCTCATTTCCCTGCCTCTTCCAGCCCCCCTTCTTTCCCCCTGCCTTGCTCCTCCCCACCCCCATTTCAGGTTCACACCCAGTGCCTGAACCAGATTAATAATGGTTGTTAGGCGACTTTCAGCAGAGACTAGGCAGGCTCCATGTGAGCCCTTGATCTTACTGGAAGAAGCCAGGTGTGTCTCTTGCCTCTGCCAGCCTCTCAGCCTCTCCCTGTCTACTCAGACGCCAGGACTGGACACGCTGACTACTGAATCTATGACATGGATTTGCTGCTACTTCAATGAGACAACTTTCCAGGGTGAGGGGGGGGGGTTGGGTAATGATAGCATCTAACTATTCAGAATCTTTGGCCCTTCTGAGAAAAGACCTACTAGTCACTGACCACAGAAAACTCTGCTCCCCCCAAGTGCCCTGTGGGTGGGGGTATGTGTATGTGCACAGACCCCCTTGGGTAAGTGTTCTCAGGATTCCTAACTCGATTCAAATTACTGTTGAGTTTATATAAAGAATGAGTCTCTGTATAGAAGAACAAATGTGTGCATTCACCCTCAGTTACAATGGTCTCCATTTCATTTCAAAGGAGAGGATCAGACTATCTGAATATACACACAATTTGATGTTAATTTATTCTCAGTTATCCCATGGTTTTGATTGTCCTGAGGACTTCTGCTTTTGTGAATACTGTATTGATTTTTTAAATTTGTGACAGGATTGTAGCAAATTATTATTTAAAGAAAATAAATTACATAAGCATTTTAATGTGGCATTTTTAAATAGCGTTTTTATGTGTATCCAGAAGAGGAAGCTAAGCCAGTTTCTTAATGGTATTTATAGAAAAGGGATGTGTGCATATTATAGTGCACATAATGAAATGTATTCTCATTTAGCAGACACTGGACCAATTAAATCATTTCTGGTTTAAGGTAGATACAGACTTATCTAGAGGGGGCAAGGTTTATAAAGGTTCTTTATCTGCAGACTCAGCATCCTTTTTCTTTTGTGTGTGGGGGGGGCGGGGGTGTTCCTGGGGCTTGAACTCAGGGTGCCGTCCTCGAGCTCTTTTGCTCAAGGATAATGCCCTACTGCTTGAGCCACAACTCCACCTCTGAGTTTTGGGACAGTTAATTGGAGAAATGAGTCTCATGGACTTTTCCTGCCCATGCTGGCTTCAAACCTTGATCCTCAGATCTCAACCTAGGATTACAGGCCTGCACCAGCCCCCAGCCAGACTCAGCATTTCTACTCTCCACTTCCTCCCTTCCTCATGCATATTTTACTACTAAATGGCATGAGTGGGAAGGAGGTGACACCCAGTGCCCTTCACCATATGCTGTAGAAAAAGAGACTTCTGGAAAGTTGGGATAAAATCTGGGAACTAGATTCCTGATTCCACTCAACACTAACTAGCTCTCAACCTTGGCACCAAGGAGCTGCAGCTCTGTTAGCTCTGTTTTCCTCATCTGTAAGATAAGAGAAACAATGCTAGGACTTAGAGTCAAACATGAGTACTGGATGAGTTCATGCTTTGCATATCAATTGCAATCACTGGAATGTAAGCTTGACCCTACTAGGGATGGGAACATGGATAAGTTGACTTCTCGAAGATGCCTCCCCCCACATCCCTCCCAAAAAACCACATCAAACAGAAGGAAGAACGGTCAGATTTTTATAGGACAGCAATTTTCTTCTAGAGCCGATAAGCAGAAACACAAAGGATACCACCACTATGGCTCAATCTGGACTCAGAAACATTCTTCCAGCCAGGCACCAAAAGGAGGAGGAGAAGCTGGCTACATTTGAATACCACGAGGATATTTAGCAGATCATACTATTCGGTAAAAGTACATCAGCACTCTGAGTGCAGAAAAACTTGAAAAGTCTAAGTATCCTTGGAGATGGGTGTTTTATTATTTTTACAAACAAAACTCTTCAATGTGGCTGTGAACACACTGCTATTATGGTTACATAAATTTTCTAAAAAGCTTTGAAAAGGTTGCTGCCAGCCTTATTCTGCCACTGTGTGGGCCAGCAGTTTCCAACCCAGCCCATATTGCCAAGAGGGGGAAAAAAAAGATGAAATATTGGAAAGGATAAGACAAGAAAATTACCTAAAGAAGCAAAAATTTTTCCAGAATACACAAGTAAATGTGTTACATGACCAATTAAAACCCATAGCTCAAGACTGCTGGTTCACCATTTCCTACACTTCAGCAATTAGTCTTTAGAAGTCTTTATTCATCCTAAGTAAAAAACTGCAGTAGACTCAGGGTAAATATTTTGTCTGGAAAATTTGGCTAGATATGAATGGAGCAGCCATTAACATCCTACATTCTGGCTCTTTCTAAAGGGTCTAATTAGACAAATTGATGTGCTGGCTTAATTGGGATCGACTCCCTGCTGGTGTCACTCTCAAGAACCTCTATGCCATGTTTTGACTTTCTAGAGAACACGATTCAACTCTGGTTGTGAGTGATGAGGTGGGGATACTGGATCCCAAAGTCACACCAATGATTCATTTCCTGCCATGGTCCTTTATGTAGCTGAGTGTAAATGTTAGGGTAAATATCCTTGTGCTCCTGGTTGACTTTCATGTTTTTGTTCCACAGAAATTATCACTTGGGGTAAGAGAGGTAATACAGAGGAAGCATTATTGGGGGACAATTGTAGAGGCAAGACTTGGTCCAGATCTGGACTTAAGCAAGAGCTGTTGCATTCAGCTCCCTTTTTTATAGAGAAGGACCATTGAGCTGCATTAAACAAGCTCAAGATTTTTCATCCTAGGGCTTGATATTGCAAAGAAGTCAAATTGATCCTTAAACAAATCTAGATAGCTACCCTAGAGCAACAAATTCCACTGCTATGACAAGTCCCCGAGAGTTTGCCCCTCAAACTGTGCCTCTGTTGAAAGGCTTACCCCACCAGTGCTCCTTACCTGTCATCCTAGGGAGAACCTACGTGGTGGACTTTTACCCAGGGAGCCAAACTCATGGGGCCTCATGCCAGCTGTCTTGCCATCTTGATAGCTCCTGTTCCATTTGGAGCAACCAAAGGATTGTATTAAGCCATATTGTTTTGAAAAGTATCATAATTGATGAGCAATGTTTTTTCTGTAAATGTGGGACTGTTTTACGTTCAGACCTGTTCTTGCAGTGACTGTTGGAGAAATAATCTCATCAATATAAAAACATTCAAGCTATGCAATACCCTTATTGTTTGTTGACATCTTTATTCTTCTGAACGTCTGGTTTCTGCACGCTTGCTTATTTTTCTTGTTTGCTCCCCCCTCCCATGCCAATCAAGTTTTGGAAGAGAATGCTTTCTTCCCATCTCAACTTCTCTCTGGTTAGAAGCGTGGGCCTAATATCCCCAGTCCCTATCTCTCCTTTGATCTTATAAGGCAAATTGTACATCAGTATTAGATCTCATGATCATGAGAGCAGTAGCTTACACAAGGATCCAGCTTATACTACATCCTGTAGGGATGCAGGATATTGACCAGGGTCTTGCTGCTCTGCCATTCTCAGAATATAGCCTTTGCTCATCCAAGATGGAGACCCAGCCCTGTTCATATGCCAACCAGGTTGTGAAGGAAGAAGAAGGTAAAAGCAAGACTCTTACCCATAGGTATATCACCTGGATGTTCACCATCCCTTGATCAGAATTCCATCACAGGGCCTCCCAGGAGGGAGTAGTTTTTATTCACAGAAAACATGTGCAATTTTGAGGGTTCTATTTAGAGAAATGAGGGAAGAATGGACTTGAGGGAACAACCAGTGGACTCAGTCATAGCTCAGTCCTTTGGCTGCCCTTCTTCCCTCTGTCCCACCACCCCCAAGGAATCTGTCCATGTTTTTCCCAAAGGAACAGCTAACTATACATGAAGCTAAAGTAAAATCATTTAGAGGGTCATTTTGAAGGTGGTTCAAATGACTAAAACTAGAATACAATCTCATCTAGTATGTGCAAGGCCCCTAGGTTCCATCCCCAGCACCACAAAAATAAAAAGGGTTAATTCTCTACCCACCCTCCCTTCAGTCTATAAACAGCACTGAAACAATCACTGAAATCGCACTGTGAGGTGGGAAAGCAGGAAGTCTGAGCCAGGGAGCCCCCCACTACATGCTACACAGCATAGACACCCTGGAGCAGTGGTCTGTCCCTTGACTAGACACCTGACCTTAACCTGTCCTGGAGCTGCCTGGCTCCCACATACAGCCAAGAAGGTCTTACTGGCCCAGCCATACCCTCTCTCTTCAAGGCCATGGCTAATAGCTATATTTTAGAGGACAAATGCAGTTGGCATTTTCAGCACTTCAGGATTTTAATTAGCTGAGTGCAGGCCACAAACCTCAGTTCCTGGGGCAGAATGGGGCTTAATCTGCCCTCCTCCAGTGTCTGCAGTCTGGCTGGCTCTAGCCCAGGCTCATCTCACATTCACAGGACCTTGTGAAAGGCGACCTGGAGCTCTATTCACACCTTTTCCTCTCCCACCATTGCCTGTGGCTGGGGGCCTCAGCATGTCCCATTTTCAAGGTCATACAGATGACAGTTTCATCAAAAGTTTTGTCATTATTTGAGAAGATATGTGCCTTTGCCATCTTCTGGCCTACCCAATCCTTCATCACATGTAGATGTCATTTGCAGCATCCCAATCACAAGTATCAAATTCTATATCTAAAACCCACAAGAAAACCAAGGTTATGAGGCTCAAACCTGTAATCCTAGCTACTTGAGAAGCAGAGATCAGGAACCTAGTTTCAAGGCCAGCCTAAGTGTAAAAGTTCAGCCAATGCCTGAGTGTGATAGTATGTACACCTTGCTTCAGCTGTCAGGAAAGCACAGTGGCTAGGCTCACTGGTACTTGCCTGACATCCCATGGACAAAAGAAAGCACAAAGAGGAGGATCAGGCTGGCCCAGGCATAAAGGGATACCCTATCCTAAAAATAATCAACAGAAAGATACTGACAGAGCTGGTAGAGCATCTGCTTAAGCAAGCACAAGATCCTGAGTTCAAATGCCAGTACTGCAAAACAAAAAAAAAGTAAAGATGTCTAGAGTAATTCATTTTTTGAAAGATTTTTATTAACACTAATTTTTTTTTGCCAGTCCTGGGCTTGAGCTCAGGGCATGAGCACTGTCCTTGGACTTTCTCAAGGCTAGAGCTCTACCGCTTGAGCCTCAGCACCACTTCCGGCTTTTTTCTATATATGTGGTACCGAGGAATCGAACCCGGGTCTTCATGCATGCTAGGCAAGCACTCTACCACTAGGCCAAACCCCCGGCCCTTAACACTGATTTTTACATCATATTTCAAATGTCATGTTTAACAAACAAGTATTCAAGAAGGGAATCTCTATATGCAATCATTGGCACATAGATTTTAGAACGTAATTAAAATTAAACTGATGGTTTGTATGTCTTAGATACATATCAATGTATATAATACAACATGTCTATAGAATATATATCTCATCATAGATTTTTATGTCTATGTAGTTATGTTTATATCTCCAAGATCGTGGAGTAATTCATTTTTTTGTTCATGAAAATATTGACTGCTCCAAGCTAGTTCCCTTGCTCCTCAAACATTAGGAAATCATACTCCTCCAATATTGTTCTTCTGCCTCTACCATCACATCCACATTCTAGCCAGAAAAAAAAGGAAAATCATTTTTCCTTTAAAATGCTTTCTTTTTCCTTTAAGATAATTCCTCAAGGTGGGTATTACTCTGATCTACATGTGTTTCACTGCAATTTAATCATCTGAGTGCTGATGAACTTCAGGAGAGGTTATAACTTGTCTGGATTCTGGATAACACTTTATACATCCCAAGTCCAAGAATTTCATTGAAGAAGCAAGATAATGATTTGGACATGTTCATAGCCTCCCTTACATTTTCCTTGTCTTCAAATGTACCAGAAGGCCAACCTATGAGCACTTAACCTACTGAAGACACCACACACAGAATCAGATTTCTCACTGAAGCAAAACTGGCCTCCCCACTCTCACCTTGAAGTTCAGTCTTTCAGCCAGGATCAGCACCATCATTGGGCACACGTGGTTTAGACAGGAATGGACTGATGGCACAAACAGAAACTCTTCACGAAACTTCAACATCCTGCCCAGGCCCATATTACACATGCACCACCCTCAACTTACACAAGCCAGTCTTCATTCTGTGAACTCTGGACCCATGAGGGATTAGTCCCTAAACCTCTGGATTCCTATTATGAACAGGTAAGTGTCCAGGAATTCTCCAGGCTGCCCTTGGGCTTCTTACAGGCCTGTCTAAAAAAGAGGAAGAGCCAGGAAGACCTAAAGGAGGCAGTGACTGAAAGTCTTGGAGATACAGTAGCAGGAGGAGGGAGGAAAGTGTTATAGCCCAAACCTATTCACAGAAGTGATGGGTAATGCATAGAGGGAGAAGCCAGGACTAGGAAGGTTTCCAGGTTGGGCAGCAAGGTAAATATGGTGCCACTGATAAAGAGAATCAGATGTGGAAAAGTTGGTGAAATGATGCTTGAGCCTAAAGTATGTCGTGGTCACCCTTAGCCAATCACAGGAGACTCAGACAGCTATGGCTGAAGATGAACTATTGGTGCAGATACTTATAGGTTGTGAGCACCCAAGATGGCTTTCTTGTTGTTCCTATTTATACCCTAATTTATTTCTCTCTTTTTTTTTTAAGTCTTGGGGCTTTGGGGCTTGAACTCAAGGCCTGAGCACTGTCCTTGGGCTTTCTCAAGGCTAGCATTCTATCACTTAAGCTACAGCACCACTTCAGGCTTTTTCTGTGTATGTGATACCAAGGAATTGAACCCAGGACTTCTCATCTGCTAGGCAAGCACTCTCCTACTAGGCCAAACTCCCAGCCCACTATAACTTAATTTATTAGAAAGATTTCTATAATCAGATCCACCCATTAAAACAGCCTCTCTGGAGTGAATACATGATTGTCGTAGTCTCCTTTTAGTGCTGTAACATCAGGGACTGGGTGAGTCATGCAGTAGACATTTCTCACTGGAGGCCATTTCAAGGTCAAGGTGTTGGCTGATTTGGTTGCTAGCTGGCAGGCTGCTGCCTTTACACTGTGTCCTCAAACTGCAGAGCGAGTAAGCCCTGGTCTCTTTTCTCCTTGTTTAGTGGCCTTTTGACCTTGTCCAAGCCTATTTATCTCCCAGCTCTAAATATCAATCCCATGGACGTTATGATGGGGGACATGATTCCATCCATTGCAGCCAATTCTCAACTGTATTCAGAGGTTCAAGGCCCCCTGAGCTTTCCCTTCCTTCTCAGCATGCCTAAGCTCCTAGAGGCCTCTGTTTCCCCCAAGAGCCCCTGGAAACAAAAAGAAGAGAGCCTGGCTCTCTAGAGGGAATCAGGATTGGGACTAGAGAGAGGCCCAAGCCTCAGGCCTCATGTCCTGTGCTGGTGGATAGTCTTGGCACAGGTAATAAGTGTGGTATTCTTAGGCTGGGCTAGAAGTGTAGGTGGGGAGGATAACGTCCTCAACCCTACCACACTCCTGCCTGCTCTGAATTATGCTCCCGTCACTCAGCCAGGTGACTCCATGACCAGCCCCACATGGTCTCCATCTCCGTCCTTCCCTATGTGACACTGAATTGAGCCCCTAGCACTGTGCAAGCGGACAGTGTGAACCATCCTTCCTCACGTAAGGTATGTTCTGTTGTGTCTCGGAATCCACGCAGAGTTGTGGCAGTGCTTATAACTTTCTGGTCTAAGCTGAGACCTCTTTTCCCTAGTGAACTCTATCCATCTCTTGGATGGGAAGCTCTGGGGTGAGAATTGTACTCCTGTTGACTTTCAGAGTGGCTTGGTTGACACCCACAATAGCAAGTCCATGAACTGAGTGAACACACGTTAGATCAACATAAGCCTTGTGTCCTACAGGCCTTAACTTGCCTCTTCATTTAATGCCAAACTCAGATAATTGTGAATAACTGAAGAAACTGTCTCCTCTGTAGCCTCTCTTATATCCACAAACAAAATGAGTGTGTTCATTCAGGTCTGAGGACATTTCTAGAATGGTGTGATCAAGAACAGTATCAAAAATCTCACCCACACATTCTCTAAAGCTCCCATGCCACTGCCCTTAGTCCTGTGTTCAATAGCCATCTCACCAGAATTATCACAGTCTGCTCCTTGGTCTCTCTTAAGTTCTGACTCAGGCCGTGTGGGGCAGGGGGTGGGGGAGAGGCTTGGCCGAGCCTACCTCACATGTGCACACCTTGCTGCAAGAGAGTCCAGAAGTGGCTAATTTTTTGCACCTATAACATATGGTGGAGGTGTCTCCAAATGCAAATAAGTGACCAAAACCAAATGTCTCCTTAGAATCTACTTCTTTGCCAAACAATGTTTTTCAGGCTTCTACAGCTGAATGGTGCTCCTGCCCGACTTAGCACAACAGGAAGTCTACTCCCTTCAAGGCATCAGTTGTACAGGTCACAAATCCCACCCTCTGTTCTATCTAATCATGCTTCTATCTCAGTTCTATGTATTGCATGTATTAAGTAGTGTGTGACATCTATCAACATAGCCAATAAAATAGTGAATGGTGAAGGGGCAGTGGGGGACCTGAGAGAAAATAAAATACTCAAGATATAGCCAGGAAAACAGACCTATCTGGTTGGAGGCTGCTGCAAGACTCTGTCCCTGCTGACACATGACTTCGATCTAGCCCCTGGAGCTCCCAAGAGGAACTGAGCTCTCTCCGACTGCCCTGAGACTAGAGAGCCCCCCACCATGGAAAATGCAGAAGGGGTATAAATGAGAACAACCTTGATAATAATTCAGGCCAGTAAGTCAGGTTTCTAAACAAAAGACACACTATTTATAAGCCACCAGAAAAACTCAGTAACTTGAAATGAACATAACTGAGAGGAACCTAGAGGAACACCCTCTAAAACAAATACTAAAGTGCATCAAATCCAGGCTTCCCTCAACTACACACACAAAAAAAACCTTGTAGGATTTCTATTATTTACCTTTGTAGAAAATTACAGTGACTAAAGAGCTAGCTATCCTTCTAGATACCCAGTCTCCAACCTCCTCTATTCTTGTTATTTTCTAACTTAAAAGCATGCTAGCCTTGGGTAGGCCCTCCCAGGAAACCACTTTTATCCTCTATTTTCAAACCTTTCTCCTTTACTTCAGGAAAGAAATCTAACATCCATTTCCTTCATACTATCAAGAACTAAAAATAGATTTAGAATGAAATTCTCCATAGACCCAAAAAGTAGAAACAATCCACATGCCCATTACCCAGTGAATGGATAAGCAAAAGTTGGTATATCTACACAATGAAACATTATTTGGCCATTAAAACAAAAAGAATGAAATACAGATATATGTGATAAAATGTGGATATACAATGTCCCCAAAGGCTCATGTGCACAAAGGCTTGTTTGTGCAGCAGTGTTCAGGGGGGATTGCAGGTCCTTGGTTAAAGTCACTGGACCTCTCTAAGCCTGTTTATCTTACAGAAAGCGTTTCTGAACTTCAGTTGCTTGTCTATGTATGGAGGAATAAAGATTATCATGAAGATTGACTTATGTGGAAAATCAAAGTGCTGTGTTAATCTATTATTGTTTTAAATGGATAAAAGGTAGACTGATTATATAGATCAAAGATAGGTGATAGAAAGATGATAACAGATCACAGACAGATGGATGGATGGATAGGTAGGTAGATAGGTAGAGCGGCAGAGTGATAGCAAAAGGAAGCTGGCAGAATGTCAGTTTGGCTACTGTGGTTCAGAGTGACTTTATCTAGAAGGGTTATAGATGAGCATTCTTTTCCTCTTCTTGTTTACAATTATATTCTAAATTGCTGTCATGAGTATGTATTACATACATTTTAAGGTTGAAATATTGTTACTAATGCATGTGTCAGTAATAACTCTTAATATTGTAAGATATTAATATTACGGAAACATAGTAATATTAGTGAAAAAACATTAACCTTAGCAGCAAAATGACATGTAAGAACTCCTGATGGAGGCATTGGACTTGACTCCTTTAGTGTCTCACAGTCTTCTTTATCTTTGAGGTCTTCAAATGATCTAGTAGATTGCGCTTCAGTCTTTAAAGCTCCAAAATAGGAGATCACTCCCTCCATTCTAACTTAGCGCTACTTTGTGAAACATTTTGATTGGCCACTCTCAGGTTAAATGCTCATCCCTTGGACCAATCACTGTAGGCCAGTGATGACTAACAGTCGATGACTAGACTCAGGCTGCAAAAGCTGGTTGCTGATGGCTCATGCCTATATTTGTATCCACAAAAGTCAGAGAGACCCTATCTCAAAAAACAACCAGCAAAAAACAAGGCTGGAGGAGCTGTTCCAAGAGGTAGAATACCTTACCTGCCTACCAAGTACAAGACTTCAAGCTCAAATTCATGAGCACTATCAAGAAGGAGGGAGGCAGTGAAGATCAGCAACCAAGGAAAGAGAGGGATCTTCTGAGAGAGCTACACTCCAGACTAAAGCCAGTTCTGTAACGAACCCATCAGACCACATCACTTGGCATGCTTCCCCCAAAGAGTATCCAGAAGCTTCATCCAGACCTACAAGAATCACCTAGCTCCAGCTCTGTGTTATTGGAGTTAAAATTATGTTACTTCAAGGTCAGAGCTTCAAGAAGAGTAGAAAATCATTCAAGACCTGGAACTATAACTCAGTGGTAGAGCATTGCCTAGTTGCTCAGGGCTCTGGTTGAGCTTTTTTGTTGTGAAGCTTGAGCTCAGGGCCTGGATACTGTTCCTGAGCTTTTCCATTCAAGGCTAGTGCTGTCACACTTGAAGCCGCAGAGCCATTTCTGGTTTTCTGGTGGTTAGCTGGAGATAAGAGTTTCACAGACTCTCTTGCCTGAGCTGCATTTGAACTGTGATTCTCAGATCTCAGCCTCCTGAGTAGCTAGGATTACAGGGGTGAACCACCAGGGTCCCATACCACTTTCCTTTCGAATATTATTTCCCACCCTGTTCTCACAGCAAGAAGTGTTTTAAGGGCTGTGGATAAAAGTAGAGAGTAAGATTTCTAGAGCTTTCCGAACCACAATTCAGGGCATCATAAACACAATAAAAAAGTAATCAAGAAACTGAGAAAAAATATTTACAATACGGGCCGGGAGTTTGGCCTAGTGGTTAAAGTGCTTGCCTAGCATGCATGAAGACCCGGGTTCGATTCCTCGGTACCACATACATAGAAAAAAGTCGGAAGTGGTGCTGAGGCTCAAGTGGTAGAGCTCTAGCCTTGAGAAAGTCCAAGGACAGTGCTCAGGCCCTGAGCTCAAGCCCAGGACTGGCAAAAAAAAAAATTACAATAGATATGACAGGTTAAAATGAGGTAACATTTTTAGCTAAACCTAGATGAAATTGAAGTCATATTCTGAAGCATATTTAATGATGATCTTTATGGCGAAATCTTTGAATAATAAAAGGTAGTCAACAATATTAAATCAATATCGTATTGTTAAAGAGTGAGAAAGATTTTTGGATTTTTTTTTTGTTTTGAGACAGGATCTTACCTTGTAGCCTCGACTAGCCTTAAATTTATGACTCATGATCCTTCTGCCACAGCCTCCTGAAAGCTGGGATTATAAGCATGTACTCCAGTGCCCAACCTTTAAGATTTCTGAAAAGTTTTATAGGGAATTTGTTTTTGTATTTTTTAGTGTCATTGTTTTCTGTATTTTAAAAATAACAGGCAAGAATTACATTTTTTTTTTAAAAGAATAGGCTGGACTTGATGGCATGTGCCTGTAATTCCACTAAGACAGGAAGATCTCTTAAACCCAAGTTTCAAAAACAACCTCACAACAACAATATAAATACAATGGGGAGAGGATTTTGGTCTAGTGGTAAAGTGCTTGCCTACCATGCAGGAAGATCCAGGTTCTATTCCTTGGTACCACATACATAGAAAAAGCTAGACATGGTACTGTGGCTCAAGTGGTAGAGCTCTAGCCTTGAGAAAGCCCAAGGACAGTGCTCAGGCCCTGAGCCCAAGCCTAGACTGCCAAATAAATTAATAAATTAAATTAAAATTTAAAAAGCTCAGGGGATATACCCAGGCTCTGAGTTCAAGCCCCACCAACAACAACAAAATGCATTCGGTGCAACCTTTAGCTAAATTGCCTCTAAGATTCAATGTTGGACCAGGAAATGGGTTCCTGCAACTGGGAGAAATGGGGCCAAGAAGAGAGGGGGAGACAAACGAAGGGGAGAAGGCAGGGAGAGAATGTAGTCTAGAATTCATTGTACATACCACAAAATTAAGGAAAGTGAGAGAGTGTGTTGGTCAGGGGTGGGGTGTGATGTTGAAAGGAGTAACACTGATCAAGTTGCACTGGATTCAGAAACTGCTTTGTTACCTGGTACCTTCTTTGTGCAGCTACTTCAAGGTAGTAAAAATAGTTTTAAAGAATTGCATGTTGGTAAGGGAATAGCAAAACATGGACATTGACACATAAATTGGCATAACTTTCTAGAAGACTGAATTCAGATACTTGTAAGATGTTTACATTCTCTCATCTTTACTTGTAGTCATCAGTTCTTGTGGCTAGAGTAAAATATGCATAGGAAAAACTACTTGTCATTGATTCTAATGATGAGAATTAAGAGAGACTAGGAGGGACCGGGAGTTTGGCCTAGTGGTTAAAGTGCTTGCCTAGCATGCACGAAGGCCCAGGTTTGATTCCTCAGTACCACACACCTAGAAAAAAGCCAAAAGTGGTGCTGAGGCTCAAGTGGTAGAGCTCTAGCCTTGAGAAAGTCCAAGGACAGTGCTCAGGCCCTGAGCTCAAGCCCAGGACTGGCAAAAAAAAAAAAGAGAGACTAGGAAATAAGACAGAAATCAGAACTATAATTTATATACAACAACACTTGTTGCTGAGGTTTCTCAAATATGGAAAAATTAGACACAAATGTATAATCTTAAGGAAGTGGGTCAATGCATTGTGATATGGTCATGTCATGAGGCGTTACTGCAATTTTGAAAATGCCACTTAGGAAGAATATCCAAATAAAACAAAACATGATACCATTTCCAGAGTAAAAAATTTGATTAAAATAACTAGGTAACTGGTGTGAAGACTAAGGTATGTTTGTGTGTATGTGTATACACAAAAACAGGCTCTGAAGATCACACCAAGTGAGAAGGTCAGTGCCTCTACACTTATGCACATCTCTAGAAGCAGCTTAGGGTCTTTCCAAAATTGCTATGTTTTGCATTTTAGGATTTTTATCTTGTGGAAGAATAAAAAGTTTCTTCAAAAAGTCTCCATGACCTTGGTGTAGTCAGAATTAGGTATAGCATCCATTGCAAATGCACTTGGCTTTTTCCCAGCTATTCAACCTTCAGGAACAAATTCTCCATCTGCAGACTGAGCACCCAACATCGTAATGAGGCATGGTAATGGCAGGAGAGAGAGAACAAGCTGGGTGCTCATGATGCAGGCCTAGTTAAATAACATTCACTGCTGTGTTTTTAGTGACTGAGTCCAGAGCCGTGAGCATGCTGAGAAGTCACCCTGGACTGAACTACAGCCCAGCCCTCGTTAAAAAAAATTATGACTTATTCTTTCCCTGGGATGTGGGATAGTTACAAATAAGAATGAGGAAACCTTTTTCTCCTTCGTTATTGTTCGTCTATATGATTATCCTATTATATATATTCTTCTATAATATATATTTTATTATTGCTCTATACTGTTCTTATTTATTAGAATTATTAGTATTGCTTACTACTCTAGAATGTTCTCCAAGAAACAGCAAGACACAGAACAGTGTACAGGGGAAGCTTCTGAGTGTGTATGAAAATGGGGGGATGGAGTGTCATCTCTGTAAGTAGGGGTGTATGACTCTACTTCTGACCACTTGCTACTCTATGTACAAATAATTCTGGAAGTTTCCACAAGGCCTGAGTGCTCTGATTGCCTCCAGGGAGACTGAGAGTAGGAAGGGGACGTTTTATTCTGTATCTCAGGAACCTTTGAAAACAGCCAGAGTCTGATTATCACTGTCTTCAGTACCATCCATTTAATGTCTGCAGTGAGTCTGGACTGGACACTCACTAGCTCCTGAGCACTGTTGTTAAGAGCCTGGACCAAGGATTCAACTGGCCTTCATTTAAACTCCACCAAACTATTTGGTGACTGTATCAACATTGAGGAAGCAATGGCTTTGCAAAATGGAGGTGATGGTAACCCCTGCTATGAGGGGTTATGAGAAAGATTCTGTGAAAGGATGCCTGTAGGTTGCTTTTGTTTCTACTAATAATTCTGACAGTCTTAATAGAGTTATTCTTCCTTGACTGTCCTGGAGATGACCATATGGGTGCATCTCGTGAATTCTCAGACAGTTTTAGGTTACAAAGTAAGATTTGTCTCAGGAAAAGAGAATGGGAGAAGTTGGGGGAGAGAAGGGGTAGAAGGAGGAGGAAGAGGAAGAAGAGGAGGAGGAGGAGGAGGAGGAGGAAGAAGAGGAGGAGAAAGAGGAGGAAGAGAAAGAAAGAGGATGGGGAGAAAAGAAGAAAATGAGGGGAGTAGAGGAGAAGGAAAGGAGGGAAAAAAAGAGGAAGGCAGGAAAAAGGAGTAGGAGGAAGAGGAAGGGAGGACAAGGGGAAGAGGAGAGGAAACAAGGAAGAGGAATACAAAAAGAAGAGGAGGAAAAGGGGAGGGAGAAGAGGAGGGGTGAAAGGAGGAGGAAGAAAAGTAAGACAGGAGTAGGAGAGGGAAGAGGAAACCAGGAAGAGGAGGAAAAGAAGAGGAGGAGCAGTATTTCCCATTTGATGGAGCAGCCAAGCATATGAATGAGGTAATACATTGCAATGCCTGAAAGTGTCTGATTCTCAGACTAATGATTTTATCATTAACAGAAACATCCTTTGAAAAGCCATGCCTTTTCCCCTCCTATCTCTGGCCTCATGGTTTCCCTTATTTTGAGACCTGTATTACATCATTTCTAGAATTTCTGTGTAGATGTTCAAGTCTGCTTATCCTTGTTATTTTGTGTTGCTCTTGCCTCAAGACTTGAAGTAACTGTGTCTTCAAACGTTTCACACCTGCTTCTCTCAAGCTTTCCATTTGTTGCATCTGCTGTGTGTGGCTTTGTTGTTCGTGTGGGATTGTAAATATATTGCACACTCACTTTGGAGGATTTCTGTGAGCACGCATGACCCCTGGCTGGAGGATTTCCTGTATTGTGGTCTCAAGAGTCCTCTGATCTCCTAAGTTTCATCTGCTCTGAAGAAGTTTTTACATTAATGTCTCCACTTGGAATTCCCATACCTCACAGGTGATAACAAACTCAGACCCCATATAGCCCAGAATACAGAGAAGGAATGTTTCTCATCCTGTTTTCTTTTTGATAGACAGCTCATTTCCATCTCCCTGGGGCAGCACAGTGCTTATGGCTAGACTGTCATTTCAGGAAGGAATGAAATCTCTAGCCTCAATCATCTGAAATATTAAAATACCATACACTGAAAAGCTTATGAGCCACAGAAATCTACTCCTCGTAGCAGTGGGAATGGAAGTTCTATGATCAAGGTGCCAGCATATTTTGTGTCTATGAGGACTCACTTTTATTGTTTCTTTTTTTAAATAATATTTTGATTAACTTTAAGTAATTACACAAAGGAGTTTACCATTCATCACTTTATGAACACAATGTATCTTGATCAATGTCAACCCTCTTCACTGTGCTCACTCATCCCTCCCAACCGACTCCTTCCCTCACCTTTCTGAAAGGACTCATTTTTTAGTTCATCCTGGCTGTCTTTTCATTGTTTTCCACTTAGTGAAAAGGAAGAAGTTTTGTCTCCTCAGCCCTATAGGGCATTAATTCTGCTCACGAAAGCTCCACCCTCATGACCTAAATGACCTTGCAAAGCTTTCCCTCCTAATACCATGGGAGGAGGGGGTAGAGGGTTTGGCTTCTATATATGAATTCTGAGGGAATGCAACATCCAGACCACAGCTCTGCCTTTATCTTCCACAGTGGATTACGCACACATGATGGAATTGGGCCAGTACCCATAAAATATTAACTGTACTTAAAGAGAGAAATGGACCAAGAGGCTTCCGTCCTATCAATGCTCATTATCCACATGTGGCTAGTGGTTACCATTGTGGACCACATAAGTGATAGGACATTTCCATCCTTGTCAAGTTCTATTGGACAGGTGTTGCTTTAGAAGCTGAGCTTCAAGTAAACATCTGCCTTGCTCCTTCTGTTGTGACCCCCAGTCCCAATCACACAACTTACTTTCAGTCGACAGTCATGGAATGAATGAACGGATAAATAAATCTCCATTGACAGAGGAGAAGGCGGGTCAGAGAGGTGAACTTACTTAAGTATCACTGGATTTAAATAGCAGAATGAGGTTCGTGACTTTGGTAAAGGGAAGCATCCCAAATAGCAGACAGTGCCTCTGGCCCTATCTTCTACAGTTTGAGTGATGATCAAAGCAATGAAAAATGGAACTGTGGGACCCTTATGGAACCTCTCTCAGGCAGGACCACCCGCAAGAGGAAAGGCAGCTGGAGGGATCTGAGGACCTGGTGGCTGGTCTAAGTGGGCCTGGAAAGTAGAAGAAAATACTGAGGGGTAGGTCCCAGCCCATGGTTTGGGAGCACCTAACCCAGGAACAGGCTGAGGGCTCACTGTGGAGAACATAGTATCCTGGAAAGAACAACACTTGACTGGTGGCCACAGTCCTCCACTGACTCCTTCCCATGATCCTTCTCTGAAATCTAGACTCTGAGTTCCCTTAAGACTAGGTTTCATTCCACACTTACCCACACAACCTCCTTCAACCTCCTTCAACCTCCTAAACCCTTCACTCCAAAACAAACTGGTTTTCTCCTTAACTAAGAACATAGGGGCAGCAGCCCTCCCTTCTTCCTAGTTGGACTCAATATCAGATTCCCCGTCTTTCCTTTTTTTAATTTTTTGCCAGTCCTGGGCTTGAGCTCAGGGCCTGAGCACTGTCCTTGGACTTTCTCAATGCTAGAGCTCTAGCACTTAAGCCTCAGCACCACTTCTGGCTTTTTTTTCTATGTAGGTGGGACCAAGGAATCGAACCCAGGTCTTCATGCATGCCAGGCAAGCACTCTACCACTAGGCCAAACTCTCAGCCCTCCCCCTTTCCTCTTAACCTGGGCTCTCAGGGGCTTCATTCACTCTGAAGCCATCTATCCTTTAAAATAGGCTGGACCCAAGGCTTGGCACAGTGGCTCACACCTGCAAGCTTAGCTACACAAGGAGTACAAAAAGGAGGTTTACAGTCCAGACTGGTGCAAGCATCAACATGGGCACTTTATTTGAAAATAAAAATGAATATAGCAAAAAGGACTAATGGCATGACTCAACCTGCCTACAAAATGCAGGGTCCTGACTTCAAACCACAGTGCTCCTCCCACCTCCCCCCCCCCAAAAAAAAAACACTGGACTCCTTTCTTACACCACTTCCCCCACCCCTACACGTCCTGCTGATAGAGAAACCCTAAGGCTCAGACTCTCTTTCTCCACCCTCTGTACTCTCCACAGCTAATTGGTCCAGAGGTTAACTCTTGACTCAAAGGCATCCACCAATAGGATTGCTAACAGCTTATG
Source organism: Megascapheus bottae (assembly GCF_031878675.1). Lineage (NCBI taxonomy): Eukaryota > Metazoa > Chordata > Mammalia > Rodentia > Geomyidae > Megascapheus > Megascapheus bottae. The sequence goes on along the minus strand of NC_143511.1, from coordinate 70,682,675 downwards.
ACAGCTTGACTGCTAAGCCTATCGGATTGTCTATTGCAGGAATTTGAAGAACCACTAGGGAAAGAGTTCAGAGTGGAGATCAAATTGAAAAGACATTTTAGAAGAGCATCTGAGTAGCTAGAAGGTTCTGATGGCTTGGCTAGTCAAGAAGCAGTCATGTAAGCTACTGCCAAAGGAACGGCCCAGTCCTTCAGTGAAGGCTATTTACTATAGCCCCCACCATTAGTTACAGTAACTACTGCACTCATTAAATTATAGGCATGTTTGTGAGCTCTTCTGTAGGATCTGAAGAGATTCTTCAGATGTTCATCTTCTGATGCCCATCCCAGCTCCTACAGGGCCTGGATTATAAAATGTGCTCATTAAATGTGTTGCAGGAGTTACCCATGAATGAAACATTCTGCTTGACATTTCTACACCACCAGTAAACACTTACTAGAAACAAACAAACAAAAAGCTGAAATTTGAATCCAGAATCTTCTAATAGCAAGCCAAAGGGTTTTAATTAATTAATTAATTAATTTTTGCATATCATCATGATGGATGAATGTTGGGAGCTGTGAATTGCTTCCAATGTGTAGCACTTCAGCAGACAGGCCATCTGTGTGTGGCTTTCTAGGACAATTATTCTGGAAAGTCTTTTCTGGGAAAGGGCCCAAGAATGTGCATGCAGCGGAGGAGAAAGAGTTCTTTAAACGTGGATTGCTGCCGTGGCTCCGATCATGAAGCTGTAAACAACACAAGTCAGAGGCTTCCTTGGGGACAGAAGAACATCTGTCTTTTCAAAAATGTCAGCATTCCTATTAAACAATTTCTTGGGGATTAACAAAGGGAAGATTGAGTACAGGGAAATTCTTAAGATCCCTCAATTAGACTCAAAAAGTCAGTGTAAGTTCAGGGCTGGGAAAACTGATTTTTCTGACAGCTCATGTGAATGTCTGAATTAGTTGCAAGCTGGGGAGTAATAGTGGTAAATTTTAGCCAGGGACGTCTGGGTATACCAGGGAGCTTTCCATACATTAGCCTTTCTGACTACATACAATAAGGTGCAGAATGAAGATATGGGGTTGTTGTTGGAGAAAGACACAGAGTAGTGAGGTGCCCTCCTCAAGGTCATGGAACTGCGCAACAAATTCAAACTCTGGTGCTCCACACTGGAAACCCAGGCTCTCTACTTTCAAATGTGGCCAGTGGGATTCTTTTGCTTGAAAACTGGTTTAAGACAAAGGGACTTCATTGGTTCACAGAATTAAGGAAGAACAGTAGAACAGTCCCATGGGAGGACAGAGAAAGCACCAGGTTTCTGGAACAATGGCAACCACATGCCTGAATTCTGCCAATAGTCCCTACTCATCTTTCTGTTCCTCTCAGGATCACTTTCATACTTTCTCCCATCTGAATATTTCAGTTACATGACAGAAAACATGACTGCCAGGGTTCCCACACGTCCTATTCACCTGTTCCTAGTGGGAGAGAGGAATGCTTCCAGTTGAAACTTCCAGGACAGGAATTGAATTGGTCAAATGCTTCCTTTATGCACTCCACTCTAGTCTTGTTGAAAAACAAGACTGAGTCTCATTTGGAGGGAGATAAAGTGTCATCAAAGAAACAAAAATGGCCAACGGAAATATAAAAACTTAGTTTAAAGCAAGGAACACTCAATAAGGAGAACATTCCAGTTATCGTCCAACATCTGAAGGGCCCTTAAGAGGAGAATGGAGAACATGCTTTAGGTTACTAAGGCACCAGTAGATAGGAGTTTCCAGGAGAGCTGGGTGTGGTGGTATGTGCCTGTAACTGCAGCATTTGAGATACTGAAGCATGAGGATCATAAGTTCAAGACAAGGCTGGACTACTTCATGAACTGCTACCTTTAAAAAAAAAAAAAGTATTTAGGGGCTTCTCATGTGCCAGGTATTTTTGGTCTCCTCCCATTTGTGACGTTGTCTTCTGGTAGTTACAATGAATCTGTTTCAGATACATTCCTTTACTGCTATTTTACCTATAAGAAAGCAAACCAAGGTAAGGTAAGTTGTCCAAGTGGCTGAAATTGTTTTTAATCTCTGCTCTTCTCATTAGGGAGGGGTGTGTGTGTGTGTGTGTGACCATTTCTGATCAAAGAGTTGGGGTTTCTCAGGAGTGGGATAGGGGTTGCCTATGCCTAGAGGTGCCAATAAAGAAGTTGAATGTCTATCTTCCCAGCATCTGGTAATCACATACTTTAAAATCAGAGATAGATTTAGTTGGACTAGAAATCTCCTAACATCCAAACTAGTTCAACTGAATAAATTTTTTATTTTTTTTCCCACAAATCCTTTTTTTTAAAAACTTTGTGCTGGGCATATACCATATCCTCCCCCCCCTCCATAGCCTTTTGCATCTGGCTCTGGGCCTCCTAATTCAGACCCTATGAATTGTATGAGCTTCCAGCTGGTTCTCTCTAGTTGGAAACCACAGGGAATCAGAGGAAAGGACCTTTGATCTTTGACTGCTTGTTTCTTCAACCAAAGGTTCAGTTAACTCCTTCTTTGCTTCACTTCTTTTCATCCTAAGGATTGTTACAGGCTATGTTGCTCCCAGATCAGAGATCCTGCAGTATCCCCTGCACACTCATGCCTTTGTATTTAAACTTGTTGTCAACCTTCCTCAAAATGTAAGTGGAGCTGGGGGTAGGTAGCTCAAGCCTATAATCCATCTTAGATGTTGTTCCTTTAATCATATTTTCCTACATGTTCAATACGAGTCTTTCCAATATAGTCTATAAACAGAAGAATAAAATCATCTAGACCTCATTTTGGGGTTTTTCATTTCATCAGTTTCTTGTGCAATCTTACAGACATTTTTACATTGTTCGCTTCATAATGCAGATCAATTTCATTAATACAGTTGTGTCATGATCATTTCATTATGTCATTAAAAAGTTTTGATGGCCATATATCCCAAGTGTACCTTATACTATAACATGATTGTTATCCCCTCACCAGTATAAATTCCTTATGGATCCTCAGAACTGGAACCTGAACTCAGGGCCTCACAACCTCATGTGGGTTTTTCTACTCACAGCTGGCACTCTCCCACTTGAGCCATGCTTCTGGTTCCAACTTTGCTGGTTCACTAGAGATGTGAGTGTGTTGGAATTGTTTCCTCAGGATGGATTTGAACGTTGATCCTCTGATCTAGCCACCTGAGTAGTTAGGATTCTAGATATGAACTTATAATAATTTGCTATCGTAAATATTGCTGTTAGCTAGGGAAGTGGTTCAAATGACAGAGTGCTTGCCTAGCAAGAGTAAGGTTCTATGTTCAAACTCCAGAACTGTGAAAATAAATAAAAACAAATATAAAATTGCTATGATGATCCTTACTTCTAAATCTCAATCCAAAATTCTTCAGAATTTTGATGTTCAAAATTTTGGTGCCCAACTTGTTGTAAACACTAGAGGGCTCCAGGGGCCAGGAGTTTGGCCTAGTGGTAGAGTGCTTGCCCAGCATGCATGAAAACCCAGGTTCAATTCCTCAGTACCACATACATAGAAAATGCCAGAAGTGGGGCTGCGGTTCAAATGGTAGAGTGCTAGCCTTAGAAAGCCCAAGGACAGTGCTCAGGCCCTGAGTTCAAGCCCTAGGACTGGCAAAAACAAAAAACAAAACAAAAACACTAGAGGGCTCCCGGAAGTCCTTGGAAACAAAGGTTTTGGTGTTTTTTTGTTTTTTTGTTTTTTTTTTTTTCTGTGCCCTGTGAATAATGAAAAGAACCTGCCAGAACTGGCAGAAATATTAAAAGCATTTGAGGGTTTCCCTCCACCACTGAGAACACTATGCCTGATCTCATAATAAAACAATGTGTACATTCTTTTCCCAGGCTTGGTTCCATCTTGAGTGCAGAGCAGAGTGTGGCTTGTTACTCTGACTGACAACAAGTGTGGTCATGAATTTTCAGATCTGTGGCTAACCACTGGGGTGACCACCAAGACCACACTCAGTTAATGAAGAAAGTCTATGTGAGGAGTCTCTGAAAGAAGGCCCCACCCTAGCCCCAAGGAACCACAGTCCTGAGAGTGTTGCCAGAGCCGCAGGCAGGCCCCACCTGGTTGTGGAACTCGTTGTACAAGTTCTCAGTAGCTGCTGGAGAGACTGTAGTAGGTTAATTGCCCTCAACCAAAGCTCAGGGTCACTAGTGAATGAGTGGGTGGCAAGTATGTAAGTGTGAGTGGGTGGAAAGTATGTGAGTGTGGAGGGGGTGAGGAAGAAGAGGAGGAGGCAAGGATTTGCCCTTCTGAGCCTGAAACCCTTCTCTAAGTTCCCCTTCCAAAAGGTTGTGTCCAAGAGAAAGCCTCTCTTATCATCTATGACATATGTAGCTGTGCTACATGTGCTCAGCTGGGCTGGTACAGCTGAGGAGAAGGGACAAGCCCTCAGCAAATCACCTGGAATATAGGATATGTGCTGTGTCAACCCTGAGTCTCCATAGATGAACAGGGAGCTACCATCTGTATCCCACAGGTGCTAAGCATTTTGCCCCTTTCTCCTAGATCAGTCTCTTCTTAGGGATTGGCCCTTTCCATGCCACCATATTTAACTTTCTCCTTCACTGAAACTAGAACTGTCCAGATCATTAATTATCTGTAGCATACTAATAAGACCCAGAAAGGAAGTAAATTTTCCACAGTTTGTGAAATAATGTTGTTTTTAAAGTGAACACTGGGTCTAGGGAGGCTCAAGGACCTGGTCTTAATCTCTTTTCTTAATCAAATATCTGAGATAATAAATATCTGCACTTGTAAAGGAAAAAAAAAAAAGGTTAGTTTTGTGTCACACAAATGGAGCTTTTAATGCACCAGCATTGGGCCGCATTGCTTTGATCCGTGGTGGCACATCATGTTCAGATTGTATGTCAGGGCAAAACTATTTACCTCATGACACAGTAGAAATGAGAAAAGAAAGGGGCTGGGGTCTCACTATTCCCTTTCAAGGTCATAGCCCCAGGCAGCAGAAAACTGGACCCCACCTTTTTAAATTTCCACACCTTCCCAATAGCGCCAGGCCAAGGACTAAGCCATTAACATACAAGGCCTGAGAGGGACATTTAAGATTCAAAGCAAGTAACAGTGGTGCACATCTGAAGTCCCAGCTTTTCTAGAGACTGAGGCATGCATGAAGTTTGAATCCAGGAGTTCAAGACTAACCTCACCAACATAGTAAGTGCCTGCTTTAAAAATAAATAAATAAATAAACAACACAAAGAAAAATCAGACTTTGAGCTATAAAACTACAGCAGATCCATACATTCAAATGTTAAAAGCAACCAGATTGAGACTTACTCAAGGGGAAGGACATTTGTCTGAGGCCCTGAATTCAATCCCTATTATCACCACTAAAAAGAAGAAAAGAAAAAGTAACCCAGATGGGATTAGGGCGAGACTTCCCCTCATACCCACAGTTCTCAATCTTAATTGTGCATAAAGTCATTTGAGTATTGTGTTTTTTTTAAATCCCAAATCCAAAGCACTTACATGGGGATTGGATCCAGACTTCAGTGTTGCTTAGAGCTCTCCAGGTGATCCCAGAATGCAGTTAAGGATGAGAACCATGGGTTTTAATGGGCTAATGAAAAAAGGCGAAGGCTTTAATGCCTTGACAGCCATATAAATGTAATAGCTTAAGTCTGCACTTAGGCATTTTATGTCATTAAGTCTTGTTTTATACTGCATACTGGCCTCCATTTGCAAAGTTGGTTTGAGCTCTACAAATAATTTACAATTTCTGTGCTTAAATGTAATGAGAAAAGCCATTTTGTGTGTCACTTGTGTTTTATTGAGTTATTACTGGCTGGCAAGCTCAAAGCCACCTTTTTTATTATTATTATTATTATTTTACTGAGAAGACCCAATGGCCTGGAAGAATGGGAGGAAAGGTCAGAGTTCATCGAAGCAAACATTGAAAGATAGTAGATAGAGATTCAGGAGGATAAGATACAGACTTGGGTGGTAAATTTTACATTTTGAGTGAAGTGGCTCAGAGGGTGGTAAAGGGTCAGTCACTTCCCCTGGTGGCAATTACATTTGAGGGATCCCTTTGACACGGCTTTGATTTCATCGCAGGCAGGAAAGCCAAGAGTCATTAAATTCCAGAGCCACAAAATTCAATCTTATACTGTCTGCATCCTCATCACTTCTTCAAATTCAGCCTCCTTCCTCTACGGTTTTTAGGGACTAGTAGAAAGACCAGAATAAAAAGAAAAAAAGCAAGATCACATAGGATATCTATGAATGAATTCACAGCCTAGCTCCATTACCTACTGGCTGTATGGTGTTCACAAGAATTTTAATTTCTCGGGCTGGGAGTTTGGCGTAGTGGTAGAGTGCTTGCCTAGCATGCACGAAGACCAGGGTTCGATTCTTTGGTACCACATACATAGAAAAAAAAGCCAGAAGTGGTACTAAGGCTCAAGTGGTAGAGCTCTAGCCTTGAGAAAGTTCAAAGACAGTGCTCAAGCCCAGAATTGGCAAAAATAAATAAATAAAAAGAATGTTAATTTCTCAACTTATCTTGTTTTTTTCTTGGTTTGTCATGGGGCTTGAACTCTGGGCCTAGGCACTAGGCAATGTCCTTGAGCTCTTCGGCTCTATGTCGTGAGCCACAGCACCACTTGAGACTTTCTGGTGGTTAATTGGAAATAACAGTCTCACGGACTTTTTGTGCCCGGGCTGGCTTTGAACCGCAATCCTCAGATTTCAGCTTCTTGAGTAGCTAGGATTACAGATGTGAGCCACCACGCTTGGCAACTCAGCTTTTCATTTTTATGGCCATGAACTCAGCGAGTGTTCTGAGCACAGGGACTACTGCTGTGTGAGCTTCCCATTGCCTGTGGATTAAGATGGTCCCACTATTCCCCTCAGATAAAGGACTTTGCCTCTTTCTCCTGAGTCCCTCTTCCTGGGAGTGCCTTCTCCTGGCAACCATATTTGCTTAGCTCAACTGGCCTTGTAAAAAGATAAGGTCAGGAAGACATCTGGGATGAGGAAAGAAGAGGACCCCTCCTCTGAGCACCCATTTCCTTCCTCTGGAGTATTTTTGCCTGTTGGGTGAGGCATTTATGGTCAAAGGCATCTGGAACCATTGCTTCTTTGGGGGGACCACACTATAAGGGACGAGACCCTGAATTCCCTGAATAGAATCTACCCGTGCTGATCCTCAAGTGTTATCTCTTAAGAATGGACTATACTGCTTATCCCAGACCCTAAGAAGTTGGGGAAGAGGTGACAGGGGTGGGAGTGAGGAGACAGGAAGGACATCTTGTGTCCATGCAGGAATGTCCTGAAAGTGATTCATGACAGACTCAACTCAGAGAGAAGGGAGCCATTCTCCTAGCCCCGCCACAGCTCATCACAGAGCATGCATAAGCCCGAGAATTTCCAACAGATCTTGCTCTTCCACCTCGAAGATATTTGGTAAGTTAGTTAAGAGGACAGCACGTGCCTCATTTAATAACTTGTTACCTTATTTTTTACCTGAACAAAAATGTTGAGGGGCTGGGAGTTTGGCCTTGTGGGAGTGCTTGCCACACAAAGACCAGGGTTCGATTCCTTGACACCACATGCATAGAAAAAAAGCCAGAAGTGGTGCTGCGGCTTAAGTGGTAGAGCTCTAGCTTTGAGAAAATCCAAGGACAGTGCTCAGGCCCTGAGCTCAAGCCCAGGACTGGAAAAAAAAAATATGTTGAGCTTATAGTACTTAGCACTGCAGGCATTATAAGCAAGTCTAGAGAAAAAAATAAGATCAGGTAGGTGTTTGCAGCAATAAAAGTATGAATTTCTACAAAGGAGATGCTCAGAAAGGATTATTCTTTCTTTCTGGCTCTTCAGTATTATTTAAGACATATCATTAAGAAAAATAAAGAGGGCTGGGAATTTGGTCCAGTGGTAGAGTGCTTGCCTAGCATGCACAAAGACCCCAGTTGGATTCCTCAGTACCACATACATAGAAAAAGCCAGAAATGGTGCTGTGACTCAAGTGGTAGGGCTCTGGCCTTGAGAAAGCCCAAGGGCAATGCTCAGGTCCTGAGTTCAAGCACCAAGACTGGAGGGGGGGAGAGAGACAGAGACAGAGACAGAGACAGAGAGAGAGAGAGAGAGAGAGAGAGAGAGAGAGAGAGAGAGAGAGAGAGAGAGAGAGGGAGGGAGGGAGGGAGGGAGGGAGGGAGGGAGGAAGAGAGAGAGAGAGAGAGAGAGAGAGAGAGAGAGAGAGAGAGAGAGAGAGAGAGAAGAAGGAGGAGGAGGAGGAGGAGGAGGAGGAGGAGGAGGAGAGGGAGGGAGGGAGGGAGGGAGGGAGGGAGGGGGGAGAGAGGGAGGGGGGGCACTGAAATAAATGTACAGTTGAGAAAGAGACAGTTTCTCCTCTTTGCTTTCCAGAGAGTAAATGGGTCCCGAGCTGACACACCTGGGGCAGGTTAGCCTGGCTGCAGGCCTTCCACTCCAAAGCTGATTCCTCAGTCAATTGTGAGCAAACAAATGGCTCCTGTGCCAACCAGGAAAGGCCAGGATTCCTTCTGAAGTGACTCCTAGGGAAGTAGCCTTGGGGTGAGTGGGGCTTGGCAAGAGCTTGGGGAGGATACACTGTCCTTGCTTTGGGGATCCAGAGAGCTTTGTGCAGACGCACATTGGCTGAGACTAGTAATGGCCTGTGGCAACTGGTGATGGTCCCTCCAGGACCACGGAAGTGGGGGGATTGGATTGGGGTAGCCAACCTATCAAGCCCAGAGGTCCAGCCCTTTGAGAAACCAGACTTCTCTGATAATTTGGAACCAGCAGAACTGGTTTCCCGTGCTCAGCAGTATTGCAGGTTTTTGCTGCCATATCTCCACTGACTTTGTATTTTGAAAATCTGATTTCTGTATTTTAAACAGGAAGTAGGAGTATGCTAAGCAACCAGAAAACAGGGTTTGGTAAAGAAGGCAGAGCAGGCAGAGCTGCAGGGGTGGAAGAAGTAGTGGGGTCAAAGGGAAATGAAGGATGCACCCCAAAAAGTGTGGAAAGGGCTGGAAAGAGTCTGGGTGGCAATCAGGTATACAGAATTGGTCTTGATGTTTTCTGCTATTGCTTCATTGATCAAGGAGAAAATGCTCCTTAGATAAGACTTTTTTTTTCTGTTATAAGGGGGAAAGTTTTAGGAAATTTTTTAAATTGCTCTTTTAAATGTTAAGTAATATTTAATCAAGTTATATATTGGACCTCTTGATAATTCAATTTTGATCTATGTACTCATCATTTATAATAGCTGTGTATTTTAAACCATCTGAAAGATTTTTACATCAAAAACAAAGCAAACAAAAAAAAAAACCTATTTGTAAGGCCGGGAGTTTGGCCTAGTGGTAGAGCGCTTTGTCTGCCATGCATGAAGACCTGGGTTCGATTCCTCAGTACCACATACATAGAAAAAGCCAGAAGTGGTGTTGTGGCTCAAGTGGCAGAGTGCGAGCTTTGAGGAAAAAGCCCAAGGACAGTGCTCAGGCCCTTACTTCAAGCCCCAGGACTGGCAAAAAGAAAAAGAAAAGGATTTGTAAATCATAGGAGTCTATTCAGTAAGTTATAGCGTGTTAAGTCTTAAGACACAGAATATCCCCAATCACAATTAAATGAATTATCAGAGAAGCATCAAGTTCTCAAATAAACAAAAAAAATCTTACAAACACGTTCAACTTATTCCAATGCTAAGGAGGTCTGCAATTTTCAGAAATAGGATATACTCACTCAGAGCTGGGCGGGCACTAGTGGCTCACACCTGTAATCCTAGGTACCCGGGAAGTTGAGGCCTGAAGACCAAGATTTGAAACCAGCCTAGACAGGAAAGTCTGTGAGACACTTATCTCCAATTAACCAGCTAAAAGCCAAGGTGTAGCTCCAAGTGGTAGGGTTCCAACACGGAATGGAAAATGCTAAAGGACAGAGCCCAGACCTTGGGTTCAAGCCCCAGTACCAGCACAAAAACAACAACAACAACAAAACATTCACTTCTGAGTTTCATCCTCTAGAGTAACGATCTCCTTAAGACCTGGAACCAATTGCACCAAGACAAAGCAGACATGTTTTGATTTGTTCCACGCCAAATTTTATCGGAAGGACCTGGGGATTAGCCATGCAGTCAATTCACCTCCACACCCATCCGCACCAACACATCCTTTATTTTACCTGTCTTGCCCCTTATGTTATATCCATGTTGGCTCATTTTCATGATGAAACACTGGTCTTTTATATTTGAGGTTGGTATAAAAGAAACATTGTTTATTTGCCAAATCCCCAAGAGGTTTAAGCACTAATTAATCTATTAAGACTTTCCTTGGAAAAAAATCAAATATTTTCAGATGGGAAACCTGGACAGATATCATCAAGGTGTTTTGCAACTGAGCTGGCCAGATTGCCCGAAACGATCCAGATGGCTCTGCTTAGTGCATGCCACCATTCAGACAAGCTGGGGACAAGACGCTAGAAATTCCCAGAGAGAGATAAAAAGACTCTGTTTGGGGACCTCACACTGGATGATGGCCTGCAGTGTTCACCAACCCAGTGCCAGTGATTTTCTGTGGTGGGACAGCTGTGCTCATGCTTCCAGAAGTGAGAATAGACTACAGGCAGGTACAACTGAACTGGAATAGCATGTCCCTGTAATCTTCCCAAGGTATCTGAAGATGGAGGCTCAGCTCTGCTGAGTGAAACTCCACACCTGAAGCTTCCTTTCTTCCTAGCTTTCTTTCATTCTCTTTCTTTCTTCCTTATTTTCTTTCTTTTTCTTTTTTTGTGCCAGTACTAGGACTTGAGTTCAGGGCCTGGATTTTGTCCTTAGCTTTTTAGCTTAAGGCTGGTTTTCTACCACTTAAACCATAGCTCCACTTCCAGCTTTTGATGGTGGTTAATTAGGAATAAGAATCTCTTGGGCTTTTAGTCCCTTGGCTAGCTTTTGAACATTGATCTTTAGAACTCAGCCTCCTAGAGTAGCAAAGATTACAAGCAGGAGCTACTGCCTCCCAAAATGGCTTCCCCTTTCAAGGCACAGAAAGAGATGACCAGCTCATCAAAATGAATAGGATGATTACTCTATTGGAAAAGATGGAAAAAGAGGAACCAATGGGTGTTGTCCCCTTCTTGACACCAAGGAGTGGTGGCTTCGTGGAAGAATGGGAATGTCCTCAGAGGGCCTTCATGACAGTATGGCATGGGTCTCTTCAGATCTCTCAGCACAAATGCTGAACTACACAGAGATTTTCAAACTAGCTATTGGCATCTGTACCCACAGGATGGTCACTGTGTGTAAACATGCAGCCTGGGAGGAGAGCCAGCAGGAAAGGACAAGGCTTATTCCAGAAGTTTCTCCAACAGAATTGTCTGTGGTGTTGATGGGGTCTGTACCTTCCTTGCACACATGTGCCTATTGAACACTTGCATGCTGCTGAGGAATCAATGAATGGAAAATTTGAAATTAAAATAGAGTTTTTCAACTAAATAATGGCTGCACACCAGTCACCCCAGCACTTAGGAGGCGGAGTCAGGAGGACTGGGAGTTGGAGGCCAACTTAGACAACATAGCGAGATGCTTTCTCAAAGAAAATAATGTATGAGCACTATTTACCATAGCGAAGATATGGAACCAACCCAAATGCCCCTCAGTTGATGAGTGGATCAACAAGATGTGGTATTTATACACAATGGAATTTTATGCTGCCACCAGAAAGAACAACATTGCACCATTTGTAAGGCAATGGAAAGAGATAGGAAAAAATTATATTAAGTGAAGTAAGCCAGACTCAAAGGAACATAAGCTCAATGGTTTCCCTCATTTGTCATAATTAGTATAAACCTTGGACTCTCCTAGCAGAGGTTTACAATAGAGCAGAACCTAAATACATAAGGCCACATAAGATGAGGCTAAATGAAAGGACCTCCAGGATATAGAAACAAAAGCCATATAATGTGTGTGATTGTTGTTCTTAATGTACTATGTTATTTCTCATCTTTTGTTGTCCCTTAGCTATCTCATATTGTTACAGTATCTTACCTTGTTATCTGATATATTGTACATATGTTTATTTGCTTATTTGAAATAGGATAGGGAAGGGGGAAAACAAGATGAGGGGAGGCTCTGAGGGGAGGGAAATGGGGACAAAAACATGAGAAAGGGCAGCAATGTTTGTGAAGTAATGTACCTTCTATCTGGAAAATACAATGTAACCCTTCTATTAATTACAATAAAAATATATTTTAAAAAGAAAATAATGCATGAGTAACTGAATAAATGAAAGAAAGAGAAGGAGGAAGAGAGAAAAGGAAGGAAAGACAGAAAGCAAGCAGGCAAACAAGAGAGGGGGAAGGGAAGGAGGAAGGGAGGGAGAGGGAGAGAGATAATTAGATGGTACTGATAGCCCACCCTTGTAGTCCTAGATACTAAGGAGGCTGAGATCTAAAGATCACTGCTGAAAGCCATCCTGGCTAGGAAAGTCTGTCAATTAAGCACCCCAAAATAACCAGAAGTGGAGGTGTGGCTCAAATGGTAGAGTGCTAGCCCTGAGGGAAGGAAAAAAACTCAGGGAGAGTACCCAGGCCTTGAGTTCAAGTCCCAGGACTGGCACCAAAACAGGAAGAAGAAAGAGAAATAGAGAAGGAAGGGAGGGAGAGTGGGAGGGAGGGAGGAAAAGGAAAGAAGAGAGGGAAGGGAAAAGAGAAAGAAAAACAGATAGCTAGTGACTATTATGTTAGACAGCATAGCATTTGGTTTGGAAATAGTAAGAAGGGCCACCTCCTGGACTCTTCCTAGGCTCCTTCTTTTGCATTCTGGCCATTAGGACTTCTCTTTTTGCATCTATCTGGCAGCTCTATTGCTGAGGCCTCTCCTCAGCTAACCCTGGCCAGACTTTAGCAAGAAGAGACACTCCACTCTCTGCTTTGAAAAGTCTGTATGCATATGACTTTCTCTGAGCAGGATGATGTTGCCAAGGATTGCTGAAACTCAGTATGATATTCCAAACTGCTAATTTGTAAAAACAATTTGGGAAAGTGCTACTTAAAACACTAACAGGAGTGAAAATAATATTGCTAAAATTTGTAGGAGGCCAAAGTCCAAGCCACTCAAGGTTATATTTTGCTAATTGTCTCCGTGGTTGTTTATTAAATGGCTATGGGATATTTATTTCTAGTCATCAGAATACCTGGCCCAAGAAGGCAAGCTTATTTGCTGCAATTTTCTATTATCATTCAAGCTGAAGATTCAGCCTGGACCCAGGCATGGTGGTTCAATTCTGTAATCCCAGCACTCAGGGCAGTTGAGGCAGAAGGGCTATGAGTTCAAGTTCAGCCTGGGCTACATAGAAAGACCTGTCACATGCACAAAAATAAATTGATTTCTTATCAAATGGAAATTTGGAATCATAAAATTTGCTCCCCCCTAACAAATTGTCCTGTACATGCCCCCTCCCAGGAAAAGATGCAAGTGAGTCCCATGGGATCATGTTCTTTGCTGCTCTACTCAGCCACTTTTAGTTGGTTGGGTCAGGACTGGGTTTCAATTCACAACAACCACCTTTATAGGCTGCCCAAAGACCTAGCACACATACACTTGCAAATTCCTCATTCCACTTGCATTTCTCCTCTGCAGACTCCAAATTTCTTAAACTTTTTTTTATGTTTATCTTGTAGACTACTGTGTCTGACCTACACTGACCTGTTATGTCTTGATAAGGTTTATACTATAGTTTATTGTTTTACCTAAAGAATACTGTTTTCATAAATTATATATGTGTACATATATACACATGAATGTCTGAAAAAATACACAGTTGACCCTCTATAGCCATGGGCTTTGAATCCGAGGATTTAATGAATTGCAGGTCAAAATATATTCAGAAAGGAGCTAGAGGTGAAGCTAGTGGTGGAATGTATACGTAGTAGGTACAAGGCTCTGGGTTCCATCCCAGTAAGCAAAAAACAATTATTTATTGTTGTTGTTGTTGTTGTTCAATTGTGGAGCTTGAACTCAGGGCCTGGAGACTGTCTTTGAGCTCAAGGCCAGCCCTTTACACCTTGAGCCATATCTTCTCTTCTGGTCTACTGGTGTTTAATTGGAGATGAGTCTCATAGACTTTAATGCCTGGGCTGACTTTGAACTGCAGTCCTCAGATTTCAGCTTCCTGAGTAGTTCAAATTTTTCTAACATTACTGTGTAATTATATACAAATATGTTTCTATGTCTACATATATATATAATATACTATTTTCATGGCATTTACATGGTATTAGTTATTGTCTGTAATCTAGAGATGATTTTGTGGTATACAGAAGGTTAAGTGTCAGTTATATGCAAATACTATACCATTTAAAATTTTAGGTGTTTTATTATTCTATTATATTCTAAATATGATTAATCTTTTATTAGATACATGGTTTGCAACATTTCTTCAATTCTCTGGGTCATCTTTTCACTTACTTGGTAGCATCCTTTGATGTACAGAAATGTCATTAAAATCATAAAATAATGAAATCCATTTTGTTTTTTCATTTTTACCTGTTCTTTTATCTAAGAAATCACTGCCAGATCTAATGTCATGCACATTTCTTCTAAGAGTTGGAGCCATTTTGAATTAATTTTTGCCTAGTGTGTAAGATAAGAAACCAACTTCATTCTTTCATAGATGGATATCCAGTTTCCCAGCATTGTTTGTTGAAAAGATCATCCTTTTCACATTGAGTGAACTTAGTACCCTGATTGGAGCAGAGCAGAGTTTCTAGTAGGGCTCTGATGGGTTTTGGATGGTCAGGCATTTTTGTAGTTGAGTATATTTCCCCCCAAAGCAGCCTATGGCACTCTCCCAGTCCCAGAAGGGTCGCTACAGGACAGGCCTCGGGAGACCCTGGCAGCACCTCCCAGGGAGGAGATGCCTTAGGCAGCACCCAAGGGAAGCGGTGCTAGTCAGGCTTCTCCCTCTGGATGCCAGCCCAACCAGCTGACACAGCCTGACAGCCTGGCTCTAGGACTGCCCTGACCGGTTTGCAGGCTTTCTGTTCCCTATCAGGGAGCTGGTTCCCTAGTAGCAACTTCTGCTTGCTTGATCTCTCTCTCTATCTCTTTCTCTCTCTCTCTCTCTCTCTCTCTCTCTCTCTCTCTCTCTCTCTCTCTCTCTCTCTCTCTCTCTCTCTGTCTCTCTCTCTTTTCTCTCTGTCTGTCTCTTTCTTTCTCTCTCTCTCTGTCTCTCTCTCTTTTCTCTCTGTCTGTCTCTCTTTCTCTCTCTCTCCCCCCCCCCCGCTGCCTCCCTCCCCCCATCTCTTTCTCTTCTTCCTCCCTTCTCTTATTTTCCTCCTCTAGCTGCATTTCTTCTTGACTGATTTCCCTCTAATTCTTCTCCTCTCTTTCTCTGTGTATCTCTGTGTGTCTGTGTGTCTGTGTGTCTGTCTCTCTCTCCCCCTCTCCCTCCCTCTCCTCCTCCCTCCCTTCTCTTATTTTCCTCCTCTAGCTGCATTTCTTCTTGGTTGATTTCTCTCCAATTCTTCTCTCTTTCTCTGTGTATCTGTTTGTCTCTCTGACTCCCTCTCCCCGACCCTCTCTCTCTTTCCTACATGCTTCTAGCCAACCCCACAAAGACCACAGGCTCTTAGCTTCTGATCTCACAATTCTCCTGTCCAGGCTTGGGCCCTTCCTGTCCCTGGGCCCCCTGCCAGGCCAGCCAGACTCTGAACTTGAAGGTCTCTGTGTTTTAGTGGATATAAAATTATCAATAATAACATGACCAGTTGAGCTAACAATAACAATTCCCATTTATTGGGTACTTATTACACATAGTTTACATGCTTCATATCATTTAACCCCCTACCCCCGCCATAGCAGACCTATGAGGTCAATAACCATTATTATCATGCCCTGGTAACAGACTAGAAACTAAGGTGAGAGGACTCAAATTCTGTGCCCAAGGCTACATAGCCAGGGAGTGGCACATCAGGTACAAATGCTACTTGCTAACAATGCTTCTGGACTAGCCTGTCTGATATCTACTCTCAGATTTTGAAGGGTTGGGGTGGGGAGGTAACTGTGACCTTTGAACCAATAGTTCTATATGCCAGTGACACTCTTTGTAAAGTAAGGGCATGCCTTCCCAGGTATGTGTGTAGTCTAAAGTTTCCAGGATAGTTTCCAGCCCTGAACCTTCTAGTGCCCACTAGGCATTGGTCACCTCTATTGGAGGAGGGGGGAGGGGAAGACAGCAGGGCAGAGGAAGGCAGCTAACAGCTCAGGCTACCTGTAATGAAAGCTCTAGAATTCAACATCCCCATTGCTTGCCAAGTAAGTTGAAGTCTCTGCCTGTGGCCTCCTAACCCCTCTGGCTGGACTCTCTGATACTGCTCTCTTAGTAGGTTCAAGCCTTCCCCATTCTGAAGAATACCCTCAACCAGAGCTGTGCTGGGGAAGCCAATAAAGTGGTAAACAAGATGCGCCTCTGCCTTCAAAGGGCTGGGAAAGAAGGGGACTAAGAATTAGATAAGAGGCCATCCTGTCACAGGATGACCTTTCATTCTCTCAGTTCTCTCCCTTCTCATCTCTACACTGGCTCAAGCCTCATCTGTTGTGATTGCTAAGCACTGGCACCTCCTAGCACAGAGGCTGCCCATGTGTAGCAGAGGGAATGCATGTGTTCAGGGTATTGTGTGGAGAAGGTTAGAAAGGCCCTTACAGAGAAGGTGGGTTATAAAGGGTGAATAGAAGTTTAGCACTGATGTAAAGATGTATTTAAGGAGACAGATGATTTGAAGGGTGATATTTCGGGGTCACAACTAGTAATTGAGAATGGGGTTACAGCAGCATGGCCAAACTGAGAAGACTTTTTCCCTGCAAGCAATGAACTGTTCACCAAGACGAGCCCACCAAGAGGGAAAATTCTGGCTTAAACTGTGTTCAGTATCTCCAGAAAATCCAGGCCAGCTTAAAACAAAACCAAACCCTCTATGTGGCATTTGTCCAGGCAGACAATAGAAACAGCCCATGGCCCTTTTCCAGACTCCAACACCACTATTGCACTGTTGTCTTTTCTAGTGTCTTCTGTCACCAGCCCTGCTGTATGATCACAAATAGAACAACGAGGTGCGCTTCCCTCCAGAAGGGGCTGCTCTGTTGCTTGATAGTCAGGGGTCAGCAGATGCAGTGGTCCAGGGGGCTCAAGTAATAGTTATGGAAAAGCTAGGGATGAGAGAGATGAGGACACAGATGTTTGGAGCATTAACTTTTAGCTAAGAAAAGCTCAACCCAACACCTTCACATCAGAAACACCAGCTGCCCATCTCTCAGCTATCTAGCTTAAGAGGAGGAGGGCACATTAATCTGATTGGTCCAATTCCAGCACAAGGGTGAGGCCAAGTTTACTTGTGAGTAGGGTCACTGAGCACTAAAAAGAACAATGGCACATAAGAACATGGCTGTTGAGCCCACACAGCTGAGTTCATTCACCCTTGCCTCTCCAGGTAGCCACTGCCCTGGAGAGGAGAACAAGGATCAAAGCAAGGCAGGCACTGGGAGGAAAAGAATGGGCACTGGGCAGGCCCAGCCAAATACTGTGGTGGATCCATTCCTTGGGTATCCCAAGGGTAGAGCAGGGAGTGGCCACAAAGGAAGAGTGTGCTGAAGATGGTACTCAGTATCTAAACACTCGCCTTTATTTCTAATAACTTTTCAAAGGGAGGAGTTGAATCAGAGGCCGGGCAGGTTTCAGAACAGGGATGGAAAAGAGGGTGGTGTCTTATAGGCCAGAAACTGGCCCTGGGGAGCAAAGAAGGGCCCCACCACCTCCCGGTGAGTCACTGCAGGTGGAGCTGGGTGTGACCCAGGGAAGAGCCAGGTTTCAGTTTGGAGAGGGGATGAGGGAGGGGATGAGGGAGGCCCAGCCAAGTCATTGTGGGATCTGGGATTTCCCATCCCAGCCATGCTGCTGCTTGGTGGCTGTGTGACCTGGGCTGCCCACCTATGCTCCCGAGCAGACACTGGAGACTTGAACACCTTATGACTAGTGGTGCTGAGAAGAGTGATTAAGTGTAGTTTATGTCTGTAGGCAGCATTTAGTATCCCTGCACAGTATTACAGAGGGGCTCTACTTTTTATGATTCCCTTGGGAATGAAAAGCAGGTATTTTTGTTCCATGTCCATTTGTCCCCAGTCCCAGTCATTTTCTCTAGTCAACCTTCCCTCCAGCTTCACAAAAAGTCATTTATTCTGCTCTCCAAGCATCAGCAACCTTTGGCTCTCCCTTCTCCACTGGTCTTTTCCTCTCCTCCCCACCCCACCCCCACACCCTAGTCCCCACAATGTATCAGTTGCAGCAATATTAAAACCAAAAATCTGTCTCTCAAACCTTTTCAGGAGCATGAACTAAAACCCAGTTCTGCATGCTCCTTTTTCTGAGATTTTGCAGCTTACAATGCTCTGTTTTGTTATGAACAGAATATCATGAGACTGAGGTTGATGGCATTCCCATTTTACATGTGCGAGAAGTGAGTGTCTGATTAGAAGTCAATAGAAACCTTTCATTCTTTCTTTCAGGGAGACTTAAGCCTTTTGATAGAAAATTTTGTTGTTGTTGTTGTTGTTGGTTGTGGGGCTTAAACTCAGGGCCTTGGTGCTGTCCCTGAGCTATTCTGCTCAAGGTTGTGCTCTACCACTTTGAGCCACAGCACCACTTCTGGTTTTCTGATGGTTAGTTGGAGATAAGAGTCTTATGGACTTTCCTGCCTGGGCTAGCTTTGAGCTATAATCCTCAGATCTCAGCCTCTGAGTAGCTCGGATTACAGATATAAGCTACTGGTGCCTGGGTGATGTAAATGAGTGATATGGATTTGCCCTTGTTTCTGTTTTCTCTTAAGCTCATGTAGTCCTTTCAATGCTCCTGTTAGCGCATTTAAATCAAGGCTGAGTACAGAATCTCTAGAGGAATTCCTTTTTTCATGCTTCACTGACATGCATCTGACTCTACCTCATCCCTTCTTTTTCTTCATCTTCACTCTATCTTGTCCTGAACCAGGACTTTTAGTCTACAATGGAGGCAGAGTAAGAAGGTTCTTTTGTACCTGTGATTTCTACTCTTTGGCTATGTTCCTTGGCTCAGTTGAGTCAGGAGACCCTAACTTTGGAAGGTTACTTCCATGGTGAGCTCAGCCTGTGGCTGAAAACTTTCCTGGAAAGAACAAGTCATCTTAGTTTTGACCAAGTTGGAAGCATTTAGGTATAGGATCTAATGGCAAATAGGATCAGAGGTATTATATCTTGTAATTTGCCCGGTATGGAATGGTTAATGTCAGCTAATGGTCTGGGACGCATTAAGAGATCTTTACATGAAGCTAAATCCACACAGTGGGAATGGAACAAGGACATAGGGAATGGTCTCAGCCATAGGTGATGAGATTTCATATTTCTGCCTTGTCCAATATGGTAGCTACCAGATGTATGTGACTATGGAAATTTAAATAAATTAGAATTAAATAGTTAGTTCCTTAGCCATACAGGCTACCTTTCAAGTACATTAAAAAAAAAGGTGGCTAGGAGTCAAATGGCTTCCATATTGGATAGAGTAGGTATGGAATGCTTCCACTGTGGTAGAAATTCTGCTGGATTTCTATTGGAATAGAGAAGTTGGAAAAGGGAGAGTACAGAACAGGAAGTTCACTGGGGACATCCAGTCAGAGGAAAGTTGGCATGAGTAACCCAAGGCATAGTCACAGTAGCTGAAGGCAGTATCAGCTTCATCTAGACCTCTAGGCCTTTGAGTCAGGGTACAGTGGTTCTGTAAATTAACCCAAACTCTGTAAAAGAAGGAAAACAGAGCTCAACCTGGCAGAAACCAGAGCTATCTGCTGTGTGGGTCTTTAATTAATGATAGTGGAAAGGTTAAGCTGGCATTTATTAAACAATTCCAACAAGGCTTTGCACCATATTGTAAGCGCTCAATACATGTTATGGAAAGAACAAAATTACAAGGAAATAAGTGGAAATAGACACTGATGTGTAATCTTGTTCTGAAAGTGGGGAATGGAGCCCAGCAGAATTTGAGCACAACTGTGGTATTTCAGAAATGAGCCAGAAGAGGAGGACAGGGATAAGTGGCACATTTCTATAAAGGAGCTCCTTAGAGACAGACCCAAGTGCTATTTAATTAACATGCAAAACTACTGGGAAGTAAGGGATTGCATAGGAGCTCTCCAAGGTTTATTAATGGCACACAAAGCTTGACTGGTAAAGGGAAAAAATATTGGAAGATTCTCATGAGCAGAGGAAGTAGTAGCTGAGCATTGAGGAAGGGGTCAAGTTACTGTTTATGACTGCTTTTCCTGAAGGAAAAACCAAATGGTTCTAGACAGAAAGCAAGGAAAAATCCTGGTGAATTCTGGAGTTCCAGAGATCTGAAGGCTGCAGCCCAAGATCCAGGTGCCAACAGGTTAAGTGTCAATGTCTGTCTCCTGATTCACAGATGGCAAAATCTCACTATCCTAGCCAAAGGGGCAAGGAAATCTCTGGGGTGTCTTTTATAGACACTGATCTCTTAGTCTGGGAACATGGCTCAAGTATTAGATAGAGCACCTGTGCAGTAAGCTTGAGGCCCCAATTTTAAACCTCAGTACTGACAAAAACAACCACCAAACTAATCAAAAACTCATCACTCACAAGTGCTGAGCTCTTCTGACCTAATCACCTCCCAAAGCTGTGACCTCCTAATTCTTTTATGTGTGTTTGTGCGCCAGTCCTGGGACTTGAACTCAAGGCATAGGCACTGTCCTTGAGTCGCTCTTGTTCTATGCACATGGTCTATCTCTTGAGCTACAGCTCCACTTCTGGCTTCTTGGTATTCCACTGGTGTTGTGTCTCATGGACTTTCCTGCCTAGGTTGGCTTCAAACCATGATCCTTAGATTTCAGCTCCTTGAGGGTTAGGATTTCAGCGTACAAATTTTATAGGGATGCAAACATATAGACCATAGCACTGGGGATTCCAAATAATAGTGTAATATCTCTTAAAGAGTGATATGTTAATAAACAGGGTATTTGTGTAGTTCTGGTCAATTCACTTAAAGCAATTAAAAATCTTGAAAGGGGGGGGGGCAGGAGTTTGGCCTAGTGGTAAAGTGCTTGCTAAGCATGCGCAGAGGCCCGGGTTTGATTCCTGGGACCACGTATACAGAAAAGCTGGAAGTGGTGCTGTGGCTCAAGTGGTAGAGTGCTAGCCTTGAAGAAAGCCCAAGGACAGTGCCCAGGCCCTGAGTTCAAGCCTCAGGACTGGCAAAAAAAATCTTGAAAGGGCTGATTTTTTTTTAATGTATAGTTAACAGAGTTAGGGCTTTAATATTTGAAAGAAAAATATTAAGAAGGAATAGCACCTGAAATACAATATGATGCACAGTTAAAATAAAAACATGAACAAATGTTGAAATTCTGAGGTCACAACTCAGGTGACATTTTGTTCAGGGAAAGCCTGAGCCTTGGTTCTCCTGTGTACAAGAAGGAGAATGGTGCTAAATTATTACTCTAATGAGAATGGGGTAACAGTGCCTGACACATACAAGGAAAGGTAAAACTAAAGTAATGAGTATCTATCCCATCCACATGAACTGGTACTGCCCACTGGCTGGAAAACCATGAGCCATTGAGTATTGGGGGGGTCCAGATTCCATTTCAGGCATTATTTTCCTATTTCTAAAGTTAATACGAAAATCTGCACCCAGATCCATGATAATGAATAAATGAGATCCTGCATTCATTCAATAAACACTCAATAGACACTTGCTCTTACTAGAAAGCAAGCTGGGGGCTGGGTGGATATGCAAGGATGAATACAAAAGGCTTACACTCATGAAGTTTAGAATCTTGAAGGAGGAAATGGCCATATATAAACTCAAACTTGAACAATGGTTACCATGAGAGGAGTGGCACTGCAAAGATTTCAAAGGAGATCATGAAGGTGGAAGAACTTGTAATGCTCTAAACTAGTATTATATCCTGCTCTTCCATTGATTTCTTATTGCTGCTAAAATGAATTGCCACAAGGTCAGTGTTACAGCTCTAAAACAACTTAAACATTTTCCAAATAAAGTACAGGAAATGGAAACAAGAAGTTTTTCATTCTTTGTTGCTGTTTTTGCTTTCTTTTCTGTCTTGTTTGTTCTTTCATCTGTCTTTGGGAGGGTAAAGGGGGGTCATAGAAACAGGAAGGACATGAGTGATTAAGGGTAGCAAGGGGTATTCACTAGCCACTATGTTGCAAATGAACTATACAGCTTATGGGTGGGGATAGGAGGGGAAAACTTGGAGAGCTTGAAAGAAGTGGTGACATTGTTCAAAAAGCAATGTACTCTTTACCTGATTTATGTGACTGCAATTTCTCTGTGCAACACTTTTATAGTAAGGGTAATATAATATGTATACGTAAGCTATTACATATATCTTACACATATAATAAATATAAATGTATTATCTTACACTTCTGGAAGCTCTAAGCCCCAAATAACTCTTATAAGCTACAGTCAAGGCTGAATTCTAGGATCTCTAAAGAAATATTTCATACTATGCCTTTTCCAGCTTCTACAAGCCGCTTGCCTCCTCTGGCTGTTGGACCCACCACTCTGGTACTTGCTGCCTTTGTCACATCACTTTTTCTGACCCTGACCTTCCTGCCTTCCTCTAATATTTCTATGACCACACTGGGTTACTAGAAGGTTAATAACTAGCACCTCCGCCTCATTTAGACTACAAGGTCCCTATAGATATATATGATGCTATAGTGATAGGTTCCATTTAGGATGTGGACATCCTCAAGTGACCATTGTTTAGTCTGCTGCAGCACCCCTGGCCTAGATGGTAGGAAATAGGCTATCCTTAAAAAACCAGTAAGCAGACTTGGGCTATCTTTGAGTGCCAACTTGCTAGTGGCATCTATTACATCTGGAAGGGGTGAGAAACACAGTAGCTGAGGGTTGACTGCAGATGTCTCTTTGGAGAACATGGGAAACCCCCACACTGTCATAAAAGGGAACCACAGGCAAGAAAGGAGGGTTGGCTGCTGTCATCAGTAGCTCTGAGTTCCTCTAAGCTCCAATGGGAATAAATAGACCTATCCTAAATTCATCTCTCCTTTGCTCGGTTCCTTTTGCTGAAGGCATATCCGCCCCTTGCCTCTCAGAAACCTTCATTCACTTGCTTGGCAATCACACCACCTGCTTCAGAATCTATGCTGGAGCTGGAGCTGGAGAAGTCTTTGTTAGGCATGGACTATGCAATAAGTCTCTGAAGTTTTCCAAGCCTCAGTTTCCTCTTCTGTCCATTGGAGGCAAGAATGTCTACCGAATTAGGCTGTGAGGAGGCTCAAGTAAGAAGCACAAGATTGAAAGCTGGGTCAACAGTAGTGCTATTCTTCCCAAGAGGCCTGACCTCCTCTCAGCCCCGTCTTCCACATTCCTCACCTCGCACGCAGCACCAGACAATCCACTCGTCTCTGGAACAGACCTTGCACCTGTGGGAGCGTTGCTTGTCAACAATGCCTGCTGTCTCCAACGTTTGGATTTGTTCTAGAGCCTAGCTCTAGTTTGCTTCAGGGCAATCTGTCCAACCCTAACTATCCATCTCAGGGATGCTTAAGAAACAGGACGTTTCTTCCCTCAATCCTGGACAAGAGAGAGCTGGGAGCTACCTGCAGATCATGGGGGGGGGGGGGAGGGAGGAAGGGAGAGAAACGACCTCCCTTCCCTCATTATTTGGAATAAATCTATTGGACTGGAAAGCTAAAACCGCTTCCAGCACAGAGCTCTTCCACGGATAGGATTTAACTGAGTAGCAGGGTCCTTGGAGGTTCTTGTTGCTTTTCCAAAAGGAGGGACTTGAATGTTTCTCTCTGGCCTCTGGCAGCAAACCCTCCCAGAGGGCGGGCCGTCAGCCAGGCTCTCCCAACCGCGCGTGGGGGCCCTGGACATCAGGCAGGGCTGGGGGCGCCGGAAACACGTGTGTGCTCACCTACGTGTACACACGTGAGCACACCTACAGCAGCAGGGGGCTCGGGGGCCGGCAGGGGGCAGCACAGACCCGACTTGCAATTGCCCGGCGCAGCCCCGAGGGAGGAGGGCGTGCTGCAGTCCCGGCCGTGGCGGCGGCGGCGGCGGCGGGCTGGAGGTGCAGCCTCCCAGGTGGGAGGCGGGGGCTGCGGGCGGGCGCAGGGGAAAAAAAAAAAGGGCGCCTGGCGAGCGGGGCGCTCGGCGGGGGCCTCTCCACCGGCCCGGGCACGGCGTGGCGAGGCGCGGCGCGGCGAGTTGGGAGCGAGCGCGCCGAACACGCAGGCGCTCTGCTCCGGCTGGCCCTCGGCCGGCGCGCGGCGCGGGAGCCGCCCGCAGCCCCCGCCCCCTGCGCCCCCCTCCCGCCCCGCGCCCTCCTGGGTCCCCCCCACCCCCACCGTCGGCAGCAGCCGGTCCACTGCCCGTGCCAGACCGCCTACCCCCGCGCGCGCGCGGCGGCGGCGGCGGCGGCGGCGGGACGGCCCCCGGGGCTGTCCGAGCGCGCCCTCCTGCCCGCGGCTACTCGTAGTCTCGGCGCTGGCCGGGCCGACGCACCCCGCGGGCGGCCGGAGCGCGGCCTCGGCCTCGGCTTGGGCGGGAGCGAGCCCGGGGCCGCGGCCCGCGGGAGGTGACGCGGGCGGCGGCGGGCACTGACGGCGTCGCGGGGCGCTCCCGGGCGGCGGCGCGGCGGCGGCGCAGGGGGCGGAGGCAGGGGGCGCCCCCAGCCAGGATGCTGCGGTTCCTACGCCGGACCTTTGGCCGCCGTTCCATGCAGCGCTACGCGCGGGGCGCGGCGGGGCGCGGGGCCGCCGGGCTGGGGGACGAGCGTGACGGGGGGCTCCGGGGGGGCCCGGCTGTCGCCGCCGCCTCCTCGGCCCTGCCCGCTGCGCCCGGGGGCAGCGTGTTCCCGGCCGGTGGCGGGCCCCTGCTCACCGGCGGCGCGGCCGTGCACATCTCGGCCGCCGGCGCGGCCAAGGCCACCCTCTACTGCCGCGTCTTCCTGCTCGACGGGACCGAAGTGAGCGTGGACCTGCCGGTGAGTGACGGAGAGGGTCGGGGCCACTGACACCCGACGGCCCTCGGGGCAGCTTCCCGCCCCCTCCCCCCCCCCGGGCCCCATGGCTTCCCTCCGGGACGCTCCCCTGCCTCCTTTCTGGGTGTCCCCTCCCCCTCACCTGCCTGCCGGTCCTCCTTAGCCTACCACCCTCGGGACCACCGATTCGGGGTTCCTCCGCGCCCCCCCCCCCCCGCCTTTGCTCGGCACATTGCGCCGCAGGTTGCGTCTTCTTCAGTGCCCACCTGGGCGCTGCGGCCTCGCCCCCTGCCCGGCGCGCAGCGTCCCCGCCCCTTGGCTACCCTTCCGTGCCCCCCATGCCGGGGGTTATCGCGTGGAACATTTTAAAGCCATGCGGGGCTGTCACAGGGCGTCCTACACTCGCCAGCAGGCCTTGGGGAGGACGTGGTGGAAAGGAGCCTCTCCTGCCACCCCAGCAGGTGCCCTGAGATCTTGGGAGGGGAATGGGGGCACCGTTTCCCCTCTTGGTGGTCCCAGTTCGTATTCTAGAGAGTTCCCTTCCGGCCTGCAACCGTCGCCAGGAATGGAGCCACTTGAGACCCAACTCTGCGATTTGGTTAACTTTGCTGGGATCGAGACCTTGGGGTGTTTGGGAGTCGGCCTGGGGCGCCCACGGGCATGGCTCCCCCGACTCCTCCCCACTCCCAGCAGCGTGCCCGTGGGGCCGACAGGGCACCAGAGGACGGCAGTGCCCGGGCCTGTGTCCCCAACAGCCGCCCACAGGTGGTTGCACCCGGGCCGGGCTCCCACAGAAAGCTAGGCCAGCGCTGCTGTCCTCGGCAGGGCGTCCAGCCACCACAGTCTTTCTGGCCCAAGGGGCCAGTCAGATCCAATCAAACCCACACTTCAGCCGGGCGCCTACTGTCACCCGGGCGCTGCGGCAGACGGCGCCTTCGGGTATCTCTGGGCATGACTGAGGACACCGCAGTAATCCAGCTTTCCATGAGTTACAGATCATCCCGAGGGTTTCAAGGGAAGCAGTAACATACCGGGACTTGCAAAGGAAGCATTGAGGCCTTTCATGGGCCGCAGGAGTTCTGGAGAGAGCTAGGAACCTGTAAGGGTATCGGATGGGAAAAGTAGAGCCTGCCTGGCCTGGGGCTTAATGCTTCCCCCCCTGTGTAGGTTTAATTTCGAGACCGCTTCAATTTATGGCATTTTTACTTTTTTTTTTTTTTTTTTACTTCCTTGTGCGCCCCATATATGTAATTTGGTTATGCAAATGCTCTTTCGGGGCCTTTTTATTCATGGAAAAGGAGCAAACATCTCTGCTTGGTGATGTTGTCTTTAAAATAGCATTGAACTGTTAACTGCTATCAGGTTTCTCCTCCCCTATGCGCCCCCATCCCCAAGCTGGTAGAGGAGACTGGGGAGCAGGAGAAGGGAGAAGAGGTGAGCAGGCTGTCTCCAGAGTGGGCAGCTTGGATTTGGAGAGAATGTGGCGTAGTTTGTATCTGGGAAAGGAAAGCTATCCTTGGGAAGTTTGACAGTGCTCCGTGCCAGCGGTTTTGTTGGCTTTTCCCCGGGGATAATTCACTGATAAAATGTATTGCTACTGTCAGGTCTGTGAGACAGGCTTAAGTGATGTTTCTGAGATGAAAAATGCAAACGGAGTAAAAGTGCATGCGTGGTAAATAGACCCAAACAGGTAGGCAAAGGAACAGTCTTGAGATGGGAATGCTGGCTTACTGCAGCTGGTAGAGCCCTAGCAGACAGCGTTGGGGGTGGGGGTGACGGAAGGATTTGCATCTCAAAAAGCTACAGAGGAATCCATCCATCCCAGGTTTTCTTGTGATAGCAGATTTTTGGATGCCTTTAAAATGTGATTTAGTGAACCCTAGAGTTTTATTTATATACACGGGCATATGTCTGTGCACCTTGTCCAAAGGCAAATAAAAAGCAAATGCTGGCTTTTATCATGTGAGCTCTCTGCGAGGAAAGATGAAGAGAAATTACCAGTGAGCACGGCTCATCAATTTAAAGATTTATTAGATATTAGAACTGCATTGCTCAGTCTCCTCCACTAATCTTCCCAGATCAGAGTGTTAGTTCCTGTAATTAATTCTCTCAGTTACGAGGGTGTGCGCCAGGCAGCCACTACCCTGGGGAATCTGTAGCATTTGTGCAGTTCCTCTGACCCACTCTCCTGTGTCCCTTTTTATGCTTTCTTTTCAGGCATATGGTCTCACTTGTCTGTATTTTTGGATTTTTTCCCCCCTGCTTCCTGGGTTCTGGCATTGCCTAGGTGCTTGTCGCACAGATAGGATTTACCTTTGACCTCCATACCCCTAAGCTTCTTTTACTGTCCTGATTATGTCCACAGGCTCTGTGGGCCTGGCCCAGCTGACTGAGGCTCCTTTGTAATTTAAAAATACAAAACAAAAAATCCTCTGTGGCATTAGCCTCAAGAATACATTTATTCAACATACAAAAGTGGTAATGTGTTTTCATAAACCTTTTTATTAGCCTAGGTCAGGACACTTGGGTTCTGAAATTGCCTGGTATACAATAACACCCTCAGTGTGACTCTGCTGTGGCACCTCAGTTCAGTTAGTCATCATTCATTGGGTGTCTTTAATGTGTCAGAATTTGCTAGGGACACAGGCGGAGTGAGACGTAGCCTGGAGGATTCTAAGGAGACACAGGTGGATACATGGCTTTTTTCTTCTTCTGATAAGATGGGTATATCTAGACCCCGTGCCAGGGATGGATGGTATGGCAGAAATAGGCCATCCTGGAGTTTTGGACCCTTGAAGTGATAAGATATCAATTCCAGTCTCTCTCTCTTCTCCCCCATTGCCAGTTTTTCAATCTGATAAAATGTGAATGAAAAGATCTTTCGTAAAAGTGCATCTGTGGCAGGCAGTTCAAAATGGGCTTGCTGTAGAAGCTCAGCTACCAGATGCGTCCTTGGCTTACCCTGTGTGTGTGTGTGGGGGGGAATGAAACACCCTGAGCCACGGCTCTTCAGCAAACTTAGTTCTTCTGCCTTGGTGAGCCCCCTCTTCCTCTTAGCCCAGCCAGGCCCAGACTCAGGTGTGGTCCCTGTAGCCTCAGGTGTGGTCCTGTGAGGGCAGCGCCTATGGAGAAAGCCAGGCACTTTCCTTCTATGAATGTGGCTGAAGACCCATTGGTGTGCTTTGGCAGCAGCACCCACTGTTGACTCGTATTAGCTCTCTGTTGACTAAATCCCTGGCATGGCTTGTGCCTGGGCGGCTGCAGCTCAGCCCCACCTCCATTACCCACTTGTGCATGCAGCCCTCTAGTAGCAACTTGGGGGAAGCTGTCTGGATATGTGGCTTGCCCATTAGCACTCCCCGCCCCCCCGTGCCTTGCAAGGTTGGCCAGCACAGCATTTAGTGTGATTGTTCTCACTGTGTTTGCTGCTCAGAATTGACTCATTGTACAGATGCAGATGTCGACAGTCCCAGCCTGCCTGTGCCACCTTGGGCAACTTCAGCTCTCTGAGGATTGATTTATCAGTCTTTCACATAGGAGGATTAAATGATGAAAAGGTTATAAAAAGCCCCAAAGAATTAAAACCAACAGCAAACAAAAACAAAAACAGCAGGATGCAGAAGGGTTGCTAAGAGGTTGTAATTTTGTAAATGTCTCGTTGGACTGTGGGAAAGGATTTGGAAAAAGAAATCTTCTAGGTACTGGATATTATTAAAAACAAAAGTTGTGGCCAAGCGGGCTAGCTATTGCTTGGCTCTTCTTTAGTAGAGATTGAAAGTTAGATGCAATAGAGATGCTTTAGAAAAAAATCTCAGGTTAGAAAAGAATCTCCTCCTGGGGTTATCAAAATGAAAGGCAGCTACCCATCAGTTGTAAATATGGGAAATAGACCTGGGGCCTCAATGACTTCCTTTAGTTACCTCAGTGAAAGAGTTGCAGTGAGCTACTTTGGTAGAGAGCCTTGCAAAGGTCAACTCTACTCCAGAAGGGCAAGGTGTGTTCCTGTTGGAGGTAGGATAGATTTTAAATGCTAGTCAGTGAGAAACTATTGCATAATGGCATTTTCCCCTTAGTGTATATAGATACATCCTTCTTGTTTTGTTTTGAGACAGGGGCTTATTGTGTTTCCCAGGCTAGTCTTCAACTACCTGTCACCCCAGTGCTGTCACCGCAAATGTGTGCCACTGCATCCAGCCAGCTCATCTGTAACTTTTTTCCTTTGGATTAAATTTTCCATAATCTACCCACCTCCCCAACCCAATTCCTGATCCAGTAGTTGAGGAATTCGGGCTTCTCACAAGTTCTCTGCTGAAGATGATTCTGGTACCAAGCTGTCTTCACTCTGTATACTCTGATTCGAAAACACTGAGGTCCAGCCCAAGCTGCACGGTACCCTAAGAACTGCTTTGAGTCTTTGAGCCCAGAGTTGACATGTTTTTGCCACAGTGGTGTTCGAGGTTAGGTCAGAGGAAGAACTTCAGATCAGTTTTGGCATGATGATAGTCCAGGTAAGAGTTCTGAGGGTCTGACTAGGTGTTGGGGGAGATGGCCAGATAACTTCACAGGTAGAGTCTGGTGAGCCTGTGGTGAGAGGCAAGACAAAGGCTGATTGGAGTCTATCCTGGAGGGTAGTGCTATCCCCATCCCTTCTGTTGTAGGAAGAAATAAGGGGGGGGGTCATGTAGATACCTCAGGAGTAGGCAGTTTTTCGTTTCTAAAGTCTTCTAAACAGCTGGTTGCCTCAGGTACCTTGCTTTTTCATAGTCCCCCTCTGGGATCAGAATTGGAAAATGGTGGCCACATCAGGTCATGAATGTACTGTAGGGAGCCTTGGCTGTTCACATGGTTCATGAGTCTGTATTATTTTTGTAAATAACCTTTCTGTGTTTTAAATGGAGGGTTAGAGTGGATGGTGAACACTCGTTCCATCATGGAGTATGGCAGATCCCTAACTCTGGTTCGTTCTTGCCAATGGCCTGTGTTAGTATGGGGCGGGGAGGTTGGTCGGCATGGGTCTGTCCAGCCTCTCCAGGCCAACATGACCCTACAGTGGTATAAGGTTCTGAACAAATATTAACCTGCTAAGCATTTCCTCGTGCATAATCTCATTGAATTCTGCCCCTGCTTTTGAAATGGCAGAAGGCCATGGTGTTTGGGGGTGGGGCCTTCTGTTAAATTCTTGCATGAGGATTTAGAAAATATTCACCCTGGTAACTACAGACAACCTGCACAGATAATTCTTTCTCCAGAGGTGGGTTGCATCCTTTCCCACAGCTGGGCCCTTTTGCCTGCTAGCTGTCAGTGTCCTCTCTGCTCTGCTGGACCTGTGCTCACTAGCTGTCACTTGCCCAGACTGCCTGCGGCCAGAGTCAGCTGCTGATTAATTTGTGTGTTTTCTTTAGATTGTGTATATAAACCATCCCCACCTGCATCTCACATTTAGAATGGGCTCATGGCAGGAGGATTAGAATGGCCAGAGAGACAAGGGACACTAAAACAGCATCTGAAATGCTATCAGTGCTTATAGCTACTGATAAAACTATGTCCATCTGTGCTTTCCTCCTTCTTTAGATATAAAAGTGTATTTCAAATGATGAATGTATGTGGGTTACTCAAAGTCTCTCCCTATCACTTCAGCACAGTTGAACAGGGACTGTAGATTGTTGATGCGTCTTCAAGGTGAGGCATCTGAGCTGACTGCCTCTTCCTGCCCCTGCTGGGTGAGAAGCAGGCTCTGATTCCCTGAGACCTCCTCCCCTATCCTCTCCTCTTGCTGGCAGGTCTTGATGTGCTCTTGCATCTGGGAGGATGGAGTAGACACAACTCTTTTTGCCTGTCCAGAGATGCCCAGACTCTGTTCCTAGCCAGAGCTAATTGAGATGGCTAGTGTCACCTGCCTGGTGCCTCCCCTACCCGTTTCCTTAATCTCACATCTTCCACATCCTTTGAGGCTTCTTTCTAGAAGCTGAGGTACTGTTCGTGTCTGTCCCAATTGATTTTTATGTCAGCTTTATTTTTGTTTCCCAAAATATTTCTCCCTTCTCCCTAGATGAACTTTCTTTAGTTAATGAAGGTCTGTTGTGCTCATGTACTGTGTTAAGCATTGGAAAAGCCAAAATGGTTTCTTCATCTCTGGCAGACATGGAACCCAACATGAGTTTTGGGAGAACTGTGGTGTGAGTCAGAGGTGGTATGATGTCTAGAGTATCTGGTGTTGTTTCAAAGGAGGCAGAAGAAATGGCTGTTAGATTTTGCTGGAAGGTATCTGGGCAACAGGTGCAAACATGGGGAGTTGGAGCCCTACAACCCACTCACTCCCTGGATTCTGGGCTTCTGGGGCAGGGGGGATCATGGGTTCCAACTGTGTCCCAGGTAGGTAGGGGTGATGAAGAAGCAAATGAATGAGGAGGCTTTGAAGTGCAGTGAGTTAGTCTACAGCATTCTTACTGAGCATCTGCAGCAAGCTGGGCCTGATACTGTGCTCAGGACTTCCTCTGGAGAAAGAAGTTGAATGCTCACAAAGTGTGCTGGGTTTACCATTGTCATCCCTGATTTGTAAAGAAAAGAGTCATGCTTAGATCAAGAAACTTGTCAAAGCCTGTGGCGGCAGCTAGTGACTGAATCCAGCTTCAGGTACTGTCTGGCTAGAGGAGATGGGTGGGCCAAGAAATCCCCTGAACCTCAGAGTCATTTCCACCTTTGCAGGGTCATTTGGGGTTTCCAGAGCCTGGATTTACATCTTGATCAGACTGGTTGAATGCAGTTACTCAAGAGTGCATTCTGGTTTGGTGGCCATAATTCTTCAACACCCAGGTTCTCAGAAATAGGCTATGTTTTTTAAAGGTACTTAAGAGAAAAACATTCACATTATCATCAAGAAAAGCATTTTTTTTTCTGTATTCTTGCCAGATTCTGTAGCAAATAGTGGTTTCATTTTGTTGCTTTCCATCTTGGTATACAAGTTTTGTAAGTATGGTGTGTGTAGGTGTGTGGGAGTGTATTCTGGGGGTCAAACTGAGGGCTTCATGCTAGGCAAGTACTTTACTAATTGAACTTCACTCCTTTTACTTTTTTTTTTCCTGACAGTTCTGGGGCTTGAACCCAATGCCTGGGCACTGTCCTTGGACACTTTTTGCTCAAAGCTAGCACTCTGCCACTTGAGCCATAGTGCCACTTCTGGCTTTTTTTCAAACCCAGGGCTTCGTGCATACTAGGTGAGTGCCCTACCACTAGGCTACACTCCCTGGCCCTCCCTTTACTTTTTAAACTGCCCCCACCTTGCAAACTTCTTAGCCATTTGGAGCTATCTTTGTGCTGGGTGAGTTAAAGTCAATCTACCAACCTACTTTCTGTCTGTCTGTCTGTCTGTCTCCTATATGTGTAACACCTGTCTCTCTTAGCAGTTGGAAGTGGACAGGCATAGCATGTGGTCTCATACCTGCAACTGTTAGGCAACGCTTGCCAGGCTCCCAGAATTCCTGTTGCTTCCTTTAACAGCCAATGCAGAGCAGGAGCTGTTGTCATCTCCTAGTAGGGGGTCTCAGAGCCCATGGCTGAAGGCCATGACTGAAAAAGTGCAATAGAACAGATCCAGTCCAGGTGTCCTAACTCATTTACAGTGTTCCTGCGCCACAGCCTAGGCTGAACACTCACAATTTCTCCTGTGTGATCCTGGGACCTCCCTGCATCTGTCATAATTTTCTGCAGTACCACTGTGCTTCCCCATCTCTCCTGTACCACTTTGC
This sequence comes from Megascapheus bottae, assembly GCF_031878675.1. Lineage (NCBI taxonomy): Eukaryota > Metazoa > Chordata > Mammalia > Rodentia > Geomyidae > Megascapheus > Megascapheus bottae. Next base: position 70,649,851 of record NC_143511.1, on the reverse strand, counting down.
CTTTCTGTTTGGGGCATCTAAGTTCTGTTTACCAAGTTATTTTATTTATTTATTTTTTGCAGTTTCTACAGGTTCTTTTCTCCAAGGTCATACCTCTAAGAGTTGAATGACTGGCTTTTCCTTTTTGCAGCTAAGAACTGTAGGGTGTCCTCAGGTTTCTGTCCCAACATGAAATCATCCTGTTCCAGGATGGGGTTTAGCTGAGCGATTGTCTAGATCTACCTGGTCAGCAGGGACCTGGAGAATGGGTCTTCCTTGGCTCCAGATGCAGATGTGTTTCTTATCTGATCTGAATGTCCTCCTTCATACCTTGACATTCAGTGACAGTTCAGTGACGTTAACTATACTTACCTGATACTAAAACCAACCACTACCACCATCCATCTCTAGAACTTTCTCCTCCTGTTGTCAAGCTGTCCCTATTAGACACTGACTTTACATCTTCCCTCTCCTGAGTCCCTGTAACTTATAATTCTTTTTGTTCTCATCTAATGACTTTTCTAGGTTCCCATGTAAGTACAATCCTATAGGATTTGTTCTTTCTGTCTGGCCTGAATTGTTTAGCATATTGTCTTCAAAGCTTGTATGCATTGTAACATGTCAGAACTTCATTGCCTGTGTATATCACATTGTTTGTTCATTCATCTGAATTCAGGAGTTGATGAAGTCTGGATTTTGTTAGCTCAGTCCTGTCCATTTCTTAGTGGAGACATGGGCATCCCTGGCCCTCACCTCCTGCTTTTATTATAGAGATTCTGGCACCTCTCCCCTAGGAGAGTTTCTCAGTGTTACCAAGTTCTCTGTTCAGTCCTCTCTCTCTCTCTCTCTCTCTCCCCCTCTCTCTCCCTCCCCCCCTCTCTCTCTCTCTCTCTCTCTCTATATATATATATATATATTTAACAATGAGCCAGAAATCCATGGTTGATGCTACTCAGGGGCCTAAGATCTAGAGGACTGAGGTTCAAGGCTAATCTATAAAACACAGGGCCTGGAAGCTTGCCTCCAGTTATAGAGTACCAGCCTAGCAAGCATGAATCCCTGAGTTCAAATCTCAGTATGATAAATAAACTAAAGTAAATACTGATGATGAAATAGAAATACAAAAGACTTCCCAACATGAATCGTTGAAAGAAGGCAGTGCAGCAAGCTTCTACTCCAAACGGTCCTCCACAATCACGTTCCCTCCCTCCCCGCCTGAAGCTCATCTTCATGACTTTGCTTTATGGCTTTCCCTCAGTGGCATTGTTAATTGTGCACATTTTAAAGTGTTTGTATTCAGCATTGTGATTGTGAGAGTTACCCTTGTGAATAAAATAAAGGTATGACTTGCAATGTTCTATAGGTAATCAGATGCAGACAAGTCCTGGAATTCATCTGGTTTTTCCTAGAAATTTGGGCTATTTTCCAGTTTAGGCTTATGGGGTTGGGGGCGGGGAGATTATTGCTTTTGAACTTCCTGCAGTTGATCGATTGGTACACATGTGCAGGCAAGGGTGTATCCGGGAGAAGGGGAAGGCAGGGCTTTTTACTATCATATAGCAAGATTGTTTTTTAGAGGCCCTGTAGCATGGAAAAGAGTCCCCAGTCCAGTCTGCAACCCTTGGTATCATGCCACTTCTTTGCTTTATTTTAGCATCTAGTGGGAGTGGAATTGGTGCTCGTGATCTTCTTTACCTGATTACTGGTGGGATTGAGCATTTCACAGGGCTGCTGGTATATTTCCTCCTGGAATGCTTGCTCCTCTGAACTTTGTCTGTGGACACATACCTACACACTATGTATGTATGTACATACGTACGTATGTATGTATCTTCCTTCTCCCAAGGGTTTCAATGGGGTAAAAGAGAGCATCTGAAGCCCACAGGCTTCCTGGCCACCACTTACTCATTAAGTAGACCCTTTCACACGTTCACTGTGAATTCTGCAGTGCCGTGAGGGTGAGCAGCTGCTGGTGGCTTTGGCTGAGAAATAGCAGATCAATACTCTTCATCTTGTCCTGCCCACTTTTAAATCATCTTCATTGAGAAAACTTGTAAACATCTTCCACAAGCATACTTCATCCCGCTGCATGACTTAGCAGACCATTGCCACACATTCACACTCTCACCTCTGCACCCTCTCTAATTGTGTCACAGCAAATTCCACACATGTAATTGCAAACATGCACTCCCAAGTTTGGACCTCTAAAAAGGTAAAGGCTGAGCCAGGTGCTGGTGGCTCACACATATAATTCTAGCTACTCACTAGGCTGAAATCTGAGGATTAGGGTTCAAAGCCAGTCTGTGTCGAAAAGTCCATGAGACTCTCTCTGTCTCTGTCTCTGTCTGTCTGTCTCTCTCTCTCTGTCTCTCTTTTTTTTTTTTTGCGGGGGGGGGGGGGGGGTTGTTTTAGGGCTTGAACTCTGTGCCTCGGTGCTGTCCCTGAGTTCTTCAGCTCAACACTAGGGCTCTACCATTTGAACCACAGTGCCACTTCTGGTTTTCTGGTAGTTAATTGGAGATAAGAGTCTCATGAATTTTAGTGCCTGGTCTGGCTTTGAACCACAGTCCTCAGATCTCAGCATCCTAGTAGCTAGAATTACAGGCGTGAGCTACCAGCACCCAGCCCATGAGACTCTTACCTCAAAAAGTACTACTCAGAAAAAGTCCAAAGTGGTAGAGCACTATCCTTGAGCACAGAGAGGCTCAGGGACAGAGCCCCAGGCCTTGAGTTCAAGCCTCAGAACTGGCAATAAAATAAAAAAAGGGTAAAGGCTTCATTTTATATATTTTAAAATTATATACATACGTGTTATTTTTTGATGCTATGGTTGGAATTCAATCACATGCTTGCTAGGTAGGTACTCTACTACTTGAGTCCACACCCCCCCCCCCCTTTTGCTTTAGTTATTATTCCAGTAGAGCCTTGTATTTTTGCCTAGGCCTATCCTGGATCACGATCCTTCTGTCTACACCTCCATGCAGCTGAGACTACTGGTGCATGGCACCATCCCTCTGCCCCCACACTCCCCCACCCTTCATTGAGATGGGTTCTTGGTCCCACACCCCTCATTGAGATGGGTTCTTGGTAACTTTTTGTCTCTGCTCATCTTGGACTGTGATCCTTGCTGATCTCTACCTCCTGAGCTCAGATTGTAGGCATGAGCCTGCGTGCCAGGCCTAGGGTTGGCTGTATTTTTTTAAAAATCCACAATACTGTTTTAAAAATCTAAAAATAATACAACAATTTTTTTTTGGTAACAGATATTTAGTCAGTGTCCAGATTTTTCTCTTTGGTTTTCAGCAAGGTCTGTACTTAGCATTATGTTGATACTCTAAGTAAGCAGCCCTTCTTCAACTTGAACTTGGTTTGTTCGTTTATTGCCACTTAGCTGTTGAAGAATGATAGACATTTTGTCCTATATAGTTTCCTGTTTTTTGTTGTTCTGACTTAAGGAAGAACACATGAATCACTTTTAGTTGTTTTTTTTTTTTTTTTGAAGTGTGGTGGTGGGCACAGGAGGGTGGTGAGGGATGGAGGGGGTGAGTGTGTGTGTGGGGAAATGTAAGTTCCTTGTCCTCCAGAAGATAGGGTGGAGGTAAATACACTTGGTGTAGAAAAAGTCACTGAGTACTTTGAAGAAGCTCAGAAGAAGATACAAAGTGGAGGCATGGAAAAGGGAGATAACTCCAGGATGAACAAACTGGATCATAGAAGAGTGAAGCTATAGGCTGGAAGGGCAAGTTGGAGAACAGCCTTCTGGGTAGAAAGAGCACATGTAAAGGCACTGTGGCTTGAAATACCCCACTCACTCCTTGCTCAGCCCTTGCAAGTGAGTCTGACCATTCTCCATTTTTTCCTGCTGATACTACTTCTTCAAAGAAGTCCAAATTGTATATCTTTGTTCCTTCTGTATTTACCTTCTGTTTCTTCAGCTCCTTGACACTGGTTTTGACTTTGGGTTCCTTCTTTGTCTAGCTCCGTCCTGTTTGGGTACTACTTTTACGTGCAGGAGACCCCTGCTACAAGGGGAGTCTTTCCATCTCTCCTGGTTGGAGACACCAATGAGGCTTAGAGAACACAAGTGGATGCTCCTTAAAAAAAAGAAAGAAGCAGGTCAGCTGTGGGACTATGGGAGTAGTGTGGAGCCTCACAGAGACCACCCTTTCCTAGCTGCCTGGCAACACTCATCACTCCTGCTCACCTGTGGAAAGGAGTGGTAATGGAGTTGCGATGAGGGCACCTAGCCTGCCTGGCTCCTGGGTTCCTCCCCCAGCGCTTGGTGGGGTTATTCTGCCCAGGAACTCAATGTGGAATTCACCCAGGATCGCCTGATAAGCCACCAAGGCTCGGGAAGGTTAGTTATTAACCTGCCTTGCACTCCCAACTGCTTGTCCATGCCAGTTTACTGACTCCAGTCCTTTTATTGGTCCTGCTGGCCCGGGCCTGAGAGGAAGGCCCAACCACTTGCTCAGTCAGTTGCCATGCATGTTAGGTGGCATTAGCACCGCTTTGATGACAGCAAGAGCGCTTGGGCAAAGTCCAGGGAGGGGCCCTGACTGGTTAGGAACTGGTCCAAGTCAATACATGAGCCACCTGTGGTGGATCGAGTGGGATGCTCTAGGGTGACTGCTGCAGAGGAAGGTGTGGGTGGTGGCATGCTCTGATGGAACATAGGGAATCCACGGTCAGCACTGTTTGTTTAGGACATCTCTGTATTTTGGAGCTCTGGACTGATTTTGCATTGAAGTGTTGGCAGTGAAATACTTTATGAAAGCCTGGACCCTACGGAGAGGGGAGAGACTGCCATCTCTTTATTTACTTTAGAGCAACATGAATGTTTAGTCACCTCATGAAAGGGACTGCTGAAGAAAATGGCAAAGATTCGTGCTGTCTTAGAAGAGAAGGATCTCCTGGTGTGGAGGTGCAGTCACACACATCACTTGCTTTAACCCATGCCAGGGATTGAGCCCTGTGTGAGCTTCCCAAAGAGCTCACTGGTTCTGTTTATAGACCTGCGCAAGTCAAGCAATTTCACATTGAAATTGGTATATGCAAACAAGAAAAACCATGGAACATGAAGTCTGTGGGGGATAGGAGATGATAAAAAAGTGTGGTTCCTGATCCTAAGGTGTCATTTAGGTAGGACATGGAAAACATTAAAAAGAAAAGTAAAGAAAGAAAAAACAAACCATGGGTTGGAGGCATGACTGAGTTGGTAGAGCACTAGCCAGTGAACAAAAGTGTCAGACACCAAGTTTGAGTCCCAGTCTTGGACCCTCCCCCCAAATAAAAAGGAAAAAAAAAAAAAGAATGGGTGGGGCATGGAATTCCTTTGATATGCACTGCATATGTCTACAATGGGCAGTGAAGCCCTTGACCTTGGTAAGGCCAGGTAAGCCCGGCACATGCTCATCTCCCCTCCTGGCTTGCAGGATTCCCGTGCTTTGTTCAGAGGTTGCAGACATCAGCCATGAATCTTTTCCCTTTTTAGTGGCTTAGGCTTCTCATAGTCTTGGTCGTCAGGTTGACTTTGGGTCAGAGCATCAGTACTTTATTCCCTGGCTTTGCTGGAGCTGACTCCTTTGCTGTGAGGAGTTACAGTAGTGATTTGTCAAGGTTTATTGTGGTCTAGAATGTTCTACAGGACTTTTCAAAGTCCAGCTTCTGAGGCACACCCCTGCCTACTATCCTGAGGATTACTGGGTGTGAGAGGTTGGACCCAGTCACCAGTTGATTTCAAAATGACACAGCGATTCCTGGGTTTGAGAACTTGTGTTTGACGGGGCCACATTCCTTACAGTCACAGCTTCATCTTTCTTACACCTTCATGAGAGAGTCGTGAATGTTCTTTTTTTTTTTTCTTTTTTCTTTTTTCTTTTTTCTTTTTTGCCAGTCCTGGGCTTGAGCTCAGGGCCTGAGCACTGTCCTTGGACTTTCTCAAGGCTAGAGTTCTACCACTTGAGCCTCAGCACCATTTCCGGCTTTTTTCTATGTATGTGGTACCGAGGAATCAAACCCAGGTCTTCGTGCATGCTAGGCAAGCACTCTACTACTAGGCCAAACTCCCGGCCCTATTTTCTTTATTTTTTTGATTGATTCTTATTACCTTTTGAGGCTGGTCTCATACACCATTGTGTTTATTCACTTAATTTCAAATCATCCAACCCCATCAACCCCTACCTCCTTCCCAGGTCCCTGGGAACTCAGAATGCACTTTGCCTCAGCAAACCTTGTGCCTTTCCTATCCTACTAATTATAGGTTTCTTCTTTTCCTTTGTCCCTTCCCATCTTTTCCCTCCCCTCTCATCTTCTCTTCTTTGCCCCTTTTACTTTTTGTGCTATTACTGGGGCGGGAATTCAGGGCTTTGCACTCTCACTGCCTTTTTTTTTGCACTACCACTTGAGCCACACCTCCACTTCTGGCTTTTTGCTTGGTGAAGTGGAGGTAAGAGTTTCACGGGCTTTTCTGTCTAGCTGGTTTCAAACTATGATGCTTAGATCTCAATTCTGAGTAGGTGTGATCCAGTAGTGCCTGGCTCTAAAGATATTTCAAATAATATATAACATTGTTGACTTGAGCAGTATTTCTATATATGTGGCCAAATATGACACAGAGTTTACCATTAATAACACTTATTTGCATTCACAGTGCTGCACACCCATTACCACTATCTAGCTCCAGCACATTTTTATCACCCCGAACGGGAACCTTGTTCCCATTAAGCAGTCATGCCCCACCTCTTCCCTGCTCCTGGCACAGCTAATCTCTGTTCCACCTTTCCATGTGGTAGAATCCAGAATGCACATTTTCTAGGTGGCTCTTTTTACTTCCCATAGTATTTTCAAGGAGTGTCGGCCACTTCCATTGTTCAAAACCTCCTGGCTGGGTTTGCTTCTCACAGCCCTGTAAGGCAGGTAGCTCCTAGCAGCATCCTGATTACACAGATGAGTAGACTGATGCCCAGAGAGACTGAGCACCCACAGAGCACACGTAGCACATAAATGCCTTGGCTACAGCACTGTCCGGCTGGTGTCTGCTATTCACCTGACCTTTAGAGATGGTGCCAGCCTGGGTACTAACGTTCAGCTTGTGAAGTTGAATTTGAAGGGCAAAGAGGAAACTTCACAAGAGAATTGATCTGCAGTATCAGAACAATGTATGTTACATATAGCTCCAAGCTCAGAAATCACCTGAAGTATCCCTTTTGGTACTGCAGGATGGAATTCCTGTGAAGTTCTTGGCTGAATTGAATGGGGTCAGTTCTGTGTTAAGGTTTCCCACCAATGTTAAATGAGGAGCATAGAGCTGTACAACTACTGTCAGGAACCATCTGACCTTCCAGGATTCCCACATGCAATCTGAGTGCTCACTCTGGGAGCTCACATAAGGCCTTTGCAAGGTATGAAACAAATACAAAACAGGCAACTTGTCCTATCTGAGGCTGGTCTTGGAACTAGAACTGGGTGGACTTCTGGACGCCCGACTTCAACCTCCATGGACTTCATCTTTTTTTCTTTAATAATAATAATTAATTGGTACATATATACAATGGAATTCTACATAGCCAGCAGACAAGATAAAATAATGGCATTCGCAGGGAAGTGGATGAATCTAGAGTGAATCATGTTGAGTGAGACAAGTCAAGACCAAAGGAACAAAAGGTGCATGGTGTCCTTAATATGTGGCTATTAGATCCACACAATACAAGAGCGAGGACTCAATATTTGCATACCCAATGCTATGGACATGGTAATGGAAATATAAACATAACTATATAGATATAAAAACCTATGACTCTATAGACATGTTTTATTTTCTAAAATTAATATGTTTCTATGACATACAAACCCTTAGCCTAATTTTGATTAAGTTGTAAATACTAAGTCCCAGTGATTGTAAATAGAGATTCCCTTCTTGAACACTTGTTTGTTAAACCTGTCATTTAAAATATGATGTAAAACTCAATGTTAATAAAGAAAAAAATAATTATTAGTATTATCATTATTATCTAGGTGGAGGTGGGAGCATGGCAGTTTGAAGCTAGCCAGGGCAAAAGTTAGTGAGGACCTACTTCAGAAATAAGCCAGGTATGGTGTACAGGCTTGTGGTCTCTGGTACAGAGGAGGTGGAGGTAGGAGGATTGTGGTCTGAAGCCAGCCCCAGGCAAACGTACAAGAGCCTATATGAAAAATAAACTAAAAGCAATAGAACCAGAGATGTGGTTCAAGTGGTAGAATATTTGCTTAGCAAGACTGAGTTACAACCCTAGTGGTAATGCCAAAAAGTAGCTGTAAATATTTAATTTTCTGTTTTTTGGAATATAACATACCTCTTGAGAGTCAATGAGGAGAAAGCACCCTGTCTACTTGACTAGGAAGAAAAAAGAGGAAAAACAATGAAGTACTGGTTCTATTAAAAAATATCTGTTATCCTAGCCCTGCGAGTTTGACCTAGTGGTAGAGTGCTTGCCTAGCATGCATGAATACCTGGGTTCGATTCCTCAGTACTACATACATTAAAAGAAGCTGGAAGTGGTGCTGTGGCTCAAGTGGTAGAGCTCTAGCCTTGAGAAAAGTCTAAGGACAGTGCTTAGGCCCTGAGTTCAAGGCCCCCCCTCAAAAAAATGTTATCCTGGCAAGTCAGTTCTGGGTTTTTAAGTCTAGAGGCAAAAATATTTTTCCACAATTAAAAACTGAGATTCTAAGCTGGGCTCAATGGCTCATGCCTATTATTATGTAAACCTTTAAATAAGAAACAGTAAACAGCTCCATAAAATACCTTCATATGTGTGTATGTATGTATATGTATATGTGTTTATATGTGTATAGATGTATGTATATATATGTGTGTGTGTGTATGTGGGGGGGTGGTTGAACTCATTCTGAGCTTGCTGGATTAGCATTCTGCTGCTTGAGGCACTCTTGAAGGCTTGGTTTTTGCTGGTTATTTTGGAGATAGAGTCTATCAAAATTTTGTCTGGGCTGGCCACAAACCTTAGTTCACTCTATTTCTCAGCCTCCTGAGTAGTTAGGATTCTAGGCAAGAACCACAAGTACCAATTCATCTCTTATGCTTGAAGAGAGCTTATGGAAAGAATTCCTAACAGCCAAGGAGGTAGCCATCATGGTTCATAAGGACTCAAAATTGCTCTGGTAGAAAAAGTGCTTTGGGAAGGAAAATGTATGGCTTATAGTAGGAGAGAGGTTGGCCAACTAGTTAAGGTCGTGTGTCCTGGGTCTTGAACTCAGTGCCTGGGTGCTGTTCCTAAGCTTCTTTGGCTTAAGACTAGCACTCTATCACTTGTGCTACAGTGCCATTTATGGCCTTTTCTGAGTAGTTCATTGGAGATAAAAGTCTCATGGACTTTCCTTCCCAGTCTGGCTTCAAACCACGATTCCTAGATTTCAGCCTCCTGAGTAGGTAGTATTACAGGTGTGAGCCACCAGTGCCTGGCCTCCTACTGGATTTTCTTGTATGTTCCCAGCCATCTCAGTGGACCTCTGGGGTCAGAAGAGTAGCTACTGTTGTTTTAATTTGGCTGCCATGAGCAACTTATGTTGTCTGTCTTGCCCAAATTCACACAATGAAGTCTTAGAAATGTGACTGTATTTGGGAATAAGGGTCCTTCAAAAGGTGATCAAGGCCAGGCCCTGGACTGTAATCCCAGTTACTCGGGAAGTTGAGTTGGGAGGCTAGTGTTAGAGGGCAGCTGGAGCAGAACAATTTGAGACACCTGTTTTCAATCAATAGCTAAACACCATAGCTTGAGCCTGCCTAAAACAGATGGATGGTGGTCCTGGGTTGCACTTTTGAGATAGGAATTGAGACCCCCCCACACACACTCTTTTTTTGGTCAGTTGTGGAACTTGAACTCAGGGCCTGGGCTTTGCCCCTGAGCTCTTCCACTCAAGGCTAGAGCTCTACTACTTTGAGCCATAGCTCAAACTTCTGGTTTTTGAGTGGTTAATTGGAGATAGGAGTCTCATGGGGACTTTTCTACCTAGATTGGCTTCAAACTGAGATCCTCAGATCTCAGGCTCCTGAGTAGTTAGGCATACAGGAGAGAGCTACCAATGTCTGGCTTAAGACCCTAATTTTTTTTTAAGGACTAGTGTTATGGCTCAGTGGTACAGCACCTGCCTAGCAAGTAGAAGGCCCAGAGTCCGAACCCTTATCTTGACAAAAATAAACCAAAAAAGGTAATTAAATTAAAATGAGGCCATGAAGGAAGTCTTTCATCTAATCTGAGTGGTATCCTTTTAAGGAGAAATTATGACACACACAAACACAAAGAGAAGACCATATCTGCATACAGAATAATGGTCATGGACTGGGCAGGAAGTGGCCACAGAAGAAACCAGCCCTGCGCATACCTTGACTGCAAACTGCCAGCCTCCAGAATTGGGGGCAGGAGGGATCATTTTCTGTCTTTTTAAGGCATCAAGTTTGTGGTATTTTGTTATGGAAACCCTGGTGAATGAATGCAACAGCTAAGGCCCACCTTCTGTTTGTGCTTTGACTCTTGTGTTCTTTGCGGCTACCCTATGCTTCTTAAGTTTCCATAGTTTAAGGCATGATGATGTGAACGCTGTCCTTGCTGGACAAATGTTGCTAGCTGGATTTGAGGAGGTGGAGGTGGAGTTTTGGAATGGCTTATCGGAGGTGCTCTGGGCTGGCTTACACCCCGAGCAGTGGAGGACTGGCCGTCCAGGTGGAAGAGCATGTGAACAGCCTCCTTGAGGAGGGCTCCTGGAGGATAATTCTGCCTGGGGGGTTGGGATGTGGTGGTGATGGGAAGGAAGGCTAAGGCCATTTCATATTTTTGTAGCAGCGGAGTTGTGGCTTACAGAGTGCTGGAGATGAGCAGATAGCGGCCACAGCTGTGTAGCTTCAAGCTGGTGCTAGACATGGGCAAGAAGAGCAGATGCAGCCGAGTTAGTGGATTTGGAGGCCGGGTTTAGGGGTGGGACTGATGGTGAACAGTGGTATAGCCCCCATGTTTTGTACTGAGCTGGTTGGTGAGATTGAGAGCCCGTGGGTGGAGTAGCCCTAAGGACAGACCCGATGACTGTGTTCCTTGGGCCTTTCTGTAAAGGTTGTAGATGTGGAATAGTGTTCATACATATATATATATATATATATATATATATAATTTTTTTTCTCTCTCTCTTTCTAAAAGGATCTCCCCTTCCACTACAGAACCTGGATTTATTCCTGGTTGGTTTAGATGAGGCTGGTGTTGAGGGGCCAGCCAGCAGGTCAGACACACGGAGAGGGGTCCATCCCTGGCAGAGCCAGTGTAGGACAGGCAAATAGAACATAGTTGTGGCTCTGAGGTTAGCTGCTTCCTGTGAACTCTGAGCTTGCCAGGTCCTCACAGGTAGGTGAGGTGCTACTGTTCCTACCAAGTACAGGCCAGGACAGTGGCTTGCTCTCTGTTCTGTGGTTGCCTTCCTCCTGGGAGGAGTTACTGTTTCCAAGGAGAGAGAATAACAAAGAGGCAGACGTTTAATGAGGGCCTGCTGTGTACACAGAACCAAGCCAGGTGCCAGGCAGATTCAAGGCTGAGTCAAAGATTCCTCTCTTTCCCCATATCACTGGCAGCATGATGAGATGTGGTCTTGGCTTGTGCAGAGAGTGCTGGAATTGTTATCTAGCTTTTACCTAGTTGTCTTGCTCAAAGGGGAAAAGAAGAAAGAAATCAAGAAAACAGATGCTCCCGGTTCACTTTGTTTCTCTGAGGATGCTAGAACCTGCTCTCCTCAGAGCTCTGGGGTAGGTGTTTGCATGTGTTTTAGGCAGAGAATCTAGTGTGGGGTAGCATGGTTGTCCCCTGAGGAAGAAAGCAGAACATGAGCAGCTCATTTGCACATCATGTCCCTGAAGCCTAAGAATTATTTTTTATCTGAAATGCTTATCCCAGGGATTTACAGGTTATCAAAGAAGAAGGATGGGAAGGCTGATAAAGACGTGTCTAAATCAGATTGGCTCAAATGGGATTGTTTATTTATTAGACACACACTCTTGCTGTGTTACCCCAGTCCTCTCTGGACTTCAGAGATCTTCCTGCCTCAGTTTCTCCAGCCAGCACCCACGTACCACGGTACCAGACTTGAACCAAATTTTGAAAGTCCATTTTTCTACTCACACTCCATATGCTGAGTGAAATTAACCTTAACGGAGAAGAGTAGCCTCTGATTCCATTTATATGCAGTTCTGGAACAGGCAGAACTAATCTGGGGAGGAAGCAAATCAGAATCGCTATTGCCTCTGGGTGGGAAGGGGCTGTAGGTTACACAGATGTTTCATTTGTCAAGCTGGAACAGCTCAGATTTGTGCATTTCAATTTAAGTACCACTTACTACTCTCCTCAGGAAAGAAGTATAAAACATGGGAATGGAGGGTTAGGAGAATGGAAAGAATAGAAGACAGATGATGCAGAATGTTGATCATTGCAAAAGCTGAATGACATGTGTTGAGTATTCTTTTTTAAGCTGTATTTATTTGAGCAACAAGCGGGGCATTTGGTCCTATTTATTGATTCCTCCTTCCTGGCACCAACCTGCCGTCCCTGGGGTGAGTCAGGGTCTCAGTCACTGGGCTTGGGCCCAGCCTAAAGTTTGCCTCGCTGTATCCATGACCTTTGACTTCCTCTCCCTGGCACCTGTCACCCCCATCCTTGGCTGTCTCTTTGATCAAGGAACAAACCCTCCCCCTCTCTACTGACTTTGACCTCCCCAGCCCCACCCACCACCTAGCCTCTTCTTATCTCTGACTCCTCCTTCCCTGTGTGGTTTCAGATCTTCCTCTATTGTGGTGGCTGAACCCACAAAAGGAGAATTCACCGGCTTTCAGTTCCCATCCTTTTAGAACTGTCAAGTGCCACCTGTGTGCCTTTGATCATGGCTACAGGCTCTGCTGGGAGTGGCAGGGGCATCTTCCTGATCCCCACAGGCGAAGATTGCTGTGGGACTCTACTGATACACACTACAAACAGGGCAAAGCAAGACTGGTGCCTGGGAAGAAAGGGGCCATGGGAACTGGGAAACAGCAGAAGGGGCAGGAAGGGCTTCAGTGGGTTGGGAATCCAGCTGGGAAGTTTTGTTTTTTAACCTGGGTGGAGATTGCCACCCAGGAGGTTGAGTAGTTCGTGTCTGGCTGGTTCACATATGCCATATTTCAGTTAATAATAATAATAGAAACTGGAGACCTGTGCGGGGTTTTAAAAATTGTCCTATTACATATAAAAATGCATATTCTAAAATTTTCCCAAAGAATGGAAGATGAGATAGCACAGTGTGACACCCCTCTCCCCTGCCCCGTTCCTCAGGATTCATTCCACCCAGAGGAAGTCCTCGAACTATACAACCTTCCTTCCTTGTACATTTTCTAGGTTTCTTAGAAGGCTTGGGGAAGAGGGGCCATAGAGGTAGAGGAGTGCTTGGTTTGATAGCAGTCTTTTTTTTTTTTCTTTTTTCTTGAAACTAGGAATTTAACTCAGAATCCTAGGCAGGTGCTTTACCCTTTAAACCATGCTTCAGCTCTTTTGTTTGCATTTTGTTTTTGAGCCAGTCTCCTTTGTCTGGATTAACCTTGAACTCTAGATCTTCCTGCCTTTACCCAGCTGGGATTTCAGACATGTGCCATCCTGCCTGGCTGATGGGCCATCTTGTAGGAGTACCATTTTTTTTGGGGGGGGGTCAGTTGTGGGGCTTGGACTCTGGGTCTGGGCATTGTCCCTGAGCTCTTCAGCTCGAGGCTACCGCCCCTACGCCTTTGAGCCACAGCTCCACTTCCTGTTTTCTAGTGGTTAATTGGAGGTTAGAATCTCATGGTCTTTAGTGCCCAAGCTGGCCTTGAATCATGATCCTCAGATCTCAGCCTCTTGAGTATCTAGAATTACAAATGTGAGCTCCCGCACCCAGCTTGTAGGAGTACTTCTGACATAAACTGGGGTATTGGGACTCTTGTGTTTAGCCTTTCAAGTGAATTAGTTCTATATCACTTGAGGAAAATCAAATTTTGCTATAGACAATCTATGGCAGTAACTGCATTTGTCCCTAAGCGTATGGTTCACAAATAACTTCCTATTTGTACATTCTATTTTAAAGTAACATTTTGTTAATAGTTCCTAGTTAATGCTTCTGCCCTGTGTGGCACTCATTCATTGCTTTGCCCTATGCACATAAACACAAAAACACATTGGGAAGTATCTTCCTTATTTGATGGGTAAAGGTCTACAAGCCAGTTGATACAGGAAAATGATCTATGCAGTTACATTCTTAGGCACCAAAACCAACCAAAGGGAAGGCTACATGCACCCACCTTGCTTTTCTCCATCTGAATGTGTAATATTCTGCCTGTGTGTATATGTGTGTATGTGTATATAGCTGTGGCCTCAAACACTGTGGGGATGCTGAGCAAACTCTACTACTGAGATGTAGCCCCAGTTCCTCTCTGCCTTCTTGCAGGGCGTCGGTGACTCACCACTACCCCCCATAAACAAAAGGAAAAAAATCAACAGCTGCTTATAAAGAGACAACTTTGAGTTCCCCTTCATCAGATGAATGGGAAATGGTGCCTCAGTTGTAGTTTTATGATCCTAATAACCCAGCTCAACCATAGACAGGGTTAAAAGGAAAAAGTTTATGGGCTTTTCCACTCATTACCCTTTTTGAAAATCTTAGCATACATGCAGAACCAAATACATTACCCTAAAATTCTGTGTCACAGCACTTTGGATGATTGTTGAAAGGGCACAATTCCTGGCTATTTGGCTCCTGTGTTCACCAGCCACACTAACGCCAGCCATGGCAGAACCCAAGGAACTTGGGGTTCTAGAATGTGCTGTGGACCATGAAACTTTCCAGGCTCCCCTTCAGTATAGGACTGGGAGCACCACATTGTAAGGGGTCAGGGGAGGCCGTGGGAAGTCCAAGGCTGAGAGGCAACGTCCTGAGCACTCATTTTGGGTCTCCAGATGTCCAGCTGCATCTGCACCCAAGGGAGCCTCATGCTCACATTTACATTGTGCCCTCTTGTCACACAGTAGCTATTTTCCATCTCTGGTCAGGAACCTTGAAGGGGCTTTGTCAGGTGCACCTGCTCCCTTATACTTGAAGGCCCCACTTCTCCCTCTTAGCCAGGGCTGCCCTAATGAAGGGCCACAGAATGGCGCTGTAAACAACAGAAGTCTATTCTCAGTGCTGGAGGCCAGAGGGCTAAGATCAAGGTGCCAGCTGGGTTGGTTTCCTCTGAGGCCTCTCTCTTTCCTTGGCTTGTAGGTGTCCGCCTTGCTGCCCTTTATTCTCCATCTTCACATGCATGGTCTGATCCTAGTCAGACTGGATTAAGGCTCCTCCTTGTGCCCTTACTTTAATCTCATTGCCTCTTTAAAAGATTTCCCTTGACACTCTTAGGGAGGGAACACATATAATACCTCTGTGTCTCTGATTATATAAAATAATATTTATTGGAATGAACCCCATGAAATGGAAGCAAGAGGGTGTTCTTTTTCGTTTTCTGTTTCTTTTTTCCTTTTTCTGTCTTTGAGGGAAAAGATAGACCCAAAAATGGAGGGACATAGGGTGAACAAATGCCTCAGTGGTTCTCAATGGAACCACTGGGCCTTGTCCCTGAGCTCTTCAACTCAAGGCTACTGCCCTACCCCTTGAGCCTCAGCACCAACTATAAACTATATTGAAAATAAACTATGCAACTTGTAGGTGGGGATGGGAGGAGGAAAGACTGAGAGAACAAAGGAAGGGGTGGTATTGTCCAAAAAGAAATGTACTGATTACTTGACTTATGAAATGGCATACTCTGTATATCACATTTATAATAACAATTTTTTTTTCCAGTCCTGGGCTTGAGCTCAGGGCCTGAGCACTGTCCTTGGACTTTCTCAAGGCTAGAGCTGTACCACTTGAGCTTCAGCACCACTTCCGGCTTTTTTCTATGTATGTGGTTACCGAGGAATCGAACCCGGGTCTTCATGCATGCTAGGCAAGCACTTTAACCACTAGGCCAAACTCCCGGAAAGGACCTGAGACTCCTTTTTTTTTTTTTTTTTGCCAGTCCTGGGCTTGAGCTCAGGGCCTGAGCACTGTCCTTGGACTTTCTCAAGGCTAGAGCTCTACCACTTGAGCCTCAGCACCACTTCCGGCTTTTTTCTATGTATGTGGTACCTAGGAATCGAACCCGGGTCTTCATGCATGCTAGGCAAGCACTTTAACTACTAGGCCAAACTCCCAGCCTCTATAATAGCAATTTTTAAAAAATAACCATAAATAAAGGACCTCATTCCAAATATAGTCATATGTTGAGGTGCTGGACTAATATTAGGGCTTCAGCATAGGAATCTGGAGGGGTCAGGATGAAGTACCCAGTTTGGATCACAATGCTGTCCTGACACCTACTGTCATCAACGCCTGTCTCCTGCTTCTGCCAACAGATGGCTACACAGAGTGAGGCCTCCTCCATCACTGGGGGTGTCATGGGCGTGAACCCTGAGTCACACCTGTTAAACTCATCATCTCACTTCGTATAATCTTTTAAAATATTCCTGATTGGGTCCTGGTGCCTCATGTCAGTAATCCTAGCTACTCAGGAGACTGAGATCAGTCTGTACAACTCGTATCTCCAATTAATCAGCAAAGAAGAAAAGCTGAAGGTGGAGCTGTGGTTCAAGTGGTAGAGTGCCAGCCTTGACACAAAAGCTAAGGGAAGCCTTAACTTCAAGCCCAGTACTAGCATAAAACAAAATAAACTCCACTTGAGCTGACTAATAAGCTAGGATTCAAACGCTGTCAGGATATCCATGCCCTGGCTTTCAGCACCCACAGATCCCAGGCTCCTCCGCCAGAGCTAAAGGGCTGCACGGGTTCTACAGGGATAGTCCCTACAGCACTGAAAGGGCAGATAGACTTTAACTCCTCAGTGGCCATTAACACACATCATTTTTCAAATTTAGTCTCCATTCCTGAGTTGCAGCATGAGTAAAGTCAATCATCTACCCAAATTTAGTTCTTTCTGTTCACGTCTCTTGGCTGGGTTTCCTGGGAATTTGTTTCCTATTTATTGGTGTAGAATTATTTGCTTTCAGAATTGCTTGGGGGGGGTGCAGTCTGGCAGCAGAAAGTCATTTGGCAATTTATTTGCAGGGCTGCCCTTCTTCCAGTAGCTTGTTTCAAATTCAACCTCTGGCACAAAGACATCCATCATTTTAATTGCATGTTACTGTTTAGTCAGGCACAAATTTGCTTCTTTCTCTTTTTCTTTTTTCCTGTGGTGGTAGATTGTTTTGTGTCCCCACCCCCACTCCCTGCTTTGGTTCACCACAAAAAAAAAAAAGAAAAAAAAAAGCCAAAAATATTTTTCCCAACCAAGCATAAGCACTTTTTATAGGCAAGGAAATTTTAGCACAGAGGTGTCTGGCTTCTTCACTGTTGCCTATTTGGTTCTTAACCTTTCAGGTGCAAAAAGGCGAAGCATGACTTTTCCTTTCCTGTTCAGGTAGCAACCACAGGCAGTCAGCTCAAGATAGTGCCAGGGAAGAAAAGTGCTTTGGTCTCAGGATTAGAAGGCTCACAGTCTATTCCTGGCTTTACAGTGGCTACCTGGCAATGTGACCTGCCTTCCACCTTGCTTTTCCCATCTGTGAAATAAAAGACTTGGCTGTGCAGATTTCTAGAATGTTCCTGTGTTTTTATATCTTGGGTACTAGTGGCTAGACTTGGTCACTGTAGTTTATTCAAGGGTGTCCACTGAGGATCTTTCCCTGTTCCACGTCATGATGCCTGACTCTGGGCGTGAGGATTGTGGTACTTTAGTTCAAGGCCAGAGAAGTCAATCCTATATTCCACAAGAGACTTTTGAGGGATAAAGGTACTTCCATGAAATTACATTAGATGGAAAGCTAACTTTGGTGTGCTCCAAGCTAAAAGTTTAGCTTTTATTGTGTGTATACTTTGTTTCTTTCTGGTACTCTGTGTACATTGTGTATATTAAATTATATACCATGTATGTGGTGCAGCCTGTGAGGTGCACCAGGATTGTGGGGAGGGGCAGTGGATGAAAGACGATTTGAGGTCATAGATAGAGGGGCTGAAGTAGGTCCCTGCCAGAGAGAGGTCTGTGTACTGCCTTTCATCTTCATGATATAGAGGAAAATCAGTTATCATAGCTGAGTCATTTTGTATCAGTCTGCATCCTGAAGTCTGATCACTCTCACTGTGGGCCTGGATAGGGTTCCTCTTCTCTGTATCAGAGTTCCTGCGACTCTCAGGCAGGGTACAGGCCTCCCTGGGCTGACACCCTCTGGTCCCCGACTCTTTGCACATTTGAAGGTTTTGTTTACATTTTTAAATTATGGGACATTTCAAATAATTGAGAGACTAGTGTGATGATGAAATTCTCATGGTCACAGTACCCATTTTTTATTATTTTCTGGGATGTTTTACTTTTTTTTCTGGTACTTGAGGAAGGGGATTCAAAACCAGGACCTATGCATGGTAAGCAAGTGTTCTACCACTGAGCTACCTCCCGAGCCCTATTCTGGAGTATTTTAAAAACAAATCCCAGACAAGGAATTTAACCTGTCTACATAGGTGTGTGTGTATATATATATATGTATATATTCATACACACACATGTATGTGCTGTATAGTATATATATATATATATATATGTACTATATGGAGCTACAATGTCATCATGCTCCAAAAATTCAAAGTGATTCCTTAAGGTCATCTATTCCCATGTCATTGACCGGTTTTCTGAGTTCATCTCCAACATCTTTTACTAGTTGGTTTGATTCAAAAGCAACTTAAGAGTGCATACTGCATTTGATAGTTAGGTTTAATCCACCTCCCTCTCCCAATACATACACCAATCATTGAACAATCCAGAACCTTGCATAATCACATGTGTTGATAGATATTCTATCACCAGGCCTATCCTCAGCACCACAGATGTCTTTATCAGTCTGGATAGCCTTCCTTCACCTCCTTTTTCTGTAATTTATTGAGCCATTATTGTGTAGTTGGAGCAACTCTTTCTCCAAAAGAGTTGTTTTCCAAAAAAAAATTGTTAGTATGTGCACACGGGCATACACACACACACACGGAAATGGGCAGGCTCCACTGACGATGGGTGGAAAAGAGGACTAATGAGAGGGCATGTAGGAGGATGAATACAGTCAAAAATAGTTTGTTTGCAATGTGAAAATAGACCAGTAGAAGCTGTTGAAGGTATTTTGAAAAGCAGGTAGTAGGATAAGACAAGAACAAACCTGATGTGGTTGATACATTGGGTATATGTGTGAAAAGTTTACAGTAGAACCTCCTTGTACAACTAATGTGTAAAATAAAGAATTATCTTTAAGAAATTCTTATTTGTTTCTAAGCAGGTTAGCATTATAGTATGGAGATTTCCTAAGAAACATGTTTCAAAGTTTTGAAAAATGATACCTATTAAATCTTTCCATGCATGTACACATTTGCAGTGTCTGTGTATATGTAAGATACCACTTGAGTTATATGTTATTGCATAATAAACTTACCCAGTGCTTGGTGGCTGGGCTTAGGGACTGGTTCCAGGATTGTGTTGGTCAAGAATTTGGGCAGGGCTCAGCTAGAAAATTAAGGTCACTCAGTGGGGTGGGGATAGAGGGTGTAAGATGTGTCTGGCACTTTGACAGGGATGGTTAGAAGGCTGGCCCCAATGGACAGTTATTTAGAACATCTGTTGATAGTTTGGCAAACATATTAGGCTTGGGTATTTGTCATGCTGGCTGGTTCATTCCCCATAGCTAGCATCCCAAGAGAACTATCACCATACCTTGGATAGCACAAAACATGACCAATACCATGTTTGTTTTGGTTGAAGTCATACCAAGTCCTTCCAGATTCAAGGGAAAAGGACAAAGATAGGATAGGAGCCTTCTCAGTAGGTATGCTTGTGAATACCATGAAAACTAAAAAACTAAAAAAAAGATATGTGAAAACCAACGTAACAACTTAGTGTTTGCCACCTCCTGATTTTTAAGTCATCGTGTACTTACTTCTCTTTTGATGTAAGATGGAAGCCTCTGGTGTGGAACCACCTACTTTAAAGGCCATGCAGGGTATCTCTTGTCCCACCTCCTCTGTTCCTATTCACTAGGGAACTGAGAAGACTTGATTGGACAGGAGCATGGTGTCAGGTCTCAGCACATCTGATAGTAAAGACAACTGGAGCTGACCCCAGACCAGAACTTGAACAGGTCCAAGGGACTTCTGTATTGGGAAGATTTCTGGATACTTTGTAAATGTTGCTGTCAGGAGGGACAATATATAAAGTAGGGTACCAGATGGTTATGTCATCAAAAATTTGTTGGTCCTCACTGAGATAAGGAAGGCAGTAAATTGGAATAAACTGTTTACATTTGTTTAGTACTTGAAGTATTGGCTGAAACCAGTTTTTAGGGCAGCCAATCAAGTAGCTTTTTGTGTCCTTGACTTCCTTCAGCATCTTGAGGGATCCCTGAGACTGACTCATGAAATAGTGAGGATAGGCATGTTTATACAGAGGTATAGGTAGACAGAGATTGAGGTCAGTAGCAGATGTAGGCTTTCCCTGTTAATTTAAAGGTTCAAAGTACTCAGGATGTAGCTCAGTGGCAGAGTACTTGCCTATCTTTAATGAGGCCTTGGGTTCCATCCCAAGCATTGAAGCAAGAGAAATAATGGGAAAAAGAAGAAGGAGGAAGAGGAAGAAATAGGAGAGGGGGAAGGAGGTTATTTGTGGGAGTGTAGGCCTGTGCTCCTTACAGCAATCAGGCTCTGAGAAAGGTGCAAGTGGAAAAAAATGGGTGCCTTGAATGTCTACTGAGCTCTGAATCGAGCTGGACCTAAAGACAATTTATCAGCCTAGATCAGGAGCTGGAGGACTGATCAATAGTTAATCAACAATACGGCACAAGTCTCGGTGTTATCCATTTATCTATGCATTAAAGTCAGTGTGAGGTGGAGCAGTTACACCTGGAATCTCCCCCTCCTGACACCCACCTCACATTGAAGAGCCTGCCCTTTGGTGCAAGGAAGACATTTGTTGTCCATAGGACTGACCAGCACCCGTCCTTCTTTGTCTCCCACGCCAAGATGTCAGTTACTTTCTTTAAAAGAACTGCTCTTACTTCCCTGTTGATCAAAATCAAGAGCAGTTGTTTAATCTTATTTCCTCTGATTTCTAGGAGATCGTTAGCCAGGCAAGTCAGGAAATTAATAACATGTGCTCTGTTTTACCAGAATTGAATTTCCGGGAGCCACCCAGACTGTTGCTGTCTCCTCACTATTGTGTCTTGGCTTTGGTGTCAGTTTGTGAGCAGATAATCTACTTTTGCACACTGCTGAGACTTCCCTGCCCTCCAAAGTGGGAATTGCCTTCCTACTATGAGCTCTGTGGGATGGGACCTGGGTCTGGTAATCCAGCTTCAGACAAAACCAGGCATGCAACAGGCTCTGTGTATTCATGTGTTGAATTGGGCTTTAGAACTATTTTTTGTTTCCCTATCCTGGAATTCATTTTGCTTGGCCTCATCCTATATGGCCATATGTGCATAGCGTTTGAGCTATTGTGCTCCTTGGCTAGGAAAATCCTAGACATATACTATTATTACAAATGAGGGAAACCATGGATTTATCCCTGTGTTTGTTATTTTTAATGTACTATGTGAAGTTATTTCTTTACTGTTTTTTTCTTTCCTTATGGTTTCATCCTCTCATTGCTGCTGTATCTGACTTTGGTACCTGGTATATTGTATACACATTTATTTGTGTATTTGAATCAGGGAAGTAAAGGAGAAAACAATATGATGAGACAAAGGACAAAGGATGAGCCAGTGTAACAGTGATATTCACAAGACAATATGTTGGAAGTTAACTTTACAACTTGGGAGGGGGTGCGGGAGGGAAAGTGGAAGAAAAAGATGGGAAGGGGTAATAATGTTCAAGAATGTACTCACTACCTTAAGAATGCAACTGTAACACCTCTGTACATCACCCTGATAATAAAAAATTTAAAAAAATATTTCTTATTTATATGGTACAGTTCATGTGTAGCTAAAGAATCGAAGAGATGATTGGGGAAACCAATGAAGGTGGGGAAAGAGCTGAGTCTTAAAATCCAGGATGCTTTGGACCCCATACTAGTTCTGTCACTTAGAAGAGGTGGAACTTGCTCACAAAGTTTCTTGTGGGCTTTGTCTCCCTTTGCCTCCCTTTGCTTTTGCAAGATGAGTGTACAGAACCTTTGGACCCATAGAAGCGCTCTTTGGCCAGTGGGTGGAGCTTATCAGCTGGGTAGTATGGCCCTAACTCCAGTCTTTGCATTACTATACTCCAGCTTTGAGTCACCAAATCTTGCTGCTGGCTGAGATGGTATTGCTCTCTCCTGATAAAATGTCCAAGTGATTTATTTGGTAATTTCAGTTTTGTATTTACTATATTCTGTTTATATTTATTCATGATAATTTAACCATATTGGTGACAGGACTCTCTTAGATGACATGGCTATAACAAAATACCTGAAGCGATAAACTCAGAAAAGTCCTCTAACTCCACGGCAAAGTCAGATGGCCTGTTGCATTGGGTGTGTGGCAAGGATGGCATATCATGGTGGGATTCTCTGTTGGAGTAGACAAACAGAGTTGCTTCATGAATCAGGAGAGAGAGATAGACAGGAGGTGGTCTAGGTCCCCCAAGGACATGTACCTAATGACCCAAGGACTTCCCATTGGCCCCCACCTCCTAAATGACCATATTACCTCCCAATAGTGACATCCTGTGGACCAAATCTTTAGTGCTTGGCTCTTCAAGTATTATTCAATGAAACCATAAGCAGGGATGGACTCCCAGGCTGCTTGAGAGAGGGAGGAGGCAGTGTCTGCAACACAAAGCTGATTTCCTCCTGAGGCTTATAGAAACCTGGCAAGTTATTGAGTAGGAAAGGGACAGAACTGGTAACTAACCATGAAATTGGCGTTTCTTAGAAACAGCTGGAACAAGCCTAAAGGCATGCGCCTTCTGGGAACCACAGTGTAGGAAGCCAACTTAGCTCCCACATAGAGTTCTGAGACAGGTTTAAACTAGGGATATTAAGGAATGAGTTGATCTTTAGGGATCTAGATGTGTCTACACAAGTCCCCAAACCAGACTAACCTCAATTTTTCTTTCAGTGGAATTATTAGACCTCATGAACTTGATTTTTATTGAGTGTCTGACAAATGCCAAATAGTGTTATTTCTATGGGAAGTCTGAAATTCTGGATGAAAGTGTTAATTCCTTTCCTGGTATAACACCCACAGTTTATGGTGCATGCTCATTTGCTTTCTTGCTTTTTATTGACAGTACTGGGGTTTAAATCTAGGGCCTTACATGTGCTAAGCAGTTACTCTACATCTTGAACCAGGCCCCTGGCCCTTTTGCTTTGGCTATTTTTCAGATATACTCTTGCTTTTTGTCTCTGCTGGCCTAGACCAAGATCTGCATGTTTATTTACACTTCTTATATAGTTGAGAAGACAAGCATGAGGCACCATGCCCAGCTTTTTAGTAGTTGAGGTAGGGTCGCCATAACTTTTTGTCCAGGTTGATCTCAAACCTCAGTCGTCCTGATGTCAATCTCCCAGATATCCAGGATTACAGGTGTGAATCACTGCACCTGACTTGCTTTTTAATTAATGTCATTAATTTAAAAATTAATATAACAGTCTTTAAGTTTGACAGGGCAGATGAAAGTATTCCAGTTTTTCAGTTGAAACCTAGGCTCTTAGGTACCAAGGTCATCCTTACCATGCTGCTAGAAAGTGGGAGAGCTGGGTTTCTAGTCTAGCATTTCTGTCCCTGAGTGTCCTAGGGTACCGCCTCATGTAGAATAGCTGTATTCATAAGACAGCTGCCCTTCGTGAGGCACCACAGAGGCCAAGGAAACACCACTAGCACCATGCCCTACTCAGGGTTCTCTGTGACAGTTCCTGTGCCTCCATGCCTTGTGAAACGGAGATGAATAACTTACAGACAGGACTCCTTACAGGAGAGGTCCAGGCCACTTTCAGGATGATGAAATTTTAGCAAATGTTCCCTTTCCTCTTCCCTTTCCTCTCCTCCCCTCCCCTCCTCTTCCCTTGTATCCTTTTCCCTCCCCTCCTCTTCTCTCCTCTTAGTTCTAGGGTTTGAACCTCAGGCCTTTGCTTGCTAGTCAGGTTCTCTATTGCTTGAACCATGCCTCCAACCCAGGAACATGAAATGTAATTGGAGTGATTGCAAAAGCCAACCCTTAAGGTTAGAAACCATCTCCAGATAGACTGGGGCTGCACCTTGATTAAGAATTTTAAGATGATTCCATGAACAGCACTGCCAAAATTTCTCTGGTTATGTTTTTGAACCCTTGGGTAAAAATTCAGAACTCATTATCATTTTTATGTGAAAAAGGCATAACATTCCCTAACATCTCTGAGGCCTTGCTTTGATCTGCAAGGATTCTAAGGAATGGATGGGTGGCCTTGCATTTTCATTACCTATAAGGCTAGGCCATAGTGGGGTGTGGTCTCTAAGACTCCAGCATCCCAGAGTGCATCTGGAGCAGACATGGAGTCTGGGAGATGAGATAGATGCTAGTATCAGATATCTGCATCCAGGTCTTAACCAGTTACAAAGAATTCACAATAGAATTGAAACAGAAAGATCAGATTTCTCAACACTGTACCAGTGTTTATGTTTATCAAGTGGCAGAGGAGCAAATAATGGACAAGGTAGTATGCTGCCAACAAGAAGTTAAATAATGAAGATTGTTAATCAATTAAAACTGGCCCTGGGGATTGGCTTGCTGCAAGTATAGAATGGGATAGAATGGCAGTCTAGGAGAATGGCATTCCAGGCAAAGAAAGGACATAAACCAAGCTGGACATCTCTCCCAGCTGAAGAGATGGGGCCCTGTTGTGTAAGGTGACTCAGAGGTGACTCAGTCGAGTGCTGTGTTAATAAAGAATACCTTTTAGAAATGAAGGAGAGATGGGTGGTAGTTGGCAGACATCAGAGGTGGCAGGACCACTTGGGGTTCTTCCTCTGGTACAGGCAGGAGATGCTGTGGTGTGAGACATGCTGGAACTGGAAGGGGAGGCCTTCCAGGGGGTGGACCTGCTAGGAAAAGCCATCGGATGTGGTGGGACAGGTGGATGGAGGAGAGCTACGTGTACTTGCAAGAAGGCTCAGGTGATCACATTAACTGCTCTGGTGCTGTGCTTTTTGAATTTAGATCACAGCTAGAATGTGAAGACACACCAAGCACACACAGCTTACTTCTCCCATCTACTTGGGTTGCCTACATCTTACGTTTTTGAGATTCGGATGGTAGGCTTCTATGGTTTTGTTTTTTGTTCTTCCAGGTCTCGACTTAGCTGTTAGTGTTGTAGCCAGCTAGGCTGTAGTAGAAAGATGATACCAGCAGCATCTTATCAAAGGTAACATACTCACTTATTGGGGAAGGGGCAGTTAAGATGTTAACTGTCCAGTGATTTCTCTTATCAGGAACATGGCTGGGAACCAGTGAGTCAGCGAAACAGCCGCCTCTGACTGAGTGGCAGAGTGCAGTGTCTCTCCAGTGGCTGCCTGCCTGCCCCAACATCTATTGGTCACTGTGTGCTCTTATTTCACACATGATTCTAATGAGCGAGCATGGTTATTTTCAGCTTGTGTCAGATCGGGAGCTGCTGCGGGGAAACATGCAGGCTCAGAACCACTGTTACTGATCCCTGGGAGAAGTGATGGGTTCAGATAAAAAATAGAAAAAATAAGCAATGTGGGTGTGAGAATCAGGGGTACAGCTTACTAGAGCCCGCTGTGTTTGTGGAAAATAAAAGCAGCAGCTCTGGATTCCAGAAAGGTAACCCTAGCTGAGAGGCCTTATACTTTCAGTTGAGGCTACATCAGAAAGCAGGAATGAATTCTGTTGATAACTATGGGTTTGAGTCTCAGACTGAGATGAATGATTTGGTTCCTCCTGGACATACTTAATTGCTCCTGAGGACTTAGTATGGGGAAAGGACAATAGCTACTCCTCTTCTAAACATTCTAGCCCTCCTGCCCCGCCCCTATTCCCCATTACCTATAGTTAGCAAATACTTGTGAATCTGAGTGAATCACAGAAGAGGAGAAGAAGCTAATGCTAATGCCAGAAGGAATGGCTTTCCAGCCTTGTCACATTAACTTATCTCCTACGGTAACCACTAGATAGCACTTCATGTAATAACCACAAAATTGTGTTTAGGTAAATGGCCTTGGAAGTGCAGTATTGTTCCCTAGGCGCTTGTTCATGGAATACTTAATTTGAACATATTTTAATGAGCATATTTTCATGTTTAGGCTGTTGGTGAGGTATCAGTAGTGTACTGTGGGTGCTTTCGTGTGGACCACCACGCAGAGCATCTCTGTTTTGGCCCCAGACCCCATCACATATCCCCTTGCTGTCCATTCCTGCAACCAGTGGGTCACTTATGGAGTCCTCACTGTGTGCCAGTCAGGGGCTGTGCTTTGGGGAGAAAGGGACAGAGATGTGGGCACGCGGATGAGCCTCGCTGACCCTGCCCTCGGGGAGTGCTCCATCTGAAACAGGAGTAAGGCTCTGGATCACTGACAGTGGCAGTTCAGGGTGATTCTGGGTAGCACAGGGGATGGAGCACTGTCACATGCTGGAAGAGGGAAAGTTTAGGTTAAGCCAGAGATGACAGTTTGTGGGCATCTAAGCTTTGCCGCAGGTGGTGCAATGTCTGCATTGAAGGTGCAGGTGAACTGAGTTATCTGAAGCATCTGTAGGTTTGAGAGTGGACACTGCAGGCTGGGAGGAGGGAGAGGCGCAGGAGAGCAGCCTCAATCCTCCCATCTTCATCCTGCTCCGTAACCTACTGAGGCTTCTGGGTTTTTTGAGCCCTTACAATTTTAGCATAGTTTTGAGGGAGCTGGTAAGGGCCATTGGGAATGTGCTTTTCCAATAGAGGATAGTAAACGGAAATATACTTAGGATATGAATATGGTATGCATACAAATGTGTGGAAAAGTGCCAGCAGAAGTAGAGGTGCTGTTTCCTGTCTACCAGATCCTGTACCTCCAAGTCCCAACAGAGTGAGGGTGTGGCAGGGCCGAATGCACTGCCCCCTGCAGAGATCCTTTTTCAACCTCCATCCAGAGCTCTGCTGACTTTACAAGCCACATTAGGAAGACAAGGTGACAGTTGAAATGGCTAGACAAGCCTGTGAGGACCACTGTCATTGCATATAACTAGAAATGTGGTTTTAATTATTTTGGGGGGTGCCAGGCCTGGGACTTGAACTCAGGTCCTGGGCACTTGTCCTCAGACACTTTCTGGTCAAGGCTAGTGCTCTGCCACTTGGGCCACAGTGCCACTTGTATATGTGGTATGGGGGAATGGAACCCAGGGCTTTATAGATATTAGGTGAGCACTCTACCACTAACCTACACTCCTGGCCCCTATGGTTTTATTTATTTTTTTTGCCAGTCTTGGGCAAGCCTGAACTCAGGGCTTGAACACTGTCCTTGGACTTTCCTCAAGGCTGGCGCTCTACTACTTGAGCCACAGCACCACGTCCAGCTTTTCTATGTATGTGGTACCCAGGAATCAAAACCGGGTCTTCGTTCATGCTAGGCAACCACTGTACCACTAGGCCAAACTCCCAGCCCCTGCCCCCAGTGGTTTTAATTTGAATTTTATTTTATTTAGTTACTGTAGTGAAATCATGCCCAGATAGTAAGTCCTGAACCCAAATAGAGATGCAGATGGGGTGAAGGTTGGCTTTAGGGCCAGGTGTATATTCAAGGTTCCATATCAGCAGCTGGCTGAGGGACAAGCCTGGGCTGGTGATAAGGGTTTGGGGAAATTATGAATTGCTTAAGGTCACACAGTTGGTGGCTTATCTGAGCCAGAGTACAGGTGTTTTGCTTCCTCCCAGCCTGGTTCTTTCTGCTCTCCTTCTGCTAACGTTTCACTTAACTAGTTTTGCCCCACCAGGGAAGCCACTAATAAAGCATTGGTGCCACAATAATAGGTGTTGCTTAGGACAGCAGTGCTGGAGAAGAAGAGGAAAGATATCCAGAGGAACCCTTGTTAGGGGCAAGAAAAACGTGTGCCAAAATACTGTATTGCTTTTTTTTTTTTAATTGTATTTGTTGGGGCTGGGAGTTTGGTCTAGTGGTAGAGTCCTTGCCTAGCATGCATGAAGACCCAGGTTCTATTTCTTGATACCACATACATAGAAAAAGCTGGAAATGGTGTGGTGGCTCACGTGGTAGAGCCTTGAGAAAGTCCAAGGGCAGCGCTTAGGCCCTGAGTTCAAGCCCCGGGACTAACAAAAAAAAGAAAAATGTACTTGTTGTTTGACAACTGCCAGAAAATATTAAGGAAATATGTTAAAGAGAAGTTGAACTGGGCACCAGTGGTTCATACTTATAATCCTACCTACTCAAGGGGCTGATACCTCTTTGCTTTCCTTTGTTTTGTTTTGTTTTGTTTTTTGTTTTTTGAAGCTCTTTTGCTTTTTGCCTATCCAGCCAGGAATTGTGATTCTTCAGTCTCTGTCTCTTGAGTAGCTGGCACCACAGGCTCAAACCGTCACTCTTTTCCCTCTTCAAATCTGATTTAATCTAATGATGCCTGTCCCCCTACCTGCTTCATCTCTTTTCTTCCTTTATTCTGTTTGTTGAAGAATATCCTCCCCCTGAGAGGATACTGTGGAGCAAATGTGACTTGGGTGCTGGGTGTTCTGCATCTGGGGTCACACAATAATAGCTAGCTGCCTCTTACGTCTTCTGAGCTGCGAGTCTTCTCTGATTCTGAGTAGAGGCTGCATTCATTAGAAGTAACAAAATGTTGACATTACATCTCTCTTGTTCCAATGATTTGTTGGCATATTTCAGTATTCCTCCTCTCTGGTTTCAATTATTTGTTGGACTATTTCAATAAAGAAGAGTGCCACCCATCCGTGTGTGTGTGTGTGTGTGTGTGTGTGTGTGTGTGTGTGTGTGTGTGTGTGTGTGTGTGTTGATGGTGCATGTGCATGCGTGAGTGTGTGCCAGTCCTGAGGCTTAAACTCTAGGCCTGGATTCTGTTCCTGAGCTTTTTTGCTGAAGGCTATTGCTTTACCACTTAACCCATAGCTTCATTTCTGGCTTTTTTGATAGTTAATTGGAGATAAGAGTCAACTTTCCTGCTTAGGCTGGGTGGGAACAGCGATCCTCAGCCTCCTGAATAGTAAGGATTAGAGGCAGGAGCCACTGGCTAATCTACTGTATTTAATGGCTTCACTGAAAATTTACATCATCATCATTTACTTCACCTGTTCAGAATGTACTGAATTCAGTGGTTTTCCAGAGTTGTACATCTGTCACCACAAACAATTGTAGGACATTTTATTGTCAAAACTCCACTTTCACTGTGACTACCTTCCCCCAGTGCCCAACAGCCACTAATCTAATTTCTATATGCTTGGGTTTGCCAACTCTGGACATTTCTCATAATGGGAACATACAATGTATAGTAATTTGTGACTTGCTTCTTTCACCAAAGTATAGCATTTTCCAGGTCCATCTATATATCAGCATACATTGGTGCTTCATTCCTTTTTTTCTGGCCAGATAATACTCCATTAAATTCATATATTGTATGTGGTTTATTTGCCAATTGACAGACATTCTAGCTGTCTCTGTTTTTTGGAAGTCAAGAATAATGGCTGCTAAGAATATCCATATAGAGATTATTTTGTGAACCTAACCCTTTTTTTCTCTTAGTTGTATACTTAAGAATGGAATTATTGAGATATGTGGGAACTTGCTGTCTAACCACTTGAAGAACTGCTGGGGTGCTTCTTTACCACCATCAGCACTATATGACGATTTCAGTTTCTCTACCATGTGTCATTGTATCTTTCTTATTCTTACCTTTTTATCCCATTGGGTATAAAGTGTTCTCTGATCGTGGTTTTTGTTTGCATTTCCCTAGTGACTAAAGATGTGAAGCATCTTTTCATGTGTCTATTGGCCATTGTATATCTTTGGAGAACTACCTATACATATTCTATGGTCGTGTGTGTGTGTGTGTGTGTACCTATGTATGTGCATATATGCACACCAGTTCATGAACTCAGGATGTGGGTGGGCCCTGTCCCTTGAGCCACACACTTTTTAGTAGTTACTTGGAGATAATACTTTCAGAGTTTCCTGTCCCCGCTGGCTTCAAACCACCATCTCCTCCTGAGTAGCTAGGATTAGAAGTGTGAACCACTGATTCCTGGCTCGCTAGTGCCATTCTTAATTGGGTATTTGTTTAGTGTTTATATTCTAGATAATGTTGCCCACCTGATATACTTGAACCTCTGCATCCATGTATTCAACTGATTGTGGATCCAAACTTTTGGAAAGATTTGTATCTCCATTGAATATACACATACTTTTTCCTTGTCCTTGCTCTCCTAGCAGCATAACAACTATTTACCTAGTATTTACATTGTATTAGGTTGTTAAATGTTAAGTAACGGATGGATAATTTAAAGCATCTACGAGGATATGCCTAAGTTATGTGCAAATATGCTATTTATATAAGAGACGTGAGCAACCATGGATTTGGATCTTCTTGGACTGTCCAATAAACTGTATATATTTTGCAGAAATTTTCTGCTATTCTGGGTTGTCTATATATTTTTGACCCTTTTTATCCTGTGAGGTGTGAAAGTTTTACCTATGATGACTGTTTTTTGCTTGTTCTTTAGTATCATGTCTCACAGGTCATGAAACATTCTGCCTATGTTGAAATATTTTCTTTTGTTTATTGGCTGTTTCTATATTCTATGATCGTTTAAAAATTAGGTATTTATTGTTGAATTTTAATAGTATGGCTTTGAGACAAGATCTCACTCTACAGCCCAGGCTAGCCTTGAACTCACAATCCTGCCACAGCCTTCAGAGATCTGGGATTATAAGCATACACCATTATATCTGGCAGGGCCTGTTCCATTCTGAGAGTTTTATGTTCTCAGAATGTGTGAGTTTTTAACTCTCACAGTCCAGCCTATGATCCATTTTTAGTTAACCGCTATATATGCTGGTAGGACTTTTTTGGTTTCCCATGCTACAATTAAAGGTCAGGGATGGATGCTTTTCCTTACCAGCTTTTATAATAAAAACTTGGTTCTCTAGTCAATGAATGAAGTGACGCTGTTATTTTCTTTGATATACAATTTTTTAGCGTATTTGCAACGATACACTTACTTTTGATCTGAGGTATACATCTGTATTCTGCTTGAGTACTAGTAAGTCTTTCGTTTGTCAGAGATGTTAGTCTTCCAGGAGTGGCTCTCATTTGAGATTTCCTTAATCTTCCCAAAGAGCAGAAAGAGGCCCATTTTACCTGGTAGGAAAAGAAGCACTAGGAGAAATGCCTGTTTCAGGTCACACCTGCTAAAAGTGGCAGGAGCAGCCTCTATGCCTGGACTCTTCTCTTGTGCTCACATCACATCTAGTCAGAACGTTGCAGTGCACTTGGAATTTGGAGTTAACTTCTGGCTCCCTGACCTGTCATCTATAGTGACCTTTTGTATTCTACCTCTGTAGAGCCTCAGGCCAGAGTCAATGCATTAGAGTAGCAGATTGCCAAGACCATCTCACTGACAAGTGGTGGGGATTCTGCTGTGCTAGAGCCAAGTCCTGCATAGCTCTCCTCAAGACTGCCTGACATTGGGAAGCTTACCAAAACACATAGGCTTTCTTCCAAGAAGCTTTCCTTTGGGGAGGAGAGGCTGTCAAGGGTTAACAGTACTTATCTGGGTTTTTAGCTTCATACTGTTATATAGAATTTGGATTTCTTTTATTAGGTGTTTGTGTTTCATCTAAATAAAGCCAGTTAAAAATTTTAAAATTGTGCACATGTATGTAAATTAGGGAGAAGTGGTATTTTGTAATATATTATATATATTAGTTGCCTATCCAGCCATCGTATTCTAAATTGTCATCTCCCCATTTGTCTTACAGAAACATGCCAAAGGCCAGGATTTGTTTGATCAGATCGTGTACCATTTGGACCTCGTGGAAACAGATTACTTTGGCCTCCAGTTCCTCGACTCTGCCCAGGTCGCGGTATGTTTTGCTTTGATGCTTTTCAGGACAGATTGGTTTTTCATGTTAATTGCAGATCCACAGTTGCTGGAAATTAGTGGAGAGAAATAGGAATGAAACT
Organism: Megascapheus bottae; assembly: GCF_031878675.1. Classification (NCBI taxonomy): domain Eukaryota; kingdom Metazoa; phylum Chordata; class Mammalia; order Rodentia; family Geomyidae; genus Megascapheus; species Megascapheus bottae. The sequence continues at coordinate 70,617,595 of NC_143511.1, read as the reverse complement.
GTGATATTGTTCTAGTAATGGACATTGGCAGGTGGTGATGGTGCCCTGGTGAAACAAATCTGCGCTGCTTGTTGGCTCTCCCCATCCTTGAAGCCGCCAAGAACCAGGGGAATCGGTGCATAGTATATGTGCAGGAACATTTCTAAGCAGAGGAGTGCATGGGGGCACATTTTTAGAGTAGGAAGGAAGAGGAAGACATAACATTCTAGAAAGTCTTGATGCTGCTGCTTTTAGTTTTAATTAGCAGAAGAGACTGTGTTACCATCTTCTTGTGGGGTTTGGCTGGGTAGGGAACGAGTGATAAGAATGCAGCTGAGTCCCAGGCAGGTACCACGGACAGGGGAATAATCAGAGCTGCCTTTGGCATTGCATACGAACCAGTTTGCAGGCTCTCATCAGTCTAGATGTCCCTTGTTTTCCAAGAGACAAAGCTACTCTTGGTAGAGATGCAGGGATGGGTGCCCTGCACAAAGATTAAAACTCCTCTTTTGGAAAGCAGGAATGACTTCATAGACCCCTTTCTCGACAAGATCTCTCAAGATAATTTATTCAGCAATCTGAAAGTGTTCATTGAATGCCTGCTATAAACTATGCCTTGTTCTGTGCATTGTAGATAAATGGTGAATGTAGATGATACAGCCACCATGACAGGTAGCAGTTGGTGTTTAGAATAATTAAAGGCCAGGCATTGGTGGTTGATGCCTATCATCCCAGTTACTTAGGAGGCTGAGATATGAGGGTTGTGTAGTTCAAAGCTAACCTGAGTGGACAAATCCTAAGATTCCTATTTCTCCTTACCCTGCAAAAAGCTGGAACTGGAGGTTAGCTTAAGTGATAGAGCACCAGCCATTAATGAATGAGTATATTAGTCTTGAATTCACGTTCTTTTACTAGCACCAAAAATAAATAAAATAGTAATAATAATTAAGCAGAGGAAGGTAAGAAAAGACAGGACAAAGAAGGACTTTTGGTGAAACAATATCTTGAAAGCTGGGGTCCCTGAGTTTGAGCTAGAGACCTGAGTTCTTTATACCTGAAAGACAGTTACCAGGTACTTCCTGGGGACTGCAAGTGACAGCTGTAAGATAAAGCTGTTCAAAATTGGTTTCTAGGAATTGAGTCTGCTGGAGAATGTCAGTGGGAGGGTGGGCCCCGAGGTGACAATGGAATCTGGATGTAAGTGCCCCTGGCTACAGTGCCTCTTAAGGGAACCTTCCATAGGTGCATGCATCCTCTCCATACCAACTACTATCCTCAGGATTTCCTCTCTGTGCTCAGCAGATTCTCTTCCCCCTCCTCCCAAACACAGTTATTGCCTCCTTGACCATCTGGTCCTGATTTCTTCCAGGCCATTGGAAGGCACATCCCTGCTTTTCCCTTTCTGCCTCCCTATCCCATCCTGCTTTCTGGAAGTTGAGCTGCGTCTCTTGCCTTTTGTCTCAGCAACCTCAGGATTCAAGTGATTAACCCTTCTGAGTATTCCAGACTGTCTTCAGCTTTATTTGAGCAAACCTCAGGCAAATTCCCTTTGGTCCTGTTACCCCTCACCATCCTAGAATCTGTTGTTCCCTTTTACAGTACAACTTTTCTTGATTCCATTCTTCTGGCCCATCTCTTGGCTTGGTCCTTACAGGCCCCTCTCATCTGATCCCTCTCTAGTCTCTTCCTTGCCTTCCTCCCCACCCACATCAAGCCTCAGCCAGCTAACCTGTTGTCCTCACCCAGGTTTTAGGTCTACTGCCCTGTTGTCTGGCTTCCCCTCAGATGCAGGCTCATGTATTTCCCCTATGGCTTTCCCCAGGCTTCTGGAGAAAGGCACAGTTCAGACCACAGTCCACCAACTGAAAACCCCCAGACTACACCTGGAAGCCTTTTGGTCTCTAATTGATGTCTTGGCACTCAGTGATTCATGACCAAGACCTCTAGGGTACTCTCTGCAGTCTGTCTGGTAGTTGGCCTCACCTACCAAGAAGGCTGAAGTCATCAAGCTAAAAACCCCCTTGAGTTTTTGTTGCTTGGTACCTCAGGGTTTTCCTTTCTCCTTATCTGTCTTATCTCTGTATTAAGAGAGAGGACTCTGCCTACTTCTGTGTTTCCTTTCTGTATCTGCACCCACCTGTTCTCCAGCTTCTTCTGTCTGTTCTCAGTATCCTGTTGTGTCTCTGACATACTTCAGCCCTCTGCCTTCCTGAGCCTCCCTCCGTTCTGCCTTCTGTGTGCTGTGAAGTCTCTGGTGGATTTTGTGTTAGATATCTGTGACCTTTCACCAAGAGTCAAGCCTAGACCCTATTCCTGACTCTGCCTCAGACAAATCTTATGAAATACCTTTTTTTCCCTTGCCCTCAGCTACCTTGAGCCCGAACTCCAAGTATTCCTCCAGTTCTCCTGGCCCATAACTGAATTTGAAGAAAGCATGCCTGCACCAAAATCGATTACAGTTTAAAGAATGTCTCTGCCATTTCTGCCATTAGAGCCAAGTGCCTGGTGTTTTACTGGCACATCCTCATCCCCAGGTGACTCTCATCAGCCACTCGGCTTCCCAAAAATCCAAGGATATGAGTCCATTACAAAAATCTTAGTCATGAGCCTCCTCTGACTTGGCCAACAGGCCTTCCCACCTGCCAGTGCCCTGTCACAGTGCAGCGGGGGGTTGTTCTCAGCAGGACCCAGGCATCCTTCCCAGGGCAGACATCTACAGGTACCCAGACTCAGCAGGTCCTTAAGACTTCCCAGCATTTCCTTCCAGAAGGTGAACTGCGTTTCCTGCCTATACAAGTCCATGCAAGGGTCCCAGCCTGCTCTTGAGTCAGGTTGGAAGCTGTGTAGAAGCAGCAGCAGCAGCAACGGCAGCACACCCAGAACCTATCCTTCCTCCTAGCCATTTGATTTCTCTGCAGCATCCTGATGCCTGCTCTCATCTATGCCTTTGTGTGCCCTGATCCTCCCTTTGTTTAGAAGGCCCTTTTACTCTGCTCAAGTATCTGTTCATGTCTCCCCCACCCCCATCCCAATCAGGAAGTATGCCCTGAGTTCCAAAGCATTCTTTCTCTAGGCAAACTTCAGACCCTATTTGCCTTTTTTTGGCAGTTTGTTCACATGGCATCAGGTTCCTTGTTTGCTCCTATAAAACAGAACTTTATGGCTAAATCCTGAGACTTTAGACTTCCTTCTTTTCTTAACTCTTGGGAACAAAGCACACAACCTGGCTCCCCAAGGAGCCTTAGGAGATGGAATTATCAGATCTTTCCATCTTCCAGATTGAAAGCTGTTAGACCTTGGCAAGTCACTTAATGAGTAGGACAGCTTGGACTCCAACTGAGGCAATTTCAGATATATGTGCTCACCCTACTACACTGTGCCCTTGAGTTCAAGGTTCCTAAGTGTAAAGTAGTGGTAGTAACATCTATTTTACAGGGAAATTGAAGAGAGTTAGTGAAATTGAAAGTTTCATAGTCTGGAACATGCGCTGTGAGTCTTTGTCTTAACGAATGTTGTGACAAATTTTATATATAAGGAAGTTTATATAGCTCATAGTTTTAGAAGATACAGGTCCAACGTCCTGTGGCTGCATTTGGTCAACTTTTGAACTTCATGGTAAAATGACAGAAAAAGAAAAGGAAACAGCTGCATACAAAAGAGGCCACATATGTGGATGGCCTAGCTTTAGAACAACTTGGCCACTAGAGATGGAACCCAGTCTCTGTAGACCTGACCACTCCCCCAAGACAGGCATGATGAGGGTGGAGCTGCCATGACCTAACTTCCTCCCACTAGGTTCCACCTTGTAAAGTTTCTACCACCTCAGCAACACCACCCTGGGAACAAGCTTCCAACACATGAGCCTATAGGAACAAACCATATCCAAATAATAGTTTCCTCTCGGCCGGGAGTTTGGCCTAGTGGTAGAGTGCTTGCCTAGCATGCACAAAGGCCTGGGTTCAATTCCTTGGTATCACATACATAGAAAAAAGCCAGAAGTGGTGCTGAGGCTCAAGTGGTAGAGCTCTAGCCTTGAGAAAGTCCAAGGACAACACTCAGGCCCTGAGCTCAAGCCTAGGACTGGCAAAAAAAAAAAATAGTTTCCTCTCCCTAGCTGAGCAAACTGAAGGCCAAATTCAGTAAGTAAGCCCCCTGAGAAGGGGAGGAAAAACTTTAGCAGATTTAAATTAACGTCCTTTGGGAGTGTTTGCCAAGGTGACTGCTGATTTCATTGATTTGGGCAGCATCGCAAGCTGATCAGGTATTATAGGAAGGATTTATAAGGAGATTGGGATCAGCTGGAAACCTAGAGTGGTTCACTGGGCCATTGGCTTGTGGTTTCATGGTCGAGGCTCTTCCAAATATCTATACTAGCTCTTTTGTGACTGGCAGTGCCAGAGCTCTTGGCATGACTCTCTGTATGCCTAGCTTATATCTCCAACTCCCTGAAAATAGCCAGGCCTGGTTTCCATAGTGTCTTGCCCAGCCCTGAAACAATTGTCAAAGCCTGTTGGCATCACCTATTTTTAGCAGTTGGAGCTGGGATCTCCTGTTTCCCTTTCCCGTATCCAAGAGAAAGGCCACCTAGGGACCTACACTGCAGATTTCACTTTGGTAGTGTTCAGAGTACAGGTTAGAAGTCTGATCTTAACACATTCAAGCTTCTGAAAGCAAAGGGCTTTGGCCTCTACCAGCCTCCTCTCAGCTTTTCTACTACCTAGTCTTGATAGCTGTTGTCTGTAGACTTCTGCTGTAAGCCAGTCATTAAGCTTAAGGCCTTATTAACATTTGTCTTTGATCTATAAAACACCCATTTTACAGGTGTCTGAGTCTGAGACTCAGAGACATTAGAAAATTCCTAAAGTCCACAGTAAGGACTGAGCCAGGCTTTACAATCTGGTCTCATTTCAGAGCCCAGCTCTTTCTACTGGACTATACAAGTTCTGTTCAATACATGGCAAACACACACACACACACACACACACGAGAGGAAGGTCGGAATAAACAGAGTCAGAGAGAGAGGAGTCGGAGAGGGAGAGAATGAGAATACATTTGTCAACTTTGGTACCCAATGCTGAGTTCTTTGGTTGCAGACCTGACACCATCCCTGCATGCCACATTCAGAAGTGGGGGCTAGGGGAGCAACAGACAAATAGTCCTGTGAAGAACTTTGTGGTCAGTCTTCTCACACGGTGTCCAGGCTCCTCTGTGAGCCAGAGAAGGGACTATATGAGCATCTTGGATAAAATGAACAAGACACATGAAGAAGGGTGAGTGCTGATGTGGTCCACAGAGAGAGAGAGGCACTTGCCCCGTAGAGGGTGGGCAAAGACTGGGGAGGACAACAGTCCCACCACCAGGAGGCTTCTCCTCCTCTCTGGGGCAAGTATTTTGAGGTGTGGATTTGGCTACTTTCCCAAGCTCTTTCCCAACCAGTAGGGAGGGAGCTTTTGGAGGAAGTATATTTTACAGCAGAGAATCCAGAAGAGATGACTTTTGTCTCTTGTCTTAAGATTTGTCATGTGCTTTTCCTCTGGTCTTTGCAGTATACAATCTGACAGCATAAAACTCAAAGTGTATAGTGAGGTTAGCACCCAGATGTGGTGGCTAGAGGCAGGGCCCTGTAAATGCTGAAGAGTGTCTGTGTTCCTTGGGTTAAACACTACTGATAGCTTGGAAGGTTACCATATTTGCTAGCTGAGCAGTGCCTGGCCATCTCACATTCAGTTGTAGAAGAAAAGAAGAGGTAGGGAATGTATTTCAGTAGAATATGTATTGCCCTGGATTCAATCCTTGGTGCTGCGGGTTTAAAAAAAAAAATCAAAAAACCAACCCTCTCAGTATAGGTAGAGTGGGACTAGAATGTAAATGCTAGTTAAGACATTTGTGTTTCAGCTGCAGAGAATCAGACAAAGCCTCTTCTGTATGTCCATCTGTAGAGTGATTCTGTAGTTTCTCTGAATATTCGATGGAACCTTCTGACAATGTATTAGGGGCTAGCCCACCTGGGAGGAGACTCAGGAGTAGGCCTATGCTCATGGCCTACTGATGACTGATAACTGGGACTAAGCTCTGATCCTCTACTTCCTTTAATAGTAGAACACAGAGTTGTCACATGAGCTCAGGAAGTACCCAGCAACGCATCTCTGAATGCTGGCAGCAAGAGGCCCATGAATGCTTTCCTGCTAAATGGAAAGCTGATAAAGGGGGCTCTGTAGCAGATTTAGACAAATCTGATGATATGAGTTTATTGGCAAAGAGGAAGAACCCTTCCAGCCAGTGAAGGGGTTTCAAACCTATTTAAGATGTGGAAACCGTGACCAATAGACATTGATACCAAGGAGTTTGAATATACTGCAGACCCTCTTTTTAAAAAATCTACCTTGAAAATTATCTTTAAGTAGTTATATAGGGGCTACCAGTCAGCATGTTAGTTTATAAGTACGATGCATCTTGAATGATATTACCCCTTTTGTCATTCTCCTCCATCCCTCCCAACCCAGTCATGCCCCTCAGAGTGATTGTAATGACCTCTTCAGTTTCCTACCAGCCATAATGGAAATGAAAATCTATAGGTACTAGAAACCCTATTATGAATTCCTTCACTCAAGCTTAGTGTCCAGGGCCCCAGGGATGTTCAGACAAATGATTATAGATCTTTTCTTAACCTCTAGCTTTCTGAGGGTCTTGTGGTCCAGTGCTTCCATGTGAGTTTTACACCATTAAATTCTATAGCCCACCTATAGATGTCATATTCTCATATTAATGTACTATTGGAACAGATGGGCTTTTCCAGGGCCTGCTCACACATCTTGATTTATGAGAAGGGCTCTGCCAGGTAAACTTGGATAACAAATTCAGATCAGAAACTACCTTGCCTCACATTAGAGTACGAGTGAAATGCCTTGCCATTTGAACTCAGAAATTCATGTGTCTGGCTGCAGTGCCTGGTTAAATGGTCTGTTGAGAGGACCAGAGCCATTTGCCTTGGCCTTTACTGACAGGTCGCCTGATTATATTTAGCTAGAGACACAGGTGAACCTCTGAGACAGGTCCTATTGCCACTGAATACAGTGTTCAAAGCTGCTCAGGAAATACAACTTACAAAATGCCACATTGGGCTTTTATTGCTGCAGCATTCAAGTCACAAGGATGTCTTGTGGGATAGCATATGAATTATCAGACCCCAGTAAGCTCCCACAGCTATGAAGAAAGCCCGGGGCATTTTGAGCTGGTTGGATACACGATACAGTTTTATTATGTCTCATTTTAGGATTGTACTAGGTTTCTTATCATCTCTTCTGTAGCAACAGAACCAGATCTGAAAACCTCCAAGGGTCAAAGGCCTTTCAAAATAATAAAGCTATTTTTCACTCCTTGCTCAGCCTAGTAAGTCCAACTTTTCACAGGCTTTCACCCTGGCAAGTTGTGCTTCAGCCAGGAAAGATGGAGCCCAGCCTGGCAGTGGAACTCCATTACAAATGCAGCTGCAGGTGAATCAAGTCTGCTGCCCTGCCTATAGGAGCATCTGGTCAGAATTTCTGGTAACATGGCATGTGTTGACCCTAGCCACGGACATTTGACCATTTCACCTCTTGCAGTGGCCCATAAACCCTGAAATCCTGTGAGGTTTTATAGAACGCAGTAGCCCCATTTTCAGAGGGGCTGTGGATGACTGGAGATTATCAGGGCACCTTCCTAGATGGGAAAGGAGGTGAAAGACCTCTGTACTAAATATGGAGCAGTCACACTGGGAGCCCTGATTCTCCAAGGATCTTTAATGGATTTTGATGCACAGCCAAGGTGGAAAACCTGGGCCAAGGAAGTTACACACATTCAACTTGGCTGAAGATGAGAATATGACAGTACAGAGTAAGGAAAGGTAGACTTAACTCTCTTTAGAATAATGGTAAGGACTTGAGAAAAGAGATAAGCTTCTTTAAGCTGGGAACCTCTGTTGCTCCTTAGACTAGCAGGCAGGTTGCAGGGAGAACTTTCTGTGCATGAGTGAATTTAAGAGCAGACTTAGTCATAACTCCTAGTATGGTGCTTGACATGGGAATAAATATGGGAACACCCAATCTGTAAAGTTCTCTCAGGTCCAGGTTTCAGGATGTACAGCTTGGTTGAGGGCAATAGTGATATCTAGCTCTTAGGTTGCAAACTCAGTCAAAAGCTGCCTGGTAGGCAAGTTATGCCCTCACAAATAATAACCTCCTTAATGTAAAAATATTATCAGAATAGCCAGGCCTAGTACTGTATACTTGTAATCCCAGAACTTGAAAGGCTGACAAGTTCAGGACCAGCCAAGGCTTAATAATGAGACTTGGTCTAAAACAAAACAACAAAAATTGTACATAAAGGCAAAAAAAAAAAGAAAATGGCATTTCTTTAAGTGATAGTAGGCATAGCCTTACTATCCAGAAATAACCCCTACAAATCTTCCTGAACATGTCTTGATAGAAAATAATATTTTTACATTAATGAGACCCTGCCTGCTTTTTCTCCTTCTCTAACATTGGGCTATGGTTCTTTCTTATCACATCAGTAAGTATTGGCCTACATCCGTTTAAAATAGTATTTCATTATATGGATGAGCCATTTTAAAATCTCTTTGTTCGGGTCACCTTCAATCAAAGCTATTAACAATGAAATAAAGCACCCTGCACATGTCCCTTTGAGATAGGCACCCTGTTGTGACTATCTGCTGCTTTTATTACACTGGCCTAGCCTGGAGTGGAGATGACAAAAGCCCAGGGTCTCATCATGCTGCACACAATCGTATTGTATTACAATTCATCTGTTATTTGCTTTTGTTTCCTCATCCCCCCCCCCTTCCTCCCACACAGTGATCATGGGCTGTGTGGTTAGGTGTGGAGTACACTGTGCTCATTTGGCCCCACCCTTTGTCATTATTAGCATGTGTAAGGTTTAGATTGCTTCTGAAAAATCCCTGGCAGTCAGCAGAACAGCCTCTGGTTGGGAACAGCTGGTGAGAAACCCACTCAGCCTGTGGCATTCCAACTGTTTTTCTAACAGTGAAGTTCCAGCATGCATTGGGGTTTATTTATTATGATGGGCAATGTCTCTAACTTGCCTCCTTAAAAAAATTCATATTTAACCTTTATGTATCTCTCAGTCTAATAAAGTCCCACTGAACACCACATCGTGTGCCTGTCATAGGACACACAGTAATGAGAAGACACAGACTCTGGCCCCCAAGGGGTCACACAGTACACACAGTCCCTGACTTATGATGCTCTTGTTTTATGATGGTTCACAAATGACAGGCATTCAGTAGAAACTGTACTTTGAATTTTCAGTTTTGATCTCCTCTCAGGCTAGTGATACTCGATACTATGGAGAGATCCTTCAAGCTCCTGTGCTGTGGCAGCCAGCCTTAGTTCCCACTTAGGTCATTACGAGATCACAAGAGTAAATAGCCACCACTCTACCACAAGGTTATATGTGTTGCATGTGTTTCCAACTTACAATACTTTTATCTGAACTTAGCCCTTTGGTAAGTCCAGGAATATCTGTATAATATCCCTAAATGTTGCTTTCTGTGCTAGTCAGACTGCCAAGCCTCCTCAGAACTTTGGCATCCTAAAGAAACTTTTATTTAAGGAAAATGATTTTATAATCTCCTTAGTTGAAATGCCTAAGTTGACCACAGCAAAATCATGTCAGGCAGATCCCTGCCTGCTTTTCATCCAAATGTGGGTCATTTTCTTGGCAAAAGAATAAAGGCACCATGAATTGGTTTTATAATTTCAGAGTTTAGGGTGTCACAATGGCAAAAACTGATGTAGGATGAGAGACTGGCCATTGTAGCTTATACTTTTTGCTAGACTAATGGAGGCTTATAATTAATTGGAGAAGATCATCTGTCATGTGAGCAGCTCAGGAGTTGGCTGTGGCTCTCCTGACTTGAAGGGACTTCACAGATCTGTTGGTTAACGGGTTTTAAGTGCTTTGGGGACCTCATCTTAGTGTATATACATTTATATACATAGACACAGATTTTTAATATAGGATCAAGCAGCTTGTAGTTCCCTGGTGAACAACTCATGACCTGATCCAGGATTTTGCAGGTAGAATTTTCTACCTGGATTTTACAGGTAGAATTACCTAGGCTTATAAAAGAAGATAACTGTAGGCACTTACTATCTGGATACTCATAAAGAAACATTTTTCAAGGCCATATAGTATGATGCTGAATGAAAGGACCTCCAGGATATAGAAACAAAAGCCATATAATGAGTCATTGTTGTCGTTAATGTACTATGTTATCTCTCATCTCTTTTGCTGTCCCCTGGTTATCTCATATTGTTACCTATTTCACCTTGTTATTTGATATATTGTACATATGCTTGATTGGTTATTTGAAATTGAATAGGGAAGGGGGGAAAACAACATCAGTGGTGGGGGGGAGAGGGAGGGTAATGGGGACCATGACATGAGAAAGGGTATCAATGTATGTGAAGTAATGCATCTTCTATCAGGTGAATATAATGTAACCCTTCTATTAATTACAATAAAAAATATATGAAAAAAGGAAACACTTTTCTTTCTTTCAGCACTGGCTGGATCATTCTAAACCCATAAAGAAGCAGATGAAAGGTAAGTAAAGAGAGTGTAGTCCACTAATTTATTTTATTTAAGAAAACTTGAAAGCATTTTTTAAAATAGACCCAACATTAAGTGGTTGATTTTTTAATTTCTTAAATCTGGCCAGAAGTTAAAGTGTAAATTTTTAGTGTTTTTAGAAGATATGAAAAATCAAACTATGCTCTCATTTGAAAGCTAATACACTTGCCAATGAGAACTGTAACTTTACACATACTCTGTTCACTTCCAGATAAATTACAAACTAGACTCAGACAAGGAGAGAGGAATGGGGTGCTTTGGTGGTATGGGCCAGCTCAGTCCTTTAAATGAGTGTGTAACCCCATTTTTCTAGCTGTTTATGTTTGGGTCATAAAAAATACATTCTCTTAAAAGTATATTAAGGCTGGATGCTGGTCACTCATGCCATATATATTCCTAACTACTCAGGAGACTGAGAGCTGAGGATCACAGTTCAAACCCAGCCTGAGCAAGAAAGTTTGGGCAATTCTTATCTCCAATTAATCAGCAAAAGGCTTGAGTAGAAGTGTGACTCAAGTGTGGCAGAGCCCCAGCCTTGAGTGAAAATGTCAAGCAAGTGTGAGAGGCCCTGAGTTTAATACTAGCTCCATACCAACACACACTCTCTTTCTCTCCACCCCCCCGCCAAGTATATTAAGGTATTGTAGTTTTAGGCAGCAGAGAACTTTGTTATTTATGTATACTTTCCTTTAGCCTATCTCATACTTTGTAAAATGTAGCTATCAATTTGGAGTATCTTGGCATCAGAGGGAAAAGTAAATGCCAGCTCTTAGTAATTCATCTGCCAGAATTAAGTTCCCAGCTAAGCCATCTTAGTCTATCAAAAAAAAAAAAAAGCCCCAAAACTCATTTCTGCTTCAAAATTAGCAAGAAAGAAGAGATACATCAACTTTGCAAGTTATAGATCAGTGGCTATGCTGTATATTTAATGTGTTTTTCCTTTTGTCCATTCTGTGATCTTCAAACTGGGGGGGAAAGCATCTTCAACCTTCCTTCTTTTTATGTTTAGTTGGATCTGCATATGCTTTGCACTTTCGAGTTAAATACTATTCTTCAGAACCGAACAACCTTCGAGAAGAGTTTACAAGGTAGGACATCACACACACACACACACACACACACACACACACACACACACACACACACCTGCCTCAAAGCTCTTGGCTAACATAGAATTTATGAGTTTTCTGCATCATGTATTTTTACTACACTTTCTTACATGGTTTGTATTTCAGAGGAAGAATTATAGCATTTTTTGTATCGTATCCTCTTGAAAATACAAATCTTTGCTTGTTTTTTCTTAGGAAATAGAATTTAAGTTTGTTTTCTTGTTCAATTTCTATTTTCTTGGACCTTAGGTAAATTGGTTGGTTGTTCTGTGGCATTTTATTTTTGTGTCAGTTATAATAAGGAAAAGCAAAGATCTTAGTGTAGAATTGCTATCTTTTTTTTTTAGAGGTGATAGACCATCCCTCTGATTGTTGCACCCTCTCTAGACAAACCACACTAGTTACAACAAAGCTTTTAGAATACTTTATTTTACTTTTCAGCCCCACTGCATCTCTTTCTTTTTGTGCCAGTGCTGGGGCTTGAACTCAGAACCTTGGCTCTTAGACCTTGAACGTTTTTTTAGCTCAAGTCTAGCACTCTATCACTTGATCCACAACTCCATTTCTAGATTTGTTTGTGGCTTAATTGGAGATAAGATTCACAGACTTTTCTGCCCAGACCATCTTTAAATTGTGATGCTAAGATCTCAGCCTCCTGAGTAGGATTACAGGTAGGAGCCACCAACGCCTAGCCCCCACTGAAGAATTTTTTATTGCACTGTATTTGTTTTTGTCTCTTGGATTTCAGAAATAGTGTACAAGAAAAGGAGATAGCATTTCTTTTATCCATATCAGCATTGTGTGACATTTGACTTGTATACACAGGTCAGTGTCCTAAGTTTCAGAAGTGACGTTCAGTTACCCCAGTATTCCTCCCCAGGAACTCTGCTCGGAGCCGTCACCAAAGCCAGGGATTTTTAAGCTGGACCATGTGAATCAGAAACACCTGTGAAGCTTTTGAACAGGACATATTCTTGGGGGCCACTCTTGCATGTGGGATTAGCTCTAGGCACAGAGGAGAGCGTGGGCAGTTTGGTTTGCACAAAGCACGCACTGTAAATGGTGCCCACATCCTCCTGCTAACAAAACTTGAAGTGAAGGCGTTTGTTTGTTTATTTATAAGTAAACCCTGCTTGTGCTACTTGCTGCCTTTTTTGTTTTTTGTTTTTTTTAAATAACTCCTGTGGCTTATAACAGTCCCCTTTCAAGATTTTCTTGTGTGTGTATGTGTGTGTGTATGTTGTAGTTTGTATATGTACACAAGTGCATGTGTATTGTTGGATGCTTCTTTTGCAAAAAGTAAAGAAAAGAGAAAAGGGGAAAAAAAGACAAGAGTCTACAGTTAGACTGTACCAGGAAGAAAAAACTTCAAGCTGTTGCTGGCAGACTCCAGTCAGCTGTAAACTTTTTGATAGGGTTCTGGATACTGCCAGGGAGAACTGGCTGAAGAAAATCTAGTGGTTCTGCCCTGCCTGTTTTCTTGGATACTTTGCATGCTTGTGTGCAGAGATCTCTGTGTCTGTCTGGCTTGCTTCTCAAACACCTTCGGGGTTATAGACTGTCATTGGAGCACTCAGCATTCTGTATTCCATCATACAAGTCTCTCGAGAACTCTGGAGGTGTACTCACCTGCCTAGCAAGGCCCAGGAGGAGATGCTTCCACCCACATTCTCATTTGCTGTGGACTCCCTTTTGACAATGCAGAATTCTAGATTATGTGCAGAGTGGGAAGTTTGGGATTGAAGGTGGTTGGGGTTTTAACCCTCTGTTGACTTTTGTATGTTTGTCAGGTACCTGTTTGTTTTACAACTCAGGCATGACATTCTTTCTGGAAAGTAAGTATGTTTTTGTTCTAACTCTTAATCTAACATAGATCATAGTTTACATAAAACAATTCACTATTTTAACTGTTTTACCCTTGTTCCCTTTTCAAAATTCAAAAAAAAAAAGTGCACCAGGCATTGTAAAGTGAGTCTTTATACTTGTATCCCTGTCATTATCATCCTATTCAAAATGATTATTATATGGCTTGAAGCATTTCCAAGAGCATTTAATATCTTAAGTGATGTGTATTGGGGAATAATTCTCTCCCTGATCACATCACTGCCCCATTCATAATGGCTTTTGTTGTATTTGCAAGCTAGATGCATTATTAGTATGTATACACGTACAAGTTTTAGGACAGTCCAAAAGTCTCATTCATCACCATCTATACTGGAGGAATGTAAAGGGGTTACGTTCTGATTCTGCTAGAAAGAGGTTTAGCTATCTCATCTCATTTCCTTTCCCTTCTTAACAATGTTTTTTTAAATACTAGATTTCTAGCTATACACAGTGTTTTTTTGAGCATGAAAAGCATTATCACCAAAGTGGTTGATTTTTTTTGCATGCAAATTTAATTTATCTTAAAGATAAGAGATTCCAGAAGTCTTTGTAGCTTTTACAATTGCATCATTTTCCAGCATAGGTATTGAGTATTTTGTTACATGAAGAAGAAAGACTATATCGAGTCTAAGAAGTAATACCTGATCCTGTTGTCAAGAATGCATTCTGATTTTGAATGCAATCTGAAGGAAACTTAAAATGTAATTTCTGAATTTGAAAACTCTCAACAGAATTATGTGCAACAATAATTTCACTAGAATAATGCTCTCTAGAATGAATGGATTGTACAGTGTATACATTTATCCTATTCAACCATGCAATACAGACCTTTGGTTGGTGTGTGTATTATGAGTGTGTGTATTTTTATCTCTCCATAATGTGCTCCTCATATGAAAGGCCTTGTAACTGTAGAAATTGTCTTTAGATTGGAAAATATTAATGGCACGACTCTGCATTTGTACAGCACTTTGTAGTTGATGCCCACTTCCACATGATTTTCTATACTTCAAAACAGAATGGCATATTAGGCCCAGTACTGTCTGCTGTCAGCTAGATGACCTTGGGTCATCTTGGGGGGTGAGACCCCTTAGGACCCCGTCTGTGAAGTGGGAAACTGGGGAACATTGGCCACACCCTCCTGAAGGGTGTATAGACTCCATGCGCTAACCAAATTGGATAATATACCCTAAAAGGCTTTGCAACTGTGAAGTGCTGTACCAGTGCATGTCATTATTATTTTTCTGCCTTTGGAACTTTAAGTGTGAAAGAGATCACTGGATTTGCAGTAGTACTCCCCTGTGCTAGGCCTCAGTTACACTTACTCCCATGCTGAGTGCATCTAGCTGTCTGGCGGTGTTAGACGTGGTGTCTATGTGTTTATTTTTTTAACACGATGACCTTGTTTCAAGAAGAATTTTAGACAGCTTGAAAAGATGCATGTACTGTCTCAAGATAAGATAATTTTTTTAAAGTTTTAAAACAAGGCAAAGGGATGCCTTTTCATTCTGCTTTGGAAACTTCCCTCTTCTTGCCAAATTCAGTTTAAAAAAAAAACCCACCCACATGGTTGACAGAAAGTATATCTATGTTGAATCATTTTGCTATATAATGAAAACTGACTTAGGAAATTTATAGTGTAAATCAGTTTGCATGCATCCTTTAACGTAGACCATTAGATGTATAGACCAAGAAATTGAACCACTAAAAACCAAGTCATTGTTTATCTATCCATACCTTTTGAAGAATGATTTTTATGGATGCTTTGAAATCTTATGCATGTGTGATTCAGATTGAGAAGTATTTTCCTTTCTTTCTCTCTCTTTTTTTTTTTTTTCAAGATTGAAGTGCCCCTATGAAACAGCTGTGGAACTAGCTGCTCTCTGTCTCCAAGGTATATTCATCCTCAGCAGTGATTTGTGTTTTAAACTCATTACTTCTTATTTCAACAAATATGTTTGTGTCCTGGGGTCCAGGCTTAGTAGTCTATTTTGGCCTAG
Organism: Megascapheus bottae; assembly: GCF_031878675.1. Classification (NCBI taxonomy): domain Eukaryota; kingdom Metazoa; phylum Chordata; class Mammalia; order Rodentia; family Geomyidae; genus Megascapheus; species Megascapheus bottae. The sequence goes on along the minus strand of NC_143511.1, from coordinate 70,601,976 downwards.
GGTATAAGGAAATAGAATAAATGGTTTCTGTGCCTGCCTCTTGTGATCCAGTGCAAAAAGCAGATTCAGAAACAATGCAATTTTTCCAGCAGTGAAGACTCAGGTGCCTTAGAAGAAGTGTGGGTGGTGGGCATGAATGGGGGTCAGGATGCAGAGAGGAAGTTAAATCAAGGAACTGAGGCACAAAAGAAATATGCAGAGAGGAGATGGAGTGTAGCTCAATGATAGAGAGATTTTCCTGGTCTGCATAAGGCCCTGGGTTCAATACCCAATATCACAAAGCAACAGCAAAACTACACATAGTTCAGAGAAGTAGCAACAGTTGCATGGCAGGTATCATAGAGTGAAGTTTGGGAAGCTGGATAGGAAAATGGCTTCAGGCTCCATTGGAAGGTATAAACTTCTTGTAGTTATCAATAGTGCCTTTGTAGGCTCTTGAGGCAGAAAGCATGTTTGCAAAGGCCAGGCTGGCAGTAAGGGGAAAAGAGGCTGGCTCAGGCATAACAAGAATGGGAATTGGTGAGTGGTACTGCTGCAATAGAAGTGATAGGAAACAGAGCAGGGAAAGTGATTATGCACCTGTCAAATCAGTTCAGGGAGAAGAACTTGGGTGTTGAGGTTTAGGTGTGAGAGACAAGTCAGAGATGACTCAAGCTGCTTGTGAGGGTGGATGGTGACAAAGGAGAGAGATTGAGAGTTGGGCTCCAGTGTAGAATCACCGTGTGGTCCTCTGAGCTGAGAGGTATCGACATGACAACAGCTCTGGTATGTATGAGAATGGTTCATCCCAAGTCAGGCTGCAAGCAGTGCTGTTGGGGTCACCAGGCTGTAGGTGGGAACTAAGTAGCAAGAATTGTCCTGTAGAATCGTCCATGGTACCTGTTCATCCATAGCAGACTCTGGTGGATGCATAACAAGTACTGACTGAAGTCTCTTGCTTTAATTAAGAGAATTCTAATGTGTAGCAGCACACACAAGAGATTTCCTTAGCATAGTTTATAGGCATATGTTATAGATTCACTTAGCTTCTATTGGTTTATGAATTATGATATACTCATTCATAATTAGCACTTGTGAACACCATAATACTTAGCTTCCTATTTTTGTATTTCACCAATTTTTAAAATTATGACCTGAGATTTTTTTTTATTGACAAAAGGGTACACACTAACCCAGAAAGAGGATCATGGCATAAAAACTGAGCAAATCAGGGGCCAGGAGTTTGGCCTAGTGGTTAAAGTGCTTGCCTAGCATGCATGAAGACCCGGGTTCGATTCCTTGGTACCACATATATAGAAAAAAAGCCAGAAGTGGTGCTGAGGCTCAAGTGGTAGAGCTCTAGCCTTGAAAAAGTCCAAGGACAGTACTCAGGCCCTGAGCTCAAGCCCAGGACTGGCAAAAAAAAAAAAACAAAAAAAAAACTGAGCAAATCAGAGGAAAGGAGCGATCACTGTCCAGCAGGCCGAGTTTTTAATCTGTGAGTTTTCAGTAGATTTTTTTTTGCCAGTCCTGGGGCTTGAACTTAGGGCCTGAGCACTATCCTTGGCCTTTCTCAAGGCTAGAACTCTACCACTTGAGCCACAGCACCACTTCTAGCATTTTCTATATATGTGGTACTGAGGAACTGAACCCCAATCTTCGTGCATGCTAGGCAAGCACTCTACCACTAGATCAAACTCCCATCCCTCAGTAGATTTTTTTGAGAAATGTAAATCTGATCAGCATTACATATAATTTTTTGTATTCTTTTTTACCTTGGCGCTTTTAGTAAATGTACAGTCATAAAGTTGACTCTGTATGTATGTATATGTGTGTGTTGTGCAAGTCTGTCACTCACCACTTGGGCCACAGCTCAACTTCTGATCTTTTGGTGGTTAATTGGAGATTAGAGTCATATGAACTTTTCCTGCCCAGGCTGACTTCAAACCTCAGTCCTCAGATCTCAGCTTCCTGAGTAGCTAGGATTACTGGTATAAGCACTGATACCTGGTTTTAAAGGTGTTTGTTTGTTTTTTGGCCAGTCCGGGGCTTGAGCTTGGACTTTCTGAAGGCTCGAGCTCTACCACTTGAGCCAAAGCACCACTTCCAGCTTTTTTCTATGTATGTGGTACCGAGGAATGGAACTCTGGTCTTGTGCATACTAGGCAAGCACTCTACCACTAGGCCAAACTCCTGGCCCGTTAAAGGTGGCTTTTAGCAACTACATGATACTCCCATTTCTGGATACTTTATTCCTTCATTCTCCCTTATGCCCTGTCATCTATCACATGGGCTTGTTGTATAGTAAGTGATCTGTAAATGCATTGAAGGAAGGTGCCTGGAGATACACTAAGGGACCTTGATGAGGAAACACTGATTGTGCAGAGTAACAACATTACAGATGGCCATTAGCCATCTGTGCCAAATAGAGTGCTTAGTGCTTCCTACCCATGTATGGCAGGCAATACCCATTGTGGCAGGCTTTGTGGTAAGCACCCCAGCATATGCAGAAGTGGGGACCAGGCAGCAGCCTTTCTCAGGTTCAAATTTAATCAGGGTAGCCAAAGGCCTTCATCCACCCTGGAGCTCCAGAGCTGCCCAAGTCCTTACCACTATCAGGTTTAGCAGCCCTCAGGAGATGTCATGGTTTTCAGTATAACAAAAGCATCCATGTCAGACCTGGGGCCCTTAGTCACTGGGAGGTTTTCTCCTAAGGCCATTTGTACAATATTGCAAGCTTGTTATGCTGAACGATTAGAGGATGAGACACACACATCACTACACCCCTGCTCCCTGCATGATGGAGGGCCATACCTCACTGATAACATCCAGCTCTAGTTGAGTCCGTCTTGCCCAGATTAGAGCAGCCAAGAACAAGGTCAGCTGTCTGTTGGCCTTTCTTGGAGAAATTAGTCATTTGAGTTAGAACTATATCATTAGTGTAATTTACGACGTAATCAATATGTCAGGTCCAAATAAAAAGACTTGACGACTTAACCATAGATAGGAGGAAACCTTGTCACATAGATAGGAGGAAATCCTCTGTGTTTCCTCCCATCCATCTCCTGGGTCAGTGCTCCGGCCTGCTCTCTGCCTCAGCTCAGCTGACCTGCTTGCTCTGGGCAATGGAAATCACTGGAGCAGCTCTGTGGTACGAATAAAATGAAGGGTTGTGTTTTTTTCCCGATGCTTGAGTCTTAAGGATGTGTCTTGCTGCGGATGTCTTTGAATTCTTGGTGCCTCCTGAGTTGTGATACAGTGGCCCAGCATGGAGGCTGTGCTCTTTGGGAAATACATTTGTGGTAGATTTGAAAATTCATTCAAGTAAAAGGGAAGAAGAAAAGGGGAGGTGGGAGAATGAGAGTCAGTTGTCACTTGGCATGTGGTCTCATTACATCCTTATACCAAGACAGGGAGTAGAGAGATCCAGAGTGGTTAAGGGCTTTGTCTGCAGTCACACAAGTAGCACATGGAATTGTCGGGATTTAAGCTGGCCTGTGTCTGAGTTGTTCACGATAACCCTCCATAACCTCCCTGCGGCTGGAGTTTGGCTTCAGAGGGGGAGGGTTAGTCAAGTGTCCAGTCCTTCCCACAGACTCCTGGAAGGCAGAATAATGTCTCAGCATCCCTGGAACTTGTTTCAGTTCAGTGCAGGTAGAGGTCCTTCCTCTTCCGGTGCTTCATGATAGCAGTGACCCAGTTAACACTGTCTCATCTACATATACCACTGAACCCAAGGATTCCAGGCCTCCCTTTGTCTCACTTTGTGGGTTTAAGGATTCACATCATGAATCCTCTAGCCTTTGCTGGTATCTAGTTCCAGAGTGACCCATTTGTGGCCTCTTGTCTGGAAAAAACAGACATAGCTTTTCTGGGCGTACATTCTTTCCAAGTGTAGAGTCTTCATTTTTGCTTTTGCTAGGCCACTGTCAGCCCTAACAGAGACTCTCCTGGGCCTAGGTCTACTGATGCAGCTGAGGGGCTGCAGTCAAGGTAGGAGGTATCACGAGGTCCTAGCATTACACAAGCTTCTCACTGTCTCCCTGTGTTAGATTTAACTGCTTCAATCAAAGGCATAGACAAAGACTTTTTTTTCTTTTGAGACAGTGTCTCACTATGTAGACTAGGCTGGCCTCAGCCTCTAGAGTGCTGGTGTCACATGCATGTACTACCACGCCTATTGCAAAGACATTTTATCCACTTTGGCAAGCTAACTGGAGCCCTTTTTTTCCTGAACAATAGGCTGTGAGATTGGGTCTCTCAGGAGGCCTGTGCTGGCTGGGTTTACCAAAACAGAGTGATAGAGTCAGCTGCCTCTCTCTCTGTTGGCAATCAAGCAGACTTGGTCCAAGGATGCTTCCCAGGTTGTCCATGTCAGCATTGTTGGAGGAGTCATTGGAAATGCAAAGTCTGGCCTCATTCCATACCTGGATCAGAAACTCTGGGTGTAGATCCCAGGTCATGGTGGGAAGGAGATCTTTATAAGGACTACACCTTGTCACCCAGGTGCTGGAAGAAAGTTGAGGGTTTGCTTTCATTTCTGGGATCTTCAGAAGTGGAGTGTGGAGAGCAGATTTTTTTTTTCACTCATGCCTCAGAGGTTTGGGGCCACCTGTGTCCTCAGGTCTTCCATTCTGTGGGCAACTTAGCAAGAACAGAGACTAGGCAGCACATTTCAGGCATTTTGCTGGGTTGGTCCTTATCACTGCTTTCCTTCTGCACAGCTGTCTCCCTCCCAGGCTCTGCCTGGCATTCCGCAGTCTCTCCTGCAGCCTGCTCACCCCGCCTGCCTCTCTCCCCTCTCTCCCTCCCTCCCTGCCTCCTCTGATTCCACATGTACCAAATTCTTGGTCCAGCCTCCCCAGTACTGCAGACTCTGAAGCACCGCTGATCCAGTCTTAATGAGGGCCCTGCACAGTGGATGTTTCTGGGCAGATCCTCATTCCCTGCAATTGCCTTTTATTGCAAATTCCTACTTCTCAGGGGAATGTAATCAGGGCCTCCCAGGCTGGGAGGAGAAACAGCAGGGAAGGAAGAACTGTAGTAGCTAAGTTGATGGTATACCACCCCATAGGGAAGACATTAGAATGGTTCTTGGGGATTCTGAGCAAATATATGGTTACTGGTAAGAGTCCAGACTTGTTGAAAGGAGAGTGTTAAAACATTCAAGGGGTACCTGTGCTTTATAGTTATGAAGAATGCCTTTGGACTCGGTGGCAGCAATAACCATAAGTGTTCAATGTCTCCTGTTTTTCTCCCTTTTATGAACTGTGCAGCTGAGCTTGGGGAGTGCGAGCTTCCAGAACACTCACCAGAGCTTGTGTCTGAGTTTCGGTTCATTCCAAATCAGACAGAAGCGATGGAATTTGATATCTTCCAGAGATGGAAAGAGTGCAGGTACCTTGATATGACTGTCTCACCTTCTGACATATTTACTTCGCCATATGTGTTTGTTGGGCTCCTATCTACCATAGAATTTTCCACTGTAAAACAGCTTCTCCAACTGTAACTTCTTTCCTTTGTCTCTCTCCTGTTTACCCAAAGCCTCTTGAAAAATGTGCAGCAGTAAGAGTCACGCCAAATTTGCTTTCTGAAAAGCAGTCTTTGTTTGATTTACCTGTTGCTGCTAAGGGAGCCATCACTATCCTGCTGACACCCTAACCCTATTGTGAATAGTCAGTAGATATTGCCCTGGGTTTCCTGTGAACCTGACCTGAATTTTATAAAACCCTTTAAAAAAAAAAATACAGCACTCTTCATTTGCAAACCTGAAATCCAAAATACGAGAGTTTTCTTTTTTTTTAAATGCCAACACAGGACATATTTGAAACTTCCATGCCTGACTTTATAGGACAGATCACAGTTAAAATTCAGGGACAGAAAGAAATAGTATATCAAATTGCTTTCAAGCGTTGTATATAAGGTATATATGAAGCATCAGCAATTTTCAGGGTTGGGCTTGGGCCTTGTCCGCAAGTCATCTCCTTATCTTTATGTAGGTATTTCAAGATCTAAAAAAGTCTGATATCATACACACTTTCAGTCCCAAACATTTTAGAAAAGGGGGTACCCCATTGTATAGAAACACAGTTGAGCCATGTACTCGCCAGCATTATACTCCAGGAAATGTTATCTCACACACACACACACACACAGAGCCATTTTATTTATCTCTACAAATTCTCCTGTTGCCACTGCCCTGTTGTAACACTTTTTTATCCAGGTGAACACTGCCTTTCTCTCCCAGTTTCCCAGAAGGTCACCTTTTCCTCTTCCTTTCCCCAAATGCCTCCTGTTACTCCAGCCTGGACCCAGAAATTTGTGTGGCCTCTGTCCCTCAGTCCTTCTGAGGAAGCACCAATAACTTTTTTTTAATTGGAGGATGATATTCAATATTACTATCTAATATTGAAACAAGAAAGAAGCGTGTGGAAACAGAGTTGTCCCAACCACCTCACCAACACATAGCTTCCTTCTTTCCCACAAGGAAAAAACTGTTGGGTCCTTCCAGCCTTTTCCTTTGCATTTTGCATCTGTCCACAAAAGCACCAGTTTCTTTTCTCAAATGATTCTACTATAGGCGCTGTTATAGGATCTTCTCATTCTATTACCAGTGTGTTCCTGGAAATCTCATTCTGGTGCTTGTCTGTGCTGCAAATGCTGCATGACCTTCCCTAGTGCAGTATGCCCCTCAAACCCCCAAAGTTGTGTTCATCCCTGTTTACATGTGTTTCCATTGGTCTTTCTAAGGGGAAAGAGCCCTGCCCAGGCGGAACTCTCCTATCTGAATAAAGCGAAGTGGCTGGAAATGTATGGGGTAGACATGCACGTTGTCAGGGTAAGATCTGTGTACATTTGAGTGGCTTCCTTTTGCTGTTACTGAACAATATGTAGTGGGCCAACAAAGTAACTTGTGGTGAGGAAATTGTTTTTGCATTCTGCTCTGTGACGACCTGTTGGAACCCTCTACCGATTGTCACTTCGTTTGTTTGTAGGGAAGAGATGGCTGTGAATATTCTCTTGGACTGACCCCGACAGGCATATTAATCTTTGAAGGAGCTAACAAAATAGGCTTATTCTTTTGGTAATTTAGTTTTGTCTAATATTAAAAATGTCTTTTCCTATTTTGTGGTGGAAATCTATGTGATGGATAATTACTGAGGGGTATTGGCGACACCCAGATTTGTCTTAAAAGAATCTCACCATCCTTTGGTTTGTGGGTGTTTGGCAATTGCCCTTGCACTTCTAGATAATCACATTTAAATGAATGAGTGATTCTTTTTTTTTTTTCTTTAGCCAATCTAAGCTTTAAAAAAAAAATGTAGAAAGGAAACTGCTGTTTGATGTGATTTTACTACAGACTGTGCTTTTTAAAGTGCTTTCTCTCTGAGCAGGCCTAAGATTACCAAAATGGATTTTAAAAAGAGCAAACTGACCCTCGTGGTGGTGGAAGATGATGATCAGGTAGGCCTTACCACCATTTCTCTCCCTTTCTGCAAATAACCCTATATTCATATGATGTTCTTCCACACAAGGACCTCTGCTTCCTTCCCAGGGCCGTGAGCAGGAGCACACCTTTGTGTTCCGGCTGGACAGTGCCCGCACCTGCAAGCATCTGTGGAAGTGTGCCATAGAGCACCATGCCTTCTTCCGCCTGCGCACACCAGGGAATAGCAAGTCCAACAGATCTGACTTCATCCGGCTGGGCTCCCGCTTCCGGTTCAGGTGGGTTGCTGCTTGTTTTTATGAATGGAGGGATGGGCTTGAATCTCGAGATTTGAGTCTCCCCCTCATATATATTCTCTCTCTCTCTCTCTCTCTCTCTCTCTCTCTCTCTCTCTCTCTCTCTCTCTCTCTCTCTCTCTCTCTCTCTCTTTCTCTCTCTCTTTCTCTTTCTCTCTCTCTTTCTCTCTCTCTCTCTCTTTCTCTCTCTCTCTCATACACACACACACACACACACACACACACACACACACACACACACACACACACACACACACACACACCTCCTTTCTTTACAGTCTGACTTTCAGAGGAGACACCAGCTTTTATGGCCCTCATATCCTCTGAAAAAAATGGAACTAATACACATTGAAAATCTCTTATATGAACTGCTTGGGACCCAAAGAGGTGTTAACAGATTTCAGAGCACTTCAGAATTCAGAATACTCGTTATTTGATGTTACAAATATCTAAGCATTGGGCCCCAAAAGTTTTGGTTTGGAAAACATTTTAGACTTTGTATTTTTGGATTAAGAATGCTCAGCCCTTAGCCTAATTGTGTTTAAGTTCTAAATACTAAGTCCCAGTGATTGTAAATAGAGATTCCCTCCTTGAACACTTGTATGTTAAACTTGTTGTTTAAAATATGATGTAAAAATCAACGTTAATAAATTCTTAAAAAAAAAAAAAGAATGCTCAGCCTGCCAGGTGCCTGTGGCTCATACCTGTAATCCCAGCTACTGAGGAGGCTTAAAGCCAGCCTGGTCACAAAAGTCCTAAAGTCCATGAAACTCTTATCTCCAATTAACTACTAGAAAACCTGAAGTGGCACTGCGGCTAAAAGGGATAGGGTGGTAGACTTGAACTGAAGAACTAAGGGACAGCATGAAGGCCCAAAGTTCAAGTACCACAACCGACCAAAACAAAAAGACTGCTCAGCCTAGAACAACACAGTTGTTACTAGCTGACATGTAGCTAGAGTTATGCTAATATGTGCAGCCACTAAGCCACTAAATATTTATTAAGTTTTAAGATGTAGGCCCTTGATCTCTCTCTGGCCACATTTTAAGAACTTAGTAGTCAACTACATGATACTAGTGGCTATTAAGCAGGTAAGACATAGGACATAGCATTATGGAAGGTTCTGTTGTTTCATATCATTGTGCCTGAGCTCTTCATCATGTTCCATTATTAATCCTTGAAATGGCTGTACACCATAGATTTTGTGCCTCCCTTTCAGAATAGCACATTAAGATTCAAACATATGCACCCAGTAAGTAATCGTAGAGGGATGGAGACTCAACCCCAGACTGGCTGACTCTTTTATTTCTTTTTCTGTTGTTGTTTTGTTGAGACAGGTTCTCACTATGTAGATCAGACTGGCCATAAACTCTCCATCTTCCATTCTCCTACTTCCCAAGTGCTGGTATGATAAGCATGTGCCACAATGTCCAGCTTTGGTTCTTATATACTAACTACTACCACATTTCCTTTTCTATCCCAATGTCAAGAAATTTGGTATGATTAAGAGTGACAGGGCCTGGCGTTTGGCCTAGTGGTAGAATGCATGAAGACCCGGGTTCAGTTCCTCTGTACCCCATGCATTTAAAAAGAAAATGACAGGGCCGGGAGTTTGGCCTAGTGGTAGAGTGCTTGCTTAGCATGCATGAAGACCCAGGTTCAATTCCTCAGTACCACATACATAGAAAAAAGCTGAAAATGGTACTGAAGCTCAAGTGGTAGAGCTCTAGCCTTGAGAAAGTCCAAGAACAGTTCTCAGGCCCTGAGCTCAAGCCCAGGTCTGGCAAAAAAAAAAAAAAAAAGAAAATGACAGCAGGTATGTATGTGTTTGTCTGTCTGTCTCAGGGTAGTCTCAGTAAATATTTCAACCTGAAAAATCACCCTAAAGAAATGAAAAGCTTATTCTGATATAGTTATGCTTGTAAATCTAAGACTCGTGTCTCTTAGGTACATGCAAATTCCTTGAGTATTGTTAAAATTGAGATGTGTGGTTTCATTCAATGCCTTTGTCATCAATGTCTGTGAATGTACACATGCCTGTGGAAACTCTGGGAATATGCATTCTGTATGCACTCCAAAGGTTGGTTTTTGAGGCACATGTACAGGTCTGAGAATCTTGATTACAAGACACAAAACTTCACTTGGTTTCATAACCTCTACCCACACATGGCATGTCCCTGAACTCTGTTTAAAATGCCAAGAGACTGGCTCATTTCAGATTTCATCTACTGTGCAAGGAAATGGCTGTGCACTCTGCTTAAAGAATTATTTTGTTTGAATGTATTTTTAAATGTACCAAGGAGCTGGGGAAAAGGACCAAGTCTTTTCTAAGGAAGAATTAAAATCACAGGGCTCTGGATGGAAATGTCAGCACCATAGAGGTTTAAGAAGCTGCTGATGGTCAGCTGATGTCCTTACCAGTTAGATATGGAAAGAAGACAGTAGGAGTGATTGCAAACGCAGGTTTTCCTTTCCAGGAGTAAAATCTCTTTGGTTTTGGCCTCGACCTTGTCTCTGCTGCTCTTTAAGGAGAAGTGTAGAAGAAAGGGAGGGGGTGTAGAGATAGGATTGCCTCTTAGAGGCATGGATGAGAGTGGGGGGAGCAGATGAAATCCAATACCTGGATTGGAGCAGTGAATAGATCAGCAAAGAACAGCCAGGTGTGGTAGCTCATCCTTATAATCCCTAAGTTTGAGCTGAACTGGGTGAAGTTAGTACAACTGTATCTCAAAAATAAAACAAGACCAAAAAAAAAAAAAAGAATGGCTA